>NC_037334.1:93328279-94578279 GCF_002263795.3 Bos taurus
TACACCGTGCACCTAAACTTTTTTCAAAATATGTGTTTCAAGACAATGTATAGAAAACACACACCAGTATATATATCCTTGTATGAGGATCCCCATGCAATGCTGCTATGCTGCCAATTTTTAAACAATGTTCTCAATTAGCTAAATTATTTTTATAGACTATTTTAAAATACATCTGTTGTATAAAGTTGAAGTACATCCTCTAAATACATATCTTATGTTATCATGCATATGTCTGTTTAAATGTCATTAATCTTTATGAATACAATTACAAACATAATGTACTAATTTATCTCTATAATTACATTTATAATTAGAACACAATAGACTCAAGTGTATTTACATAAAGAACTAAGGAACTGTCTAAAGCAAGCATGGCTTTTTTCGTACCATGTTACATTCTTATTAACTTTAATGCCTCTACCATTTCTTTGTTGGTTTTTTTTTTCTTAACATTAAAAAAAAAATAAGTGCCCAAACATTTCTGAGCTTCCAGTAATGTATTAAAATGTCTCTCAGCTTCTCTGTACACAGTGAAATGCTTGCTGAATGCAAAGTGAAGAAGGATGAATTTCTCCAGGTTCTGTACGTCTGATCTCTCAAAACCTTCAAAAATCTATCCTTGATCTCAGCAAACACAGCAGAGCACAATGTTATTTATGCATTCATTTATCTTTTCATCAAGGGTGGCTTATGTGGTCTTTACTGACTTTGGTTTCTCATCATCATCGCAGATCAGCATCTGCATTGTGTGCACTTGTAACAGGGATAATGGATCGCACTTACAATACCTACAAACTCAGCTGAGAGCCGTGCAAAGCAAATGGCCATAAATGCACCCATCCTGGCCCAAGTCCTGATGAATAAAAATGAAGATCTTGTCAAATAATAAAGTGACAGGTTAATTTACAGCGTGGAATAGTGTGAACAGGGAAAGCACTGCTTTTTCAATCTGTATGAACGGTGCCACCTATCTGCAGATTAGCAGAAGGCTTCAGGACCACTAAGGCAGAACTCAGGATAAATACATGTGATGTTGCTTAGTTTTGTAAATATCACAGGAATGGAATTGATGATAAAGGCAAATGTGAGATTAGACACACACAGTTGCTTTCGAACCAAAAAAACAAGATTCTCAACAAAGGGCTGCTGTATCAAACAGTAATAAAGAGCCTCAAGCAGTTGTCTGTGCTCATGCCAGTTTTCATGCTTTAATTCAGCTGCCCTGTGGTTCTTAGCTTTGACATTGAGATCTGCACGGCCACCAGAGATAATTATTTCAACCTTCAGGCCATCAGGCGTTCATTTTTGATCATGGATATGTAAGAGATGTTTTCTGCTTTCTAAGTCTTCCAAGTGGATATCAATAGAAGGGTAAAATAAGGAAAAGGAGTAAGCATTTGAAAAGAATTTGAACATCCTGCATTATAGAAATGTGAAATGCTCCAATCAATTTTTGTAAATACTTGTTAATCTGATAGCTATATAGAAGTATTTTAATTTTCCCAAATTTCAAATTACAACTAGTTATTGCTCCTGGCACTCCATAAAGTTTAAACATGAACACTAAAATTCATACTGTGCACATTTAAATGAAAATACAAAGATATTATGACACAAATCCATACACTAAAACTAACTTTTAAAGTTAATTTGTATATCATAATGTGCTTTTATGGAAAACTGCAATCAGGAACATACATCATAAACTAAAATGTCTAGTTAGTAATCACTGAACAAAGTAATATGATAAAACCCTAAAACACAGAGAGACTACATTTCTCTATATATAAAATACAGAGAACACACTAGTTCCTCAAAAACTTGGTACAAAGATTAAACCATTCTGTTAACATAAAATGATAACAAAAAAAAATATAGATCATAATTAGTAGGATACAGCTTTTTATTTCATAATCTGAATAAACAAAATAATGAATTGTAGAGTTGTAAATATATAATTGATATCAAGTAGGAAAATCTATAAAAGATCACAAAATATAATAAGCACATCAAAAACAGGATTCATCAACATTTTTCTCAATCTCTTTTTGTAAAGGAAAAATGTGGCAGATTCATTTTGATATTTGGCAAAACTAATACAATTATGTAAAGTTTAAAAATAAAATAAAATTTAAAAAAATATTAAAGAATATACCATAATATTCAATGAGAAATCTATGTCTAAGAAATCTACTCAAGTAGATGACTTGAGAAGAGATGGCTATAGCTACCCTAAAAATAAATAATCCTGCCTTCAAATAAAAAATCCATTGTCATAACACTCAAGATGGAAACAGAAATGCTACTACCCTGGTAGATGCATGCCAACAGTCCAATTAACAATAAAAGTTTCAGAATAAGGTAACACATTTTATGGAATTTCCCGGTGGGCCAGAGGTCAGGACTTGGTGGCTTCACTGCAGTGGTCCAGTTCAGTCCCTGGTCGGGAAACTGGAATCCCACAAGCAACTTGGTTCAACCAAAAAACAAAAAGTAACTCATTTAATAGAGCAGCAATTAATGCTAAATAGTACTTCAAGGAGTTTAAATTTTTCACATATTCTTCAAATGCAAAAGCTTAACTATTCATGGTTCTCAGTGCAAAATGAGAAGTGAGCTCAAGATGTAGTATTTTAAGCAGGTTTCTGCAATGACTGTAACCTATGCTCACTTTTTCCCCCTTAAGTTGAACATTGCAGTTAAGTGATGCAAAAGTGAGCTTAACGTTTTCCTCAGGAAATACAAACTTCCATATTCTACAGAATGCTTATTAAATAAAATTTCAAGAAGTGGTTAGAGCTTAAGATTTTCAGTCCTTCAGGGCATGCAAACTTTAAAATCCTTTCCATATTGTATCAAGTCCCTAATGCACAGAGTATAGGTTGACACATAAATGATGCTGTTGACTAAATGATCAACAACATTTGATCTCTATGTTGACACATAGGATCACTGAGTGTAAAAAATGAAGCCATATACTCAGGTAAAAGCATCTGATTTATTCCCAAATATCAATGGGCAAGAGTGTCCTTAATACTCTGGAACAAAAAGTTCTTGTCTTTATTAAAGCAAACTGCCCCCTCTATGCTTTTTGTGATCCAGAGCCTTCTCAAAAGAAGTTATTTCTTTCAAACATAAAATGATTTATCTATTAATGAAAGTTATTTTGTATTAAAATGTGTTTCCTTTAACTATTTGTAGATAAGATTCTGGTTTTTCTAAAGTGTTAGCTCAACAGTATATAATTTACACAGTAGAGTTTCTATGAAAGAAAAGGACCAAAAAAAAGAAAGAAAGAAAATTTACAGAAAGTCTGTAGAAGAAGATATAATTATACTTTTAATTTTCCTACTTTCACCCCTCTCTCTGTAAAGAAAAAGAAATGATGTTCCCAATAACTAGCAAAATACTAGTTCAGATTGTGAAAAAAATAGCTCTTCTCTAGTCCCTAATTCTTTGTTGCACCATATTCCCAGTTTATTTCTAAGTTCAGGGTCATTACAATAGTTAGGAAGCTTCAGTTACTTGAGTATAACACTGGGGAACCCATTGCTCCCGATGATGAATACCCATCTTTATCTCAGTTCCCTGACAATTTTTTTTTTTTTCGATTTTCATGACAAGATGAATACTGATATGAAAAATATTACGATTTCTTATTATCTATATATATTCTTGAAGATACGTCTTGTTTCCTTCATTGTTTTTCTTTCCTATCTTTATTTGCATGTGTAAGTACTTTAAATAAGAACTTCTTAGAGCAAAGCTTTAAGCAGGACTGTTTCCCTTACCTGTAGCACAGAGACATACATTTATGATACTGCCCTGCTCCTCACATGCAATTCTCTTTCTGTGGCTTCTTTTGTTTTCTGTATTTCTAACCCCAATTCCCTTTCATTCTCGTCTTTAATGCTCTCTTTTCATGGACTTACCTTATTACTGAACAGTGGCAGCTCACGGTAGTGATATACTTCCTTGTTAGTACACAGTATAAAAAAGATCACTGGTCCATATATTTACAGTAAATAAAGCTGTAAGTCAACTACATGGCAAAGGAAAATATCTTCATTTGGTCATCTTCCTTCTGAGTAAGAAATACGTAAAACAAAGCCACAAAAAGAGAGCAACCGTATAGCTATCTTAAAATCTAATACTCAAGAATGAAAAAGTATAATTAATAAAAAACTCAACATTCAGAAAACTAATGGCATCCGGTCCCGTCAGTTCATGGCAGATAGATGGGGAAACAACGGAAACAGTGACAGACTTTAGTTTCTGGGCTCCAAAATCACTGCAGATGGTGACTGCAGCCATGAAACTAAAAGACGCTTGCCCCTTGGAATAAAAGTTATGACCAACCTAGACAGCATATTAAAAAGCAGAGACATTACTTTACCAACAAAGGTCCAACTAGTCAAAGCTATGGTTTTTCCAGTAGTCATGTATGGATGTGAGAGTTGGACTATAAAGAAAGCTGAGCGCCCAAGAATGGATGCTTTTGAACTGTGGTGTTGGAGGACTCTTGAGTCCCTTGGACTGCAAGGAGTTCCAACCAGTCCATCTTATGGGAAATCAGTCCTGAAAATTCATTGGAAGGACTGATGTTGAAGCTGAAACTCCAATACTTTGGCCACCTGATGCGAAGAACCAACTCCTTGGAAAAGACCTTGATGCTGGGAAAAATTGAAGGCGGGAGGAGAAGGGGATGACAGAGGATGAGATGGTTCGATGGCATCATTGACGTGATGGCATGAGTTTGAGTAGGCTCTGGAAGTTGGTGATAGACAGGGAAGCCTGGTGTGCTGCAGTCCAAAGGGTCCCAAAGAGTCGGACACAACTGAGCAACTGAACTGACTGACTGAACATTTGAGTGCTCACTATATACTGTAAGCTCACAAATACCCTAAGCGCTTTACATGCATTATTTCATTTAATCATTAAAGCCCTGCAAGGCAGAGATGCTACTGGTGTCCTTAGCAAACAGTTGTTACACAATGAATGAGTGGTAGAACTGTCATCAGAGTCCGTTTTGACTCTAGATCTCACAATGTTAACCAATAGGACATATACTATATAAAGTTTATTACTTTTACATTGTGCTAAGTCGTTCTTGATTTTAGTTATGATAATCTTCTGCTGTATGTGAATCCTCAAGTGACAAATCTCACAAATAGCACTTCTGGCAATAGCTCTGTAATGACCATATGTCACCCCTAGGGGTCAGATATATTTTAAAGAGTGAAATCAGAAACACTTGGCATCTATCCGCTAAAAAAGCTGTTTAGATAGAAACAGTAAGGGTGTACCAACAAACAATCGTACTGCTAAAAGGTCAGCGTAGTGCAAGTATAAACACAGGAGGTATATTAAGTGTTCTTTGTTCTTTATCAAGGCTTCTAAGAACATACCGAAAATAAGAAAAACTCTGAAAAAGTTGTATTTGGTTATGGTAAAAAAAAAAAACCTTCCTCTATATTCATGGAATAACAAACCAGTAATGGTTTAGGCTTCTACAAAAATACTTTGGTTATTTTGTCTTTGCTTCCATAGGCTGAATTTAAAAGTAGTTTATGATATAGGCGAAACAAGTTCCTTTGCTTTCAGTTTGCATTTGAAGAAAGAAGCAATGATAGGGGTTATGGATTGGGAGAAAGAAGGTAAGAGGGCTCTAGTCATTGTAAGAAATGTTTACAACGGTGCTTGAAAGATCAAGGCAACAGCTTCTTTTATAGCTGAACTGTTTCTATATGGACAGAAGTCTGTGTCAATGGGCGATTTGGTATTGCTGTTCAGTCACCCAGTCGTGTCCAGCTCTTTGCCATCCCATGGACTGCAGCACACCAGGCCTCCCTGTCCCTCACCCGCTCCCAAAGTTTGCCCAAGTTCCTGTTCATTGCATTGGTGATGCCTTCCAGCCATCTCATCCTCTGATGCCCTCTTCTTCTGCCCTCTATCTTTCCCAGCATCAGGGACTTTTCCCTGTCTATTTGCATCAGATGACCAAAATACTGGAACTTCAGCTTCAGATTCAGTCATTCCAGTGAATATTCAGAGTTGATCTCCCTTAAGATTGACATGTTTGATCTCTGTGCTGTCCGACGAACTTTCAGGAGTCTTCTTCAGCACCATAGTTTGAAGGCATCAATTCTTTGGGGCTCTGCCTTCTTTATAGTCCAGTTGTCACAACCATATATGACCACTGGGAAGACCGTAGCCTTGACTATATGGACCTTTGTCGGCAGAGTAATGTCTCTGGCTTTTCAATACACTGTCTAGGTTTGTCATCGCTTTCCTGCCAAGAAACAATCATCTTCTGATTTCATGGCTACAGTCACCATCTGCAGTGATTGTGGAGCCCAAGAAAAGGAAATCTGTCACTACTTCCACCTTTTCCCCTTCTATTTGCCATGCAGTAATGGGGCTGGATGCCACGATCTTAGTTTTTTAATATTTAGTCTTAAGCCAGCTCTTTCTCTCTCCTCCTTCAGCCTCATCAAAGGCTCTTCAGTTCTTCTCTTTTTGCCATTAGAGTGGTATCATCTGCATATCTGAGGTTGTTGATGATTCCCCCACCTATCTTGATTCCAGCTTGTAACTCATCCAGCCCAGCATTTCCCAGGATGTGCTCAGTGTATAGGTTAAACAGACAGGGTGACAGCAGACAGCCCTGTCTCACTCCTTTCTTGATCCTGAACCAATCAACTGTTCCATACAGGGTTCTAACTGTTGCTTCTTGACCCACAACAAGTTTCTCAGGAGACAGGTAAGATGGTCTGGTATTCCCATCTCTCTAAGAGCTTTCCACAGCTTGTCATGATCCACACAGTCAAAGGCTTTAGTGTAGTCGATGAAACAGAGATAGATGTTTTTCTGAAATTCCCTCGCTTTCTCTATAATCCAGAGAATGTTGGCAATTTGATTTCTAGTTCTCCTTCCTTTTCTAAACCCAGCTTGGACATCTGGAAGTTCTTGGTTTGCATAATGCCAAAGTCCAGCATGCAAGATGGGTGGTTAGGATATTTTAATTACATGACTATTATGAATTTTAATAGAAACTGTCAGTTAAATATCTTATAGTAGACTTTTCCAGTATTAATAGTTTTAATCTTAATGGCACAGTAAGTGCCTTACTGGTCCTTACTGGTGCCTCATGGAGTACTTGAAAACAAAAACCATTTTGGAAAAAAAAGTGTAAATATTACCCTATTTTTCTATATTCAACAAATACTGTTTAGATATACTAACTGGCTCTAGCAGAAAGGGACCATTCAAGTGAGAACAGAAATATTGACAAAAGCATAATGTCATTACTTGAATGAACGCTAGATACTCGATGACATATGTTTAGTGATTCAAAATAACCAAACCAATAGGAATGACTCTTCATGGACCCATGAATCAATTACCCAAGGAGTCTTGAACAGCTACTGCATGTGGAACATGGTATGAAGTTTGAAAGCATCATGTAAGAATTGTTTTTTCAAAGAGTATAAATTTGAAAAAAAAAATGCTGTTTCTATTTGAGCAAACAGCTTTACTCAGATACTATCTAATATACAAATAAGATACAAATAAAAAGTGAACATTAAAGTGAATTCCAAACTTAAAAGATTAGAATGTAACTTAGGTTCCTACTGTAACATAAATTAAATAGTACCTAGTGGTTGTGAAGGTTATATCACAAATCATGATACAATTAGGAGTGAAACACCACTAAGCATTTTTTAAACTGGAGCACAAACAATATTCATAAGCTTGTCAGTCACAAGAGAAACACAGATTAGTAAAATCTAAAAAGAGAAACTGAGAAATAGTATATAACATGAAATTATGTCTTTGACAGTTGGTTTTAATTGCAAAATTCTGGAGCTTGGTTTCTTTCTTTAGGAAGAAATGTCACAACAGCAATGGAAAGATTAATCAAATGACCTGAAGCTGATCAGTACCCAAATGGTCTGAGAATCACTTTTGGCTTATCCCATATTCCAACATTTCTGGCACCTTCTCTGGGTTAATAAATTCTACCTTCAACCTACAGCTGTCATAGTTCTGGTTCTTTTTCCATTATTCCTTTAACCCGATGCAAGAGAACTGGGCCCTATTCATCGAGAGGTAAAGATGTACAAACTGCCAGCTAACCTTTTAGAAACCTTAACCACAATGGGAAACACAGTAGTCATTCTCTTCTGTTTAAGTTATGAGTGTAATAATCAGGAATATGTTTCTTAGAAAATAGTGTATAGTCAAAACGAAAAGTGAGAGAGAAACCTGAAATAATTATAAGAATAAATCTATAGGTAGAAGAGAAATTTAGGCAAAATCTATATCCTTCAGGGAAACCTGAGGATGCTTACAGAGAGTAGAGGAGTGTGTGTTTAGGTAGCAAAATCAGCATATGGTGAACAGAAGGATACCACGTGAATATTAGTATATGACCGAATAAAGCTAATAAACTCCACTAACAATCATTTTCTGTCTGGTTGTTTAGATGCCATCTATTACTATAAGGATCAACTGCGTATTCATAAACATTTGCTTATAAAAATTCTATACTATTTAATACTACAAAGTTTGGAAGATGCTTATAAAAAAGCTCTGAATTGTAATAGACTTTTAGAAGTTCAAAAGCACTGTCCATGACTAGGAGCTTTGGAGTTCCTTTGTTACATGTTCAAGCGTGATTGTGTAAAATAAAGAATAAGACACAGTCATTGTGCTGGTAGTTGGAAGATGAGTATGATAGGTTATCTATAATTCTAACATGACCAACATATAATCAGGTATTAGCTTACAACCTCAAGGACATTTCTGTTAAAAAGTGTACTTGCTTACTCATTCTCAGTCAACAGGACCTTAGATGGTAATAACAAGACTGGGATGAATATATGAAAGATGAAGTTCCTGAAAGCTAAACAGTACTTGGAATAATAAAAAATATGGAAAATTATTTAAGACTTTTAACTTTTAATTTATGTTAACCTGGAACATTTCTGTAAAAGTGGCTAATATACAATTATTTCATAGGAAAGAAAGATTAACAATCTGCTCAACTTCAAATGCAGTGGATAACAGATCTTCAATATAAAACCCATGCATATATATCATATTATAATAATATATGTTAGGAATTCAATAAAATCCTAATGTTTTAGCTTATGGACATTTCTATTTTATACACATTAAAATATTCTAAATAAATCATCATCAAGATATTCTTATAAGCTATACACACAATCACTATGGTAAAAGATAGGCCACTCTAAATGTTATTCATCTTTTTAATCCAAACAAATTCAGACTAGTAACACTTGTCTGATTAAAAATATAACCTTGGTGAAGAAATATTTTAGTCAGATATTTGCTGTTTAGCTGAAAATTAGCGGAAAAAAAAAGTGAATAGTAAGTATGTAGATTATTTGTTCTATTCTATAAAGGGTAAATAAAGCATCCAGGGCTTGAGATAGGGTACAAAGAACGTTTCCATGGTTACATGCTTTCCCATATCAAATTAGAGCAGAATTTGTGTACAAGAGGTTTGTTGACAGCCTACATAGGCCATAAAAAGAATAGAAGGCTAGGAGTTTGAAATCTAAATATATTCTGCAAAGTCTGTTGAGAGAAAGTTGGGTGAAGAAAGCAGCATCAGGAGAGTAGCAGATTAGTTAAGAGTATCAGATGCCATTTCGTAAAAAGATAATTTCTTTTTTAGATGTGGCTCAAAAAAGTCTCTTCAAATGGATGATTAGTTTACTCTTTTTCACATCCACAAAGACACCTCAGTCTGGTGGCCACCCAAGCTATTAAGAAGAGCCATTATTTGGCATGCTGCAAGAAGCATCAGCTTCACCACCTGCCCAGTCCTGCAGATGTCACTCCACCAGAGTCAGTCTCAAACATGGCACCTTCCAAAGGACAGCTAAGGGGCTGTGCCCACATGAGTGCTGGCCAAGCTACAGCTTTGTTGTACACCTGCCCCTATTATTCTTGCGGGCCGTTAAGTGGGAGTGAATTATCTTTTTAGTACATGTAGAGAATTCCAGTTGGGCTAAACAGCATCTTACAAATGAAAAATGGTCAAATGTATGGTTAAAGCACTGCCCAGGGATTCTGCCATAGAGGGGCATTCTTACATGCTTCAATTTTTCTTTATATACCAGCAAAAGTATCTGGACATTTGAATAATTTTCTATTTTGTGAACTAGCCCAAAAGGAATTGGGATTTTTTACTTGTATCTCCTGTATGTTTACTATATAAAGTTGGGAGTGTAACATTGTTATTGATTCCTAGATACAGTAAACGTTTCTACCTGACAATATTAGCTAAAATTTTCTTTTTCATATTATCACATATTTTTGAATTTAAAAATATTTTAAATACTTCAACAGTTTATAAAAACTAGACACATGACAGAAAACCAAATAATGTGTACTTTCAAAAACAAAGCCTGCTTAAATGTCTTTGACATGTTTTTTCAGTAAATATGGTGGCAGGTCATTTTGGTTATTGTTTTTTCTGCTGAAAGTTATATAGAAAGAATGTGAACTAGCTATGGCACATAGTCCCAAGGATTCAAAGGAGCATAATGCACAAACAGCTATCAACCAGTAAACTGAAAATTCTATACACTGGTGTATATACAGTGCAGCCACATAGCAGACTTTTAAAGCAATGACTTGATGTGAGTTGGTATGTAAGTTAGTCCAACATTTGATGTGGTCAGTTCAATGATTTCAGATTAATAAAGTGAAAACAAACAAACAAATAATGAAGAACACGTGAGCACTTCCTTTCTCAAATACAATTCATGCTTAGTTTCATCAGCCATTGTTTTGCCCTGGCTAGCTGGCTGTTTAATGAGTGTCTCTGGGTTGAATGGTTGGAAATTTGGTGGGTAAAGGCTGAAGCCAATTAAAAAAAAAAAAAAATCTAACTAGTGGCAGAGAACAAAGTATTTATAAGGAAGGAAAGTAAAATTATAGGTGACAGCCAGCCAGCATTACTATGTAGACTAAAGCATCACAGTCGTTCAAGTCATGACCAAAGGCTGATGGTAACTTTTACAATGTAAATTATGCTTTTGCTTCAGGCATTATATAAGTAACAGCTATACTCAAGAATTATTACCTGGATGGAGAACAAATTGTATCTTTCAATGAACACTAGCTAACTATACCAGATATCTCTTAAAAGGAGACCTGACTGGCCTGGAGAGAAGTTTCTCCTTTTAGTCCTGGTAAAACATTGAAGGGAAGTTTTATCTTCCTCAAGTGATGCCATTTATTGTGGAATGTATTCAATTTCTGTGCAGTGTTTTAGAGTTGCTTACTTGAAGTCATAAAAAAAACATACTAGAATTAAGAAATGAGCTAAAATTTATGAATTTTTGAGAGCTGGAAAATGAGACTGCTTAAATTTTAAATTCTATCATTTTGTATATAACTGAAGACCTTACTTTTTCTTTTGATGAAGTCTTAAAAATACATGAGTCAAAAAAAAAATACATGGGTCACATGCATAGTGTAGACATTTACAAATGCATTGTGCATTGCAAACACAAAATATTTTTAATGGTCAACAATGGAATCCATTCTCTTCGCGAGATTTTTCCTTTCTCTCAATTTTATGTAGAAATTGGAGACCTGAAATTACAAAATACAATAACTTTGTTTTTGGCAAATTCAAAAAAGTAAAGTTCAAAAATCTCTGAATGTCAAGAGAAAAATCTCATTTTTGTTGAAAAAAATCACAAAATTTTTCAGTGAAGGTGTCAAAGTCTTGAAGGAGTGAGGCACGGTTTAGGAGCATAGACCTAAAGACCCAAGTATACCAGGTAAAAGAGTAAAGAGAGAGGGACAAAACAATATTTGCCTCTCCAGTTTTCTCTTCACACTTAACTTTCATGCCATTCTGAAGTTTTGTTCTGGAATCTTTACCCAAACTGTGTTCTACTGATCATCTCTGCCCCAAGTAGTGCCTAACAACTTAAATCAAGTAGTTATTTCAGAAGACGTAGAGAATACAGGAGAAAGCCTCTTTACTCTTCAACTTTGTAGCATTACATCTACCAGCGACTCCATAATTTAAGACAGATGTGGAAAATTTAGATAGGAATCAGAAGATAACCATGAAAAATGACTTAAGAGTCGACAAGAGGGACTATTAAGCAGTTAAATAAATAAACTGTTATGATTCCCAGCCTCCACTCATTCTAGAGACAAATTGGCACATGTCTGTAATATTCCTTACATGCAAAGGCAGATTCTATTAAATAAAAGGGGATGATAATATTGAAATCAGTAAGAGTAAAGAGGCTTTTTTCCAGAAAAAAAAAAAAACCTATCATTTATATAAAATGTCTTTAGAGTTTACACATAAAGTAACAGTAAATATAAAATAAACATACTTCCATAGCTAGACCATCAAGTTAGGAACAATTAGACAAATAAAAATGCTAATAATCTTGGACTATGGATTTAGTGATTATCTCTGCATAAAAGGGGTTCTCTTCTATTCCTTCTCAAAACTCAAGTATTAATTGGATTTAAAATCTAAATCTCTTGGTCTAGCAGTATCTAAAAAAATCAATACCATTACTTCCTTAAGTTATTCTGGTTACACAAATTTAATTCCTTCCTTCTAGATTTCAATAGAATTACTGGTTATTCTCTGCAAAATGGAAGTACAATCTTTTGCAGATATCATCAAAATATACCAACATATATAATATATATTGACAGTTTTACTGATACATCTCAGAATTTTTAAAAAGTACTTTTAAAAATTTTATTTTTAATTGAAGATAATTACTTTACAATATTGTGTTGGCTTCTGCCATATCAACATGAATCAGCCATAAGTCCCTCATTCTTGAACCTCCCTCCCAGAGTACTTTTTAAAATGTTAAAAAAAAAAAATTGCCAAATGCTATATTCCTTGATGCTACTTGAATCATTTGCATTAAGAAGGTCTTTTACAAAACCATGTGCTATTTTTTATATTATTAAGAGAAAACAGTAAAACAATCAACATCGGAGTGAGCTGACAAGGCAAGTCTTTTCAGTTTTACATTTCATATTTTCTCCATTAAAGGACAGTTTGCCACTAGAAACAACAAAGCATAGATTATAAAATCATAATTAAAGCAAAACATTCCACTTGCTTTTCTACAAAATTTTTGCATTTATGTTTCTTCTCTCACATTTTTGAACCATTAAATCACCATTTTTTTTTTTTAATTACCAACATAAAGAGGATAGGCTATAAGACTGTTGAAAAGGCATGAACTGAATCTAAACTCAGAAGATTTGGTTTCTACTCTCGTCTTAGCCTTTTTTACTAGCTATGATATCTTGGGCAAACATTTTAGAACACTCTAAACCTCAATTCCTATATCTGCATAGTGGGGACAATAAGTTACATGTTTTGTCCCAAATATAAATAGAAAAATGGGGGACAGCATTTTGCAAAACTGTCAAGCAGCATAAAAATGCTAGCTTTTATCCTAATAAAAGATCAAATGATCAAAATTACATATAAACTTTTATTAGTATACATGAATGTTAAGCTACAATGTAAATGCCTTAAAATTATTTATATGCTCACTGTATTCATATTTAATTATATTAGACATGCAATAACTGAAGAGGTAATCTAATCTCCTACTTTCTCCTAACCCTTAAATTTGCTAACTGAAGAAAAATAAGCATTTTTAGTAAGACAGGAATCTGAGTATACACTAGATATTTTCAGGGGAAAATGGGTCCTTGGTAGGCAAGAGAAGGAGCCCTATGGAGTGCTCTAACTTACACCTGCAAATACTTACGCTAGATATTTCCCTGTGCCTGCCCTTGTCAACTATTAGCAAGTACTAATGTTTTATTTCAAAAAATTTTGGACACTCATTCTCTGTCTCTATACATTACATATAGACACCTGTAGGTGCACAAGCATAACATATCTACATGTAACTCCAAAGTCAAAGTAGGGTTTGGAATGCTACTGTGTATAACAAAGACAGAATCTGCTGTTTAACTTTGACCCCATCAATGACTCTGGGAGTCAGCCAGAGAGTCAGAGTAATGAAGAAGTGGGCCTCTGTAAGATTCCCTGCTGTGAAAGCACTCCTAATAAGAGATACTACAGTGAATGATTAATTTTGATTCTTTAACTTATAACATGAGTATAGAGATAAAATTCAAGAAATCTACACACATTAAAAAAAAAACCTTCAGGATAAATTTTTGAAAATATATCATTTCAATCAATTATGAGCAAGAATTCTTATCTTCAAATGTTAATGTTTCTTTTCAGAGCACCATTTCCCCAAAAACAATTCTCAAATGCTTTCAACTGTAGTAGTATAATGCCTTAAAACACTATTATTTTTTCTGAAACCAAGGAAAATCTAATTGGGATTTGGGTTTATAAAGTTCAGACTTTAACAGTTTTGAAACTATGCAAATGAATTATTTGATACTCTCTAGATAAAAGAGACTTATTTACACTACAGTATTATTTGTAGTCTGAACATGCCTGGTCACTGTGAAAGTTAAAATTGTGTTAAGTTGTTTTTAAGAAAAAAATTCCCTTTTCACATATTTACAAGTAGCATTAAAACTTGCTGACTGTGTTGGGAAAAATGTATGAAATTTACATTTTCTTTTAATGATATAAGACTTCTTCCAAATGGTGCTTAGGGAAAAAAAAATATGTATCTTGGTCAATTTTAAATATAGCTGTAATTTGCTTCTGTTTTAACATTTTATTTACAATGTAGTGAAAATATTCACTTTAAACATTTCTTCTTTAATAGGATAAACTACTGAAAGATAGAAAACCTAAGAATACTGGGGAAGGTAAACTTTAGAAAAGCACACAATAAGCATTCAATTAATGTTCTGATGTATATAAGTTAATGAAAAAAAACTAGAGGATCTTTTTGATTGCATAAGAAAACAGGAGATTAAGGACAATATCTAGACAGGGAATTAACCCATTTATTTTATTTCCATAGCCCTTTACCAAATAAGATATGTTAAAGTATAAAAATGACTTCACATTATATTTTAAATGATAGTACCAAATACACTGGTGTGATTAAAGCTGTGAGATATAAACCTCATTTCAAAAAAATTAAATGTATTTGATAACAAAGTTATTTGATATAAAAAGTCATAATATGAAGGTATTTTGTATTTTACTAACCTTTGAAGTAAATTAAATCATTTTTCTAACTATACTGCTTTTAGTTTACTACTTTGAGGCACCTGTCTAAAAAGGATTAAATAATAGTATCATGTATTAATGTTACTACTACATTTCATATGGTTAGAATTTAATGATTGGTTTTTTAAAGTCAATTTTAAAGACAGTTCTAAACAGGTTACCTTTTATTGAACATTAATAAGGTGAGAGCATACTACCTAATAAACATTCACTTTAGGTAGAGAAATTACTGAAACAAAGTAGGAGATTTTTAATAAATATGAAGTGTTATCTCACTTAAAATAATCATCTTCAGACTTTCTAAGGTTATCTTTCTAAAAAGTCAAATTTATCACTTTTTTGAAAAAATATAAGAGCTCCTAAATCAAAAATGAATGAAAAACCTCAGAATTTATCTTCTAAGAATATTTCTATAATGAGACAAGCAAGTCTTAAATTCCAAACTTAAGAATTTCAATTTTTTTCTCACAAAGTGACAAAAGCTTCTGGTTTAAAAAAATATAGCTACTCTGATAGAGAAATTGCACATAACAAGTTAACCCTCTAAATTTTCAAACATTATATTTATATAACAGAACAACTGAATATTGTGAGAAATCATTACTTACTGACACATCACAGGAAATGATTAGCCACGGAAAATATTTAATGGGCACATTAGTATGTTTCTCCTTCCAAGTGCCACTTGGGTGGAGGGCACCAGTTTGTGATTTTTAAAAGATAAATAATGTGAAAGAGTGTATCAAAAATTTAACTTTTAAGTAATAAGTGCATTAAATAAATGAAATTAGATTAAAAAGTATAATTAACTTTTAAAGTATTTTTATATTATGAAGGGATTAGAATTAATAAAAGTAAAAATGAATCTTTAAAAATTAAAACCATTATACATATTGAAGACTCTAAAGTATTATATGTAGACACTATTAAAGTGTTTCCTAAGACCAAGTTCTTCTCCGGCTCAATCACAACACAAACATTTTTACTTCCTAATAACCATGTCTGTCCTATGCTGTCAATAAATTAGTTACAGTCTAATATTTTTAAATAGACTGATTAAGTTAAAACTATAGGAAGTAAAACATATATACAAAAAGTCACTATTTACAAAAGTCTAAAATTGCCTCGACAGAAGAAATTTAAGGTTTCTTTACCCTATGCTCATATTTTTAATTTATTTTGGGAAATAAACAGTTGAAAATATACCTAGGTCACTCTACCTAGTTTAAAATACAGAATCAAGATAAAAACCAATGTAATTCTTGCTCTACAGGATAGTATAAAATTATAGAACTTCTTTTAGTCATAAGAAGACATTTAAAAATTTTGCAGAGGAAAGTAATTATCTATTATTAACAAAATGACTAATTCTTAGCTATACAAATCTAATGTGATGAAAAACTTTATATAAATAGAACAAGTATTAACTATATGAATTATCAGGAATCTAACATCTTTGCTTTTAAATATACTCAAATATTTGTAATTACACTGACGTAGCTGTCGGTGAATACAGTTACATTTATTCTACAGCTAGCAATATATATCAATGATTTTACTCATTTATTAAATATTTATCTCCAATGAGATTGAATGACAAAACAGAACACAACTTTGTAGAAAACATACAGTGCAGAAAATACACTGACACAGACATGCTTATTATTTGAAAGTTATTATCTGTTCTGTGTTAAGGTATATTTCCCAGGGGTGGCAATTACATAAATATGTAATCCTTTATGGGCCTTGAAAAATGCATCTGATACAAAAGACTATAAAAGGTCAAAATGCTGAAAAAGGTATGAATGTGTTTTTTAAAAATTCAATAATATATATTTCTTACAGTATGAATCTAAAAATATTCAGAAAAATTACTTCTGAACTAATTAAGATGCTTTGAACTAATGCACATAAATTATTTTATCGGGTATATTGCTTAGTTAAAAATGAGTATTTTTCCAGATTGTTTTAAAAAAGAGAATAAGAAACAAAAAAAGACACAAATCTTTTAATAACAAAAGATCTGAACAGTACACATTATCCTACGTTAGTCTTTCACTAGACATATCTGACCTATCAGAATACTAGAAACAGTGCTCAGATATAGTAAATTTGGTATTGTGACATATAAGTAGCACAAAAGCTCTTTCTTTAATCAAGCAATCATAATTGTCAAGGCATATGTAAAGAATGAGACCTAAAATACAAGTTAACATTTTAAACTACAGGGAAAAAACATATTCTTTCATATGCTGTGCACTCAAGAAGACATTTCTATTGCAATTTTCTTACTGCTATTGTGACAGGGAAAAAAATTCTAATAGCTTCAGAATCATATGTATTCAGCTTTTTTTTTCAACATCTATAAAACATAAAAACAGCTTAATGTTCATTTCCTACAAGAATCCACATTCAGAAGACAGTCATCAAAATTTACTACATGTGAGATAAGTAATACTGACAGAGTTCTCTAGCTTCACATTTCCTTGCATTTCTGCTTGTTGTTTAACATTACTATACATTGGAAGAGTGCATCTCTTTTTCTTATGGTGCGCTGACTTTCAGGATTTAGAGCACTCTGAAGTTTCTCTGTAAGAATACTGAGCAGTCTGATTAAATTCAAAGTAGAGTTTGCATAATGGAAATTAAGAATCCAGCAGCAATAATAACAGGTTTTGGAACTACCTAATTCAAAGGTTAAAAACACTCAGAATACTGTAAACTTAAATCTGACCCTTTCTTTTCCTTTATAATAATGTATACGAATAGATTTTTACCAGGATTTCTTTAATCAAAAAAAAAAAAAAAAAAACCTACTATTATTTGACTTGGATTATTCTCTTGAGATATTTGTATATAGTTATTGTGGTACTGGCCTCATGGAAGAAAGAAATCTAACAACCAGGAGAGAGCTTCAAAGAAGACTGTTTTGGAAGTCTTCAAGAATTGCACAGAGTTACTGAATTAAAGCAAAAATGGTCATTTAAATACTTAATGGATTGTGAAACACTTATGGGGGCTTCGTGTCTCTAAAGTAGATGAGACAGAAGAGGTTGGCACAGGAAGAAGTTCCCCTTTCCAGTTTCTATTGTTTACTGAGTTAGTCACCACACACGCAGAAATACATTTCATAGAAATCACATGGCTCACAATGTTCCTTTTAAGCTGTATCTGACATCTGAGTGATTGTATGTTCCTCTTCTCCCGCTTTGATCTTCCTCAGTACTCAGCTCACTGTTAACTGTCCTGGGTGGTCTCCCCATCAGAGCGCAGTGATCAGGACCCCTCGCTATTGGCTGCCTTCTAGGGATTCCTATCAGCTGTATTCTCACATGCATGTGACAACTTTATTAGCTCACTTGGATTGTGCTTCAGACCATCTCCACAGCACACACACACCCTTTCTCAAACAATCACACTTTTGTAGTTGACTTAGAACAAATAATTATATGAACACTTCAGCTGTTATACTCAATAATAAAGTCACAATGAAGAGAAATTTCACATTATGTATAAGTCAGGGCTTGGTTTTCATGTTCAGACTAAAAAAAATCAATTCCAGATTGATTTTTGTGTATATATCGTTATTGTCAGAGGATTAATTGATGAATTTTTCATTTGATGAGTCAGGTGGAATAAGCTCTGAGGCACTTAGTGAGCAGAATTCTAATTTACTCTGGTTCTTCACACTCTGAAGTAAACTCATCAATTTTGATATTTCATCATAATTTACTTGTTCTTAAAATATTCAGAAAAAGGCTCCAAAGCAAAATAAAAGGTGCTGTGAATATTGTGGTGCTTATATATTATATGATTAATGTAATCTGGATTTTGAAAATGGATTTATACTTTTGGAAAGATATTAAACTTTTATCTGGTTCAATCTGTTCACTTTGACTTTTTATTTCACTATTATCTAAATCTCTCCTATATAGCTACTTTCCATCTGTCTACTGACCTTAGAAAGCTCTGCAAAGCACATAAAGTAACAGTACAAATATACCATACTTAAAATCAGTATGAAGCTAGAGATAAAAATTATGGAAATTTTACTTTATTCCAAAACAGCCTTATTCCTAAGACAAATGCTAAAAACCCTAAATAAAATGTTTTCAAAAAGAATTACATTCATTTTATTGATCAAACGACAGTTTTCTAAAAAACTGATTTAGAATTTCATCATATGCTTTCAAGTGCGTCACAAGAATAAAGAGCAAGAAATCTTCGTATGTCTTACTTAACACAACATAATATTTTAAAATGTAGCTGTATTTTCCAAATGTAACTTGCCACACCATTAAGACCTTTTATGCATGAATTTTTCATGTAAAGCAAGGTAGTTTTAAAAAAGAGAGGCTAAGTAAACATTATTAGCTTTGAATATGTATCCAAATTGTCATGATGAACTATATCAAAGTTCTTTAAAAGATAACTTTCTTCTCTCTCTGGAGTTTTCATGTATGTTTTTTTTTTCCAGTAATATCTTTCTACCTTCCTTTTTTCCTCAAATTTCTTTTTGCTTGCACTTTTTTCTTGGTGCTAAGTCTTTGCCCTAATTCTTAGCCTGATGTCAGGTGATGTGGTTGGATGCTCTGACTCCCCACATTTAATTTTCCAAGGAAAGTCTTCTATATGTAGAGCATCTCTAGTGAAAAAGGGCAGAACAGCATCCTTTTCTGAGTTTAAACTAACCAATGAGATTCTCAATCGACCAGGAGAAAAGTCAGTAAAGATGTTCTCAGTCTCCCAGTGATTTGAACTGTCTTCACAAAACTATCAGCATCAAGGCCAGGAACAAGGGGTCATGTCCAACTAGGACTAATATAACCTCCTACTTCTCTATTCTTGCAAACTTCCCCTTTTTTACCTCTGTGACCTTGTCAATTTCCTTCATTACTCTGTCCTCCTCGAATATTAGAGCCAATAACGATAGCATCTGCACAAGAGAATAGCTTGGAGCATGAGCCAAATGAAACTGATTCTAAGTCAGTTTTACTGGCCTACCGCCTACCTCCTTAGTAATGAATAAAAGAGAGCCTGGATTATTTGAGCACTCACCTTGTCCCAGGTTCAGAACTGTCTCTCAAAAACCAGGCTCATATGAGCTATAGCATGAAGGCATGATAAAACTTCCAGACAATACAACTCCTCTACAGACTCCAAGCAGCTTTCTTTTGGTTACTTCACACCAGTTTCTTTATATTCATTTTTAAGTCTACACAACATACTACAGTTCGTGGTGGCCAGGTCAATATAACATCTACAAATACTATGCTAAAGCCTAAGCCTAATATGTAAGAGCAATATTCCTCAAAATTAGCACAGTGAATACATGATCATAACATTAAATAATTTTAATCCCAACAACCTAGTTACAAAAGTAGTTTTATTAATAATACACTAGAAACAAGCTGGTTTCAAGAGTGTGAAGCAAGCACCAAATCACATTCTCAAAATCAATCTACATAAAATATCCCCTCTCTAAGCAAGAATATCCTGCCAGAGGAGATTCCCACATAAGATTGATAATCCCATTAATTTAGACTATTCTTATTAAAGATGGTAAAGGAAGTCAAAGTGAAAATCTAAAAATCTGATAAATCTGCTGTGTCTCACAGCTGTCATAAAAGGTGTAACTAAGGGTCAAGTAGGGTTTGGAAATCTGTGGATTTTACTGGTAAGTACTACTTTAATTTCTGCTACCATGGCTAATATAGAGCTATGATGACTCTATTAAAAAAATAATGTTGGGGAAATGAATAAAAGGACTGGAAAAGAAGATACTGAATTTGCCCTTAAATCATATAACCTATAATGCAATGAAAATGTTTTTTATGATTCAACAATGTTGAAAACATCAGTAAGAATCTGTATTTATTATTAATTATATTACATATATTGTTTAAATACATATTATCTTATAATTAAGTTGTGTGCCTTTATACTTTGAAATATAGCATCCAAAATATAACTACCTCATAAAAACAAATAATTTTTGTGTTTGATTAAATAGTAAGAAAGTACACATGGACTGAATATGAAATTATTTGAAAATACATTTGGAGAGACTAAGTAAAGTACTTAAATTATTAGAATAAGATATATTACCAAAAATATGGAAAAAAGGAATAATGAATCATAGCTCCTTTTATCGCTGGAATACTAAGTCAATTTATACCCTAGATTATGAACGAAATGAATTTCAAAATTTATATATAAAATGATCTATATAGAAACTCACTGATACAGCACAGCTGATGGTATTCTGAATAACTCAGGGTTAACCTTTTAAATCCAAACTTTCATTTTAACTGATGAAAATCTAAAATGCGTTACTTCCCTCAGTAAATGACAATCTAATTCCGCCTCCATAACTGGGATCATCATTACTGAACATTAAGTAATTAACCCAGTATTTTTTGTCATAAATGGGATACTAGATGAATATGGTGGAGGCCAAGGGCATCTTATGAAATTTGTTTCCTTAATGTTTACTTATTTTTCATTAAAATAGAAAGTAGGTAAAAATAAGTAGAAAGATTCCCTACAACAAGACATGGTTACTATTTATAGTTAATCATTTACTCAATCAGCAAATTTCTCCTCAGATGTTCTCCTATCTTCAATAACACTGTCTTCCATACTTTATCAAGAGCCAAGAGTTCTCCAGTTGCCTTCAACAGCTCTTCCTGTGCTAGTGGATAACCAAGCAATCATGCCCTTCGTTGGTTTGATTACCTTCATGAGGTAATACTGCCATCTTGTGGACTTTAAAACATTCCTGGTGTAGAATATCAAAGGCAGGTTGCATTTTCCTAACTACAGGCATAAATAGGTATTACTTCTGAGTATAATGAAGTGTGGGACACGAGTATGCCAGACAATCAAGGTGTTACTCTACGCTGGTCAGAGGACGTTCACCTCATCATATATTTAATCTATTTGTGATAAAAACTCTTAGTTGAGTCAAGTAATCAAAAAGGTGTTGTCTAGTGGCTGACAAACATAAAGAAGATTTCATGGATGTATGAGGGTGAAGAAGAAATGAGAAAAATTAAGATAATCTAATGATTTTCATACAAATCTATGAAATCCAAAAGTCTGGAAACCACTAGTAGAAGTAATAAATATGGTCTTAAAAAATGAGCTATCATTATGATTTAATTAACTTTCTACTCCATTCCCCAAAGCCTTAATTGATCCGTGGATATCAGGCATGTCAGTTATGGACTTTAAAAGAGCGTGATGATGATACTGAAGGAAAGTGCTTCATACTGGGCTGCACTATCATGAGAACTCTATATTAGAAACACCCAGAAGGGACATTTAGGAAACCAATATGAAGAGAAAGAGGTCTACCATGTCTGGACTACACTTTTGTTTGATACTTGTTTGCAACACACATGTCCCTTTACCAGTGTTCTTGACTTATGCAATATTCTCAAGTACAGGGAGCTGTGCAGGATACTTGAAAGTTGATGTATAGGTGTGTTATCCCTATTTTGCAGATAGGAAACTATCCATCAGGCTTTACTGTAGGTAGTGCTACATTCTATTAAAAATAATTCATCCTTGCGAGTAAGAACACTAAATAGTATGGACGGACACACTTTTCTTCTAGCACTGTAAATTTTGAGAAAAAAACTGAAGTATACAGCATGAAAAACAAGCAGAAGCAAGCCCTCAGCCAGAATTTTACCAGGGCAATAACTAAGTGAGAAACAGAAACCAAAAATATTATTATTCAACATTTAAATGCATTTTGGCATTTAGTTATATGCCAAATAAAAAGCAAAGATGCTACCAAGTACACATTTAAATTTAAAGAAAATATGAAATGTATATTTACAATGTTTTAAAACAGTGACTAATATTTTGTACTGTCTATACTGTACTAAGTTTAATAAGGCAACTTAAATAGTATGTTCAACTGATGGTATTTATCCTTTAAAAGAAATGACCTATTTCAAGTGTAGTGTGAAGAAAAGAAAGAACACATTAGGTTAGTACTGAAAGTCATATTTTGTTCCATTGGTTTGTAATTCCAAGAATCTCTGTCTTGGCTTCTTCCAGCTCTGAGCATCAGATGGCTGATATAAATTACAAGCTTTACACCCAAAGCCCCCTAACCTTTCCTAACCTTAGTACCAGCAAGCTAGAGGAAACATTCCAGACAATGTGTGTCTTGTAAGGACTCAAAACCCTCTAAGCAGATTCTGAAGGAACATTAATTCAAGGAATTCCTTTACTGAATATTTGAAATATTCATGGTAAAGGTCTTGCAAGATAAATAGAAGTAGTAACAAGTAATATCACCAAGTGAAATCTTACAAAGAAAAAAATATGAAGAAAAAAGTATGGGGATATGAGGGTAGAAGAAAAGTAAACGTCATAAGCATTTTGATTATCCCATTTGTAGCATGAATGGAGACAGAGAATTAAGACTTACAAAAATACACTTCCCCTTCTTGGGATCAGCATTCAAGAAATTCATTCTAATCATTTTTTTCACTTGTATTATTTACTGAATGCAGACTATAGGCCACACACAGAGCTAACGGGCAGGGATAACTGATAAGACAGACATAGCCCCTGCCTTTATAGCAGAGAGCAGACAATTACAGATGGGAAAATCACTTCAAAGGAATGAATGTGCCATAAGAGCATATAGCAGGAGTTAACTTAGGGGGTACTGGAAGGAGGATGGGTAGGTTTCCCTACGGAGCTGATATTTAAGCTGAGACCTTAAAGCTGAAGAAACGAAAACATAAAAGCAAAGGAAAGCTATAGAAGGGTTTGATCAAGCATGTGTCTTCAAAGATCACTCTGGCTGCTAAGTGAAAAGTAAAAGTGAAGTGGCTCAGTCATTTCTGACTCTTAGCGACCCGTGCACTGTAGCCTACCAGGCTCCTCCATCCATGGGATTTTCCAGGCAAGAACACTGGAGTGGGTTGCCATTGCCTTCTCTAGGGGATCTTCCCAACCCAGGGATCAAATCTGGGTCTCCCATATTGTAGGCAGACGCTTTACTGTCTGAGCCACCAGAGAAGTCAAGTAGAGTTGGACTGAAAAGGGATGAGTGTGGATGTGGAGTTACATTATAAGAGGAATGGACCAGCCCACGTGAGAGACAGTGGTGGCCTTGATTATGAAGTTACGGTGGAAAGGAATAGGAGATGAATAGGATACTTTAAATTCCAATTTAAAAAGTGGAAGGGACAAATTTTGGTGACATTATATGTGGAGAGCAAGGCAATAGAAGATGCCTAGGTTTTTGACATGGGATGTGGTGAGGATGCAGCCATTTACGACAGAGAACACAGGGGAACACATTTATAAGGGAGGGAGCAGAGGAACAGCGTGGTCATTTTGGGTCACAGCAGTGTACAAAAAAGTCAATGAGAGATCCGAAGAGCAGTGTTGGCATTTGGAGATATGGGTCTAGACTTGAGAGAATGGTGTGAGCTAGGGATTCATATTTGAGAGCTTTAAAAGAATAAGCAGTAATTGAAGAAGTAGAAGACTATAGAAAGAACATGAGGTAAGAAATGAGATTAAGACACAATGGTGAAAATGTCCAATATTCAAAGCAGATACAAAAGGAGCTAAAAAAGCAGCTGTGAAGGATTAGCCAGTAAGAGTTTGCTCTGGTAAATACGCTATTGAAGGTTTTCTGGTGTTATGCTCAAATATGTTTTTATCTATTAAGGTGATGTCCTTAGACACACTGCAGCATTAAAGAAACACTGAGCTAATCTGTATTTTTGAGCTGTTATTCTGAATAGCCATGACAATATCCTTAATGTAAAATTGAAGCTTCCCATATCAGATGGTAAAGAATCTGCCTGCAATGCAGGAGACCTGGGTTCGATCCCTGGAGAAGGGCACAGCAACCCACTCCAGTATTCTTGCCTGGAGGATTCCATGGACAGAGGAGTCTGGGAGGCTACAGTCCACGGGGTTTCACAGAGTTGGACATGACTGAGCGACTAACATGTTCACTTCCGTATATTATTATAAGTGAATAACCCACATTATCTCATTTAATCTTTATAAATCACAACAAAATTATGACAAAGATATTTACATCATCTCCATTTCCCAGTGCATCTCAGAGAAGTTAAGTAACTTGCTCTGAGGCACCTTAGCTAGGGCCAGCATTTGACTCTGAGTTTGTCTGACTCCAAGTTTTCACCCCTACTGACTTCCCCAGTATGAACACTGCAAGACATGTCAAAAGCATGTTATAGTTAGGCATGTATCATCTCGTTTAATCCCTGAATTACTAACTCTGTGAATGGGGCATTATCCCTTCATGGATTCATGGATTCAGAAAGGTCAAGTTATTTATCACGATTCACATAGCTAGTAGGAGATAAGGACAAACAGGAAACCAGGTCGTTTCACTTCAAGTCCAAGACTTTTCGAGTATACAGTGACTGTGTTCTACCAAAACTAGCAACACCTCACATCACGTTTTGTTTCACTTAATTCATTTACCAAATATGAGTGATTATTATGTGCACAATGTTTCATCAGTGTAAAACAAAATATTGTTCTTTCCCCCCCCCCCAACATAATAAAAAGTGGTTTTTTGCCATCTCTTTCCATCTCATTTCCCTCCACTGGCCCCTAAATGAGTTTGCTTCCCAAAGTCTCAGCCCTTAGATATCCTCCTTCTATATTCTCTCCTCAGTCACATTTATGGGTTTTAACTTGTTCCTCTTTGTTAATGATTCTTTGTCAATCTGATTGCAACTTCACACTTGATTATTACTTCCTTTGGCTTACATGTTTACAGATAATCTCCTTTATAGATATTTTTCTACTTTCTCTAACCAAACCAATCGACAACTAAATTTCCCGTATATACTTGAAGTAAAACAATCTACCTTTTCGACTTTGTCACCAATAACACCAGCGTCCTGCACATTCAACCAAATATTTATATATAAATACAGATATATTACAGGTACAGAAAGGAGGTAGTGGGGGAGCGTGGGCACGTGTGAGTGGAAGGAGTGGAGGCAGTGTCCATTTCTCAGACGTGTGACACTGAGCAAGTCTTTTTAACTCTGTAAAATGAAGGGTTAAATACTAAATTCTTCTAAATTTAAAACTCTGTGTTCCTTGGCTCTCCTACTACTTCCTACGTGCAGTCACTAAAGCAGAAAAATTCCTTCTATTATAGTTTCTCTGAATTCCCTCCTGATTCTCTAAAACAGAGATCCTTAACCTGGCTGCATATTGTGATCACCTGGGATATTTGAAACTATACTGATGTCCCGTTGCCTCCATTCTCCCAGAGATTCTGATGCAATTAATCTAAGGTACAGGTTGAGCTGAGGGCAATAGTTCCTAAACTTTGTTGCACATTTAGAATCACTTGGGAAACATGCAACCCTTCAATCTCACTGTCTGGGGTGGGTGTCAGGCACTACTATTTTCCAAAAACACCTCAAGAAATTCAATATCAGCAAAGTATGGGAGAAAACAAAAGGGGATCTGAAGCAGCAGCCATGGTTAAGGTTTTTCAATTTATTTCAACTCAGAATTTAGTCTCATACAGTTTGGGGAGATCGGAAGCGGGGAGATGAATTTATGCTCTTAAGTACCATTATATATTTACATAAAGATTTTAAAACTTTTGTAGAGAGTTGATAATTATGTGTTTAATATCTTGCCTTACCTGTAAATGGCACTCAAAACATTCAACTGATTTACTGCCAAGTTTGTAGACAAAAGAAGATAGACAAAATTTGAAATTTATTATTTTAGCATATTTTACAAAGATGGTTTAGGAAAGATTTTTTTTAATTTTATAAAACGGTAGTATAATTTTTATTTCATTGTAGAATAAGGTAAGGAAACCATGAAGGGAAATGAATTTTTACAGTGAAAACTAAGAAAACAGTATTGTTTGTATCTTAGGCAATTATGACTGGCAATCACTTGCAGCACACTTAATGATGTACCACCGTAAGCTCAAGTTATTAGTTTAAACATTACTATAATTTCTGTTCTTTGTCAATCTTTTTATGTTTATCCTGCCTCGAGCACTCCAATTTCTATTAGATGCCCTAAACTGCTGGAATTACAATAAGAGAAATAAATACACTATCCATCCTTTTCCTCCATTTTACTTGTGCTGGTGTGATATAAATAATTTACATGGATTATTTCACTTAACTTTACTGTGAGCCTGCGAGCTGGTACTACTGCGAATCCCCTGCATTTTCAGATGAAGAAACTGCGGTTTAGCAAGGCTGGGTAATTAAAAGTGAAAATATATGTAGATCATAATTTTTCCTGGTGAAATAAATAATAAATACAGATAGACACATCAATAGTTATATAGCTTTAGGAAAAAATTTGCAAGGATATCCATCAAATTGTGAATCAAGATTACTACCTCTGGCATGGGATAAGAGCAGGGACAGAAGTTTTCATTTATTATTTTTTTAACTGCAAGGACTGTGTATAATTTTTTTCCTTTTCCTTTTTTTAAAGCATTTTCCTAAGTAAGTTTTTAAAAGTGAAGAAGAAATAAAAAACATGGTTACGCATCTGAATGTACATATAGGCATCCTTTAAGTGAAACATGGAAAGACACATAGATGGCCAACAGGCACATAAAAAGATGTTCAACATTGCTAATTATTAGAGAAATGCAAATGAAAACTACAATGAAGTATCGCCTGACACAGATGGCCTGTCAGAATGGCCATCGTTACAAAGCCTACAAATGGTAAATGCTGGAGAGGGTGGAGACGAAAAGGAACCCTCTTACACTGTTGGTGGGAAATGAGTGCAAACAGTAGGAAAACAGTATGGAGGTTCCTTAAAAATCTAAAAATAGAGTTGCCCTATGATCTAGCAATCCCACTCCTGAGCATATATCCAGAGGAAACTCTTTAATCTGGAGAAAACTCTAATTTAGAAAGATAGATGCCCCACAATGTTCATAGCAGCACTATTTACAATGGAAAAAACAGAAACAAGCTAAGTGTCCATGGACAGATGAATGGATAAAGAAATTTTTCAAAAGATACAGTCATGTAAAGACAGAATGCTAAAGTCATTTTCCCCATGGAATGGCAAATTTTAGACTGCTACAAACTGCAATGTCTTATTCTGTTTGGTTATTATAATACCAATGATGAGTAAAAGGTACCTAGGTGACAGAAGATATTGTATATTATGATAATGTGACATAATAATTTGCCACTTCTTCCTTCATATGTTATATACACACAATATGGTACTAGATGGTGATGTTAAGCAACTACCTTAAAGACCTTGGAGAATGAGCTTATAATTTTTTTTTACCGTATCCAAATTGAAGCTGCAGTAAATAGAATATATCTAAATAAATCACATTGGGTAAACAATGACCATTAACATAAGTATTACAAGACGCACTCACATCTCCCCTGACACGCTAGGACAGACTAGTTTAGGGTTCCGACGTTCAGGCAACTGAAGTGATTTTCTGAAGTCACATAGCTAATTAAATGTACCTGTGGCACAGTAAACATGGCTATAAAATCTTTGGCGGGTCTAAGTCACCTCTTTTTGAACCTGGGCTGACTTATGCCTGCTTTGACCAAAAGAGTAAGATGAAATGCTGGAGAGGGAGTGGAGAAATGATAACCCTCCTACATTATTGGTGAGAATGTAAATTGCTACAACCACTGTGGAAAACAGTATAGAGGTTTCTCAGAAAACTAAAAATAGAATTACTGTATGACCCAATAATCCCACACTTGGACATATACCCAGCGAAAACCATAATTCAAAAAGACACATGCACGCCAATGTTCACTGCAGCACTGTTTACAACAGTTAGGATATAGAAGCGACCTAAATGTCCATCAACAAAGGAATGGATAATGATGTGGTACATATATATACAATGGAATATTACTCACCCATTAGAAGGAACAAAATAGTGCCATTTGCAGAGACATGGATAGACCTAGAGTTCGTTATTTCACCTAGAGTGAAATAAGTCAGAAAGAGAAAAACAAATATCATAATAATATTGCTTATATGTGGAATCTAGAAAAATGGTATAGGCTAACTTATTTGCAAAGCAGAGACAGAGACACAGGAGGAGAGAACAAACTTATGGATACCAAGGTGGAAGAATGGGGTGGGATGAACTGGGAGATTGGGTTTGACCTATATACACCACTATTGTCTGAAATAGATAACTACGGAGAACAGCTCCCTGCACAGCACAGGGAATTCTCCTAAGTGCTCTCTGGTGACCTAAATGGGAAGGAAATCTAAAGAGAAGATGCTATGCTAAGTCACTTCAGTTGTGTCCGACTCTGTGCGACCCCATAGACGACAGCCCACCAGGCTCCCCTGTCCCTGGGATTCTCCAGGCAAGAACACTGGAGTGGGTTGCCATTTCCTTCTCCAATGCATGAAAGTGAAAAGTCAAAGTGAAGTCGCTCAGTTATGTCCGACTCTTAGCGACCCCATGGACTGCAGCCTACCAGGCTCCTCCGTCCATAGGATTTTCCAGGCAAGAGGGCTGGAGTGGGGTGCCATTGCCTTCTCCGAAAGAGAAGACAGATGCATACATATGGGCTTCCTAGGTGGTAAAGAACCCCACTGTCAATGTAGGAGACATAAGAGATGTGGGGTCCATCCCTAGGTGGGGAAGATCCCCTGGAGGAGGGCAAGGCAACCCACTCCAGTATTCTTGCCTGGAGAATCCCGTGGACAGAGGAGCCTGACGGGCTACAGTCCATAGGGTCACAGAAAGCTGGACACAACTGAAGCGCTGACCACACGTATACATGTAACTGATTGCCTTTGCTGTAGGGCAGAAACGAACACAGCGTTGCAAAGCAACTATCATCCAGTAAAAATCAAAGGGAGTATGATGAAGGTGACACTGTGCCAGTTCCATGCCTAACGTCTAAGAGAACCGGCAGTTTCTGCATTCTTCCTTCCACGAGCCATCATGTATGAAGTCTGAATACCTGGAGCCTGCCATGCCACGAGATATTAAAAGAGCAGTGTGTGTGCTAAGTTGCTTCAGTCGTGTCCAACTCGTTGCGACCCTGTGGACTATAGAAAGCCAGGCTCTTCTGTCCATGGGATTTTCCAGGCAAGAATACTGAAGTGGGTTGCCATCTCCTTCTCTGGGGGATCTTCCATTACTACTTAGAGGACCAACTTCTAACTATATCACATTTAAAGAACTTTTAACTGTCATGATACTCTAGCAGAATGATAAGCTCCATGAGAGCTGGGATTTGGGGCTATTCTCTGATATATCCCCATTATCTAGAACAGTGCTTCATGTATACGTACACACACATATACACTATATATGACTATCACACACATATATGACACTCAAATAAAAGCTAAATGAATGAACAAGTATTCTACAAACAAGTAGTAGGGAAAAAACCTCAACTTATCTGTTACCACTTAAGAAAAATATATCTCCAAAGCAATTGGTGGAAAAATAATCTCAAGATAAGACAAAGTAAAATGTGAAGAAAAACCCTAATCCTACTTCACTAATTCAAGGTATACACTACTAAAGACCAGCTTTTCTGGTTTCTCCAAGTATCTTTACTCTCCTTCTTTCTGCTACAGAATCAGCTTCATGATTATCTGATTGGACACATCAATCTTCTTAATAAGCACACCTTATGATATAGTTTTATAGATCACAGTACAAAAATACAGAATGCAATACACTGAAAATATCTTTCTGCCAAGCCATGCTTGCATATTCCATAAACAGATAAGATTTTATTCCTGCCTCAGACACTCAATTTCTAATACTTAAGTATAATTTTAATATGCCTTATACCCTGGCAAACATGGCATATTAAACTTTGATTCTGAAGAAAATAAAAAAGAGTGTTTTCTTTTACTCTCATCTTTGTGCATTTATCTAGGTGCTTCACGGAGCAAAACCCTCTTCGGCAAAAATCCATTGTGGATTGGTGGTTTACTCCAGATGGGCTGCGGTGGATGTGATAAAATGCAAATGTGGATTTCTTCAATGCTAATTCTTCAAGAAAGAAGCCAATCCTAAGGCAGCATGTGTGGAGCAAATGAGGATATTAACAACATGTGGCTTGAACGTAGTTTTTTTTTTTTTAATACTAACAGGCTTCTAGTTCAAAGGAACTCTATTAAGCCCAGGTAGGCATGTGACAGGCCAGGGGAGAGGGTGTACAAGAGAATAAATGTAGAAGAGAAGGTGTGACAACAAGAGTGAGATCAAGGTGAGGATAAATGCATCTCAAGGGATCTGAATGGGCCATCATAAGCAAAGGCAGAGGAGAAAACAAGGCATGAGATTCAGCTGTGTTGGAATGCAGGCAACTGGGAAGAAAAGGTGCATCCTACAACAGAGAGCAAGTCTGCCTGGAAAGGACCAGCTTCTCCAAGAAATGAAGAAACAGAAAACTCAACAGGTGTTGGCAGCAGTAAAAGTGTATGAAAGTAGGAAGGCGAGCTGGAGAAGAATCCAGAGACAGGAGGGAGAGAATAAAAAACGAATATATTCCTAGGGTATATTTGAACATCTGTATTTTTAAAGCATCCTAAGCAAATCAGAACTTGGGAAAGAATGGGAAAAGGTTTAGCTTTGGAGTAGTATCTAGATCAGAGACCTGAGCTTCACTCGGTTGGCAGGGGGTAACTAGTACTCTAGACTAGTCTGCATCTAGACTAATAATACTCCCCTCGCTGCTCCCACCTTCCCATTCTCCCCTGGAGTGGGGGTGCCAACCTGCGTGATTGCTGAGCTGCTCTTTGTGACTCGGTCTCTTCCCCCCATCTGGGCAGCCAGATGCCTCTGTGCTGTGCTGTGCTTTGTTGTGCTTAGTTGCTTCAGTTGTGTCCGACTCTTTGTGACCCCATGGACTGTAGCCCACCAGGCTCCTCTGTCCATGGGGATTCTCCAGGCAAGGATACTGGAGTGGGTTGCCATTTCCTTCTCCAGGTGATCTTCCCAACCCAGGGACTGAACCCAGGTCTCCCATATTGCAGGTGGATTCTTTGCCATCTGAGCCACCAGGGAAGCCCCCAGATGCCTGTAGAAAGCACACGTTCTCTGCTGCTCTGTGCCATAAGCTCACGGGATGAGCCTGCCGGTAAATTTGCTGAATTCTGGGGAGAATAACCCACCTGGATAGTAGAATGAACTCATTCCTCAATCTACTATTTATGAGTTATAAAGATGATACACTGATCTCTATCATGTTACTTTTTTTCTCTCAACTGGTTCTAAATTTGGGCAGAGAAAAGACAGGCACAGCCCAATTTCAGAGGTGTTAAAATATAAAGAACATGGGCATCTTTCAATTGACAAAACCTGGTAACCTGATACACTAATAATTGACTTGCTAATTTGTGTGGGTGTATATTTGTATGAGGGCTTCTCTCATAGCTCCCTCGGTAAAGAATCTGCCTGCAATGCAGGAGACCTGGGTTCGATTCCTGGGTCAGGAAGATCCGCTGGAGAAGGAAATGACAATCCACTCCAGTATCCTTGCCTGGAGAATCCCATGAACAGAGGAGCCTGGAGGGCTACAGTCCATGGGGTCACAAGAGTCAGACACGACTTAGCAACTAAACCACCACCACATTTGTATGAAACGAAGAGGGGAGAGGAAGAGAAAGGGAAAGAAGAAAGAGAGGACAGAGACTACTAATATTCAAACATAAATTATCCAAATAAGAGCTTACCTACGCATACCCTTATATTTCCTTTAGACACAGAGGCTCTTCTTGGGTTTCAATTATAAAACTGACATCACCAAGCCATGTGTTTTTTCACATAGGAATACAACTTTTAGCCCAGAGGAACTGGAAGTTATGAAGTTAAGGTTATATGTCCACTTAGGCTTAAAGATTAGGTAAGTTTTGTAAATTAACACCTTCGATTACTTTTCTACAACTCTGGGAGAATTGCTGAGACTGGTCTTTCACATCAGTCTCATTGTAATGCTATTTATCCAAAATATGAAATGGGAAAAAGAATGGGAGAATTGTTTAAGGAGGAAGAACAGAGGTGATTCAAGAGTTCGATTTTCACTCTGAGACTTCATTAGTTTGACTGAAGTGTTTGTTATGAGTATCCTGAATGTCCAATGGATCCACATTAACTTTAAATTCAAATTCACCCATAGGTGAATATAAATGAGGCTTGGATGTTTATCCTACTATTTATTCTCACCTTTTGTAAAATATGGTAGGCCTAACAATTATCTCAATAACAAGATATTGGATCTTATACTATTTCTGTGTGAAGCACTTTAAAGCACAAGGCATACAAGTAAACTACATTGATATGCACACAAGTTATGTGGCTCCTTTACTATCTAAAAGGGGCCAAAGAGATCGAAATGAACATATCAGAGCAGGGTTTTTTTAATGCAATTTTCTGACTTTTAGATCATAACAGTTTTGTCAGTTTAAATTTTTATCTTTTGTGCAAATGATGTGTTAATATTGGACACAAAGCACAAGAAAACTACAGCTTTAGAAGAGTATTTCATAAAAGTTCCAGGGATAATAAGGAAACTTGGCATTCACTATTAATAAAAAAACTGTTAGTAACAACAAAAATACTGATGGGATACTTGAGAAAAGTACCAAGGCATGCACTAGGATACACAATAGAAGAAAGGGTATTTTACACTCTCCTTTGCACCTGTTTTCTGTATAAAAACAGGCAGCTTATTCGTTCTTCAATGTAGCACGGAGTCAACTGGTAGTCCTTAAAGTCTATACACAGAAAAACTTTGAAGAAAAATACCCTTTTTGGTAAGTCTCCAAATTAAAGAAAAAAGTGAAAAGCCTTAATTCTAACGCATTCTTATGTTAAAATTTATACTTTCGTACCATCATATACATATCCAGGACCAAGTTTCTAATCAAGCTACAATTTCCAAACACTGTAAAATAATTTTGTTCTTTTCACATCAATGCATTTTCATTTTCACTAGAACTAATTACCTTTAAATAAATGATTCAGAGATGTCAAAAGCGACTCTCAGGGAATGTTTCAAGAGGTCCCAGTTTCCTGAATTATAGCCTAGAACATCTGCTTAGCAATCTGGCAAGTAGTATGAAGCCAAACAGAGCATCTCATATATAGTAGTGGTATCTGACCTCAAGAATATGACAGCTGGCTATTCGCCTATAACCTTTATTCTGTAAAAAATCTAAAATTCTGTGTGCAAGAGAGACTAGTAAAAACAAGAGTGCCAACACCAGAAGCATGGAGTGTAAAAGGAAAACAAGTCACTTTAGGAAAGTAGAATTATTGGCTTCTTCATGCCAAAGGAATTAGAAAACATTGTTAAAAGAACTTTACTTACAAAAAAATTTTTAAAGCAACATAACTTGATTTTTCTTATAACACAGAAAAAAATGTAAAAAAGTTAAACTTGTTCTAAAATTGGAGAAAATAAAATTAAACCTAAATTGGACCCTCCCAGAAATGAAGTGCTTAAGATACAAACTGTCAGAAGCATTCCAGGATAGAATCAGTTATAAAAGAAATGAGTTTATCAACTGTGGAAGTACAAATGAATGAGGGCAAAAGGAGAAGAAAGCAGGAGAGGATGGATGAGATGGTTAGACAGTATCACCGACTCAATGGACATGAACTTGAGCAAACTCTGGGAGATAGTAGAGGACAGGGAAGCCTGGTGTGCTGCAGTTCATGAGGCTGCAGAGTCAGACACAACTTACCAACTGAACAACAAGTATAAATGAATTCACTTCAAATAAGCCACCTGACATAGATGTTTAAACCAGCCATAAACATACCAGTGGGAGGGTGTCCATAAGTGGACTGGTAAGTACAGCAAGTTATCACACTGTTGTAGACACTAGCAGTTTCAATCTGATCTTCACTAATAGCAGAGTTGTGACATTAACCTGATCAGAGAGAAAATCAAACTTAGTTCATCTAATCTAGATGAACAGATTTGGGGATTTTTAACTAGTCTCAGATTCAATATCTAGAAATATAGTAATCTTTCATGAGACCCAATCCTTTAAGATCATGGCTGACAACCAGTTACTAATAAGGTATATGTAATTTACAAAATCGCTTAATGGAAAGGGACTTGCAATTTCTTACTATTTACTATATTATCATGAAATTTTAGATTATTTCAAAAGTGATAGTAAATATGCTTGACAGTATGTAGGTTATGACAAATCATTTTTATGAGAGCTGGTATTGGATGATTACAATAAGGATAGTGGAAAAAACCATCAAGATACAGAATTGGGGGTTATATTTGAGGCAACAGAGGAAGCCTTAAATAAGTCCCACTTACCCAGCAGTCAGACTGTGAAACCCTCAATCATGCAATACTCTTGAACCTGGAAACGTATATCTAACCATGTTCACACTAATCTTCAAATTTTATATGGTAACAGATATGCCAGTAGGTAAAAACTACTTTTACTGTAATCAGACCTCAAACAATTCAAGAATGCCTTCCATGTGAAGAGAATGCAAAGAAATTTCAATAGGAAATTAGGAACTAGGAAGAAGGCTTTTAGAAAGAAGAAAAAGCAAGACAAGAAGTGATGTACTAAGTGTACAGGCTAAGTTCAAGGAATGGAAAGTATTTCAACTGAAGTTCACAATATACCTGAAAGAGAAAAATCCCAATTCCGTAATAACTTAAGAGTGGGCTTAGGCTATATCTCAACGTAAGATATCCCTCAAATATACTAACTGCCTAGTTTCCAGATGCATCTTCCAATTCAGCTAATATTTTGTTTCTAGTGAAATTTCAAGTGAAATATTACATATACACAGAAAAGCGCACAAACTTTAAGTATACAGCTCAATAAGTTTTCACAAAGTGAACACATGGAACTAACAAATTTTTTTTAAATGGGCACTTCTAGCACCCCAGAAGCCCTTGTCCTGAATCTCCCTTTGAGCATAAATACTACATCGATTTCTAACACCATGTATTAGTTTTGCTTGTTTTTGAACTTTATATAAATGGAATCACATAATTTATCCTCTTCCTGGCTCCTTTAACCTAACAGTAAGTTGGAGAGGTTCATCTACTAATACCTTGTTGCATATAGTTGTAAGTTTAATCTTATTACAATATAATATTCTATTGTGTAAAGATAGCAGATCCAAATTTATAGTTAGAAATAAGAACTAGATTTCTAGCATACTTAGATAATAATTAGACAAAAATCAAAATTACCATTCTACTACGGATGAGCACTGAGACAGTTTCGGTTTTAAGTCACATAAATAGTGATGCACTGAACATACTCATTACAAAGTGTGGCGAGCTGGAGCTAATACATACTGGTTCATGGGAAATCACTGCTAATTTTTCAGGAATTCTGTGAATCAGCTGTTACACAAAGCCACCACTAAAAATTAAATTACATAATCTTACAAATACATGCCAACAAAGGTCCGTCCAGTCAAAGCTACGGCTTTTCCAGTAGTCATGTATGGATGTGAGAGCTGGACTATAAAGAAAGCTGGGCGAGGAAGAACTGACACTCCTGAACTGTGGTGTTGGAGAAGACTCCTGAGAGTCCCTTGGACTGCAAGGAGATCCAACAGTCCTGAATATCCATTGGAAGGACTGATGTTGAAGCTGAAACTCCACTACTTTGGACACCTTATACGAAGAACTGATTTCATTTGAAAAGACGCTAATGCTGGGAAAGATTGAAGATGGGAGAAGGGATGACAGAGGAAGAGATGGTTGGATGGCATCACTGACTCAATGGACATGAGTTTGACTAAACTCTGGGAGTTGGTGATGGACAGGGAGGCCTGGCTTGCTGCAGTCCATGGAGTCGCAAAGAGACGGACACGACTGAGCGAATGAACTGACTGAACTGAACTAATACATACAACATAAATGTAATAAACACTCATCACTGCCTAGTTATTTTACTATATTTTACTATTATCTATGCTCTCAGTTATTAGTGTCTATTGTATTTGTATGGTGGAAATAACACATAATGATGAAATATTGTATATTTCTTCCCAACTCTATGTTCAATAACAATAGACTGGCAGCTTGAAATTATCCATGGCTTTTATATGAGTACTTATACCATAGAAATTGGCAAACACTACAAATAAGGGCTTCATTTATTGTTTTGTTGATAGTCTAGGCTTAAGAACATGAAGTTAAAATCTTAATTATACAGATTAAATGTAACAGTTTGTCTTGTCTATAGCTGTGACACTGTGAATCACATATAATATTAAGTACACATTCTTTAAGTTTGGCACTCACTTTAAGCATTCATTTCATACACTAGTAAAGTAATGCTCAAAATTCTCCAAGCCAGGCTTCAGCAGTATGTGAACCATGAACTTCCAGATGTTCAAGCTGGTTTTAGAAAAGGCAGAAGAACCAGAGATCAAATTGCCAACATCTGCTAGATCATGGAAAAAGCAAGAGAGTTTCAGAAAAACATCTAATTCTGCTTTATTGACTATGCCAAAGCCTTTAACTGTGTGGATCACAATAAACTGTGGAAAGTTCTAAAAGAGACAGGAATACCAGACCACCTGACCTGCCTCTTGAGAAACCTGTATGCAGGTCAGGAAGCAACAGTTAGAACTGGACATGGAACAACAGACTGGTTCCAAATAGGAAGAGGAGTACGTCAAGGCTGTATATTGTCACCTGCTTATTTAACTTATATGCAGAGTACATCATGAGAAACGCTGGGCTGGAACAAGCACAAGCTGGAATCAAGATTGCTGGGAGAAATATCAGTACCTCAGATATGCAGATGACACCACCCTTATGGCAGAAAGTGAAGAACTAAAAAAAGCCTCTTGATGAAAGTGAAAGAGGAGAGTGAAAAAGTTGGCTTAAAGCTCAACATTCAGAAAACGAAGATCATGGCATCTGGTCCCATCACTTCATGGGAAATAGATGGGGAAACAGTGGAAACAGTGTCAGACTTTATTTTTTTGGGCTCCAAAATCACTGCAGATGGTGACTGCAGCCATGAAATTAAAAGATGCTTACTCCTTGGGAGGAAAGTTATGAGCAACCTAGATAACATATTAAAAAGCAGAGATATTAGTTTGCCAACAAAGGTCCATCTAGTCAAGGCTATGGTTTTTCCAGTGGTCATGTATGGATGCAAGAGTTGGACTGTGAAGAAAGCTGAGCGCCGAAGAATTGATGCTTTTGAACTGTGGTGTTGGAGAAGACTCTTGAGAGTCCCTTGGACTGCAAGGAGATCCAACCAGTCCATCCTAAAGGAGACCAGTCCTTGGTGTTCATTGGAAGGACTGATTATGAGGCTGAAACTCCAATACTTCGGCCACCTCATGCGAAGAGTTGGCTCACTGGAAAAGACCCTGATGCTGGGAGGGATTGGGGGCAGGAGGAGAAGGGGACGACAGAGGATGAGATGGCTGGATGGCATCACCGACTCGATGCACATGAGTTTGGGTGAACTCTGGGAGTTGGTGATAGACAAGGGAGGCCTGGCATGCTGTGATTCATGGGGTCGCAAAGAGTCAGACACGACTGAGCGACTGAATTGAACTGAACTGTTCAAATCACATCACAATTGACGATGTTAGTTGTAACCACAGGATGGCTATGGATGCAAGATTTTGGCAAAAATCAACAAAAGCATCCTATGAGAGTCAACTGGAAAGAATATGGTGGCATATACACCTCAAAAACAGCATATCTGAAATAAGATTTTCCACTCCCTGAGTGTTAAATACCACTCCTCTTGAGTATTCATCAACTCATTTATTGATAACTACCATCTCCCCTATTAGACAAATCAGAAATCCAGGTATCATACTTGAGCCTTTTATTTCTTTCACTTCCCACTGACAATCAATCATCATCATAACTCTTGTATCTCTCCAGTTCTATTCGTTCCTCCTGGCTCCTCAGTTTAATCTACCATTTTTGCTCACGTGTGTTATGTTGATAATATCTTACTGGTCACTGAAGCCACTGTTCAGGTTTGTGCCAGATTTAACCATCTAAAACACAATTTGACATGTCATTTCCCTATTTAGTAACTATTCAATACTGCTCTGTAAGCCTTAAACACAAATTCACAAATACCTTAAAAGGACACAGCTGGTCCTGATGATGTCTACAGCCTCAGTCTCACACTCGTCCTCTCACATCACAATCTGTGTTCAAACTATATTCACCTAACCCCTCTGTCTGGAAAACCTCTCTCCACCTCCAAGTGCCTACTCATACCTGAGGATTCTATGGAAAGATTACTTCTTCTGGGAAGTATTTCCGTAGAGATGGCATTAAGAGATCACTTCAACATGCTCACGATATGCTATGCGTACAGTTTTGGCAATACCACACTGCACCAAATTCACTGGCAACCCTCATTAAACCACGAAGTCTTGAGGACAGGCACTATGTTTTAATTAATACTGCACCTCCCTAAACTTCAATAGTGCCTGGTGCTCAATAAATCCTTGATGCACCTATAGAAGAACTGGAGGACTGCTGGATGAATAGGATGGATTTTACAAAGGAAGAGGTTAGAAAAAAAATTTTGCCATTAATGACTCTGGTTTAAAAAAGTCATTTTCAGAAGGCTTACGTTTCATATCCTCCAGTTACCCCTGAAGGTTGACATTAGAAGCCCACCTGCAGCTCCAAAGCAGTGCTAAAAACAACTTAATCCCATGTCCTTTGGGTCCACAGAATAGTTAATAATTTTGACCTAGAAAAATCACTGTCAATACAACGAGATGCTCAAGAGAGACAGTCCTACTCTTAGAGGCATAAGATACAAAGTGGCAGGATTTGTAGAGGAAAAGGGAAAAAACAAACCAAAAATAAGATAAAATGCTAAATAACTACCATCTCCACCTTTATCACTATTAACATTTATTAACAAAAAGAACTTACATGGATCATGTTCCTATTTAAGAAGAAAACTGAAGTCATATGTTATTATCTTTTAATAGATTTAACAAAATAAGATGGTACCTGCCAATAAGCCATCATATCTATCTCTTTTGCTAATGAAAATTCTTTTTTCCCTTCATTCATAAAAAGGTTAAAGATCCACTTCAGGCACAAACGTAAGTGCTTTTTGTATATTTTGTCATTTAATCTTAAGGATAATTCTATGAGTTTGGTATCATTATGATGATCATTCTATGGACAAGACTACATTGTTCAAAACACTTGACCAAGTCACACAGCTTTTAGGTCACAAAGCTAAAATTGGCACCAAGAATGTTTAGTTAACCCTGTGTTCTTATCCGCTTAACTGCATAAAATGGTAAAGATACATGGACCCTGCCCTCAGTGAGGTCACAGTTTAGAGGGAAACAAAAGCACACATATAAAGTTTGACAAATAGCATTGCCATTATAATACGAGCTGTTACAGGCTTCAGTGTGGTACCTGTATTCTAAATAAAAAAATAGGATACTATCTAAAGCTGGAGTATTTAGGAGGCTTAATTTATTGATATCATTCCTTATACAAGTAACAAATTGAGTTGCAGAAGCTCAAGATGAGACTATGATGTGACTTAGAAATGCTTAAGAAAATTAAAAAAAAATATTTTTTTTGACCTTGTTATACAGCTTGTGGGATTACTAGTTCCCTGATCAGGGATTGAACCTATGCCCTTGGCAATGAAAACACAGAATTATAACCACTGGACCACCAGAAAATTCCCTAAAATAATTAATGGTAAAACTTTGTCATAAAACAATTCAAATTTATCTAAAATGGAAAAAGACCTCATTTAAGAAGCAGTATTAGAGCTAGTGAAAAAGTTCTCAGGAAAAAAAAGAAAAATGAAATTAAGACTGTACATTTATTTATTATATATGTGTGTATATATAATTTCTTTTCAAAAGTATCTTAATCTTTCTCTCCTATAAAATCATTTCTGTACACAGTTCAAAACACTTGACCAAGTCACACAACTGTCAAGTCTCAAAGTTACATAAAATCGTTTCTGTAATGTGTTGAAACAAAATGCTTAAGCAAAATTAGTCACCCGAAGACTAAAAATAAAATGTCTAATGCTATGCTATGCTATGCTAAGTCTCTTCAGTTGTGTCCGACTCTGTGCGACCCCATAGACGGCAGCCCACTAGGCTCCGCCGTCCTTGGGATTCTCCAGGCAAGAACACTGGAGTGAGTTGCCATTTCCTTCTCCAACGCATGAAAGTGAAAAGTGAAAGTGAAGTTGCTCAGTCGTGTCCGACTCTTAGCGACCCCATGGACTGCAGCCTACCAGGCTCCTCCGTCCATGGGATTTTCCAGGCAAGAGTACTGGAGTGGGGTGCCAGGGCCTTCTCCAAAAATGTCTAATAGGTAAATTCCAATAGCCAAAACTCTTCTCTGGCTAAATGAACAAACTCTTTTAATTTAGTCTTCATAAAATTAAACACTACAATTGTTTTTCACTTTTAAGATTCAGTTCAGTTCAGTTGCTCAGTCGTGTCCGACTCCGTGACCCCATAAACCGCAGCAAGCCAGGCCTCCCTGTCCATCACCAACTCCGGGAGTTCACTCAAACCCATGTCCATTGAGTCGGTGATGCCATCCAGCCATCTCATCCTCTGTCATCCCCTTCTCCTCCCGCCCTCAATCTTTCAAAGCATCAGGGTCTTTTCAAACGAGTCAGCTCTTGGCATCCATCAGGTGGCCTTTTAATATTAAATTTTAGAATTTTATTAAACCAAAATTACTGGATCAATATTTTTAATTACTTATACAGTACTATTTCAAAATTTCCTTTTTAAAACTGGCTCATGGCTTTAAACTTGTTAATGTATTTGCTGTAAGTACTTTTTACACCACTCAGTTTCTTCCTTTAAAGTGAACAGTGCAAATTGCCATGGATAGGCGATAATGAAAAAGCAACACCAATTATTAATTTTGTGTAAGTTACCCTCCACTCCTGAGATTCCTTGGAGGAGAAGAGCATGTCTGCATTTCCCCATGCAGTGCCACAGGCACAAAGTGAGAGGAACTAAACAAATGCATCCTGAGGGAAAGAAAATGCCTGAAGCAGCAAATGACCCACTACATACCTCGCTATGCAGGCTTTGATGTTATAATTTGTTAATTTCCAGGAAAAAAAATTACCAATAGTTTTAAGGTTGTTCTGATAGACACATTTAACTTCTGTAAGTTTTTGATCACAAACAACATACACCATTCAAACCATCACAATACTTAGTAAATGTGCAAGAAAAAGCTCAATGAAAAGACATTTTCTTACTATCAGAAAATGCAAACTAAGAAGTACATTAAACTTTCCTTAAGAAAGCTTCAAAATATTGTTGTTTCTATAGATAAATGTTCTTTTAAATATTTGAAGACCAGATCATTGTAAATAAAGATAATTTTATTCGACTATGCAGTTCATGGTATGAATAAGCAAGTACTCATTTCCCAACAGAATTGACAAGCCTTTCAAATAATGGTTGATTTATTTATTTATTTTTTCCAAAAATCAACACTACTGGGTTAGCAATTTGGAATTTCAGTATACAAAGATATGTATATGGATGAAGGCATGTATGTGTGTATATATGATGCAACCATGAGTATGTCCAAAACCTACCTATTTTTAATAATAAAGATATTGATCATCATTAAATACATTATCATTTTACAATCTATGTTCAAGCTGTACCATAACAAAAAATATAAATGCATACATATACAGCTTTATATCAAACTGATTCTTTTATTGCTAACTAGATTTCCATTCCCTGTGTAATCATAAAGATAACTTAATGGTGTGGTGCTGTGCTAAGTCGCTTCAGTCCTGTCTGACTCTGTGTGACCCTATGGACTGTAGCCTGCCAGGCTCCTCTGTCCATGGGATTCTCCAGGCAAGAATACTGGAGTGGATTGCCATTCCTTTCTCCAGGGGATCTTCTAGACCTGGGGATCGAACCAACGTCTCTTATGCCTAACCTGCACTGGCAGGTGGGTTCTTTACTATTGCCAGTGGAATTGTTTTAAATAGGCTTAAAGATAAAAACTGAAAAGAACTCTTTTAAAACCTCCAGTCACACTATTAAATATGGGAAAACTGAAAATAATAACAAAAGCAATGGTCTTCATTATCTAAAAGAAAAGCAAAGTTGAACTGCTTACTTAACAGTATTTCCCCTAACTTTTTAAATTAGTTTCTTTTGGATATACACTTGTATGACTTACCATTATCACTGCTTTACTGCACAAATAAGAGGTCAAAGGAGAGCTTCAAACAAATATTAGTTCTCTCCAGTGATTAAGAGACTATTTCATTCTGTAGTTCTGATTTATAAAATTATAAATTGTGAAATAACTTATTTTCATTCCGAGTTTAATAGCATTGTATGTTCATTATAATTTAAACTCTAGCTAACAAAAAATAATAGTTTGCTATGCTTTATCATTTCTGTATGGCATTTCTAACCTAAATTGGCTTAAATCTTATAAAAATCAAATGTACATGACTCTGAAATGGTATCAGTTTTTTTTTTTGTTTATCAGCGGTGCCCTGCAACTTGCAGGATCTCAGTTCCCCAACCAGGGACTAAACCCAGGCAATGGCAGTAAAAGCCCAGAATCCTAACCATTAGGCCACCAAGGAACTTCCATATATCAGTTATGCTTTTTTAAAATTGTAGCATGTATACCTAATACAATATGATTGGTGTTTTCAATTTTTATTACTACTACTTTACTCCTTCTTCCGAAGCCTTCTTCCACAGCCTTCACACTTCATAAGGTATAGTCATCTTTGTATATCCATTTCATAAACAAGGTATGATCTCCTTTTCAATAGGATTATAAACACAAATCCTAAGATTGTTGACATCTGATTGTTGACATCTGATTCCATACTTGGAGTACGTTATTACTGATTATATTTATATTTAAATTGATAAAAAGTTTATTTTAAAATATAGAAGTACATAATTCTAAATATACAACATATGCTAAGATACTTCACCTAATTCTTATAACTGCAGCTTTTAGGTACGATTTATGCACAGGAAACCAAAAGACTACATGCTCTATATTAAAAAAAAAGTTAAAATACTAGTCTGTTATTATACTATTCAGAATTACTACAGAACTTCAGTCTTAATTTAGCAAATTATATTACAAATAAAAAGTAGGTAGTGGATGTGTCTTTTTCATATTAAGTCTTTAAGTCATAATTTGGCATTAGTTAGAACTTCTACATCGAAATAGGCAATTTATCTAGGTATTAATATTTTAAAATATGCCTTTTATTCATATCATGTAAACAGCTGAAAAAAAATCACCAACAAATAACATTACACATGAAATGCTACTGAACTAGTCCCCTTGAAACTATTGTTTATCCTAATATTCACTAAACATTTCTTTAAAATAGTTCAGTTTTTATGTAAATATAGTAAATTTAATTTAAAGCTTGGTGACTTAACAGTGCACAGCATACTTTCACAAATTAGCTACCTTTCATAATTTCCAGCCTTGATTATTTCAAGTTTAGACTATTTCCAACTACTAAAGGGTGACACTGTCCATTTTAGTTCTTCGCAAATTAAAATAACTTAGGGGATAAACTGGTAAATACTAGAAGTACTGTTTTTAAAAAATGATGCTCAAGATAAAAGTATAAAAGGCTAAAACCCAAAAAAAACCAAAAGTGAAGTGAAAAATGCAAAACTAACTTATTTAATATTTTCTTGTAAACTAGGGTACCAAGAATTGTCAACTAATTAGTCCATTTTATTGATGATGCTTTTCTCTAGGGAAGTTATTTTAAAAGTTTAACCCTGGAGCAAGCCATGGCTTCTTCAATCTTTGAAAGTGTCCAGGGCATTGATTATAACTGCAGGAGGTGTTACCTTCTACCCAGAGAATCTCACCCTGCACAATCTTATACACTCTCTCACTCCCAAAACAGCTTTGATTCAGCAATTCAAACTGCTTCAGCTGATATTAAAGGAAGAACCACAGAAAAGGGATCAGCAGTTAAAACGAAATAAAAAGGGAAAAAATACTGATCATGGATACAGTAGCACAAAGCTCAGGAGTAAAGCAGATTTGAAAAAGACATCAGAGTGACTCAAAAGGAAACATGACAGAAATTAAACAAGATTTTTATGTTTGCTTTCTATGCATTTAAACTCATTTCAACCCCCATTGAAATTCTTATCATACACACACCCCAAGGCTTTCAGTGTACTTTCAAAAGCCACACCCTCTCTTTCTAAGTCTCCAGAGTCACTTCCTAGGTAGCCAAAAAAAAAAAGGAAAAAAAAAAAAAAACAGAAGAATTCAAATATGCATGTAACCGAGAAACTGGCTATTTTATAATCAAATTATAATTTATAAACAAATTTTTTTCATGCAAAATGGTATTAATTGTTTTAAAATCTAGTATTTTTTTCTCTTGCACTTAGCCAAAAAAGGCCTAGGTCTACTTTAACAGTTATTTGAAGTCAGGAAGGCACACAGGTTAAAGGAATAGAAATAAGACATGAGAGGCCTTACAATATCTTTCTTGGGATGATGTCAGAATATCAAGGTGCTCTACGCTGTCAGAGCTAGTTTTCCACTTGACTATAGGAGAAGCTTAAGTACACGCTTAATTAGTTAATTAGCTCAATACTGGAGAACAATCTAGATGCAAAGAGCTATCATCACAGAATGGCTCATTCACATCTATCTCAGAAACAGTGACCAAAATTCCAGAAGGTAATTGGATTTTCAAAACTGAACGTCGTTTTTCTTCCCCCCAATTCACTCATGACAAGGCCAGAAGGTAATGATATATCTGCCATGATACAACGAGCAGACCTGTCTTCTGTCAAGAGTTGAAATCATGAAGGAATAAGCTGTCATTAACAACCTCTCTCCAAACACTCGAGCTGTCATTTCATTGTTTTCTTTTGCTGGCATGGGGGCTGCTGTGGCCTCATATACCTTGTCAGTTCAGCTAAGCTTTTAACCTTTTCTGGAATTCTTGACTTGAGCAATCTTTTATGAAGACTATAATGTTAAGAGCTTATATTTTCTCTGATTCATTTATAGCTTCTCTCAAAGTTTACTTTTAAAATCTGAAATCAGTGTTCCTGGTTTCAACCTATAGTTTAGCAGCCCATATTTCAAAGAGAAAAAACAGCATTTATTTTTAAAAGGTTTGAAATGCAAATTATAGTGATCTAAATTCAGCCAGTATCTGAGGGGAAAAATCAATAATTATTTAAAGTGTAATGTAGATTTATAATCAAACCTTTAAACTCTTTTAGAAATGGTTAAATGAATAGCTACAATATTAGTATAGTATACTTCATGAACATTTTATTAAAAATTTTTAATTAAAAATAGTATTTTAAAAAATTATAAAAGTAATACCTGCTCAAGGTTAAAAAAATAATAATTCAACAGGAAAACTGAAAATGAAAGGCAAAAGAAGAAACCCGATGGTTTCTTGTATAGACTTTGGGATGTTCCTGATGTGTGTGTATAATTGAGCGCACACACGCCAGGAACATCAATGTACATGCATGTATGCAGGTACATAAATATGCATATGTAAGTGCACTTAACAAATCACCTCATTCTTAGGTTTTCATCTGATAACTCTGACATTTCATGTGAATGAACACACACACACACATACACACACACACACACATATATATATATACATACATTCTCATGAACACATATAACTCAATCTTCTGAAAAACTATATAGTCTTCCATGATATGAATATAATGTCATTTAATAAACAGTCTGCAACTGGTGAGTATTTAGGTAGGTAGAAGTTTTGGAATTATTACAGACTACTGTGATGAGCGTCCTTGTACATACACTCTGTATCCTGGTCTAGTGTAAATTCCTACTAATGGAATTTGGCATCAAACATTAATATATGTATTTAATTTGGAGAGATATAATCAAATTGCCATCTTAAAAACTGCTTTAGTTTACATTCCCACCAATATCTAAACTTGGTACTATCGTACAATTTATTGCCAATTTATCTGCCAATCTTATATGCTGAAAGTTGGCACCTTGTTTTAATAAGCATTTCTTTAATTCCAGATACTCTAGATGACTATATTTTTAAAAAAGCACAAAAGACTTTAAGTCATTTCAACAAAAATAGAGCTAAAAGATCCAAGCAATTATCACATTTTTGAGGTCTCTGATGTCTTAAACATACATCCCCTGCCAAACTATATTCTACTCATGAGGGGCTAGATGGCATGGCTGTTTAGTCACTAAGTCCAGACTCTTTTATGACCCCATGGACTGTAGCCTGCCAGTCTCCTCTGTCCATGGGGTTTCCCAGGCAGCATACTGGAGTAGGTTGCCATTTCCTTATCCCACATGGCATTGCTACAGTGAAAAATAAAAGCTGTGCCCTATATTGATACAGGACTTCTAACTACCATCTAGAAACCATCAGTGCCCACTAGAATCCTCTTAAAATTTCCATGGCACCAACTCTGTCAATACTTATGTTCAAATACCAAGGTCTTTCAGTACTTAGTTGGATGACTAGAAAATAAAGGCAGTAATTAGGAGGAGTTACCAAAAATTTATCACTCAAATTACTGGGAAAAATCATATCCTATTTTAGATAACCACCTATAATGACTCCATGTACATTTGTGGGGGAAAAAAAAAAATCCTAAAACTATAATCAATCAGCTTAAAAAACATGTCTGTCAAAATGGGAGTGGGGGGAGGAAACCCAAAATGGAGTTAAGAAATGAGAAATCAAAAAGTTGACAGCCAGAATAGAAAAGCTAAACTATTGTTTCAAAGGATTAGAAAGCTAAAAAACTCTAAATTAGCTTTCAAAGCATGCAATTGATATCAGAGTCAAGCAACAGTTTCTGTGGTCTTTTATTTAATCATCTTATAATCACAGTGATTTCTAAAAAAAAAAAAAAAATCCTAAAATAATCTACTGTGATGGATACTGCTACCAAGGATGTCATTTCCTGAGGTTTACAAAGCATTTTGTTATATAGAAAATTATTTTAATGTTATTTGTTTAAAAAACATGGGAGTTGTACAGTGACCACCAATCACTGAAACAACCACATAAAAATGTAATTAAATGCTACACTGAATTCTTTTTTATCTCTACTCCTTCCACAAATCACACTAAAATATTCCTTTTAAGAAATATGGGTGGTTTACTTTTCAATGCATACTGTTACATATTATTTGATTCCTGAACCATGTTAATATATTGCCATTTAAAAATTAAATAAAAAGATATTTTAACATAGGGGTGGTGTTAATCCATTAGGACAAAACTAATGGTAAGGGAGAGAAGAGAAGATACAAATGTCAATAAATTCTTGGAAGGCAGTAAGCTGACAGAATTTGTTTTGTATTCAGCGGAAATTCGAACATAGTGCCCCTGGAGATAAGTAATAACTAGAAGTGAGCCAACTCACCCACTGAATTTCAGGGAAACTCAGAATTTGGAATACTACTTGTCTTGGAAAAGAGAGGTTGGCCTTCGATCCATAAGGTGCAATTATTCCATCAACCCAAAGTCAAACAAACTAAGAAAACAAAGCCTAAAAATCAAAACCCAGGTGAAATTCTCATATTGTGCAGCCAACCCTGTAAGAGATGAGAAATCTTTTCTTTAGAGAAATATATTCAGGGAAGGAGTAGGAGAGTACAGATCAAGGGACGCGAAGAGGGAGACAGGGCTCAAATCAGGCATAAGGCAGAACTCTGCAAAATGAAGAGAGCTCCATAACCAAATTTGATAGAAGAACTTTAAAAATTCTACAGGGCTAAAAGTTAACTAGATACTAGAAGTAAAAATAGATGGAAAAGCAGAGAGAAAGTATAGTCAATTAGATAAGACAATTAGAGACTCAGTTCAGAACTCCAAAAGCAAACAATAATTCCAGAAAGAGAAGATTAAAATTATCATGAAACAACACACAAAAAAACATTGTTCTCAGAATGGAGGATCATGCGAGCTTAGCACAGACTGAAAGGAATCACCATGTCCCCAATACAATGAAGAATAGTAATAATAAAAATAATCACACCAAGGTGTAGAAACCTTCTTAAAAGCAGTATGATTCAATTTTTTAACACCAGAGAGAAGGAAGAGAAAATTCCATGGAGGGAAACAAAAGGATTCAAGATCAGAATGATACTGGACATATCGATTAAAACGATGCAAGTTAAATGGCAATGAAATGAAACCTTCAAATTTCAGAATAAAAATAATTTTCAAATTGCATTTCTATACCTAGATGAATTACTAAAATAAGCAAGTAAAATAAAGGCATTTTTCAAAAATACAAGGTTTCAAAAATTGATCTTGTACTCACTCTTTGATTCCAACAAAATGTGGGCATATATCGAAAAAGCTAGAGTCATTAGATCCAGGAAAACAGGTCAAACATCAGAGAGAATCTAAGTGGAGTCCCAGGATGAGAGACACGTAGGCAGGCTTCAAAAGTAAGTAGTCAAGATTAAAACAAAGTTCAAGAGTTCCAGAAGAAAGCTCTCCAGATGAACATGAAACTATAAGACTGTCTGGTAACTTTGACCGTGTAAAAAATTACAGAGAGGCCAATCAGACAACTATTACAAAGAAAACACAAAAAATAATTAGGAAATTATTAATTCTATGAAAGTAAACTTGTAGCAGAAATGAAGAGCAACCATAGTATCTACCTGGCTCAGCCATAAGCAATATTAAAGTAGCAGTAATATTGTAAAGTTTGATTGCTGAACCAATCCAGGAACTGTGGGAATGGGAAAGAGATTCTTATTGGCCATAACAGAAAGTGACTGATAAGTGAAGAGACAGCATTATAATTTAAAAATATGGATACAGAGAATATAAGTAAAAGCAAAAAGTATTCAGAGATATTACATCTAGGGAACAGAACTAACAGGTGACAAAGGATTCAGTTCAGTTCAGTCGCTCAGTCGTGTCCGACTCTTTGCAACCCCGTGAATCGCAGCACAATAGGCCTCCCTGTCCATCACCAACTCCGGGAGCTCACTCAAACTCATGCCCATTGAGTCGGCGATGCCATCCACATCTCATCCTCTGTCGTTCCCTTTTCCTCCTGCCCCCAATCCCTCCTAGCATCAGGGTCTTTTCCAATGAGTCAACTCTTCATATGAGGTGGCCAAAGTATTGGACTTTCAGCTTTAGCATCAGTCCTTCCAATGAACACCCAAGACTGGTCTCCTTTAGAATGGACTGGTTGGATCTCCTTGCAGTCCAAGGGACTCTCAAGAGTCTTCTTCAACACCACACTTCAAAAGCATCAATTCTTCGGTGCTCAGCTTTCTTCACAGTCCAACTTTCGCATCCATACATGACTACTGGAAAAACCATAGCCTTGACTAGACGGACCTTTGTTGGCAAAATAATGTCTCTGCTTTTCAATATGCTATCTACGTTGGTCATAACTTTCCTTCCAAGGAGTAAGCGTCTTTTAATTTCATGGCTGCAGTCACCATCTGCAGTGATTTTGGAGCCCAAAAAAATAAAGTCTGACACTGTTTCCACTGTTTCCCCATCTATTTCCCATGAAGTGATGGGACCAGATGCCATGATCTTCGTTTTCTGAATGTTGAGCTTTAAGCCAACTTTTTCACTCTCTTCTTTCACTTTCATCAAGAGGGTCTTTAGTTCCTCCTCACTTTCTGCCATAAGGGTGGTGTCACCTGCATATCTGAGGTTATTGATATTTCTCCCAGCAATCTTGATTCCAGCTTGTGCTTCTTCCAGACCAGCATTTCTCATGATGTACTCTGCATATAAGTTAAATAAGCAGGGTGACAATATACAGCCTTGACATACTCCTTTTCCTATTTGGAATCAGTCTGTTGTTCCATGTCCAGTTCTAAGTGTTGCTTCCTGACCTGCATACAGATTTCTCAAGAGGCAGGTCAGGTGGTCTGGTATTCCCATCTCTTTCAGAATTTTTCACAGTTTATTGTGATCCACACAGTCAAAGGCTTTGGCATAGTCAATAAAGCAGAAATAGATGTTTTTCTGGAACTGTCTTGCTTTTTCGATGATCCAGCAGATGTTGGCAATTTGGTCTCTGGTTCCTCTGTCTTTCCTAAAACCAGCTTGAACATCTGGAAGTTCACAGTTCACGTACTGCTGAAGCCTGGCTTGGAGAATTTTGAGCATTACTTTACGAGCATGTGAGATGAGTGCAATTGTGCAGCAGTTTGAGCATTCTTTGGCATTGCCTTTCTTTGGGATTGGATGAAAACTCTCCTTTTCCAGTCCAGGATAATCTTTATTTTGATATATACCATTTTTCTACTTGATTTTTCAGTTTATATGCTTGTATCCTCTGATGTTTTAGTAAGTTTTAAGTGTAGATGTATCTGTCTTGCTCAAGATATGACATGCTCCTTCTACTAGGACTTGTGTCTTTATTCTCATAAACACTCTACACTAATATATAGATTTTTTTCTCCCATTCTTTTCTGCTGCTTTTCTGAAATGTATATTAGAGGATTACTAGATCTTATTCTACTCTCCATGGGGCTTCCCCTGTGGCTCAGCTGTAAAGTATCCACCTACAGTGTAGGAGCTGCAGAAGACATGAGTTCAATCCCTACACATGAAAGATCTCCCGGAGGAGGAAATGGCAACCCACTCTAATATTTCTGCCTGGAGAATCCCATGTACAGAGGAGCCTGGCAGGTTACAGTCCATAGGATCACAAAGAGCTGGACATGAATGAAGCAATTTAACATGAACATTCTATTCTCCATGACATTTTATCTATCATAATGTTTTTCTCAGGTTTTCTCTGCTTTATCCTACATACTATGTTCCTCAATTGTAGCTTTTATTAATTCTTCTTTCAACTGTGTGTTACAGTTGCTTGATTTGACTTTTCTTTGTGATAATCAGTTCCTCAAATGATTTTTAGTTTCTGACTACAAATTATTCTTTATTAGGGAGTCACCCTGGATTGTAAAGTTTGCTATTGGAACTTTACCAGGTACTCCAGAAGTTTCATCAGTCCAGAATCCATTTTTACACGAATATACATTGCTTAAATTCCCAAACTAATTAAGTTGTCTAAATTCAAACTGCAAATCCAAATATACCTTTGGGTTAGGATCTTTGGCTTCTATTTCTCAAGAGAGAGGCTGTTTATGCATTCTCCCTAGCACTTTAGCAAACTAATTTTTGCACCTTAAAAACTAAGAAAGCAGATGCTTCCAGGGCACTAGCAATATACATTGGTCTTAGTTTTACATGCTTCGTCTCAGGCTCAGAGCTGTGTTGTTAGGCCCTTTGGGGGCCAGGTTTTATATCTCATCATATCTCCCCTTTGTGCTGCCACACCCTACAGGGACTTGCCATTGTGGCTTTAAGTTTTCTCCTGGAGTCAGACATTTAAAGATTCCTTTTCTATCCTTTGAACATAACTAGGTATTTAACGTGCTTCTGTGGTGGCTCAGCCAGTAAAGAACCCACCTGCAATGCAGGAGACCTGGGTTTGATCCCTGGGTTGGGAAGATCCCCTGGAGAAGGGACCAGCTACCCAGTCCAGTATTCTGGCCTGGAGAATTCCATGGACTGTACAGTCCGTGGGGTCGCAAAAAGTTGAACACGACTGAGTAGCTTTCACTTTTAGGTATTTAATATTTTTGTTGTTACTATGGTTTATTCCATTACTTTGAGAGTGAGGAAGAAGAGCCTCAGTCCACCATGTCATAGAACCCAAACTGTATAAATTACATTGATAAAAATAGCATTAGTCTTTAAAACTTAGATATAACAATATGAAAGTTATATTCAAAGTAATTAATTATGGAAATAGCAGATTCTTCTGAATAATCCAAATATGAGAAATTTTTAAAAGTTGGTTTAGTGGAGTTATTAGATTTCTCGTGAAATTATTACAATTATAAATTTTAAGTCATGTTGGATACGAATCACTTGTAATTTCAAAGTATGTTTTTATCATTTAAACTTTTACTTCACTGATTCTATTATAAAATATTTTTTAGAACTTCTCATGCTCTGTCATACTAAATATAATTCTCATCAAGTTCTACCTTATCTATTTACACCTAGAGCCTGAAAAGTATACATAAATTCTCAACCATTCCAAACAGTATTACCTATCCCAGCTGTTCTTAGTGTGGTGCCCAATCAACAGGGGAACAGATATTCTCAGATATATAAATGCTCAGGCCCCAACCAGACCTTCTGAATTAAAATCTGGGATCTGAACAGGGCAATCTGGTCCAAGGAGCTTTCCAGGAGTTTCTGGTGCATGGTAAAAATTTGACCTATAGGGGCTTCCAGACCATTCCCCATAAAACTTTTTGACAGTATATACATCCCAATCAGTCAAAGCATGGACAGGGACAGATCAGTGAGATGCCTAAGGTGCAAAATTTAAGGAGGCACTCACTCTCAGGGACCTACAAGGACTGCGCATCCTGAGAGTGAATGACTCCTTAAATTTTGCACTCGAATCCAACTCCTGCAATTAGGAATGAAACGACTTATGTGTCCTATTTTCTTTGCCCTTTTTATAGAGATCAACTAAAATGCCTGAAAATATGCAAATAAGAAAAGTTCAAAGAAGTATGAGTAAATACCTAACTGCACAATTAGACACTGAATAATTCAGTTCAGTCGCTCAGTCGTGTCTGACTCTGCGACCCCATGCACGCCAGGCCTCTCTGTCCATCACCAACTCCCAGAGTTTACGCAAACTCATGTCCATTGAGTCGGTGATACCATCCACATCTCATCCTCTGTCGTCCCCTTCTCTTCCTGCCTTCAATCTTTCCCAGCATCAGGGTCTTTTCAAAAGAGCCAGTTCTCCGCATCAGGTGGCCAAAGTATTAGAGTTTCAGCTTCAACATCAGTCCTTCCAATGAATATTCAGGACTGATTTCCTTTAGGATGGACTGGTTGGACCTCCCTGCAGTACAAGGAACTCTCTAGAGTCTTCCCCAACACCACAGTTCAAAAGCATCAATTCTTCGGTGCTCAGCTTTCTTTATAGTCCAACTCTCACATCCATACATGACTACTGGAAAAACAATAGCTTTGACTAGACTCTGTAATATGCTATCTAGGTTGGTCATAACTTTCTTTCCAAGAGTAAGCGTCTTTTAATTTCATGGCTGCAGTCACCATCTACAGTGATTTTTGGAGCCCAGAAAATAAAGTCTCTTACTGTTTCCACTGTTTCCCCATCTATTTGCCATGAAGTGATGGGACCAGATGCCATGATCTTAGTTTTATGAATGTTGTGTTTTAAGACAACTTTTTCACTCTCCTCTTTCACTTTCATCAGGAGGCTCTTTAGTTCTTCTTCACTTTCTGCCATACGGGTAGTGTCATCTGCATATCTGAGGTTACTGATATTTCTCCCAGAAATCTTGATTCCGAAATCTTGTGCTTCATCCAGTCCAGCATTTCTCATGACGTACTCTGTATGTAAGTTAAATAAGCAGGGTGACAATATACAACCTTGACGTACTCCTTTACCAATTTGCAACTGGTCTGTTTCATGTCCAGTTCTAACTGTTGCTTCTTGACCTGCAGACAGATTTCTCAGGAGGCATGTCAGGTGGTCTGGTGTTCCCATCTCTTTAAGAATTTTCCACAGTTTGTTGTAATCCATACAGTACGTGGCCATATGATATACACTTTTATACTCCAAATAATATATTGCAATACTGTGGATTGAAGATTGTTAAACACTGAAAATATTAGCTATGGCAATCTGAGAAGCACTATGGGAATTTATCAAATATGTACTATTCCTCCAATGTGAAATCTTAATATATTTTTAATAAATAAGTTCTTAAGTATCTAAACTACAAGGATTGGAATATCTGTAGTTTTCAAGCTGTGACTCATGGTGCCCACGGGTCAGGGAAGAAATCTCAGGAGCTATTGTGGAAGTGGTGCCAGTCTTCACTTCTGCTTCTACCAAAGTGACAAACACAAGTTTTGTTTTGTTTTTTACAAAACAATTCACTTAGAGGCAGGGTTCTACTATTGGGAAAAAGTTTTAACCTTACCATTATATGACTCCTATTTTGGGACCTTTAATATTATACTAAAAATCTGCAAGGAATATAGCATAAATATATTAACACTGAATAGAGATAATATTGTCTGGCCTGCAAAATATCAGAATTTACTTCAGTTGTGATATGAAAATTGACAGACCATGGAAAATAGAATAGTGGCTCCCTGCCTTTCATAACAGAGAAGGCAATGGCACCCCACTCCAGTACTCTTGCCTGGAAAATCCCATGGGTGGAGGAGCCTGGTGGGCTGAAGTCCATGGGGTCGCGAAGAGTCAGACATGACTGAGCAACTTCACTTTCACTTTTCACTTTCATGCATTGGAGAAGGAAATGGCAACCCACTCCAGTGTTCTTGCCTGGAGAATCCCAGGGACGGGGGAGCCTGGTGGGCTGCTGTCTATGGGGTAGCACAGAGTTGGACACGACTGAAGCGACTTAGCAGCAGCAGCAGCAGCCTTTCATAAACTACAGAAACATTTCTTTAAATAATCTTAGAAAAAAAGAGACCAAAAAATAAAAACAAGAGGGGCAGGGGCTAATCTGATTTAAAAGAAAGAATGAGACAGCTTCTTTCTCCTAATTAGTCTTCCTCTTTCTGCTTCCTAAAATTCCATTGTTTCCCCTACCTGTCTGTACACCCTCCAACCACATACAAACATGGAGCAGCCCATAAAGAATCACCAGGGAAATATCATGAAAAGGCAAAACTGATGGAATACAAATCACTATATCTAAATTAAAAAAAGATAACCATTTTTAAATGTTCATCATGTAGAAAGTTACCAGAATGACGTTCATAAAATCGAGAATAAAGTATATAGCCTGAAATTTTCAAAGTATACAACATAAACACTAAATACGAAAGAACTCAGAAATCAGCTGTATTTTTTTCCAGGAATCATGAGTTGCTCTGATTGAGAAAAGCAGAAAAAAGTCAAGACAATGAAATGCCATAACCCCTCCAATGTATATTTCTACTTAAAAGAACGAACTGACTGACTGTTCTAATGAAACTTCCTCCCTCTTGTTTGGGATCTCAACAGATAGTTTGTTCAAATGTATTTGAGATGGTTTCCCCTATACTCTTTCACTTCAAAAAACCTTATACCAGAACATTTTAGGATGGGAAAGGCTTAGTTATCTACTAGCACAGACAATATAACTTACATAAAATATTTTACCAAGCACCTATATGTACAAATATCTGATTTTCTTCACTGAATTATATTTTCAAGTATTCACTGAATTGTGATCACATTTCACATACTGTGTTCTTAAAATACATTGACAGGGTCTGTTCTAAACATAAACTAATATGCCAGAGTGTAAGTTTATTTCACTATTCATAACCTGAAATATAAAAGTTTAATAACAAACTAAGTGAATTACTTCAAAATAAACTAAATTTATTTTAGTTACTTAAGTTCTAATTAAAAAACACACCATTGAAATTTGCAACCAATCAGAAGTGATATTTTTGTGTTCTTTGCATATCTATGAAGACTGAAACAAAATACACAATTCACCTATGAAATTCTACTTACAGAATTTTAAGTGTCTCAAAATCTATTAACAAAATATTCTTTAGGAGCTGAGCTGGGCTCTAATCTTATTATTTCAGAGTTAAAGTAAGAAACATATTATCTTTCACCTTTGCATTCATTAGTGTATGAAATAATTCCCTACCTCTTTCAATTACAAAAATAAAATAATGTAGCTCTTATAAGGCATACATGGACACATATATTCCTAAATAACTTTACATTCCTATATTAAAGTTTTATAAGTAAAGATGCCACTTTATTTTTTTTCTGAAGAAAATTTCTACTCACATGTGAAAGAAAACCAACTTTGCAAAGTTTAACTATTCATTGGAGAACTTAAGAATGAGACAGTAAAACAAATCACCAAACATTAGGATGTAACAAAGCTAGGTCAGAAAAAGCAATTTCACTACCACAGGAAAGAAAATCTTGAACACAATTTTAGAATACCAACTTCTAAAAAGTTTGAATTCAAGTAAGAATAAAATAATTCAGTAAATACTACAATTTACCATCTTGTGTTTATCTTATTCTTAAGCACTGTATTTGTGGGTTCTAAAGAGTTTTTATTTATTTATTTTTAATGACAGAAAAATGCTGAGTTATTCCAACTCTTTTTTTTTTAAAGAATAAAATAATAATTTAATGTAGCAGGCTTCCTTTAGTTTTTAACTTCACTAAATCAGGTAGGCGAAGATTTATAAAAGCAGTCATTTTTTTCAGAAGTATTTTCAGTAATACTGATATTTAAAAGTGGTATTTCATGCAATAAGAAACAAAAATTAGAACTGAAAATACTCGTTTCAAAGACAGTATCTAAATCGCTGTAGACTGAAGATGTCTTTTTTTTTTTTTTTTTTTGCTGTAACTGCAAAATAATGCAGAATAATCTTTCGCTACAAGTAAAATGGTTAACAATTTAAAGATAAGGCTATGTTTAGGAAAGATTTTTTTAAAAGACATGATAAAATAATTTATAACACATAATAAAACAGCTATAAAATGCCAAAAAATATAAAGGAAATTGCACTTACATCCATAGCTCTCTTAATAAAAGGGATCTGTGTGCCACTGTCCAGATCTTCATTTATAATAAGCCTTCTAGCCCACTGACCTGCCCTGACAACACCACTACCATGAATTAAAACCATCAGTTTCTGTGGATTTGTCAAAGCATCCTCACTCATAAAGATAAAACTCTTTGGTTCACTTTCAGTGGCATCTACCTGTAATCAAAAAAAATTAAATAATAAATGTTTTTTGATCATAGACACAAATGAGAAAACAACTAGTGGTTAATACAAATTATAGAACAGCTATTAGAGAATTATGGAAGTAAAAAACTTTAAAATAAAATTAAAATATTCATTAGAGATTAACACATATAAGGTAGAGGAGCAAAAAGACATGATAGTAATTAAAATATAAAAATATGGAAAAGAATACTGGAACTATGTCTTTCTCCATTGCTACTGTATATCAGTATTATATTATCATTACAAAAAAGAGAAATTTTTAAGTGCTTCCTATAATGTAGATACTATGCTAAATATTTTTAAAACATTATTTCAATTAATCACAATTCTATTAAAGTGGGACTATTATTATATTCGTTTATAGACAAAGAAGTTGAGGCCTGGAGAGTTTAAATAACTCGCCCAAGTCACACAGCTATTAAGCCTATAAGTCACAACAGAAATATGCTGTGTCTAAAATAAACAGAAAACCCAATTGGAGAATACACATATTGGAAAACCATATATTAGTGAGGAAAACTACTAAGCTTTTAACAAATGTAGGAAAGGGAATTATTTAAAAATTCAAACACCAACTGTTCTATGTAAATGGACTTCGACATTTTATTCAGACTGTGAACACAGGATTATATAACAAATACTTTGTGAAATAATACTATCTGTATACTTTGATAACCTTATGTAACTTAGTTACTTATAGAATGAAAAGTGAATATTTTTAGTTATTGTGATTATACATAATATTTAGGTTTAAACTAGATTCAGATTTCAAAAAGTCAGAGAATTTTAGGAAACGGTAACTTCCCAACATTTTATTACATATGCCATAACATGCCCTAAGTGGTATTTCTCATCAGCAGTGGCAAGTAACAATGAATGGTAGACTTTGTTTGACCAGGTTAGAGCCAGAAGTTAATATCTTGACAGGTGATTGATAAACACATCCTCAAATAGAGGTCAATTCATATGCTGGGCAATGCAATAGCATCTCACTTCATCAACAGTATATATTCATAAAATTATCAAAATAATAAAGAAAAAAAATACCATTAAATGCCCTGGATTCCAAACGGGCCCAGCGACTACTTCTGGGACAAGACAAAAATTAAAATTTTTGTACTTCTAAAACAATCAGACTGGTCAGTAATAGATGCTTAGCCACCTGTGTACACACAGCACAAAAGGTAATTATTATAGCAAGTAGGGCATGGCCACAGGCTTACGAAAAAAATGCATCTTGTCAGTGAGGCCTTCTCTGACCACTCCATTTAAACACTTCCTGAAGAAGTCTCTACTATCAACCTCTTTTATTTTCCTCCATAGCACATAATGCAACCTAATATGCTTTACTTTATATCTGTTTATATATTTGTTTAATAACCATCTGTTTCCTCTACTAACGTACAGGAAGGCACAGACCTGTGTCTCCCGTATATTACCAGATGTACAGAAGAAAGGCTGGCACATTGTAGGAACTAAGTTATATAAGAATGAATAAACTTTTGGACTAAAGAATCTTAATCAAGCCTCACCAGTGACTTCCTTTAGATAAAAGGCATTTAACTAAACAACGTGTCCTCTTAACTTGGGTATAATACTTGACTGGCTCAGAAAGCACAAATGAAAGATTAAACTAATGCATGACTACAGAGAATTTTCAAAGACTACACAATGCTTAGAATCAAAATGACGTAACTGTATCTTTATTAGTAGTAATTAAATATGATGTAAGAGAAGTAGGAAATACAACACTACCACAGGTGATGTCTAGAATAAACAAATTACTAGAATAACAATAGATATGACTGAAGTCATAAAGGAAGAAAAGTGGATGGGAGACAGAGCAAGACAGAGTAAAACCAAATCTGAAAAGAAAAACTCCCTTTTACCTAGGAACATTATAAGAGAACAGAGGAATCATTCAGTTAAAACAGCTTGAAAAAAGAAAGAAAATGGTAATAAGAACAAAAGAAAAATGAAAAGGCAAAGCTGTCAGTGAATAATAAAACAGAGGCCACAGAGGTTTCCAGTCACTCATTTACCAAAAAGTATGTCTAAATAGGCACAAATAAGAGAGTCTCTTAAAGTCAGTGAGGCCTTGATGGATCCTGGTATGTATGGAAATGGACGTCTGTTTATCTTAATGAAAAAAAACCCTAGCTATAGACTTTCTAAAAGGTGCTGACCACTGTTCTTTTTTTTATTCTACAAAGTCCGCTGAAACCAAGCACCTCAGTTTTTAAAGGTGGAATTAAATTCCACAGTAATCACTTTAAAACTGGAAGGGTACTTATTTTCTGAAGGTAAACATGTGTTTTTTTAATATTACAATACTGTTCAAGAATTTTTTAAGGGGCAACAAGTTAAGGGAGCTATGAGCAAATGAACAAAAATTTTACTTGAACATCCAAATATGTTGATTTTAAAAATATCAGAACATTAGATTATTTAAGGAACAAAAAATGAACAATGTAATACTATTAATGATAAAGGAGTAAAAGCAGTATTTAAGATGGTAATTGAATAATATTCATCTCAAAAAAATGCAGAACTGTGATTCTGCAGTTGATCATTTACTCTCAAGTTATGCTAATTTAAAACAGAAAAATAGCTAAATGAATAAAATAAAGTTTTCTTCATTAAGTCTTTTTTTTTTTTTAACTTTCTGGCTGCATCTCATGGCATGGATGTGTGGATCTTAGCACTTCGGCCAGGGATTGAAACCACGCCCCCTGCATTGTAAGCACAGAGCCTTAACCACTGGACCACCAGGGAAATCTGTAACTTTCGAAATGGCTGTTCCGAAGCCATTTATCTTCTAATAATGGTAATTTACTAAGGTGAGCTTTCATTAAGGAATACACATAAAGGTCATTCCAGTGTACCGCCTCTATTATAGACAAATCAATGCCTAAGACCAATTGGTCAGCAGTTAACAATTCATTTTGGGATACTTATGAAAATCACTAATTTTGAAGTTTATTTAAATATGATTGAATAAATCAAATGAAAATCTGTAGTCAACTCATGTATCCAATATTCTACACAAGAGTGAAATACTAAAATTGAGACTATTTTGTACCTATTTATGTGAGGTGGAGAGTAAATGTGATCATGTTTACATGGAGAGACATGATCATGACCTTTACTGGCAAATCATGGTCTTCTACAGAGTGCTATCAATCAAAAAGAATTCTTGCCTTATTAAATATTTCAACTATAAAACTAAAACTTAGTTCATCATCAGTAAAAGAAAAAAAATTTGGTGGTATATCTTTAGAAAAAAAAATGAACAAAAAATAAACCCCACTCTCACTGCTAGCTTTGGGATTTAAAAGAACTCAGGAGAAAACTAATACTTTAGGGAAGAAAAATCTCATAATTATATAAAATACGTTATGATAACTTAAGCACAGATTAATTTGCTAAAATGAAAAAATCGTTTCTTTTTCATTTACAAAATTAGGAAATCTTTACTAACCAAATTGGTCATAATGGTTGTTATAGATCTCATACAATGAAAAGCTTTCTCTGTGTAACATTAGATTTAAATTTAAATAAGAGGAAAATAATTCAAGTCCTTCTAAATCTAATCTCAGGCTTTCTACACAAAAATGAAACAATTATGTAACATGACAGATATGGCCAATTATCTTGTAATTTGTTCTAGAAACCCAGGGAATTAAACTGAGTTTAAAGGTTCAATGGAACTAGAAGTATTGCAAAGTTAAAGGACTCAATACTAATTAATTGTGCTGTAACAATGGATTAACCTAAGGCTCTTTAAGTATCATTCATCAGAAGCTTCAAAAGACATAGAATTAACAAAAAAAGGAGACTGGACAAAGAGACAAAATTCTGCCTTGACTTTCCAGAAGACCAAATTCAACGTATAATTTTAATAGAGTGAGACACGAGATGCAAAGTCAAAAACAAAACAAGAGGTGTGAATCCAGAAAACAACTTTTATATTCAGTCTCAAAAAAGATACTAAAATCTTGGTTCTCACACAATTCAAAAGGAAGGAAAGTTTTCAAATAAACGAATGTTGGCCTAGTCATTATGTAGAATAATACTGCATTGACTAGTATGCCACTAGCATGTAGAGCAGTGCCTGGCATCCTAAAATAAATATTTGTCGAATGAATGAATAAATTGATAAACGATTAACAATATGACCTAGTACTTGAGGTTATCTATAGAAAGTTAAATATAAAATAGAGATTAAAAAAAAAAAATCAACCTATGGAAGTAATTTGGGAGGATGGATAGTATTAAAAAATTCTAAATCCCTCCACTTGATAGTAGAATAACACTACCCAAAGAATTTTAGAATTTCACGCAAAATTTCATGTAGACTAAATTATTAATATTGTAAGTTTTGTGCCTTAAATAACTTTCATGAAGTCTTTGAGGTTCATAAAGATTGTAAAATCAGAGAACTGTCTAGGACAGTAAAGATCACCTCATCTAGTCTACCATCATCTCACACACACAAGGTTACTATTTCTTCATTCAAAAGCTCAATATTTCATACTGTACACTAAAAACAAAAAAGCTCTTTTGAGAAACTGAATCTGAGAACAAATTTCAAACTCTTCCACTCTGAAATGGCAAAATATGCAAAATTTGAAGAAAAAAAAAAAAAACTTCCACTAAGGAGAAGAGTAGTGTTATGAAAAAGAGTAAATCTGGGGATGTTCAGAGGAAATAACACAGAAATGAAACACACAGTTTAAAATAATCAAGAAATAATTAAAATGAAAGCAAATGTCTAATGCAAGAAAAAGCACATAGGTTTATTCAAATAAACATGTAAAAATAAATTATACCAATGAAATGAGAAAGGGTAGAGGAAAGACTAGTTCTTTTGTGACACCACTTTCAAAAAAGACTGAAAATCAGTATTTCTTTACTTTACACTAAAGAATATTACTTTTTAAGAACTATTACACACAATGAGATGAAGTATAATGACAGGCATTTAATATTATCTTTATCAATATCAAAACATTAGGATCTTAACATTTAAACTTATCACAGGTAACCCAAAACAAAAGTTTTCTTTGAATTGAAAATATTTTATTTGGAACTATAAATACTTTTAAAAATTGGACTTACTGGAATAGATATTTTTTTCAAATTACAGTCTTTTTCCAGAAGCTCATATACGTACTTCGTGATGATCTAAGTAGGAAAGAAATAACATTAAAATACAATGTTATCCATTATCAAAATTCACATAAATTATTAAAATTTATTGCTCTGAATGAGTATTTATCTTGAAATATTTTCATCCTAAATTAACTGATTCTTTACTGGTTTACTTCCTGCTGCTGGGTATTGAAAAACTATGGACCTTAGTATTAAGGATTGTAAGTAGTTAAACTCAAAAATACATAAAGACTTTCTATTTTACAAAGCAATATTCTAAGCATATTTTTTTTCAGTATTTCTAGAATTCTCTATCCCCCAAAACTTCCCCTCATGACTCTGAATCCTAACACTTCATTTGCATTCAATGAATCAAAGAGAGAAAAGTCAGAGGTATTCTAAACAGAAAAGGAAAACCGATCCAGCGGTCAGGCACCAGTTAGTACTACCAGTTACAGTAGGCAGAAACATACCTCCCCAAAGATGTCTAGGTCCTAACTCCTGCAACCTGGTAATATGTTACATTCAGTTCAGTTCAGTCGCTCAGTCGTGTCCGACTCTTTGCGACCCCATGAACTGCAGCACAACAGGCCTCCCTGTCCATCACCAAGTCCCGGAGTTCATCCAAACTCACGTCCATAGAGTCAGTGATGCCATCCAGCCATCTCATCCTGTGTTGTCCCCTTCTCCTCCTGCCCCCAATCCCTCCTAGCATCAGGGTCTTTTCCAATGAGTCAACTCTTCGCATGCAGTGGCCAAAGTACTGGAGTTTCAGCTTTAGCATCAGTCCTTCCAAAGAACACCCAGGACTGATCTCCTTTAGAATGGACTGGTTGGATCTCCTTGCAGTCCAAGGGACTCTCAAGAGTCTTCTCCAACACCACAGTTCAAAAGCATCAATTCTTCGGCGCTCAGCTTTTTTTATAATCCAACTCTCACATCCATACATGACCACTGGAAAAACCATAGCCTTGACTAGACGGATCTTTGTTGGCAAAGTAATGTCTCTGCTTTTCAATATGCTATCTATGTTGGTCATAACTTTCCTTCCAAGGAGTAAGCATCTTTTAATTTCATGGCTGCAATCACCATCTGCAGTGATTTTGGAGCCCAGAAAAATAAAGTCTGATACTGTTTCCACTGTTTCCCCATCTATTTGCCATGAAGTGATGAGACCAGATGCCATGATCTTAGTTTTCTGGATGTTGAGCTTTAAGCCAATTTTTTCACTCTCCTCTTTCACTTTCATCACATGGTGGCAAAAGTAACTGTGTTGATATGATTAATGTGAAGAACCCAAGATGAGGGAGATTAACTTGTATTATCTAAGTGGGCCCAATTTAATCATATAAATCCTAATAAGTAAAAGATTACAGAAGAACAGTATGTCACAAAGATGCAAAGTGAGAAGGCCTTAAAGGCTATTGCTAGTTTTAAAGATGCAAGAAGGAAACAATGAGCCAGGAAATCAGGTAGCCTTTAAAAGGCAGGATAAATCTCAGTTTAGAGTCAGTAAGAAAACAAGACTGAGGTCCTACTCTTGGAAGGAACTGGTTTCTGCCAACAACTCAAAGAAGTAGTAACTGGATTCATTCCCTAGAAAGAAAGAAATAGCCTGTCTAATACCTTGAGTTTAGTCTGGTGACATGCATACTGAACTTCTGACCCCAAGAACTGTAATGATAATACACTTGTTTTGTTTTAATTTATGGTAAGTTGTTACAGCAGCAATAGAAAACTAATATACTATTTCTATTAAGGAAAGTAAAGAGAGTGAAGAAAGAAATGTCTGGAATAAAAATGATGATTTAATACACTTTAATGGTCAGTTTAAGAAGTGTTCCAAAAATATCTTTAATCATCTATGCACACTATCTCAGGTAATAATTTTAGCAGCAACATAATTAAAAGTCAAATTTTATGAAACAAAATCAGATTTTTTTTTTTAGAAAATTAAGACTGCTTTGGTGTTGTCTTCTGTAATCTAAAATAAGATTCCCTATCCTGCTTTCTCTAAGAAGTTCAAAATCCCTCCTTCTCTGTATACATATTCATTCATTTTAGAAACAGTATATTAGATGTGCGCTAGAAGAGCTTTATCTTGGCTGACTAAAGTAATTTCAAAAGCTATGACACGAAACTATCAATAGAACTAGGCAATAATCTATTAGTTCTTAATTGAAGAGCACTTCAATGGCAGAAAGTTCAGAGGAACTAAAGAGCTTCTTGATGAGGGTGAAGGACGAGAGTGGAAAGGCTGGCTTAAAACTCAACATTCAAAAAAACTAAGATCGTGGCATCTGGTCCCATCACTTCATGGCAAACAGAAGAGGAAAAAGTGGAAGTGGTGACAGATTTTATTTTCTTGGGCTCCAAAATCACTGTGGATGGTGACTGAAGCCATGAAATTAAAAGATGCTTGCTCCTAGGGAGAAAGGCTATGACAAACCAAGACAACATATTAAAAAGCAAAGATATCACTTTGTCAACAAAGGTCTGTTTAGTTAAAGCTATGGTTTTTGCAGTAATCATGCATGGATGTGAGAGCTGGACCATAAAGAAGGCTGAGTGCTGAAGAATTGATGCTTTCGAACTGTGGTGCTGGAGAAGACTCTTGAGAGTCCCTTGGACTGCAAGATCAAACCAGTCAATCCTAAAAGGAAATTCACCCTCCATGTTCATTGGAATGACTGATGCTGAAGCTGAAGCTCCAAAGTTTGGCCACCAGATGCAAAGAGCTGACTCACTGGAATAGACCCTAATGCTGGGAAAGATTGAGGACAGGAGGAGAATGGGGTGACAGAGGATGAAATGGTTAGATAACATCACTGACTCAATGGACATGAGTTTGAGCAAACTCTGGGACATGGTAAAGAACAGGGAAATCTGGTGTGCTGTAGTCCATGGGGTCGCAAAGAGTTGGAGACAACTTAGTGACTGAACGACGAACAACTTGTATTTCATGCAGAATTTAAAATTATGCTCATTATACCTTTGCCAGAAAGTGGCAGTATTATAGACCTGAAAGAGTCAAGTAAATATGTGTAGGAGGAAATATGCATGAAATTATATAATGGGTTACAACTTCAAGAGAAATGGTTTAACTAAATGAGATTAGCTAAAATGAGCGGGTTATCGTTTCTAAAAATTTCCTTCTATGAAATCATAAAATATCCTTACATTTAAAGCAACAATAGAACCAGTCAAACTTAACTCAAACTCAAATGAATTCTACACTATGCAAAATACTTATAAGACATAATTTGATAATTAAAAAACTATCTTGGCAGGTTGTGCCTTATGTAAATGTGAAATACACAGTATAGTTAATTCTCAATTTCATACTACAATATACAACAAAAATTCAAAACTGGTTACACTGACGTTGAAAAACTTTATAGGGCAAGTATTTGTTCTAATAAAACCATACATCAAGCAGAGTTGGAGAAACTCTACCTAACTTGCCCAGTTTGCTTTGCTCTCCAAGTTCTGACTCCAGCAAAAAAGCAACCATAGATTAAACCATTTATCTGATGGGCAGTTCTCTCTGCTTGGGATGTTCTCCTCCACCCTAGCCATCCTTTAAGAAATAGATCATATGTCAGCTACTTTAGGTGACTTTTTTCCTGCCTCCTCCCAACCCCCCAACGTAAGACAAAATGTCCCACCTCTATGCTCCTCTGGACATGCATGGCGATTTGAGTATGATATTATTGGCTTGTCTGTTACCTGACTAGTCTGAGAATACTAAAATTTAAGTACCTCACCTTATTCTTCCTTGTATCCACACAGGATAGTATCTGATATATTCTCTTCACTGTTCATTCTGTCTACATCCTTCTAGGGAGATAACTGTTTCAGATTTTTTTTTTAAATCCTTCTAACTGCTGAATTGAGGCTTAAAGAAAGAGCAGGATTCACAGCCTTACAGCTTAAGAAGGATACAGTCTGTATTTAGAAAAGTCAACAAGTGAAAAGATAATATTTTAAAAAAAGATGAAAAAGGTATCTCTTCCCAAATGTAATCTATGTTCAAATATTCACTAAAATCATTGTTTCCAGTGAAGTTTGTACAGGGGAAAGAAAAGGCTTAAGAGACTAAGATGAATGAGCTAAGGTAAAATCTTCATTCTAATAAGAAACAAGGGAATTTCTGATTTTCTGGTCTGAAATATGAAGAGCTTGAAAACAGTCACTCCTACCCTAACAAAAAGAAAAAAAGCTGAACAAACTAAAAACCAATGACTCTTCTTAGATCCATCAGAAAACTGAGGTCACAGAGCAAACTGCTTCCCCGAAAACTGGACAAATGGGCAGATGCAGAGAATCAGGACTTACTGGTATCAAAAGCCAAGTGTTAGCTCAAGGGAGTCCTGGGGGAGGAACACTTTCAACTATAATTGATTAATTTCTGGAGGTTCAGTATGAATATTAGCTTAAGAACAAAAAACTAGGAGAAGGCTCGAAGGATTCCTGAAACTTCTATGAGTTGTACCTCTACAAGCCTCACCAGGTTCTCACTATGAAAATTAGATGAAAATTAGAGAAAACTTCTCACCTCTTTATGGCAGAGGAAGAAAAAAAATGATTTAACAATACTACTGAACTCTGTTCTCCTTAATAAGGCCTAGCCACAAGGAGAACCATTTCACTAGAGCCTAACTGACATAGGGGAAGCAAAAGATTCACTAAAAGACTGAGACCTAATCACAGGACTACAGAAAGTTCCCTTCTACCCCTCCCCACATTACCACCAAATCAATAAGGTCCCTTTAAAATAACAAGGAATGAGATATAGCTAAAAGAACTGCAAGGTTCACCCCTATTTAAGATCTCCAGGAACATTTAAAGACAACAGGGAAAACAAAAACAAGGATAGAAGAAAAAACTTTAGCCTTGGCCACAAGAGCTACAGCAAATAGTAAACACAGACTGACTCCTAGCCAGATAAACGTAACACTTTACACTAAAGACATATCTACCAAAGTTCCTTTTACTCAACACACCATGTCCAAATTTCAACAAAAAAAATGACCAGAAACACTACAAGGCAAAAAGAAACAACCTGAAGAGACAAATCAAGCACCAGAAAATGTGTAATTATCAGAATTGGAATTTAAAACAATAATAAGCAATATGCCAAAGGATTTATTGAAAAAGTTGACAACATTAAAGAACATGTGAGTAACATAAGCTGAGAGCTGAAAACTCTTAGGAAAGAGTCAAAAGAAAATGTTAGATCAAAAACACTGTTAAACCAAAATGAAGAATGCCTTTGATGGGCTCATAAGTAGACTAGACATGGCCAAGAAGAAAATCATAGAGTTTTAAGATGTAACAGTAGACACTTTCAAAACTGAAATGCAGAGAGAAAAAAAAAAAAAAGATGGAACAGAATACCTGAGAATTGAAGAATAATTACAAAATGTTTAACATATGCATAATAGTAATTTCCAGTAGTCATGTATGGATGTGAGAGTTGGACTGCAAAGAAAGCTGAGCACCGAAGAATTGAATGCTTTTGAACTGTGGTGTTGGAGAAGACTCTTGAGAGTCCCTTGGACTGCAAGGAGATCCAACCAGTCCATTCTAAAGGAGATCAGTCCTGGGTGTTCTTTGGAAGGAATGATGCTAAAGCTGAAACTCCAGTACTTTGGCCATCTCATGCAAAGAGTTGACTCATTGGAAAAGACTCTGATGCTGGGAGGGATCGGGGCAGGAGGAGAAGGAGATGACAGAGGATGAGATGGCTGGATGGCATCACCGACTCGATGGACATGAGTTTGGATGAACTCCGGGAGTTGGTGATGGACAGGGAGGCCTGGCGTGCTACAATTCATGGGGTCGCAAAGAGTCGGATACGACTTGAGCGACTGAACTGAACTGAACTGAATACCAGAAAAAGAAAGAAAAGAACAGAGGAACTATTTGACATAATAATGGCTGAGAATACTCCAAAATCAATGACAGACACAAAACCACAGGCGTGGGTGATCCAAAGAACTCCAAGAAGGATAAATACCAAAGCTACACCTGGCCATATAATATTAAAACTGCACAAAACCAAACCCAAAGAGAAAACCTGGGAAGAAGCCAGACCAAAGGTCTGGAGAGATCTGGAGGAGAAAGGGATGTGGGAAACTTTACCAACAGAGGAGAAAAGATAAGAAGTATACCAGATAAGAAATATACCAGACTTCTCTTAGGAACCACGTGCCCAAGAAGAAAGCAGACTGAAATATTGAAAACATTTAAAGAAAAAAGAGTCACCAATCTAAAATTCTATATCCAGTGAACTTATCCTTCAAAGATGAGAAATAAAGACTTTCCTAGACAAAAAATGAGGGATTTTTTTGCAAGCAGATCTACCACAGGTAATGTTAAAATAAGTTATTCAGAAAGAAAGAAAATCACATAGGTCAGAAATTAGGATGTACATAAAGAAAGGAAGGGTATTAGAAATGAATATATTAACATAAAATAATTTTTAAATTTTTTCTTATTTTTAATTTACCTAACAGATAACAGTTTGTTGAAAATAACAGCAACAATGCTTTTGATAAGAAAAATGAATGACAACAAGATTATAAGGTATGTAAGGGAGAAGCTGAGAATACTCTGTTAGAAGGTAATCATACTACCCAAGAAGTCATACAGTAGTATTTGAAAGAAAAACTGGAAAGAAAAATTACTACACCTGGTATTTTTTTCTGGATTTTCTTTCTGGATTTTTTTGATTCCTAAGGAGTACCATACAGCTAAAATTAAATGAATCCACAATGGAAGACACAGGAAGCAATTTTGAGATTATACATTCATGAAATCGATCCCTGAGATACCCACAGAATAATGTTCTCTAAGAAGAGTGGTCAAACTAGACTTTTTTCTAGCTCACCCTGCAATAATTATTAGCTTGGGACTTAGAATCATTTATAATAAAGATCCACCCTATAAGCTACCTATTTAAAAAACAACAGCATCTTTTTCTCTTAATGTCCTATTTACCCTAACTATACATCCTATCCTAGCTCCCTCCTAGGAAGGGATGGAGGGAGGGGAGGAAATAAGGAAGGAGAGATGGAGGAAGGGAGAAACAGAAGGAAAGCAGGCGGAAGAAAAAAAAAAGTCTTACTAATTAAGGTTTGATACTGTGCAATAATGTCAGTGTGGCAAACCTAAAAGGGCTACTCTAGCATCTTTACATTAAAGACACTATGATGTGAATGGTGATGAGTTGTCTAATTAGAACTAAATCACATTTACCCTGAGTACATATTCTCTTAAGTCAGAACTACATACTAAATTTCACTAGAATTATCTCCAACACATCCTTACTTTTCCCCTTAAAACCTTTTATACTTCATTCTTGATGGGTACATTCTAAACTTTTAAAAATTCTTTTGAAGTAACTGCTTTTTCAGCATATCTTTGAAATAAATTTCATTCCTCCAACTTTCAATTAACATTCCTTGGCGTTCTTAGTCTGTATCCCCAGCTGTCCCTCATTTAGATCAGCTTCAGATCATTTGCTCTCACATTTCCCTTTTACCTGCTCTAAAGAAAAGTCATTCTTTTTCTAATCCAACCTTACTTTCCTGTAGCCAGATTCTTAAGCAACTTACACCAACAGACTTGTAAGTGTATCCAGCTAACTACTGATATCTTCTCTTTTTTAAAAAATTTATTTAATTGGAGGCTATTTACTTTACAATATTGTGGTGGTTCTTGCCATACTCTCTTACAGATTTCACAGGCAACTCAAACTTCCTATGTTCAAAACTGACTCCATCTATACGTCTCCAAACCTATTCCTCCTCCAGTGTGTTCATCCACTCTGCAGATGGTACCACCATCCACCTAACTGCTCAAGCTAGAAGCCTAAATGGGTTAACTCCTCATTCATCCTCCTCTTGCAATCAATCATCAAATTCCTCAAGCTAATCATGGAAGAGCTCCATATCTCCCCATCTCTGCTAGCACCATTCCAGGTCATTCAAGTCCATCAACAGGTTACTATCTCTTCTTGGGCTGCTTCTGTTGCCTCCTTCTGCTATATCTATTATGGAAGATCTTCCTCCAGACCTTATTTTCTGTTAGCAGACATCCTTTACAAAGGCAGACCTAAAGATTTCTAGTGCGATAAGGATAGGACCTCAAACATTAAAACCAGCATGTCTTACCAGATCTGGCCCCTGCCAACTTCTCGCATTTCATCTGATAGCCCTCTCTTTCTTCATTCTCCATATTATGTAGCCACAATGCCTTTTTTTTTTTTTAATTCTCAGATGTGTCAGGATCTTTTTAACCTCAGAGCCTTTGCAAATAATGTTGCTTTGCTGAGAATGCTTGTTCCATTCTTTACTCATTCAGCTTCAACATCCTCCTTGTCTGACCCTGAATCCACCCTCAAAGAATCTTGCATTCCTCCTACTTAATACTTAGATTATTAATAAAGTCTTTCCCAAGCTCTGTCTGTACCACTAGACTTAAAGCTTTTGGAAGAGGAGCATTTGTCTTAGGCTGAATGTCTAGGGCTAGCTCATATAATGACAATCAAATATTTTTTGGAATAAACAGTAATAATAATAATAGCAGACACATGCATAGTACTCACAGTAACATAACTTCCTTTAATAAATCTCCACTCCCTTAATCATCACAACAACCCAATAAAGGAAGAAACCAAAACATTTAAAAGTTTAGATAACTTACACAGCTAAATAAGTCACAGAGTTTGGATGGAAAACTAGGCTGTCTGTCTGTCTGGGAGTCTAGAATCTTTTTTCTGGACATATATTCCATCTTCTCTGTTACGTAGTCAATAAAGATGCTAAAGGAGAGTGGGATGTAAAACTGAAATTAAAGGCCTATTAGTAGCTTAACACCAGCAGGCAAGAACAGAAGCAAAAGGGATAGTTAAGGCAGGTAAAGGAAAAACAGTAATTTTAATTGCCTGAATTAGGCCCTCTTAGTGTGTGAACAAATAAAGAAAGCTCTTTTGGATGTATAATGAAGTCAGTGGACTCTTCTCAGAGAGTATTTTTTAAAAAGTTAATAAAATACAAAGGATTACCAAGGGAACCAATTATAGTGGGATACAGTTCAATTTTTTTAAATATCAGATCTTTGATATATTGTTACATATGTCCTTCATTATCAATACACTTTAGATATATCTAAAACTATAGTTTTATCATTTTAAAAACAGGTCATTTCTGTGAAAAACTCATAAAACTGCTAATATTAATATTTTTTATACCTACATTTATAATAAAAAGAAATGTAGCTTAGAGGTTAGAAAAATAAAGATGTAACTTTTATCCCATTGAGGTTCACAGACCCCAGGCCCTAAATCTTATCCCTGTGGTGTTAAGAATTCCTGGCCTAAACAGCATACCTGGAACCTACAAAGACTTTGCATAGGGCTCCTTGCCTTGGCCCAAAAGGGAAAAAAGTCAGACTGGCATCTTTTTTGACATGTACACTATAAAAAATACTGCTCTCTCTTCATTTTCTGCCCACATAAAATTACATGCTTTTAGTTTCAATACTGGATATTTGCAGATGATGGGGCCACAGGACTGCTGCTGCTGCTGCTAAGTCATTTCAGTCGTGTCCGACTCTGTGTGACCCCATAGACGGCGGCCCACCAGGCTCCCCCGTCCCTGGGATTCTCCAGGCAAGAACACTGGAGTGGGTTGCCATTTCCTTCTCCAATGCATGAAAGTGAAAAGTGAAAGTGAAGTCGCTCAGTCATATCTGACTCTTAGTGACCCCGAGGACTGCAGGCTACCAGGCTCCTCCGTCCATGGGATTTTCCAGGCAAGAAAATCCCAGGGTGCCATTGCCTTCTCCAGCCACAGGACTGGAAAAGGTCAATTTTCATTCCAATCCCAAAGAAAGACAATGCCAAAGAATGCTCAAACTACCACACAATTGTACTCATCTCACACGCTAGTAAAGTAATGCTCAAAATTTTCCAAGCCAGGCTTCAGCAATATGTGAACCATGAAAGTCCAGATGTTCAAGCTGGTTTTAGAAAAGTCAGAGGAACCAAAGATCAAATTGCCAACATCTGCTGGATCATGGAAAAAGCAAGAGAGTTCCAGAAAAACATCTATTTCTGCTTTATTGACTATGCCAAAGCCTTTGACTGTGTGGATCACAATAAACTGTAGAAAATTCTGAAAGAGATGGGAATACCGGACCACCTGACCTGCCTCTTGAGAAATCTGTATGCAGGTCAGGAAGCAACAGTTAGAACTGGACATGGAACAACAGACTGGTTCCAAATAGGAAAAGGAGTATGTCAAGGCTGTATATTGTCACCCTGCTTATTTAACTTATATGCAGAGTACATCATGAGAAATGCTGGTCTGGAAGAAGCACAAGCTGGAATCAGGACTGCCGGGAAAAACATCAATAACCTCAGATATGCAGATGACACCACCCTTACAGTAGAAAGTGAAGAAGAACTAAAGAGCCTCCTGATGAAAGTGAAAGAGGAGAGTGAAAAAGTTGGCTTAAAGCTCAACATTCAGAAAACTAAGATCATGGCATCTGGTCCCATCACTTCATGGCAAATAGATGGGGAAGCAGTGGAAACAGTGGCTGACTTTATTTTTCTGGGCTACCAAAAATCACTGCAGATGGTGATTGCAGCCATGAAATTAAAAGACGCTTACTCCTTGGAAGGAAAGTTATGACCAAGCTACACAGCATATTAAAAAGCAGAGATGTTACTCTGCCAACAAAGGTCCATCTAGTCAAGGATATGGTTTTTCCAGTGGTCATGTACTGTAAAGACTGATGTTGAAGCTGAAACTCCAATACTTTTAGCTACCTGATGTGAAGAGCTGACTCATTTGAAAAGACCCAGCTGCTGAGAAAGATTGAGGGCAGGAGAAGGGGACGACAGAGGACGAGATGGTTGGATGGCATCACTGACTCAATGGTCATAAGTTTGGGTTAACTCTGGGAGTTGGTGATGGACAGGGAGGCCTGCAGTGCTTCGGTTCATGGGGTCGCAAAGAGTCGGACACGACTGAGTGACTGAACTGAACTGGGCAGAAACGCTAGAGCCCAATTTTTCCTGTTACTCTTAATAACAAGATCTATGCTTCAAAAACTAGAAGAATTATGAATCCATGGTTCTTGAAGTCAGTACTCAGGATAAAACCATCACTATGTCAGGCATCCAGGTAAAGCATTTCACTAACTTTTCATGATCTCTTCCTCTTTGCTTTTCACTCTGTTAAACCAGATGTCTATAAAAACTACCTCAAAGGCTTGAATGACATTGGGCTGATGTTTATAAACACACTCAAGGTGGTGCTAGCAGTAAAAAATCTGCATGCCAAGGCAGGAGATGCAGGTTCAATCCTTGGGTCGGGAAGAGTCCTGGAGGAGGGCATGGTAACCCACTCCAGTATTCCTGACTAGAGAATCCCATGGACAGAGGAGGCTGGCAGGCTATAGTCCGTGGGGTCTCAAAGTGTTGGACATGACTGAAGTGACTTAGCACACACACAAGGAAACACATTGTCGTTCACATATTGAAGGTATACCAACACATGAAAATAAAAGGTTTAATAATAGACATTAGTAAGCCAAAAAAATAAACAAGTATATATCAAATATTGTATATGCAAAATAAATTTCTTATAAATTATTTAGTCTACCTAAGGAAGTGCATTCACATAAAGAATAAGACTACACTGTGGCTAGGGACAAAAAAATAAAAATAAGCTAGACTAATATACTCAGAGTAGTCGTTGCTGTGTCATCTTAATTTGTGAAACTAAATAAATATCAGTAACTACACTGTAGATTAAAACTTGCCTCTTTATTCTTTTTCAAAGCAGGGTAACTATTCCCTACACTGCAGGATATGAAAACCATACTAATTTTACCACTCTCCACTTACCTTTACACATGGAAAGTTTCAACAATTCAACAAGAAAGTTCGTTTTTGAGTGAAAATAGGGGACACATCCGCTGAACATAATGCTATGGATTCTCCTGGTAACTACTATTCTGAAAAAGATGGCCTATCTTAAATCAGGAGATACTCTTTCATAACGTGTCCAATGTAGGGAAAGGAAGACACATTTCTTTCAATCTTCCTGTTTCTTTCTTTTTTTTTCATCTTTTATTTTTTTTTAGTTTTACTTTATTTTTAAACTTTACAATATTGTATTAGTTTTGCCAAATATCAAAATGAATCCGCCACAGGTATATCTGTGTTCCCCATCCTGAACCCTCCTCCCTCCTCCCTCCCCATACCCTCCCTCTGGGTTGTCCCAGTGCACCAGCCCCAAGCATCCAGCATCCTGCATCGAACCTGGACTGGCAACTCGTTTCATTCTACTATTTTATAAGCCAAAAAAAAAAACGTATAAGAAATTGTTAGAGTTTGGCATTAGTTAGATTACTAGTATTTGGATTTTCCCTTTCACTATTAACAAATAAACAAGTGTATAAAATATATTCAACTGTTTCAGAGAGTGGAAAACAGGAAATAATAAATCTGCGATCCCCGAGAGAAGGAAAGCAAAGAGGATGAGCCCCCAGCATCACCATGGTTTTCTGCCTAAAGGCTATTTCTGGACTTTGGCCCAGGGAGGAGGAACCCAGGCCTCACCTAAGGAAAAGTAGATTTGAGCTCAGGGAAACTGAGGTCACTGGAGCTTGCAGGGCATAATACCAGAGATTACGCAGGAAATTATGCAGAAAAAGAGCAACAGAAATCTACAAATGAATTCCTGTCTTTGACTCTGCTCTTTGCATAGGGTTAAACTCCCAAAAAGCGAGAGTAAGCAAACTACTAAGAAAAAAATAAAAATTGAAAAGTTTAAAGATAAACAATTCAAATAGCTTTTATAAGGCTCTGAGATATCTGAGGGCAAACCAGCCAGGGTGAAAAGTCTTCTTCACTGAGTACTTAGGGGTATCTAGTAGTGGCCCAAGAAGGGACACACTTCAGGGTCAAAGGCTCTCAGAAGAGAGCTAAACTATCCCGAGTGGAACAGTTACTCAAGAGCTATTGTAACTAAGCCATAAACGAAGTCCACAAATGAACAATTCCACAATAAATCTAACTGTTCTTGAAAGAAAACTGAATGTTTTTTAAAGGCAGACAACAAGTTCCAGACACTCAGCATAACGTTCACCATCCAATACAAATTACTATAGACATTCACAGAAATAGGAAAATGTGATCTGTAATTTTTATAAGGAGTTATAGGGAGTGAAATCAGTCAATAAAAATAGACCTAGAAATGATAACGATGATGCTGACAGTAAGAGACAAGCACCTTAAATTGGATATTACAAAAAAGTATTTTTCAGGATGCAAAGGGAAATATAAATACTGATATAATGAGAAAAGAAATGGATTTTTAAAAAAGAACCAAAGAATGCAACTGCTGAGAAATGAAAAATACAGCATCTGAAATAAAAAATTCTGTGAATAGGGTTAACATCTGATTAAACCCTGCCAAAGAATAGATCAGAGAATGTAAAGGTAGAGCAATAAAACCTATCCAAAATGAAAGAGAGAAAAAAATGAAATAGTAAACTTCACTAAAGTATAATGAGAAGGACAATGAGAAGTAGCTTAACATACATGTTATTCCGACTGACTGGAAAAGACCCTGATGCTGGGAAAGATTGAGGGCAGGAGGAGAAGCGGGGTGACAGAGGATGAGATGGATGGATGGCATTGCTGACTCAGTGGACACAAGTTTGAGCAAACTCAGGGAGATAGTGAAGGACAAGGAAGCCTGGTGTGCTGCAGTCCATGGGATAGCAAAGAGTCGGACACGACTGAGTGACTGAAAAAGAAAAACAACAATTGGAGTACGGAGTAGGGGGGCTGTGAGAAGGAGGGGAATAAAGAAATACTTTTAAAAGTAATGGCAGATCATTTTCTAGATTTGATAAAAAAACTATAAAAGCACATATCCAAGAAGCTTAACAAAGAAGATAATGAAGAAAAGAACCCCAAGGCACATTCATAATCAGATTGCTGAAAATTAGTAATAAAGAGAAAAATCTCTAAAGCAGCCAGAGAAAACAACACATTGCATAGAGGAAATTAAAGATAAGAAATACCGCTAACTGTTCAACAGAAAAAAATGCAAACCAAAAGAAAATGAGGAAACATCTTTAGAATAACCCAAGGGGGAAAAAATACCCCACACCTAAAATTCTACAGAAACTGAAAATATCCTTAAGAAATGAAGACAAAATAAAGACCTTTCTAGACAAACAAAAGCCAAGAAAATTAACTGCCAGCAGACTGGTACTAAAAATATTATAAAATGTCCTTCACGCTAAAGAAAATTATTCCAGATGGAAACTCAGATACAGGGCAAAATGAAAGTACAATGTTACGAGGCTCTCCTATTATTATTTGAAGTGGTATAATTTGAAGATAAACTATTGCAAGTTAATGATGAATACTGTAAACCCTAGAGTAACCATTAATAAAATAAAACAAAAAGGTATGGTAAATAAGCCAAAAGAGGAGATAAAGTAGATTATTACCAATATAATACATTCAGTTAGATTTATTACTTTTAGCTAAAGTTTTTTCTTATGAGTAAAAAGATGATCCTCTACTGAAGTCTATAGAATACACTAGTCATTTGCCTGTTTTTGTACCAACATTAATTATACAGTTTCTCCATGTACAAAACTAAAGGATCTCAGGATACAGGCATTCTAGAAATTTGATAAACACCATTCTGCAAAAAAAAAAAAAGAGAGATTCCTACTTAGATAAAATATAATTTTTACCAAGCATAAATATTAATTCTGGTCAGTTAGATCTGATAATATCAAAAGAATGGGACTTACCAAAATTTTAAATTAAGGTTCAATGGTATAAATCTTTTCTCACAGTATGAGAACATAACTTTTCATTTCTGAAACAATTCAAGACCTTTAAAAAAATCCACTGCAGTCTAGAAAAGACCTGACAGGAAAAAAACCATTTCTATTTCTAAAATCCATATAAGAAATAAAACCACCTTTCTAATGATTCCCACACAATTTCAGAAAGTAAACTTTAAAGGCTTATATATTGCTTATACATGCTAAAGAGATTAGTTGTCAACAAAATACAGAACTTCATAAAGTGGGAAAAAAACCTCAGTGTTTTGACTTGACAAAAGCAAACTTCAACCAACCTTAAATATATAATATGTAACTTCAGTGATATCTGAAAGCTATTTTATTATATAAAATATTTTCTTTTGGCGAGCCTCACCAGCTGGTACCATTTGCCCAGGGAGACAGCTGTTTTTTAGCTTTCCTATCTCAGCACATTTCCAACTGTCAGTTCTAACCGTACGCAATCCCATAGTGACAGAATACTTTAAGAGAAATGGCTCATTAACTGTGAATCTACAAAGTCCACTCTCTTCAGTGAATTCAAATTAAAACCCACAGACTTGCTAGCTCATAACAGAATTCCCCACACATTTTTTGTTGTTGTTCTTTTGCACTGCAGACTTAAAATATTCATGCCATCTACTATAAAATTTTTTGCTCAATCCTGTAAATGCACTAACATAAAATGTGAGTGGAAGTACGTCTTGAAAACTCATGAATGATAAAACTATTTTTTAAAAAATGAGAACTTCCAAATTCCTTTACAATGTAAGTGGCTTACAATTTTGCAGACAGACTAGCTTAAACAGTAAAGTTCATATTTAACATATATAATAGGTTCTTAGAAAATTCCCAGTAACAACTCTAAGAAAAAACCAATCTTACAGGTCTCTAAGAATCAGATGAGATAAAGTATATAAAAAAACTTAAAATGAAAAAGAAAATCAGCTTTTAAGTGTGAAGTGTTTTTACTATCAATACAAGTAAACCACTTTTAAAAATTATTTGGCAAGAATATAAAAAAATAAGTGTGGACTATGTGAGGCAGATGCATATCAAAGTTATGTATACCAAGAGCATATCACTTGATGATAACTACAGTAATTCCAGAAATTGGAAACCTTGTACACTGTTGGTAAGAATACAAAATGGTGTAGCCACTATAAAAAATAGTAGAGAGGAGCCTAAGAAAGTTAAAAATGGAATTACCATATGACCTGGTAATCCCACTTCTGAGTATATATCCAAAGGAATGAAAATCAGAATCTCAAAGAACTATCTGTCCTTTCATATTCATGACAACATTATTCACGACAGCCAAGAAATGGAAACAACCTGAATGTCCAAAGACGGAGGAATGAGTAGAGAAATTGTGGTATATATACCTACACTGAAATGTTAGTCAGCCTTCAAAAAGAAGGAAGTCCTGCCATATAGGACGACAATGATGACCTTGGAGGACATCACGCCAAGTGAAGTCAGTCAGTCACAAAAGGACCAATACGGCATGATTCCACCTATATGAAGCATCTAAAATAGTCAAACCCAGAGAAGCAGAGAGTAAAACTATAGTTTCCAGGGGCTAAGGGGGAAATTGAAGTGAGAAATGACTGTTCAGTGGTCATATAGTTCCAGCCATGCAAGACAGTTAGTTCTAAAGATCTGCTGTACAACACAGTGTCTATGGGCAACAATACTATGTGCACTCAAATATCTGTCAAGAGGCTAGAGCTCAAGGTGAGTTTTCTTACACACACACACACACACACACACACACACGTTAGTGGAAGTAGATCATGAAAAACTATGAATTAAAAAGATGTTTTTAAAAAAACAAGAGCTTCAAAATTACAATTTAAGTCGATTACAATTTTGAAGTTATACCTATTTATATGTCTTTCTCAATCACTATAAACACAAAAGAAGATTTGTTAAAATGAAAAGAAACTTCTAAATAAGTACTTTGTTGGGTACGTCCTGATTTGGCGACCAAGTCACAGAAATTATGGCTCCTTCTTCAATCTGTTCCAAATGGACTATTTTCCCTAAATAGATACATATTGCCTAAAGAATCATCAAATATATGGAGACCAAGTCTCTTCTGTGCTGCCCATGGGAACATATTTTTGCCAAGATTGTCAGCCCAGACCACCTTTGAAACTATTCAGAAATTTTCACTAATTAGCAAAATGTGAAAGTTTAATAATGTACACTATTTATATTCCTATATCTACATTTATCTACCTATGTGTGTAAACACAAACATGCACACATAAATATATTGTCCAGATATTAAATAGGTTTCTGGCCTGAGAAAAGGAAATTAGTAACTTTCTCTGAGGCGGTACAGTGGGCTTTCTAAAAGAGAAAGCAAATATGAACAAATATCTTTATGAAATCAGTAGACCAATGGACAGCAGCCTTTTCAAACTTGAGAATGCAGACCACTAAAGTGTTCAACTGGTTCTAAGATTTGTAGGATTTCTCATTGCATTGAAGAGTCCCAAATAAACTCTCATTGCTTCACAAGTCCCAGTCAGAATTCCTGCAGTGGTCCCTAATTTATCTCAAACTAAGATCATCCTGCATTCTGGTATGTACTCAAACTGTTCTATAACCACTGACTTCCAAGGTTATATACATCATGACAAAAAAGAAACTGCTTTCCTGGTATCACATTTTCCCATTTCATGAGTCTTTTTAATTCATTCATGCAACTGATGCCTTGAAAATGCCCCTCAACTACAATAACATAAATTTGTTATTTTCTAAGAAATAATTATGATCTCTGAGATAGCAACAGCCTCTCTGAAAGCAAACAAAAATAATTCTTCACTATCTGCAATCTTCTACTCTCCTTCCAGCAATGAATACAGCGTTAAACAATGGGAAGTCTAATCCTTGCTCTCTGTCAGGTGGTTTGCTCAGTGAGCAAATGTTTACTGAGAAGTTTCTACGTACCAATCATTGATTAGGCACCGGGGATACAGAAGAGAAAAAGACAGGTATCTGTTCTGTCTTCTAAGAGTAAAAAGTAAACAAATAAATTGTTGGTGTTCAATCGCTAAGTTATGTCTGACTCTGCATCGCCATGGTTTGCAGCAGGCCAGGCTCCTCTGTCCTTCACTGTCTCCTGGAGTTGGCTCAAATTCATCTCCGCTGAGATGTTATCTATCCATTTCACCCTCTGCCGCCCCCTTCTCCTCCTGCCCTCAATCTTTCCCAGCATCAGGGTCTTTTCCAATGAGTCGGCTCTTCACATCAGGTGGCCAAAGTATTAGAGCTTCAGCTTCAGCATCAGTCCTTCCAATGAATATTCAGGGCTAATTTCCTTTAGGATGGACTGATTGGATCTTCTTCCAGTCCAAGGGACTCTCAAGAGTCTTCTCCAACACCACAGTTTGAAAGTATCAATTCTTCAGCGCTCAGTTTTCTTGATGGTTCAACTCTCACATCTGTACCTGACTACTGGAAAAATGATAGCTTTGACTATACACACCTATGTGGGCAAAGTGATGTCTCTGCTTTTTAACACACTGTCTAGGCTTGTCATAGCTTTCCTTGGAATTTTAAAGACTTAAAATTAAGTCTTTTAATTTTATGGCTGCAGTCACTGTCCACGCTAATTTTGGAGCATAAGAAAATAAAGTCCTGTCTGCACTGCTTGGATAGCTCTTTAGTGCTTCACAGACTTCTTACTTCCCAGCTACATCTCTCACCTCTAGTTTCTATATGCCAGGTGGATCTGCCAGTTGTTTATGCTTTCTAGTTGTTAATAGTAACATTATATGTTTTGTTACTATTTCCACCAAATCAGCCATCACTAAACATAAGTTGTTTGAGCAATGTTTTCAGGCTCCAAAAGATGTCTAGCCTAGTCAAACTAGATTTTAGCAAACAAATATTTCATTTGATATACTGGTTGTGCCCCTCAGATGATTTTAGCATTAGCATAACACAGGCAATTGTTCTGGGAGCTAGATAGGAAATGAGTACAGATGAACACTGAATCTGTTTTCTAAGAGTCCTAGTATAGCTTCAAGTAGTTATTCTGTATTCAACAAGATATTTCAGGAACCTAAGCAAAGCTAAAAAGTATACACAATCTTTTCATATAGTCTACATACTTCTTAGCAATCAAAACCCACATTTAATCTTAGATTTGGGAAACCTAATGCTGTAAACATTTCGACAAACTGGTCTTCCCTCCTTCAAGTTACATCTGCTCTAACTCCTAGAAAAAGTTATTCTTGAAGAAGGAGTTCAAAAGCCCTTGAAATAAATGACTTTCTAACTCAAGATTTGATAACTACATACCACTCCCTCTCCCTCAGACTCCTCCATCTGCAAAAATGGCCAAACACAACTTTCTGCACTTAAAAATCAACTTTCATGTTTTGTTAAGGTATTCCGTACAACTCTGAATAGTGTCATACTGATTTCAAATACTTATTCTGAATAAATGAAGTTTCAGAATTCTTTCTAAATGCTGTATCACAACGTAATCAAGATCCCTCTGGTCTGATCAAATAATTCCACAAATTCCCTAAAAGAGATTCCCAGAAGTATATGTGTCTGTACACACACATACATGAATATGGATATAAGTGGAAGCATGAGTGCATCCCCAAAGGAAAAAGAGGTTCAAGGAACAATTTGTTCAGTCTCTTCTTTAAAAATCAGAAAAGAAAAGAAAAAAAAAAAAAACTGACAAATTCATGAAGAAGAATAAAGAGTGTAATGAGAAGGCCCATCTGCCTATGACATAATAGCCAAGCATGATTTTTTAGAATCTTTTCCCTTAAACTAATTTAACAAAATGTTCTTAAAACCTAGAAAGTATTGAGATGGGGAGATGGTAGAGGGTGGGAAGGGCATCAATTAGCATATATTTCAGAAGTCAAATATAGTTTATCTTTACTGGTCCTAGCAGAATTTAGCCAATTTTAATTTCTATTATTTCCAAAATCCTAATTAATTTTGAGGAAAGGGAGAAAGAAATAAAAAGATGTGCAAACTTAGAATATATCTATCCTTCTTCTGGCTCATGCAAGATATATTTGCAAAATATTTGTATGCAAAAACAACTTACACATATTACAAACTACATTTTGTGCAAAATATATTTTGCATTAAATATCTACCTGAATAAAGACTTTTCTTTCCAGAGAATAGAAAGATAAAGATTTAGTACAAAAGGACATTGGCTCAGAACAACATACCAGATGAACATAAAAGGTTAATTTTAATAATCAAATTCATAATTCATCTAATCTAGGAAATGCCAAGAATAGTTTAAAGAGATACTCCATTTAACATGAACTAATGCACCAACTGTCAGTAACAGTGAAGATGACTAAATGATTCTGAAATACAATATGCTTGTGTTTAATGACATCAATAGACATGTAGGAAATTTACAATAGATTATTTGCCCAGTTACTGTGATGCTTATAAACCATTACTAGGCTACAAATCTTATTCTACTTTTAGAACTGTTGATGATCCAAGAAAAGGAAAAAAAAAAAGCATAAAACATATTATTCTTTTCTTAGACAGGTACATTTCAGTGAAAATACAATTTTAAGAATGTTATGCTTTTGTTTTTGGCACAGAAAAACATCTCTAAGCATTATTCATATTATTTCTCTCCCCTAAAGTTAACATACTTTAATGCCATATGGGCACAAATTTACTTCTGTTCATTTAAACTTGCAATTAAACTTTATAACATAGAAAACTGCTAAAGTAAAATAATCCCATTCCACTGAAAAGCTTTTTTTTTTTTTCTAAAATAACATGGGTGATGTGCCAAATGGCTGGGGTGGTAGCTCATTATACCTTCAGAAAGAATCCAAGTTTGAGGCTTATCTTGGGTTCTCACACATAGCAGCAAAACCTTGGAGTGCTATCAAGGGTTAGAAAGGGCAGATCAAATGTCTGAATTGAGTGAATCCATTCAGAGGGCACTGGTTCTTTAGTACTCTAATGAGCAATGCATTGATCTACTGATCAAGAAATTTTACTGTAACTTTATTAAATAACAGAGTTTATTATATCTAAAATATTCAAACCATTTCACAGAAAGAAGCCCTTAAGCTGCCCAGAAAATGTTCCTTTTTTAAAAAAATCTATGTCAACTCTTTAAAATCATAAAATTCCATCTAGTGACTAAAAGAAATAACTTGTGAAATTTTGATTTATAGGCAATCAGAAAGCTAATATACTTTCAAAGAAATACACAGCAGGATCTGGCCCAGCATATCATTAATCTTAAATACACATTTATAACATGGTTAGATGAGAAGATTAGGCATCCCCAACTACAGTAGGAAGGCCAAAGGAAGGTATCTACAGCATCAGGCACCAATATTGGGAGGGAGGCAAACCCACACACATAAAGCAACATTTTCCACAGTGTCCCTAGTATCAACAGTAAGTTTAAGGAATCCTTATTCCAAATTGGACAATTTAAACAATGTTGTAAGGGCAGTTAATAATTATACATAAATGCCAACTGCTGGCACCATGACAGAAAAGCCAAAAAATAATCAGTTCAAAAGCAAAATAAATACTTCCTTTTTGAAACTGAAATGCAATCACATATTCAGTTACATTAGTCAATTTGATAAAAAGTATACATAAAAACTTATAGCTAACATTATACTTAATAGTAAAAGACTGAATGCCTTCTCCCTAAGATTGGGAATAAGTCGAAGATTTAAATTTTTAACGCTCTTATTCAACACAGTGCTGGTGATTTTGGCCAGTGCAATGAGACAAGAAAAGGAAATAAAAGACATACAAATCAGAAAGGCAGAAATAAAACTGTTCCTATTAGATGACATAGTTATCTACAGAGAAAATCGCAAAGAACGAGTAAGAAAAAATAAAATCCTACACCAAATAATAAGAGAGGGCAGGACATAATGCAGGATACAAGCTAACTTAAAAAAATCTGTTGTAATTCTATATACAGCAATGAAAACATTAATGTTGAAATTTATAATATAATACCATTTACAAGCACTCAAATGAATGAAACACTCAGCTGTAAAATTAACGAAATGTTTATATGACGTGTATGCTGATAATTACAAAATACTGATTAAAAAAATCAAAGCTATAAAGAAATGCAAGTCATAGTATGTTCATGTAAAACTCAACAAAGATGTCAGTTCTTCACAAATTGATAAGCAGGTTAATCCCATTCCTATCAAAATCTAAGAAAGCTTCTTTTATAGCTATTAAAAGTGAAGTGTTAGTCACTAAGTCATGTCCAACATTGTGACTCCATGGACTATAACCCACCAGGCTCTCGGTCCATGTAATTCTCAAGGCAAGAATACTGGAGTGGGTTGCCATTTCCTTTTCTAGAGGATCTTCCCAATGCAGGGATAGAACCCAAGTCTCACATGTTGCAGGCAGTCTCTTCAACATCTGAGCCACCAGAGAAGTACTTTTATAGATATAGACCAGATTATTTTTAATATACATATGAAAAGGTAAATAAACTAGAAAAAATAAAACAATTTTGAAAAATAAATAATGTGGGAGGTAAGTCTACTTAATTTTAAGACATATTGCCAGGGGCAGTCCTGAGATGGCGGAGGAATAGGACGGGGAAACCACTTTCTCCCCCACAAATTCATCAAAAGAACATTTAAACGCTGAGTATATTCCACAAAACAACTTCTGAATGCCGGCAGAGGACATCAAGCACCCAGAAAAGCAGCCCATTGTCTTCAAAAGGACAGAGAAGAAATCTATATCCACCCACCAGAACACTGACACAAGCTTCCCTAACCAAAGCTTGACAAGCCACCTGTACAACTCCACCCACAGCGAGGAAACTCCACAATAAAGAGAACTCCACAAACTGCAAGAATACAGAAAGGCCACACCAAACTCAGCAATATAAACAAGATGAAGAGACAGAGGAATACCCAGCAGGTAAAGGAAAAGGATAAATGCCCACCAAATCAAACAAAAGAGGAAGAGACAGGGAATCTACATGATAAAGAATTCCGAATAATGATAGTGAAAATGATCCAAAATCTTGAAATTAAAATGGAATCACAGATAAATAGCCTGGAAACAAGGATTGACAAGATGCAAGAAAGGTTTAACAAGGACCTAGAATAAATAAAAAAGAGTCAATATATAATGAATAATGCAAAAAATGAGATCAAAAACACTCTGGAGGCAACAAATAGTGGAATAACAGAGGCAGAAGATAGGATTAGTGAAGTAGAAGATAGAATGGTAGAAATAAATGAATCAGAGAGGAAAAAAGAAAAACAAATTAAAAGAAATGAGGACAATCTCAGAGACCTCCAGGACAGTGTTAAATGCTCCAACATTCGAATCATAGGAGTCCCAGAAGAAGAAGACAAAAAGAAAGACCATGAGAAAATACTTGAGGAGATAATAGTTGAAAAATTCCTTAAAATGGGGAAGGAAATAATCACCTAAGTCCAAGAGACCCAGAGAGTCCCAAACAGGATAAACCCAAGGCGAAACACCCCAAGACACATATTAATCAAATTAACAAAGATCAAACACAAAGAACAAATATTAAAAGCAGCAAGGGAAAAACAACAAATAACATACAAGGGGATTCCCATAAGGATAACAGCTGATCTTTCAATAGAAACTCTTCAGGCCAGGAAGGAATGACAGGACATACTTAAAGTGATGAAAGAAAATAACCTACAGCCCAGATTACTGTACCCAGCAAGGATCTCATTCAAATATGAAGGAGAAATCAAAAGCTTTACAGACAAGCAAAAGCTGAGAGAATTCAGCACCACCAAACCAGCTCTGCAACAAACACTAAAGGATATTCTTTAGACAGGAAACACAAAAAAGGTGTATAAACTCAAACCCGAAACAATAAAGTAAATGGTAACAGGATCATACTTATCAATAATTACTTTAAACGTAAATGGGTTGAATGCCCCAACCAAAAGACAAAGACTGGCTGAATGGATACAAAAACAAGACCCCTACATACGTTGTCTACAAGAGACCCACCTGAAAACAGGGGACACATACAGACTGAAAGTGAAGGGCTGGAAAAAGATTTTCCATGCAAATAGGGACCAAAAGAAAGCAGGAGTAGCAATACTCGTATCAGATAAAATAGACATTAAAACAAAGGCTGTGAAAAGAGACAAAGATGGTCACTACATAATGATCAAAGGATCAATCCAAGAAGAAGATATAACAATTATAAATATATATGCACCCAACATGGGAGCACCGCAGTATGTAAGACAAATGCTAACAAGTATGAAAGGAGAAATTAACAATAACACAATAATAGTGGGAGACTTTAATACCCCACTCACACCTATGGATAGATCAACTAAACAGAAAATTAACAAGGAAATGCAAACTTTAAACGATACAATAGACCAGTTAGACCTAATTGATATCTATAGGACATTTCATCCCAAAACAATGAATTTCACCTTTTTCTCAAGCGCACATGGAACCTTCTCCAGGATAGATCACATCCTGGGCCATAAATCTAGCCTTGGTAAATTCAAAAAAATAGAAATCATTCCAAGCATCTTTTATGACAACAATGCAGTAAGTTTAGATCTCAATTACAAGAGAAAAACTATTAAAAATTCCAACAGATGGAGGCTAAACAACACGCTGCTGAATAACCAACAAATCACAGAAAAAATCAAAAAAGAAATAAAAATATGCATAGAAATGAATGAAAATGAAAACACAACAACCCCAAACCTGTGGGACACTGTAAAAGCTGTGCTAAGGGGAAAGTTCATAGCAATACAGGCATACCTCAAGAAACAAGAACAAAGTCAAGTAAATAACCTAACTCTACACCTAAAGCAACTAGAAAAGGAAGAAATGAAGAACCCCAGGGTTAGTAGAAAGAAAGAAATCTTAAAAATTAGGGCAGATATAAATGCAAAAGAAACATAGGAGATCATAGCAAAAATCAACAAAGCCAAAAGCTGGTTCTTTGAAAGGATAAATAAAATTGACAAACCATTAGTCAGACTCATCAAGAAACAAAGGGAGAAAAATCAAATCAATAAAATTAGAGAATGGAGAGATCACAACAGACAACACAGAAATACAAAGGACCATAAGAGACTACTATAAGCAATTATATGACAATAAAATGAACAACGTGGAAGAAATGGACAAATTCTTATAAAAGTACAACTTTCCAAAACTGAACCAGGAAGAAATAGAAAATCTTAACAGACCCATCACAAGCACAGAAATTGAAACTGTAATCAGGAATTTTCCAGCAAACAAAAGCCCAGGTCCAGACGGCTTCACAGCTGAATTCTACCAAAAATTTAGAGAAGAGCTAACACCTATCCTACTCAAACTCTTTCAGAAAATTGCAGAGGAAGGTAAACTTCCAGACTCATTCTATGAGGCCACCATCATCCTAATACCAAAACCTGACAAAGATGCCACAAAAAAAAGAAAACTAGAGGCCAAAGTCACCGATGAACATAGATGCAAAAATCCTTAACAAAATTCTAGCAATCAGAATCCAACAACACATTAAAAAGATCATACACCATGACCAAGTGGGCTTTATCCCAGGGATGCAAGGATTCTTCAATATCTGCAAATCAATCAATGTAATATACCACATTGACAAATTGAAAAATAAAAGCCATATGATTATCTCAATAGATGCAGAGAAAGCCTTTGACAAAATTCAACATCCATTTATGATAAAAACTCTACAGAAAGCAGGAATAGAAGGAACATACCTCAACATAATAAAAGCTATATATGACAAACCCACAGCAAACATTATCCTAAATGGTGAAAAATTGAAAGCATTTCCCCTAAAGTCAGGAACAAGACAAGGGTGCCCACTTTCACCATTACTATTCAACATAGTTTCAGAAGTTTTGGCCACAGCAATCAGAGCAGAAAAAGAAATAAAAGGAATCCAAATTGGAAAAGAACAAGTAAAACTCTCACTGTTTGCAGATGACATGATCCTCTATATAGAAAACCCTAAAGACTCCACCAGAAAATTACTAGAACTAATCAATGATTATAGTAAAGTTACAAGATATAAAATCAACACACAGAAATCCCTTGCATTCCTATACACTAATAATGAGAAAATAGAGAAATTAAGGAAACAATTCCATTCACCATTGCAATGAAAAGAATAAAATACTTAAGAATATATCTACCTAAACCTCTATAAAGAAAACTATAAAACACTGGTGAAAGAAATCAAAGAGGACACTAATAGATGGAGAAATATACCATGTTCATGGATCAGAAGAATCAATATAGTGAAAATGAGTATACTACCCAAAGCAATCTATAGATTCAATGCAATCCCTATCAAGCTACCAACTGTATTTTTCACAGAGCTAGAAGAAATAATTTCACAATTTGTATGGAAATACAAAAAACCTCGAATACCCAAAGCAGTCTTGAGAAAGAAGAATGGAACTGGAGGAATCAACTTGCCTGACTTCAGGCTCTACTACAAAACCACAGTCATCAAGACAGTATGGTACTGGCACAAAGACAGAAACATAGATCAATGCAACAAAATAGAAAGCCCAGAGATAAATCCACATACCTATGGACACCTTATCTTTAACAAAGGAGGCAAGAATATACAATGGATTAAAGACAATCTCTTTAACAAGTGGTGCTGGGAAACCTGGTCAGCCACTTGAAAAAGGATGAAGCTAGAACACTTTCTAACACCATACACAAAAATAAACACAAAATGGATTAAATATCTAAACGTAAGACCAGAAACTATAAAACTCCTAGAGAACATAGGCAAAACACTCTCCGACATACATCACAGCAGGATCCTCTATGACCCACCTCCCAGAATATTGGAAATAAAAGCAAAAATAAACAAATGGGACCTAAGTAAACTTAAAAGCTTCTGCACAACAAAGGAAACTATAAGCAAGGTGAAAAGACAGCCTTCAGAATGGGAGAAAATAATAGCAAATGAAGCAACTGACAAACAACTAATCTCAAAAATATACAAGCAACACCTGCAGCTCAATTCCAGAAAAATAAACAACCCAATCAAAAGATGGGCCAAAGAACTAAACAGACATTTCTCCAAAGAAGACATACAGATGGCTAACAAACACATGAAAAGATGCTCAACATCACTCATTATCAGAGAAATGCAAATCAAAACCACAATGAGGTACCATTTCACGCCAGTCAGAATGGCTGCAATCCAAAAGTCTATAAGCAATAAATGCTGGAGAGGGTGTGGAGAAAAGGAAACCCTCTTACACTGTTGGTGGGAATGCAAACTAGTACAGCCACTATGGAGAACAGTGTGGAGATTCCTTAAAAAACTGGGAATAGAACTGCCTTATGACCCAGCAATCCCACTGCTGGGCATACACATTGAGGAAACCAGCAGGGAAAGAGACACGTGTACCCCAATATTCATCGCAGCACTGTTTATAATAGCCAGGACATGGAAGCAACCTAGATATCCATCAGCAGATGAATGGATAAGCAAGCTGTGGTACATATACACAATGGATTATTACTCAGCCATTAAAAGAATACATTTGAATCAGTTCTAAGGAGGTGGATGAAACTGGAGCCGATTATACAGTCTGAAGTAAGCCAGAAAGAAAAACACCAATACAGTATACTAACGCATATATATGGAATTTAGAAAGATGGTAACGATAACCCTGTAAGCAAGACAGTAAAAGAGACACAGATGTATAGAACAGTCTTTTGGACAACTTGGGAGAGGGAGAGGGTGGGATGATTTGGGAGAACGGCATTGAAACATGTAGAATATCATATATGAAACGAATCGCCAGTCTAGGTTCGATGCATGATACTGGATGCTTGGGGCTGGTGCACTGGGATGACCCAGAGGGATGGTACAGGGAGGGAGGTGGGAGGGGGGTTCAGGATGGGGAACACGTGTATACCTGTGGCAGATTCATGTTGGTGTATGGCAAAACGAATATAATATTGTAAAGTAATTAGCCTCCAATTAAAATAAATATATTTTTTAAAAAAGACATATTGCCATAACAATCTAGACAATGTGGTGTTGGCAGAATAACAGATATATAGAAAAATGGAACAGAAAACTCAGACGTACGCACACATACAACCAAGTGAATTTTGAGAAAGGTGTAAAAACCGTTAAATGGAGAAAAGATAGTCTTTTCAACAAATGGTGGTGAAGCAAATGAATATCCTTATGCAAAAAAAAAAAAAAAATGAACCTAATTCTCACACATTATACAAAACTTAACTGAAAAGGGATCAAAACTATGAAACATGAAACTTTACAAAACTTATAGAAAAAAATCAAAAGAAAATATTCAGGATCTAGGACTACGCAAAGTTCTTGGACTTCACCCCAAATGCATGATCTATAAAAGAAAAAAGTGAGGAATTGGACTTCATTAGAACTAAAACTTTTACTCTGTGAAAAACTTCAGAGGAATGAAAAGCCAAGCCACTGATGTGAGAATATATAAATGATACCCTTTATTCATTATAGTTATGTTCTATGGATTTTCTTTGAACAATGAATTAGCAAATGTCGAAATACAAGTTCCTGAAAGCCTCTGGTCACAGTTTCATCAACTGATCAACACATAAAGTTGTTTTATGTGTGTTTCTGTTTAAAGTCACCTTATTTAATATATATTGGTTCATTAGCACTGAATTCATTGCCAATAACATTATAACTCAGTCTGAACAAAGCTTATTTAACACACATATTACCTCTAAGGCATATCACAGCACAAAAAATGTAATAACCATGGCACTAATCTGTAGACACTTGTATACAACAGGAGTGTTAAAAACAAGAAGGCAGAGCATCACTATATTCAATCTCTGATGAAAATGTGTGTTTTCCAGCAGACTCAAAATTTTTGCCACACTGTACATATCTGCAAATGACTGAAAGAGCACTGCAAGCATTGATTTGTGGACTACAATTTTAGTGTGTAGACATATTCCTAAGTACAAATCCCATAAATAATGAGCATTGACTGTGTTTGCAAGCCACACATCTGGAATAGAACTAATATCCAGGATACATAAACAACTCTCAAAATCTAACAACCCAAGTAGCAAATGGCGAAACGACATTGAAACATTTCACTGGAAAGGATACAGAAATGTCAAATAAGCACATGTAAAGATTTTAAACATCATTAGCCAATCAGTTCAGTTCAGTTCAGTTGCTCAGTCGTGTCCGACTCTGCAACCCCATGAATCGCAGCATGCCCGGCCTCCCTGTCCATAACCAACTCCCGGAGTTCACTCAAACTCATGTCCATCGAATCAGTGATGCCATCCAGCTATTTCATCCTCTGTCGTCCCCTTCTCCTCCTGCCCCCAATCCCTCCCAGCATCAGAGTCTTTTCCAATGAGTCATCTCTTCGCATGAGGTGGCCAAAGTACTGGAGTTTCAGCTTTAGCATCAGTCCTTCCAAAGAACACACAGGACTGATCTCCTTTAGAATGGACTGGTTGGATCTCCTTGTGGTCCAAGGGACTCTCAAGAGTTTTCTCCAACACCACAGTTCAAAAGCATCAATTCTTTGGCGCTCAGCTTTCTTCACAGTCCAACTCTCACATCCATACATGACCACTGGAAAAACCATAGCCTTGACTAGACGGACCTTTGTTGGCAAAGTAATGTCTCTGCTTTTCAATATGCTCTCTAGGTTGGTCATAACTTTCCTTGCATGGAGTAAGCATCTTTTAACTTCATGGCTGCAATCACCATCTGCAGTGATTTTGGAGCAAAAAAAAATAAAGTCTGACACTGTTTCCACTGTTTCCCCATCTATTTCCCATGAAGCGATGGGACCAGATGCCATGATCTTAGTTTTCTGAATGTTGAGCTTTAAGCCAATTTTTTCACTCTCCTCTTTCACCTTCATCAAGAGGCTTTTTAGTTCCTTTTCACTTTCTGCCATAAGGGTGCTATCATCTGCATATCTGAGGTTATTGATATTTCTCCCGGCAATCTTGATTCCAGCTTGTGCTTCTTCCAGCCCAGCATTTCTCATGACATACTCTGCATATAAGTTAAATAAGCAGGGTGACAATATACAGCCTTGACGTACTCCTTTTCCTATTTGGAACCAGTCTGTTGTTCCATGTCCAGTTCTCACTGTTGCTTCCTGACCTGCATATAGGTTTCTCAAGAGGCAGGTCAGGTGGTCTGGTATTCCCATCTCTTTCAGAATTTTCCACAGTTTATTGTGATCCACACAGTCAAAGGCTTTGGCATAGTCAATAAAGCAGAAATAGATGTTTTTCTGGAACTCTCTTGCTTTTTCCATGATCCAGCGGATGTTGGCAATTTGATCTCTGGTTCCTGTGCCTTTTCTAAAACCAGCTTGAACATCTGGAAGTTCCCGGTTCACGTATTACTAAAGCCTGGCTTGGAGAATTTTGAGCATTACTTTACTAGCATGTGAGATGAGTACAATTGTGTGGTAGTTTGAGCATTCTTTGGCCATTAGGGAAGTGCAAGTTAAAACCACAATGAAATACCATTATAGAGCTATGAGAATATTAAAAAAAAAAAAAATAGGGACAACATCAAATGCTGATGAGGATGCAAAGAAACTAGGTCATTCACATATTGCTGGTGGGACTGTAAAAGGATACTGCCACCCTGAAAAATAGCTTGGCAGATTCTTTAAAAACTAAACATGGCAACTAACCATATGAGCTAGCCATTGCATTTGTGAGCATTTATCTCAGAGAAGCAAGCAGTTATGCTGACACAAAAACCTATATACAAAGATTTTTAAGAGTTTTATTCATAATAGTCCCCAAATGGAAACAACCGAGATGCTCATCAACAGGTGGATGGTTAAACAAACTGTGAAACAGCTATTTCATGGAGTAATGCTGAGCAACAGAAAAGAACAAATAAATATTGGTATCAATACATGCAACAACCTGAATGAATCTCCGAAGAATTATGCTGAGTGAAAACAGATGGTCCCAAATGGTTACATAATTACTCTATAGTCCCATTTATATAACAGCAAAATAACGGAATCATAGAATTAGAGAAATGATGAAACAGGGATTAAGGAAGGGACTGAGGTAGGTGAGAAGCAGGTATAGCTATAAAAAGGCAATATAAGAGATCCTTGTGGTAATGGAAATGCCAATACCTTGGCCTTATCTACATCAATATTCTGGGTGCAATATTGTACTGTCTGTGCACAAGCTGTTTGCACTGGGAGAAAAGGGGTAAAGGTGAATAACAGAAAATCTCCCTGTATTATTTCTTACAACTGCATATGGATCTACAACCATCACAAACAAAAAACCTAATTTAAACAGTGAAATGCAGTTACATTTTCAGCTTTTTTATTGAGTATTTCATACAGTCTCCTTGAGGTATAAATTTCTAAGTTGTGAAAAATATTCTTTATTTTACTTTAAATTAATATATGTTAAAAGAGGAGCATGCATTTTAAAAGGTAAGTAGAAGCATAAATTAAAGTCAAATAGTAAAATATTGAAATAAAATTGCTTATGTAATAAAAACTTGTTTTTAAATTCCCAGAGTAACAACAATAACGAAGTACTTCATTATTGTTTTTTCCTCAACAGAAAATGAGACTTAGCTTTTGAAAACTACAACTAAAATCAAGGCTCTTTGGGTTTAGAGTATAAGTATAGTGTTAATTTACTTTTAAAGAAACAAATGTCACAAATTTGATCCAATTGTAGAAACAGTTATCGTTCTATTTTCTAGCCAATGGTGCCATCTCTAACAAATGGCAAATTCATACCCGTAAGACCCAAAAATGATTCTCAAAAACACTTTTCCTTCCAGAAAAATAAATCAAGGAAAAAAAAAGGGGGGGGGGGACTAGAGATTTTGATTGGTGACACTATCTTTCGTTGCAACAGATAGCAAAAGGCCATAAAATTTATCAATAAAAAATTAGTTTACCTCCTATTTCTAAATGATGCAGCAACTATATGTTAGTTAGAAAAGATTAAAAGTACAAAAAAAAAAAAAAAACCCACACAGCAATAACTGCAACATAAATTTATGCGACATAAATCACACCAAGAAACAGTATCTTAGGTACGAAATCTCAAGAACTGTGAAGGGTCTGAGCAAGCTAAGAAATTAGCATACTATTGTTTCAAGGATGCTAGCAGAAGACAAGAGAAGACATGAATCTGAAACAAAGGCCTATATTACTCCTGGCACAGCAAGCAACATGGGCATATTCCTGTCAGTTCTTCTTACACTCAAGTCCCATAGGGATAATGCAATGAGCCCAGGTGATAGCTGCACATATTATTAGGGAGGAACCTTTGGTCAAGAGCCCATTACATTTTTTTTTTTAATTCTCAGATAATTTATTCCAAACTTTCATATAAAGAGTAGTTAGCCCATATTTTACACACAATTTTGATACTGGAGGAAAAAAAGGAGGGGCTACTTTGGTCTTTAGGAAAACATTGAAAAAATAAGAATTGAACTCTTGGTGGGCTTTGTGTCTCCAAGTTGATTTCACATTATATCATGTACTGTTGCCAGCAGAGGGGAGGTGTCTGCTGCTGATACGCAGGGTCTGGAACCCCCAAGGCCCACTGTTTCATGAGCAAGCAGCAAACATTGTTCCAAACAAGGCAGGCCTGCTTTCCTAGGAAACTGGCTCAAATCAGTAGATAGATGTCTTCTAATCTGGCAAACTGAGCAAGAATGTACAGGCAAGTTCACAGCCTTCCCCAACAACATTTATTCTTTCTTAACTAACACTGCTTACAACAGACAGAAGACGTCAGAGAAATTTAAATATTAAGTAACTCATCAAATTACTACAAAATATAAAAGTTTCGTACTTTAAATGAAATACATAAAGCCATTAAGTATTAGCCTACATTTACAACACACCAAAGATTCAGCACTTATATTCACTACAAGCTGTGGCCAGAATGTACAAAGGAGGACACATTTCTGACACCTTTTAATCACCCAGTAAGGTTCTAAATTGAAGAGGAACTCAAAAGCCTCTTGAGGAAAGTGAAAGAGGAGAGTGAAAAAGTTGGCTTAAAGCTCAACATTCAGAAAACTAAGATCATGGCATCCGGTCCCATCACTTCATGGGAAATAGATGGGGAAACAGTGGAAATAATGTCAGACTTTATTTTTGGGGGGCTCCAAAATCCCTGCAGATGGTGATTGCAGCCATGAAATTAAAAGACGCTTACTCCTTGGAAGGAAAGTTATGACCAACCTAGATAGCATGTTGAAAAGCAGAGACAGTACTTTGCCATCAAAGGTCCTTCTAGTCAAGGCTATGGTTTTTCCAGTGGTCATGTATGGATGTGAGAGTTGGACTGTGAAGAAAGCTGAGGGCCGAAGAATTGATGCTTTTGAACTGTGGTGTTGGAGAAGACTCTTGAGAGTCCCTTGGACCACAAGGAGATCCAACCAGTCCATTCTAAAGGAGATCAGCCCTGGGTGTTCATTGGAAGGAATGATGCTAAAGCTGAAACTCCAGTACTTTGGCCACCTCATGCGAAGAGTTTACTCATTGGAAAAGACTCTGCTGCTGTGAGGGATTGGGGGCAGGAGGAGAAGGGGACAACAGAGGATGAGATGATGGCTGGATGGCATCACTGACTCGATGGGCATGAGTTTGAGTGAACTCTGGGAGTTGGTGATGGACAAGGAGGCCTGGCGTGCTCCAATTCATGAGGTCACAAAGAGTTGGACACAACTGAGCGACTGAACTGAACTGAAGGTTCTAAATAACTATAAAGCAACCTAGCTTTAGAAGTCTTGAGATGTGAGTTGAAGAAATGGTAGGAGAAGTGTATGATAAATAACTGGTAATAAAGAGAGTAAAACATTTTTTTAATGGTTTGAGAAAGAAAGCCAAGCAATACAGACCCACAAAAGCTCACATCTCACCAACATCTCAAGTTGTTTGATGCTTCTCATATTTTAATGTACTTATATAGTATTAATATATAGATTCTGATTCAGTACATCCAGGATGATGTCTGAGTGGACATTTCTAAAAAACCACTGGATGTTGCCTCTACTGTTCTGAGCAGATACCCTCTGAGTAGCAGGGGTTAGAAGGTTTTTTCACTGTCAAACCACTGCCTATGAAAAGTCTGTGGTGCATTACACTCTAAATTGCTCAAAAGAGAAGATTTTGAGGTTATCTGTCAGTGGGGGAAAAAACATGTTACTCATGTTATACTGCCTTTAACTTGTGGCTAACAATAATTAAAAATTTTATTTTCAAGCACTGTTAAGTCAGCTCACATAATTATATGTTCTATATAATAAATCTGTGTGCATTTCTTCACATAAAAATATTTGGAGTATAATGGTCCTCAAGATTATCTTAATGCAGTTCTTAATTATCTTTTGGTATATGATCTATGTATAAAGGTGGTAGTGATTCCAACTTCAATTAACCAATTTAGCTCACAATGTGCTCTTCCTGCTGCTAGTATTAAGAATAAACCTAAATATATAACTCATTTCTTGGCACTTTTTAAAAGGTCTTTTGATAACATTTTAGCAATATGTAGGTTTCTGTACAAGTTCAGAGAATAAACTCATTTTAACAGGGTTGTGAAACTTGCATGTTGAGAATAAACTAATTTGATTTATGGAAAGAAATGTCAGGATCATGTATTAAGTATTATGCATCTCAAAACTAGATTTGTCTCTATAAATCCCTAATCCCAAGTTATAGGACTCTTTCAGAGAATAATGGAAATGCATCCGCTCACATCCAAAAAGTTTATCGACCCTCAAATTATTCAGAATATTAATAAAGGATACTATAAGATTCAAGCATTTATATATAAAACAATGTAATATTTACAAATATAACCCAAGAAAAGAATTCATTTAAAAAATAGTTCTCATTAGGTTTTAAAAAATTAACCAATATATCAGTAATACACTAACATTGCCAATATTTTTTTATGTGACCTTGTTACTCAAAATTCCTCAGTATCAGGACAGAAGTCTGGATAGTAAATACCAAGAACTCACCAAGAAAGAAATATATCACTCTGATCTGATCCTCTAATGCAAAATTTTAAATGAGCTAATCCACTGGAGAAAGAAATGGCAACCCACTCCAGTATTCCTGCTGGGAAATTCCATGGACAGAGGAGCCTGGTGGGCTACAGTCTATGGGATCGCAAAAGAGTTGGACATGACTTAGAGACTAAACAAAAACAACAAATCATTATGTATACAATAACCATGATGAAGGTTAAAACTGATCAGTACAAAATCATTCCACAAATTCTCTCTCTTGATCTAGCTAAAATATAGCACTCAAACTTGAAATGCCAGATTTTAAGGTAATCAAGCAAATCTTTCATAGCATATATTTTATTTTCATAGTTATATAAAAATTTTAAAAATACTATATTTTCTCACATTAAATCCACAGCCATCTATTTAAAAGGGTTAAAATCTACATTAACTTACTATAATTTCCCCCATGTGACCTTTACAAATGTTTGGTGGAATTCACCACTAATGCCATCTGGGTCTGTAGTTTTCTCTGAGAAAGGATGTTTAACTATTTCTTTAATAGAATTAAATAAATTAGAATAGTTAAGCAGGAAAAGTTAAAACAATCTATTCAGGTATCTCATTATTCTTTAGTTAGATTTTAGAATTTGTGTTTTCCAAAGACTTTGTCCATTTCATCTAAGTTGTTGAATTTATTGGCACACTTTTAAAAAATATTCTCTTACTATCCTTTTAGTCTGTAAGATATGTAGTGATATCTCCCTTACACCTAAAATTGTCAAATTTTGTCTTCTGGCTAGGAGTTCATCAAATTTTCTGATATCAGCAAACAATCAGATTTAGGTTTTATTGATTTTTTTTTTCCCTTTATGGCTCTTCTGTTTCTACTGATTTTATTTCTGCTTTTATATTTATTATTTCTTTCCTCAACTCACTTCAGACTTTATTTCTCTTCTTTATGTAGTTTCTATTAGGTCATCAATCTTAAACTTTTCTACTTTTTAATATAAGCAGTTAAAGCTATAGGTGCTCCTGTAAGTATTGCTTTAGCTGCACCCCATAAATTTTGACATGCTATATTTCCATTTTCAGTAAATAAAAATATAAAATTTCTCCTTGAAATTTCTTTGACTGCTGAATTATTCAGAATTGTATTGTTCAGTATTAAACAATAGAACTGGGATTTTCCAGATAGCTCTCTATAAGAGGAATGTACTGCGTATAGTCAGAGAACATACTTCTTGAGAACTGAAGGTTTTTAAGTTTGTTGAAATTGATCTTATGGCCAAGAATATGGCTTCTTTTGGTAAATGTTCTGAGTACACATGAAAATACTGTGTATTTGTATGTTGCTGGATGGAGTATTCCAAGAATATCAATTTGATAATGTTACAACCGAACAACAACATTAGGTCATTTTGTTGTTGTTCAGTCGTGTCTGACTCTTTGTGACCCCATGGACTGCAGCACTACAGGCTTCCTTGTCCCTCACTATCTCCCAGAGTTTGCTCAAATTCATGTTCATTGAGTCGGTGATGCTATCTAACCATCTCATCCTCTGCTGCCCTCTTCTCCTTTTGCCTTCAATCTTTCCCAGCATCAGGGTCTTTTCCAGTGAATAAGTTCTTCACAACAGGTGGCTAAAGTATTAGAGTTTCAGCTCCAGCATCAGTCCTTCCAATGAACAATCAGGGTTGATTTCCTTTAGGATTGACTGGTTGGATCTCCTTGCAGTACAAGGGAGTCTCAAGAGTCTTCTCCAACACCCACAATTCACAAGTATCAATTCTTCAGCGCTCAGCCTTCTTTATAGTCCAGCTCTCATATCCATACATGACTACTGGAAAAACCAGACCTTTATTGGCAAAATGATGTCTCTGTATTTAATAAGCTCTCTAGGTTTGTCATATATATTTTTATATCTTCACTGATTTTTCTTTTCTTTTTTTAATTTTATTTTTAATATATCTTCACTGATTTTTCATCTACTTGTTTGATGAAACAAGTTCATTTATTGAGAAAGGTGCTAAAATCTTCAGCTATAACTGGATTTATCTACCTGAAGGTCTGTTAGTTTTTGCTCCGGGTATTTTGAAGGCCTGTTATTAGGTGCATAAGTTTTTAGAATTAGTTTATCTTCTTAATGATTAATCCATTTATCATGGTTACATGACCCTCTTCAGCCCTAGTAATATTCCTTGCTCTGGAATCTAATTTCTCTGATATCATTATAGTTCCAGCTTCTATATGATTAATGCTAACGTGATGTATCATTTTTCCATGCTTTTATTTTTATAGCTTGTATATTTATTTAAAGTGGGTTATTACAGATGGCTTATGACTTATTACAGACTTACATGACTAAGCCTTGCTTTTTATCCAATACAACAATCTTTGATCTTTCATTGGGCCTTTTAGATCATTCATATTTAAAATAATTGTTAACACTGTTGAATTTAAATCTGACTTTTTGCTATTTTCTCATATCTTCCGCATTCCCTTTTTGATTTTTTCCAGGCTACTTTTATGTTGATGTTTTTCTTAGTTATATCATTTTATCCCCTTTATTACATTATTGACTAATAATGCTCTTTTATTAATAATATAATAAAGCTTTATGCTCTTTTTTTACAAGGTCAGTCCAGAAATTACTAACACATTTTTAAGGTATGAGATCATACCACTCCAAATATAGTAAAAAAATTGAAAATACTTCCATTTCTCCCTTCCTAGCCTTTGTGCTACTATCATACACTTTATTTGTACATATACTTTATTTTTTTATTTTTATTTTTTAATTTTATTTTTAAACTTTACAATATTGTGTTAGTTTTGCCAAATATCGAAATGAATCCGCCACAGGTATACATGTGTTCCCCATCCTGAACCCTCCTCCCTCCTCCCTCCCCACACCATCCCTCTGGGTCGTCCCAGTGCACCAGCCCCAAGCATCCAGTATCGTGCATCGAACCTGGACTGGCGACTCGTTTCACACATGATATTATACATGCTTCAATGCCATTCTCCCAATTCCACAATGCATTATAATTATTTCTCCTTAAAAAGTGAATTATCTTTCATCATCAACTTTATCGAGATACAATTCCACACCATAAACTCATCATTTTGAACTGTAGATTCAGTGGTTCTTAGTATATTCACAGAATTGAATTGCCACTATGTAAATTTAGAACATCCTTGCTGCTACTGCTAAATCACTTCAGTCATGTCTGACTCTGTGCGACCCCATAGACGTCAACCCACCAGGCTCCCCCACCCCTGGGATTCTCCAGGCAAGAATACTGGAGTGGGTTGCCATTATGATCCCCCAAAAGAAACACCTACCCGTTAATTAGCAGTCATTCCTCAATGGTCCCTGCACCTAATCCCTGGCAGTGACTAATCTACTTTACGTTTCTATGTATTTACCTATGGCTTCCCAGGTGGCACAGTGGTAAAGAATCTGCCTGCCAATCCAGGAGTCCTGAGAGATGCAGGTTTGGGTTCAATCCTGAAGGTTTGGGTCAGGAAGATCCCCTGGAGTAAGAAATGGCAACCCGCTCCAGTGCTCTAGCTTGGAAAATTCCATGGACAGGAAAGCCTGGTGGGCTACAGTGCATGGGGTTGCAAAGCACTGGACAAAACTGAGTGCACGTGCGCATACACACACACACACATTACTATTCTGGAAATTCCATACATTGGAATCATTCAATATGAGTTTTCTTGTGACTGGCTTCTTTAACTTGTACAATATTCTAAAGGCTCATCCATATTGCAGCAAGTATGAGTATGTCATTACTTTTAAGTACCAAGTAATATTTCATTATGTGGATATGTCACCTTTTGCTTATCCATTTGTGGACATCTGGGTTACTTCCACTCTTTTTAGCTAGTATAAATAAAGCTGTTATGAACATGTGTAGATAAGTTCTTGTGAAATATATGCTTTTAATTATCTTAATTACAAATTTAGAATTTGGGGGTCATATAGTAACTTTCGGAGAAGGCAATGTCACCCCATTCCAGTACTCTTGCCTGGAAAACCCCAAGGACGGAGGAGCCTGGTAGGCTGCAGTCCATGGGGTCGCTAAGAGTTGGACACGACTGAGTGACTTCACTTTCACTATTCACTTTCATGCATTGGAGAAGGAAATGGCAACACACTCCACTGTTCTTGCCTGGAGAATCCCAGGGACGGGGGAGCCTGGTGGGCAGCCGTCTATGGGGTCGCACAGAGTCGGACATGACTGAAGCGACTTAGCAGCATAGTAACTTTATCATCACATGGTTTAACATATTGAAGAACTGCCAGATTATTTTTCAAACTGGCTCACCATTTTACAATCCCACCAACAATGTATGAGGGATCTGATTTCTCCAACGACCTCACCAACGCTTATTTTTCTATTTATTACAAACACATTAGTTGTAATAGTTGTGGAGTGAGATCCCCTAGCTTTGACTTGCATCTCCCTAATGACTAATGACGTTGAGCATCTTTTCATGTGCCTATATTCCATTTGTGTATTTTTTATTCAGAAATGTTTATTCAGATCTTTGGCCCATTTTAACTGTATCAATTATCTTTGAAGGGTATTTTTAAATACAAAAAACATGTATTTACCCACATATTTAATAGCTTTTCCATGATCATTCTTTTGTGTAGGTCCAGATTTCTACTTGGTATCATTTTTCCCTTCTGCCCAAAGGACCTCAATTAACATTTCATGGTACTAGTCGTCTTATTTTAATGAATTACTTCAGCTTTTATATATTTGATATTATCAAAGTTCACACTCCACTTTCTTCCAACTTTCATGTTTTCAGATGAGAAATCTGCTGTCACTGCTATATTTAATCCTCTAAATGCAAGGTGTCTTTTTAAAGAATTTATCACTTCAGTTCAGTTCAGTTCAGGCGCTCAGTCGTGTCCGACTCTTCGACCCAATGAATTGGAGCATGCCAGGCCTCCCTGTCCATCACCAACTCCCGGAGTTCACCCGAAGTCACATCCATCGAGTTGGTGATGCCATCCAGCCATCTCATCCTCTGTCGTCCCCTTCTCCTCCTGCCCCCAATCCCTCCCAGCATCAGAGTCTTTTCCAATGAATCAACTCTTCGCATGAGGTGGCCAAAGTACTGGAGTTTCAGCTTTAGCATCATTCCCTCCAAAGAACACCCAGGACTGATCTCCTTTAGAATGGACTGGTTGGATCTCCTTGCAGTCCAAGGGACTCTCAAGAGTCTTCTCCAACACCACAGTTCAAAAGCATCAATTCTTCGGCACTCAGCTTTCTTCACAGTCCAACTCTCACATCCATACGTGACTACTGGAAAAACCATAGCCTAGACTAGACGGGCCTTTGTTGGCAAAGCAATGTCTCTACTTTTTGGCTTCCCTGGTGGCTCAGAGGTTAAAGTGTCTGCCTCCAATGTGGGAGACCCAGGTTCAATCCCTGGGTCGGGAAGACCCCCTGGAGAAGGAAATGGCAACCCACTCCAGTATTCTTGCCTGGAGAATCCCATGGACAGAGGAGTCTGGTAGGCTACAGTCCACAGGGTCGAAAAGAGTCAGACACGACTGAGTGACTTCACTTCACTTCTCTTCTTCAGGTTGGTCATAACTTTTCTTCCAAGGAGTAAGCGTCTTTTAATTTCATGGCTGCAATCACCATCTGCAGTGATTTTGGAGCCCCCAAAAATTAAGTCTGACACTATTTCCACTGTTTCCCCATCTATTTCCCATGAAGTGATAGGACCAGATGCCATGATCTTTGTTTTCTGAATGTTGAGCTTTAAGTCAACTTTTTCACTCTCCTCTTTCACCTTCATCAAGAGGCTTTTTAGTTCCTCTTCACTTTCTGCCATAAGGGTGGTGTCATCTGCGTATCTGAGGTTACTGATATTTCTCCCGGCAATCTTGATTCCAGCTTGTGCTTCTTGCAGCCCAACATTTCTCATGATGTACTCTGCATAGAAATTAAATAAGCAGGGTGACAATATACAGCCTTGATGTACTCCTTTTCCTATTTGGACTAGTTCTTAGCAATTTTATTATGCTATGTCTCTGTTTGATTTTCTTCATGTTTCCTCTATTTGGGGTTCATTTTGTCTCTTAACATCTACATGCTTTATATTTTTCATAAATTTGGAAAATTTTCAATCATTATTTCTTCAAATATCGTTTTCTGTCACCAAACTTCTCTCATTCTGGGACTCCAATAACAAATATCTGAGGTCTCTTAATATTGTCCCATAGCTCTCATAGCTTTGTTCATTTGTTTTTTTCAGTCTTTTCTTTTTTTCTGTTTTATTTTTAGTAGTTTCTATTCTTATACTTTAAGTGCACTTATCTTTATTTCTGTAGAGTCAAATCTGTTATTAAGCCCACCTGGCATATTTCCATCTCTAAAAGTTCAGTTTGGATCTTCACTTTATTCATTTCTCTATCTTCTTGAACTGTGGAGTATATTTAAAATAGTTAATTTACTGTTGTCATCTAATTATATCCTATGTATCACTTTGGATTTGTTCCTATTAATTTTTCTCCTGGTTACAGGTCATACTTTCCTGCTTCTATGTATGTCTCGCAAATTTCACTGGATGCCAGACACTGAATTTTATGTTGGTTGCTAAAATTCACTATATGCCTTAAAATGTTTTGAGGCTTTATTTTGGGGTTGTGGGATGCAGTTAAGTTACTCTGATACAAGTTGGCACTTGTGAGGATGTTTTTAAGCTTTTTTGCAATGGTTCCTGAATGGCCTCTACTCTAGAGTTAATTTGACTCCATCTAGTACTAAGGCAGTACTCTTTTGAAAAATAGCCAATGTCCCATTAATATGGGAGATCGTTTTACCCTGGTGAAACATAAAGTAGGCCAGGCCCAAGGTAAAGCTCCAGAGATCGCTTTCCATGTTCCTTTCCTGTGGCTTATCCTACTTCGCTTTTCAATTGCGTAAAGCATGCATTTCAGTAGATGTAGTAGCTTACTCACATGTGTGCACTGATCAGTACTCAGCCAAAAACTCAAGATTAATGCACTACAGATCTCCAGAGCATTTTTCTTTTTGCTTCTGTGCAGCTCTCTCCTTCCAACATACTGCTGCACAAATGTGAGGAAATCCTAGCCAGGAAAGCCTCCCTAAACTGTGATTTATCAACTCAGTGACACCGTCAGGCTAAGTTTGGGTTTCTTCCCTGTGCTAGCCTGGAGCCCCTTCACAGGCAGTAAGCTGTTGTGCAAGAGTATAATTTTATGTATTTTCTCTGAATTTTAAGATAGAGGAAAAATTCATTAACTGTTATTCCATATTTTGGCTGGGCATGGAAGTCCTATACACCTTTAGGACTTTAAACATTCATTTATTTACCAATCTTCTGCCACAAAACTAAGGACTTTGAGTATTATCATGCTTCCTCAAGTTCTGGAATGTTTGTCTTTCTTATAGACGTCATACTCATAATACATCATCTATGAATTCTCCTTTACTTTCTTTAAAGCCATTGAGCACATTTAAAACATTTAAGAAATACTTGCAAAACAATGAGGAAAAATTTACTTGGGTAACTCCCTACACACACACACACACACACATAATCTCTTACCTTATTGCATTCATATCTACGTTGACAGGAACTTCTTTTACTACTTTTCTTTATCAATATTTCTAAATACTCAACTTCTTCATAAAAATAAGAAATATTTTTCTTCCTTTTCCATTTTCATTGGCTTACATAATTATAATAAAAATCATAACTGGAATAAACAAGTTTGGGAATAAACTCAGCTAGAGGGAAACAGACATTGACCACTAGAGAATGCCCTATGCTAGCCATAATGTTCCGTGTGAATCAGACATTCAATAAATTGGTAAGAAACCACTTGGAAGTTTGTTAATAGTGCTTCTACTATATAACTAAGTTGTATCAGGTAATTTAATACCTAAGAACTACAGGCTTTTATTAAACATTTTAGGAAATAATACATTGATCTAAGGAAGCAAGTCTCATATAAAATGGCAATTACTTAGATGAGTGTAGAACCCAAAATGAAGATTGTGCCAAGGAATCCTACCGCCTTTCCTTGTAACAGTAATCATGTGAAACTTAAAAATACAGGCTCTGAAAGGGGTTGTGAAAAAGATAAAGAAAGCAGCTTGTGTGAAGGGAAGAGGAGCAGACCAGGTGAATGCGGTGGCACAGACAAGTCTCAGCAACATTTATAATGTGGCGAACAACCTAACAGCCGAGTGTAGAGGGCAGGGATTTACACCAGTAAGTCGGTTATTTCCAGGCAAGAAAATGCAGCATGTATTTTCTATATAACTTTAAAATGAAGAATCAGCTGGAGAATCCTTTAACACTCAGTACCTTAAATTGGATTAGACACTACAATCCCTAAATTACCCTTTAATAAACTATAGAATTAATTTACTAAAAACCACTTCAGATAGAAAAAAAGTGAAAATCTTCCTACATGCTCAACTTACTTCCTAGAAAGAATTTATCAAATTCAAAACACTAATATAGAGCATTATAAAGAATGGTCTGGTCTAAACACTTAAAAAAAAAATCTAGCTACACTGTAATAATTAAACGTTGTGCATTATGTTACCATAACACTTGGCCAAAGATACTAAAAAATTCCCATATACTGCGGAATCAAAGTTTCCAATGTATAATACAGGAAGGCAGTGTGATTGTGAACAATGAATATGGGATTTATTAATAATGCACTAACTGTTCTTAAGTAAGTCATTTACCTTTCTCTTGTTCTATTTAGTCATTTCTCAGATCTGTACAAGAAACTTTAAAAGTCATACAGCATAGGATAAGCTGTGAATATAAAGCAAAATATTAATAAGTATGATCGGTTCTTCAGGATATCACAAGAGAAAGCAGTACATCCCTAAGGCTACAACTAATCATATCCTGAATATGATACCTTTAAAACTCACTGCTTTGGGTGCTTCGAAAGGTTGTTCAGGGCTTCCCTGGTGGCTCAGTGGTAAAGAGACCAACTATTAAGGCAGGAGACAGTTTGATCTCTGGGCTGGGAAGATTCCCCTCGGGTAGGAAATCGCAACCCATTCCAATATTCTTACCTGGGAAATCACATGGACAGAGGAGTCTGCTGGGCTACAGTCCATGGGATACCAGAAGAGTCACAATGACTTAGCAACTAAACAACAACGACAAAGGTTGTCCCACCGTCTGTCAGTCATCTCAGTACACAAGCAGAGAATTTGTTTCTGAATATTCAACTTAAACTTTTCTGTCTTTAACTTCAGGCAACTGCTGCTCTCCTACAATCTTCAGGGAATAAAATAATTACCTTCCTTCATTTATGGTGGTACCTTGAAGGGATCTATGATCTAGTTCTCTGCAGTCTTCCCTTTTCCAGTCTATATAAATACAGGAATACATTACACCTTACTTCTCAATCTCACATTCTTTGGATTTTTTAAATATTTTCCCTTGTTATATTTTTCTACTACACACATACTTTTTAAAAGTGAATTTATTACTACTTTAATGCCAAGTCTTTCCATTTTACATAAATATATACATTTCAGAAGTCACAATAGGAACAATACATAACCCCATAACAATTCTGAACAGAAATACCATATTATAATTTTATTCTATAGTCAAACAAAAAATATTGAGTGCTAGTCCCAAGCCAGGCTCTGTGCTAGTCACCAGGAATAATGTGTAAACCAAACGAACAGAGCCTCTGACTTCACTTAGCTTACAGTTGAGAGAGAAAGAAGTACGTAAGTGAGAGAGGCATGAAACTCCAGGAAAAACAAAGTGTAATATGAGTTCCGTCTAGTCAAAGCTATGGTTTTTCCAGTAGTCATGTATGAATGTGAGAGTTAGACTATAAGGAAAGTTGAGTGCCGAAGAACTGATGCTTTTGAACTGTGGTGTTGGAGAAGACTCTTGAGGGTTCCTTGGACGGCAAGGAGATCCAACCAGTCCATCCTAAAGGAGATCAGTCCTGAATATTCACTGGAAGGACTGATGCTGAAGCTGAAACTCCAATACTTTGGCCACCTGACGGCGAAGAACTGACTCATTGGAAAAGACCCTGATGCTGGGAAAGATTGAAGGCGGGAGGAGAAGGAGACGACAGAGGATGAGATGGTTGGATGGTATCACTGATTCAATGGACATGAGTTTGAATAAACTCCAGGAGTTACTCATGGACAGGGAGGCCTGGCGTGCTGCAGTCAGTGGGGTCACAAAGAGTCAGACATGACTGAGCGACTGAACTGAACTGAACTAAATTTGAGTTATGACAGTAAATATCAGAATCTCTGAGAATCTAGCCTAATTCTAGGTTACAGAAAGTCTCACTGAAGAATTGACACTTAAGTCATTACGTTAGGAATGAACAGTAGTTAGATGAGAAGGGAAGAAATATTCCATGCAAAGATAGAGGTCATATTAAAGCTGGGGGCTTCCCTGGTGGCTCAAACATTAAAAAGAATCAGCCTGCAGTGCAGGAGACCTGAGTTTGACCCCTGGGTTGGGAAGATCCCCTGGAAAACGGAATGGCAACCCAGTCCAGTATTTTTGCCTGGAAAATGCCATGGACAGAGGAACCTAGCGGGCTACAGTCTATGGAGTCTGCACAGACTCGGACACGACTGAGTGACTAACACTTTCATTTTAAAGTTGTGAGAAAAATAACTTCAAATAACCTAAGAAGTTCATAATGGCTTGAAGTATAGAGCATGACAAAGGAAAATGAAGCTACATGGATCAGCTTGAGGCTTGTAGGCCATATGAAGTAGTTTAATCTTTATCCTAAAGTCACTGAGAAATAAAAGATAATAAAGTTAATAACTTTGGAATAATATTTTGGCTTCAGAGTGGGATTCAAGGATTACACTTAGCCAGGGAGATAGATGAGTCAGGAGAATTTCAACCAAAACACCCTCAACTGGTCGCTGTTTGACTGAATCTATACAATCTATTGTCATTCCTTCTCCTAGATACATATTCTTCACATGGCTTTAAGAACATGGCAGGCTCAGTTTTCCTCTTGCTCAATGGCCTGCCCTTTTGGTCAATGCTGTTGATTCCTCACCTTCTCGATTTCTTTAGTGTGAAGTGCTCCTGGGCACAGTGCTTGCACTTTCACTCATCCTGACCCACGGCTTTTATTTGTTTTTCAAAACAGTATCTACAGCTAAATGCTGCTGCTGCTAAGTCACTTCAGTCGTGTCTGACTCTGTGCAATCCCAGAGACGGCAGCCCACCAGGCTCCCCCGTCCCTGGGATTCTCCAGGCAAGAACACTGGAGTGGGTTGCCATTTCCTTCTCCAATACATGACAGTGAAAAGTGAAAGTGAAGTCGCTCAGTCGAGTCCGACTCTTAGCGACCCCATAGACTGCAACCATCAGGCTCCTCCGTCCATGGGATTTTCCAGGCAAGAGTACTGGAGTGGGGTGCCATTGCCTTCTCCATGCTAAATGCTATTTATTTTGTTTACTATCTGCCTTCCCCTTCCGCACAAAAAATGTGATCTCCATTCAATGTTTATCTGTTTTGGTTAATTGTGTGATCTCCTCAGTACCCAGAGTACTCAGCATGGCTCAGAGTAGGCAGTCAAAAAAATGTTTTTTTTAAATTAGGGACTATTGAATGAATAAATGAATAAACAAACAAACAAAAGAAGCTTGAGACTACCATGGACTCAACATGGATGAAGGGGATAAGGGGACCAGTGTGTAGGACACCACAAAGAATGGTGAGCTATACAAACTGAGGGAGAGAAAAACTCCAGTTCAACTCCTACATAGCTAGTCTGAGTGACTACACAGATTACGGATGTATAGGAAAACACTTCCAAGAGAATGTAAAGATGGTCCGTCAGTTCAGTTGTGCATAAACAGTGTGACATGCCTAATGCAATACCCAAGTGAAGATGTCCAGTTCAGAGCGCAGGGAGATAAGGGCGCAGATCAGGATTTAGATCAAATAGCACAGTGATAGTATCAGAAGCTATGGGAGTGCCATCAGTTACCAAGGGAAAACGAATAGAGAAAAACAGAAGACCTAGAACTGAGTTCTGACAAACCTCACGAAATGGCAACCCACTCCAGTATTCTTGCCTGGAGAATCCCATGGACAGAGGAGCCTGGTGGGCTACAGTGCACGGGGTCGCAAAGAGTCGGACATGACTGAGCGGCTTCACTCAAAGTACAAGAAGTCACAAAGGAGATGGAGAAAACAAATGTTCAGAGGTAAGAAGAAAAGCAGAAAATACCATTACATGAGGGCACAGTTGAGTCAATATTTTGAAAAGAAAGAAGTCATGTTATCTCCCACATATTATTTACATACACTTCACATATTATCTTCAAACCTAGGGTGCCAGGGATGATTGTTTGGGTGGCTGCAGCAATAAAACAGTATCAAAACATAGTAACAGTCACAGTTTTTTGCAAGCATATGTGCCCCTTATTCCCACTTCCAGTGGCTACCATACATGGCCTTTACCATCACAGTCAGACGAAATAACTTACGAGGAATAAAGGGTCAGAGTGACAAAAAATAGACAGTGATTTCCAGTCACACTTAACATAGGTAACTGCCTACTAATAAGAACGGTTAGGTCCTATGTATGGATGAAATCTGTATATAAAAACTGGTCCAGAGATAATATTTAATAATAAGGGCAAAATCATAGCCTAATTTTTAAAAGCAAAAAAATAATGCATTTGAGGAATACCCAAAGAGTACTTTTACTTTAAAATTCACCACAAAACATATGCAAATGGAGCCTACTTGTACTCTAATAAGACACTTCACTTTAACACCCTATCTCAAATCTCTGAGCGTGGAGGAGTGGACACCCACTTTAGCAGGTTGAGGCCTTGTGTCTCCAGTCTGTTGCTCTACACAGCACACATATGGATTCCTGACAGGAGGAAATAACAGCATTCTTAACAAATGCTAGCTGAGAAGCAGCAAGTTACCTGTCATGCAGGGCTACAACACCTAACAGAGAACACCATCACAGCTCAGGCTGAGTTTTTTTCAGACATCTTACCTAAGAACTAACTGCCTACTTTAGTTGAAAATTATTCTCATTAAGTGTGTAAACGTTGAGTGAAAAAAATGTTTTATTGACTGAGATCATATCTTCATTTAAAGAATCCATGTGTGTTTATGCACCTGTTTATTCCAGTCTCAGGACAAACCATCATCTTATTTTTAACCAACTCACACCACTGGCTACTCTCACAGGTTATTAAACACAGAACTAATGCCCATCTGACCTTAGTTATTAAATGTTCTAGCTTTTTACATCAGCGTTAGTGTATTTATCCTATTTGTTTTTCTATCCAGCTAACGAAGTTCATCAGGAAAAATTATATATTATCCTCCCATTCATCAAGTCAAACACAATGCAGCAGTATTTCAACGTTATTTAAAGAAAGTTTTTTTTTTCATCTTGCAAATGCCTTTTTGTTGATATCTATCAGAAAAGAGTCAATCAGCATTTGCCTTCATGTGGGAAGGACCCCATGTTTCTTGTTTATCCACAAGATTATCTGAATTCATCAGTTTACTCTCATTAACAATTTGCTTGGCAATTTTAACAAAGTTCCGAGGGCCTGCTCATATGTTAAAGTTTGGATGAGTAACTTAGACAGGAGCCACTGGTGATATTCCACAGGCAACCAGGAAGGAATTGCTGCCATTGCCTACCTCAAAACCAACAGAAAAACTCAACACTGAGTTCAGTCAGTTCAGTCACTCAGTCATGTCTGACTCTTCGAGACCCCATGAACCACAGCATACCAGGCCTCCCTGTCCATCACCAACTCCCTGAGTTCACCCAAACTCATGTCCATCGAGTCAGTGATGCTATCCAGCCATCTCATCCTCTGTCGTCCCCTTCTCCTCCTGCCCCCAATCCCTCCCAGCATCAGAGTCTTTTCTAATGAGTCAACTCTTCATATGAGGAGGCCAAAGTATTGGAATTTCAGCTTTAGCATCAGTCCTTCCAAAGAACACCCAAGACTGATCTCCTTCAGAATGGACTGGTTGGATCTCCTTGCAGTCCAAGGGACTCTCAAGACTCTTTTCCAACACCACAGTTCAACAGCATCAATTCTTCAGCACTTAGCTTTCTTCATAATTCAACTTTCACATCCATACATGACCACTGGAAAAACCATAGCCTTGACTAGATGGACCTTTATTGGCAAAGTAATGTCTCTGCTTTTGAATATGCTATCTAGGTTGGACATAACTTTCCTTCCAAGGAGTAAGCGTCTTTTAATTTCATGGCTGTAATCACCATCTGCAGTGATTTTGGAGCCCAGAAAAATAAAGTCTGACACTGTTTCCACTGTTTCCCCATCTATTTCCCATGAAGTGATGGGACCAGATGCCATGATCTTAGTTTTCTGAATGTTGAGCTTTAAGCCCACTTTTTCACTCTCCTCTTTCACTTTCATCAAGAGGCTTTTTAGTTCCTCTTCACTTTCTGCCATAAGGGTGGTGTCATCTGCATATCTGAGGTTATTGATATTTCTCCTGGCAATCTTGACTCCAGCTTGTGCTTCTTCCAGCCCAGCATTTCTCATGATGTACTCTGCATATAAGTTAAATAAACAGGGTGACAATATACAGCCTTGATGTACTCCTTTTCCTATTTGGAATCAGTCTGTTGTTCCATGTCCAGTTCTAACTGTTGCTTCCTGACCTGAATATAGGTTTCTCAAGAGGCAGATCAGGTGGTCTGGTATTCCCATTTCTTTCAGAATTTTCCACAGTTTGTTGTGATCCACACAATCAAAGGCTTACCTCAGAAACCAAAAGAGAAGCTCAACACTTAGTTAGGTTGGTGTGATTATAGAGGACATATTCTACAAGCAAGAATACTGCTAGCTTCTGTCCATAAAGCTTCTGAAAGAAGGCCATATTTAAATGAAGGCCTGCACAACAGCAGGCTGTGTCTGAATTACAAAAGGCCACAGTAGCCCAATCAATACACTTGGAATTCTTATGATCCACCCTTTATATAATTCTGGAAGTTTTTATAACTTGAACTCACTCCTCCAGACTGGAACTTACGGCAAAAGTCTACGAGGGCTGTCCAGCAGGGATTGCTGAGTTTTAGACAAAAATGTCCAGATGCAACAATCCAGCACCTTCTGCTTCAAAGACACTGGCTCGTTTCCAGGCATCACCTGAAACTGCCTCCATAACTGAAGGCAATGATTTTGAGATCTGAGCTACCCATGATGTTCTGTGTAATGTCACAGAAAGAGTCAAATAAGGAAGACAGCACAAAGGAAAATTTCACAATAAAAATGGAAATGGTTGATACAGGAGCATCTACCAGAAGAAAACAAGAAATGTACCTGCTCATATGAGCAGGCTGCCCCTTTCCCATTAGCACCAATTTGCAGCCACCTGGAGAACTACTGAATCCCACTGCCACCTGAGGAGCGCTTTCTGAGTGGTCCCTAGTTGACAAACAAAAAGCTTCCTGGTTTACAGATGTCACTTCCAAGGTGATGGATGGCACCCCTGTGTGGCAAGCTTCCACACTGTGATCAACTGACGGAAGAAACTCTGACTGAAGATTAGAATAAATCGGCTCAATGGGCAAAAGTGCAACCTTTCAGTGACAAAAGAATTAGACACAACGTGGGTCCTACAGTTTGTGTGACTCATGGGTGCTGGTGAATGGCTTGGTCATATGGTCAGGTAGATGGGCTATGGAAAAGTGAAGCAGGAAGGTACTTCAAAAATGCAGACTGGAGCCTAGGGCAAACGCTCTAGGATAACCCTATGGGAATTTAAAGGACTCATTAAAGTAAGATATGCTGATTCCTATCAAAATAAGCATAAGGTAACTCTAACCAACAAGTGGATACCTTACTGTGCTCACTTGACGTTGCCACTTTAGCTTAACAGACACATGGACACAGTGGAGCTGCACCCATGCAACAGTGGCTGATCATCAGCTTCTTCCTCTTGTGCCCTCAGAGGCACAGAATGACAAGGACTGTACTATCCACCTATGAGAAAACAGACTGCAAAAGCCAGGAGGCAGATTTCCTACAGTGAAGGCCCACACGCAAGTGAACTATACTGGACCACTGCCCACAGCCCCAAGGGACTCTAATGGACATGACAGGTACATGCACTTAGGGCTAAGTTTTGCACACATGGAGGTAGATGTAAACACTCAAAACACAAAAAAAGCACTGGAGCAAAAAACACAGTACCAATTTGGAAAAGGCATTCAGGTAAAAAAGCTATGTGTTATGGTACGTAGGGTCCAGCCATGGGTGAAGAAATATCACCTCAAATGCACATATGTTGCTTATCAAGCTTAGTGTAGTGGTTTACAGAAAGTTGCAATAGGCAACTGAACATCTGTTACCAAAAATGGGTAGAAATAAAGTCAAGAAGGGCTAGCTTGTAGACCTACACAAGTGCATGCTCATGCTCAACCGAAAGGGAGCCAGTCCACAAAAGGCCTAGGAGAGGCAAGACCAAGGCAGCCAAAGGAGGGTCCCCACAAAACAGAACTCTCTGTATTTGCAAAGGATCTGAGGAAGATGGGGTTGGGGAGGATGCTGGTGTGACAATACAGTTCTTCTATCGTGTCTTACAGCAATATATGTCCGAAGAGGTTAAGCTCTATGTTTGCCAAGACAGTCTCTGTTTTGGAACCTGGCATGGTCTAACCTTCTGCTGCTGCTGCTAAGTTGTTTCAGTTGTGTCCAACTCTGTGCGACCCCATAGACGGCTGCCCACCAGGCTCCCCCGTCCCTGGGATTCTCCAGGCAAGAACACTGGAGTGGGTTGCCATTTCCTTCTCCAATGCATGACAGTGAAAAGTGAAAGTGAAGTCGCTCAGTCGAGTCCGACTCTTAGCGACCCCATGGACTGCAGCCTACCAGGCTTCTCCGTCCATGGGATTTTCCAGGCAAGAGTACTGGAGTGGGGTGCCATTGCCTTCTCCGGTCTAACCTGAGTAGCTTCAAATTGCAGACATTTTGGTCCTTCACTGTGGTGACGAAAAGGACCAACTGCTGATGAATGAATCTTACTCTAGTAATAGACCAATATCTTTTGATTCTTATGTTCAGGTTACATCTTCTACAAAAGATATCTTTGGGAAGGAATTTCTCTTCCCTGCTGGGCCATCAAATCATGCAGTATATAACTTACAGCAGGCTGGTCACTGTGAAACTGTAAACCTTATGACTGAAAGCTTAGAAAAGTTCCTGTCTATAATGGAAATGAAAAAGAAAAAACAGCTGCTGCATGCTTATTATGCCACAGTACAAATATATACCCTGCCTATTTCTGTGAATGGAAAGAATTAAACAAGATAGAAAGAAATTGAGGGTTTCTGGTGAAGAAAAGGCAGTAGGCATCACATCGTGGGCTTGAATTTCTACAGAAAATGACTCCACCCTGAGCCCAAAGGCTATGTGAGGTCTTACGGCCTACTCAGAATAAATCACAGAATAAAACTGTGATTGACTGTGTGATCAATCTTTGTGATGTTCAATTTTATGGATCAATCTAGCTGGGCCATGGTGCTCAGATACATGGTCAGACATTATTCTGGCTATTTCTGTGAGGGTATTTTTGGATGAAATTTACATGTAAAGCAAGGTACTTTAAGTAAAGTAGATTGACCTCCCTCATGAGGGTCAGTCAGTCAGTTCAGTCGCTCAGTCGTGTCTGACTCTTTGTGACCCCATGGACTGCAGCATGCCAGGCCTCCCTGTCCATCACCAACTCCTGGAGCTTGCTCAAATTCACATCCATCAAGTTTGTGATACCATCCACCATCTCATCCCCTGTAGTTCCCTTCTCCTGCCTTCAATCCTTCCCGGCATCAGGGTCTTTTCCAATGAGTCAGTTCTCATCAGGTGGCCAAAGTATTGGAGCTTCAGCTTCATAAGGGTAGGCCTCATTCAATCAGTTAAAGGGCTTCAAAGAATAAAGGCTGAACCTTCCAGAGCAAATGCTTCCCTAGTGGCTCAAACAGTAAAGGATCTGCCTGCAAGGCAGGAGACATGGGTTCAATCCCAGGTTGGGAAGATCCCCCAAGGATCTTTCATTTCACTTTTTCCAGAGCAAGAGGGAATTCTGCCTGAAGACGTATTTGAAATCAAACTGGGACATCAGCTCTTACCTGGTTCTTTAGACTACTGACCTCCCCATAAGATTTTGGACTCATCTGGTCTCCATAATTACATAAGCAAATTGCTTAAAATAAGTGTATTTCTCTATATATACACAACCTGTTGGGCTTCCCTAGTAGCTCCATGGTAAAGAATCTGCCTGTCAATGCAGGAGACATGGGTTCAATCCCTGGGTCAGGAAGATCCTCCAGAGAAGGAAATGGCAACCCACTCCAGTGTTCTGGCCTGGGAAATCCCATGGACAGAGGAGCCTGGCAGGCTACAGTCCTGGCTAGGGTCACAAAAGAGTTGGACACGACTTAGTGCAATAACAACATAAAACCTGTTAGTTTTGTTTCTCTGGAGCACCCTGACTAGTGCACTATCTATTTAGCCTCAAGTAAGCTCCCACCACATCTAGTAAGAGGAGAAAGATACACTGAACACTAAGACAAATAATATATTATATATGTCATACTAGAATTATCTTAAAAGCAAATATGAAACACACAAAAGAGAGAGAGGTCCATTCTATCCTCTGCGGATCAGAGAAAGTTTTCTTTGAGGTTGATCTCAGCTTGAGAGATGAATAAATATTCTGCAAACAGATGGGAGGGAGGGTGAGGAAGCTGCAGCCTGGCACCACATGCTCCTTGCCTGAGTCAAGGCCCAGAGATATACAACAGCACGGCGTATTAGGAAGCCACGAGTAGGTTTATATAGCTCGAGCATAGGGTGAGTGGGAACTGGGGCAAGAGGGAAGGCAAGTGATGGAGCCAGAAAAAATATGAAAGGGCCAACTCATGAAAGGTCTGGTGCAACAAGGCACGCGACTTAAAATTCATCTTGCAGGGAAACACAACAAGGTTCCAAAAACAGGCAAACACGATCACAGTGGCAGCTTCAAAAGATATGAATATCTCTGGTAGCAGTGTTGAGAACAGGTTCAAAGAACTGAACCTGTTCAGGAGGGCAGAGCAGGCACGGAGCGACCACACTGCAGCTAACAGTTTGATCGGGCCACCATAACAAAGCACCATAGATTAGCTGGCTCAAACGACCGAAATCCCTTTCTCACGGTTCTGAAGGCTGAGAAGTACCAGATATAGGTGCTTGGCTGATTAGGTTCCTGGCGAGAGGGCTCCTTCTGGCTGGTCGACAGTTGCTTTCTTGCTCTATCCTCACATGGCCTTTCCTTGGTGCATACACGGAGGAGAAGGGGAGAAACAGAGAAGGGGCAGGAGTGGAGAGACAGAGAGAAAGAGAGATGTAAAGCGACTAATCCTATCTGACTAGGACCCCATCTCTATGACCACATTTAACCTAAGTTACTTTGTAACAGCCCCATCCCTAAATACAATCACCCAAGGGGTTAGAGCTTTGACATATGAATACTGACGGGGCGATGCATTTCAGCTGAACTGCAGAGATATAGCTTTAAGAGATGATACAGACCTAAGCTCAACCAACAGCAGTAGCGATGGAGGAAGATGAGATGCAAAAAGGTACAAGACCTGGCCACACATTAAACACCAAGAGTGAAAGGACTATGAAGCTTCTAACATAACTGGCTGAACAGTGGTGTCGTCTGTTTAAAACAGGAAACCACGTTACTGGCCTGGCAGAACCTCAGGGCCTTCAGGCTTAGAAAATGCAGGCCCAGTGAAGAGTGGAAGTGCGTAGTCAGACTGAAAACAGGAATTATTGAAAATCTACTCATTCTTCTAATGCTATTCATTCTTCTAAATGCTGTTAGCAGTTGTCCAGTCAAGGAGGAAGATGTAAAGATGCTTATTGTACCATTTTTCAACATTTCTGTGTGTTTGAGAAGTTTCACAAGTTGAATATTGGGGGAAAAGAAGCTGGTGATAGGAACCTGAGTACGCTTCACGTTTGGGAGTGAGGCTTGCTCCCTGGCAGGGAGTCAATCGTCACTGACAGGTCTGAGATTTGCTTTTGCTCTAGTTACAAACTAATCAGCTAGCCTGTTACTGTTTCATGGGTGCTAATGCAAGACACAAAATTTCTGGGTCACAGACAAAGGGCTTTACTCATCACAGCATAGCATCAGCATATTTGCACTGGTTTCCTGGACTCCAAGTCCATGGAGCACAACATTATGTGACCCTAGATGGATGCTGCACACACAGTGGTTCAGGCCGAAGCTGCAAAATACCGAGCTTGGGGAGCTTACCATTTGACAGCAAGCTGTAGGCAAGCCTGTTCTTTGTCCCAGAGAAAGACCTAACTTCATGCTTCAATATTGCTTGTTGCAAACACAACTCTTGAGAAATGGCCCAGGTGAAAAAGCAGGCAGGGCCTTGTATTCTTGGCATATCCAATATGACATACAGGAGTATGAGAGATTCACAGAAACTGTCATAATGCTCACCCACTGAGTTCACTGCCTCTGTGACACCAAACACGTTTATGCCTCAGGCAAAACACTAAGTAAGGTACTTCTAAAAAATGGAATAAACTATTGGGAGACAACTCAAGTCCTAGAATGGATGTTGTTACCCCAGAAAAAAAGTACTCCAAATTCTAGGATTTGATGGGTCCCAAGTGAAACGGTGGGCTTCCCAGGTGGCCCTCGTGGTAAAGAACCTGCCTGCAAAGCAAGAGACCAAGAGACGCAGGTTTGATCCCTGGGTTGGGAAGATCCCCTGGAGGAGGGCATGGCAACCCACTGCAGTATTCCTGTCTGGAGTATCCCAGGACAGAGGAGCCCAGCATGCTGTAGTCCATGGGGTCACAAACAGTGGGACAAGACTGAAGCAACTTAGCACAGCACACAACAAATAAAATGGAATAGTCCAAGAGCACCCAAGTATGCCTGCCAGGGAGCAAGCCTCACTCACAAACATGAAGCATACTCAGGTTCCTATCACCAGCTTCCTTTCCCCCAATATTCAACTTGTGAAACCTTTCAAACACACAGAAATGTTGAAAAATAGTACAATAAGCATCTTTACATCTTCCACTTTGATTGGACAACTAACAGCATTTTGCCATACATACTTTCTAGTTCCCTGAGTTTTTCCTCTTCTTTGGGACACATTTAAAAATAGCTTGCAGGCACCATGACTTTCTCCCTATATTTATTTATTATCCCTATAATATTTCACTAGCATCACCTAAGAATAAGGACATTTTTCTACATAACCATAATATGTGATATTTCATACCTGAAAAACATGAACAATTCTTCCTCATTGCTCCTGAAGAGTATACAGGTTGTTTGTTTTACCTTATTATTTTTTTAACCAAAGTCCCATCAATGTTCATATATGCAAGCTAGTTGCTGTCTCCTTGTTTATTTCCATCTACAACAGTTTCTTTACCCTCAACACACAAATTTTTTCAGTATTTTTAATGGTATTGTCTTCTACATGTCCCTTGTATTGGATTGTGTCCTTGTGGTATCATTTGCTCTTCCCTCTATTCTGTATTTCACGAAAATGGAATACAACCCTAAAGGGCTGATTAGCGTCAGAGCCAGCATGTGTAGTAAGATACATCCACAGTTAATGCTGTGTACTTCAAACAGCATCCTATCAGATGATACAGAATGTCAAGTTATTCTACCACTATTGATACTAACTGTGTTCATCAGGTACTGTGCTGACGGCTAAATCTCTATTTTAAGGTATGTATTTTTCCCCTTACAATTGCAAGAAATCTCTGAGTTGATACTCTGGGAAAAGTGCAAATATTCTGTGCAAACATACTGTGCAAATATTCCCTCACATCCTTCATGAAATCAATTATTTCAAGAAGCAGTTGTATGGTAGTTTTCCTCCACTAAATTAACAACCACAAACTTAATTTACCAAGCTACCACAAACTTAATAGCTTTAAACAGAGTTCAGCATCTCACAATTTATAGATCACAAATGTGGGTTGGTTCCACTGGCGTCTCTGCTTTAGGTTTCACAAAGCCAAAATCAAGGTGTCAGCCAGCTGGGCTCTTACCAGGAGGTTCTGGAGAAAGTCCCCTTTCAAGTTCACTCAAGTTGTTGGCCAAATGCAGTGCACTGAGTTTTCCGTGCTTCTTATTAGTTTAGGGGTACCCTGAGCTCATGCAGGCCTCTCTTTGGTTCTATCTCAAAGCCAGCAATGGCATGTGAATCCTCGTGCCTGAAGCCGCTCTCCCTGCCTCTTCTGCAGAATCTCTGTGATTGACTCTTCTGCCCTTTCTCTTCGGCTTTTAATTGCTCTTGTGATTATACAGAATTCACCCAGATAATCCAGGACAACCTCCCTATCTTAAGATCTTAAGATCAGTTGACTAGTAACCTTAATTATATCTGCTGCATAAGTCACTTCACTTACTGTGAAGTCCCTTCACGGTAGATCCCAGATTAGTGGTTGACTGAATAAGCAGGAAATGGGACTCTTGAGGGAACATCTTTAGAATGATGGTGATTTTCTAATTGTATCTTTTTTTTTTTTACTGTTAGTAGCCAGTATTCTTTGGTAAAGTAAAACATTCCTTCTTCAACTGCAAATGAACTACGGTTTCTCATAAAATGTTGAGCTACTTAATTCTTTCCCTTTGATTACCAATTTTCAGATAATTTTCATCTTATGACAGCAAATTAGCTATATTATAAAAATGCTATGGAATCAAGACTTTTAATTAAATATTTTATAATCAATAGAAGCCTTATTCTGTTTTACCCTCAAACTGTCCCAATTTTGGCCAAAGGAAATCCTCTCAAGTTGGGTTTCTTTGTCCTGTTCACATACTGCCATTAAACTGAGGGTTTGCCTTCCAAAAAAGACAATGTCCTCAGCTCATCTTGTATTTTCTCTACCAGAGAGATAGCGCTGAGCCAAAACTAGGACCAGACTTCCTGACAGCCAGGCCTTGGTTTCTGTCACAATATGAGATGTGGGAATTTCACATTATATGAAGATATTAGTCACACACATCACTGGCATCATTGACTCAAGGGACATGAGTTTGAGCAAACTCCAGGAGACGGTGAAGGACAGGGAAGCCTGGTGTGCTGCTGTTCATGGGATCACAAGGAGTCAGACACGACTGAATGACTGAACAACAACAACAAATCACATTATATTCAAATATTTGACTACTAACATAATAATTTATATTATTATTCTTTAAGTTGTTCCTATTTCAAATACCTGAATATGGCCATTGGAAAAATCCAATTTTTTTAGCTGCATAAATTCCATTTTTTTAGTAGTAGTACTTTTCAATAACACTGCACTGTTTTACAAGACATATTACTAATTTAGGTTCAGGGGAGTGGAAATTATGCCTTTACTTTCTTTTTTTGTAAATGTGGTCCTAGCCATGAATAAAAAGCCAAGCTTTTAAGACTGTTTAATCAATACTATCCTCTTTCTAAGCACACTAACAATTTATTAACTTTTAAAGAAGTAAACAAATATCAAAGGAAGTGCAAAGACCCAATTTAGGCAAAAAACTCAAATCTTTCATTAGAATTTCTTCTGGATTACAAATTCTCCATTTAATAATAATTCAGTATTGACATGAAAGAGACAGTTGAGAAAATTTGACAAGTTACAGGCTGGGCTTTACATTCTATTTATTACTTAAATGATAGCCTTTCTAATCTTTCAAAGGAAACGTTATTCCTTGGCATAATATTCGTCTCCGATATATATGCATGAAAACTTCTATTCTGAAAACCACCCTTTCACACCACTCTCCCACTTCTTTAAACTGAAAGTATCTTTCTAAATTTAGACAAATTAACCAAACTTATTAAAAGCTATGGACCCTGTGGGAGAGAGAGAGGGTGGGAAGATTTGGGAGAACGGCATGGAAACATGTATAATATCATGTATGAAACGAGTCGCCAGTCCAGGTTCGATGCACGATACTGGATGCTTGGGGCTGGTGCACTGGGACGACCCAGAGGGATGGTGTGGGGAGGGAGGAGGGAGGAGGGTTCAGGATGGGGAACACATGTATACCTGTGGCGGATTCATTTCGATATTGGGCAAAACGAATACAATATTGTAAAGTTTAAAAATAAAATAAAATTTAAAAAAATAAAATAAAAGGAAAAGGTGGCTGGCAAAAAAAAAAAAAAAGCTATATGTTTTTATTAAGTTATATGTAGACAGTAAAAATATATATATACATATTAGCAAAAGCATTTGTTTGACTGTAAAAATGTAACTATGTGAGTGTAAAAGAGTACTCTTTTGTGTAGTTATGACACTGCATTCTAAAAAGAAAATGACATCTCAGTTTATTTTACTTACACAGTAAGTTTAATTTACATAGAAATGATAGAGCATTTCAGGAGCAAGTCTTAAAAACAATTTCTGCTGAATGACTGCTATAATAATCTCCTTAAGAGAGAAATAAACATAAACTAAAACAGCAGTTGTGAAACATATATAGTACCTCTCAGCTGAAGACAAAACTCAATATTCTGCAGGAAAACTTAAGAAAACAGAAGGGGCTTTGGTTTAGATTGTTGGCTGAAGTTAAAAGCTGTCTTCTTAAAACTTAAATTTAAGCATACCAAAAGTTTATTTATTAAGGCAGGCTCAAGGCAATAAGCTCAAATTTCTGAATTCCGCCCTATCCATCACTGAGGAGAAAAGTTTTTCCAGTGCTTTTACGTGGAGGACACTGGTGAGAGACTTTTCACAGGTTCTCGCTTAACGGAACTACAGATCTTATTGGTAATAAGAAGCATTAACCTATTTTCAGAATTTAAACACAATGTTTATATGTTTTCTGGGAACTCTAGATAATTATATGAGAACTTGAATTTTCAGGATTATGGTGACATGTCTTCAGATTGACTATGAGGGTCATAGTCAAAATTTCTGTGACTCTCCATTGGCATTAAAGTAAAGTGAAAGTGTTAGTCGCTCAGTTGTGTCCGACTCTTTGCAACACCATGGACTGTAGCCCACCATGGTCCTCTGTCCATGGAATTCTCCAGGCAAGAATACTGGAGTGGGTTGCTATTTCCTTCTTCAGTAGATCTTCCCTACCATGAAATTCCTTGGACATCAAACAAATCTGTCCTCTGCACTAAAAGAAGACACAATCTCTATCTTCTAAGTCTGCTTCCTAATCAGACATCTTAAAAAAGATGGTTCAGAACAAAAGCTATCAACATCTTTGCTCAAAGATGTTCAGAAGAGATCCAAGAAAAGCTGTATTCCAGAAAAGAAAAACTTAATTTCATATATTCTTTATGCTACTGTTTAACCAAATAATTCATTTTGACTACTTTTATTAGACAGCCAAAATATAAATAGAACTTTCAGCTTTTCTTTATAGAAATTAAGCAGTTGTCTAGTTATCACAGTAAACAAATGTGTTCATATGCATTTTATGAAAAACACAGACTATGACATCAAAAATCAGAGACATCACTTTGCTGACAAAGGTCCATATAGTCAAAACTATGGTTTTTCCAGTAGTCATATACGGATTTGAGAGTTGGACCATAAAGGAGGCTGAGTGCCGAAGAACTGATGCTTTCAAATTGTGGTTCTGGAGAAGACCTGAGAGTCCCTTGGACTGCAAGGAAATCAAACCAGTCCATCCTAAAGGAAATCAACACTGAATATTTACTGGAAGGACTATGTTGAAACTGAAGCTCCAATACTTTGGCCACCTGATGCAAAGAGCTGACCCACTGGAAAAGACCTTGATACTGGGAAAGACTGAGGGCAGGAGAATGGGGCGACACAGGATGAGATAGTTGGATGGCATCATCAACTCAATGGACATGAGTTAAGGCAGACAGTGAAGGACAGGGAAGCCTGGCGTGCTGCAGTCCATGGGGTTGCAAGGAGTTTGAGATGACTGAGCAACTGAGCAACAGCAGCACGACACCAATGGGTAAAACTCGGAGCTTTAACAAAACATTCACTCGAATGACAGATGACATTTTCAAAGTTTCCACCAGGGGTAGCATTAAAGAGGCATGTCATGTTTCCCAAGGCCTAATCCTTCATCAAGTCAAAGATACGTAGTCTAGAGCCAATAGCAATTTTCTTCCTATAGATAAACACTTTTTTGTAACTTTCGGTAATAACTGGTAACTGTATTTGTATATACTTAAAACGCACAATAAGATGATTTTATAATTGCCAGGAAATTTCTAAGAAAAATTGCCAAGACCAGGATAATTAACACATCCATCACCTCACATAATTAACAATGGTAACTCTGTGCTTTTTGTTTTAGATAAGCATTTCAAAGAAGACTTATTCTTCCTGGCACAGCAGAGGACTCAACCTCCTAAAAACATTAAAAAAAAAATAAAATTTAGCATCAATTTGTTCCCCTTATAATGATTCATTATAAAATACTAAGGTCATGAAAAAATTTGTGTAAAAACATAAATTTAAACTGAAATTATGTTTCTAACGCTACCACTAAAAATAAAAAAAATACAAAAAGCTTTTTGAACCATTTTGTAGAGAGAACACATGTACTGCTTCAACTTAAACCTTTATTCTGACTATTTAAAATTGGAATAAAAAACAAGGTTAAATCACATACACAACCATACCTCTCCCAGTGCTTCATATCTTTTCTGGTTCCATCTGTGCAAGTCTTCCCGGTAGTTAAAAACAAACGGCTCCCCAGTTTTTATGTGTCTTAACTGCCCCTCTAGAAGACAAACAAACAAGTTTATTTGTTAAAATAGTGCTATGATTCAGAGTATATTTATAATAATATGTAAAGCATAATAAATAATGTCTAATAAAAATTTAATGTCTCAGGACATTTTCATTGTTTTCATTAGATATTTTTCTTTAAATATCCATATAGTGCAAAGATATACACAGTATAAAAGAAGGACCCAAGTACTCAAAAGCTATGTCTTCCATCTTCATTTCTCTAACCCAAAGCAAATTAACAATATTTGAAGGCCTATAACATATGAAGAGTTTTGCTAGCTACAGCCATGAACATGGTCCCCGTTCTTAAGCTTAGAGGTTTACCTGAGGAGTAAAAGCATAAATATTTAAAAGTGAAGCAACTTTTTACAAAGAATGAAGTCAACAATCTAAAAAACTGCTACAGGCAATTCACATAAAGTCTAAAATGAGTTTAGAAAAATGAAAGATCCCTATAGGCTAGAATAGGTTCAAAGGTTTTAGTGAAATTTCTCAACTGGCTTGAAATACAAATACGATTGCAAATGGAAATGGGAGAGGGACAGTGAACCAACGCAGGTTTAGACTGCTAGGTAGGAAGTTAGGCATCAGCAACAAGGGGTGACCTAGCTGAAAAGGAGGAAAGCTGATCTCTAAACCCCCTCTCAGACACACCCAGGGGGGGGCTCACAGATTTGCTACAAAAATCACCAGAAAGACTGTTCCAACTCCAGGCCCTAGGCACACAGTGGATACAAACTAACTCCAGGGGGCTTCCTCAAGTAACCTTAGGCAGCTAGGAGCCTATTGAGGGTGCATAAATATTCTACACATACATATACATCTCATTACAACAGACTGAATTATAGGAAGACACACGCAACAGAGCCTGTTGTTATATAACTTGCAATTGTCAATCGGCCTTGAACGTATGCCTAGTTGCATTCCCTTTCTTGACTGGTGGTGGGTACAAGCCCTATTCTGCACAGGGCACAGGGCACAATCAAAAGGAGGAGACGGGAAGTATAAAAGGGGAAATCAACAGGGATCGTTACGATGACTCCTTTGGGATCGGCCGGCTTCCACGTTTTGGGAGTATCTGTCTAACAAAAGATCTGCTGCTTGAGCCAATCTGAATTGTGACTTGTCTGTTGTTTTAAACCCTTTAGTCTGTTCCAAGTTTTTGTTTTGAGGAGACAAGAACTGAGGAAGAGAAATAAACTGGCCTGATAAGACTGTCAAGACAAACTCACAAAGTTCACTGACTATACTGACAATAAATAACTTTATTAATAATTTCAATGGCTCAAGCAACCAAAAGGCACAGGCAAAGCTGGGAGTGGTTTGCAACAGCCTGGCTGGGTCTTCCCAGTCTTCTCTTCTCACTGGATAGCATGCTCTGGTCCAGCTCTGGTCCAGAACAGGTGATGTCTCTAAGTGGGGCATGTGAGTTACTGCACACATTGGTAAGCATGCTGGTTATAAACACTTCTACTTTATGTGCCAGAGAGTTGTACTGCTCATGTGATATTTTTCAAAGAAACATGCAATTACATATCTGCAGATTATAGGTTTAACTGTAAGCAATACCAAACCAGTTAACTTGTTCAAAATACTTCATGGAGAAGGATTCTCCTCATGGCAGACCAAGCCACCTGTCTTGTTTCCCCAGAAGCATTCTCCTGGTATTCAGGAGAGAAAAACGACAACAGATCAAGTGCTTTAACAACTTCCCTCTCCTCTACTCAGACAATGAAAATATAATTTTGAAAAAAAAAAAAAGATGGTAAGTTCAAATAATGGTGAACAACCCAGTTTAACAGAAACAAAGAGAGTACTGAGACTAATTGAATAATACAACAGTGGAGAACACATGAAATCAAATAGTAGAAGCCTCAAACTTTAGCCTTTATCCTTTATCCTAGGAGTGGCAGAAGAGGTACATGGTCAAGCTAAACTGAGTTCTTAGTATTTGATTTTTATCCAATGAGGGCTTGCAAGAGTGAAGAAAGACTTGAAAGGAAAGCTATGGCACCAGAGCTAAAATCCAGGAAACATTAGTACTCTAAGTAAAACTATCTCATTATTTTTATGAATCAATTTTACTACACATACTCGGTATTTTTAATATAAGTGCTAATTCTTATTTCTAAAGTTTTTTAATACTTAACATGAGACACAGCACTAGATCACCATAACGAACATTCATTTATGGTCAGATGATGCCATATAAATTATAAGGTACATCTATGTCTTTCTTTTGAGGACAGGGAAATTCCCATTTAGGATACCAATACAGATGAATTGAAGGTATCTGCAAATCTGACATTTGTGATTTTGACTACAGCAACCTTAAAGGCATGTGGCACATAGTAACGTGTAATACTGCTACAGCTAAAATTTGAAATGTATTTTCTATGGGACTGTTGTGTGAAAGGGAACTGACTTACCGAGAGAGAGTTTATGTAGTTAGATGTAGATATATCTACATCTCAAAGAGAGGTTTGCTGTTTGTTTTTCTTAATTCTCTACTCATTTTGAACATAATGATTCTCACAAGTTGATAATGATTTTTATATTTTAGGAAAAATGAGCCTTGCTAAAACAGCCAACTACTAACACTAGTATAAAAGTAAAAAGAAGATAAAGAGGCAAAGAGAGTAAGCATTCTTAACCAGAAAAGATAATCTGGATCACTTACAGTTGGATTTGCAAATAGTATTTCTCAAAGGTTTGGAAAATCTCTTTAGCAACTGTCAAAGGTCTGATTTAGGACATTTTAGAGTCTCCTAAAATCAGTTGTAAAATCTCCAGTGTATAACCAAATGCATGTTATTTTGAAAAGCTTATCCATATATTTTACCAGATTGGTGGTTGAGTCTGAGACCCAAGATAAGCTATCAATGACCTACGTGAATTAAAAAACTGAAAATATTTAAGACACTTTCTGACAACAGTAAGAATCCAATAAAAATCAGCCATCATGGAAGTCAAGCTTCAAACTCAAAACAGTTTGTTGCTGAGTTATATATATATGTGTGTGTGTGTGTGTGAGAGAGAGAGAGAGAGAGATACAAAAGCATGATTTCTCACAGTACTGCACCAAAGTATATAGGGAGTAAGAGTGAGGGTATAAGGTGAAAAGCCTTCACCTTCATCTTTCAAGGCAAAGGCATTTGAGCCGGGCCATATACCAACTGCAACTGGAGAATGGCTAAACAGGCACTTTAAACACAAAGAGTATTTGAAAAGGTACAGTGATTTGAAAGAACAAGGTATCAGTTTGATGCAGGTAAAAAGAATCTCTTCCCCTTTGTTACAGTTTTCTTTTTCCTTAGAGTGAACTCTGTATCCTAATTCTTCTTTACCCAACTAAGAACTTTAAAATTCTTTAGAAAAATTTAGAAGCTTTAGTCAATGAAAGTTTCAATTCAAAGCTTTCATGAAAGTTTTTGCATTATAAACCCTGAAAAAAAGTCCCTGAAGATTCTAAGATAGGACTGCTCTCTTAGGGATTTAATACTGAAACTAGTTTCTTGGTTTCAAATCCTCACATCTTCAAAAAAATACTCAACATTTACCGTGAATTCAACCCTGAACTGCATCGTGCTAAAAATAGGATCCATAAAAGTGGCATTCTCTCCTTGGAATGCAAGAATCTTTGCCCATACTGTAAGTCTACATTTATGTAAGACAATGTTCAGGATATTAAAAAACATACATGATAGGTGTGTGCAAGGGTGCTTACACATTCAGTGTAAGTACATGAAAGCAAACATGCATTTGCAAAGGTGCAGGTGTGCCCAAGAGTGAGTATGTGCATGCAAGAATGTAAAATGTAAGCAAAGACGTGTGTGTGTGAACAGATCTGATAAGAAAGTGAGAGATAAAAGTGTATTGCTTCTTTGTTTTTCATTTCCTTTAAGAAATGTTCAAGGAAGACGAAAGGCAGACTTCAATGAACACTGGTGTCTTCTATTCATAAAGCAAACACAGTTCTATGATGCATCTGCACCACCAACACATGCCCCCATCCCTGGCCTGAAAGAGGAATCTGGTCATTGTTTCAAAGGGGCAGGAGCAATGTCAGTCTCAAGTTCTTTAGAGTCTGTTAATCAAACTATAAAGAAATTTAAAAATTTCTTTTAAAAACAAAATATTACTACTCACACATACTTTGCCAAAAGATAAAGCATGCAAATTAATATCAGAAAAGAGATCAAAGTTTCTAATATGTTCTAATCCTTTCTAATATTTCTCTAATATGTTCTAATACGTTCAGTTAATATTCTAGTACACAGATACTATCCCTATAAGCTCTAACACCCATAACTGATACTGCAAAGACACATCAATCTAAGAAGGCCTCATTGGCAGGAACTGTATGGACGCTGCAAAAAACCAGAGATTCTCCAGTGGCAATATTTACAGCTTCAAGTACATCAAGTGACAGGACATCTGAATTCTTCTTGTAACTTACCGTAAAGTTCCTCTTCTGCAACCTGGCTCTGACCTGGTATTAGAAAACTGACTGTGCTTTTGCACTTTTTGTAGGTGGTATAACAATAGTCAATGTGAATAGAATAAAATAAATCCATGTAAAATTTTTAAAACACACACACAATGATGACAGATCACCAATTCAGTTGATGTAGTACAACAGACAGCTACAATTCAAATGCTACCAGGCCTGTAATAACATTACCCCTCAAGTATTACAGTATTATTAATCTAGTTTCATGGTTCTTTCTGCAAGAAACATTCTAGCAATCTATGGTACCTTATTCCAAGTCCCAAGCTTATTTTATTCAGAACTTAATGAAGTTTTACAATAAGGATGTTGCCTAAAAAAAAATAATGGAATCAAGTATTATGTTTTAAAATAGTGTCACAGATAATTATTGCCAGTCGCTTCATCTTTTAAATAACACGTGAAATAATAGCATCTTTCTACACTATTAATTGGGAGTTCCAGCTGGATACAAGGGAGTTGAACCCTCAAGATTGAAAATACCTAAGTTAAATTAAATTCATATTCATTGGTTTAAGTCACTTGACAAGTATGGGAAATTATTACTTGGCTCTTTTACTTGACAGAAGAATTTCATCATGAAAGGATAAGATATTATTTCTCAAAAGAAACATACAAAACTTTCTAGCTGGCAAATAAAAGTTTAGGATTGTTTATTTTCTATTAGCATTGTTAAACTAATCTTGCATATATATAGCATACACCACTTACTTTCATTAAAAGCATATTCAAATCCTTCCAGTGTATCAGGAAAATCAAGAGGTGGTTCATCTTTTTTCATTAGTTCATCCAAATCTATCCTAGATAATAAATCTAGAAAAGAAATGACATGAAATTTACTTATATTTATTTTCATAATTAATAACAAAGATGGTATCTTACATTATTTTAACTTTTTTTTTTCTTTTTCTATTAGGTTACTTTTTATGTATTGCCTTAAATGATAAGATTCTCATTATAATTTTTTAAGTTACCAAAATGCTTCATTGTGATGACATACAGTATCAATATAACATAAGTACTTTCAAAACTGTAATTCTCCAAACAACCACAACTCAGATGCTATGTACCACAATGATTAATTATGAACTTCTTTCCCTTCAGAATATACAGATACTAATTTGTACCTTATTAACCTCCTTCTATCATTTTTAAATTTTTCAGATATTAATATGACTTTTAAAGATCACCAAATCTTACTGCTATGAATAAGGGAACTTAAAAACCTAAATAATAGTAATATAGCATCAGTCAGTTCAGTCACTAAGTCGTGTCTGACTCTTTGCGACCCCATGGACTGCCGCACGCCAGGCCTCCCTGTCCATCATCAACTCCCGGAGCTTACTGAAACTCATGTCCATCAAGTCAGTGACGCCATCCAACCATCTCATCCTTTGCCGTCCCCTTCTCCTCCCGCTTTCAATCTTTCCCAGCATCAGGGTCTTTTCCAGTGAGTCAGTTCTTCACATCAGGTGGCCAAAGTACTGGAATTTCAGCTAGGCATCAGTCCTTCCAATGAATATTCAGGACTTATTTCCTTTAGGATGGACTGGCTGGATCTCCTTGCAGTCCAAAGGACTCTCAAGAATCTTGTCCAACACCACAGTTCAAAAGTACCCATTCTTCAGTGCTCAGCTTTCTTTATAGTCCAACTCTTACAGCCACACATGACCACTGGAAAAACCACAGCTTTGACTAGACGGACCTTTATTAGCAAAGTAATGTCTTTGCTTTTTAATATGCTGTCTAGGTTAGTCATAGCTTTTCTTCCAAGGAGCAAGCATCTTTTAATTTCATGGCTGTAGTCACCATCTGCAGTGATTTTAGAGCCCAAATAAAGTCTCTCACTGTTTCCACTGTTTTCATTTTTCTACTTTTAGAGGGGAAATAACAATAGTAAAATAAAACACGCTAACTGGAGAAAACAGGCTGACACAAAACAGTTTCCATTCTTCACATCATTTGACTATACATAATAAAAGACTGTCAACAATATTTTGCAAATAAGCATTTTATTTCTGCATCATTTTAGATACAGATAAGCTGAAAGATAGTACAGATAGTGTCTATACTCAGTTTTCCCTATTGTTAACATTCTACCTTACCATGCTACATTTGCTACAATGAAGAAACCAACGTTGGTGCATTACTATTAACTAAGCCCAGATATTATTCACCAGTTTTTCCATTAATTTCCATTTTCTGTTCCAGGATTCCGTCCAGGTCACTACGTTGCAAACAGTCATCCCGGCTCCTCAGTCTCATCTCTTTATTTTGTGAGCATTTTCTTATTTCCTGTTACTACACGGTGTTGCAGGCCTATCTTGCACTTTCCCTGCCCCAGCCTCAAATCAGTCTGTCAACAGTACTTAACAGTTTCTTATAGGTTATTACGGGATGAGGAAAAATTCTCACTATATGTCACCTTCGTGTCATATGCAAACTTGGAACAAATAAAAGATAAGCTTCAAATTTATTTATCTCTCAGAAGATTTTCTTTTTTAAGTTTAGATTTTGAGATTTTTTTTCTCATTCAAACTCAAGTTCCTGAAGACAGAAAAAACTCCCAGGACACCTAGTATAGCAAACCAGCAACTCCCCACCCCCGACCCCGGCCTCTGTTTAAAACAAAAGAGTCTCAGAAGTAACACTTTATTTCTGTCTCTCACTTACAGAGATATAATAAATCCATCTGTACAGATCATAAAAATATGCCAGAGGAAAAAATAGTTTGTCTACCTCCAGTCTCTAGTCTCTCTCTGTGGGACACAAACATAAGATACCAAAAAACTTGTAAAAAAAAAAAAAAAAAAGTCATTGTTTAAAACTCTTCAAACTACTGCATCAGATAAACCTCAACTTACACAAAAATATACCATCTTCAACATACAAGCAAGTTTATTAAAAAAAAAATCTGCAAATTATTTAGTAAAATAAAAAATGTCACAAAGTATGCATACTGGGGCAAATTCGTACATGCTGACAAATTTCTGATTCATTAGTAAGGTTCTGAACAATGTGTAAATCTTTGCAAAATTGATTAAAGTATTTTTTTATCAAAAATTGGCTTGAAGACTCTCATTTTTCTCCTTCCAATGAATTGAATTCCTTTACTTCACCGTCATCTTCCACAGTTCAAAACTTAGAATCCTGTTAATCAGATACACACAAAACCATCCAAAATATAAGCATCTGTACTATGTCTAATATTCATTTTCTATCAGCTCAGATCATAAAATGCCATGTAACATCTATATATCATTTTAAAGACTTCATATACTATACCTCATTTGACCATCATAGCCCTATAAAGCAGTAGCACGTGTTATCTTCACTGTCTTTGAGACAAGGAAATAAGCCCAGAGACGTAAAATGGCTTGCCCAAAATTATACCTTAATAGTACTGTGGGATTAAAAAAATAAACTTATTCTCCAATATCTAAGTCAGTACTCTTTCAAAATCCCTATACTTTTATTCTATGTCCTGTATAAGCTCTAATATAGTCTAACCTCTCTCTTCATTACCTTATAAAAAGAATAAACTCTTCTGAATACAGAAATATGCTTTTGCATTGACCAAAAAGTTCCTTTGAATGATAAAATGAATAACTAAACTAAAACATGCATTCCTCAAACTTCTCCTCTGTCCATTAGAGAACTAGATGTAGATATTTTTAATTTCATTGGCATTGAGTATGTGTACTCAGTCGCTCAGTCACATCGAAATCTTTGCAACCCCATGGACTGTAGCCCGCCAGGCTCCCCTGTCCACGGGATTCTCCAGGCAAGAATACTGGGGTGGGTTGCCATGCCCTTCTCCAGGGGTCTTCCTGACCCAGGGATCAAACCCAGGTCTCCCGCATTGCAGGTGGATTCTTAACCATCTGAGCCACCAGGGAAGCCCAAGAATACTGGAGTGCGTAGCCTATTCCTTCTCCAGGGGATCTTCCCATCCCAGGAATCAAACCGGGGTCTCCTGCATTGCAGGCGGATTCTTTACCAGCTGAGCTACCAGGGAAGCCGACTGAACAGACTCAGAGAGAAACTGTCAGAAATTATTTTTCTGCTTTGTAAAAGGAAAACAAAGCTATATACCTGCATTTTGCAGAAATTGGGTTCCAAAGGCAGTAGATTAGGTAAAAATAAGTATAGTAGAACATTTCCATGCAAAATCCCTTCAATCTCCTATAAAATACAGTACAACTGAATCCTTATAACCTAAATATACAACAGATGTAACCACTGTTTTTTCTAAAACACATGTCTGGTCATTAAAGCCATTTAGCAACTAGAATTCTAAACTTCAACTAAACATATGAAGTCACTGGATAAAAATACCACTTTATACCCCCAAAGAACTGAAAACAAAGATTCGTATATTTGTACACCCCTATTCACTGCAGTATTACTCACAACAGCCAAAAGGTGGAAGCAACCAAAGTTTCCATAGACAAATGAATAGGGTGATGGTCAATTTTATGTGTCAACTTGACTGGGTGCCCAGATATTTGGTTAAATATTATTCTGAGCATGTTTATGAAGGTATTTCTGGATGAGATTAACATTTGAAACTGCAGACTGAGTCAAGCAGGTTGCCCCCCACCTCCAATACAGATGAACTCATCCAATTCACTGAAGGCCTGAGTAGAACAAAAATGGTGAGTAAGACAGAATTCCTACTCTCTGTATGACTGTCTTCAAGCTAGGACATCAGTCTTCTCCTGCCTTCACAGCACAGGTTCAGGATTTTGTCACAAAGCCTTACTATCCACTGCAGGTGACTAGTCTCCTTTTGAGAAATACCTCTTGGCCTGCTACTGGGCCTGAGTGGAGATTGAACACTTAACCACAGGCTGCCAGCTTACCATGAGACCTTAGCAGCATCATGAACTAGGTGGTAACTGACACACCAAGTATTAAAGTTGGGTGTGTACAATAGCACTCCATCATCAAATAGGGAGTGGTGTGTATGAGGTTAGGACTGAGCAGGCCCTGAAGACAAAAATAAGTAACATGCAGGAGTAGTCCATATGCCTATGGTCTCCACTCCTGCGACACCGCCTTCTATTCATCAGCATGCACCTAAAGCCTCACCAGCTGGCAGAAGAAGAGAAAACTCGAGTCTGGATCAGCGATGGTTCTGCATGATACTCAGTCGCCACCTAAAAGTGGACAGTGGAAGCATCAGAGGCCCCTTTGGGGACATCCTTAAATAACAGTGGTGAAGGGAAATCTTCCCAGTGGACAGAACTGAGAGCAGGGCACCTGGTTGTTCCATTTCTCTGGAAAGAGATATGACCACATGAGTGACTATAAAATGATTCATGGGCATGTGGTCAATTGTTTGGCTGGATGGTCAGGGACTTGGAAGGAACACGATCAGAAAATTGGTGACAAGGAAATGTGGAAAAGAGGTATGTGGACAGACCTCTCTGAATGACCAACAGAATGTGAAAATATTAGCATCCCAAGTGAATACTCACTAAAAGGTAAGCTCAACAGAGGACTATTTTAAAAATCAAGTGCACAGGATGATCCTTTCTGTGGACACCAGTCGGCCTTACCCTGGTCAAATCTGTCATCATCCAATGAGCTCAAGAATAAAGTGGCCATTGTGGCAGAGTTGGAGGTCATGTGTGGGCTCAAAATATGAACCTGCACCCACCAAAGCCAACCTGGCTACCGTCACAGCTGGGTGTCCAATATCCCAGCAGCAGAGACCACCATGGCAGTCCTCAACATGGCACCATGTCCTGGGGGTGATCAGCCAAGTAATTGGAGGCAGGTTAATTACACTGGATCAATTCCATCATGAAAGTGGCAGAATTTTGTTCTTACTGGATTAGATACTTTCTCTGGATACAGATTGGCCTTCCCTGCACTCAAGGCTTCTGACACATATAACTATCTGTGGACTTGCAGGATGCTTTATCCACCATCCTGGTATTCCACACAGCATTGTTTCTGATCAAGAAACTCACATCACAGCAAAAGAAGTGCAGCAGTAGGCCCATGCTCATGGAACTCACTTTTCTTACTGTGTCCTCACCATCTTGAAGTGGCTAATTTGACAGAATGGTGGACTGCCTTCTGAAGATTCAGTTACAGGGCCAGCTGGATGACAGAATCTTGCAGGGTTGGACCAAGATTCTCCAGAAGGCAGTATATACTCAGAACCAGTGTCCAACATATAGTGCCATTTCTCCCAAAGCCAGAACTCATAGGTCTAGAAATTAAGGGGTGAAAACGGGAGTGCCACCACTCACTATTACCTAGTGAATAAGGAAAGAATGTCTGTTCTAATTACTCTTATTTAACATAGCATTGGAAGTCTTAGCCAGGGCAAAAAAGCAAGATGAGAAATGAAGAAATAAAACTGCCCAATAAGCAAATAACATGATGGTCTACATAGAAAACTCCAATTTGTCTATCAATAAAACCTCTGAAAAAAATAAGCAACTTCAAAAAGTCACAGACTATATCAGCACACAAAATTTGACTGTATTTCCATAAACAATCAGTAAACGTGTGACAATTGAAATTAAAAACACAATACCATTTATAATCACTCTAAAATTATAATACAAATCTAATAACATATGTAAAAGACTTAATTATATAATGAAAATTGCCAAGTGTCAATGAAGGAAATCTAAGATCTAAATAAATGACAGATACTCCATGTTCATGGATTGGAAACGTCAATTCTAGTAAAGATGTAAATTCTCCTCACGTTCATCTGTAGGCTTGAATGCAATCTCTATTAAAATGCAAGTAAATTATTTACTGTGTAATGTCACCCTGCTTATTTAACTTATATGCAGAGTACATCATGAGATATGCTGGACTGGATGAAGCCCAAGCTAGAATCAAGATTGCCGGGAAAAATATCAATAACCTCAGATATGCAGATAACACCACATTTATGGCAGAAAGTCCATGGGGTCGTGAAGAGTCTGACACAACTGAGCGACTTCACTTTCACTTTTCACTTTCATGCATTGGAGAAGGAAATGGCAGCCCACTCCAGTGTTCTTGCCTGGAGAATCCCAGGGACGGGGGAGCCTGGTGGGCTGCCGTCTATGGGGTCGCACAGAGTTGGACACGACTGAAGTGACTTAGCAGCATGGCAGAAAGCCAAGAAGAACTAAAGAGCCTCTTGATGAAAGTGAGAGAGGAGAGTGAAAAAGCTGGCTTAAAACACAACACTCAGAAAACTAAGATCATGGTATCTGGTCCCATCACTTCGTGGCAAATAGATGGGGAAACAATGAAAACGGTGCCACACTTTATTTTTTGGGGCTCCAAAATCACTGCAGATGTTGACTGCAGCCATGGAATTAAGACGCCTGCTCCCTGGAAGAAAAATTATGATCACCCTAGACAACATAATAAAAAGCAGAGATATTACTTTGCCAACAAAGGTCTGTCTATTCAAAAGTATGGTTTTTCCAGCAGTCATGTATGGATGTGAGAGTTGGACTATAAAGAAAGCTGAGTGCTGAAGAATTGATGCTTTTGAACTGTGGTGTTGGAGAAGACTCTTGAGAGTCCCTTGGACTGCAAGGAGATCCAACCAGTCCATCCTAAAGGAGATCAGTCCTGGGTGTTCATTGGAAGGACTGATGTTAAAGCTGAAACTCCAATACTTTGGCCACCTGATGTGAAGAGTTGACTCATTTGAAAAGACCCTGATGCTGGGAAAGACTGAAGGCAGGAGAAGGGGACAACAGAGGATGAGATGATTGGATGGCATCACTGACTTGATGGACACGAGTCTGGGCAAGCTCTGGGAGTTGGTGATGGACAGGGAGGCCTGGTGTGCTGCAGTCCATGGGGTGTCAGACACGACTGAGCAACTGAACTGAAATTATTTTTTTTTACAGTCATAGACAATTTTACTCTTAGTATTTATATGGAAAGGCAAAAGACCTAGAAAAGCCAAAAAATAAGAATGAATTTGGGAGTATCATTCTAGCCAAACTTAAGACTTACTATTTAAGTTCAGTAATCAAGAGTATGTATTGGAGAAGAGACAGACACAGATACATGGAACTAAATAAGAGAACCTCAAAAGATGAAGAAGTAATTCAATAGTGCAAAGATTTTTTTTTTTCCCCACAAATAGTGCTGGTAAAATTGGACATCAATAGGCAAAAAATACAAACCTTGACCTAAGGCTCATCTCTTAAATAAAAATTAAAACAAAACACATCATTAGTTTAAATGTAAAATCTAAAACTATAAAACTCTTAGAGGAAACATAAAGATCTTCATAAAGCAGGGCTAAGCAAAGAGTACTTAGACCTAATACCAAAAGCATAGCTCATAAAAGAAAAAAAACTGATAAATAGGACTGTTTGAGGGATAAATTTTATGTATTCTGTCAGTTTGCTCTAAGATACACTTTATTTAACATTTGCCATTTTATCTTCTAATATTTTCAATTTGACTACTTCATTCATCATTACAAGCTCATGTGCTAAGCATTTATATTCCTATTGTACCAGTGAAGAAAATGGTTCAGAAAAGATAAGCAATTTGTTTCATGGTAAGTAGGAAAACCTCAGTTTGAATTCAGAAAGTTCTATATTTATAACCTTATTACTATATTTAGACTACCCATATGCTTTTAACATCACTGTACAACCTCTAAAATCCAGAAAACCAATCTGATTTCTTATATACTGCTTGTGGAAGTTTAAATTGGAACCACAACTTGAGACATCAGATTTTCACATTATCAGGTAAGGTTGAAGGTAGACAAAACCTTTCCAAGTGGAAACCCAGCAAATCTATTTGGATGAAAACACACATATTCCCTCATTCCTTATCCTCTTCTGTAAATTAACTATTATTCCGAGTGTGTTGGTCTATCTCAGCAGCGTACATACATGCAGTAAAACCTTTCATAGCGTTGTCTATTGTTTAGTCACTAAGTCATGCCTGACTCTTCTGCAACCCTATGGACTGTAGCCCACCAGAATCATCTGTCCATGGGATTCTCTAGGCAAGAACACTGGAGTGGGTTGCCATTTCCTTCTCCAGGGGATCTTCCCAACCCAAGGATTGAACACTCATCTCCTGCGTCTTCTGCACTGGCAGGCAGAATCTTTACCACTGCGCCACCTAGGAAGCCCATTATTGATTATTGATGACCTTGATATACACTGGATAAAGGTCCTTTGTCAGATATGTGCTGTGCTTAGTCACTTCAGCCGTGTCCGACTCTCTGCGACCCTGTGGACCATGGCCAGCCAGGCTCCTCTGTCCATGGGGTTCTCCAGGCAAGAATACTGGAGTGGGTTGCTATTTCCTTCTCCAGTGATAAAAGTATGAAGTGAGTGAAGTCGCTCAGTCCTGTCCGACTCTTTGCGACCCCATGGACTGCAGCCTACCAGGCTCCTCCGTCCATGGGATTCTCCAGGCAAGAGTACTGGAGTGGGGTGCCATTTCCTTCTCAAGATATTTGAATTGCAAATATTTGTTCCCATCTAGAGCATATCTCTCCTTTTTCTTAAAACAGTTCATGTGTGTATGGTCAGTTGCTATGTTGCGTCCGACTCTGTGAATTGCTTTCTTCCTATTCTCTAACTAAAGTTTTCCAATATGACTTTCATTTCCTTCAATTCACTGAAACAGCTCTTTGTGAAGACCATCAATAACCTCCACACTGTTAAATATAAAAGTAAACTCTCAGTCCTCATCTAGCCTGGTTTATGTGTGTGCTTAGCCACTCAGTCATGTCTGACTCTTTGCAACCCCATGGACTGTAGCCCACCAGGCTTCTCTGTCCATGGGGATTCTCCAGGGAAGAATACTGGAGTTGGTTGTCTTCCCAACCCAGGAATCGAAGCCAGGTCTCCCACATTGCAGGCAGATTCTTTACTGTCTGAGCCACCAGCGAAGCCTGGTTTATAATCATAATTAAATTAATTAAACCCATTTTCTTCAGTTGGTGTTCAGGATCTTTCTCTCGCTCCTAGCCTGCAGCCTGTCTTATCAGAAATCATTTTAAGTGTCTACTACTAGTTCTTCCTCATTTTCCTGACCCTAAGATTGAGATGACCCACACTTCAGTCTTCAGACTTTTTCTGGTTACACTGCAATCTCTGATGATCTCAATTAGGTCCATAACTTTAAATATTACCTCTCTACTAATAATTCCCAAAGCTTTAATCTCCAGCCCAAATACTTTCCCAAACTCCACACTCAAACTTCTCCAGCCTGATATTTAAGTGGCATCTCAGTTTACTATTTAATATGTCTAAAACCTGCTTTCCTCACACTTTTCTTAATCTAACAAATGGCACCCAAATTCCCAAAGAAAGTCTAAAGCAGATTCCTTCTTACAGAGAGCTTCTCATAAAATATTCTTAGTGCAATGCCACAAAGACAGAATATAGGATTAGACAGATCATTACTCTAACCCAATATGACATTTCAAACAACAAAAATATGCTAAAGGGCACTAGGCTTGATTCGAGAGATCTCTGGTATTAGTTTTACCATTAAATACATGACCTTGAATAAGAAAAGCATTAAGAATTCTTACAGCTGTAAAATCACATGACTTTATGATTTATTTACCTAGTAGATACTATATCTCAAACATTGAGGTGGTCACTGTGACGGACATAAATAATTATAGATTACAGATATTCTTATTTTAGAATCGAAATGAATGTAAGGTCACCTAAATATTCCTGCACCTTCATTAGGCACAATGAAAATATCCTGAAAAAGCAAATTAAGTATGTACCTTTGAGTGCTGTTGTCTTTTCTTTTTCATCTGGACCTCCCTGCTGGATTTGTGCCATGCTTATCCAAATTGGCAACAAAATTAAAGAGCTCAAGGAAATAGACATCAATCTTCAGAAGACAGTCTAGAATGAATGAAAGCAATAAATTAAGCTCTACTCAGTCCTACCTACTCCATGAGAAGGTCCTAGATCCTCCCAGTTGGGATTAATCTCTCTATCCTGATTTCCCACTGCACTTTGTTGATGTCTCTACCACAGTACTTATCATAGCCTGCCTTGCATTACCGTTATTTATGTATTTGTCTAGGTCAGCTAACAGATTACAAGCCCCAGGATAAAGGTATCAACTCTTTGTCATCTTGATGTCTCCCATATCACCAAACACAATACCTTATATACACATATGCTTAATGCTGCTGAACTGAACTTAGCTAAACTAATTAGGTATAGTTCCCCAATATCTAATTAAAAAAAAATACTTCCAGGTAGTTTCAAAACCTGAAATTTCTTTTAAAATAAACTGCAAGCATATGTCACGTACCAGGTCAGAATATTTTCTTTCTGGGACATGCAGACGGGCAGAAGGAAAAACATACATAATACTACCCATTAGTGTATAATTCAAAATGCAAATTTAAGGGGGAAAAAAAACAGCCCTTAAAAAAAAAAACAAAACTATGTCAAACTCAATGTCTGAAAGTCACAGTCTATAAATGGTATCCCAACAATTATAATATAAAGTTAAAATTTATTAAAATCTAATTCTGCTCTGCTTTGGCCAAAGGGAAAACATTTGAACTACAGTCAGTTTCTCCCAGGGTGCCAACAAACAAGGGGAAAAAAACACGATTCCTAAAATTTAACAGAAAAAAAATGCAACACATACAATGGGAAAAAATTAAATTAATATAGTCAATCCATAAGTATTAATGAGATTACATAAAAGCTGAGGTAAGTAAGACAATAGTCCTCTGAATGATTTACTTACTACCTAAAGAGTAAACTTCAGTTTCTACTCAAGAGGTATACTGTACGATTATCTTTAAAAACTCAGGCATTTGTATAATTAACAGAGTAGAACAGAAAATACTTAAAAATAATAATGCTTAATAGTTTTAAACTAAGAATGTTCCCAGGGTCATAAATCAACGCGGCCCTTAGCTCAGCTCTGACTGTGGGTGGCGAAATAGAAGGGGAAGTTCTCTCTGGCTCTACCACGAGCTAGCCACGTGCTCTTGGCAAATTATCTAACTTCTCCATGCCTCGTCTTCCACACATGTACAATGGAAATGATAACCACGCCTCCCTCGTGTTGCTACAGTGAGGTTTAATGTAAAACACTTAGTATAGTGCCTGATGGGTAATTAAGGGTTCAACATACTTTGGTTTGTCTTTTTAAAATACTATAAATGTATCCTAGCTTCCCCACTTAATAACAGCTCCGTGGCTAGGGACAAGCCACTTAATATTCAAAAATCTTCAGATTTCTCATTTGTAAAATGTAAGTTATATTGTAGTGGTTGAGAATTAATATTATAGAAGGTGTATATAGCTGACTGTTGCTATTACTAGTGGACTTTATCGCTTCTCAGGAATGTGAAGTTTCCTAACCTAGGAATAACTAGAATATGAGACTGTCTTTGACTGGGAAAGCACTTTCACTTAGCATGGAAGTAGTTGCTATTTTTCTTCTGTGAATAGGTAACTCAAAACTCTGTAAATTATACATAGATGAAATATGCCTATCTTCCTTCAAGAACCAGTTTTGCACGTCTGATGAGCCATGTGCAGGGCACGAGGGTGCAATGGAGAGTAAAGCGTGCACGGCCTGGGTGGGGCTTATACTCTAGTGACCAGCTCAAACTGCCACAAATTAAATACATGAGACTCAGACTGATCATTACAACACATAAGAAAAAGCAATATTTGTAAGGGCTATAAGGCTACGTTTGGGAATTAGTTTCATCTGTCAAGTCCCACAAGTTTAGGTACAAGCTTCCCCAGCAACTCCTTAATGTCTACCATCCTGTAGCAGAAAGTAAACAGAAATGTTCACCCTGAGACAGTCCACACAGTGCTCCTTGCTAACAATTCCAAGACCAAATTAACTATTCACAGGAGACTTCTCACACTTTTTCACTCTATCCCCTCTGTCAATTCAGTATTCTTGTAAATATGAACTTTTGGTTTTCACTGGCCTCAAACTGTCTAATTTCTAAACAGAACAACTTATATGATTATTTCATTGTGACTGTTTCACTGAAAGAGAAAGTATAAAATATTTTTGATGTCAGACTCATTTTCAAAATTCGCATTTTAAATTATGGGGATCTCATGTATAACATGGTGACTACAGTTATCAACACTGTGTTGTATACTTGAAAGTTGCTAAGAGGGTAGGTCTTAAAAAAATAGACAACTATGTGAGGTTAGAGATGTATTAACTAACCTTATTATCGTATCATTTTGCAAAAGATACATAAATCAAATCATCACATTATATGCCTTAAATGCACATAATGTGATGTCAATTATATCTCAGTAAAACTTGGAAAAAAAAAAAAAAAAGCTGTAACTGCTCTTTAGTGTTTAATAACAAGTTCCCCCTTCAGACTTTGATCTCCATGAGGACAGGTATCTCATCCGTCCCTAAAACAAGGTTGGATGTATTTGGAGCCCAATGGATATCTGTCAAATTCCCAAATAAATGAGTAAGAGATAGAGGGGCAAAAATATATTTCACATTTTAAAGAATTGTTTTCAAGACTCCCAAGATCAAATATCAATTAATAATCATTATGCTTCTTTTATACAAGACAATCCAAAGATACACGCTGCAATTTACTGAAGTGACAGTATTTAAGTTCGGAGACTACTAATTACTCTCTTTGACCCTAAACCTTATAACAGCAGATATGAAGCAGATAAGTATGAAGCAAATTGCCTCCTGCTTTCTTATTCACTGTTAGATTTTTACCTTCTCAAGTTATTTTCCTTGGCAGTGGCACAGCTGGTGAAACTAAATCAGGAACATTATAAATTCTCAATTTATTTTTCCTAATAAAAATTCAGAGTTATAACCTGCATGACCACAGATAAACACTACTACAAATACAGCCAGCAAGCTGTTTGATACATTTGATACACACACACACACACACACATATATATATATTAATATGTGCACTCGACATAGTTTATATAGTATTATCTGATGGAGGTTAGGTTCTAGGGAATAAAGTGGTAGAAGGTTGTTACTGATGTGAATTGGGACACAGTTGACATGTTGTATACTTCATGATAACCACTGCTGTTTAAATACGGTTTCCTAGAAATGGTTACAGTATAAACTAGATTCAAAACATCTCAGTTTGCAATTTCATTCTGTGAACTACACAAAGCAATTATCATATCTTCTTGCCTTCTATAATTCCAACAGAGAACCCACTATGTATAAATAAAACCATAAATAACTTGTCATGTGTAATCTTTATCCAGTCAGCATTTCAAAACATGAAACGGTAGAATATTTATTTGCCTTGTTTGCTCAAAATATGGCACGAACACTTATAAAAATACACAAAGACACACAGAAGCCTCAGTTTCCTATATTTGTTTGTTTTCAGTCAAGTATTAAATACGACCTAGAAAGAGATTATTTTGCAACAGAAGGCCCTTCCACCTCATTCTCAATGGAATGATTAAAGTACAAAATATATCACAGGACAAGTAAAATTGGGTTAAGTCCCTGGGATCCCTGGAGCTGGTTTGGTTCCAAAGAATCTATGCTAAGTCAGGCTCTTGAAATTCAGTTCAAGAGAGCCTGTGTGTGTGTGCCTAGTAGCTCAGTCTTGTCCGACTCTTTATGACCCCATGGACTGTAACCCGCCAGGCTCCTCTGTCCATGGGAGTTCTTCAGGCAAGAATACCGGAATGGGTTGCCATGCCCTCCTCCAGGGGATCTTCCCAACCCAGGGACTGAACCCATTGCAGGTGGATTCTTTACTGTCTGAGTCACAAGGGAAGTCCCAAGAGAGCCTACTTGCAATCAAAACATAGTAACTTAATCAGTACCAGAGATTTATGCGGAACTAAAACATCTATCCAAATTATAGTTAAAGTATGCATGTTACTCAGAATCAGCAAAGGTTAGTTCACAACAATCCTGGACAGTTTATAGTTCTGAGGCAATAGTGTGAAAAATTTACATTTTGGAGAGTGAGCATGTATGAGTGTGACTCTGTGTGGTGTGCATGTACAGACACATGGGCCCTGGGGAAGAGGCTAAAGAATAAGGGCATGAGGCAGAAGCAGACATGGAAGACAAGGCCCAGGATATGGCACCCCACTCCAGTACTCTTGCCTAGAATATCCCATGGATGGAGGAGCCTGGTAGGCTCCAGTCCATGGGGTCGCTAAGAGTCAGACATGACTGAGCAACTTCACTTTCACTGTTCACTTTCATGCACTGGAGAAGGAAATGGCAACCCACTCCTGTGTTCTTGCCTGGAGAATCCCAGGGACAGGAGAGCCTAGTGGGCTGCCATCTATGGGGTCACACAGAGTCAGACATGACTGAAGTGACTTAGTAGCAGTGCACAGAGAATGGGTTTCTGCAGAGAATGTAACCTGTATGTGGGTCAAAGTTTAGCTCAGAGTAGGAATACGTTGTTCCAATCCAAGCACATCTAAAGTAACTCCTTACTTCCTAAAGCAATGTGATGTAGGTTTGGGATGAGAAATTCAGACTTTTTAACCTCAATTCCACTACCTAGTGGCTGAGTGACCTTCAGAAAGTCACAACTTCTCTAACTTAAGTAATGGGAATAACAAAGAAAATAAGAGCATGTCCCTTACTGGGCGATTCCCTTTGTGGCTCAGATGGTAAAGAATCTGTCTGCAATGCAGGAGATGTGGGTTCAGTCCCTGGGTCAGGAAGAACCCCAGGAGAAGGGAATGGCAACCCACTCCAGTATTCTTGCCTGGAAAAGCCCATGGACAGAGGAACCTGGTGGGCTACAGTCCATGGGGTCACAAAGAGCTGGATACGACTGAGTGACTAACACTCTTGCTTTCCCTTTACGGGATGATTATGAAGATTCTATGAAAAAATATAGACAAACACATTTTATAAGCTACAAATTCCTTTACAATAATATATATTAGTAATTCACAGAACATCGGAAACAATTTGATTCCAATTACCATGTGCTCAAACTCCAAAAAGGCTATCCTTATCAGTTCAGCCTATAGGAATAAGAAACTTTCAATGTGCATCATTTGGGTGAATTCTTAGAATAAACAATAAAGCCCCCCAATAAATACTTCTTGAGTTTACTTGGCTTTCCAAGGCCATGTTGAAAATAATCATAATGGAATTTAAATTAATTTGTTTATATTCTTGTCCAATCTTACTAAAATGTATGTCTAAAAAAGTTCAAGTATGTGAGTTCTATCTTCATTCAGATCAAAGTCATGTCCAAAGAGCACTATTTTAACTCTCTCTTATATGCACATGCTACTCACAGTCACCAAGTCTTTTCACATCCAGTTTCTTATTGGTACAACTTATTAGCTACAACTGACAGGTAAAGTCAAACTGTTGGTGCTGCTGCTGCTGCTGCTGCTAAGTCGCTTCAGTCGTGTCCGACTCTGTGCGACCCCGTAGACGGCAGCCCACCAGGCTCCTCCGTCCCTGGGATTCTCCAGGCAAGAACACTGGAGTGGGTTGCCATTTCCTTCTCCAATGCATGAAAGTGAAAAGTGAAAGTGAAGTCACTCAGTCGTGTCTGACCCTTAGCGACCCCAGGGACTGCAGCCCACCAGGCTCCTCCATCCATGGGATATTCTAGGCAAGAGTACTGGAGTGGGGTGCCATTGCCTTCTCCGAAAGTCAAACTACTCAACTTCAACTAGGAAAACGATTCCAGTTTCTTCATCCTACAGAAAGTTTTCACTCCGGTGCATTAGTTTATATGATCAGAGGGTATTACAATTTAGAGTTTGGGCTAGTTGGAGGGAATTAATTACATATATAAAAGTTGTCCACCAAAATTGTCTCTATTTGGTTTGCTATTCTGAATTAGGATTGATAAAAATCACTCCCCATCACAATGGAATATTCCTGAGCCATTTAAAAAGAATGAAACATTGCCATCTGCAGTAGCACGGATGGACCTAGAGAATATTATACTTACTGAAGCAAGTTATATAGAGGCAAATACTATATGGTATCACTTGTATGTGGAATCGAAAAAGTAAAACAAATGGACCTATATATAAAACAGAAACAGACTCACAGACATAGAAAACAAATTTACAGTTACCAAAGGTGAAAGTAAGGCAAAGGAGGGATAAATTAGGAGTAGAGGATTAACAAATGCAAACTACTATACATAAAATAAATAAGCAACAAGCATTTAAAAAAAATATATTCAATATCTTATAATAACCTTTAATGGAAAAGAAGCTGAATATATATACATACATAGACATATATATAAAACTCAATCACTTCATTACACACCTGAAACTAACATGACATGGTAAATCAACTGCATTTCAACAAAAATTTTAATACATTTTAAAATAAATCCCTAAACTGCAAACAAACTGAAACAAACTACTCATCAAGTTTGTTGCTGCTGCTGCTGCTAAGTCGCTTCAGTCATGTCCGACTCTGTGAGACCCCACAGACGGCAGCCCACAAGGCTCCCCCGTCCCTGGGATTCTCCAGGCAAGAACACTGGAGTGGGTTGCCATTTCCTTCTCCAATGCATGAAAGTGAAAAGTGAAAGTGAAGTCGCTCAGTTGTGTCTGACTCTTAGCGACCCCATGGACTGCAGCCTACCAGGCTCCTCCATCTGTGGGATTTTCCAGTCAAGAGTACTGGAGTGGGAAAAAAAAGCTACTCCCCATCATTCCTCACAATATTTTGGTAAACCAAGCATCTAAAAGAACGAGTCAAAAGTTAAGGGATCTCAAAAAGAAAGATTTTAGAAGAAACTAATATTTTACTACTGTGTCTTTTTAACAGGTTCCCAAATTGCTAGTTGTTTGGTTAGCTTTTATATGGTTTTCTGGCTAGCAAAAAGACAGAAACTCAACAAAGCTAGTGAAAAACCTTAGAATATTTACAAGACTACACTAAAGCTCAATCTGAGAAATTAAACACGTCTAAAACAATCCTTTTAGATAACTCTCAACTTTGAAACTCCACAAAAGAAAAAAATAATTTAAATAGCCTTTTATGAAGTTTTCATAATACGGAACAGAAATAGCAGAGGTACATCAGAGGGCAAAAGAATTCTCAAAAAGGACATATGCTCAAAATTTGAGAAAAACAGAGTATGTCAAAAATATATGATCATTTATGGGGGTCAAATTAAATTGTCATTAGCTACTTAAGAGACTTTAATTTTACGGTAAACATAAACAGTAAAATATAATATTACAAATGTACATAACTCCAGACCAAACTGACCAAGCAGAAGTTATCTTCATAAGACTTAAAAGTAACCAATATGCTTATGGCAGAAAGTGAAGAGGAACTAAAAAGCCTCTTGAAAGTAAAAGAGGAGAGTGAAAAAGTTGGCTTAAAGCTCAACACTCAGAAAACCAAGATCATGGCATCTGGTCCCATCCCTTCATGGGAAATAGATGGGGAAACAGTGGAAACAGTGGCTGACTATTTTTTGGGGGCTCCAAAATCACTGTAGATGGTGACTGCAGCCATGAAATTAAAAGACGCTTACTCCTTGGAAAGAAAGTTATGACCAACCTAGATAGCACATTCAAAAGCAGAGACATTACTTTGCCAACAAAGGTCCGTCTAGTCAAGGCTATGGTTTTTCCAGTGGTCATGTATGGATGTGAGATTTGGACTGTGAAGAAAGCTGAGTGCTGAAGAATTGATGATTTTGAACCATGGTGTTGTAGAAGACTCTTGAGAGTCCCTTGGACTGCAAGGAGATTCGACAAGTCCATTCTAAAGGAGATAGGTCCTGGGTGTTCTTTGGAAGGAATGATGCTAAAGCTGAAAACTCCAGTACTTTGGCCACCTCATGCAAAGAGTTTATTCACTGGAAAAGACTCTGATGCTGGGAGGGATTGGGAGCAGGAGGAGAAGGGGACGACAGAGGATGAGATGGCTGGATGGCATCACCAACTTGATGGACATGAGTTTGAGTGAACTCCAGGAGTTGGTGATGGACAGGGAGGCCTGGCGTGCTGCAATTCATGGGGCCGCAAAGAGTCGGACACGACTGAGCGATTGAATTGACCTGAACTGAATACCATGAAATAACAGTAAGAACATATTTGCAAAGCTTAAGTCAAATTTTCTCATTCCATAAACACCTTACTGGCATCTCTGCTTAACTTTGTGAACTCAAGGTTCAATCTAAATTTTAAAATATAATATGCATGTGGTAGACACTAAGGTGACCCTCTCTCAGATTAATAAATAGTCTGGGGGAGATGGGGTGGGGGAGAGAATGAAGAGTGACTGCTAGTGGGTACCCAGTTTCTTTTTGAGGTGATGATTCCTATGGTCTGAAAGAGATGATGCTGGCATTGGAGCAGTATTCCTCGCTGTGTATTAAGTGGATCTCTCTCCCCTATCTCTTCTTTACAGCTACGACGCCAAAGGTCAAGGCACAGGCTCAAAAGGGAAGAGCCCTGACCATCTCACTCATGCTTCCTTTTTCCTTCCATGGGAAAAAAAAAAACAAAACTGTTAAGTGGACTTGGGGCAGACTCACTTAAAGAACTTCTCTCTTCAAATGTCCCTCTCACCCCTTCCACCACAGTCAGGCTGGCAACCATGTAGGCCTGCTCTATCTAGACACCAGGAGCAAATATTATTATGTGAACATTTACATATACAGTTTTGTAAATCGCAGTGCTCTAGTCTAGTTTTAGTTCTGTGCTTTGGGATTCTCTGTCAATCATCGTTTGCCTCCCTGGCCTGTCCCTGTCCCTTACATACATCTTCCAATGAGAATCTGGTGGGAAGCACTGATTCACTTTGGTCATGATTTAGTTCATTCTTTGGCCACATACCACCTAATAGTACTCAGATTTTACCCAATTTCTAATAGGGACTGAAATTTGGTAATAATTGCTTTATTTTGGTTATTATTATTTTGATTATTTTTGCAACTGATCTCACACACAATACTAACTTACTTCAAAGTCAGAAAAGTAACACCTGCTATAGTTTAAAAAAAAATAAAGAAAAACTTGAGTATATCATCAAGAAATTTAGTCTTAATCCTGGCAAGATATACTAATAACACCAGCAACAAAGGTTAAGGGCAAAGTTAAGCTTTGGGGGAGACCACAATTGTACTGCAAATAGGCATTTAAGTACCACTCGTATCCACGCTCTACTGACAGGGCACTCTTTATTGTTTATGTAAGGGGAAAACATCTGTGAAACTTGACTTTACCTAAATGTGTTAACAACTACGAATGTTATCACTAGGTGCCCTCAGAATGAACAATTTTTTTCTCAGCCTCTAGACTTTCCCAGTTCTTTATGAAGTGATATTACTTTCTAGAATTTCATGTCTGTACCATATTTCAAAAATGACTGCATCCTGGGACCAACAAATGATGAACTCAGAAAGATTTGGGAAGGCTCTCTATTCCTGAGACACTACCAATATCTGATCTTAAATAAAGAGAACTAGAAACGTGAAACTTCAAATCACCTTTCCAACCACCGTATTAGTTACCGTGGTTACTTATGTTATTCAGAAAACAATCAAAACAATTCATAACTTGACTAAATTAACAAAGGAGTTGAGATAGCAAAAATCTCTTATTCCAAAAACAAATAAGAACCCTCCTGGCTTCTACAAAATATTTTTTCCTCAAAAAACAACCATCACTTAGCCAGACTATTAATTACAGGAATTTAAATCTGTGGCGCTAAAGTTGTCAGCACAAGGACAGTGTGGAATGTTAAGCCATTTATATTATTAGACCTATTTTTAAACACAGTATGCCAGACAGCTTTCACTACTATTGTCTACAGAAGCACAAAGTGGTAGAGACCCTTCCTATGATCATGAGAGTCAAGAATTTTACTAGATTTTCCTTCCAATATAATAGCTAAGTTCCCTGAAGGACCCTCCTACTGAGATCAAACTCAAGACGTACATTACAAAACATTACAGTATCTACAAATGTTACTCACTAAATTAACATAAAGGAAGAAAAATCATAATAACTTCAAAATCTGCAGAAAAGTATTTGGTAAAATTCAATACTCATTTTTGGAAAAGAAGTCACAGCAAACCAGGAATAAAAAGGAATGCTCTTAACGTGATAGAGAGCTTCAAAAAAATTACAGTAAAATTACTGTCCATGGTAAATTACTAAAAACATTCTCTTTAAAGTCAGTTACCAAGAATGTCCAACATTACCAGTTTGCTTTTATCACTTCTAGTCAAAGTTTTCTGAAGTTTCTAGCCAGTATAAGGAAACATAAAAAAAAAAAATTAAAATATATAAGGATTAAAAATACGAAAACAAAGTTACCATTATTTGCAGATAATATGATTATCTTTTAGATAACAACAAACAACAAAATCAAGAAAAAAGATCTTCAAAAATATAAAAAATATATGAAGAATCTCTACATTATTAAGGATAAAAAGAGAATATGGCAAGATGACTAAAACTATTTATATTTTGAAGTAAAGTATATTTATAAATACCAGCAACAATCACTTATAAAGTATGGTTGCTTTTTTAAAGACATTCTGGAGAGCAAAAAATAAATTACATAGTAAGAATAGATCTAACAAATGGTATGTTAAAATGATGTGCAGAAAATGATAAAATCTTACTAACAGACAATAAAGAAGACTGAAATACATGAAGAAACATGCCATATTCATGTAAGAAGGGCTCAATACTGTGAAAGTATCAAAGAAGATGACAGAAGACTTGCCTTACCAGGTATCACAGTAATTAAGACAGTGTATCGTTAGTACTAGAAGAGACAAGCTGACCAACAGAATAAACCTCCAAAGCAGAGCCACATAACAAATCATGTGACACAGATGACCCTGACATATCACTAGGCAAAGGATGAACTTTTCAATAATTGGAACTGGTCAGCCACATTGTAAAAAATGAAATTAGATATCCGTTTCAAAGACAGATAATGGATTAAGGGTATAAATGCAAAAAACTTTAAATTTTTTAGGGGAAAATATGGGAGACTACTGTTTTGATCCTGGGACGGGAAATGCAATTTTTTTTTTTTTTAAACAAAGACTGAGTTTGTTTTTTATTATTTCATTTTGGCTGCACTGGGCAGCACATGGGATCTTAGTTCCCCAACCAGGGATGAAACCCATGCTCCCTGCAGATGATGAGCACAGTCTTAACCAATGAACTGCCAGGGAAGTCCCAAGAAACACAATTTATGAATAGATATTTACAAAAAAGATATTATTTTACACTCACTAAACTAGAAAATATTACGAAGTGACAATGTGCCACACTTAGGAAGTGACAAGCGCACACTAAGTGCTGTGCTCAGTCACTCAGTCGTGCCCAACTCTTTGTGACTCCATGGACTGTAGCCCACCAGGCTCCTCTGTCCATTGGGATTCTCCAAACAAGAATACTAGAGTGGGTTGCCATGTCCTCCTCCATGGGATCTTCCCAACCCTGGGATGCCCAAAATTAAAAAAAGAATTAGGTATAATGGAGACTTTTATTCATAGGGCTGACCAAAATATATCTTAATATAACCACTTTTTTAAAAATTGGCATAAGATACCCAGGTTAAGCATTCTGATCATCTTCAGCTCAGTAATTACACATCTTGTTCCACTACTTGGTTTTGTATATGTGTAACAGAAGGTATAAAAATGTTCAAGAAATGTTCATATCATCAAAAAAGCTAGTTTATACATTATCTGTAGATGCAAGACAAATTACCTCAAAATGCAGCTGCCAAAAACAACAAACATTTATAATCTCAAGTGATTTCTACCGGTCAGAAATTCGGAAGCAGCTCATTTGGGAGGTTCTGGCTCAGATTCCTGAGGTTGCAGTCGAGATAAACTAACAAGTCTGACTGAGGCTAAAAGTAAATCACACACACAGATAAATTACTGGTACTGGGTTGATGCTAGATGCCTCAGTATCTCCTCACGTGAACTTCTTCCCGGGACTGCTTGAATATCACCAAGCCATGATTTCTGGTTTTATTCACAGAGATAGAACTAGGAAATCAAGGAGAAAGTTGCAAAATTCTCACCATCACTTCCTCAATAGTCTACTGGCACAGAGGACAATCCTATTCAATATAGGAAAGGTCTGCATAAAGGTATAAATATCAAGAAACAAGGATCACTGGGGGCCATCTTAGAAACTGGTTACCACATCTGGAAAAGACTGTTCTCCAATTAAAGCAAGGCAGATACACTGCAGTATATTAACAGAATGAAGAGTATAAAGCAGTGAAAGTGAATGAGCCACAACCACACTAAAAAACACAAACGAATGTTCCAAAAATGATTGTTGTTGTAAGTCATGTCCAGCTGTTTGTGACTCCATGGACCATAGCATGCCAGGCTTTTCTGTCCTCCACTATCTCCCAGAATTTGCTCAAATTCATGTCCATTGAGTCAGTGATGCTTTTAATATCTAACCATCTCACCCTCCGCTGCCCTATTCTCCTCTTGGCTTTGATCTTTCTCAGCATCAGGTTCTCTTTCAACGATAGTTGGCTCTTCACATCAGGTGACCAAAGGATTGGAGATTCAGCCTTAGCAACAACCCTTCCAATGAATGTTCAGGGTTGATCTCCTTTAAGATTGACTGGTTTGATCTCCTTGCAGTCCAAGGCACTCACAAGAGTGTTCTCTAAAACAGTACGGACTAAACAACCAAAAATCAGAAAACTTATAATACCCTGTATATTGAGTTCAAAAACAAACTTAACTAAAACAATTTATAGGTATCACAATTCCAGTGATAAAACTTAGGAAAAATTAAGAGAAAAGCACAAAATTCAGAACCTGGATTACCACTGGGAAGGTGGTAGGAGAATGAAATGGGGAGAAACACATGAGTGGATGTAAACTGTTGATGTGTATGCAGACTATACACTACAAAGACGATATACAACTTGGGCTTGTGTGTTTTTTATTTGTCAACAATATATGTTTAAATAAATGATAAAGAAAACACTGAAAGAAAAGTAATAACTAATTTTAGTAGTACTGCCTTCAATAAGTTGTTCTTTGGGGGTATTTTTCTTAAGCATAAAGTTAGGAGTCCAGTCCTATCTAGTTAGTCAGAAATTTGGGGGTTCTACTTGGTGAGTAAACCTAAGAAGCAATTATAAGGGAAAGGATAATCAAGTATTGAGTAAATCTCAGAGAAGCTATATATCAAAAAAAAAAATCATAATACTAAAACCCAATTGATTCCTTGCCTGTTTTGAAATGGAACTAATATTTTGAATAAAAATTGATTTTCTCAAAAGCATTTGCACCAGCTATTTAAAAAGATAAAACTGTAAATGTTTAAAGCCTGTATTAAAAATAACATCCCAAAACTTTATAATATTTGAGAATACAACTATGCACATAAACTATTACTTACGGTTTTGGTCTTTCCTTGGTATTTGCCACTAGCAAGTACAACAAGTAAAATCTGCCTTTGAAGATATACAAGCAATTAAATTTTTTAAATGCTGGCACAGGGGCAGTTATAAGCAACTTGAAAATAAAAGATGAGGACTAAGATGTCCATCTAGTCAAAGCTATGGTTTTTCCAGGAGTCATGTGTGTATGTGAGAACTGGACTTATAAAAAAAGCTGAGGGCTGAAGAATTGATGCTTTAGAACTGTGGTGTTGGAGAAGACTGTTGAGAGTCTCCTGGACTGCAAGGAGATCCAACCAGTCCATCCTAAAGGAGATCAGTCCTGGGTGTTCATTGGAAGGACTGACGCTGAAGCTGAAACTCTAAAACTTTGGCCACCTGAGAGCTGACTCACTTGAAAAGACCCTAATGCTGGGAAAGATTGAAGGCGGGAGGAGAAGGGGGCGACAGAGGATGAGATGGCTGGATGGCAGCACCGACCCGATGGACATGAGTTTGAGTGAACTCCAGGAGTTGGTGACGGACAGGGAGGCCTGACGTGCTGCAGTCCATGGGGTCACCAGGAGTCAGACATGACTGAGCAACTGAACTGAATTGAAGATTTCATTTCAGAATGAATTTCTGTCTGTCCCCTTGACTATCAAAAGACAGGCTCATCTAGTCACAAAACACTGTTTTCCACAGAGGGATCATCTGCATGTCTTTCAACATGACACAAAAATAGGCTTTAATTCTGAGAAAAAAATAATCCTAATTTTCCCTGCCTTTTTTTTAAAATAAGGTAAAAGAGGAAAATGTTGTAACAGCAGCCACTGGAGGGAGGACTTGATGTTAGAATGAGAATAAAACAAGAATAAAGCATTTTATCTGGTGCTTTGACTGAAAATAACATTTTGTTAAACTCATTTCTATTTGTTTAAATGACAAATGCTGAAAATACTGCTTTTTCTGCTTGAGAGTTAAACTTCCTTTCACAGAAAAACAGATGTTGATTCAACCATCCTTTATTGGAACACAAATTAGCAGCAAGAAAATTATAAAGCTGCCTGGACTAACAAAGAATTAGCACCAATGCTTAGCCTAAGTATATATTTAAAGGCCTACCCTTGATTTTAAATAAGCCTGCATTGTGTTCATTTGAAATATTATCCACAAATTTTAATATTAAGCCCCAGGTAACCACAAGAAATCCAACAATTCATAAGTTGGCAGCGCTTTTGTAAACTCGTGCCACTGCTCTTCATGTGGCTAATGGGTTTGGTTTTGCTGTTAATGAAAATATTCAAATATTTTAGTATTTGTTCACGCAAACCTGTTTTAACACATACACATACACAAATACACATACATATTACAAGGATCCCAAAGTAAGCTGCAAGCTTCTAGGGCTGACCCTTTAAAAACTACCAAGTCCAACAATATTATTTAAGAGAATTTTAAATCAAGATTCAAAACACAAAATCATAGAACTGGAAGGGTATGGAAGTGGGCTTTTTCACAATTTCAGCCACTATTTTAATAATGGTCATATACTAAACAATAGACACTAGGCTTGGGTAAAATCCTGAAAAACTGCAAACCTAACTTCTCTTCCCTTTTTAAAATGATTTGTTTCACAATCAACATTTTGGATTAGATTTCTTAAACTGAAGAATCCTACTGTGATTTAATCAATGAGCCAGCAAAACTGTCAGTTCTGAATAAGAAGCATTCAGAAGAAAAATCAAGAAAAGAAATATAAACTCTGAGGAACATAGAAATTCTTCTTCTGACAAGATATTTTATTGAATATGGAACATGTGAATTAAAAAAAATAGTTTCAAATAATAAATCAGTTAACAACAAATATGAAAAGAGTATAATTCAGACACTTATGCCAAAAGTTTATTTATATTTTCAATTTACATGGAAATTCACTATTTCAGGACCTCTGCAGTATAGTTTTAATTTTTTAAATTTTATGAAGTACTTAGTCCTTCATTTATATATTTAAAATTTTAGATCTAGCTAATATCCATATGTCTTTAAAAAACGAGTAGAAAATAGTAATTGGAAAATGCTAAATATATTCACTTGCCAACAATAAACCAAAAGCAAAAGTTTTGTAATTATGGAATGTATAGGAAAAAACAACCTTCCTAAAATGTTTTGCAGAAATTGAAAACAAGTCTCAGGCAGTAATACATCTTAATAAGTAAGGTAACCAACGGATCTGTAATTCTGCAGGTGAATATATGCATCATACTTCAAGGCTGAATTACCTAAAACAGGCATAAGTGATCAAAGCTTTGAAAATTGTGCTGCAATTTCCTATAGGGTCAACATTTAGAGAAAAACAAAAAGTAGCTGAGCTCTGAGAGAAATACATTTTATGATTACAGTCCAAGACGCTCTAAAGAAAAGTATTTTCTTATTTTTATAGTAATCTTAATTAAATGTGTAACTCAATTTTGCTAAAGATTTTTTCCATGTTTTCATAAGAAAATTTACTACCTAATTTTAAAAAATGAAGTTTAAACTTAAGACATAAAACATTTCCACTCTGAAACATTTCTCATTCACTAATTACTATTCTGGAAATATTCTCCTCAAAGAGTGTGCTCCTTAAGTACGTCAGGTATTTTAGCTCTTTGTATTGCATATTAGGGGCTTTCCACGTGACTCAGAGGTAAAGAATCCGCCTGCCAAAGCAGGAGACGCAGGTTTGATCCCCGGGTCAGGAAGATCCCCTGGAGAAGGAAATGGCAACCCACTCTAGTATTCTTACCTCGGAAATCCCATGGACTGAAGGGGCTTGGTGGGCTATAGTCCATGGGGTTGCAAAAGAATCGGACACGACTTAAGTCACTAAACAACAATTTTATATTATGGTCAAGTTGTATACAGGCCATATTACCTCTCAGAAGATAGGGGCTATCTTACTCATACTGACATCTCATATATTATGGGCTCATAAATATTGACTTGAACAGGGCTTGTTTATAAAATGATCGAAGCCTACCAACACAAACAAAATTTCCAAGGAATAAAGAGAAGAAAGAGAATTAATGAAAAAGAGTCTCTGGGAACTCCTGGTGGTCCAAGGGTTAGGATTCCGCGCTTTCACTGCCAAGGGCGTGATTCAATCCTGGTTGGTGAACCAAGATTCCACAAGCTGGGCAGTGTTGCCAAAAATTAAATAAGTAAGTCCTTACTTTATTTTTGAAACTGTATACACAATTTTATTAAACAACTAACACTGAATGACATTCTTTAAAATGAAAGCTATTAGCTAATCTAGATAAATTACTTAAAAAATATTGATACTACTATAGGATATGGTAGGATTTAGATGATATATAGTCAAGGTCTTATTCAGAAAGAACTAATAAACAGTTGGAACAAAAGACACAGAAACATACAGTTTATATATATATATATATATATATATATATATATATATATTCAGATCTTCACTGAAACGGAAGCAATGCACACTAAAAATAATAGCCATAAGGAAAAACAGTGTCACTTCATAATCAGTTGGGTCAGTGCCTAATACAATAGTTTAGGGATTTGGTAAAGCTAGGTTCAAATATGCGGCATAGGTTTGAAGCATAGACAGAACTTTCTATCTTTTTCTAAGTGTCAAATTAATTTTAGATTTCAGAATATTCTGAATTGATAAGCAGACCAGTAAACATCAGGGCTGCATAAACATCTGCATGGAAAATGTGAAGGATATACGATCTTTTAAAAGTCAGACAGACCAAAGAAAGTACAAGACTAGTCAAATGGGAAATTTCTCAATGAAGACGGCAACAACAGAAGAAAGAAAAGGCATTCTCCCTTAAATATCACTGTAATTTGCACCTTAAAGTCAATATGTAAACAATTCCAGCTGTTTTATTTACACAGATTATACACATGTGACAGACACAGGCAAACTAGCTCATAAATGGAACCACAAGATTTCAAACCACATAAACAGTATATAAATTCTGACATTTTCAAAACTGACTTTCCATTCCAACCACTTGAAATGCAATGCCAGGTAAACAGAAGACAGTAGAAAAAGCATGGACTAAAATGTAGGGAGAAATGAGGATGGTGTTACTTCTACTTTCCAAGCATTTCTCACTAAAAAATAAGAAAGGTCAGTTTCAGGAGTGGAGAACCAAGTGCAAACAACTACAGGTTAGACTAAAACCCTCGACCTCTTCTCAGCAATCTGCCTTCCAAAGTTCACTGAATAACAGATTAATGAACAAAACAAATCAAATACCACGTTATTTACCCTATCCACATCTTAATTCACCACTGAATTTTAATGCTTTATAACTATTATGACTATCACGTGGGCAGTTATTTATCAAATCATATACAGTGTCAAAAGAGGGGAACATAACCTAACCCCAAGTTTTGTAAGCCAGAAGAGTGTCTTCCCTGAGAGAAGGCAAATTATCAGGCTAAAGAAGAGTTATGGCTGCAAAAGCGATGGGTAATGAGTGCAAAATCAAAAATGTTGAAAAACTGAATTCTTTCCCCCTCAGACCATTAACAAAGTAAAAATGTCCACTTTACTACTAAGTGAATTAAGAAACTTAAATATGTACATGGTACATAAAATGCAGTATTGACAGGCTTTGTTCAACTTATGAATCACGCTCATGCGCTCAGTCATGTCCAGCTCTTTTCTGATCCCATGGACTGTAATCCACCAGGCTCCCTTGTCCATGGAAATTTTCAGGCAAGAATACTGGAGTGGTTTGCCATTTCTTCCTCCGGGGGATCTTCCGGATCCAGGGATCAAACCCACGTCTCCGGCATCTCCAGCACTGGCAGGCAGATTCTTCTTACCACTGAGCCACCTGGGAAGACCTAATTTATGAATACCCACTTTTATCATTAAATAAATTGAGAGAAGTTAGTGCAGATAAGACAAATAAAATGTAATCTCTGATTACATTTGTTCATAAGTTTGTTACAAAGTGAACTCTGGACACAGGGGTAACCAGCCTGCCCTACACACGACGCTTAAGCCAACATACACGGCTACGGGGAGAGATCAAGATGGCATTGATTCAACTGAATTATCTGTTTGCAAAAAGATAAAAATCAACTCTTACTTCACATCATATATAAAAACGTATTCAACATAGATCATAGAGCACAGACAAGAATATAACACCTAAAGTTATAAAAATTTAGAAGAAAATACAAGAGAAAATCTTTGGAATCTTAGAGTAGGCAAAGTTTTCTCAGTCTGAAAACAACCAAAAAACCCCACAAGTTATAAAAGGAAAAAATTGATAATCTGTGCCTCATTAAAATTAAAAATGTTTGCTCTTCAAAAAATAACATTAAGAAAATGAAAAAGAAGCCACAGACTGGAGGAAATACTTAGATGACAGAAGGAAAAAAAAAAACTTTTACAAGTCAATAATAAGATAATCAAACTTAAAAGCAGGCAAAAGATTTAAATAGCTATCTCTTGAGAAAAGACATACAAATGACCAACAGAAAATGACAGGAGAAAACATTTGGAGATGATGGAAATATTCCTTATCTTGACTGTGATGAGAATTTCAAGGATATATGCTAAAACAACATCAAATTATATACTTTAAATATGTACCATTTATTGAACTTCAATTATAACTTAATAAGATTACAACAGATAAAAGTGAGGAGATTTTTTAAATGTAAAACTAAATGGTAATTGGCATGATTTATTCTATTTCCCTAAATGCTTTACATGTTATGGTAGTACTCATTCCATGGAGAATGATATATATACCCTGTTGGGTAGAAAATAATATAACAAATTTATTAACTATTACTTGAGGAGTGATTATTTTGTTACATTTCAGCCAAATCTTGTTATTTATTCCAACAGAAATTAGCAAATACACACAAATAGAAAAATAACCTAAATATCACAAGTATTTAGCTTTAGCTATAATTGCAACAGCTATTAAGGAATGCATAACACTGTAAACCAGAAAAATAGCTCTAATTATTGAAATTTCAAGCAGTCATATACTTTCTTAATACATTAGAAATAATTAGACTTCTAATCCTACTACTCAAGTCAACTGAGCAATATTTACACAGCAGAAGACAGCCAAAAAGAAACTTAAGCTGATCTTCAATGAATGTCTAATAACTTACATAGATTTTGGAGAGCTGTGGAGTAGATAGAGACATGTGGTATTCCACGAAAAAGCATTAAAACTAATAACCTTTGCTGAATCAGCAGGCCCAGCCTACAGTTCCCTACCATTCTTCCATTCACTCACTTTAACGTGCATTAGTCGCTCAGTTGTATCCGATTCTTTGAGACCCCATACACTGCAGCCCACCAGACTCCTCTGTCCATGGGATTCTCCAGGCGAGAATACTGGAGTGGCTTGCCATTCCCTTCTCCACATTCACTTAATAAAAATTTATTCAGTGCCTCAAACATACCAGATTCTGTATTTGACAGAAGCTATACCAAAAGGCAGTAGAACATATGGTCATAGAACACTGGAGCCAGAATGCCTGTACTTAAAATTTAACTCTACCATTTCTTCTACATAATACCTAGGCCAAGGTACTTAACCTCACGTGTGCAGTTAACTCGGCAGGCTTGAGATGTCCAAAACCTGTGCATTCTAAAGAAAGAACTTAGCCTTGACTGGCTTCTGTGAGATGCCTATAAGCCCTTGGAATACCACGCCTGATAATAGTATCTTCGTACGCCTGAGGCCTTGGGCCATGCCATGCAGTTTACACTAACCACATGATTTATGGTGAATGCATGCTTTTATTCCCTGGATCCTGCGGCATGCTGTATCAGATTGATCTCTGTGGGGCTGGTCACTGAGTTAGTCATGGGGCCACTCCTTGCATGTGTGTTGTTGTTACTATTTAGCCGCTAAATCATGTCTGACTCTTTTGCAACCCCCCGGACGATAGTCTGCCTGGCTCATCTGTCCACGGTATTCTCTAAATAAGAATACTGGAGTGGCTTGCCATTTTCCTCTCGGGGGGGATCTTCCCGAGCCAGGGATCAAACCCTCATCTCCTGCATTGGCAGGCAGATTCTTTACCACTGAGCCACCAGGGAAGCCCCCAGTGTCTATGTGACTGACACTCAAAAAACACTCTGGACTCTAAGGTTCAGGGGAGCTTCCTTGGTTGCTAACACTTTGCACTTGTCACATACTGTCGATGGAAGAACAAGACACTTTCTGTACAATTGTTCAGAGAGGACAAGCGGAAGCTAGTACCTAGTCTCTCCTGGACTCGGCCCTACGTGGTTTTTCTGTTTGCTGTTTTTAATCTGTACCCTTTCACTGTAATAAAGTGCAACTGTGAATTTAATAGCGCTTCTGAGTTCTGGGAGTTCTGCCAGCAAATCGTCAAACCTAAGGGCAGTCTTGAGGACCCTCAATCCAGTAACCTTGTTTCCACATCTAAAAACTGCACTTTATATTAGTACCTACTTGAAGGATAGCTGTGGGGATCAAATGAACTAATGTGTGTTAGGTTCTCAGAACAATACCTGGCATATAATGTTTGCTGCTTCTCATGCTGTTACAAAAATAAATGGTCCTAGCAACTGAACAGCTTGGTCTAGTGAGAGAGGCCATTAACTAATCAAACTACAAGCGCGGAGACAGTACGCAGAATGTTTCAAAGGAGCGAGGAGCATCACTGCTTCTTTCCCACTGTATTTTCCTTTAACCTGATTCCACATTCTTAGAACCTATTCCCACACACGATTCTCCAGTTTCTATATATACAAACTGAAAAAAATCACACGCATCTTTGTGGTTTAATCTTTTTATCTCACCCTCTGGGGTCTGTTTGGACTCGTCTGGTCATAGGTCTAGAAGAAATGGAAGATGGTTGGAATAAGAAAAGAGGAAGATCAGCGATCCACTGTGGGCAGCTCAGGGGAGGCCACTGACAGGTTCTTCAGGCCAGGGGAGACAGACCTCCTGGGAAGGCATGGAAGGGCTACTTCTACTGGCAAAGGAGGCTCAGCAGAATTAGAGATCTGAGGTGCCCAACTTCTTCAGCATATGCGTTTATATACCCACCATGATGATCGAGGTCCAATCCTTCCTTTAGGATTGCAAATTCAAACTGTGCTGTAATTCAGTCAACCACGTGATTTGTCTTACAGAAGTCTCAGTACAGCAACTACTTATTTTAGGGCAACCACAGATATCAATTTTGGTACCTGCAAGTGGAATACTGTCATACCAAAAACCTTAAATGTGAGAATGGCTTTGGAATCAGACAGAGGGGGCTCTGAAAAAAGTGTTAGAGAAAGCCTACAGCCCCCATCCCACTGAAGACTCTGTTAATAGAAGCCCCGTGGTCCTTGATAAGGCTGTGCGTGAGGACCTGCAAGAAAGCAAAGTGTTACTGGGAACTCGAGAAGGGGGCTGTTATGTAGTGGTGGCAATTTTAGTGTTCCACGGAATTATATGGAAAGTAGAAAATGTACCTAATGAAGTGGTTGATCTAACAAGGAGATTTCTACCTAGAGTGCTGAATGTGCCAACCTGGTTCTTGCTGCTTATACTAAAATGTGAGAAGCAAGCAATATATTAATAAAAGGAATGTTAAACGAAAAGAAGCCACACCTTGCACTGCAAAAGATACTGTCAAGGAAATGAAAAGATAAGTCACAGACTGAGAAAATATTTTCAAAAGACATATCAAATAAAGGTATCTTACTCAAAATATATTAAGAATTGATGCTTTTGAGCTGTGGCATTGGAGAAGACTCTTGAGAGTCCCTTGTACTGCAAGGAGATCCAACCAGTCCATCTGAAAGGATATCAGTCCTGAATATTCACTGGAAGGGTTGATGGTGAAGCTGAAACTCCAATACTTTGGCCACCTGATGCAAAGAACTGACTCATCTGAAAAGACCCTGATGCTGGGTAAGATTGAAGGTGGGAGGAAAAGGGAACGACAGAGGATGACATGGTTGGATGGCATCACCGACTCAAAGGATATGAGTTAGAGTAAGCTCCAGGAGTTGGTGATGGACCGGGAGGCCTGGCGTGCTATAGTCCATGGGCTCGCAAAGAGTCTGACACAACTGAATGGCTGAACTGAACTGAACTGATGAAGAACTTTTAAAGTTCAACAATAAGAAATCAACCCAATTAAAAAATGGGCAACAGACCTGATGAGTACATCCTGACTTAAGAAGATTACAGGTGGAAAATAAGCTTACAAAAAGATGTTTAACATCATATATCATTAGGGAATTGCAAATTAAAACAACAATGAGATACCACTGCACATATATTAGGATGGCTAAAATCCTTAACACTGACGACACCAAATGCTGGCAAGGATATACAGCAACAAGAACTTGCTTTCGTTGTTGGCCAGAATGCAAAATGATACAGCTACACTGGAAGACAATTTGACAGTTTCTTACAAAATTAAATATATTCTCACCATACAACCCACGATCATGCTCCTTGGTATTTAGCCAAACTAGTTGAAAAATTATGTCCACACAAACATCTGCATACAGATATCAACAGCAGTTTTAGTCATTATTGCCAAACTCAGAAAGAACAAAAGTGTCCTTCAGTAGGTGAATGAATAAATCAATTGTAGTACATTCATACAAAAGAATATTACTTGGCAACACTTAGAAAAACAAACAAACAAACAGTATCAAGCCATGAAAAGACAGGGAGGAAACTTAAAAAGTTATATTACTAAGTAAAAGAAGCCAACGTGCAAAGGCCTGCATACTATATACAATTTCAGCTCTATGATATTCTGGAAAGGGCAAAACTATGGAAACTAAAAAGACTAGTGGTTGCCAGGGGTTAGGGAGGAAGGAGGAGTGGATAGGCATAATAAAGAGGATTTTTTAGGGTGGTGAAACTACTCTGAATGATACTCTGATGGTAGACACGTACCATATAGATTTGTCCAAACCCACTGAATATACAACACCAAGAGAGAACTCTAATGTAAACTACAGACTTCGGGTGATAATGATGTGTCAGTGTAGGATAACTCGGAAGCAAAGTTAAAACAAATCTAGACAGCATATTAAAAAGCAGGGATATCACTTTGCCGACCAAAGTCCGCATAGCTAAAACTATGGTTTTTCCAGTTGTCATGTACAGATGAAAGAGCTGGATCATAAAGAAGGCTGAGTGCCAAAGAACTAATGCTTTTGAGATGTGCTGCTGGAGAATCTTGAGAGTCCTTTGGACTGCAAGGAGAGCAAACCAATGAATCCTAAAGGAAATCAACCCTGAATATTCATAGAAGGACTGAAGCTGAAGCTCCAAGACTTTGGCCATCTGATGCAAAGAGCCATTTCATTGCAAAAGACCTTGAGCTAGGAAAGACTGAAAGCCAAGGGGAGGGGGCAGGAGAGGATGAGACGGTTAGATAGCATCACTGACCCAACAGACACGATTATAAGCAAACTCCAAGGGATCATGGAGGACAGAGGAGCCTGGTGTGCTGCAGTCCATGGAGTCACAAAGAGTCAGACACCACTTAGCGACTGACCAATAACAACAGCAACAGGTTAACTGACTGTAACAAATGTAGCGCCACTCTTGATGCAGAATTTTATAGCCAGGAAGGCTATGTGAGTCCAAGAGGCAGGAGGTATATGGGAAATCTCTGAACTCTCCACTCAACTCTGCTGTGAACCTAGAACTGTTCTAGAAAATAAAGTCTATTAAAAAGAGAAAAAATTCCTCTCCAGAAGACAAATGACGCTGAGTGAGAAATGTCTTCTAAGCAAATCGAGGACACTACCAGGAAAACATGGTTCAAAGATGAAGCTGAGTGTTAAATACTAATGTATCAATACATTAAAGGTGACACCTTAGAATATTAGTCAGTCAGACAAAAGGCCCTTTCAAGAGAGTAGAGTGTGCCTTACTGATTCTCTCAAACAATAAAGCTTATAGAAAGCTTATGGTCATTGTCCTTCAGCCTAATACGCAAGAGCCTGAAGTATATAAGGATTTAGCTTTTAAGAAAAAGGTGTAGTTGTGGCGTTTGTCTAACTAAATAAATGCACCTCAATAGAATTCACATCTCAATAGAATTTACAGAATATCCACAAGATGTATACAGGATTTTCAATACATCTTTTAATTTAATATTTAAAAGATTTAATACATCTTAAATGAAAAGAGTTTTTTGGACCCTACAGTTTTACTGGTAGGAAGTAGACGGAGAAAACCACTCACCTACAAGCACCTACTATATTTTATGGAAAAAAAAAAAAAAAAAAAGAGGTAAGACCAAGAGCACAGACAGCAAAGCTGTAAACATGGATAACAACACCCAGGCTTGAGCCCTATCAATACTGCCCATCTGGATTTCAGAAATGCTATGAGCCAGTGATGCCTTTGTGTCTCCCATTTTCCCCCTTAAGAAACAAGAATGTCTACAGAAGTTACCCTGTGCCTGACCCCCCACTGTATTTTGGGAGGTGGGGCAGATGGGTGAGCAGAGACAAGTGGAAATGAGTGAACTCAAGAAGCTATGCTGAAGGAGTGACCTTCAAGGAACCCCACCTACACCTGGACCTGCCTTAGATGATGTGGTTCTGGACTTCAAGATGATACCGTCATAGAATGAGACATGTGATGGCCTTGGGAAGCGGTGAGCGTGCTGTATATGGGGATTGGGGGAAAGGACAGGAACCCCTGCAGGCTGGGGGGCGGACAGTGGCAGGCAGCCTTCCTCTCTCAGGAGTCATGCCTCCATGAAGTAACCTCCCACACCGACCAGAGCTGACGTGTATGACCAACAGTGAACAGGAGAAGCGACAGTATCACTCTTCTGAGACTGTGGCTTCCATCCTTCTCGAGGATCATTCACTCTTGAGAAAACCGTGTTGTGAGCAGCCGTATGGAGAGCGGAACCCGTGGGGTGAGTGAGGGAAGCTTCCTGCCGACAGCCAGAGGGGCGCACGATGGAAGCACATGATTCAGACCAGGTTAGACTACAGATGACGGCAGCCCCAGCTGACGCTGAAATTCCAACCCTGGGAGAGATCCCAAACAAGAACCTAGCTAAGTGAAAAGTTAAAGTGTTAGTCGCTCAGTCGTGTCTGAGTCTTTGCGACCCCACAGACTGTGGCCCACCAGGCTCCTTGGTGTAAGGGATTCTCCAGGCAAGAATACTGCAGCGGGTAGCCATGCCCTCCTCCAGGGGATCTTCCCGACCCAAGGATTAAACCCAGGTCTTCCACACTGCAGGTAGATTCTTTACTGTCTGGGCCACAGGAACCTAGCTAAGCTGCTCCTAAATACCTGACCCTAAGAGAACATGCAGATAACAGATGTTCTTCATTTTAGCTGCTAAATTTTAAGATAACTTGTTACACAGCAATAGACAACATATATTCAAATCCCCAGCGAACTACTGCACATCACTTTAGCTCCCAGATTCATTTATTTTCATTATCACTGACTACATTGCTTACTGATTTTCCAATTCAGCAATAATTTATTTTCCACGTGGGGAAGGAGCTTCTTTTGGATTTACCAAAATAAAAACGCTGCTTTCTCCCACTGTTTTTGGATTTTAAAAATAAAGGGATATTAGCTTTAAAAACTCATTTTCAGTGTTAGGGATTGATCTGGCTCTAAGTCTTTTTTTTTGTTGAAAGAGAAAGAGAGAAAAACCTTATATTTTAAACTGAAACAGTCAGAAACACAAACACATATGCTTGTTTGGATAAAAATAATTATACATGTTTTTTTATTGAGGAAAAATATTCAGAATAAATAAACTGTTTTAAATAAATAGCTTATTCTGAATGATAAAATGGAATCATCTAGTTTGTTAGAAGTACTTGTAGTGTTCCTAAGGCAGATCAAATTTTCACCATTAGAATCACTCACACTGCTTCAAAATGAAATAATATCTGCAAAAAATAATACTTTTATCATAATTACCTGTGAAATATATTAGCATGAATTGATTTTATCATATTAGTCACCTAGAAAAAAGTAGGAAAATATCCTGAAAGAACAAAATACAGATTAAAAATGCTTTCCTGCTGGGGAGAAGAGGTCCAAAACTGTCTCCAGTAAGACCAAATTTGCCGAATCTTAGAACCAAACCTAGAGTCATCCTGTGTAAATCAGACCACAATCCAATCTACAGCAAAGACCCTACCATCTATTACTTTTCATTTCATTCTTCCTTCTTCCTTTCTTCTACTTTCATGTACCAACTTTTTTGCTCAATCATTTTAGATGGTATATAAACTGTAAGTTCTCTTGAAGGTCTCTCTGATCAAATTCTTTCAAATTTTTGAGCAATTTCAGGTGATTCAACTATAAAGAGGGTCTAAGGATAAGCCTCCTATCCTTATCCCTCAGAGGGCAGAAAGAATGAAAACCATAATCACAGAAAATTCAAAGTGATCACATGGACCACAGCCTTGTCTAGTTCAATGAAACTATGATCCATGCTGTGTAAGGCCACCCAAGACAGGCGGGTCATGATGGAGATTTCTGACAAAACGTGGTCCACTGGAGAAGGCAATGCCAAACCACTTCAGTACCTTACCTTCAGAACACCATGAACAGTATGAAAAGGCAATAAAATAGGACACTAAAAGATGAACTCCTCAGGTTGGTAGGTGCCCAATATGCTGTTAGAGAAGAGTGGAGAAATAAAACCAGAAAGAATGAAGAGAAGGAGCTAAAGCAAAAACAACGTCCAGCTGTGGATGTGACTGGTGGTGGATGTAAAGTCTGATGCTCTAAAGAGCAATACTGTATAGGAACCTGGAATGTTAGGTCTATGAATCAAGACAAATTGGAAGTAGTCAAAGAGGAGAAGGCAAGAGTGAACATCAACATTTTAGGAATTAGTGAACTAAAATGAACGGGAATGGGGGAATTTAACTCAGATAACCATTATATCTACTATCATGGGCAAGAATCCCTTAGACGAAATGGAGTAGCCCTCATAGTCAACAAAAGAGTCTGAAATGCAGTACTTGGTTGCAATCTCAAAAACGATAGAATGATCTCTGTTCATTTCCAAGGCAAACAATTCAATATCACAGTAATCCAAGTCTATGCCCTAACCAGTAACACTGAAGAAGCTGAAGTTGAATGGTTCTTGAAGATCTACAAGACCTTCTGGAACTAACACACCAAAAAGATGTCCTTTTCATCACACGGGACTGGAATGCAAACGTAGGAAGTCAAGAGATACCTGGAATAACAGGAAAATTTGGCCTAGGAGTACAAAATGAAGCCAAGAGAATGCAGAGGTCATAGCAAACATCCTCCTCCAAGAACACAGGAGAAGACTCCACATATGAACATCACCAGATGGTCAATCCTGAAATCAGATTGATTATATTCTTTGCACCCAAAGATGGAGAAGCTCTATACAGTCAGCAAAAACAAGACCAGGAGCTCACTGTGGCTCAGATCATGGCTCCTTATTGCCAAATTCAGACTTAAATTGAAGAAAGTAAGGAAAACCACTAGACCATTCAGATGTGGCCTAAATCAAATCCCTTATGATTATACAGTGGAAGTGACAAACAGATTCAAGGGATTAGATCTGATAGACAGAGTGCCTGATGAACTACGGACGGAGGTTTGTGACATTGTAAAGGAGACAGGGAACGTCTTGTTCCTGCATGCTTCCCTTGACCATCCCCAAGGAAAAGAAGTCCAAAAAGACAAAATGACTGTCTGAGGAGGCCTTACGAATAGCTGTGAATAGAAGAGAAGCGAAGGCAAAGCAGAAAAGGAAAAACATACCCATTTGAATGCACAGTTCCACAGAATAGCAAGAAGAGATAAGAAAGCCTTCCTCAGCATTCAATGCAAAGAAATAAGAGGAAAACAAGAGAATAGAAAAGACTAGAGATCTCTTCAAGAAAATTAGAGATACCAAGGGAACATTTCATGCAAAGATGGGCCCAATAGAGGACAGAAACGGTACTAACCTAACAAAAGCAGAAGATATTAAGAAGAGGTGGCAAGAATACACAGAACTGTACAAAAAAGATCTTCATGACCCACAAAACCACAATGGTGTGACCACCCACCTAGAGCCAGACATCCTGGAGTGTGAAGTCAAGCGGGCCTTAGAAAGCACCACTACGAACAAAGTTAGTAGAGGTGATGGAATTCCAGTTGAGGTATTTCAAATCCTAAGAGATGATTCTGTGAAAAGTGCTGCACTCAATATGCCAGGAAATTAGTAAAACTCAGCAGTGGCCACAGGAATGGAAAAGGTCACTTTTCATTCCAATCACTAAGAAAGGCAATGTCAAAGACTGTTCAAACTACCACACAATTGCACTCATCTCACACGCTGGCAAAGTAATACTCAAAAATCTCCAAGCCACCCTTCAACAATACGTGAACTGAGAACTTTCAAATGTTCAAGCTTGATTTAGAAATGGCACAGGAATCAGAGATCAAATTGCCAACATCCACTGGATCATGGAAAAAGCAAGAGGTCCAGAGAAACAACTATTTCTGATTTGTTGACTAAGCCAAAGTCTTTGACTGTGTGATTCACAATAAACTATGGAAAATTCTGAAAGAGATGGGAATACCAGACCACCTGACCTGCCTTTTGAGAAATCTGTATGCAGGTCAGGAAGCAACAGTTAGAACTGGACATGGAACAACAGACTGGTTCCAAATAGGAAAATAAGTACATCAAGGTTGTATATTCTCACCTTGCTTATTTAACTTGTATGCAGAGCATATCATGAGAAACACTGGTCTGGAAGAAGCACAAGCTGGAAACAAAATTGCCAGAAGAAATATCAATAACCTCAGATATGCAGATGATACCACACTTAAGGCAGAAAGCGAAGAAGAACTAAAGAGCCTCTTGACAAAAATGAAAGAAGACAGTGAAAAAGTTGGCTTAAAACTCAACATTCAGAAAACTAAGATCATGGCATGTGGTCCCATCACTTCTTGGCAAATAGATGGGGAAATAACGGAAACAGTGACACACTTTATTTTTCTGGGCTCCAAAATCACTGCAGATGGTGACTGCAGCCATGACATTAAAAGACACTTGCTCCTTGGAAGAAAAGCTATGACCAACCTAGACAGCATATTAAAAAGCAGAGACATTACTCTGCCACCCAGATCTGTCTAGTCAAGGCTATGGTTTTTCCAGTAGTCATGTATGGATGTGAGAGCTGGACTATTAAGATAGCTGAGTGCCAAAGAATTTATGCTTTTGAACTGTGGTGTTGGAGAAGACTCTTGAGAGTACCTTAACTTCAAGGTGATCCAAGTCAATCCTAAAAGAAATCAGTCCTGAAATATTCACGGGAAGGACTGATGCTGAAGCTGAAACTCCAATACTTTGGCCACCTGATGCAAAGAACTGACTCACTGGAAAAGACCCTGATGCTGGGAAAGATTGAAGGCAGGAGAAGAAGGGGAAGACAGAGGATGAGATGGTTGTATGACATCACCAACTTGATGGACATGAGTTTGAGCAAGCTTTGGGAGCTGGCGATGGACAGGGAGGCCTGGAGTGCTGCAGTCCATGGTGTCGCAAAGAGTCGGACACGACTGAGTAACTGAACTCAAGAAAAACTGAGTTCATCGAACTCCTAACATTCCTCCGCTAGAGCACATGAAACCTAATCACTGATTAAGAAAAAAAAAAAAAAGATCATAAATTAGTATATTAGTCTGCTCCAGCTGCCATAACAAAATACCAGCTGGCTCAAACAGAGGACTTTATTTTCTCACAGTCCTGGAGGCTAGAAATCACAGATCAACGTCTGACAGGGTTGGTTTTTGGTGAGAACTTTCTTCTTGGCTTTTAGACAGCCACCTGTTTGCTGTGTTCTAACATGGTAGAGAGAGAAATCAAGTGAGGTTTCAGGTATCAAGACACGAATCCTATCAGATCAGGATCCTACCCACATAAGCTCATTTAACCTTAATTACTTTGGTGGGGTTAGAGCTTCAAATTATGTACTTTGAGAGATGCAACTGACTCCATAGCAATTAGAAAGTATCAGGGGATGTCACGTTTAGACCCATTTGTGTTACAACATTCTTGATACTTTTCCAAACAGCCTCAATCTTAGAAGAGAGGTTACTTCAACATCATCAGTTCATTCGGCCCTGCGTTCAAATGCTAAAGCCATTTTTGTTCCTAATCAGAGGAAGGAAGAGGCAGAGAAAGGAGATGTGAAAGGCTTTGGCCAACTATAGAGTTTGATGCAACAGTCCACACAAGAGATTACCTTCACTCCTAATGCCAATTACAAGTGCACAGGATTCCCAAAGTCCATTCAGGCCTGATAATTCTCTAGAAGACGTAAATAACTCACTGAAAAATTTTTATACTCATGACTATGGCTTAAGCATGATTAAAGTCAGGGAATGGAAAAAAGCATACAGGACAAAGTTGAGAGTACAAACACACAGCTTCTGATGTCTTCTGTGAAGCTGTGTTGTTGTTTAGTCACTAAGTCATGTCTGACTCTTTTGCAGCCCCATGGACTGTAATCCACCAAGCTCCTCTGTCCATGGGATTCTCCAAGCAAGAATACTAGAGTGGGTTGCCACTTCCTTCTCCAGGGGATCTTCCTGACCCAGGGATCGAACCCACGTCTCCTGCATTGGCGGGCAGATTCTTTACCACTGACCCTCCTGGCAAGTCCCTCTGTGAAGTTTTGGATGTTACTCTCTGCTAACTATATGGCATAACATGCACAGACTACTGCCAACCTGGAGAGCTTGCAGGAAACGTGGTGTTCAGAGTTGTTTTTTTTGAGGGTGGGCTGGGGTCGGGGAAGTCTCCATTGCATAGGCATGATTGACTGACTGCTTACATAGCTGATGTCAGTTTCAATGTCAACTGATCCCAAGGGAGTCAAAGGCCCTACACTAAGTCACATAGTCTTTCTGGCTATGGGCAGCCTCCACTCTAAATCATACTGTTAGACATGTGATCCAAAGTCCCCAAGCAAACCAAGAAACCATCCAGAAACTGAGGGCAAAAACCAGGCCTCTTTTGGGGCAAAGCTAAATTCTTTGTCACACAGGAGAGAAGAGAAACCACTCAATAGTTTCTGTTGGCTACAGAGGCAAGTCCAGAACCCTTATCAAAATATACAAGCCTTCTCATATCCTGTGCCTCTCCCTCCATGACTTGATTCCTATCTGTTTCACCAACTCCATCTCTCGTAACAATTAAACTTTCTGCTCGAGTATTTGCAAATTTCTCTTAGTTTTTAAAAAATACCACACAGCTGACAGCTATTTCTTCTGTTTAGAAAGCTTTTTCACTTTATTTTTAAATGACTTATTCTTAAGTTTTCACCTTAGGTATCATTGTCTCCACCAAGTCTTTCAAAAACCCCAGGTAAGGCACTGCGCCTCTCCTATACCATCCCACACATACTTCTATCATAATACAAAACATTTTGCTAAATCTTGTCTTTATAGCAGACATCCCAACCAGCACATAAGATCCTCAAGTATGGGATCCAGACTGCCTTATGACTAGGCATCCATCTTTTACTGATTCAGATAACTGAGACCCTGCCTGACTATTTCCCTGTTTTCCTTGCCTCATATTTCAGTTCATGTAGATCTTGGGCCTTTTCCTGTTCCTGTATCTCCCCACTTCTTCCCATCACTTTTGAGATAAGAGTCCAATCCCTGTTCAGCTATAATACCTGTTGACAGAACCCCTTTCTTTTCTGCCAGTACTTCCCCTGCTTTCCTGATCTGATCCTTCCTCTCTTGTTGACCAACCAATTCCTGGATCTGACAACTCAAGATAAATACTTCAACTACATTAATGGGTATTAAAACAAATGAACTGTGATGATTAATTATTTCCCAAACTACTTGAGTTACTGTAAGAGTCACTTCCATAGTATAGACAAAGACATGATATCAAGAAGAATGGGGTAATTCAAGTCAAGAGAATATCTCAGTTATTAATTAATCAAACTTTTTAGTTTAACTGCTTTACCTTGAGTTATAATTTTGGTCACATGTCTAGCTTGTTCCATGTTCTAAACAAAGCACACAATACTAAGTTATGCTTTTCAGATGAAAAAGATATCACACTCTTTCATTATGTTGGATATTAACTCTGAATTTTTTTTTTAAATAGAAGTACTGCATCTGTTGAGCCACATATAGTATCTTCCCTGCTGCCTTCTTACACCGTATCACATATGATGGCAATGATTAGCAGGGGATAGGAAAACCAGCCACATCCATAGCCATTAGCAGTTATACTATTGGGTACTATTTGCTATCATTTCCTTAATTAGCTACTAAAGGGTCTTAAGAGGCCCAAATTCCACAGTCTTAGTCTTATCAACGCCTCTCTAACCACTAAGCAAATCAACCCTAAGTATATGATCAACCTAGACTACACCTGAAATTAATATCCAATCTGCTATAAAGCAATAGAAACATACAATAAATGCTTTGCTTCAATGATCTGTCTTCACAGTGATATTTTTCTCTACAGCAAAAATTATCTGTTATCTATATTGCAGTATCTATATAGCAAAAATGAACCATTCTCCAAAAAAGGAGACAAGAACACAATGTCAGATTAAGTAGCAGAGCACTGCTACCTCTAAATTATCTTTAGTTTAGCTGTGAAATGTTAAGCAAGTCAGTCATCTGCTACCTCATCCGTAGCAAATTCATAGAATGATACGCAAGAGTGTGGTACAATTTTTCATTCAGCACTTTAAATCAAAGCATAGTAATTAACTTAAATAAGCTTTATAACTTAAATAGCTAAATGCAGTACCCAAAAAGTATTTAATAAATGATAGTCGCACAGAGTCGGACATGACTAAGCGACTGATCTGATCTGATCTGATCTGAGTGTAAAAAACTGGAGAAGGCAATGGCAACCCACCTCAGTACTCTTGCATGGAAAATCCCATGGACGGAGGAGCCTGGGGTGGGCTGCAGTCCATGCGGTCGAGAAGAGTCGGACATGACTGAGTGACTTCACTTTCACTTTCATGCATTGGAGAAGGAAATGGCAATGCACTCGTGTTCTTGCCTGGAGAATCCCAGGGACAGGGGAGCCTGGTGGGCTGCCGTCTATGGGGTCGCACAGAGTCGGACACAACTGAAGTGACTTAGCAGTAGCAGCAGCAGTGTAAAAAACATTCAACAGTTTTTTGTTTTTTTTTTTAAGATGCATTATCTTGCACTAAAAATAAAAAGTCCTTCCTTTCTTAAACGGATAAATTAAAAATAATTTTTAACAATGCTGAACACTGTTAAACTACAAAATTAGTCATTAAATTACTCAATTAAACCTCACTGCTCTATGGCTGGAAATGATATGATATACGGTCTGAACAACTTAAGTTTATTTCTGTGGGCTATATACATCGCACACCCTCCAAATACTAAGCATTGAACCAGATGAATTGACATATGTTACCTGGTATACAGTTGGTGCAGAGAAGGCAATGGCAACTCACTCCAGTACTCTTGCCTGGAAAATCCCATGGACGGAGCCACCTCGTGGGCTGCAGTCCATGAGGTCGCTAAGAGTCAGACACGACTGAGCAACTTCATTTTCACTTTTCACTTTCCTGCATTGGAGAAGGAAATGGCAACCCACTCCAGTGTTCTTGCCTGGAGAATCCCAGGGACGGGGGAGCCTGGTGGGCTGCCGTCTATGGGGTCGCACAGAGTCAGACACGACTGAAGGAACTTAGCAGCAGCAGCAGCAGCATACAGTTGGTGATGGACAGGGAGGCCCGGCGTGCTGTGATTCATGGGGTTGCAAAGAGTCGGACACGACTGAGCGACTGAACTGGAACTGGACTGAACTGGACCTGGTATACAGTAGGTGTGGCTGAAATGCAGCCGTGATTTGCACTCCCACCCTGTCCCCAGCCCCTTCCAGTCTGTGGAGCTGGATCACTTTCTGTCATTTTGTTGCCAGGTCCCCTGTCTTCTCCTGTCAGTTCCAGGGCTTAGTCCCTTAATGTCACTGAACTCCTTTGCTACTCTCCATCTAGCCACATCCAACTGCTACCTAACACGTCTTTTCTCTGTTTCTTCATCATTTTTCTCTCTTGTTTCCTGCTCTTCTCAGCTACCAGAAACAACAACACAAGAGCGATCTACTTCAAAGCCACAGTCAGCTGATCAATATATTCCTTCCCATCTAAAGAAAAAGAGAAAAGACTCAAAGCAGGTCAGGATGATCTTCGGCTTTTCAGAACTTTTCATCACAGTCTGATACCCAGACGTTCATTCATTGTTATAAAAGGTATTTCACAGTTTCTTTTACTTCTAAGTTTGGAATTACTACAGGTACTTGGTCTATAGAGAATTTAAGTTTTGATAATTATAGCATTTTAAGGTTAAAAAAGTAACAGAAGACAAGGTGGCTGCTTTCTCAACCCTTAAAAAAATTTGCCAAAAAACCTGCAAAATTTTCTATTAAGATCAGACCTTAAGGGGAGTTCCTGGGTGGCCTCGTGGTTAGAATTCCAGACTTTCATTGCCATAGCCTGAGTTCAGTCCCTGGATGGGGAACTGAGATGCTGCAAGCTGTGTGCCACAGCCAAAAACAAACAAACAAAAAATAGATCGTGAAATGAATGAACAGTGCTCCAAAGAAGGACATAAAAATATGGCCAAAAAGCAGATTAAAAGATACTTAATATTACCAATCATTAGGAAAATCAAAACCACTGAGGTATTACTTCATACCCATTAGGAGGACTATTATTATTATTATTATTATTTTTTAAGAGAGAAAATATGTCTGGCGAGGCTATGGAGAACTGTTGGTGAGGATGCAGAGAAAATGAAACCTCTGCACCGCCAGTAGGAAGGTAAAATAGTGCAGCCATTGTGGACAGCAGGATGGCAATTTCTAAACAATTACATACAGAATTAGCACATAATCCAACGCTTCCACTTCTGGGTATATAACCAAAAGAAATGAAAGCAGGAGACTAAAATAGATATTTGCACACTCGTGTTCACAGCAGCATTATCCGCAATAGCCAAAAGGTGGAAGCAACACAGTATTCACAGACAAATGAACAGATAAACAAATTGTAGTCTATATATGCAAGAGAATATTATTCAGCCTTAAAAAAGGAAGAACATTGAACATGCTACACCATACATGAACTTTGAAGGCACTATGCTGAACAAAATAAGCCAGTCACAAAGGGACAAACGGCATATGGTTCCACTTACATGAGATATCTAGAGCAGAAACAAAATTCAGAGAGAAAGAAAGTAGACTAATGGTTGCCCAGGGCTGAGAAGAGGGAGAATGGGAAATGTTTAATGGGAATGGAGTTTTGCTTGGGGAAGATAAAAAATTCTGGAAATGGATGGTAGTGACAGCTGCATAACAATGTGAATGTATTAATACTTGATGCCACTGAAGTGTACACTTAAAAATGGTTAAAATGACTGATTTTATGTTATGTGTATTTTACTACAATTTTAGAGAAAAAAGAATGAAAAGTTGACATAAGTTAGCTTTTTTCACTCACTACTCAGTTACCCATGGCCACTGTACAAACCCAATTTGATCCTAAAACAGGACAAGTTATGTAAATATGCTAATGCGAGCCTGGAAACATCTCTACATATCTGGAGACATCAGATTCTCCTCATAGAGGACTGTCGGGGAAAGCTGAGAAAAATAGGCTGTCAATAAAAAAGATCACTTATGGTCACACAAATCACTGAATAAATATTCTTGAGAATTTTAAACACTGATGACTGCATGCCTAGATCCTTGCTATTCCAAGATATTTCAAGATATACCAAATATATTTCTTTTCCTAGCCTGAAACACATACCACATACCTCCAGAGCTCACTTTCTGATTTCATCCAGATCTCTACTCAAAAGTCGTCTTATCAAAGAGGCTGACACTGACCACCCTATTTAAAAGAGCATGCTCCATCCTTCTGTCTCCCCTCAGTGTGCTTTATTTTTCTTCATAGCTCTTATCACTACCTGACATATTTATTTGCTAATTGTCCTTCTCTATCCACAATGTAAATTTCAACACAAAGATGGCCTCTTCCGTTTGCTATTGGAAACCCAGCACCTAGAACGCTACCCAGCACACTGAAGGTGGCCAATGAATATCTGTTAATTGAATGACTGGATAGATGTTTACAGTTTCATAGGTCATATTGCCCTCTTGACTTTGGTACCAGCATTGTAGTAGCCACTGCCTCAAAGACATCCAGTATCCCTGGTTTAGGCTCACCCTTAAGTTGAAGGAACACTTAGTTGAAGAGTCAGATAGAAGCCTGGTAGCAGCATGTCAAAAAACTGCTCCCTGACTTACTTTCTAACTCAGTTCAGTTCAGTCAGTCCCTCAGTCGTGTCTGACTCTTTGCAACCCAATGGACGCAGCACTCCAGGCTTCCTTGTCCATCACCAACTCCCGGAGCTTGCTCAAACTCATGTCCATGGAGTTGGTGGTGCCATCCAACCATCTCATCCTCTGTCGTCCCCTTTTGACGTTCGTTTTCTAAATACATTAAATAAATACAGTGTATCTGTTCCTCGCAATGAGGGATAAAGAATAAACACGAAGAATGTATCTCTAACAAAGCTTTAAGACAAAAGTTACCGTGAAATGGATATTTCACGCATTTTGGTAAATGGTATAAGGCACATGGTAGCCTGAAAAACCGGAGGATTTTTCCCTTTGGAACTTTTGAGAGGATTTGGGGAAATAGACAAATGCAAGATAGTCAAAAACTAACCAATTACTTGGCACAACGAATACACACTCCGGAGCTCTAGACGAATATGTTAAATCTCTGAATGAGGGAAAGAGAAGACTGACTCCAAAATATACCTAACTTTATTTCAAAGTCAAAAGTCTTCAATTACGAACGCATCCCAGTGAAATGTCCCACCAGAGCTCGTGCAAGTTACAAGTTTTGAGAGCATTTTATAACTGCACTTCATAGTCTTCCGTCTGCAACGAATGATTTCTGATAAAGGTCTGTCAGGTGATGGTAATTTTCGTAGAAAAATCTTTAACCAGAAAACTGCAATGCATCCCCCTCCACCCTACCCCCCAACCTGAGAAAGCTTAGGAAGGCCCATTACGCTACAGTCTCCAAGTGGAAGGAGACTCAGCCAGGGAACACACGTGTTCTGCCCCGCATCGAAAATGGAAATAGCAGGAGTTAAGCTGCCCATCGGCGAGGTCCCGGGCAGAAGGCAGAGGGGTGCGCAGGAACCACAACTTGGCTCTCGGGTACCCTCCGGCCTCCTCCGGCGGCAGCGACCCCCGCCCAGGATGAATCAAGGGGCCGGCCTCTTCCTCTTGACTCCTGCCCGGGCCTGCCCCCCGCGAGCTCGCACGCCGGCAAACGCTTGTCCTACCTGAACTCTGCCCCCAGCTGCAGGGCTGTGGGGGGAGGCGGGAGGAGGCGTGGCCTTCCAGCTCGCCAGTCGAACTCCCTCGTGCGGTTGTTATGACTTTCCCTCTCGGGAATCCGCGCCCCGATCAAGTTCAAGTTGCACTTCCGGGGTCCGCTAGAGACTGCAACGTCATCGCGCACGCGACGCCGACGGCCGCGACCGGCCGGAAGTGGGCGGGGCGCGGTCGCTGGGTTGGTTCCCTGGGCTGTTCAGTTCAGTTCAGTTCAGTTGAGTCGCTCAGTCATGTCCTACTCTTTGCGACCTCGTGAATCGCAGCACGCCAGGCCTCCCTGTCCATCACCACCTCCCAGAGTTCACTCAAACTCACTTCCATCGAGTCTGTGATGCCATCCGGCCATCTCATCCTCTGTCGTCCCCTTCTCCTCTTGCCCCCAATCCCTCCCAGCATCAGAGTCTTTTCCAATGAAGAGTCAACTCTTCGCATGAGGTGGCAAAGTATTGGAGTTTCAGCTTTAGCATCAGTCCTTCCAAAGAACACCCAGGGCTGATCTCCTTCAGAATGGACTGGTTGGATCTCCTTTCAGTCCAAGGGACTCTAAAGACTCTTCTCCAACACCACAGTTCAAAAGCATCAACTCTTAGGCGCTCAGCTTTCTTCACGGTCCAACTCTCACATCCATACATGACTACTGGAAAAACCATAGCCTTGACTAGACGGACCTTTGTTGGCAAAGTAATGTCTCTGCTTTTCAGTATGCTATCTAGGTTGGTCATAACTTTTCTTCCAAGGAGTAAGCGTCTTTTAATTTCATGGCTACAATCACCATCTGCAGTGATTTTGGAGCCCCACAAAATAAAGTCTGAGACTGCTTCCACTGTTTCCCCATCTGTTTCCCCAGAAGTGATGGGACCAGATGCCATGATCTTAGTTTTCTGAATGTTGAGCTTTAAGCCAACTTTTTCACTCTCCTCTTTGACTTTCATCAAGAGGCTTTTTAGTTCCTCTTCACTTTTTGCCATAAAGGTGGTGTCATCTGCATATCTGAGGTTATTGATATTTCTCCCGGCAATCTTGACTCCAGTTTGTGCTTCTTCCAGCCCACCGTTTCTCATGATGTATTCTGCATATAAGTTAAATAAGCAGGGTGACAATATACAGCCTTGACGTACTGCTTTTCCTATTTGGAACCAGTCTGTTGTTCCATGTCCAGTTCTAACTGTTGCTTACTGACCTGCATATAGGTTTGCTCTGTCTTCAAAAGGTATCCTAAATCTAACCAGTTCTTACCACTTCTACAACTTCTACATTGGTCCTCAATGGGTGTTCAAAGTGACTGTTCTAAATGCTTCTATTCTTACCTCTGTACAATCTAGTCTCCAATTGGCAACTGTAGAAATCCATTTAAAAAGAAAATTAGAATCTGTTCCTTCCCTATTCAAAACATTTAAGATGTTCTCTACTAAAATTAAAATCCAAAGTTGTTTTCATACATCCATAAGATCCTGAATGATCTGACACTGGGCCACCCCAAGCTGCTGTTGAAGAAAAAGGTGGTAAGAAATAGTTTTGGAGTGAGGCATGGGAACTTGGCCAATAATTTGGAGTTTTGGAAAAGACGATGCTAAACATGATTTACCAACTCTTGCTTGGAAGACAAGAGACTTGGTATTCTTCATTGACAGAGTACAGAGATAATAACTGTTAAGTTTTCCCAGCAACTAGTAGACATGTTGGTACGTGGCTAGGTGTTTTCATTTGCTAGGGCTGCCATAAGAAAGTACCTAAAACCAGGTGGCTTAAACAATGGAAATGTATTGCCTCACAGCTCTGGAGGTTAGAAGTCTGAGACCAAAGTACACCCAATGTTGGTTCCTTCCAAGGGCTGCAAGGAAGAATTTGTTCCTTGCCTCTCCCTTGCTTCTACAGGGATGCTGGCAATCTTTGATGCCCCTTGCCTTGTAGCTACATCACCCCAATCTCTTTAGTTTCACATGAGATTCTCTCTGTGTGCTGTCTCTGTGTCCAAATTTCCTTATTATAGGGACGTCAGTCATATTAAATAAGGGCCCATCCCAGTGACCTCATTTTAACCTGATTACCTATCTGATGACTTTATTCCAAGTAAGGTCACATTCTGAGGTACTGGGCTTAGGATTTCCTGTATCTTTATGGAGAGACACAAACTCTAGGGTAGAATTATTTTGAAGAAAGGGAGAGAAGTAACTCTAGCAGAAAGGAACAAACAAGTCAGTAGAATAAGGTTGTGTGAAGTAAGCTGCAAGAAGAGGGACTGCATGGAAAGTTAGAGATATTGGCTGGAGCATCTGTCCCATGTATCAGAGAATGGCAGTGTTGGAATTCCTGGACTTGGGTGAACCTCCAGAACAAAATGTACAAAAGTACTTGATGACAGAAAACACAAGCACCTGGACATTTTTACTGAGGGAAGCATGGTCACAGTCTATGACAGCCTTTTCTTCCCACTCATGAGGCGACATTGAAGGACCTCAAAGTAACAGAATAAGTGTGGAACATATAGAAGTAAAAGGTGCAGAAGGTGAGACAAAACAATTTTCCCTTCCTTCCAGCCATATTTGTGAGTCAGGAGTATGATTGGAAAGAACACAGTTTAGAGTGAATTAGAGATTTCCAGTCCAATATGTAAAGAGTTTGAAGCTTGAAAATCAGCATTCTTATCCTCACGACAAGAAAGAAAAGCCTAAAAACCTAAATTCAACAGCTCTTTTTAGATCCTTTAGAGAATTGAAGTCAGAAAACTATTACACCTCAAATTAAAAAGACAGGAAAGTAGTTAACGAAAAGCATAGCTTAACAGAAATCAAACTCCATTCCTGCCAGAGACACTTAGAGGGCTCCAACAAACCTATGTACACCAGGACCCAGAGACCCCACAGAGACTGAGCCAGAACCATGTTTGAGTGTCTCCTGACGAGGTACGGTCAGCAGTGGCCTGCCGCAGGGGCAGGGGCTCTGGATGCAGCAGATCCAGGTATGGCATAAGCCTTCTTGGAGGAGGTCACCATTAACCCACCATAGAGCTGCCAGAGCTTACACAGGACTGGGAAATAGACTCTTCGAGGGCACAAACAGAACCTTGTGTGAACCAGGACCCAGGAGAAAGGAGCAGTGGCCCCACAAGAGACTGACCCAGACTTCCCCGTGAGTGTCCAGGAGTCTCAAGCAGAGGCACAGGTCAGTGGTGGCCTGCTGCAGGGTTGGGGGCACTGAGTGTAGCAGTGAATGCATGGGACCATTTGAAGGAGGTCGCCATTATCTTCATTACCTCCACCATAGTTTGGCCTCAGGTAAATAAAAGGCAGGGAACACAGCCCCACCTATCAACATAAAATTGGATTAAAGATTCACTGAACATGGATCCATCAGAGATCCGATTCCCCCTCAGTCAGTCTCTCCCATCAGGAATCTTCCATAAACCTCTTATCCTTCTCAATCAGAGGGCAGACAGACTGGAAACCACAGTCACCAAAACTAACCAATCTGATCACATGAACCATGCCTTGTCTAACTCAATGAAACTATGAACCATGCCACATAGGGCCACCCAAGACAGTCGGTCATGGTGGAGAGTTCTGACAAAATGTGGTCCACTAAAGAAGGGAATGGCAAACCACTTCATCATTCTTTCCTTGAGAACCCCATGAACAGTTTGAAAAGGTAAAAAGATAGGACACTGAAAGATGAACTCCCCAGTTCGGTAGGTGCCCAATATGCTACTGGAGATCAGTGGAGAAATAACTCCAGAAAGAATGAAGAGACAGAGCCAAAGCAAAAACAACACCCAGTTCTGAATGTGACTGGTGATAGAAGCAAAGTCCAATGCTGTAAAAAGCAATATTGCATAGGAACCTGGAATGTTAGGTCCGTGAATCAAGACAAATTGGAAGTGGTCAAACAGGAGATGGCAAGAGTGAATGCCGACATTTTAGGAATCAGCAAACTAAAATGGGCTGGAGGGGTGGATTTAACTCAGATGACCATTATATCTACTACTGTGGGCAAGAATCCCTTAGAAGAAATGGAGTAGCCATCATAGTCAACAAAACAGTAAAAAATGCAGTACTTGGATGCAATCTCAAAAATGACAGAATGATCACTGTTCATTTCCAAGACAAACCATTCAGTATCACAGTAATCCAAGTCTATGCCCCCACGAGTAATGCTAAAGAAGCTGAAGTTGAATGGTTCTATGAACACCTACAAGATCTTCTAGAACTAACACCCAAAAAAGATGTCCTTTTTATTATAGGGGACTGGAATGCAAAAGTAGGAAGTCAAGAAACACCTGGAGTAACAGGCAAATTTGGCCTTGGAGTACAGAATGAAGCAGGGAAAAGCCTAACAGAGTTTTCCCAAGAGATCGCACTGAACAGAGCAAACACCCTCTTACAACAACACAAGAGAAGACTCTACACATGGACATCCCCAGATGGTCAATACTGAAATCAGATTGATTATATTCTTTGCACCCAAAGATGGAGAAGCTCTACACAGTCAGCAAAAACAAGACCAGGAGCTGAGTGTGGCTCAGATCATGAACTACTTATTGCCAAATTCAAACTTAAATTGAAGAAAGTAGGGAAAACCACTAGTCCATTCAGGTATGACCTAAATCAAATCCCTTATGATTGTACAGTGGAAATGACAAATAGATTCAAGGGATTAGATCTGATAGACAGAGAGCCTGAAGAACTATGGATGGAGGTTCATGACATTGTACAGGAGGCAGTGATGAAGACCATCCCCAAGGAAAAGAAATGCAGAAAAGCAAAATGGCTGTCTGAGGAGGCTTTACAAATAGCTGTGAAAAGAAGAGAAGTGAAAAGCAAAGAAAAGGAAAGATATACCCATTTGAATGCAGAGTAGCATTCAAGTAGCAAAGAATAGCAAGGAGAGATAAGAAAGCCTTCCTCAGTGATCAGTGCAAAGTAATAGAGGAAAACAACAGAACTGGAAAGACTAGAGATCTCTTTAAGAAAATGGAAGATACCAAGGGAAATTTTCATGCAAAGATGGACACAATAAAGGATAGAAATGGTATGGACATAACAGAAGCAGAAGATATTAAGAAGAGGTGGCAAGAATACACAGAAGAACTGTACAAAAAAGAGCTTAACAACCCAGATAATCACAATGGTATGATCTCTCACCTAGAGCCAGACATCCTGGAATGCAAAGTCAAGGGGGCCTTAGGAAGCATCACTACGAACAAAGCTAGTGGAGGTGATGGAATTTCAGTTGACTATTTCAAATCCTAAAAGATGATGCTATGAAAGTGCTGCACTCAATATGCCAGTAAATGTGGAAAACTCAGCAGTGGCCACAGGAATGAAAAACGTCAGTTTTCATTCCAAGACCTAAGAAAGGCAATACCAAAGAATGCTCAAACTACTGCACAATTGCACTCATCTCACACGCTAGTAAAGTAATGCTCAAAATTCTCCAAGCCAGGCTTCAGCAATACGTGAACCGTGAACTTCCAGATGTTGAAGCTGGATTTAGAAAAGGCAAAGGAACTAGAGGTCAAATTGCCAACATCCGTTAGATCATTGAAAAAGCAAGAGAGTTCCAGAAAAACATCTATTTCTGCTTTATTGACTATGCCAAAGCCTTTGACTGTGTGGATCACAATGAACTGTGGAAATTTCTGAAAGAGATGGGAATACCAGACCACCTGATCTGCCTTTTGATGCAGGTCTAGAAGCAACAGTTAGAACTGGACATGGAACAACAGACTGGTTCCAAATAAGAAAGGGAGTATGTCAAGGCTGTTTATTGTCACCCTGCTTATTTAACTTATATGCAGAATACATCATGAGAAACGCTGGGCTGGATGAAGCACAAGTTGGAATCAAGATTGCTGGGAGAAATATCAGTAACCTCAGATATGCAGATGATACCACCCTTATGGCAGAAAGCAAAGAAGAACAAAAGGGCCTCTTGATGAAAGTGAAAGAGGAGCGTGAAAAAGTTGGCTTAAAGCTCAACATTCAGAAAACTAAGCTCGTGGCATCTGGTCCCATCACCTCATGGCAAATAGATGGGGAAACAGTGACAGACTTTATTTTGGGGGGCTCCAAAATCACTGCAGATGGTGACTGCAGCCATGAAATTAAAAGGGACTTGCTCCTTGGAAGAAAAGTTATGACCAACCTAGACAGCATGTTAAAAAGCAGAGACATTACTTTGCCAACAAAGGTCCGTCTAGTCAAGGCTATGGTTTTTCCAGTAGTCATGTATGGACGTGAGAGTTGGACTATAAGGAAAGTTGAGTGCAGAAGAATTGATGCTTTTGAACCATGGTGTTGGAGAAGACTCTTGAGAGTCCCTTGGACTGCAAGGAGATACAACCATTGAATCCTAAAGGAAATCAGTCCTGAATATTCACTGGAAGGACTAATGCTGAGGCTGAATTTGTAACACTTTGGCCACCTGATGTGAAGAACTGACTCACTGGAAAAGACCCTGATGCTGGGAAAGATTGAAGGCAGGAAGAAAAGGGGACGTCAGAGGATGAGATGGTTGGATGGCATCACCGACTCAATGGACATCAGTTAGAGTAAACTCTGGGAGGTGGTGATGGACAGGGAGGCCTGGTGTGCTGCAGTCCATGAGGTTGCAAAGAGTTGGACACGACTGCGTGAGTGAACTGAACAGGAAGCAGAAGTCAGTATGGGTAGAACACTTTAAATTGTAATAGATGAATTGGCAGAAGGTCACCGTCCAGGTGAGCTATTTAAAATCCTAAAAGAAGATGCTTTTAAAGTGCTGCACTCAATATGTCAGCACATTTGGAAATCTCAGCTGTGGGAAAGGTCAGTTTTCATTCTAATCCCAAAAAGGGCAATGCCAAAGAATGTTCAAACTACCATACAAATGCACTCATTTCACATGGTAATAAAGTTATGCTCAAAATCATTCAATCTCAGCTTCAGCAGTATGTGAACTGAGAATTTCCAGATATACAAGCTGTGTTTAGACAAGGTTGAGGAACCAGATATCAAATTGCCAACATTAGTTGGATCATGGAGAAAGCAAGGGGATTCCAGAAAAAACATTTCCTTCATTGACTACACTAAAGCCTTTGACCTTGTGGATTACAACAAACTGTGAACATTTCTTAAAGAGATGTGAATACCGTACCACCTTATCTGTCTCCTGAGAAACCTGTATGCAGTACAAGAAGCAACAGAGCCAGACATGGAAAAATCAACATTCAAAAACTAAGGTCATGGTATCTGGACCCATCATTTCATGGCAAATGGAAGGGGAAAAAGTGGAAGCAGTGACAGATTTTATTTTGGGGGTTTCCAAAATCACTATGATGGTGACTGCAGCCACGAAATAAAAAGACACTTGCTTCTTGGAAGGAAAGCTAGACAGCATAGTAAAAAGCAGAGACATCACTATGCCAACAAAGGTCCACATAGAAAAAGCTATGGTTTTTCTAGTAGTCATGTATGGATGTGAGAGTTGGGCCATAAAAGAAGGCTGAGCACTGAAAAGCTGATGCTTTTGAATGGTGGTGCTGGAGAAGGACGACTCTTGAGAGTCCCCTGGACAGCAAGGAGATTAAACCAGTCAATCCTAAAGGAAATCAACCCTGAATAATCATTGTAATGACTGAAACACCAATACTATGGCCACCTGATAGGAAGAGCTGACTCATTGTACAAAAAATCCTGATGCTGGGAAAGACTGAAGGCAAAAGGAGAAGGGGATGGCAGCAGATGAGAAGATTAGATTGCATCCCATCTCAGTGGACATGAATTTGAGCAAACTCCAGGGGATAGTGGGAGTCTTCCCTGTGGCTCAGAGGGTAAAGCATCTCCCTGCAATGCAGGAGACCTGGGTTCGTTCCCTGGGTCCGAAAGATCCCCTGAAGAAGGAAATTGCAACCTACCCCGGTACCTTTGCCTGGAAAATCCCATGGACGGAAAAGCCTGATAGGCTACAGTCCATACAGTCACAAAGAGTTGGACACGCCTGATCGACTTCACTTTCTTTTTCTTTCTTTCAGGGGATAGTGAAGGACAGGGGAGCCTGGCATGCTGCACTCCATGGGGTCGCAAACAGTAGGACACAGTGGCTAAGCAGCAACACTGTGGACTACTCTAGGCGTTGAAACTCATGGACTGGTTTGAGAATCAAGACTCCCAAGTGGTTTCATTGGTTGTGGAAAGGAAGGTAGAACACTTTTGTGACTGTTACCTCCAGGAGCCACATTGAAAATCAGAGAAAAATTCTCTTCTGACAGTGGGAGAGGAAAAGTGACCATTTTGAAATATGCCCAGAGCTCTCTATTTTCCTTAACAAAGCCTGCCTTTAAGGGAAACTGTTTTACCAGACCCTAACCAACCAGGTGCTTACCAGCCTAGTGGAATGAAACTGCTCTACTCCAGACCACTCTAACCTTCGAAGTGGAAAGAAAGTGGACTTCATGCAGCAAAAGAAGGGAACAGTAAGCAGAGAGATGAAAATGTTAAGAAAGATTCAAAAGGAAATGGTAGAAATCTAAAACATAGGAACGGAAATGAAAAATACTTCTGGCAGTCTGACTCATAAGTAGACTGAACACAAACAAGGAAGGAATCTAGGTTGAGGGTATGTCAAAAGAAACTTCCAAAACTGAAAAACAAAAAGAAAAAGGAATCAAAAAGATGAAACAGAATACCCAAGAAAGTGGGAAAATTACAAAAAGTTTAGTGTGTGCCTAATGCAAATGCTAGAAAAAGAAGGGAGGAAGAAATAAAAAGGAACTATTTGAAGTAATGACACAATTTTTCAAAATTATTGACACACTAAAATCCACAGATCCAAGAACTTAGAGGAGTCTAAACTAGATAAATAGTAAAAAAAAATTTACACTTGGGCATATATAATCAAACATTAGAAAATCAAAGTCTATGAGAAAATTTTGAAAGAAGTCAGGGAAGAAAATAATGCTGCCTACAGAGGGAAAAAAAAAAAAAAAGATGTGAGTTTTTAAACTTTTTTTCCAGAAACTATGCAAGTAGACAATGGAATGATATATTTAGACTTGAAAGACTAAAACACCAACATAGAATTTGATATCCAGTGAAATTACCCCTAGAAATAGAGGAAAAATAAAGACTTTCTCAGACAAAAATGGAGGGAAATTGTCACCAGAAGATTTGCCCTGGAAGAAATGTTAAAAGAAGTTCTTGAAAGAGGAATGTTACAGATCAGAAATTTGGATCCACCTAAAGAGTTTATGAGAAGGAATAAATTATAATCTTTTTTTTTAATTTTCCTTAGTTGATGTAACAGATAGCACTGTTCAAGGTAATGTGAACATTGTAGTCTGTGATTATAGCTTATGCATAAGTGAAATGAATGACGGCAGTGCTACCAAGGACTGGAGGGAGAAATTGAAAATACTTTGTATTTTCAGTACTCATGAAGCATTATTGTGTTACTGGAATGTGGACTTAGGTAAATTATAAATGTATATTGCAAATCCTAGAGCAACCTTTTTAGATCATCCAAAAAAAAGAAAAGTTTGAATTGATATATTAAGACAGGATGTAAACTGGAATCTTATAAATGTTCATTTAGAGGACATCAGAGAAGGCAGAAAAAGTATGGAAGACCCTAGAAAAGAAGAATATGGAGGAATGAACAGAAAACAATGAATAGAAGCAATGAATAGAAAATATTTAAAGTAGTTTAGATCATATTAGGTGTTTAAATATCTAAAATTGAGACATTCCAAAACATCCTAATGTAAACAGAAAAGCCATAATGCAAGACTAGCATATAATCTAGGGGTAAAAAAAATATTTGACAAAACAGGTTTGAAATTTCTGCTTATTTCCCCCAACCCCAAGTGCTACATATTCAGTGTAGAAGTCATATGTTAACACACACATACACACACACATATAGGTATGTATACAAATAAGAGAAACTATCATCATGTTAAAATCATGTTTTCAAGTTGGAAAGGGTACCTCCTCATTGGAATATTATTTAATAGGACTGAGTAATTCTTCAGTCTCTTCCTGGTACTTTTATGAACTTTCTCTACCAGTTTACATCTCAAGTCTGAACTCTTTTATTCCTAGTTCTCCACAGTTACTTCTTTAAGCACAAATTTTAGTCTGATCTCTTCTTATTCTAATCCTTTATACACTTATGTCTCTTGTGGCCAACATGATTATTCCCAAATATCCTCAGAAATGTATCTACTTCCCAATATTCACTGGAACTTGGTATATTGAATATGGTTAGTAGGCTTTAAGATATATTCCCACATTCTTATAATGAGACTTCCTTACACACACACACACACACATGCACACACACAGAGTACATAACTATAATCTGAGCTGTGAGTACAATTATGTGATGAGCTGTGTGAGTTCTCCTAATTAATCTCTGAATATAAGGGTGGTCTTGAAGCCTTCCCCCAAACAGAGTTACCTATTCTTAAAAGAAAAGACAAGTCCCTTAAGAGATACAGACTGATCCCAAGCTAACTCATTGTTGGAATCATTAGACAAGAAAGAATTAAAGAGCTATTACAACTATGCTTAATGTCTTAAAATATATTCACATTGAACAAAAATGCAGGAATTCTCAAGAAACACATAAAATTTACAATAAGGAACCAAATGGAAATTCCATTACAAAGCAACAAAAGGATCCCCTCCTCCTGAGTTTGAGTGGGATGAGCAACTTGCTCTTAACTACTAGAACTGGATAAAGGAGATGGAATGTGCATGATTAAATACATGTGATTTTGTAACATACAGTTGTAACATTCACCTTGCAAGATTGTTTCTTACAGAGCACACAAGAGGCCATTTTGGCTAGACTCACATGGCAAGAAACTGAAGCTCTGAGTTGGTAGCCTGCAAGGTGATGAATGTCGTTAACAACAATGTGAACTTAGAAGTGGTGTATTACCCAGTTGAACCTCGGATGAGTCCAAGCCGTGGCTGACACCGGCATTGCAGCCTTGTGAGGTCCTGAGCGGGGAGCCCAGCTAAACCATGTCCAGACACTTGACACAAAGGCTATGGGATGATGAAGGTGTGTGTTGTTTCAAGCTGCCAAGTTATGATAGTATTGTTAATTCTGTAGTAATTACTAATATAAGTCTTTTTCTTATAAGTAGTTATTATGATATTTTGAGGGGAAAAGAGATTTACAGGGCTTTGGATTCTTTAAATTCTGGAGAAACAAGTGTTTACCGCTCTACTCATGATGCTGTTGTAAACATTTCTCAAAGGCAAAGCGGGTAGTTTTTATTGTTGTGTAGAATAATCTTTGATACCAAATATACAGGTCTCATAGTTCCCCATTAAAATTTAAAAGCTTTCAGTCATCATGTTAAGAAAGTTCATTAGTAGAGATTCCACTTACAGCCGTGTGTGTATGTGTGCACATGGTAAATAAAGAGCACACAATATTATAAAATAATATAAAGTCTACCATCTTAACCCATTTTAACCATTTTTAAGTGTCTGGTTCAGCAGTATTAAATATAGTCATGTTGTTGTGAAACATATGGTCAGAATATTTTTCTTCTTGTAAAACTGAAACTCTATACCTATTAAACAACTCCTCTTTCCCCCTCCCCGTAATCCCAAGTAGCCATCATTCTGCTTTGTTTCTATGAATCTGACTACTCTTAGATACTTCAGATAAGTAGAATCATACAGCATTTGTCTTTTTGTGGCTGTCTTATTTCATCTAGCACAGTGTTTTTTTAAATTATGCAATACTTCAAGAATCATGAAAATCATTAAAAAAAATTTTTTTATAAGAAATTTCTGATATAAACTACCTGAAGCTCCTTTTGACTCAGGAATCTGTGAAGTGGGATAATAGGATATTTAACATAAACCGATATTAGTAGACAAAACAGCGATTTATGTTTCCCATTTCTCGGTTGGTAGTTTTATAACATTTTTTTCATCGAGATGACAATCTAAAATATCTGAAATATACATTATCATCTATACAGTTGACTCTTGAACACAGGGGTTAGGGGTGCCTATCCTGACTGTGTAATGTTCCAACTGACTCTCCATATCCACAGTTCTGAATCTACAGATCAGCCAACTGTATATTATGTAGCAGTGTGGTATATATTTAGTAAAACATCTGCATGTAAGTGAACCTGTACAGTTCAAACCTATGTTGTTCAAGGGTAAACTGTATTTTATTAAAAATTATTTCATATTGTTTTAACATTCAGTTCAGTTCAGTCACTCAGTCGTGTCCAGCTCTTTGCGACCCCATGAATTGCAGCACACCAGGCCTCCCTGTCCATCACCAACTCCCGGAGTTCACTCAGACTCACGTCCATCGAGTCGGTGATGCCATCCAACCATCTCATCCTCTGTCGTCCCCTTCTCCTCCTGCCCCCAATCCCTCCCAGCATCAGAGTCTTTTCCAATGAGTCAACTCTTTGCATCAGGTGGCCAAAGTACTGGAGTTTCAGCTTCAGCATCATTCCCTCCAAAGAAATCCCAGGGCTGATCTCCTTCAGAATGGACTGGTTGGATCTCCTTGCAGTCCAAGGATCTCTCAGGAGTCTTCTCCAACACCACAGGTCAAAAGCATCAATTCTTTGGTGCTCAGCCTTCTTCACAGTCCAACTCTCACATCCATACATGACCACTGGAAAAACCATAGCCTTGACTAGATGGACCTTTGTTGGTAAAGTAATGTCTCTGCTTTTCAATATGCTATCTAGGTTGGTCATAACTTTTCTTCCAAGGAGTAAGCGTCTTTTAATTTCATGGCTGCAGTCACCATCTACAGTGATTTTGGAGCCCCAAAAAATAAAGTCTGACAGTGTTTCCACTGTTTCCCTATCTATTTCCCATGAAGTGATGGGACCAGATGCCATGATCTTCATTTTCTGAATGTTGAGCTTTAAATGTTGAGTTTTAACATTGCTAGGCCAATAATAGATAACTTTATAATTACATAAAAATACAGTTAAACAAAACACAGAAGGAATATTTTATAGGAAGATAATATTATTGTAATAAGCATATGCAGTTATTAAATATAACTTCATTCCTATTGTTTACTTATACTAAAATGAATGTGAGAAAGAATAACTGTTTTGGAGTATCACTTTTTATCATAATTTAAGAAACATCAAACGTAAAGTCACAATGATCTGGCAGGTCAATGACCTGTCAGTTAAATTCCCAATTATAAATCTTATTGTTCATAACTAGGACATGGAAGCAGCCTACATGTCCATCGACAGATGAATGGATAAAGAAATTGTGGTACATATATACAGTGGAATATTACTCAGCCATTAAAAGGAACTCATCTGAGTCAGTTCTAGTTCTAGAGCCTGTTATACAGAGCGATGTAAGTCAGAAAGAGAAAAGAAGTATCGTATGTTAATATATATACATGGAATCTAGAACAATGGAACTGATGATCCTATTAGCAGGGCAGGAATGGAAATGCAGACAAGCATACAGAGCACTCTTGTGGACACAGCAGGGGAGGAGAGGGCGGGACAAGCTGAGAGTAGCACTGAAATGTGTACATGATCATATGGAAAACACACAGCTAGTGGGAAGATGCTGTATAACACGGGGAGCTGAAACTGGTGCTCAGCGACAACCTAACGGGGTGGGAGCGAGGTTCAGAGGGAGGGGACGTATGTATACTTATGGCTGATTCACGCTGAATGACAGGAACCGATACAGTGTTATAATTATCCTCCAAAAAGTTTAAGAAAAAATAAATTTATTGCATTTATAACTACAGTAATTTAATAGAGCCATGGAGAACAGAAATCAAGTGAAAACTCTGGTCTCCTTTCACCTCATCTCATAGCCATTTAGAATTTTTTTTTAATACAAACTAAATCACTTTCCAGGATTTATACAGAAATGTACAGATTCAATTAAAACTAGTGTTAACAGATGATCTTTAGATATATTAGGCAAAAGAAACCAAATGTGAAATCCTGTGGTTTATAAGATGATTTTATTTAGTTTTTGGATCAGTTTTTTTTTTTTTTTACTATTTTAGTGTCTATTCTAATAAAACATAGTTATGCAGCATTAGTACATCCCTAAGCTGAAGGAATAAAAGGCAACTGTTGCCTTATGTTGGTTGTTATAGTAACTGTTTATAGTAAGACTATACAGAAAGTCTAATTCTCACCAAAGTTTCTTACCATTTTTTAAATGGTCTTCAATAGAATTTTTAGAAATTACTTCAACCATGTCTTAAAACACTTGGTTTATGATTATACTGGCCAATCAAAGTAAAATTCTTTAAAAATAAAGTGTGTTATTTGGCAAGCAGCTGACTACACGGCCATTCATGTGTTTTTATGTAAGGAGACAATGCAAGAGAGTTTCTAAGGTGGCCTCTGCCAAGCTTTACTCTTTGCAAAATGCTCAAGTACTTTCCCTTGGAAATTAGGTAGCCTATACACAGTTTATAAAAATCACAGAATGTAAGGGCCTGAATAACCTGAGAATCTCAGTAACTATGATGTTCAATGTCATATGGCCTAAAGTAATTCGTGATATAAGGCTTCTCCCAGATGTCCTATAGATTGCTCCACAGTCTAATTGTCTTTGCTGTCTTCTCACAATGACACCCATTTAAGCAACTGTGTTTATTAACTGTCCACTAGATAAATAACTCTACAGTAGACACTTGGGGTGACTACTGTTATAAAGGGAAACGTCAAATTACATCGTAAAGACTTCGATGGCTTTTTCATCTAATATCAGGCACTGATTGGAAGGATATAGTAAATACAACTTTACTTGGCATAGAAGGCACTAGAACATACTCCATTTCTTTTGTGCATCTGTGCATGTGTGTGTGTATCAATGTAACGGAAATAAGAGAAGTAAGAGAAACTATGAAATTACAGATAATGAAGTGCTAGAGTGAGTTTTGAACATGACTTTGGGAGAAAGATGAGTTCTTGTTGGGAAAAATGACAGCTGTGTGGCTCAGATGACAGGCAGTTCCTTGAACTTGGCACTTCTGGGTATAGGTTCTGAAAGCGTATGATTAGAAGTCTGAATGTGATGTCTGAAAAATCACTATGGACACGTAGATTGTTGTTATTTAGTCACTAAATTGTGTCCGACTCTGTGAACCCATCAACAGTAGCCTGCCAGGCTCCCCTGTCTATGGGGTTTTCCAGGCAAGAATACTGGAGTGGGTTGCTATTTTCTTCTCCAGGGGATCTTCCCAACCCAGGGATCGAACCAGCAACTCCTACATTGGCAGGGGGATTCTGTACCACTAAGCCACCAATGAAGCCCATCATAGGCATAGATATTACTAAAGTTATACTTCAAGAGAGTGCTTTTTGTGGCTGTGATTAAAATAAATTGGATGAGAAAGAGGCGATGGGAAAGGAGACTGGTACGGCGGTGTTATTAAAGGCAGTTACGATCGACTTGGGTTACGGCTACAAAATTAATTTGAACTTTTCAGATGACCCTCAAGGGGCCATGTGATTCCAACTTAACATTCAAATGTTGTATTTAAAAATCCTTAGGGAAAAGATTTCCAAACAGTTTGCCTGTTGTCATAGATACTTGAAGACTGAAAGGAAAAAAAAAAAAAAGTAATTCAAAGGGAACACGAGATGGCAGCAGTTATATCATATTAAGAGAAAGACTGAGGAAAGAAAAAAACATTTGAAATTATTTTTAAAATGAAAAATATATAGCATTTTATTCTTTATGTGCTGTTCTCCTTTTCAGTTCAGCAATTACTCATGGGTTTCATGCTTCACAGCACTTCAGAGGTTCATTCTGACTAGAGTAGAAAGCCTACTCCATTACATGTGATCGTTTCCTAAAATAAAGCTGTTGCTGTTTTCTGCAGATCACTGTTCCTCTGTGTTATCTGAGGCAGAAGAGTCCTGGATGGTGCACATAAGTTTCAGATGTTCCAACATTGCTTTTTCTTCCTCTGCTAGTTTTTCGTCCTTCCTCATTTCCCACCTAAAAGAAAAATCACATCTTAGCATTTTTGTAACTTCCAGACTACAGTCAACACTCAGTTATTCAGGGCTTGAGCATGTGCAGTCATTGGTTTATTGAGTGCTTCTCCTTCTTTATTCTTTTACTCACTGTCTCTTACAGTTCATGAGCACTGCTTCGGCAGAGGAGCTAAGTAGAGTCCAACCAGCGCCACTCCAGGGGAAATTTTTAAGTATAGTTCTAAGTGAGTTTTCTGTATTTCTAGATTTAAAAACTGTATGGCTTCCCAGGATATGCGTGCATATAAGTACAATCTAGAATTAGATTTGCAATTAATAAGAGAATATTTTTCACAGTATTTTTTCCCTCACTGATCAACATATCAGTGGCTTTGAGTTGCAGAGAAGTTCACCAGGAAGGCTTTAGCCACAAGAAGAAGACCACATTGCACTGGATATACCTTAAAGGCAGGTCCATCTTTTCCTAGAAATAAGATCGGATTTGAAATAATCAATTTAAATCACCCAAGAAAGCACCAAATTGTTAGCAAGGTTCCATAGAGCATTTGCTAAAAAAAAAAAAAAAAAAAAAGACTAAAGACTTTCTAATTTTGGGTGATTGTGAGATACAGAGCAATATGTTAGAATATGGAACTATATATGTATATAATCCCGCAAAGTACATATCGCAGTAACCCAAGTGCAGTTAATCGTTTTTCTTATATCCGCCACTGTTCAGGATTGGCCATGGCGTACTTAACCCAGCACACAGCAAGGACTCATCTGCATATAATTCATTTCTCTTTTCCTCACTCCTGTTTCTACCAGCACATCAACCATGATGTGCTGTCACAGAAGGATTCTAAAACCAATGCTAATACATCCTAAAAGACCCTCTGCTAGAAGGGTCTTAAACCGATAGGATTCTAACAGACAAGAAGCTGTTCACTGAATGTCTTCCAGAAGCCCTCTATTTTCTTCTCGACAGAATTCCTGGATAATAAACAGCCTGTCATACAAGAGGAAAGGATAAAAACTCGGGGGAGATTGTTCTGGTCTTGTTTGAGTAGTGAAAAGAAAACAGAGGCATATTCCATAGAAACCTGCTTACACACAGGTTTCCTTGTTGGAGTGTTGGGTTCACTATGCCTGGCCAGTCCTAGGATGTGATATATACATATGTACTTGGGTTTCCTTTACTTTGCTTTTTTATCCTCTGTCTGGAACTCTCCTCGTCTCCTAGCCCCAACCTTGCCTGGACCCCATACCATCTTAGTTTCTCCATCTGTTCCTATATGGTCAGAGTGAGGTCATGGATCATATAGGTTTTAATAGCAGCTTGAAAGATAAGAGATTTTTCACCACCACACTATTCAGAGTCATACGACAAGGGGCAGTACTCCTGAGCTCACTACTTTGAGATTTAAAATTTAGCATATAAGGTGCTAAATTATACTTTGAGTATCCTTTAAGGTATAAGTATACCATATACAGCTTTCATGCAATTTTGAAGATTCAAAACTGTCATTACCCATTTTATATACATGAATTTGGGCATCATTAATTTGCACATTGAGCTGAACTCTTTCCATGCAGGGAAATATTAACAGAAATTATTGACATAGCACTAACATATCAATCTGTAAATCCTTACAACAAAATGTTGCTATCCCCATTCTATAGAGGAGAAAACAGGCATAGAATATTAATGTCACTTGACCAACTATCTTTGGATTGAAATCAGGGATTCACGTTCTGGAGCCTGGGCTTGTAAATGCAACATTTACCATATTTTAAAAACCATTCTACGAGTATCATTAATTAAGATAAAAAATAGTTTGAATACTTAATTCTCTGAAAAATGTTACTGGAATTGGGCTAGATATTTTAAAAAAGAACTTTCTAAAATTCATATATAGATATATGGTATTAGTTCAGTTATAGATATTCAAAAGAAATCCAAACATAAAAAATTAGATTTGTCTTTTCTCCCTCCATGTGACGTGCTAATATTGTACCAAGTGAATCATGAATGTCAACAGAACAAAATATGTAATGTGAACATAAATATTTTGATCATTATCTCTAGTTGTGAAAACTGAAAGTATAATCTCTCTGCTTCATTATAAAATTTGTATAAGTAATGTAATTTAAATGAATTGTATACATAATAGACTCCAATATAAGGATTTTTGAAGCTTATTGACAATTATAGGTACATCACAGCATAATTGAGCTGTTAGCAATTAATGATATTAGGCAGTTATTTACCTACCACAACCTTCTTATATTTGCTTTGAAGAAAAAAACTGACTCATAAGAAAATAAGAAATTATTAATATGACCAAGATAGGAGGAAAATACTATTAGAACTACATTTTTCCCTAATAACTTTATTTATATCGAATAAAAATAATAGGGCCTCGAAATGTATGTTTATTTTCAAGAGCATTATTATATTTCACATTTATATGTTCTTAAGAATTTATATATAATTCTTAGTTTTAGGCTTTGTTAATGCAGTGCAAAAACAAGCAGTTCTGTCAAAAAAACTATTGGAAGAAAAAATAATCTATCAATTTATCAGACATAATTAACTGGGAAATTTGTTCCCCTGGTGTCTCCGTGGTAAAGAATCTGTCTGACAGTGCAGGAGGCTCAGGAGACATGGGTAGGATCTCTGGGTTGGGAAGGTCTTTAGAAGGGAATGGCACCTGACCGCAGTACTCTTGCCTGGCGAATCCCATGGACAGAGAAGCCTGGTGGGCTACAGTCCATGGGGTCGCAGAGTCGGACACGACTGAGAACACAGCGTAGTTTGTTCCCTAGTTTCCTCTATTATATTTTAAATTTGTAGTGAAAGCCTGTCTGTACAGAAAAAAAAAACCCAAAAAACCAGTTGGAACCAGTATAGTCTAGTTCTCTTTAAAAAGCATTATGAAGTGATAATGTTTCTATTTTATCCATCTTTGGTAGGCCGCTCTCCTTCACTTTTGGTAAATTCCCCACCTGCATACCTTGGAAAGAGAACTGCAATCTTAGACACTGATGAGCAGCGAAATCCCATGAGACCTCACTGATCTGTACCACAATCTTAACCATCTTCTGGAATGTGCCTCATCCATAAGGCTCCTTGGTTAGTTGAGTAGATGTGGGAACTTGATTCTATTTGATTAGGGGGTCCTTTTTCATACAAACACAACAGCGAACCTAAAACCTGGGCTGAAATACTCCGAACAGAACTAACAGTCACAACCTTGTTCACTAGTACTACTCGAATTGACTTGTGGGTTCTCAGTTTTGGTGGGTCTAACTGGATTTACACAAACATTGAAATCTAGACCAGAGATATCTGGATGCTCCTCTGTATGTTATGTGACTGGTAGTTAATACAAAGGCTCTTACATGTACCAGACCATAGGCCAAGAGCTTTCTAATTCTGCTCATCAATGAGCCACGGCAGACTTGGGATCTCTTAAATAAGACCTTGAGAGGTGTAAAATAAAAACAGTCACAGATCAGTGAGTAACTGTTCCAGTGATCAGTTTGGTAAAATCTTTTATTTGGGGTCCTCTATGGATAGCTGTATGTCAGAGCCAACCAGGAGTGCCAAGCTGAGGAGTATATCCTTGGTAGCAGAGTCCTGACTGTCGCAGAGGCAAGTCTGGGGTGGGTGTGTGGTGCTTACTGCAGGAAAGAGCAGCCAACAGGCGGAGGAGGAGGCCCAGAATCTGGAGTGGAAGAAGTTCTCTGAAGCATTTACTATGCCTTGTACTAGTAAAAGAGAGATCTAAACTCTGTGCACTCAGAAGTATCCTGATTAAAAGCACATGCTCTGGAATCACTCTGCCTTTGGGTTGAATCCATACTGTTCATATAGTATAGTTGAATCACCTCGGGCAAGTTTCTTACCCGCTTCTGTGCCTCAAGATTCTCAACTGTAAAATGTGGACAAAATAGTTTGAGAGGAGCACAGCTGTGCTCATTTGTATGTGCTGTCTATGACTGATTTCACTCCAGTGTTGGAGTATAGTGATTGTGAGTGAGACTGACTGAGACCAAAGTCCTGCTAAGCTTAAATGATCTACTATTTGGACTTTTACAGAGAATGTTGCCGAATAAAGTTCTAGAATAGTGGTCCTAACTGGGGTGATACCATCTCCCTATGGGGAAATGTGGAGAGACTTTTGGTTGACACTGTCCAGGGAGTGACTCTGGGAACCAGGGAACAGAGACTGTAGACATCTTTAATATACAACAAACCTAAACGATAAAGAGTTGTCTTCCTGAAATGTCAATAGCATGCTTGTTGAGAAACATGTGCTCTAGAGTCTCCAAAATAATGTTGAAGGATCCCTTCAACATTTAATTTGTGATTGTAACTGAAATGCTGTTTATAATGTTTCACTGCTTAGAGTACTATTTGCTGAAGAATAGAGGTTTTGAAGCCAGGTGCTGGATTTGAATCCCTTATAAGCTGTGTGACCACAGGCAAGCCAGATAAAGTGTGCTTCAGTTTCCTGAGCAGTAAAATGGGAATAATAACAGTGCCTGCTTCATAGCGTTGCCGTCAGAATGAAATGACTAAGTACACATAAAACATACAAAATAGTAAACAGTTCATAGCAAACACTCAATAAATGTTAACTGTTAGTAGTATCATTATTATTTGCCATATTGGTTAAAGTTGCAAGTAGCAAAAATCCTGACTGGTGGTTTAAACAAATAGGTGTTTGTTTTTCTTGTATAATGAGAAATCCAGAGGTAGGTGACTACTGGCATAGCTTAAGTAGCTTGACAGCAGCAGGGCTGATGTCTCTGTGTTTTCTTGCCCTTCACCTCATGGCTCCAAGGTGGCTGCTGTAGCTCCAGCATCATGTCCTTGTTTTGAGGTAGGAAAAAGCAGGAAGGGGCTGGTGCTGCATCTGACCCACTAGGTTTTATTTCCCGGATTCTTCCCAGAATAGCCATACTGTCTAGGTTTGAATCCAGATCCTGCCTGTTACTGGCTGTGTGATGTTGGGTAAGTTTCTTAACATCTCTGTTGTCTCATTTTGCAAAATAGGAGATACTAATGGTATGCATCTTAAGGCATTATTGTAAGTAGTGGGTGAGTTATGAATCATAACATGTTGCTATTATTTCATTATTTTTTGAGACTGCTTGTATGCAGTGGCTTCCCCAGAACTCCTGTGTTGACATTCCTTCTCCTGCCCTGTGCCCTTCATGTCATTTTATCTGATAAATTCCCTTTTGAATAAATATTTTGCTACATATCACAGTGCTTTTTACTCAGTGTTCAGTTATACATTTCTGTGATCGTGTTGTCGTTGCCTCTTGTCTTTGGTGAAGGAGACATTTCTTGCCCGTTCACTCTGTTCAGCCTCGCATGGCCAAGGCTGCTTTTGTTTTCCTATAACCCCTTTGTTGTATGTTTCAAGTACAGTCTATAATGATGGCATTCCATCATATTATTGCCATTTCTCCTGAAACACCAATAAAACACTTGGATATAAAAATAAGTGAAATAAGCCACCTGATTTAATGTTATTATTAAACATTATGTAGTACTTTATATTTACAAAGTGCTTTACAATTATTTATTAGCTAATTGTCCTGTTAAACAACATTAACCATCTGGTCGAATGAATGATTTCAAATTGTCCTACCAGCTGATATCTGAGGGATGAGAAGTGAAGTCATGTTGGACTTGCAGTCCTTCTCCTCTGTACGGCACAGTGCAGACTGGCTTCAGAGGGCGGTGCAAACCCCAAGGGAAAGTTAGCTCTCTGCTCTCTCCTTTCCTGCTCTCCTGTAAATGTGGGTTTACTTCAGGATTCAGTCCTGGACTATTTTCTCTTCTCTCGCAGAAAACCCCACAGCTACTCCCACATATTCAGCTGCTGTCTCCACATCTGTAATTCATGTGTCTCCCAAACAGTCATTCAGTGTCTTTAAAATTTATTTTTGTCCTAAACTCTCTAAATTCAACTTCTTGATGGTTATTTTCATTCCCATTCCAATTATATTAATCATTCATGTATTTTTTCATACACACACACACACACACACACACACATATAACTTATTCAAATTGACCTTCAGCCCTCACACTCAATAACACAGGGTCTGAAGTTCACAAATCAATTCACACCTCTGCTTCCAATCTTGTCTGCACTGTCAGCTGCCAGTTAAGGGACACTTACTCTGCAATCATGGTCTCACATTCATCCCTCTGCAATCAGTCCACAGTTCAGGTGCTGTGATAGTATGATTTATAATAAGAAATATATTTTTAGTCTTCTTACCCATTTCTGGCACAGAGCTCCTAAAACCCTTGGAAGTTACTGTGAGGAGAGCTCTAAAAGTGTCTTTTGTTATGTTAACAGAAACACAGAGGGTTGGAGACTGGCGACCACTGGAATGAACCACATGATTAGAGAGCTGGAATTTGTAATCCCACTCCCCACCTCTGGGGAGAGAGGAGGAGCTGGAGGTGAAATCCCATCACAGGTGACCAATGATTTAGCCAGTTATGCCTGTGTAATGAAGCCTTCATAAAAGCCCACAAGGAGAGGTTCAGCGATTCCAAGCTGCTAAACACACGGGGATCTGGGGAGAGCCGCCTGCTGGGACACAGGTCATGAGGTCTCTACTTTCTTTCGCCACGCTTTACCCTAGGTGTCTCTTCCATCTGGCTGTTCCTGAGTTCTATCCTTTCAAAATAAACCAAGAATCCACTAAGTAAAAAATAGCTGCCGTCATCTCTCCTCAGGGAGGTGATTTTCCTTATTACCTTCGGACCAACGTTTTTCCATGTTTGCATTGTTTACTTCGCTGCCCATTCACTTGAAATGCCTTTTCATGTATCCCAATCCTGCACGTTCTTCACACTTAGTCCGTATCCCGCGTCTTTCATAAACTCTTTCCCAACTACCTAACCCTGATGTGATTGGCTTGTCCTCGTTTGAGTCCTATCGTACCTAACATCAGCACTATTTTGGTAAATTAATGATATATTGCTTTGTTACTTCTTCTCTGTTATGTTCTTAAGCAGTTATTTGATGATTGCATTTTTTCCCCACATGTACTATGGTTTCATCTATATTTGCAGTTGCTTGAGGAAGACTTTTAATTATAACTTTTACTCTAAATTTTTATTCAAAGAAGGTATTTCAGATAGCAAACAGCATAGTGTTCTGTACACTTTGCTGCTGCTGCTGCTGCTAAGTTGCTTCAGTCGTGTCCGACTCTCTGCGACCCCAGAGATGGCAGCCCACCAGGCTCCCCCGTCCCTGGGATTCTCCAGGCAAGAACACTGGAGTGGGTTGCCATTTCCTTCTCCAATGTATGAAAGTGAAAGTGAAAGGGAAGTCGCTCAGTCGTGTCCGACTCTAGCGACCCCATGGACTGCAGCCCACCAGGCTCCTCCGTCCATGGGATTTTCTAGGCAAAAGTACTGGAGTGGGGTGACATTGCCTTCTCTGCTGTACACTTTTAGCACTCACAAAGTATCTCTTGATTCTCTCATGTTAGAAGCTTAGGTGTTGCTGTGTTACTCTTAGGTAAATGATCTTTAACCACTAGCGTCACAAAGGATAGTAGTTGGTATCTCCAATATGTATTGTTAAATTATTTGCATGAATCAAAAAATGAGGACTCTAAGAGCCTTAAAATGTGTCCCTTTATCCTTAGTCTCTACATCACTAGTGGATTCTTAAATTCAGTGGTCATACCAAAAGACAACTTCTTGCAAATTCATTCATTGACTAATCATCTCTACATTCCTTTTAAGAATGAGATGTTAGTACAAGGGAAACAAGACGGAGTAAATCATGTTTCCATGGTGCCAGCCTAGTGTGTCTAACTAACATAAAACACAAAACTGTTGGAAGACTGAAATTAGAGGACCTTTTAAGTTACCTGCTATGTTGGACTTTTAGTACACGTATAGCTTATATTCACTGGAAAGACTGATGCTGAAGCTGAAACTCCAATACTTTGGGCATCTCATGCGAAGAACTGACTCATCTGAAAAGACCCTGATGCTGGGAAAGATTGAGGGCAGAAGGAGAAGGGGACAACAGAGGATGAGATGGTTGAATGGCATCACCGACTGAATGGACATGAGTTTGAGTAAACCCCGGGAGCTGGTGATGGACAGGGAGGGTTGGGCGTGCTGCAGTCCCTGGGGTCGCAGAGTCAGACAAGACTGGGCGACTGAACTGAACTGATAGCTTATACTATGAGAGATTTCCCATGGTTTATAGTTTATTCAATATCTATCACAGTGAGCCACATTTTAGAACAATTTTACTGTGTATAATTAATTTGTCCCTTCACCCAGCAAACATTTATTGAGTACCTACTAACCTCAAAACACTGGGCTAGGTTATATAGAGGTGAGTAGAACTGGATATGGTCTTCTCTTCAGAGAGCTTATTCACACCAAGAGTTCATCATATGGGCTTGACTGAATAATCTTCAGCAATTGTTTGTGGGAAAGGCATAATTCAGGCATTTCTTCCTTGACTCATGAAATAATCTGAGGTAGTCTTGGGGATTAATTCATGTCCTTTTTCTTTCACTGGAAATATAGCAGCATTGATGACAGAATGCCCCCCCCCCCTTTTTTTTTTTAAGTAGTAAGGTCATTTATCAAATGCTATGCTAAAATTGAGAGCTATAGAATTTGATGTTCTTTAAAGACATTTCTGTAAAAACATGATTCTGAATAGCACTTAATCCAGAGGACAAACTTTAGGGAGGGGTCAGATAAAATACTATCCAGAATTTGAGAAAAATTATGGAAAATCTGTTATAAACCAGAAAACCAGTGTTGAATATAATCACTGTGAATATAAATGGCACCATTTTTTAGTAGCTCTTTTTATGCACATAAACCGCAGAGTTAGAGAGCTAGTTTCTTACTTTGGGGACAGGTCTTTATAATACTAGACTTAATATTAATAGATGAGACCTACCCACTTTTTGGTGTGTTCTCCAGATGATACAAATCCATAACTACTTTTGCCTAATGTTTTAAAACCCAGGTTTTAAGAAATGTATACAATTTTCAGTCTATCTTTTTTAGCGTACATTTAGTGGAAATGGAGAAATTGTTATTCTTTTCATGTAACCTAGACAATTGATTTATTGCTTAGCTTTGTCTTCTCTAAAACAGAATAGTTTAATTTTTTTTTTTTTTTCTGAACTTTGTATTGCATCTCCAAAGTAGTTAGATAATAGGAATCATACATGGGAGCTCTGAGGCCTTATACCATTTTCAGTAGAAGCATTATGGGAATGAGAGAATGGCAAAAATCTCACTTTGATAAGAGAGCAGAGAGAGCTTTGCAAACTTATTTCTAACTTAAGTTAGTTATTTCCTCTAAAGCTAATTATGGTATGTTTGTTTGGGGAGAATTCAATAGGAAAAAGGAAAACATTAAGGTTTTGACATTCAAAAAATCTCAAAAATGCTTAAGGGTACCATTTATTTGTATTGTTTTCTTTTCAAACTTAGAGACTTTATTTTTAATATTATGGAGATTTTTGTGACGTGAAAAGGACATTCAGTGTTTATATAAGTGGAAATCACATCTTTGTTTTTGGAAGTTAAAAAACAAAAGCATTTCTTAAAGTAAGTTATTCCAACTCCCATCAAATTATTTTGCCTCAGTTTAACACTTAAATATCCAGAAAATAATGTGTATTTATTTTATGAAAATACATCACAGTTTGTTAATATACTACTTAGAATTCCTGGAACCTAATACTATATATATTTAATGCATAGAAATATATAGAAATAGGATTAATGTATAGAGAAACATATTTAATATATATGTATAAATACAGTTTATCTCTGAATATCCATACTAAATACTATGAAACATCAACACTTGCCATCATATATTAGCAGGTTGGGTACTTACTTTAGCCAAGAATTTATTATATGTTTATGGTAACTCACTATATATGCATTTTATCTAGCTATTTCTGCAAGAATTCAAATGGATTTTCTTTTGTAAGGTAGCTGATTTCTTTTGCTACTACTGATGCAGTAAAAGGAATTTTTCTATGCTCAGGAACAGGCAACAAAACTCTTAATTTGAATTTATAGTCTACAGAGACAATCTGCAATACAACATAACTGCCCAACAGTTTATTTTAATTAATATGATTTGTTCTACATATTTAAGTAGGAGAGTTATATACCAGCCAATGGGACAACTAAGAATGCTAACAGTAACATTTTAAATAGTAATGGCTTAGGGAAAACATAAACGGAAGCATAGCCATCAGTAGTAATGGAAGCTAAACTTTTCTGTTACCAGTAAATCACCCTTCTCTTCACAGAGACTCCTTCTACCAGTGGATTTTTAAACATTCTTAGAGTTTAAATAGAAGTCTAAGGTCATGCTCTTTGGCCAGCATTCAGTGCTAATATAGAAGAAATGCCCTCTGCTAGAAGTTTCAAGACTACTATATATCGTGAGAACTGTATTGCTTATTTTTTAACAGTAATGTACAGTTAATAAAGTATTTTTTTCCCTAGTTTAATTTGATGTACCTTGAAATGTTCATGGACTGTGCTCTATAGACACTTGTTGTCTATACCATTAACATAACTGTTATGTTAAAAGTTACATAATTTGTGTGAAGCAATGGTATCCTTTCTCCAGAAATGATTGTTTAAAAAGTCTTATTTTCATTGAGAAAATGATTACATATTCACAACTCCAAAACTTCTAAAAATTGAATGCATCTTTCCTAGACATGTAAAGCTGATGCCAACATAGGCATCACAGGTTTTTTTGGCAACACAGATTGGCACAAGGGTAACCAATTTCTGCACTAATCACTTCCGAGGATAACAATCTTAATGGAAGCATTATTTATAAATGTGAGATCTGTCAGCTGAAAAGGCTGTTTGCAATCTCTCATTCAAATTAATAGCACCATCATGTTTAGAAAAGGATTTAAAATATAGATCTGGCTCATATTTTGTTTAAAATTGACTAAGAATTTCGAAAGTGTAAAACCATTTGGGCTTCCCTGGTGGCTCAGCTGGTAAAGAATCCACCTGCAAGGTAGGAAATCTGGGTTCGATCCCTGGGTTGGGACAATCCCCTGGAGAAGGGAATGGCTACCCACTCCAGTATCCTGGCCTGGAGAACTCCATGGACTGTATAGTCCATGGGGTCGCAAAGAGTTGGATACGACTGAGCAACTTTCATTTTCATGTTCAAAACCACTCTGGAATCTAGGAGGAAAATGAGACTCTACACAGTTAATCAGGCTTCCCTGGTGGCTCAGCTGGTAAAGAATCTGCCTGCAATGCGGGAGACCTGGGTTTGATCCCTGGGTTGGGAAGATCCCCTGGAGGAGGGGAAGGCTACCCGCTCCTGGAGAATTCCATGGACTGTATAGTTCATGGGGTCGCAAAGAGTTGGACAGGACTGAGCATCACTCTTCGTTGAGTCACTGCCCATATATTCATATTCACATAGTTTCCAATGTTCTATCATTACTGAATGAATGAAAGTCTTTACTGAATGCCTACTATGTATCAGCACTGTGGGGGTTTGGAGCTTACGAGAGTTAATGCTTATTTAAAATTTTCAGTGTGCTAAGCATTGTTCTAAAGAAGTTACATATATTCATTTAGAATTTGTAGCAACTTTAACTTAAAAAATCTTTATTTTATATTGGAGTATAGTTGATTAATGATGTTGTGTTAGTTTCAAGTGTACAGCAAGGTCATCCAGTTATACATATACATGTATCTTCTTTTTCTAATTATTTTCATATTTAGATTATTACAGAGTACTGAGCAGAGTTCCCTGTGCTGTACAGTAAGTCCTTGTTGGTTGCCTGTTGCAGGCATAGCAGTGTATACATGTCAGTCCCAAACTCCTAATCTATCCCTCCTCCCCCCAGCACCCATCCTCCCTGGTAGAGGCAAGTTCATACTCTTAAGTCTGTGAGCCTGTTTGTAAATAAGTTAATTTGTATCATTTTTGTTTTAGGCTCAGAATATAAGTGATAGCATATGATATTTGTCTTTCTCTGATTTACTTCACTTACTATGATAATCTCTAGGTCTATCCATGTCGCTGTAAATGGCATTATTTCATTCGTTTTTATGATTGAGTAATATCCCATTGTACATATGTACCACATCTTTTCCATTCCCTCTGTTGATGGACATTTAAGTTGCTTCTCTGTTTCGACTATTCTCAGTAGTGCTTCAGTGAACATTGGAGTGCATGTATCTTTTCAAATTATCGTTTTCTCCAGATACATGCTCAGGCACGGGAGTGTCGGATCATATGGTAGTTCTGTTTTTAGTTTTATAAGGAACCTCCATACAGTCTCCATAGTGGCTGTACCAATTTACATTCCCAGCAACAGTGTGGGAGGATTTCCTTTTCTCCGGACCCACTGATCATTTATTGTTTGTAGACCTTTTGATGATGGCTTTCGAGCAGTGTGACATTGCACCTCACTGTAGATTTGATTGAGCATCTTTTCATGTGTCTCTTGCAAGTGTATATGTCTTCCTTGAAGAAACGTCTATTTGGATCTTTTGCCTATTTCTGGACTAGGTTGTGATTGCTGGTTTTTTTTTTTTTTTTAATTGAGCTGCATGAGCTGTTTGTATATTTGGACATTAATCCCTTCTTGGTCACTTCATTTGCAAATATTTTCTTCCATTCTGTGGGTGGTCTTTTTGTTTCTGGTTTCCTTTGCCATTCAAAAACTTTTAAGTTTGATTAGGTCCCACTTGTTTATATGTTTTTAAAATTTTTATTACTCTAGGAGGAGGATCGAAGAAGATATAGCTGCAATTTACGTCAAAGAGTGTTCTACATGTCTTTTCCTCTAGAGTTTTTTTAGTACCAGTCTCACATTTAGGTCTTTAATCCATTTTTAATTTATTTTTATGTACGATGTTAGAGAATGTTCTAATTTTGTTCTTTTACATGTAGCTTTCCAGTTTTCCCAACGTCACTTCTTGAAGAAATTGTCTTTTCTTCACTGTATATTCTCGCATCCTTTGTTATAGTCTAATTAGTCTGAGGTCTCTTAGACTGTCCTCATTTCTTTTCATTCTGTTTCTTTGTTCTGTCCTGTGGAAGTGATTTCTACCATTCTGTCTTCCAGCTCAATTATTCATTTTTCTACCTTAGTTATTCTGCTATTGATTCCTTTTCATGTATTTTTCATTTTAGCTATCGTATTGTTCATCTCTGTATTGTATTGTTCTTCACTTTTCCTAGGTCTTCGTTAAACATTTCTGGTATCTGGTTGATCGGTACCTCTATTTTTTTTTTTTTGAGATCTTATATCATCTTTAGTATCATTACTCTGAATTCTTTTCCAGGTAGATTGCCTAATTCCACTTCCTTGGTGGGAAAAATGGAAGCCTACAGAAGTGCCCAGGCCAGTGAGTAGTCCCCAGAACTACTTCTACCAGTGTATTCGTCTCCACAATGAGCCACGGCCAGCCACCCACCTCACCCCTGACCGTCACAGGACACCCTCCAATACTAGGTCTGGCCCAGTCTCTTATGACGTCACTGCTTTTTTCCTGGGTCCTGGTGTGCATGAGACCTTGTGTGTGCCCTCCAAGAGTAGAGTTTCTAATTCTTCCAGCACTGTGGAATTCCTGTGATCAAAACTTGCTGGCCTTCAAAGCCAGATTCTCTGGAGGCTCTTCCTCCCATTGCCAGACCCCTAGGTCCATCTAGTCAAAGCTGTGGTTCTTCTAGTAGTCATGTATGGATGTGAGAGCTGAACAATAAAAAAGGCTGAGAGCTGAAGAACTGATGCCTTCAAATTGCGGTCCTGGAGTAGACTCCTGAGAGTCCCTTGGACTGCAAGGAGATCAAACTAGTCAATCCTAAAGGAAATCAACCTTGAATATTCATTGCAAGTTTGATGCTGAAGCTCCAATACTTTGGCCACCTAACGCGAAGAGCCAACTCATTGGAAAAGATCCTGATGCTGGGAAAAATTGAAGGCCGGAGGAGACGGGGGATGACAGAGGACGAGTTGACTGGATGGCATCACAGACTCAATGGACATGAGTTTGAGCAAACTCTGGGAGGCGGTGAAGGACAGGGAAGACTGGCATGCTGCAGTCCATGGGGCCACAGAGTCGGACACAACTGAGCAACTGAAGAACAACTACAACGGGCTGGGGAGACTGACGTGGGGCTCAGAACTTTCACGCCCGGGGGAGAAATTCTGCAATATAATTATTTTCCAGTTTGTGGGTTGCCCACCTGGTGAATATGGGGATTTTATAGCAGTTGCACCCCTCCTACTATCTCACTGTGGCTTTGTCTTTGTCTCTGGATGTAGAGTATCTTTTTTTTTGGTAGGTTCCAGAGGTTTTTTTTCATCGGTGGTTGTTCAGCAGTTAGTTGTGATTTTGGTGTTTTTTAAGAATAAGTGAGTTCATGTCCTTCTACTCCATTTTGTCTCCGTCTTGCAACTTTAATTATTGCCAAACACCAGGAGTTAGCCAGGGTCACACAGCTAGCTGGTCAGTGGTAGAGCCAGGATTCTAATCCAGGCAGTTGGCTCTAGACTTAATGCTGTTCTTCACTACAGTGCCTCTCCTGCCCCTATGTCTCTGTGCCTCCTATAACAATAAGTGAAATGTGAGCTGCTCACAGTTTAACAAAGTTAATATCCACTCTGTGTATGTTAACAAATTAATTAATGGGGAAAAAAAATACCAGCCTCTCTGTACCTGTTTATGGCAGGCCAGAATCGAAAGAACTGATACGTTTCAGACCGACTTGAGATGAGGTACCTCAGCTTTTACAGTGGAGGCAGGTTAGGCGCTTCTCAAGAGAACTCCCAGTGCTTCAGCTCTTTGGGAATGAGGAGACCACTTCCTTTCTTCCCTTCTTCACTCCTGGGGAACCAATTAGAAGTACTACTTCCTCTTAACTTCATGCTGACTTCAAGGAGGTTGATAGGCATGATAAACACGACCCTTGTCTTCAAAGAACATATTTTCGAATAGGTGTCAAAGCTATATCAGGAAAAAAATGTCATCTGATGACCCTTCAGTAAGCTGCGGTGCCCTCTTCAATAGCTGCACAAAATGTGGAGCATATCCTGTGTCCAGACTTGGCCACTCTTCCCATGATTCTTGCTAGTTCAGCTTGGAATATTTAACATGAAATCACCACTGAAATGCGGGGCCCTCATAGGTGAATTTTAAGTTTCAGTACTTCTGAGTATTTTGAGAATAGCTGTGTATACATTAAATAATTCATACATTAAATAATTCTGTGTATACAAAAATAATTCAAAACAAGGCCAACACTTCAGTGTGAGCTCAAGCTTTGGTAAAATACATAAAAGTAATGCTGAGTCCAGAAGAAATTGAAACTCTAAGCACATTTTGTTGCATTTGTTCCTTGTTTTTAATCTAATAAATGTTTCCCAGAATGGAGTTTGCAAATCAAAGTAAATATATATATATATATATTTAAAATACTTATTTATTCTCTTTTGGGTTCCATGTCAATTGTGTACATTTCATAAATATAAACATAAGACATATTTGCTAAGGAATTACGTTTGTTGATGTGGCAGCCTCATGACTTAAAGTATAAAAAATTCATACCTTGTCAATTATGAATTGCATTTTCCCCATTTGTATAGAATATGGAATTTGTTTGAGTGCTAGCTAAAAATATACGTGATACTATTTCAGATGTGAGTGTTGCTTAAAAAAAAATCAACCTCACCCTGCCTTAAGAGGGGAAACAACACGTGAAAATTATAATCCTTTTGAATAAATTTTTAAAAATCCACCCTTTGCTCATTTACTCAGCTTTCTTCTCACTGCATCCAATTACCAACCTTATCAGTCCATTTCCTTTGATTTATATTTTAGTCCAATGCATGTCATAACAGGAAGGCAGTATAAATACCCTTTAATACTTATGGATTTTTTTTTTCTCAAATTTAGACATCTTTCGTGCTAAGCAGAATTAATGCACTGACTTACTCCCATGGCTATCACCCTGGATGCTGTTTTTCTATTTCATTACCACTTTGTGGATGAACACATCATTGGTGTGGTATTTATCTTGATCGGTAATGAAAAAAGTCTTGCCTCAAAAAGCTGTGCCATGTTTCCAGCCCTTGTTTATGAGGCGTCTTCCAGCAGCAATCTCACTGCCAGAGTTCCAGGCGCTAAATGGTGGCCCAACTCACATCACCGGTATTTTCCCTGGGTAAAATCCTACGTATGCTGTCAACTTAATTAGAAACCGGCTCTTTGCTATATCTTCTCAATTACCTCACCCATTATCTCTCATACCCTAAAATTACACCATCCTCCAGAGAACAGGTTATTTCTCCAAACATCCTTGTTTCATTGCTTCCAGATAACTGTGACCCTTTTTCCCCTTCAATTGCTTATAGTCCTTTTAACATCTGTCATCGCAGCTTAAGGTTTGATTATGTATAATAGCACTTTATTTTTGCAGTGGGGGCGTCACAGTTATTGCCATATACAGAAAATTCTGACTGACATTTCCAGAGTTTTTTGGCACCAGAAAAAGTCAAGTAGTATATTCCCTCTTTCTATGACTGCCAGGTGAATAACTCAACACAATTACCTAATATCTTGAGAGAAGCCTTGACTGTTTTAATAGAGCCTTTTCCTTCATTTCACAGCCCCATAGCACTGCCCTTTATTTCTCTGCACTGAGTTTATCTCCGTAATTTAAATTCTAACTTCAAATGTATCAGTTGACTAATATTAAAGTTAGCTTCCAAAAGGAGTCCATTTATCGACCAACTTAAATTCTTTCCTTTTATACTTACGGTTGAATCTTTCTCATTTTTTACTGGAAATAGCTCGGAAGCATTAAAAAATAAAGTGAACAATTGACAGTGAGCTACTTAGTAAAATCACTCCAGTTTTCTCTGTCCTACCACCTAACCTATTTGACATAACCTATGAATTTGACCTTTGGTATCTCTGATTTTCTTAAAGATATCTCTAGTCTTTCCCATTCTGTTGTTTTCCTCTATTTCTTTGCATTGATTGCTGAGGAAGGCTTTCTTATCTCTTCTTGCTATTCTTTGGAACTCTGCATTCAGATGTTTATATCTTTCCTTTTCTGCTTTGCTTTTCGCTTCTCTTCTTTTCACAGCTATTTGAAAGGCCTCCCCAGATAGCCATTTTGCTTTTTTGCATTTCTTTTCCATAGGGATGGTCTTGATCCCTGTCTCCTGTACAATGTCACGAACCTCTGTCCATAGTTCATCAGGCACCCTATCTATCAGATCTAGGCCCTTAAATCTATTTCTCACTCCCACAGTATAATCATAAGGGATTTGATTTAGGTCATACCTGAATGGTCTAGTGGTTTTCCCTACTTTCTTCAATTTCAGTCTGAATTTGGCAATAAGGAGTTCATGGTCTGAGCCACAGTCAGCTCCTGGTCTTGTTTTTGCTGACTGTATAGAGCTTCTCCATCTTTGGCTACAAAGAATATAATCAGTCGGATTTCAGTGTTGAACATCTGGTGATGCCCATGTATAGAGTCTTCTCTTGTGTTGTTGGAAGAGGGTGTTTGTTATGACCAGTGCATTTTCTTGGCAAAACTCTATTAGTCTTTGCCCTGCTTCATTCCATATTCCCAGGCCAAATTTGCCTGTTACTCCAGGTGTTTCTTGACTTCCTACTTTTGCATTCCAGTCCCCTATAATGAAAAGGACATCTTTTTGGGGTGTTAGTTCTAAAAGGTCTTGTAGGTCTTCATAGAACCATTCAACTTCAGCTTCTTCAGTGTTACTGGTTGGGGCATAGACTTGGATTACCATGATATTGAATGGTTTGCCTTGGAAACGAACAGAGATCATTCTGTCGTTTTTGAGATTGCATCCAAGTACTGCATTTCAGACTCTTTTGTTGACCATGATGGCTACTCCATTTCTTCTGAGGGATTCCTGCCCACAGTAGTAGATATAATGGTCATCTGAGATACCAAAGGAACACTTCATGCAAAGATGGGCTCGATAAAGGACAGAAATGGTATGGACCTAACAGAAGCAGAAGATATAAAGAAGAGGTGGCAAGAATACACAGAAGAACTGTACAAAAAAGATCTTCACGACCCAGAAAATCACAATGGTGTGATCACTGACCTAGAGCCAGACATCCTGGAATGTGAAGTCAAGTGGGCCTTAGAAAGCATCACTACGAACAAAGTTAGTGGAGGTGATGGAATTCCAGTTGAGCTATTCCAAATCCTGAAAGATGATGCTGTGAAAGTGCTGCACTCAATATGCCAGCAAATTTGGAAAACTCAGCAGTGGCCACAGGACTGGAAAAGGTCAGTTTTCATTCCAATCCCAAAGAAAGCGAATGCCAAAGAATGCTCAAACTACCACACAATTGCACTCATCTCACACGCTAGTAAAGTAATGCTCAAAATTCTCCAAGCCAGGCTTCAGCAATATGTGAACCATGAACTTCCTGATGTTCAAGCTGGTTTTAGAAAAGGCAGAGGAACCAGAGATCAAATTGCCAACATCTGCTGGATCATGGAAAAAGCAAGCGAGTTCCAGAAAAACATCTATTTCTGCTTTATTGACTATGCCAAAGCCTTTGACTGTGTGGATCACAATAAACTGTGGAAAATTCTGAAAGAGATGGGAATACCGACCACCTGATCTGCCTCTTGAGAAATTTGTATGCAGCTTAGGAAGCAACAGTTAGAATTGGACATGGAACAACAGACTGGTTCCAAATAGGAAAAGGAGTATATCAAGGCTGTATATTGTCACCCTGTTTATTTAACTTATATGCAGAGTACATCATGAGAAACGCTGGACTGGAAGAAACACAAGCTGGAATCAAGATTGCCGGGAGAAATATCAATAACCTCAGATATGCAGATGACACCACCCTTATGGCAGAAAGTGAAGAGGAACTAAAACGCCTCTTGATGAAAGTGAAAGAGGAGAGTGAAAAAGTGGGCTTAAAGCTCAACATTCAGAAAACTAAGATCATGGCATCTGGTCCCATCACTTCATGGGAAATAGATGGGGAAACAGTGGAAACAGTGTCAGACTTTATTTTTCTGGGCTCCAAAATCACTGCAGATGGTGACTACAGCCATGAAATTAAAAGATGCTTACTCCTTGCAAGGAAAGTTATGACCAACCTAGAAGGCATATTGAAAAGCAGAGACATTACTTTGCCAACAAAGGTTCACCTAGTGAAGGCTATGGTTTTTCCTGTGGTCATGTATGGATGTGAGAGTTGGACTGTAAAGAAGGCTGAGCGCTGAAGAATTGATGCTTTGAACTGTGGTGTTGGAGAAGACTCTTGAGAGTCCCTTGGACTGCAAGGAGATCCAACCGGTCTATTCTGAAGGAGATCAGCCCTGGGATTTCTTTGTAAGGAATAATGCTAAAGCTGAAATTCCAGTACTTTGGCCTCTTCATGCGAAGAGTTGACTCATTGGAAAAGACTCTGATGCTGGGAGGGATTGTGGGCAAGAGGAGAAGGGGATGACAGAGGATGAGATGGCTGGATGGCATCACTGACTCGATGGACATGAGTTTGAGTGAACTCCGGGAGTTAGTGATGGACAGGGAGGCCTGGCGTGCTGTGATTTATGGGGTCGCAAAGTGTCGGACACGACTCAGTGACTGATCTGATCTGATCTGATCTGATGAATTTGACCAGAATGCAGCAAGTCTAATTCAGTTATAGGCAGTTAACATTCAGAGGTTATTCTCATTGATGTCTAAATTTTCATGCTAAATTCCTGCTACTGTATTATAATTCTGATTGTAAATTGTCTTTATTGTTGAAATCCATCATATGCCCAGCAATATACATGGGAACCAATAGTGTTTATTGACGTTTAACATGCCTAACTTCGTTGTAAATTCAGTTATTAAAAACAAGGTCTTTGCCAGCCCTTTCCTTATGGGCAATACAGTATGCTGAAGAGGATCTTACCTAACAATTTGGAATTATCATTAAAAAATGTAAAAAGCCTGTTGGCCAATTCTTTAACATTAGCTAGAAGATGAACTCTGCCCAAAGAATTCTTGGGAATATAGTATATTAATGGCCCAGTGGAACAAACACTTGACCATCAAAAAGCACTCAGTGTGAAAAATTGCTTTTCTTAACCTAACCCTGCGTTATACAACATAAACAGTTTCATTACTGCTGAGATATGCTGCATCTCTAATTTCATTTTCACAAAACTTCAACATACCTCTGTAGAATCCAGATTAGTTCTCTCAGTAAATAACTATGACATTACCATTATTAGTGTTCATTGGAACTCCCTATTTAGAAGCACAACAGGGAAATTACTGCACACTATTTCCCACCCCTGGTGAACACATAAAAACTCAAACATACACGTACCTATAGATGATAAAACATTGGAAAATAAGAATAATCAAGAAAATACTTTATCTTTAGCTGTGGTTTAGCTATTCAGTCAACTTTATCTAATGGCATATCATTCCATTATTTTTGAAACCTAGGAAAATATTAGCAATTCAATGTTATGAGGAAAAATGTCAATCTAATTATGAAATGAAACTAAGCTATCAAGCAGTGGAATACTGTGAACATTAACCTTACATTCTGTATTACACGGAAGCAGAAAAGATTCCAGCGAAAGGCTCAGATTTTGTACTGTGAAATATTTCACTTTCACCTCTCCTAGATTCTGTTTCTTTTTTTTTTTCCCCTTTCCTTAACTCAGATTTTCAGCTACTAGAATTTCATTCCCATTCACTTCAGTATTAAGCTAGCATAGCCTATGTGATCTAGAAATTGAATTGAAATATAACCACCCTTCTTTTTTTTTTTTTGTTTAAATAGAGAAGGGCCATTTCTAAAATCCTCTGGACTCTAAGCCTTGAAATTCTTGGTGCTGTGTTGTGAAATCCATTAATGTTAGAGAGGGGAAGTGACAAAAGACAGCAGTGCAGGACCCTGAGTTCGTAGGTGGTAAGCCGTATGATGCTGTCAAATGGATGGGTATCATAGTTTGTTGTGCTGTGCTGTGCTTAGCTGCTCAGTCACGTGCAACTCTGTGACTCCATGGACAGTAGCCTGCCAGGCTCCTCTGTCCTTGGGGATTCTCCAGGCAAGAATACTGGAGTTGGTTGCCATGACCTCCTCTAGGGGATCTTCCTAACCCAGGGATCAAACCCAGGTCTCCTGCATTGTAGTCAGATTCTTTACTGTCTGAGCCATCAGGGAAGCCCATTATAGTGTGCTGCTGCTGCTGCTGCTGCTGCTAAGTCGCTTCAGTCGTATCCAACTCTGTGCAACCCCATAGACGGCAGCCCACCAGGCTCCCCCGTCCCTGGGATTCTCCAGGCAAGAATACTGGAGTGAGTTGCCATTTCCTTCTCCAAGGCATGAAAGTGAAAAGTGAAAGTGAAGTCGCTCAGTTGTGTCTGACTCTTTGCGACCCCATGGACTGCAGCCTACCAGGCTCCTCCATCCATGGGATTTTCCAGGCAAGAGTACTGGAGTGGGCTGCAATTGGATGGTAATTAACTAGTCTAGACTCTTCAAAAACTCCTGAGTTTCTTAGTGAATGTTTCTTAGAAGCTATACAAACTTCATAGATCAGATTACTGAACAAAATATTGGCATATAGAAAAATATTTTTGGAGTACCTACTATGAGTTAGGCAATTTATTAGGCACAGGGGATAATGCAGTGAATACAATAATTGCCCCTTCTCATATGGAACTTAAATCTGTGGCAAGGAAATTTGGGGTAAGTAATCAAATTGAATGAATTAATGAATGGCAGTACTGCAAAAGTTCAGTTCTGCAAAAGTTCAGTACTGTAAAAGTTCAGGTCTTTTACGTTTCAATAATTTTTAGTATTTTTTATATGGATCCTGCATTTTTTTTTTAGCATTATTCCTAGAAATTTTATGGTATATATGTCTATTATCTCTCTGCTATTATCCAGAGAGTTTTTGTTTGTTTTTATTGTGTCTTCCATTTCTTATTGATATATTGATACTTTACAATATTTGTCTTGTATTTCATATCCTTACTGATTTCTAAAAGGATTTTAAGTGTTTTTTTTAAAATATTCTCTGCAGTGAATAACCATTTTCCCCTTTGCCTCTTCAGAAGTTAGTCCATTACTTCTGATTTATGCCTTATTCCACTGGCCAGAAACTCTAGAAAAAAAGCGTTAAATAGATTGGGAATCCTGTCAACTCTTGAGTTCTGGTTTTATAATTATTATATGATGTGAACTGTCTTCTTAGGTATCCATTTTTTATGAAAAGGAAGTTTCCTTTCTTCGATTTTTTCCTTAAGATTTTGTTTGTTGGGAATGTTTCTTCTTTCCAACTTTTAAATTATGAATTCCTTTTCAGTTGGCTAGTGTATGACTTTGTTTTTCAAAAAGGCCATTTTGTGTTATAACTTTAAAACTCTTGAATGAGACTTCCACTGCCACCACACATAAATAACATCTAGGAGGGCATACAATTCTTAGGTTACAAGTTTTCTCCTTAAAATGCTGTAGACAGGTGGGAACGCAAAATTGTACAGCCACTTTGGGGAGTGGTTTTGGCATTTTTATTAAAAAAGTTAAATATACATCTACCATATAACTCTGCTATCCCATTCTCTGGTGTCTTCCTAACAGAAAAAGAAATTTACATTCACATAAAACCCTATAAACAAATGTTTATGGCAGCTTTATTTACAATAGCCCCAAACTGTAAATAAGCCAGATGTCCTTAAACTATTTCATACAATAAAATACAACTCAGCCATAAGAAGGTTCGTGCAATAACTTGGGTGAATTTCCAATGCATTTTCCTAAGTGAAGGAAGAGAGAATGAAGTGGCTGCATGTCGTGTGATTCCATTTTACGTGACAGACATTCCTGAAAGAGCAAAACTACAGAGAAGAAAACAGATCAGTGATTTCCAGGGGTTAGGAACAGGAGGAGAGATTATCCATAGAGAGGTAACTCTTGTTTTAGGGGTTTATGAAACTGTTCTGCATAAACTCCAGTGGTAGGCACATAGCTATGAGTTTGTCAAAACACATAGAATTATACAGTACAAAGAATGGATTTTATTCTATGATAACAACAACAATAAAATCAATTAGGATGTGGGGGAAATATGAAATGCAGACTGTGACATGGGAATCAAATGATTTTATAAATGAATCTTATAACTGCACTGAAGGGGGGTGGACGAGAAAGGAGCCAAGCTAAGGAACTCTGGAAAGCACCGTTTTAAGTGAATGTTTAAAGACAAAAGATCTATTCACAATGTTCTGTAACTGGTAATTTGTTTCTAACAAAGATATGGATTAGGAGATCTAAAAGTACTTTTAGATCAAAAAAAATTTTTTAAGACTTTTTAGAAGTATTTTGAGATGCTTTTAAAGATATTTTTACTTATGTTTATATACTAGGGTTGAGTTATCAAATAAATAAATTATAGAAAATGGGAGTCATGTTTCTTACCATCAGTGAAAGAAGTTACAAATAAGGGATAAAAGCTAGAATAAGCTCTGTTGTATTGGATTAAAACTGGAGATAGAAATATGAACTTTTTTTTAATATACATATGATACAGAAATAAATTTTGATGTGTTTATATGCATGAGTTAGTATCTAAACATGTGTTTCCTAGCTCTATCCAGAAGGTACCCCGGTAGCAATGAACAGCTAGCACCTAAATCTTGGTTTATAAATTCTACTCTCCAACACAAAAGACAGGACTCCTTAGTGAGACAGCTAATTTTAGAGCTAAGGCAGAGCAAAACCAATACAAGACTGGAGCATCAAAAAGTAAGGAGGTTAATACACGCCTTTAACTTTAAGAAGTTCCTTTCTATGAGGAAGCCTCCAAAAAAAGGCTTCCTGAGCAGAAGTGAGACTTCAGTTGGGCCCTTTGGAAGAAGAAATTTTTCCAAATAATTTACATAGGGTAGTCCATAGTTGGGTTAGTTTTTGTGTCAGGAAGTCTTTCCCACTGGTTAGGAAAAGGATATTTTTCAGGGACCAGACCAGATTCTGTCAAAGTAAATTATGTATTTAATAGTTTTTCCCTAACCAGATTATAACCTGCATGATACCAGACAATTGATTTTTCTTCTTTCCTGCTGTTGACTCTCGCAAAATGTGTAACATGTACTATCTGCATATTAAATATTCACTGCAAAAACAAAAGAAGTAGTAAGTAAAGAGGTTAAGAAAATAGATGGGACTATATAAAAAGAGCTTAGAAACCAGCCTAGAAAAGTTGTCAATTGCCAAAGCTGGAACAGTTTGAGCAACAAAATAAATAATGATTGCATTAGATTAGAACCAAACAATAAAATAAATATCCATGATCCATACTAATATAAATAAGTGAATAAATAGGGGGATAAGGGAAAACTCTTCCTCAAGCAAAATTCTAAATAATATCTACAAATGAATGAAAGAAATAGAAATCACCATTAGAACACCATAGCAATATTGCACACAGTGGCTATTAAAATTAGTGGGTAAAAGTTTATGCAAAAATTGTATATCTGCATAAGGTCAAAGTATCTCCCTCAAATATTTAGTAATTACAAAGGAAAAACAGTAACAACGATAGAGAATCCTAACACCAGCTGAATCCAGTGACCAAGAGTAACTTCACCAGTAAGACAAATTGATTTTATTCAGTCCCTGATATGAGACACTGAGAAGGGCCCATTGCTTCTGTGGTTTCCTTCCCAATAATGCACAACTTTAACGAGAAAGCGTCGGACAAACCCGACCTGAGGCACAGTCAACAAAACTGACCAGTACCCTTCAAAAGTGTCAAGGTCATAAAAGACAAAGACTCAGGAACTGACACAGATTGAAGGAGTCTAAGGAACCGTGACAAGACTCTTGAGAGTCCCATGGACTGCAAGGAGATCCAATCAGTACATTCTGAAGGAGATTGGTCCTGGGATTTCTTTGGAAGGAATGATGCTAAAGCTGAAACTCCAGTACTCTGGCCACCTCATGCGAAGAGTTGACTCATTGGAAAAGCCTCTGATGCTGGGAGGGATTGGGGGGCAGGAGGAGAAGGGGTCGACAGAGGATGAGATGGCTGGATGGCATCACCGACTCGATGGACGTGAGTCTGAGTGAACTCTGGGAGTTGGTGATGGACAGGGAGGCCTGGAGTGCTGCGATTCATGGGGTCGCAAAGAGTCGGACATGACTGAGCGACTGAACTGAACTGAACTGAAGGAACCATGACAACTAAATGCAGCGTCGGATCCTGGAACAACAAAATGACAGTAGTGGAAAAACGTTCTATGCTTCAGTTAAGAGTAGTATGCCAGGGTTGATTTCTTCATTTTGATAAGTGTTTTTTGGTTACATAAGATGTTAAACAGGGCTTCTCTGGTGGCTTCATGGTAAAGAATCTGCCTGCCAATGCAGGAGACGTGGGTTCAATCCCTGGGTTGGAAAGATCCCCTGGAGGAGGAAATAGCAACCCACTGTGGTATTCTTGCCTGGAGAGTCCCATGGACAGAGGAGCCTGGTGAAGTACAGTCCAGGGGGACGGAAAAGAATCGGACACAACTTAGTGACTAAGCAACAACGACAAGATGTTAAACGTGAGGGGAATCTGGGTGGAGGGTAAATGAGAAATCTGTGTACTATTTTTGTCACTTTTCTGTAAGTAAAAAATAGCACTAAAAAAAAATGCTGTAGACGTGCCATCATCTCATAGCACTTAATGTTTTAGGGAAGTTTAAGGCCAACCGAAGTTTGTCCCTTTGCTAACCTGCTTCATTTTTTTCCTTCCTGGATGCTCTGACTCTGTTTTCCTCTTTCTTAAAATTAACTACATCTAAAAAGTAATTTGATTTTCTGTAGTGCCAATTTAAATCCTTTTTCTTTTTTCCACATTGTATCCACTTCCACTGTTGCTTTGGCAGCTTGTTATTGCATCTTGGGCTTCCCTAGTGGCTCAGATGGTAAAGCGTCTGTCTGCAATGCAGAAGGCCCGGGTTTGATCCCTAGGTTGGGAAGATCCCCTGGAGAAGGAAATGGCAGCCCACTCCAGTATTCTTGCCTGGAAAATCCCATGGACTGCGGAGCCTGGTAGGTTACCGTCCACGGGGTCACAAAGAGTCGGACACAACTGAGAGACTTCACTTTCACTTTTACTTATTGCTTCTTATGTTTCTCTTTCTTGCGTTACAGATTGTAATCCATGGGTTTCTACAGTTTGTTCAGAGGCTATGCCTTATATCCTATGGAGGATACTACAGTGTTCTAATCATTTTGCCCGTAAGATTGTTTCTGTGTGTATGTATGTGTGTGTTTTCAGAGTGATTTGCACATTCCCTTAAGCCAGAGCATATTTTCACAAGCACCATTTGGGTTCTTTGGATTACTCCTCTTTAAAGTAGGAGAACTCTGTTTAGACCACTTCCATCATACTGTGATTCATGTAAAACCATTGATAACAGGATTACTGATTGATTTTTGGAGTCATGAGTCTTTATCAGCTTTAGTGTTTTTATAGTTATTTTATTGGGTTTTGGAAGAGGTCTTACTAGGGGTTGTTAGGTAGCATTGATTTTAAATGAGAAGCTACCTATCCAAAATGTCTGCGTTTCTGAATTACTAATTTTAGCAGTTATTGCCCAAGATATTTCTGGTAAAGAATAATGTTTGTAGTGTGACAGTTATATCTGGAACTCCTGTACACCAGAATAATAACAATAAAAAAAGAATGTGAAGCAATAGTTTATATTTCACAGGATAATTAAAGCAAGAGATTTGATATTCCTTCACAGAAAGAATGATGAAGGTAGATAGTGGCCTGGAAACCAGTGAAGCTGATTGCAAAATGAATATTTAAAAGCCCCTCTGATTTAATGTGCTCTTGTTTCCATTCCCTTTATTCTTTATAAAGACAAAGAATCCTCTGTAAATATTGCTTTAAGGATTATCAGGCTTCAACTTTCAATTTTGTCCAAAGGCCGTAATTTAAACCATAATATTGGCTTTACAAATGTAAACAGTGATTGAACCTCTTTCCTTTAGCTAATAGAAATGCCAATGAAATTAGAGTCAATTAAATAATTGCTTTATTAACCTAATGTATTACTGCTGTAAGTCACGCTGTGGCTCATCCAGCCAGGAGGGGAACTGGAAGAGAAAAAAAAAACAACTACATCAACATAAAGAGAAGGGAAACTAGCACATTGTAAAAACTTGATCCAAAGAAAAGAAGAAAACATCCACTGACATTTTGACATATCAATTTCATTCTTTAGGTTTATCCATGACCGAAGCTGGAAAAAATCCTAAGAGATTTTACAAGCTAAAGATCTTTCCGAGTATGTTGGCTGTCTCCTCTTCTGCCAGGTCTTATCTGTCCACCTCTGTCTCCAGATTCCTTCTTTCCTTCTCTCAAGTGAGTTATCTCACTTTTTCCTTTAGGGTAATACGGAGGTATGTGATTACTGACTTCTAGTGTTAGATACCTTGAGAGGATTTGCAATTGTTTTTTAAACTTCTCTGTTCCCTAGCATGTGGTCCCCTGCTTTTCTGAGGACTGAATTTATTATGTCAATAATTTCAGAACCTAGTGAGGTACCTGGTAATACCACTGAGCAAATACTTGTGGAATGGGTAGGCTTCCCTGGTAGCTCAGCTGGTAAAGAATAGGTAGGTAGCACTGTCGAATCTCTAGGAAGGTGCCAAGCTGGTTTCAGGAGTTAAAGCCCTTCTTGTAACTCACCTTTCTCTGGCTCTGTACCAAGTGTTCTTGTATCCCTGAGCACAGAACAGTAAGAGGAGAATTTTGTGGGGTTTTTTTCTGACCCAGGTTCAGACGACACCCAAAGTATGGTCAGAGTTGGCTACTTAGGAAAGGTGTTATGGATGTTAATGATGGAAGGAAGCAGGGGGGACGAGAAGGATTATCATATATTTGGTGCTCTGTTATCCCTTCCATATATATTATCTAATTTAACCCCCAAACAACTATTCAGAGTAAATATTATTATCCTTATTTATTTTTACAGTTAAGGAAACTAGGAATTTTTAAATATAATTTCTACCAGGTCACATGGCTTATCCAGTAGCCAAACTAGAATTAAAAGTTCTGTTGGCTCATTCAGAACTCAGTGCTTTGCTGAGAATATGGGAATTAAAGAAGTTTTAGTTCTATAACAATGCAGTAACCCATTCTGATAGTATCCTAAACTTGACGCAGTTTTGTTTTTCAACTTTAAACAATAGGATTCTCCTAGTCCATAGGTTGTCTTTTACTATTTTTTTTTTTTAACGGAAGAAGAAGAAGTAAAATTGTCACTGTTAGCAGATGATGTGATACTATATATCTAAAATTCTAAAGACACTACTAGAAAACTACTAGAGCTCATCAATGAATTCAGCAAAGTTACAGAATACAAAGTATACAGAAATCTATTGTGTTTTTATACACCAATAGCTAAAGATCAGAAAGAGAAATTAAGGAAACACTTCTATTTACCATCACATCAAAAAGAATAAAATATCTTGGAATAAACCTATCTAAGGAGGCAAAAGACCAGTACCCCAAAAACTATCAGAAAACAATTTAAGAAACTGAAGATGATACAAAGATACTCTGTGTTCTTGGACTGGAAAAATCAATATTGTCAAAATGACTATACTACACAAGGCAATCTAATGATTCAGTACAATTCTTATCAAACTACCAATGCCATTTTTCACAGAACAGAGCAAAAATTTTTCAAATTTGTATTGAAACACAAAAGACCTCAAATAGCCAAAGCAGTTTTGAGAAAGAAAAGTGGCGCTGGAAGAATCAGGCTTTCTGACTTACGACTATACTACAAAGCTACAGTAATCAAAACAGCGTGGAATTGGCACAAAAACAGACTTACAGATTAGTGGGAGGAGCCTTGTGGGCTCCAGTCCTTAGGGTTGCAAAGAGTCAGACATGACTGAGTGACTACTGCTTTCACTTTCAACAGGACAGAAAGCCTGGAAATAAACTCACACACCTATGGTCAATTAACCTATGACAAAGGAGGCAAGAATAAACAACGGAGAAGAGACAGTCTCTTCAATAAGCTAGAAAAGTGGACAGCTACTTGTACGAGAGTAAAATTAGAACACTCTCGAACATCATACACAAAAATAAATTCAAAATGGATTAAAGCCCTAAACGTAAGACTGGATACTATAAAACTCCTAGTGGAAAACACAGACAAATCATTCTTTGACATAAATGGCAACTATATATTTTTGGATTTGCCTCCTAGAGTAATAAAAATACACAAATGAGGCCTAATTAAACTTGAAATCCTTTTGTACAGCAAAGAAAACTGTTAACAGAAAGACCACCCACAAAATGGGAGAAAATATTTGCAAATGTAGTGACCAGCAAGATTATTCTCCAAAATATTCAAACAGCTCATGAAATTCAAGGCCAAAAAAAAAAAAAAAAAAAACAACGGGCATATCTAAACAGACATTTCTCCAAAGAAGATATATAGATGCCCAAGGGGCACATGAAAAAATGCTCAAAGTCATTAATTATTAGAGAAATGCAAATCAAAACTACAATGAAGTATCACCTAACACTGATGGCCTGTCAGAATGGCCATCATGGAAAAAATCTACAAATAATAAGTGCTAGGGAGGGTGTGGAGAAAAAGGAACTTCCTACAGACGTGGCAGGAAAGTAAATTGATACAATCACTACAAAGAACTGTATGAACATTCCTTAGAAAACTAAAAATAGAATTATTATATGATCTTGGGATCCCACTCCTGTGCATGGATCCAGAAAAGACAAAAACTTTAATTTGAAAAGATACATGCACCCCAGTGTTCAAAGCAGTACTATTTATAATAGCTAAGATATGGAAGCAACCTAGATGCCCATTGACAGATGAATGGATAAACATGTGGTACTTATAGACAATGGAATATTACTCAGCCATAAAAAATAATGAGATATGACATTCATAACAACACAGATATGGACCTAAAGATTATCATACTAAGTGAAGGAAGTCAGAAAGAGAAAGACAAATATCATATGATATAACTTGTATGTGTAATCTAAAAAAAGAAGAACTTATTTACAAAACAGAAACAGGCTCACAGACTTGGAAAGCAAACTTATGATTGCCAAATGGGAAAGTGGGGGTGGGGGAATGGATAGATTAGGAGCTTGGGATTAACATATACATACCACTATATAACATACATAATCAACAAGTACCACTATATAGCACAGGGAACTTGATACCATATTTTCTTACAACCTATATAGGAAAAGAATCTGCTTGGGGCTGGTGCACTGGGACGACCCAGAGGGATGGTACAGGGAGGGAGGAGGGAGGAGGGTTCAGGATGGGAACACGTGTATACCTGTAGTGGATTCATGTTGATATATGGCAAAACCAATACAATATTGTAAAGTTAAAAAATAAAATAAAATAAAAAAAAAAAGAATGAATATATGTATATGTATAACTGAATCACTTTGCTATATGCCCTTGTCTTTTTCTTACTGGGTTGTTAAGAGTTCTTTATATATTGTAGATTCAAGCTCTTTGTCAGAAATATTCTGTGAAAATTTCCTTCCAACCTTGGCACAGATTTCTGTTTCCTTAACTCTGTCTTATGGAAGAACAAAATTTTTAACCTTGATGAAAATCCATTTTAAACCTTATTTCTTTTTTTATAGTTAGTGCTTTTCATGTTTTATTTAACAATGTCTTGCCTAAGCTGGTATCGCAAATGTTTTATCTCCTGTTTTTTTTAAAGTTCTAATGGTTAGGTTCTTATATTTGAGCCTAATACTAATTTTGAATTAAGCTTTTTGGAAGTTATCAGGTAAAGATCAAGACTAGTATATTTTCCCATAAACAGATATCTAGATATTCTAGTACTATTTGTTGAAAAGGCAATGCTTTTTCTCTACTGAATTAGCTTGGTATCTTTCTCAAAAATAAATTGTTCAGGTAATTATGGATTAATTTCTTGTTATGCTATTTTTCATGCTATTTTAAATAGAGATTTAAAATTTTTCATTGTCAAATGTTTGTTGGTAGTTTATAAAAATGACAGTTTTTATTTTGACCTTGTATCCTGAAATTTTTCTAAACTTATTTATTGCTATGCTAAGTCACTTCAGTCGTGTCCGACTCTGTGCGACCCCATAGACGGCAGCCCACCAGGCTTTCCCGTCCCTGGGACTCCCCAGGCAAGAACACTGGAGTGGGTTGCCATTTCCTTCTCCAATGCATCAAAGTGAAAAGTAAAAGTGAAGTCGTGTCCAACCCTCAGCGACCCCATGGACTGCAGCCTACCAGGCTCCTCCATCCATGGGATTTTCCCGGCAAGAGTACTAGAGTGGGGTGCCATTGCCTTCTCCGAAACTTATTTATTAGATTGATTGATTTAATTGAAGTATAGTTGGATTTACAATGTTGTATTAGTTTCAGGTGTACAGCACAGTGATTCAGCTATATATATATATATATATGTGTGTGTGTGTGTGTGTGTGTGTGTATATATATATTCTTTTTCAGGTTGTTTTCCACTATAAGACTTAATAGCTATTTTGTGACTCTCTTAGGGTTTTTTTTTTTACCTACTTATATATCATGTCATTACAATTAAGGATATTTTTACTTTTACCTTTTCCATTTGCATGACTTTTATTTCCTTTGCTTGTCTATTGTGCTGGCTAGAATCTTCAGTAAATGTTGAATAAAAGACATCATGCCAGCTGTAGCCTTTTCAGAGGAGCTATCAATCAAGTTGAGTAAGTTAACTTTTGTTCCTCGTTTGCTCAGAGTTTTTTATTTTTCAATCATTAAATGGTTTTGTCAAATGTTTTCCTGCATCTATAGCAATGACTGTATGGTGTTTCTCCAATATTCTTTTGATATGTAAAGTGCATTGATTTTTAAGCACATGTAAATGATACAACCTAAAAATAGAACATATGAAGGCTAGAACATAATAATGTCATTAAAATGGAAAATAAAAACATGTGCCCTTATATTACTTATTAAATATATAATCAGCCAAAAAATATTAAATGCAAGTTATCTGATTTACTATAGGTAGAACTGGGACCAACTCAAAGGGGAGAAAGTATCTAATGTTTTCTTTTCCAATTTAAAATGTTTTATGTTTATTGAAAGTCCTCATTTCTGGTTGTTTTGACAGTGCATTATAAGGTTGAAATTTTCATATTTCATTTCATTTAAAGAGAAATTTCAAGCCATTTTGCCTAAAATCACATTTTTTCTATAGGAAAAAACTTGTCTTCAGGTAACTTATTTGTACCTAATTATGTAGGAAAGTGAATCCTCAGCTAAAAGTTTTAGCAGTGATTCAGTCTCCTTTATAGTAAAAATAAAAATATTTCTGTGATTAAATTTAACTGTGGTATTGGGCTACTGCCTGATGCTTCTGATTCCATGAAAGTTTAATTTCATTCTAGAGAGAAAACACTTGGATGATTAGGGGCAGGAATAAGTACCCATTCCCACAAAAACCGAACATAAAATGAAACAATTCATCATACAAAAAATAGCCTCCATAAAAATACAGTTTCCAGAAAGGTAAATTATAAAAGTATGCATTTAGCCAATCATTTTAAATACCATAATTATACAGGCTGCTCATCAAAAGACTTTTAAGACTCATTAAAATCATAAAACAATTCTAATTAAATCCATATTTAAATTAAGTTTCTATAACTAACCTACATGGTACTTTAAATCAAACAAAAAAAGTTGTATAAAAGATCCAATTAATTGTAAGTTTTTGTAAGAATTAGAGCCTAATTACTCTATGATTAAGTTTCCCCCAAATGTAATCATCAATGGCTCTATTCAGAAGATTTAGCCTTCTGCACCCCAGATGCCAGCAGAGTGCTGCAGCCCGTCTTTGACACCAGCACATCTATTCATCTGAAATCAGCATGACTGTGGAAACTTTACCTCCACCCCCACAGGGGCAGCCAAGTGGTGAGACCAAACAAAGCTGCATATTTAATAGAGATAAATGTCCCCCTATCTTCAGAGGTCCCTGTCTGATTAAATGGATTCGTGTCCATCACTAAACTTAAAAAAGAAAAAAAAAAAGAAAAATCCATCTTCAGAGCAGATTTTGAAGACAATGGTCATTTCAAAGATTCCCAAGTCAATGGGAAAAGGTGCACAAGAAAAGAATAAGACTTGCAGCTTACAGAGAAAGAAAACTGGGCCTTCTAAGGGTACAGCAGTAAAGCGTTTCCTTCAAACTCCATGCAACTCTTCTTTCTTACTTAGCTACTTGAAATGTTTTTCATTTTTTATTAGCCCAACTTCCCACGGGAAAGAAAAACAAAACTGTGACATCGCAGCCTCTTGTGTGTTCTCCGAAACTCATTAACCCTCTGAAGTTATTAGGGCAGCATCATTTTTTTCTATGACATCACAGAAGGTGAAGGTCACTTCTATAATATCCTTGGCTTCATTCATGTGGTGCATACCCCACAAAATATTCTTGTAATTTCCCCAGTGCCCTGATAGCCGAGTGATTAGCTATTATGGTACATAAAAAGTTCAGACGTATAACGTATGATTTATAGCCTCTCTTTCTGATAATCTAATTTTCTTTTATGGTAAAAAGAAATTTACTATTTATGTTTTATAGATTGTTATTTTTGAGGAAATGACTATTTAAAGTATCTTCACATGGACACTTGCTGTGATTGCACAGTATCTGGAGGCAGATGCATCCAAATGGTTGGGATATAAAGGTAATTTTTTATTCAGTTGACCAGAACTTTTTCAGCATTACCTCATCTGTGCTGGTGGCAGAACATGTGTATGATGATGGGTTAATTAGGCCAGAGCTACCTGCCAGCCACTTCACGGACATCAGGGTAAGAGATGCAGGCTCTGGGCAGATGGAGCTGAGTCCAAGGTCCAGCTACAGCAAGATTTCCTTCTCAAATGCACTGTCCCTGACTTGAAAAGTCCCTAGCTCTTTGCCATAAGAGCTGGTGCTACGCCTGTGGTTCATCTTAAAACCTATGTTACTCTGTTTCTTTCTAAAATGTTTAGTTATGGAATTAACCCTGTCCCTGGCTCTTAGATAAGGGACCTTTTAGAAATGTGACCCTTATATTGCTTTTTCCTCTCCTCTACTTATTACTGTATTACCTTCAATTTCATTGTGCTTAAATTATTGTCCTATCAATTCTAACTTCAGGTAATAATTCTAAAAATGGTTCCTATTCTAAGAGAAAGCTCCCTTCCCACCCCCAGTTGATTTGAGACTAACCTGAAGGGTGAAATCAGTGCATGTAGTCATCACAAAAAAGGGTAGACTGGAGAGGAAATGTGAGCAGGCTCAGGGAGGTGAGAGAAAGGCTGGTCCATTCATCTGGCTTCTGACTCTGAAGAGGTAAGGATGTGAAAAAGTCTCTGTCTACTACTGTGACCTGTCATGCCCCAGGAAAGGGGGTTGGGCTTTCTTTGCCTGTATCAGGTATAAAATGGAACAGCCCCTGTGATCCTTGGTGATCAGAATGCTGCATTGGTAAGCCACAGAGCTAATAATAATGTCTGTTAGACATAGAGACTAGACTTACAGACATGGGGAGAGGGGAAGAGAGGGTGAGACGTATGGAAAGAGTAACATGGAAACTTACATTCAGTTCAGTTCAGTTCAGTCGCTCAGTCGTGTCCGACTCTTTGTGACCCCATGAATTGCAGCATGCCAGGCCTCCCTGTCCATCACCAACTCCCGGAGTTTATCCAAACCCATGTCCATTGAGTCGGTGATGACATCCAACCATCTCATCCTCTGTCGTCCCCTTCTCCTCCTGCCCTCAATCTTTCCCAGCATCAGGGTCTTTTCCAATGAGTCTGCTCTTTGCATCAGGTGGCCAAAGTATTGGAGTTTTAGCTTGCTGCTGCTACTGCTGCTAAGTCACTTCAGTCGTGTCTGACTCTGTGTGACCCCATAGACGGCAGCCCACCAGGCTTCCCCGTCCCTGGGATTCTCCAGGCAAGAACACTGGAGTGGGTTGTCATTTCCTTCTCCAGTGCATTAAAGTGAAAAGTGAAAGTGAAGTCGCTCAGTTGTGTCCAACTCTTCGCGACCCCATGGACTGCAGCGCACCAGGCTCCTCCATCCATGGGATTTTCCAGGCAAGAGTACTGGAGTGGAGGGAGTTTCAGCTTACCATATGTAGAATAGATAGCCCAGGAAACTCAAACAGAGGCTCTGTATCAATCTAGAGGGGTGGGATAGGGAGGGATACGGGAGGGGACATGTGTATACTTATGGCTGGTTCATGTTGAGGTTTGACAGAAAACAACAAAGTTCTGTAAAGCAATGATCCTTCAATTAAAAAAAAATTTAAAAGATAATGTCTGTTAATTATTAAGTCCTTATGAAACACTTTACACATACTGATTCTTTCAGTTCTCACAATCAAAGTTGTTAGTATTGTAGCCACATTTTTTAACTGAAGAAACGGAGGTCCAGAGAACTGAAATCATTTGTCCAAAGTCACAAAGCTAGTAAACGGCCAAGCCAGCTCCAGTAAACTTTCAAACATTATGCCTACTGCTCGTTCAATTCTTTGTCTTCTGGACTTGTTTAGTTGCAAATACTTAACGTGGCGTTTCAAGTGTGCCAGGCACTCAACTAAGAGCTTTAAGTATATTATTACATCTACTTGTTTCTCACCACAACCCTATGAAATATTATTTCAGCACAGCTATTATTCCCCATTATTTTTCAGACTAGAAAACCTACACAGAGAGAAACTGAGTAATTGGCATAGATTAGGAAGCTCCTCTGACCCACTCCAGTGTTCTTGCCTGGAGAATCCCAGGGACGGGGGAGCCTGGTGGGCTGCCGTCTATGGGGTCGCACAGAGTTGGACACGACTGAAGCGACTTAGCAGCAGCAGCAGCAGCAGCAGGAAGCTCCTCGGAAGCTCCTAAATGGGAGAGGCTGGGTCTGAAGGGGAGGCTGGTGCTGGTGAGTCCGTGCTCTGTACTGCCTCCCGTGTATTTTCTTTGGCTGTCTCTTAGCACTTTGTTAAAGACTCAAAAAATTTAGCCTGCACCAAATGTTCTCAGGGCAAATTAAAACGGGTCATTTCGGGTCAAAGCACTGGAAAAGGTATTGTTTGGGTTTAGGGGTGATAAGGGTAGAGAAGCAGGAGCCAGGACGGAGCAGAAAGGTGACCAATCGGCACAAGCAAATCCGATGCAAAGGCAAAACCAACAGAGGCGGGACAGCTGGTCAGTGGCCCTCCCCAGACAGTGGTTCTTCTCTCGGGGCCCCCACTGGATAGCCTGGTTCCATTCTTCTGAGGAAGGAGGCAGCTGTTCAGAGACCATCTCCTCTCCTTGCCGAACACAAGGTGTATAACACACAATAGTGGTGTGTAACACACCACCATTCTAGCTTTTCTCCTAAAACTCTGACCACCACTCTTGGTGGGTTTGTTTTTGTTTTTGTTTTTTTTTGATCGAGCTGCTTCTATTTCTCCTTCTATAACTGGATTGTGTGCTGTCCACATTTGGTCGTTGGTCTGTGCTCCCTCCTGTCACTGAGAGCTTGTTAGATTTCGCTATCGCTGTGAGGCCACGTCCTCCAGATCTATAGCCTCTTCAGAATGCCTTGACCCCATGTCTAGCAACAGGAGGTGTATCCTCATGGAGATACCACGTTGCCTCAAATCTTGAAATCCAAAATCAAGTGAATTGTTTCTCTCCAAACCCGTCTTCTGCCTTCCTCTCCTGTTACTGTCAGGCTGTGGAGGGATGACCTGGAGCTCAGTGGCCTCATCTCCTCTTGCCTCCGTCCGACATGCCATTGCTCATCAAGCCTCTGTTTCGTGCTCTTTTTCTTCCACCTAGCAAGATTTCATTTTCTTTACTCCTAGCTATAGACTGAATGTTTGCATCCCCCCTCCCCCAAATTCATACATTGCAATCTAATCCCCAATGTGATGCTATCTGGAGGTGGGTTGTTTGCAATCAGGTCCTAAGAGTGGAGCCCTCATGAATGGGATTAGTGCCCTTGTCGAAGAGACACCAGAGAACCCCCTGCTACTTTCCACTCTGTGAGGGCACAGTGAAAAGACAGCTCTCTGTAAACTAGGAAGTGGGTTCCTACCAGACACCAAGTCTCCTAGTGTCATGACCTCAAACTCCTCAGCCTCCACACCTGTGAGAAATAAAATTTTGTGTTTATTAACCATTCAGTTTTCGGCATTTTGTTATAGCAGCCCAAATGGACTATGTAAGACACATTCTTCCTGCTGCTGCTGCTACGTCGCTTCAGTCGTGTCCGACTCTGTGCAACCCCATAAACGGCAGCCCACCAGGCTCCACCGTCCCTGGGATTCTCCAGGCAAGAACACTGGAGTGGGTTGCCATTTCCTTCTCCAGTGCATGAAAAGTGAAAGTGAAGTCACTCAGTCGTGTCCGACTCTAAGCGACCCTACGGACTGCAGCCTACCAGGCTCCTCAGTCCATGGGATTTTCCAGGCAAGAGTACTGGAGTGGGGTGCCATTGCCTTCTCTGGACACATTCTTAATCCTCTGTATATTTCTAGACCTTATTCAGTTCAGTTCAGTAGATCAGTCGTTTCTGACTTTTTGCGACCCCATGGACTGCAGCATGCCAGGCTTCCCTGTCCATCACCGACTCCTGGAGCTTGCTCAAACTCATGTCCATTGAGTTGGTGATGCCATCCAACCATTTCATCCTCCATCGTCCCCTTTTCCTCCTGCCTTCAATCTTTCCCAGCATCACGGTCTTTTCCAATGTTCTAGTTGGAACATTGGAAAGTTCTAGACCTTCTTAGATTTCTGCAAAATCCTCTCTTATTAGCTCAGCTCTCAGGGATTCTCAACTCTCATGTTTAATGTCTATGCCACAAAATATAACATTTAATCGGTTCTGTCTTGCATTTTTTTTTTTCCCACCATGTATTCATCTGAATCCTAAGCTAATCTTAGGTGAGTATATGTTATAGGTCAGCTACTGGAGTACTGTCTGAATGCCATCATTTCATCAAATCCTCATAAACTCTGTGGGGTCTACTTATATTTTCCAGATTAGAGATAAAAATACTGAATTTAAAAGAGATGAAGTGACTTACTCAAAGTCCTACTGGGGCGAAGTGGTAGAGGAAAAATTCACACCCCTCTCTGTCTGAGGACAAATCAATAATCTTTCCACTCTCTGCCGACTGAGCCTAACTTCTTTAAACTAATTTTCTATTCCTGAGTTTTATTTCTTTTCCCTATGAAATAATCTGGGTTGTAATCTGGAGCATATGTATAACTATTATTTTAAATCCTATTCTGAACAAAATAAGGCATAAATAAATGAATACAGGAATGAAGTATCAGTGATTTCTATTAAAAATCAAATAAATTCTATTGTAGAACCACCAAGGAGGCATAATCCTCCTAGACTTCAGGCAACACTACAAAGCCACAGGAATCAAAACAGTGTGATATTGGCCCCAAAACAAGCATATAGATCAATGGTACAGAATAGAGAGCCCAGAAATAAACCACACACTTATGGTCAATTAACCTTCAGCACAGGAGGCAAGAATATATATTGGGAAAAATGCTCTCCAGCAAGGGGTGTTAGGACATGTGGACAGCCACATGTAAATCAATGAAGTTAGAACACACCATTACACCATACACAAAAATAAAATGGCTTAAAGATTTAAATATAAGACACGACACCATAAAACTCCCAGAAGAGAATGTGAGCAAAACATTTTCTGACATAAATCATACCAATGTTTTCTCAGGTCAGATTCCCAAGGCAATAGAACTAGAGGCAAAAATAAACACATGGGACTTAATCAAACTTACAAGCTTTTGTACCGCAAAAGAAACCCTAAAGAAAATGAAAAGACAGCCTATGAACTAGGAAAAGATATTCGCCAACAATGTGACCAACAAGGGCATAAACAGTTCATATAACCCAACACCAATAATCAACAAAACAAAACCAAAAAATGGGCAGAAGAGCTGAACAGACATTTCTCCAAAGATGACACACAGATGGCCAATGACACACGGAAAGACACTCAGCATCACTAATTATTAGAGAAATGCAAATCAGAACTACATCGCAGTGCCGCCTCACACGGGTCAAAGAGGCCATAGTTAGAAAATCTACAAATAACAAATGCTCGAGAGGGCATGGAGGAAACGGAATCTTCCTACACTGTTGGTGGCAGTGTAAACTGATACAGCCACTATGGAAAATAGTTTGGAGATTCCTCAAAAAACTAAAAAACAGACTTGCCATATGATCCAGCAGGAGTTCTGTAGTAGCTCAGCTGGTAAAGAACCCACCTGCCAATACAGGAGACATAAGAGATGCAAGTTCGATTCCTGAGTCGGGAAGATCCCCTGGAGGAGGGCATGGCAACCCACTCCAGTATCCTTGCCTGGAGAATCTGATGGACAGAGGTGCCAGGTGGGCTACAATCGATGGGGTCAAAAGAGTCAGACAGGACTGAAGCGACTTAGCATAGCATATAATCTGAATCACTTTGCTGTACAGTGGAAATTAACACAATGTTATAAGTCAGCTATACCTCAAAAAAAAAAAGATTTTTTATAAATATAATTTTATCAAATTTTAAGTATTTGAGAATCAACAACAAAGACACATGTATCCTATAGTCATGTGTAATTCAAAGTTGTACAAATACTGTTGTATTTGACAGTCAGAATAGTATTTATAGAACCTCATACAAATTTAGTGATCAGTCATAGTGATCAATTCACAGCTGTCCTCTTCAGGTCTTTCTTCTTCAACAGGATATGGCTGCATTAGTATCTAGAGGTTGTACTGATGGATAAATGACAGCCATGGAAGATGATGTTGGATATCTGCCCAGGGCCCCTCAGAGCCTCTCACGTTTTCTACATTCTACAGCTGGACCACTGATGGCCAGCGCCTGCATCTTTATAGGAGATGCAAGAATCTACTCTGCCAATATGCGACGGTCCAAATAAAACAGAACCAGCACTTAAACTCATGACCACAGACCTGCAGACTGGATGAAATTAAACTTGTCACTCTGCTGTTTACCAAACTAAACCAACCTACAAAGAAAAAATAATATTCCAACACCTGTACAACTCATCTCCTATTCTTATCTCTTGTCTTTCTGCTCCCTATTACAGAAACTTTACTTCTCCTTGATTTGTTCTCCTCTGCTATTTTCCCCACTGAAAGAGCACATTTCTATCATTCCATAGAGTTCCTATTTCCCCAGAAATGTAGAATTCCAATATATGTATCAGGACCTGATTAATTTCTTTGATTTTTAGAGAGAGTTCTTTATTTTTTTAATTAAACTATAGCAGCATTCGCATAAAAAGTGTTTTGTGGAAGCATGATCATGTAAAGCCTAAAGAGGGAAGCTTCTTTGGTTGAAGTGGAGAGAGCAGGTCACTCTAAGGGCGATCCACGGAGGCTTTGGCAGATAGTACAAGGACAGAGAGCAGCAGCACTCAGGGGGTTGCTTTTCTTTAGTAAAGTGCAGTAGGGCTCATGGGGCTTCCCTGGTGGCTCAGTCAGTAAAGAATCTGCCTGCAGTGCAGGAGACCAGGGTTAGATCCCTGGGTCAGGAAGATCCCCTGGGGAAGGAAATGGCAACATACTCTAGCATTCTTGCCTGGAAAATCCTATGGACAGAGAAGCCTGGCAAGCTACAGCCCATGGGGTCACAAGAGTCAGACACGACTCAGTGACTAAACCACCAGTGGGGCTCACAGCCATGTCCTTAGCATTGCCAAGAACAGGCTAGCATTTACCGAGCTACTGAAGAGTACCGTTTGTTGCATCTCTTGCATTAACATATGAATGTAAGGATGGAAGAAATGAAGAAAGATGGGGGGTGGGGGGAGAGAAGAGAAACTTCACAAGGATAGTATGAGTTAGAGGATTAGGTGGGCTGGCCTGGCCTGCTACATTTGAGGTACATGAACACAGGCTGAGAGAGGACACATTTCTGTGCACTGTTTGCACACGCTAGGCTCAAGAAATGAACACTACTGTGCTGATGAAAGAAATTATGCCTGCAGTGTGGCTTAGGTGTGGACCTCTGCCAATGCCAGGGACCTCACTAAAGACAGGAGGAAGAAGCTGCTAAGATCTGTGGTGCTTTTTGCCATCGGCTGCAGAGGCTTCTGCACCAGGAAATACAACAAAGCAGGTGCCAGGGACTGGGGAGAGAAGTGTGGGATCCCAAACAGTCTTGCAAATATGGCATGGGTTGGTGCCATTCTATCTCAAGACTATTGCAACTCAGCGACCCAGGGTAATTGTGGGAAAGAGCCTCAGGACTGTCAACCAGCTGTGATTTCACCTGAAGCACTGCTCCAAATTTCACTGCAGTTTTTGTTTGTGAACTTAGTGAAAGTAACCAATATGAAACAGGGCTCCAGCTCACTTCACTAGTCACAGATGGCACTAGATATGAGAACTCCTGCCTAACAGGGTCTGTGGCTCTTGATTGCTCTGTCTCAGAAGCTTTTGAGTTGATGGTCTTCAGAGCTTCATGGATGGCATTTCAGCATCGTCCCTAACATGCTGGTACCACTGTTCTGTTTTCTCACAACTGTCCCCGTTATCCGTCCTCAGGTAAATAGAGGCCCCAGTTTTAATGATGGTGGCCATGTGTACACACAGAAACATGTAAAGGGTTCATTATTCCTAATGGAAGTACAGAAACGCAGGGAAATACAGCACTACCTGCCATTTTCATGATCAACATTTGCAATAGAGTGCATAAATGCTTCGGTTTACAGAAATAGCTAGACCTTTCTGAACCCTCCCAGTGATTAATTAGAAAACCTGTCTTACAGATTTTTCTCTCAGGTGTAGTAACCTTGTAGCCCTTGCCATTAAGAACTAATAAATAAATGCTTGGTTAAGCATAAACAGGGTGATAGGCAGTGAAAGAGTGATGATCTTGGTTTTTACAATATGCGCACTCTGTCATTTTACCTTGGAGGACAAAATAATACACAAAAACCAAAAGTCGCAAAAGCAACGAGTGAGCAATTTGTTATTATCCACTTAAAAAGTATTACTAGTACTCACTGTGAATGAACATTTTTGTGATTATATCACAATCAATTTTAGGAAATAAAAATTCATGATTTTAAGAAAGCATTTCAAATTCTGCAGTTAAACTGAAGATATATACTGGGTAAAGATATAATATCTAGAAGGAGATCAGATGTAAACTAGATCACAAAAGAAGTACTCACAATCAATGGAACCCTATCCATTTAGCAGATACTTGATTGGCTGATTTGTACAAAAATTTTAAACCACCCATCATATTAAATAGAGCTCCTCATCTCCTCCCTATATATTTTATGACAATTAAGCTAGGTAACTGCTGATTCCTCCCATTATCCTATCTTTTTAAATGAAATGTAAGAAATAGTATGTCAAGCTGGGAAATTTTAGCTTCTATTATGAAAATGATAATAAGAAGTGAAAGTTAACCCCATTACAACTATGCAATCAGAACCTCATAAATATGATAGTATATTCAGAAAAAAAAGCTCAAACTGGCTGATTATAAACAAAATATTTGGATAACTAGCTAAATCTGTACACAGTTTAATTGGTTCATCTTTAAAAGCCTCTTTAGAGCAGCAACAAATTATTTTACAAAATCTAGGCCAAAGTGTGTAAGTCCAATCTTCCACTTTCGTTTCTGGAGCAATGTGGTTTATGCAAATATGACAAATTTACACTGCTTTGATGATTGCCAGTTTAATCAAAGATTTCCTTTAAACCAAAATAGTGACTTGAGACATAAGCTAAAATATATTCTTAAGGTATAATAGTTTGGATCAACATTTTTCTCTTTCCAGCCCACATTAAAATAACTCCCAAAGAGGTTGCCTTATACACTGAATAATGTCCAAACAAAAAAAATTGATCAGTTTACTTGGATAAGAGAACTGTGTTTTATATGTGAACAGGGAATAAGACAGCCATCTAAAATATCCCAGTTTGAGTCTTTGCCAGTCCATTCTCTATTACAAAATGTTCACATCACACCTGCACTCAAACAAATGCAAGAAACTTAACACCATTAAGTTAAATTGTAAGCTCTTTATGGAAAAATAACTTCCTTTAGCTTCTCTTGTAATTCCTCTGAAGAGTAGCATTATATATCCTACATACACTGATCGAATGAGGTTTACCTTTTTATTTTATTTTTCCAGGAAGAAATGAGAAGGATGAATATATAAAAGACAACATCAGAAAGACACTTCTGTTTTCTGGGTATTTGACTTATATCCATTTTTTTCTGGATACTTAAAACTGTTCATCCATAAAACTATTTATTTCCTATTGTCTACTGAGGACACCCGAGGTCAGGGAAGGCGGCCGAGAGGAGCAACCCACGTCCAAGGAGTGGTGGCTGTGCGGGCGCAGGAGGGCCCAGAGGAGCTACTTCACGTCAAGGTCAGGAGGGGCGGCGGTGAGGAGATACCCCTCGTCCAAGGTAAGGAGCAGCGGCTGGGCTTTGCTGGAGCAGCCGTGAAGAGATACCCCTTGTCCAAGGTAAGAGAAACCCAAGTAAGACGGTAGGTGTTGCGAGAGGGCATCAGAGGGCAGACACACTGAAACCATAATCACAGAAAACTAGCCAATCCAATCACACGGACCACAGCCGTGTCTAACTCAATGAAACTAAGCCATGCCCGTGGGGCCACCCAAGACGGGCGGGTCATGGTGGAGAGGTCTGACAGAATGTGGTCCACTGGAGAAGGGAATGGCAAACCACTTCAGTATTCTTGCCTTGAGAACCCCATGAACAGTATGAAAAGGCAAAATGATAGGATACTGATCGAGGAACTCCCCACTCACTGAGTTATTAGAATTCCTTTCAAATGTCTCTAAATTTAAAGAAAAAATATTATGAAGGAACTATAAGTGACTAAGGTCAGTACTTAAAACAGCATCTCTTACGAGCTGGTTGGAAGGATGCGCTAACTAACACACCTGTGGTCTGGCCTACCACTTCCATTTTTTCCTCTACCCTCAGTTGTTCGTGTATGTGTGTCCATATTTGTATACCATTATTTTTACGCTCTCAGGATTTATAACATTGAGCCACATAACAAGATTTCCATGATTGCTTAATCACAGGTATTTTTACATGTATTTTATTTTTATTCATTTCTTGTTAATAGTAACTGTCACAGGTGCTATAATCCCCCAATTCTTCCCTGCCTGAGAATCTTGTCTTTATGTGTGAAAGATAATTTGCCTGTGAATGAAATTGTTAGATGACGTATTTTTGCCCTTGGAAAATGATAGCCATGGCTCCACTATTCTTGGCCACTTGTGTTGCTTTGAAAAAGTTTTAGACAAACCAGGTTTTCCCCCTTTTGTGTGACTTGCTTTCTCAGGTAGAATGCCCATGTAATTTATCCTTCAATACCAGAAATTGTATTAGCATATATTTTGGTATTGATTACTTTATATTAAGTTTTTCCAGCTATAAAGGGCCTTTGCTATATCCAGGTCAAATCTTTCTTCAGGAAAGTTTTCTTACATATTAGATCACTTTTTGTTCCATTTGTCTGCTCTTTTCTTCAGAAACAGTAATATTTTGATTGTTGGATATCCTTTGTCTGCCACATCTATAATCTTCTTTATAATAATTTTTAGATCTTTTTTCCCCCCTAATTTGGCTTGTGCGATTTATTCTCCATGTTTTTATTTCCCAGTTCTGACCCACATGACTTTGTTCTCACGAGCATCTATTCTGACTTTTATTGCCTTTAATAGGGCACTTATGTCCATAATGATTTCTGATTTCTTTCTCGTTTTATTCCTGAGTTTTCTAGCTCAAATTTTGTCTTCTGTTATTTTATTGTATCAATTTTTCTGAAATTTCTTTTGATAGTTTGTTTTCAAGAGGTCATTTATGTGTAATTTCTTTGAGACTCTGGAGAATTGTCTTTGACACTTTCTGTGTTTCTCTGTAACAGTCCTCTTCAAATGTACATTCTTCATCCATCTTTACATTATGTTCTTTTTTTACCCCCAGGTTTTATGCATAGATCATAGTTAGTTTCTTTGTGTTGACAGGGCAGGTAAGATACCTTCTGAAGAACAGGCTCTCTTTTGTTTATTTGTACTCTGTGGATTCTTCAAAGAAGTCTCTCTGAAATATAATATCTTCTTCAAGAGTTCTTTTAATTCTTTCATCAAACTCACACCGTGGGCTGGCAGATTCTCATCATGTTCCCTTTTCCAATGCTTCTCTGAAACACTCTTTCAGACTCCTCTGTAAAGCCTCACTACTGTTCATCAACCATTGTGGACTAACCTCTCACTCCTTCTTTCCCCAGCTGATGTCTGATGTTTGTGAAATACACCTCTGGAATGGAGGAATTAACAACGGATCAAATTAGCTCTGTTTTAGAAAATACCGGATTGCTGTTCCTTTTTTGGCTGGAGAAGTATAGGGCATCTTTCAAAGGTAGTAACCTTTTGAGTTATTTATTTTGAAAGGATTTTATGTTTTATATCAGGGATTATTATGTTTCTTTTACTCTCCAATTCAGAAATTGAGTCAGCAATGTTCTTTTCTCCTAATTAGGTTTTAGTTATAGCTAGGGGCTCCCTAGGTGCCCGTGGCCAAGAACTCTAATATAAATAAAAATGCGGTATCATTCTCTGTTCTATTATAATTATCAACTGAGTTAAAGCAAAACCCTTGGAGATGACTGTTAAGCTGCAGTAGAAACTTTATGAAACATGTGGTTCCCCAAAGCACTTTTTACATCAGTCCCTTCTGATATGAGGTGTCAGAAAAAGGTAATCTTACATATCACCTTCCCTTTAAAAGCATACTAACACAGACCTTCAGAACTTTTCCAAGCAGCACTGCCCTGATTCTCGTCTGCCCTAATTATCTTTGGCACTGAAGAAAAATGAGAGACATGTCCTCAGCTCCTGCTCTCCATCTACAGTGTTGTAATTGAAGACTGGGGTAGATAAAGGACGATTATTCTGATTAGAACAAGTTTGATTCGAATTGGCTTGAATTATTTCATTTCTCAAGTCACCTGCATACAGCCTTTCCCTACATTGCTGTGGGATCTAAATACATAGCAATATCACGGGTAAAAGCATGTTTAAAAACAATTACTATGTAAGGTCCAGTATGGTGACTATGGTTAATAATATTATATTTCATAATTGAAAGTTGCTAAGAGAGTAAATTTTTTTTTTTTTGGCAGCACCTTATGGCTTGCGGGCTCTTATTTCCTGAGCAGGAACTGAACCTGGGCCCTCGGCAGGGAAAGTGTGGAGCCCTAACCTCTGGACCTAATTCCTAAACACTGGAGCCCTAATTCACTGGACCACCAGGGAATTCCTGACAGGAAACCTTTTCACCACAAGAAAAAATTGTAACTATGTATGGTGAGACATGTTAACTAGATTTAATGGTGGTGATCACTTTGTAATACAAACAAAATAATTTGTATACACATACAATTACATTTGTAATACATACCAAATCATTATGTCGCATACCTGAAATACCTCAGTATAAAGGAAAAACTGCAACATGGATTGAGGAGACATACTAATTTCAAAAATAATAAAACTGATAGCAGTTGTCCATCTCCCTAATCTTTCTTGTACTTCTAGAATATAAGGAAGGTAAAAGTAACACTTCTTTGCCTTACAATCAGGGTAAACTTATTCCTTAGGTCATGAAAATCCACACCATGACTCTCATGTTTTTTATACTATAAGGCAATGGCACCCCACTCCAGTACTCTTGCCTGGAAAATCCCATGGATGGAGGAGCCTGGTAGGCTGCAGTCCATGGGGTCGCTAAGAGTTGGGACATGACTGAGCGACTTCACTTTCACTTTTCACTGTCATACACTGGAGAAGGAAATGGCGGCCCACTCCACTGTTCTTGTCTGGAGAATCCCAGGGACGGGGGAGTCTGGTGGGCTCCAGAGACATCAGTTTGTCAACAGTCGGACACGACTGAGCGACTGTTGACAAAGTGAACAGAAGTGACAAAGTGAACTGAACTGAACTGAGACAATTATTCCCACTGACTGTTAATCACACAGGCTATCAAATAGTTAAGGCCATATAGCTCCTGGTTAAAAAATGAATATCTGAAATATTTACCAAACAAAGTGTCTGTAGTAGCATACATCAGTTCAGTTCTGTTCAGTTCAGTCGCTCAGTCATATCCGTATCCTTTGCGACCGCATGAATTGCAGCATGCCAGGCCTCCCTGTCCATCACCAACTCCTGGAGTTCACCAGACTCACATCCACCAAGTTGGTAATGCCATCCAGCCATCTCATCCTCTGTTGTCCCCTTCTCTTCCTGGCCCCAATCCCTCCCAGCATTAGAGTCTTTTCCAATGAGTCAACTCTTTGCATGAGGTGGCCAAAGTATTGGAGTTTCAGCTTTAGTATCAGTCCTTCCAAAGAACACCCAGGACTGATCTCCTTTAGAATGGACTGGTTGGATCTCCTTGCAGTCCAAGGGACTCTCAAGAGTCTTCTCCAACACCACAGTTCAAAAGCTTCAATTCTTCAGTGCTCAGCTTTCTTCACAGTCCAACTCTCACATCCATAAATGATCACTGGAAAAACCATAGCCTTGACTAGACGGACCTTCGTTGGCAAAGTAATGTCTCTGCTTTTGAATATGCTATCTAGGTTGGTCATAACTTTCTTCCAAGGAGTAAGCGTCTTTTAATTTCATGGCCGCAATCACCATCTGCAGTGATTTTGGAGCCCAGAAAAATAAAGTCTGACACTGTTTCCACTGTTTCCCCATCTATTTCCCATGAAGTGATGGGACCGGATACCATGATCTTAGTTTTCTGAATGTTGAGCTTTAAGCCAACTTTTTCACTTCATCTTTCACTCTCATCAAGAGGCTTTTAGTTCCTTTTCACTTTCTGCCATAAGGGTGGTGTCATCTGTATATCTGAGGTTATTGATATTTCTCCCAGCAATCTTGATTCCAGCTTGTGCTTCTTCCAGCCCAGCGTTTCTCATGATATACTCTGCATATAAGTTAAATAAGCAGGGTGACAATATACAGCCTTGACATACTGTAATGTAATTTATTTTCCAGCATAATTAATACACTTTGTATATCTGTTTCAGCTGAGGATTTAAAATATTAACAATTTTTTTTCAGAGAAAATATCCTGAAAGCTTATTTAGAAAGTCTAAAACAGAATAGCATTTCGCAAACTGCAGTTAAGTAAAACAAACAAACAAAAGAGCAGACCATATATATGTTTGCTTACAGGGAGACCCACTTCATGATTCTAATGAGAATTCTGAACACACAGTAAGAGCGAACACTTACGTCTGTGAATGACTTTAAAGTATAAAGCTTGGGTTTGAGTTAACTAACATCTGTTACTCAGTAGTTCAGTCCCATGGACATAGTTACTATACATATAGCACAAGGTATAGTGTTAGGTGGTATGAGGTATAAACAGACATATAAGACAGACCTCATGGAGTGAACAGGCTAGTAAGAGATAAAGCATGTGTGCAGGTAACTGCAATAGAAGGCAGAGGTGGTGATGCTCTGAAAGGTAAAACCAGAAAGGCAAAGACAGCAGAGAGGCCAGAATATTCGCATCTAGCTGGGAGCGATGGAGCCTTCTTGTAGGAGGGAACATTTAAGTTGAATCTCAGAGAATGGGAAAGAGGAGACTGGAGCATATGAAGGGCACAGCCTGATCAAAGGCACAGGAATAACGAGAGTGTCAATATTAGAGTGTTTATAAACAAATGGAGCATAGCTCGTCCAAGGGTGATACATGTTAGGCAGCAGAGAAAAGAAACAGGTGTTGTACCTCAGTGTGGACTGGGGCTTAGTCACATAAGAAAAAGTGATTTTCTAATTTCAGTGTGCATCAGAATCATTCTGGGGGGAGCAGAAGGCCGAGTGTGTCAATGCACATGCGCTTTCAATGAACCCTCTAGACTACATTTTGAGAAACACCCATGCAGGGCTTGGAAAGCAGTCCTTCGGGAATGAGAATATATTTTTAGGTATTATAACTTTTGCGAGTGACAATTTGGTTCATTTTAGAAACTGGTTTTTTGGCTTTGTGTACGGCACTAAATCCTTTCTCTAATATAAAAATAGATAATGAATTCTAAAAAGAATATCAATAAAAGTTAAACACACACACATACACATGAACACTGTACCTCCCATTAGAATAAATTTCTACCAAAAAGAGCGTTCAGAAAATAAGCTGTGCAAGCCCAAGAATTCTGCTGAGTTTGAAGTGTCTGTATTCAGAAACAGCGTGAGACATCAAATGTTCTGCACATCAAGTAGGTTCATGTAGAAAAGAAATTTAAATAAGAGACGAACTATGCTGTGGGGCAGAAAGGAGGACTTCTATGGAACCTGACCCGTCAGTGTTACGTTAAAAGGGGGTGTGCTCATGCTTACATAAATCTTCATGCTGTTTTTACTAATTAACAAGTGTAAGAACCTTAGGAAAATTTTCCACAGAGGTAATTCATGTCTTTATCCCTTTATACCTTATTTTTCTTCTAAGCTTGTACAATGGGGGTTGGAACCCTACAGTATGAGTCACATTTTTATTTTATTTTTTTGACAGCATTGCCATATTTTCATCTTTTTGGTGTTTCTTAATTTCAGACTCTGCATTTTGACAGCTCAACCCTGTTGATTAATGCCTTGTAGGAACCCCTATATGGCCTGCCTGTTAGCGATCTAATTTTGTGCTGGAATGCCTGGGCTGGTATGTTGAACCGATTCACCACCCAGGTGGCTACATTTGGACTAAATGAGCTGTGAAGGGTTTCATCTTTGCCCATCACCGTCTTCCTTCTCGGAGCCCCACAGTATGCAGCCACTGCTCCGACGTGATTTGTCACAACCCATCAATAGAAAATAAATTATTGCCATTCTCACTTGTCAATGTGCTTGTCTTCACTTCAGCTGGCCTAATGATTGGAAGCTCAAAGGGAACATTTCCCATCTTTGTAGAGCATGATTATGACTGAACGCACTGCTCCCTTATGCAACTTGGCCAGTAAAAACACACACGGAAAGGAAATTAATTGGCTGTTTTGCGCCAGTGATTAGCACATTACACTTGAAGTCCGCACAAACTGATTTTAGGCAGGCAAGATTAGGTCGGTTGTGACTTTTGTTTGCTTAGTGCAACATGATTAGCAACTGCTTCATTCAAGGTTAGCGCACTTGCTGCTGCAGAAGAAAATCTTCATCTCATCACGATGCTGCGGACCTTTAAGCTGATAAGCATGTTCTGGGTGGAAATCAGAAATCTCTTTGGGAGGGAAGCAAATGAGGATATGTAACAGAGAACTCATCAAATGGCTTAGACACATCCTGATGTCTGGCACTTTTGAAAATCATATTCCTAGGAAACGGGTCCTGCAAGCTGTATTTGCAGAGTGTTGAGATGGTAAATTGTGTCAGTTCAGGAGACAAAGAATAAAAGGACCCAAGCAGCAACATGAAGTAGAGGGTGACACCTTTCAAGGAACTAACTAAAAATGAGCATGCTTTTAAAAGAAGCAGAAAACTCTTCTTTCGTACAATCAACAGAATGAACAAGAAGGGCAAAAGATACAACAGCAAGGCATCAAGTGAGACCTCGTAATTAAATTCAGAGATGCAGGAGATCAAAGGGGAACTGTATTAAAAAATTAGGTCTAGGGTATGGATCTGAGTTTCCCTGTTAACAGCTTTGCCTAGAGTATAATGACAAGAGGCTTTATCTAACATAATAATAAGCAAAGTTATAGTGTAAAAGTAAAAGAATGACTGACACTTATAAGTATTTTAAATATGATAGCGTTTTAGATTTTGGCCATGTTTCCAAAGCTAAGCAGTTTTTTATCATTGCCCTAACTTTTCTGCCTCCAGCCAGGGATAAGAGAGTTGGTGGGGGTGGTGGTGGGATGGGGGGGGGGGGGTCGGGGATTTGCGCAAACCAAATGTAGCAAATGTCAAAATCTGAGTTCCTGATCTCCATTTTCTCTGATTTTCTTAGAGGATATTTTCCATCCCATTGTTTGTTTCTTTATACCAGAGATGGATGCCCCAAGAGTAAACTAAATCTTCAAATAGTGTATAGTTTAGAAATCCTATTAGTGTATTTCCTGTTTATTTAATTTAGCAGTTTAACTCAATTTCACCTCTGCCATAGAAAGTGACACCTGTGTCTTTAAAACTAGAATGCCTCTGCTTCATACCAATGGTTCCTACATAGAAGCTTCCCGCCATAACATAGACACTTTGGTTTAACAAACTCTTGCTGTTTTTTCCTCTTTTACCTTCCTTTCAATTCAGTTCAGTCACTCAGTCAGGTCTGAATTTTTGTGACCCCATGGACTGTAGCATACCAGGCCTCCCTGTCCATCAACTCTGGGACCTTGCTCAAACTCATGTCCATGGAGTTGGTGATGCCATTCAACCATCTCATCCTCTGTCATTCCCTTCTCCTCCTGCCTTCAATCTTTCCCAGCATCAGGGTCTTCTCCAGTGAGTTGGCTCTTCACATCAGGTGGCCAAAGTATTGGAGCTTCAGCTTCAGCATCAGTCCCTCCAAAGTACTGGAGCATTACCTTCTTTTACCAGCAGAAATGACTGTCTTCCAGTGTTTGGAAACATAAGGTTTTTGGGCTACTCAGTAACCTGTCTTCTGGATTAAGGTCACATTTCATCATGGTGAACTCCTCCTTTCACAGGGCTAGTGGTGCTTGTTGTAGGAAGTCTTGCCTGCTCAGGGCCATATTTATCTCCATCCTATACTGTATTTCCAGCTTTCCCTATTAGAATACACTTCAGTTCAGTTCAGTTCAGTCACTCAGTCGTGTCCGACTCTTTGCGACCCCATGAATCGCAGCACGCCAGGCCTCCCTGTCCATCACCAACTCCCAGAGTTCACTCAGACTCACGCCCATCGAGTCAGTGATGCCATCCAGCCATCCCATCCTCTGTCATCCCCTTCTCCTCCTGCCCCCAATCCCTCCCAGCATCAGAGTCTTTGCCAATGAGTCAACTCTTCCCATGAGGTGGCCAAAGTACTGGAGTTTCAGCTTTAGCATCAGTCCTTCCAAAAAATCCCAGGGCTGATCTCCTTCAGAATGGACTGGTTGGATCTCCTTGCAGTCTAAGGGACTCTCAAGAGTCTTCTCCAACACCAGAGTTCAAAACCATCAATTCTTCAGTGCTCAGCTTTCTTCACGGTCCAACTCTCACATCCATACATGATCACTGGAAAAACCATATCCTTGACTGACAGACCTTTGTTGGCAAATGTCTCTGCTTTTCAATATGCTATCTAAGTTGGTCATAACTTTCCTTCCAAGGAGTAAGCGTCTTTTAATTTCATGGCTGCAGTCACCATCTTCAGTGATTATCTTATTCTTGTCTTGGTCTAGTCAAGTAAGATCCGTCTCCTGTGTTTCCTGTATACTTTGTCTCCCCTCTCGGGTCCTGCTTGCAATAGTTTTTTCTTTCTTATTTCTGCATTTTTTGCCTATTATTTTTTTTATTAGTTTACAAACACTATTCCCTGTTAGATCTCATCTATTCACATTTTATCCAAGTGAACATTCTTTATCTTCTTTAAATCCTAATCACCTATTCCCTGACAAAGCATCAGTTCAGGCAGCTCAGTCGCTCAGTCGTGTTTGACTCCTTGTGACCCCATGAATCACAGCATGCCAGGCCTCCCTGTCCATCACCAACTCCTAGTGTTCACCCAAACTCTTGTGCATCAAGTCGGTGATGCCATCTAGCCATCTCATCCTCTGCAGTCATTTTGGAACCCCCAAAAATAAAGTCTGACACTGTTTCCACTGTTTCCCCATCTATTTCCCATGAAGTAATGGGACCAGATGCCATGATCTTAGTTTTCTGAATGTTGAGTTTTAAGCCAACTTTTTCACTTTCCTCTTTCATTTTCATCAAAAGGCTTTTTAGTTCCTCTTCACTTTCTGCCATAAAGGTGGTGTCATCTGCATATCTGAGGTTACTGATATTTCTCCCAGCAATCTTGATTCTAGCTTGTGCTTCTTCCAGCCCAGAGTTTCTCATCATGTACTCTGCATATAAGTTAAATAAGCAGGGTGACAATATGCAGCACTGACGTACTCCTTTTCCTATTTGGAACCAGTCTGTTGTGCCATGTCCAGTTCTAACTGTTGCTTCCTAACCTGCATACAGGTTTCTCAAGAGGCAGGTCAGGTGGTCTGGTATTCCCATCTCTTTCAGAATTTTCCACAGTTTGTTGTGATCCACACAGTCAAAGGCTTTGGCATAGTCAATAAAGCAGAAATAGATGTTTTTCTGGAACTCTCTTGCTTTTTCCATGATCCAGCGGATGTTGGCAATTTGATCTCTGGTTCCTCTGCCTTTTCTAAAACCAGCCTGAACATCTGGAAGTTCACAGTTCACATACTGACAAAGCATATCCTTAACATATTCTGACATACAACTAGGCATTTTATACACATGCATACTTGCACACACAAATTAAAAAAGTGGTGTATTTTTATAAATTATGTGCCCATCCCTGAATAAACACTGGAAAGTTAGAGATCACTAAGTATATAAATAAATACATGATTGTTCCTTGGCATTAACACATAAGTGGTATTTGTTTGCCAATGACTACTTTGTCTATGCTATTTTCTATGATTGCTGTCAGTATGTGGAATTTTCTTGTGTGATTTCAATATACATTTATGATATTTAATATTCATTAGATAGCAAAGTATTAGTCACTCAGTTGTGTCTGACTCTTTGCAACCCCATGGACTGTAGCCAGCCAGCCTCCTCTGTCCACGGAATTCTCCAGACAAGAATACTGAAGTGGATAGCCATTCCATTCTCCAGGGCATCTCCCCGACCTATGGGTTGAACCCAGGTCTCCTTGATCTACCAAGGAAGAACACTAGATAGCAAGGATTTGCACTATATAGATCCTCCATAGATTTGTAGCTGTAAGAAGAAATTTTTAAACACAGAGTAATCTTGTGTTTCTAAAATTTTCCCCAATCAAATAAGCAAAAGATTGAACTCTTCAATGTGAAAATGAACAATCTTGTCTCTTGAGCTCCTGTTTTTATATTGTTTATAATTAAGAGTTTTCCAGGTGGTGATAGTGGTTAAAAAAAAAAAAAAAAAAAAAAAACACCTACCAATGCAGGAGACATAAGAGACACAGGTTCGATCCCTGGGTAGGGAAGATGCTCTGGAGAAGGGCATAATAACCTACTCCAGTATTCTTGCCTTGAGAATCCCAAAGACAGAGGAGCCTGGTGGGCTATGGTTCATAGAGTCACAAAGAGTCAGACACAACTGAAGTGACTTAGCACACACACACGCACACACATGTAATGTCAAGACTGTGAAACAATGTCTTACAGAATATCTCTTTCAAGGATTTACAATATGCAGGTCTATGCTGAACAGACAACTTGATCAGGAAAAGTGAAGGGTCTGAGATTTTACTCTGCTTACAAGCTAAAAGGATAGTCTGCCAACAGTTTCATTGCTGTTGTTGTTCAGTTGCTAAGTCACGTCCAGCTCTTTGTGACCCCATGGCCCGCAGCATGCCAGGATTCCCTGTCCTTCACCATCTCCTGGAGTTTGCTCAAGTTCATGTCCACTGGATCAGTGATGCTATCTAACCATTTCATCCTCTGCTGCCTCCTTCTCCTTTTGCATTCAGTTTCATAATTGCTGGCTGAGGGCCGGGGCCCTTTGGAAAGAGGTGAAGACCTAAAGACTCAAGGTACCATGGACAATGCCAGCTTGATGTTCACATTTGTTACCCTTGCCCCTCAAGTAACACAGGACAATTCAGATGCTGTACACACAGTGGGTTTGTGTCACAGTTGAGAAACCTCAAATTTAGGAACCCAATCTTCTAAGAGGGCTGCCAGCAGACCGGCCCAACCTTTGCCCCTAAGGGAGTTATTGTCTTTATTATCCTGGTAAAGAAACAAATCTAGTCTCTGCCTTGAGGGAGTCACTACTTCTATGCAAACATCCATGCAAAGAACTCCAAAATTACAACTCACTGCTGAACAACTACTGACAGGAGATTGCTGGATCCCACCAAAAACAGATACCCTATGTCGAAGGGCAAAGGAAAAGCCCCAGCAAGACAGCAGGAGGGGCAAAATCACATTTAGAATTACACCCCATACCCGGAGAGATGCTCAGAGGGCTCAAACAAACCTTGTGTGCACCAGGACCCAGAGACCCCACAGAGACTGAGACAGAACTGTGTTTGAGTGTCTCCTGAGGAGGTAGGGTCAGCAGTGGCCTGCCACAGGGGCAGGGGCTCTGGATGCAGCAGATACGGTTATGGCATAACCCTCTTGGAGGAGGTCGCCATTAACCCACCATAGAGCCGCCAGAACTTACACAGGACTGGGAAACAGACGCTTGGAGGGGACAAATAAAACCTTGTGTGCACCAGGACCCAGGAGAAAGGAGCAGGGACCCCACAAGAGACTGACCCAGACTTGCCCAGGAGTCTCCGGTGGAGGCATGGGTGGGCGGTGGCCTGCTGCAGGGTTGGGAGCACTGCTTACAGCAGTGCGTGCATGGGACCTTTTGCAGGAGATCGCCGCTATCTTCACTACCTCCACCATAGTTTGGCCTCAGGTGAAACAACAGGGAGGGAACACAGCCCAACCAACAGAAAATTGGATTAAAGATTTATTGAGCTTGCCCCTACCCATCAGAACAAGACCCAGTTTCCCCCTCAGTCAGTCTCTCCCATCAGGAAGCTTCTATAAGCCTCTTATCTTCTCCATCAGAGGGCAGACAGACTGAAAACCACAGTCACAGAAAACTAACCAACCTGATCACATGGACCACAGCTTGTCTAACTCAATGAAACTATGAACCATGCCATGTAAAGCCACCCAAGACAGATGGGTCATGATGGAGAGTTCTGACAAAACATGGCCCACTGGAGAAGGGAATGGCAAACCACTTCAGTATTCTTGCCTTGAGAACCCCATGAACAGTATGAAAAGGCAAAAAGATAAGACACTGAAAGATGAACTCCCCAGGTTAGTAGATGCCCAATATGCTACTGGAGATTAGTGGAGAAATAACTCCAGAAAGAATGAAGAGACAGAGCCAAAGCAAAAACAACACTCAGTTGTGGATGTGACTGGTGATGGAAGTAAAGTCTGATACTGTAAAGAGCAATATTGCATAGGAACCTGGAATGTTAGGTCCATGAATCAAGGCAAATTGGAAGTGGTCAAACAGGAGATGGCAAGAGTGAAGGTCAACAATTTAGAAGTCAGTTAATTAAAATGGACTGGAATGGGTGAATTTAACTCAGATGACCATTATATCTACCACTGTGGGCAAGAATCCCTTAGAAGAAATGGAGTAGCCATCACAGTCAACAAGAGTCAGAAATGCAGTACTTGGATGCAATCTCAAAAATGACAAAATGATCTCTGTTCATTTCCAAGGCAAACCATTGACTATCACAGTAATCTAAGTCTATGCCCTGACCAGTAATGCTGAAGAAGCTGAAGCTGAACGATTCTATAGAGACCTACAAGACCTTCTAGAACTAACACCCCCAAAAGATGCCCTTTTCATCATAGGGAACTGGAATGTAAAAGTAGTTCTTCTGTATAGTTCTTATGTGTATTCTTACCACCTCTTCTTAATATCTTCTGCTTCTGTTACATCCATTTCTGTTCTTTATTGTATCCATTTTGCATGAAATGTTCCCTTGCTGCTAACCTAATTTAGGCCACCCCTATCTCTGGCTTGGAGAAGGAAACGGCAACCCACTCCAGTATTCATGCCTGGAAAATCCCATGGACCGAGGAGCCTGGTGGGCTACAATCCATGGGGTCGCAAAGAGTCGGACACGACTGAGCGACTTCTGTGTGTGTGTGTGTGTGTGTGTGTGTGTGTATCTCTGGCTAGAATCACTGCACTAGGGATTTAGAAATCGATATCCAATCTCCTATCTGCCCACTCCCTCTAATCCCATTTCCACTTTACAATAAGAATCAACTGTCTGCAAAGTAATTCTGGTTAAGACATTTCCCTATGGAAAACCTTTCAGTGATTCTCTCATAGTCTTAGGATTAATAGAAATCTTTATCCAAAGAACAGCAAGGAGAGATAAGAAGACTTCCTCAGTGATGAATGCAAAAAAAATAGAGGAAAATAATAGAATGGGAAAGACTAGAGATCTCTTCAAGAAAATTAGAGATACTAAGGGAAAGTTTCATGCAAAGATGGGTACAATAAAGGACAGAAACAGTATGGACCTAACAGAAGAAGTAGATGTTAAGCAGAGGTACCAAGAATACACAGAACTATACAAAAATACATTAATGGCCCAGATACCAATGATGGCGTGATCACTCACCTACAGCCAGACATCCTGGAATGTAAAGTCAAGTGGGCCTTAGGAAGAATCACTATGAATAAAGCTAGGGAAGGTGATGGAATTCCAGTTGAACTATTTCAAATCCTAAAAGACAATACCGTGAAAGTGCTGCACTCAATATGCCAGCAAATTTGGAAAACTCAGCAGTGGCCACAGGACTGGAAAAGGTCAGTTTTCATTCCAATCCCAAAGAAAGGCAATGCCAAAGAATGTTCAAACTACTGTACAATTGCATCTCACATGCTAGCAAAGTAATGCTCAAAATTCTCCAAGCTAAGCTTTAACAGTAAGTGAACTGAGAACTTCCAGATGTTCAAGCTGGATTTAGAAAAGGCAGAGGAACCACAGATCAAATTGCCAATATCCGTTGGATCATGGAAAAAGCAAGAGAGTTTCAGAAAAACACCTATTCTGCTTTATTGATTACGCCAAAGCCTTTGACTGTGTGGATCACAACAAACAGTGGAAAATTCTTCAAGACATGGGAATACAGGACCACCTGACCTGCCTCCTGAGAAATCTGTGTGCAGGTCAGGAAGCAACAGTTAGAACTGGACATGGAAAAACAGACTGGTTCCAACTAGAAAAAGGAGTACGTCAAGGTTATATATTGTCACTCTGCTTATTTAATTTATATGCAGAGTATATCATGTGAATTGCCAGGCTGGATGAAGCAAAAGCTGGAATCAAGATTGCCAGGAGAAATATCAGTAACCTCAGATATGCAGATGACACCACCCTTATGGCAGAAAGTGAAGAGGAACTAAAGAGCCTCTTGATGAAAGTGAAAGAGGACAGTGAAAAAGTTGGCTTAAACCTCAACATTCAGAAAACTATGATCATGGCATCCAGTCCCATCACTTTATGCAAATAAATAGTTGGAGAAACAATGGAAACCGTGGCTGACTTTATTTTTTGGGCCTCGCAAATCACTGCAAATGGTGACTGCAGCCATGAAATTAAAAGACGCTTACTCCTTGGAAGAAAAGCTATGACCAACCTAGACAGCATATTAAAAGGCAGAGATATTACTTTGCCAACAAAGGTCCATGTAGTCAAAGCTATGCTTTTTCCAGTAGTCATGTATGGATATGAGAGTTGGACTATAAAGAAAGCTGAGCACAGAAGAATTGATGCTTTTGATCTCTGGTGTTGGAGAAGACTCTTGAGCATCCCTTGGACTATAAGGAGATCCAACCGGTCCATTTTAAAGAAAATCAGTCCAGAATATTCATTGGAAGGACTGATGCTGAAGCTGAAACTCCAATCCTTTGGCCACCTCATGCGAAGAACTGACTCATTGGAAAAGACCCTGATGCTGGGAAAGATTGAAGACAGAAGAAGGGGACGACAGAGGATGAGATGGTTGGATGGCATCACCAACTCAATGGACATGAGTCTGAGCAAGCTCTTGGAGTTGGTGATGGACAGGGAGGCCTGGCGTGCTGCATTCCATGGGGTCGTAAAGAGTCGGACAAGACTGAGTAACTGAACTGTGGTGAACATGCACAGCATGTAGAAGGTCTTTATGATGGGGACCGGACTTGTCTTTTACCTTCTTAACCCTTCAACTCTTCTTTCCAGCCACGTAAGAGTAATTTTGTTAACATATGTGGAAGTATGACATTCTTTCTTCCTTATAGTGTTACCCATCTTTTCTAGCTGGGAGTATTATTCTGCTTCTCTCTCTTCACTTCTCTGCCCCTCTCTCCAGCTCTGCCTGGCCAATTTCTACCCTTTTAATTCTAAAATGTCATTCCTGCCGTAAAGTTTTATCTATTGCTTCTGACCTGGATTGGCTTTCTTGCCTCTGTATCTCAGGAAGCCCCTATACTACTCTGATCATGGCACTTATGCTGGACTGTAACTGCCTTTCTCTTTGTCTTCACATACCACTTGAATCTCCAGGAGGAACAGGAATTGTGGCTGTCTTGTTATACAAACTACCAGGGTACCTAGCACATATATATCACACTCTCATTGAAATTTTTTGTAATGAATGAAGGAATATATGCATAAATGAGTGAATGAGTAAACAAACCACGTCTCCTACAGTCTTCCCTGCAACTAAAGTGCTGCATGGAAAAGAGGGTCTCTGTAAAGGTAAACCCTTCTTTCCCTTATTGAGTAATCATGGGCATATTTGAAAAGAAATGGAAATGAAACCCTCAAAGGAAAGAACAAAAACAAAAAACCTTAAAAACAGGCTCTTATTCACCGGGACAAGCCTATGATATGAGAAGTTCATTTTCATTTTGCCTTGTCTCACTTGAGCATCCTTTCCTGATTAGCATCACTGTCCCCCTCCTCCAGCCTCTTCCACTAATTAGATGTCCAAGTGCTTCTGGTGCCCAGAGCCCTCCACGCCTGTCGCCTCTGGGCTTGCCCTCTCTGAGAAATGGAGAGATGAGCCCTGGTCCTAGGCCATCTTCATCCTTGCCTTAATTTACTCTTTATTACTTCTTCCTCTTTCCTTTGCCAGCATTAACACCGGCTGATGTCTTAATAACTCCTAGAGGCTTAAGGAGTTCTATTAGCATTCTAGGAGTTAAAATGCCTCAATTCGACTGAAAGACACCAGTAAATATTTAAGTAACTATGACAATCTACTGAGCCTTAGGATACCCTTTATGTTTCTGTGAGGGTCTTGCTTGAGTTCTGACAAAGAAAAATCATTAAAACATTTTGAGTTATATGTATGAAATATGATATTTTTTCAAGAGGAAAGTAATCTAAATAAAAATGTTAATGTAACATTGCTTCTTTTCTATTGAGGGAAACAATTTCAAAACATAAGAGAAGTGAGAGCTTCAGAAAGGCAACTTTTCAAGCAGTAGAAAGCATCTGGAGACAAATACGCAGGGACTCAGAAGGGAAGATGGAATGACAGAGGAGGAAAGGGAAAAGGATCACAACTGGCAATTAGGAAGAGAGAAGGGCAGAGCAGAAATCTGAATTTATTACCAAAGAAGATCAGGAGCTGGTGAGAGTAGTAAGAATGTGAACCTAGGGGACATGAAGCAGAAATGTTCATCCACCAAGTACATTTTACACAGACCAGAGGAGAGACCAACGCAAGCAGCCTAGCAGGGCCAAGGAAACACCACTGGCTGTGGAATGGAGAGAAGACATCATAGAACAAAGAAGGATTTGACCTTAGACTCAGTGTGAGGTTTGCAAAGGGTTAGATATTTTTAAAAATCAATAAGCTGAAATACAGAAAATGTAAGTATGTTTTTCTCTGGAGCTAAATATGAGATGAAGTCAAAACTATTTAGGAATTAAAATCCCTTCTTTTGAACACAGTGGGAGAAGGAGAGGGTGGGATGATTTGAGAGAATACCATTGAAACATATATATTACCATATGTAAAAGAGACAGCCTGTCGGAGTTTAATGTATGATGTAGGCAACTCAAAGCTGGTGCTCTGTGACAACCTGGAGGGATAGGGTGGGGAGGGAGGTAGGGGGGAGGATTAGAAGGGAGGGGACACATGTATGCCTATGGCAGATTCATGCTGATATATGGCAGAGGCCATCACAATATTGTAAGGTAATTATCTTCCAATTAATACAAATACATAATTTTTTTTTAAAAATCCCTTCTATTTTTATTATTGTTAATCTCATTTACCTAAGTAGCTTACTGGCTTTCTGGATTTTTCTAACTTTCCCTGATTCATCTTCCTAAAATCCATTTGATTACGGCAGTCTAGTTACTGCTTTATTAGTTACCTTTTATGGTCACTTCCTTACTGCTTGGTCTCCTTTCCTTCTCTGAGAAGCTTCTTGAAAAGGGTAGTTACTGCTAAAGGCATTTTCTAGTGGCTACAGTAATCTACTGGCCTAATTCAATGAACAACTTTTAGTCCCAATCGAATTTGATCTCTCTGGGCATTTGAACTAATGAATGCTCATTCTTTCATGAAACTCTGTCCCCCTTGCTTCCTGGCACTCTTCTATTCTAGCTGTCTTCCTCACATATGCAGATGATACCACTCTAAGATCATGGCCTCTGGTCCCCTCACTTCATGGCAAACAGATGGGGAAGAAGTGGAAGAATGGACAGATTTTATTTTCTTGGACTTCAAGATCACTGCAGACAGTGGCTGCAGCCATGAAATTAAAAGACACGTGCTCCTTGGAAGGAAAGCTATGATAGACCCAGACACCATATTAAAAAGCAGAGACATAATTTTGCCGACAAAGGTCCATATGGCCAAGGCTGTGGTTTTTGCAGTAGTCATGTATGGATGTGAGAGTAGGACAATTAAGAAGGCTGAGCACAAAGAATTGATGCTTTTGAATTGTGGTACTGGAGAAGCTTCTTGAGAGTCCCTTCGACTACAAGGAGATCAAAGCAGTCAATCCTAAAGGAAATCAACCTTGAATATTCATTGGAAGGACTCATACTGAAGCTTAATACTTTGGCCACCTAATGCGAAGAGCCGATTCATTGGAAAAAACCCTGATGATAGGAAAGATTGAGGGCAGGAGGTGAAGGGGGGCCGCAGAGGATGAGATGGTTAGATAGCATCACCAACTCAATGGACATGAATCTGAGCAAACTCCGAGAGATGGTGATGGACAGGGAAGCCTGGCATGCTGTAGTTCATTGGGTTGCAAAGAGCTGGACACAACTCAGCAAATGAACAACAAAACAAAATCCCTTCTTCCTCCTTCTGTCCCTAATGTTACCTTCTGTAAACCCTGAGGCGTCTCTGAGGACTCTTAACCACCCAGACCTCCCTGATGAGCTCCAAATTCATAGCTCCAACTCTAGCTGCTTCCACCCAGATCAGCTCCTGCCACTTCAAAGTTTATGTCCAAACTAGAATTCATTATCTCACTGCCTTCTCCCAACCCCATACTGGGCTCCTCTGTTGTGATTCTGGGATATTTAGGGAAGACTAGTCATTTCATCCCATCGAAAGGAGACTCTCCCATCATGCTTTATTCAGGTTGGTCCAGGACCCACAATGCATCACCTTATCATTTTTCTCTCAGCTGGGAATAAATGATCAGCTGGTTCATTTTACCCTATATAGGTATTGATTTTAACTGTAAGGAACAGAAAGCAAGATAATAATATAGTACTAATAAAAGCAGGACTTCCCTGGTATCTAGAGTGGCATCAAGAATGGGGACTCCGTTTCAGAAGGTTTTTAATTTACTTTGCCTAGAATTTGGAGTCACTATCTATGGCAGCTATGGCCTCATGAAATGTATTTCTTAATATAATAAGACTTGGAAGTTGAAATTACTTCTTGATCCATGGGCTGCAGAAAGGATGTGTGTTAGCAGGCATGAAAACAACGTTAATCTCATTGTACATCTTGATCAGCACTGTTGGATGACCAGGTGCATTGACAATGAGCAATAACATTTTGAAAGAAATCTTTTTTTCTAAACAGAAAGTCTCAACAGGGAATTCCCTGGCAGTCCAGGGTTAGGACTCTGCTCTTCCTCTGCAGGGGAACTAAGATCTCAAGTGCTACTTGGATTGGCCAAAGGGGGAAAAGAAAAGGTCTGAATAGTAGGCTTAAAATATGCAGTAAGTCATGTTGTCAACCAATGTGCTGTAATCCGGCCTCTTTGGTTCCATTTAGAGAGCACAGGTAGAGTAGATACAGCATAATTCTTTTTTAAAAAATTAATTTATTTAATTGGAGGCTAATTACTTTTCAATATTGTAGTGGTTTTTGCCATACACTGACATGAATCAGCCACGGGTGTACATGTGTCCCCCATCCTGAACCCCCCCTCCCACCTCCCTCCCCACCCCATCCCTCAGGGTCGTCCCAGTGCACTGGCTTTGAGTGCCCTGTTTCATGCATCGAACTTGGAGTGGTCATCTATTTCACATATGGTAATATACATGTTTCAGTGCTATTCTCTCAGATCATCCCACCCTCACCTTCTCCCACAGAGTCCAAAAGTCTGTTCTCTATATCTGTGTCTCTTTTGCTGTCTTGCATATAGGGTCATTGTTACCATCTTTCTAAATTCCATATATATGTGTTAATATACTGTACTGGTATTTTCCTTTCTGACTTCCTTCAGTCTGTATAATAGGCTCCAGTTTCATCCACCTCATTAGAACTGATTCAAATGTATTCTTTTTGATAGCTGAGTAATATTCCATTGTGTATATGTACCAAAGCTTTCTTATTCATTCATCTGCCGGACATATAGGTTGCTTCCATGTCCTGGCTATTGTAAACAGTGCTGCAATGAACACTGGGGTACACATGTCTCTTTCAATTCTGGTTTCCTCGGTGTGTATGCCCAGCAGTGGGATTGCTCTTTAGAGCCCTGCGATTTTCAGAATGGGCTTCAACTTCAAGTCAGCTACTGCACGAGTCGCTCATAAGAGAGTCAGCCAATCCTTTGAAGTTTGGAAGCCAAGCACTGAGTTCTCTAGCTGTGGAAGCCCTCCACGGCATCTTCTTCAAATAGAAGGCTGCTCCCTCTACACGGAAGTCTATTGTTCAGTGCAGCCGCCTTCATTCCTTATCCTTTAGATCTTCTGGATAACCTGCTGCAGCTTCTACATCAGCACTTGCTGTTTCACCTCACATGTTTAGGATATAAAGAGGGCTTCTTCGCTTCAGCCTCCTGAACCCATCTCTGTCAGCTTCAAACTTTTCTTCTGCAAGCTTCCTCACTTCTCTCTGTCTCCACAGAAGTGAAGAGAGTTAGGGCCTTGTTCTGGATTAGGCTTTGGCTTAGGGAAAGGTTGCTGGTTTGATCTCTATCTAAATCACTAAAGTTGTCTTCATATCAGCAAAAAGGCTGTTTTATCATTCATGTGTTCACTGGAGTAGTGTTTTTAATTTCCTTCAAGCACTTTTTCTTTGTATCCACAACTTCTCTAACTGATGCAAGTGAAAGTGAAAATGAAGGTTGCTCAGTCGTGTCTGACTCTTTGCCATCCCATGGATGATACAGTCCATGGAATTCTCCAGGCCAGAATACTGGAGTGGGTAGCCTTTCCCTTCTCAAGGGGATCTTCCCGACCCAGGAATTGAACCCAGGTCTCCCGCATTGCAGGTGGATTCTTTACCAGCTGAGCCACAGGGGAGCCCAAAGAATACTGGTGTGGGTAGCCTATCCCTTCTCCAAGGGATCTTCCCGACCCAGGAATTGAACCGGGGTCTTCTGCATTGCAGATGGATTCTTTACCAGCTGAGCTATCAGGGAAGCGCACTGATGCTAGAGGCCTGGTTTTCGGCCTGTCTCTGCTCCTGAAATGCCTTCCTCAATAACTGTACTCACTTCTAGCTCTTGATTTAAAGAGAGAGATGGGCAACTCTTCCTTTCACTAAAACACTGAGAGTCCATGTAGGGTTACTAACTGGCCTACTTTCAATACTGTTGCATCTCAGGAAATAGGGAGGCCCAAGCAGGAGGAGAGAGATGGGGAAACACACCCAGGAGAGCAATGGGAACACACAACAACCACCAATTCAGTTTGCTGCCTTCATGGGCGTGATCTGCGGTGCCTGAGGACAACCACAAGAGTAACATCGCAGATCACCATAACAAATAATAATGATCAAGTGTGAAATGTCGCGAGCATTACCAAACTGTGACACGGAGACACAAAGTCAGCCAATGCTGTGTGGAAAATGGTGCTGACAGACTTCTTGATCAACACGGGGTTGCCAGACACCTTCAATTTGTAAAAGAATTCAATATCTGAAAAGTGCTATAAAACGAGATACATCTGTGTTAGACTAGACGGTCATAAAGGAGCAGGAAATAACTCGCTGATATATATATTTTTACACATTTGTAATTCTCTACTATTGCCCTCTCTTTGGTGACAGTTTAGGAGAACGGAAAAGTACAGAAAAAATTAGATCATATTTTAATCCTCTAGTTGCCAAATTTTCATGCATCTACGTTAATTAAATAACTTGAATCAGGCCCTCATTTACACATTTACTCCTTAATTATTGTGATTATCTTCACCTTAAAATTCTACATCAACAGGAAATGAATCCCATAAAACAAAAAAAAAAATATTGTGACATATTAATGTTGACATAAGAGGAAATTATGATCATTTCAAAGGATTTCTCCCCCTTTTTTACTGTGCATATGTAGAAGATGAGTATGACGCAATTATTCAGACATTTCAGATCTCAAATATCTAGATAACTGAATGAAACATTTCAAACTTAAATTACTCCCATCTTTTAATTTTCCATTTTGCTTTTTGAGTATAGACACAGTTTCAAATAACTTGTATATGTCATTTTTTAATTGCCTTAAAGTTGAAATAAATAGCATAATTGGAGAACTTCACAAGAGAATAAAGGCTTCGCTCTTAACAAATGTACATTCTCAGCGGTGATTTCACATCTTTTGTACATAGTAGCTTCCTCCTCAGATGAGGAATCATGAAAATTAGCTTCCACCCTGATTCACAAAACTGAGCTGGGAATGAATCCCTAATGTCACATATGCTATTTATACTCAGCATCATCAAAGGCTGAGCTAGTAGTCAACCAGCGAACAGCATCTTTAGTTGTACATATCCAAATTGTAGTTACACTTATATTTTAAAATGACAGTCTTTAATTTTTAAATCTTACTTTCTTAAAACTTATTTCAAAGAGTTATTATTATACCAGGATAGAGAAGATAGAACTACAATCTAGGAAGAACACTTTTGCTCTTCATATATTCAGATATCAGGGTTTTATTTGTTTTTAAAAATTGAGGGGGTGGGGGACAACACAGTCTATCATGGGGATTTAAGGTTTGGTACTGACAAATAATGGACACATAATTCGTTACATGCTCAGTCATGTCCGACCCTTGGAGACCGCAAGGACTGTAGCTCACCAGGCTCCTCTCTTCATGGAGTTCTCCAGGCAAGAATACTGGAATGGGTTGCCATTCCCTTCTCCAGGGGATCTTCTGGACCCAGGGATCGAACCCTGGTCTCCTGCACTGCTGGAAGATTCTCTATCATCTGAGTCCCAGGGAAGCCCGCTAAGGACATAAGGAATTACATGGCACCCCACTCCGGTACTCTTGCCTGGAAAGTCCCATGGACGGAGGAGCCTTGTGGGCTGCAGTCCATGGGGTCGCTAAGAGTCGGGCATGACTGGGCGACTTCCCTTACTTTTCACTTTCATGCATTGGAGAAGAAAATGGCAACCCACTCCAGTATTCTTGTCTGGAGAATCCCAGGGACACAGGAGTCTGGTGGGCTGCTGTCTATGGGGTCGCACAGAGTCGAACACGACTGAAGCGACTTAGCAGCAGCAGAAAGCATCAATACATGACACTAGATGGGCTGTGTGAATTATAATCAGAATCACTTACAAAGCAGTAGATTTTCTTATCAAAAAAGAAGACAGCAATTTGCAAATGTCTCATTATTGGCCTCTGTTATAACCTTGGGTATACTGCCTAATCATGTACGATCATGGGGCTTATTGAGTCAAAGAAATTCATACAACACTGAATACATGCAGTGTTTGGTTACAAAATCATCATGTGGTATAAATAATAATGTAACACTAACACAAATACATCGTATTCTGGGAATGAAACACTACTAGTAATTCCAAACTCTTTAAGTGAAGGGTGTGGTCCAGACCTATAATGGGAGCCATAGAACTATATTCTCATCTCAGTATCACATCAAAAACCAAACAAACATACCCAAAGGACTAAAGTGGTAAGGAACCCTCTCAGAAACTACTGGAATGAATGTTCTGGAATCTGGACTATCTATAGTTTCCCAAACTCAAAGGCTGTTTCTCAGCTTTTGCTTTTTTCACGCTTTTCTCCCCTGTGCCTCGAATACCTCTGCTTCTGTTTCTCCCCTAATTCCTGCTCCTCCACCTAGACTGGGTTCTAACCACCCTGCTTTTTGCTGAGTTAGGAGCCTCTCAGCATCCAATATTCCAAGCACTCCAAGCATATCTCTAGTAACTCTAAAACCTGAAAGGATTTCCCCCACTGTAAGTGATCTGAGGGCAAAGACTATGTGAACCTTTCATGTTTTATTGCCCTGCTTTGGCATAGCACTTGTCACTTAGTGGGCATTCAAGAAATGGCTGTTGAACTAATCCAAACTGCAAAATCAACATTCCAGAAGAATTCTGAGGAAACAAGAGGTTGCCAGAATATCATACAGTTGATCCTGTGCTCCAGTGAAACTGGAGGGCTTGCTCCAAGAATTTACCGCATGCATCTTGCCATGTATCTTGAAAAGGAAGAAAGATGTCCTTTTCATTATAGGGGACTAGAATGTAAAAGTAGGAAGTTAAGAGATACCTGGAGAAACAGGCAAATCTGGCTTTGGAGTACAAAATGAAGTAGGGCAAAGGCTAATAGAGTTTTGCCAAGAGAATGCATTGGTCATAGCAAATACCCTCTTCCAACAACACAGAAGAGAAGACTCTACACATGGACATCACCGGATGGTCAATCCTGAAATCAGATTGATCATATTCTTTGCAGCCAAAGATGGAGAAGCTCTATACAGTCAGCAAAAACAAGACTGGGAGATGACTGTGGCTCAGATCATGAACTCCTTATTGCCAAATTCAGATTTAAATTGAATAAAGGAGGGAAAACCACTAGACCCTTCAGGTATGACCTAAATCAAATCCCTTACGATTATACAGTAGAAGTGAGAAATAGATTTAAAGGAATAGATCTGATAGACAGAGTGCCAGAAGAACTATGGACGGAGGTTCATGACACTGTAAAGGAGGCAGTAATCAAGATCATCTCCAAGAAAAAGAAATGCAAAAAGGAAAAATGGTTGTCTGAGGAGACCTTACAAATAGCTGAGAAAACACAAGAAGCAAAAAGCAAAGGAGAAAAGGAGAAATATACCCTTTTGAATGCAGAGTTTCAAAGAATTGCAAGGAGAAAAGAAAGCCGTCCTCAGCGGTCAAAGCAAAGAAATAGAGGAAAACAACAGAACGGGGAAGACTAGAGATCTCTTCAAGAAAATTAGAGATACCAAGGGAATATTTCACGCAAAGATGAGCACAATAAAGGACAGAAATAGGATGGACCTAACAGAAGCAAACGATAGAAGAGGTGCCAAGAATACACAGAAGAGCTATACAAAAAAGATCTTCATGAACTAGATAACCACAATGGTGTGATCACTCACCTAGAGCCAGACATCCTGGAATGGAAGTCAAGTGGGCCTTAGGAAGCATCACTACAAACAAAGTTAGTAGAGGTGATGGAATTCCAGTTGAGCTATTTCAAATTCTAAAAGATGATGCTGTGAAAGTGCTGCACTCAATATGCCAGCAAATTTGGAAATCTCAGCAGTGGCCACAGGACTGGGAAAGGTCAGTTTTCATTCCAATCCCAAAGAAAGGCAATGCCAAAGAATGCTCAAACTACCACACAATTGCACTCATCTCACAGGCTAGCAAAGTAATGCTCAAAATTCTCCAAGCCAGGCTTCAACAGTATATGAAACATGAACTTCCAGATGTTCAAGCTGGATTTAGAAAAGGCAGAGGAAACAGAGATCAAACTGCCAGTTGGATCATCGAAAAAGCAAGAGAGTTACAGAAAAACATCTATTCCTGCTTTATTGACTAAGCCAAAGCCTTTGACTGTGTAGATCACAATAAACTGTGGAAAATTCTTAAAGAGATGGGAATACCAGACCACCTGACCTGCCTCCTGAGAAATGTGTGTGCAGGTCAAGAAGAAAGAGTTAGAACTGGACATGGAACAACAGACTGGTTCCAAATTGGGAAAGGAGTACGCCAAGGCTGTATATTGTCACTCTACTTATTTAACTTATATGCAGAGTATATCATGTAAAATTCCAGGCTGGATGAAGCTCAAACATAAAGATTGGCAGGAGAAATATCAATAACCTCAGATATGCAGATGACACCACTCTTATGGCAGAAAGTGAAGAAGAACTAAAGAGCCTCATGATGAAAGTGAAAGTGGAGAGTGAAAAAGTTGGCTTAAAACTGTACATTCAGAAAACTAAGATTATGGCATGTGGTCCCATCACTTCATGGCAAGTAGATGGGGGAAGCAATGGAAACAGTGAGAGCCTTTATTTTCTTTGACTCCCAAATCACTGCTGATGGTGACTACAGCCATGAAATTAAGACTCATGCTCCTTGGAAGAAAACCTATCACCAACCTAGACAGTATGTTAAAAAGCAGAGACATTACTTTACTAACAAAGGTCCATCTAGTCAAAGCTATGGTTTTTCCAGTAGTCATGTATGGATGTGAGAGTTGGACTATAAAGAAAGCTGAGCGCCAAAGAATTGATGCTTTTGAACTGTGGTGTTGGAGAAGACTCTTTAGAGTGCCTTGAACTGCAAGGAAATCAAACCCGTCCATCCTAAAGGAAATCAACTCTGAATACTCATTGGAAGGTCTGATGCTGAAGCTGACACTCCAATGCTTTGGCCACCTGATGCGAAGAGCCGACTCACTGGAAAAGTCCCTGATGCTGGGAATGATTGAAAGCGGGAGGAGAAGGGGATGACAGAGCATGAGATGGTTGGATGGTATCACCAACTCAATGCATATGAGTTTGAGCAAACTCTGTGAGATGATGAAGGATGGGGAGGCCTGGAGTGCTGCAGTCCATGGGGTCGCAAAGAGTGCGACGTGATTGATCACTGAGCAGCAACAAAGGGCTCTCAGCTAGGTCTGAGGTCTGAGGTCCTCAGTCAGTTCAAATGCAAGATATGCTCTCCTGGGCAGAGTCCTCAAAGGGACAGATGAGGGAACATTCTGAGAGAAGGAGGTTCTTAAAAATCAGGAGTAAGGCCCAGTGGCAAAGGAAGGGGAAAACATCACAGGCTTTGCTTACTACTCTCCAGCCATTCTGCGCATTCTGTCACCAAGAGGCCTGAGCACTGAAGATTCAAGGTCATAGAAAATCTAAGTCGTTCTAGGAATGAGGCATCTATTTCTTATTTGGGTTAAGTTTCTCCTATCACTGAAAGAACATATATACTGTCTCCTTTCTTTCTCCTCCTCCACCAAAGAATCTTGTTGGTTTTTGTTTTTGCTGAAACCCACTTTCCCTGCTCAGAAAGAAATAGATATAAGGTTTAAGAAGTTAGAATGTACGTGACTGGTTAGATATTGCATCAGCCTCCATTTTTCTCACCCATTGTTTTGCCTACTGCTAAGTCACTTCAGCCGTGTCTGACTCTGTGCGATCCCACAGACGGCAGCCCACCAGGCTCCCCCGTCCCTGGGATTCTCCAGGGAAGATCACTGGAGTGATTTCCTTCTCCAATGCATGAAAGTGAAAAGTGAAAGTGAAGTCGCTTAGTCGACCCCATGGACTGCAGCTTACCAGGCTCCTCTATCCATGGGATTTTCCAGGCAAGAGTACTGGAGTGGGATGCCATTGCCTTCTCCATTTTTGTCTACTAGTCCAGCCAAAACTGAAGTGTGTTGTTCTCCTGATGACCTTTCTATTTTAAGTTTGTTTAGAAATCGCTCTTCCTTTTTCTCTCAAGCCACCTCCAGGCTATGTAAGACTACTTGTAATAAAACATTTTATGGTTGAAAGGAAACTTAAAAGTCATTTATTACAACCAGTAGCCAGATTCTCCTGAAATCCTAGTCAAAGGACACCTGGTCTCCACTGCAAAGTTAACCATTTAGCTAATCAGATAAAAGGATTCATTCTAATAACTAATGGGAGAAGATTGAAGAGGATTCTAGGGCCTTTCTCTCTTCTCCCAGGCAACCAACCTGTGTTTCAGTGGCAATTCACTCAAGATAATATTTCATTCAATTTATCAGGTAAGGAAGGAAAAGAAGAAGAGGGGACAGGATGGTATAATGGTAGGATGGAAGGGTGCTGTGGCTTTTTTTAGCTGGTGGGCCCATTTATTTATTCAAAGCATAAACCTTGATCCCACTTAGTATTTTGAGCAATCAGGAAAAACAGCTTTCTAGCTGATAGCAGGGAAATGGTGTGAAAAAAAAGCAAAGATTCAAAGAGCAAGAATGTTATTCTTAAATTGGAAACTAATCTGGAAAATCACAGAGGGATGTGTTAAGGGGTCATTTATGACCAATGACTAGAACGCCATTTTGTATTTCTTTGCAAAGATGCACTCTTACATAATTAGCTTCCATAATCATAAAAGCCGTCCTCAATTTTATAATGCATCATCTTATTTGTTTTTCTATATGATGTTCATATGAAAATGTCATGCTTTTTTCAACCATACATCAGATACTCCTTACTTCCAACAATATCACTATGTTTTTATTGGTAAAAATAAAATATATTAAGACTATATTCTAACCAAATAATACTTTATCATTTTTTGTTGTTGTTGCTTTTAACTTTGAAAAGTTGATCTGAGATTTCGTCTTTACTGTGTTACAATCCTGTGAGAAGGATCCTATTAATTATAAATAAATGAGTAAATAGGCACAAAAAGACTTGGTCAAGTCAGAGAGTTAGGGACTAGCTAAGTATCTGTGGTGCCATGTCTGGGGCATACATCTCCTGTGTCCCACATCCAGACTCTTTCAGCTAAAAAATGTGATTTGAGTGGACTGTACTCTCTCGTGAGCTTGGTCCTGCTGACAGTCTTCATAGAAACTGAATGCAGCTGGAATCCTCTCTCTCTCTGTGTTACCTTTTCTCAACTGTTTGCCACATGTTCTGTCCCTACAAGCCCCTCTGAAAAGACAGGAGCCACACATGCAACTCTGCCATGTCAATCATGTGACAAACATTCTCCAAGTGAAATTAACATGCAAGACTCCACGTACATTTTGTAAGCTTCCCTACAGTGTACAAATATGCTGAGACTGTCGAAGATAGTTCTGATCCAGAATGTATTGTCACAGGAACAAGTAAAACTATATTTTCTTTTTTAGGAATCATTAAAGATTTCTTCTTTAATTATTACACAAAATATCCTCTAACCGACAACATAGCAACTCATGATAGTTTTCTAATGGGAGGCATTTGAAATGCCTTAGCTAAAGATTGATTTAAAGAAAAGCTTTCTGTTGGATTCATCTCAACATCTATCAGGTAGTATTATTTTTCCAATAGTCTTTTGCTCCGTCCTTTGCCTTCTAAAGAGCTATGCCCAAGCTATAATTATTTTCTGCTAATTAGAGTAATCCATGATTAATTATTCAAAATGATTCCTTTCCAAAATCAAATCCATTTCCTGTCATGACACTAAAAAAAAAAAAGATATAAATAAAGTATTATCAGAATCAGATTTGTCAGAAAGGAATACTTTTTAAAGTTTTCTTTAGTTAGCATTAAAATCTTTTCTGCTGAAGGTGCTGTGATTCCCTTCATCAGTTAATGTGGATTAGAGAAGGGCAACTGGACCATGAAGTGATAACAACGAATGGTTGTGATAATTACTAAGGATTAGTTATACTGATGACATAGGAGTAAGCAATTTACAATATTCTGAAAGAAAAGCTTCAAAGCAGTAAGACCTAGCAATGACTAAGGGGAAGTGATAAACGTGTTCACTTGGGAAACCGGGGGTCCAAAGATGTACTTCTACATGGCTCATGCCTTTTTGTCGACACTCATTTGAGTCCTAAGCGAAGCTAAGCCACTTCAGTTGTGTCCAACTCTGTGCGACCCCATAGACAGCAGTCCACCAGGCTCCCCCGTCCCTGGGATTCTCCAGGCAAGAACACTGGAGTGGGTTGCCATTTCCTTCTCCAATGCATGAAAGTGAAAAGTGAAAGTGAAGTCGCTCAGTCGTGTCCGACTCTTAGCGACCCCATGGACTGCAGCCCACCAGGCTCCTCTGCCCATGGACTCCCCAGGCAAGAGTACTGGAGTGGGGTGCCATTGCCTGAGTCCTGCAGATGGCTAAATCTTCCTCTCCTGGGATTGCCCTAGTTCCGCTGCCTTCAAGAAGCAGCTACTTTCCCCACTTATCTCCGAGGGAGGCCCGGGATCTTTCTGTCTCTCAGGCTGGATCACACTTGGTCTGTATCCCATGTCATTACAACACACTTAGCTCTACTCTAATGACTGTATGAGACTTAAGTGTCTTTCCTTAAAACATGAGGTCTTTTCCACCTAATTTTTTCTTAGGTCATAGCCTTAACATATGTGTGCTATACATAATCAAATTTTCTATGTACATTTATCTAAAACTCCTAAACAAAGAGAGCTGAACATACAAACTGTGTGTGACGTGAACAATTCTATTAGGTTCAAGCAGGGAGAATAAGTTATATATGCATAAACATAAGAATAAAAAAGATCTTTAGAAAAAGAAGCTACTTTGGGATTCAAAGTTCAGTTCAGTTCAGTTGCTCAGTCATGTCCGACTCCCTGCGACTCCATGAACTGCAGCATGCCAGACCTCCTTGTCCATCACCAACTCCTGGAGTCCACCCAAACTCAAGGCAAGATAAAATTATAAATCTAGGAAATACTGAAATCACTGCTAGAGGAAAGCAAACTGCTTCTACTTTGACCAGAACTGGTAACCATCTTGTTCCTCATCTTCACTAAAAGTTTTCAATTTAGTTTCTTTGCTCTTTTCCCTAATAGGGTTACAATTCAATTTTTATAATAATAACAACTTTAAAAAGTTTTCTCAAACTCCCAAATTTTCAGAATAGCCATGACAAAAACTGGGAAAAAAAAGTCACAATTAGATGATAAGTGACCTTAAAGTCTGTAATGGTGAGAGTCACACTTGCCAAATAGTCCGTGTGTTTCTTTTGAGTTACAACCATGTGACTAGTTCTGGCCAATGGACTGTGAACAGATGCATCAAAGCTATTAATTTCCAGTAGGAGGACCTCCTATACAGACCTGCTATTGCCATGTCTACAAAAGAAGTATGCTGATATGGCAGCTTCAAAGACAGAAGTGGCCTTTGCTGCTGAGTCACCACATGAAGGATAACGCCCCACACATTTGCTCATAGTTACTTTGCTTTCTTCAGCTTACCGAAGCCATTAACCTTAATGTATGTTGTACGTGGCTCGGTAGGGCCTCAAGGTACATCTTTGTGCTGAACAAAATTGTTTCCTATGGGCCCACTTCTCATCTAAATGCCAGAACAATTTCACATGAGCAATACAATAGCGTCTCCTTAAACATTCATCATCATAAATTCAGAACTCCCTTTTTGTGTTTACAGAAGTATTTCTACATCTTTTATATTTGAGGCTAGCATGAAAGATTACATACTGTTTAATACGAGGGCTATTTCTTTTAAAAGCTAAACAAACACTTAACAATCCATTTGTATTATTTGGCTTTCTGTAGTTCACTGGGTACACAGGAAGTAGGAAAACTGGAGATATTAACTGAATAATTTTATTTATCTTAACTATCTGGAAAATTACTTTGCTAGGAAAGTCTTTGAAAACTGTTGATGATTTTTGGTTTGTATTTTTTACTTCTATATCAAAAGTATTGATATTCTAATCATTACCTATCTGGTTGGATGTTCAAAGAGCTTAGGGATTTTTATCATGATGTTATTTAAATAAAATATTAGAGCCCAGGCAAATGTCCAGTGATAGATCTTTCATATAATAAACCTGAGGCATCCATTCCCTGAAATATTTTGTAGACATTTAAAATGATAACGTATAACATCAACTTTCAGATGGAGTGTGCTAACATTTATTTATCTGGTTAGAGATGGAAACAGTTACAGCTAACATTCTGGGACCTGAGTGGATCTTGAAGCCTAACTTATTTGTACTTTAGCCTGATTGTCAACATTTAACTATCTCCCATGGATTTTCTGCAAGTGCGCATGTGAGTTGCTTCAGGGGAAAAAATAGAGAACTATCATGAAAACAACATGTAACGACATGACAAGTGTTGGAGAATAACGAAAGACAATGAGCTGGACTGCCAATTTATGGCCGCTTCACAGAATTGCAGGGATTGACTTAAGAAGGTCCATGAAGAAGAAGATAACTGATCAAAGAAACTTCGCACTGGGACAAATATTAGGCAACACCAGAGAGGATGAACTGTCTGCTTTAAAAGCAGGGACTTGTCTAACGTGAGGTGTGGCTATGCTTCACATATACTTTTCGAGGCCGTATTTCCTTTCTCAAGAGGAATTCTAGTTGCTGGACATGGAATTTATTTTGCTTTCCTTCCTTTGTTACTTTAAGAAAATTGAGGCCCGCTGATGTGTTTTTACTCTATTTGAATCTGAAGCAGAACAATTCCCATTGAGGGTTCTTTTGGAACTTCATTTTAGTTATGTTTTAATAAAGTCTTATTTGTATTGACTTCTGGGGCAGCATGGCATTCCCTTACTGATAAACTACTTGGGTTTACTTTTTTATGGAGAGATTTTAATTTAATATGATAGATTCAATCGTTGTTTTTCAGGTTTTATATGCATGCCTGGAAGCCTTTTAATAACTTGCAATAACAAACAAAATGAATGTGACTTTTAGGGTAGACACTCTTGTAATTGATATTTCTACCAGCTCAGGGTGTTTATTTATTGTGCCAAAAAATAAAGTGCATTCTTTCCATCCCTGGGGAATAAAGAGTAATGGAGTTGCAATTTACTAAAAAGTTATGAGAGATCCCAAACTGCAAAGAAAAATTTCATACAGATGTATTTCTTGCTTAGACTTGATCTTTGCATAACTCACACAGAAAAAGTTTTATTATTGTAATAAATCCATTTGCCTTTCTGCATAAAGCAATTAGGGATCAAGGTGTAATAAAATATTTAAAAGATATTTGGACAGTAGACAAGGTTTGTATTCATAAAAAAATATATTATTTTAACTTTGACAATCATATATTTTCAATACTGAAGAATAGGATTTTGGACACAGAAATGATTTTGATAAATGACAGAGTTCTGCCTGAGGCCATAGGAGAAGCAAGAACAGGGAACATAAAAATGGGGAATCTACAGATTAGCACGTTATGATTATTCTCTTTCATAGCACTTAAGAACCGCTTTGAAAAGATCCAATGTCTTCAGCAGTTTAAACTCATTTCTCCTGTATCTAAGCAACATGTACTATAATTTAAATTGACATGGTTCTCTAAGAAATATTGGGACAACTCTTAGATAGAGATGAGACATTACTGAACAATGTTTTGGATGATAAACAGTAATAGAAATTGGAGATTGAAATGGCCTTTTCAAGGGAGTAGGTCACACCTGTGAAAACACAAGATAGGTATTTAAGTTCTTCTCTCATTGCTTGATACTGAGCCTCTTCAAGTGTCTGTGCATTAGTCAGTTTGACACCTCATGGGTCCCTAATTATTATGGAGATCTTCAGCAGGCTGGTAACACTTTTTGAAAGATGTATTTAAAAAATTCTGGACCTTACTTGCCCTAAGACTGAATATAATTGTTCACAAGAGTTAAGGGGCTTTGAGAAAGGAGAGTGATGGTATCTGATCTGCTTTTTAAATAGTCATTCTGGTGGCTGATGGATTGGATGTTGTGGAGATGAGGTCAAGGGAGCCACCCCTGGACACTCCAGGACATTCTTGCCTCCTTCCTCTAAATTCCTGAAACTTCCTCTCTTACCCTCTTGGCTTTTAAGTAGATGTAATCTAGTGTTAAAGAAAGCTGAGCACCAAAGAATTGATGCTTTTGAACTGTGGTGTTGGAGAAGACTCTTGAGAGTCCCTTGGACTGCAAGGAGATCCAACCAGTCCATCCTAAAGGAACTCAGTTCTGAATATTCATTGGAAGGACTGATGTAGAAGCTGAAACTCCAATACTTTGGCCCCCTGCTGCGAAGAGCTGACTCATTGGAAAAGACTCTGATGCTGGGAAAGATTGAAGGCAGGAGGAGAAGGGGACGACAGAGGATGAGACGGTTGGATGGCATCGCAGACTCAATGGGCATCAGTTTGGGTAAACTCTGGGAGCTGGTGATGGACAGGGAGGCTTGGTGTGCTGCGGTCCATGGGGTCGCAAAGAGTCGGATACGACTGAGCGACTGAACTGAATTGAATCTTGTATTATTCCACACAGTTTTACCAAATGCTCTTTGAGGGACTCCATATCTTGGCCTCTGTGTCTTAGGACTCCCTGCTTTCCAGGGCATTTAGCCAAATGCTTTGTACCTGATAGGTACAGAACAGATAGTATAGTAATTGTTGATGGAGACCTATTATATGAACTGCCCATCCTGGCAAAACGGCATAAACTTGAGACGTGCAGAGGGGGATGTCCCAAGGAAGAGGTGGCCCTTGGAGATTAGCTCAGGTGAGCAGCCTGAAAACAGGGCTCTTGAGTCTTGTCTGTTCACTGAACCTCATTCCATGTCAACATTTAACAAAGCTCATCAACATGACTGGAGCTCACCGAAAGTTTGTTGAAAATCATGAAATGCTACACTTTAGATTTGAACATGTCATTGTGTGCAAATTTATCGTCAAAGGAAAAAAAGAACAGTAAATACCATTTGCACTCTAATGATACACACACTGTAGTATTTAGGAAGAAGTATACTGATGGCTGCAACTTATTTTGAAACAGATCAAAAAATAAGATAGATTGGTGGATGGGTGGAAAGATGAATGGATAGTTATGTGCAAAGGCAAGTAAAGTAAAATGGCAGAATCAAAGTGATGAGTATATGTTTATTCATTGTGAAATTGTTTCAACTTTTCTGTACATTTGTGATTTTTCATAGTAAAGTATGGTGAAAAATTAGTTGAAAGTGATAACTAAAATTATATTAAAAATTATCAAGTTTATGGTCACTGTACTGTTACGTACCTGAGCTTTCAGGAAATCTTCTAATCCTTACACAGAACAGAGATTTCATCTATTAATTTATGGTTTTAAGAAGTGTCCCAACTTCTTAATTGACTTTATAAATTAGAATTTTGGTTATATTCGCCAATATTTTCTAAATAATGGCTATGTCTCTGATAAATTTTTCTTATCTATACAGTTCATAAAATTGAGTTCAGACATTAAATCATTGTTAAAATTGAGTGTTTTGTGATACTTAGTGATAATAAAAATAATTATACTCATTGGGCTGTATATGCTAATCTTACCACTTCATTACTAGTGATAGCAAAAAGTACAAACAATTGGATATAGTAACAATCTCTTCCTGACTCTCTCTCTCTCCCTCTCACAGCTCCATTTCTTTTTTTCTGAGGCAGAGAAACTACATGGTGTAGGTAAGCATGGCATATAAGTAGGAGGAGAAATTATCAACATTAATGTGGTAAGATTAAAATTCTAGAACTGTATTTGTCTTTTTTTGAGAATAAAATTTCTAAAATCCTGAAGCACCCCTGCGCTACTGTATAACATAAAGATGAACGACTTTTCTCAATTTTCAAACTTTTAGTTTTCACCTTTAGGTTCTAGACAGTTTATTTTAATGTATTGCTTTTGTGAATGACTTGAAGGGGGAAAAATTGTTCTTTAGCTCTTTTAAAACAAGGAAATGTCTGTTCTCACATTAACACCTTTTTATTTCTAGGGAAAATGAATGGAATGCCTACGTGAAGTATACTTTGAACTTTCAGTGTGTACTGCTGACAATGGATATCTTTGAAGGAGACGACAAGTATCCCTGCTTTGACTGGGCCAACTTGTGGATCACGTTTGAAGTCAGTGGAAGCTTTAAGTTTTTAAAAGGTCTGCCCAGGTGTCAAGAAATGTGGGAAAGCGCTCAGTTGTGTGGCAATGAAGGAGATGCATGCATTTTAAGGCGGTCTTATCGGAACACATTGAGAGATTTGGCATCCTTAAAATTGAGCATATGTCTTATCAGCATTCCTAGTACAGAGTATTTTGTTACTGCTTCTGTGCTCTAAATAGCCCTGTGCAAAGGCACATCACTGAACCAAAGCATATGGAGGTGGCTCTTCAGTGATGCTGAGCTAGGCTGCGGTATCCATTTGCTGCTGCCTTACCTTTTTCTACACACTTGCCAACGGAAATTTCTGCTCTGGAAATTATACTGTAGCAAAAAACGAAGTATATGGCATGAGATTGGATTCCGCGTCTCAGGACATATCAATATGAACCAGAGTTATTGCCTATTTCCTGAGACGACTGAATCCAAAAACATACGCACCTAGGCCTTAAGGAAGCAGTGACTCTTTAAACTGCCCTCTATATTTACAATTACTTAATTACTTTATTTTGCCAAAAATAAAGGTCATTAAAATCATCTTGAAGCTTGACTTAAATTTTAGAAGTAGCCCGCAAGTTGTACAGTCTTTAACTATGTTCCATTTAACACATTTAATAGATGTAAAAACTCACAAGTGATGATATAAAGGATAATTTGCGCTTGCAGTGCATTTTTGTCCAATTAATAGATTGCCTGTGTGTTGCATATTTTGCATGACAAAAGAGCAGAATATTAAACTGCCATTCATAATGAAAATGCACTTTGCAAATTAAAAGTGCCGAAACAGAAATTTTTCACCCTGTTTAGGAAATAAACAGTCCTTAACCAATTAAACTGCATTGTAATAATTCTATGATTTATTGCAAGTTGTTTAACTTTCAAAACTCGGCTAACCCATATTAAGGTCACAATCCATCATGTCTTGCTTGGAAAGCCAGCAAATAATGGCTGTTGTATTAGCTGCTTTTGATGATAGTATGAAAGAAGTATTAGCACTTGTCAACAAAACTGCTTACAACATAACATTAGCATGCATGGGCTGCTGTACCTATTTATTATTCTGGCAGCTTCACACATATTGTTACAAGCTTATAAAACATTTTGTCGGGTGGAAACGGAATGTACACTGTTTGGTTTTCTGATAGACTGGCAGCATAAATGTCTGGGCTGACTTAGTTTAGTTTAAGTGTAAATAGAGACACAAATTCTTCAACCTGTTCTCTTATTGATACTGAAAAATGCTGAATTATTCAGCATCCAACTCTTCTGTTTGTGTCTATCACAGTTATCAATTACCCATCAGTCTTCTTGTCAAAACAGAATGGATTAATCTGGCTGAAAATAAGACAAATAAATGGATACTATAACAGGGGTGCGGGGTTGCCAGACTGTCAAAGGGAAATCCAGGCACTGACATTTGCCGTCAAAAATGGGATCTCTGGCTTAAGTGAGCAAATGACTCCCCTTTGTGAGCCAAGAATGCACTTAGCTCACGTAAGTAAATTAATCTGCCTTCTTTGACTGCTGATGCATTAGCATTGGGGTAGTAGTTCAGTTTCTAAAACCCCTTTATGTTTAAATAATTTTGGTCATTGTTATTGTTCTTCACAGGAAATGCAGACACATTCAGGTACTTTATCCTGCTAAAGAGAGGGCTGCCTGGGAAACAAATGGACCCATTTAACAACGAAGTGATTGCTGATAGTTCTGTGCCACTTCATAGCTCTCAGCTGATGTGATACCCAGGAACTCTTTGCACAGATGGCTGGTGGAACACATCCAGCATCTGCAAAGTCCATCCCTGTTTTCTTTCCCAAACATTTTATTTGGAATTCTTGTTTGGCAGACTTCCTGAGACTCTGCCTAGCTGTTCAAAGTACATATTTCCAATCTATCTCATTTGGCCCTTCCCTAAAAAAAGAGCCAGCAAAGTGCCTTCTTATTTGGCACAAAAATTGCAGCCACAGACTGAAGCAAGTTTTGGGTTCCTGGCCAAAAATTTACAAGAATTTTATCTCAGATGCTTCCATACTGGACTGTTTTACATAGTCACCATTAACATTCTGAAGCCTTCACATCATGACAGAATCAAAGCTCCCCAGTCTGTATCAGCTGATAGCTTAACTGCCAGAAGCTCGCTCTTGTTCTCATTTTCCTTTGTATCCTAACCATTGGTTCTTACCTAGACTGTAGGATGACGCGTTACTTAAGGAGTGCTACCTATGAGAAAATGGCTCTGTCTACTTCATGAGGAATGAACAGATTATTTTTGAATGAATCATCATCTTTTTGTTCTTTTTCCAGTAGATCATGTAAAGAATTTTAAACATTTGAAAACCAAAACAAAAGAAAGAAAAACTTCCTTTTTTGGAGGGTGGTTTGGAAGAGGTCACACTAATAATTAAATTTCAGGTGCAACTTCCACAAATCTCTTAAAGACTTTGACAGACTGGAAATTTCAGTCTCATATTCCCAGAACATTACCTCAAATTTCTTCTCAATGTAAATCAGTTTCCCAGAACTTCAACATTAAAAGGAAATGCACTAATTGGCTTGGTCACAACTCATCTTTGCTAAATCTCTTTTGTTTGGTATATAATCTCAAAACGACCTCGTGGAAGACAGCTATTTAAAATGCGCAAACACCAAACCTCTTGAAAGGAGGCAGTATTTTTGTGACCACTCAATTTATTTTACTTTGCCTCTCATGACCTTCTTCTCCTTTTCAATAAATAAATGTTTTATATGGAAAGGAGTGCTGTACAATTTTGCATAGCCTAAAGTATTTCCAAAGTTTGAGCTTTTATTTTTTGAAAACTAATACCTTGCAACATTAGCAACTAAGTTAATTGACAGGTGTGTGTCATGACTTAATTTCCAAATGCCAGATGCCATTTCCCGGTTCTATGAGAAACTTTCCAAAATACAAGTCTGCCATTTCAGACCCAACTTGCCCAAGCCTAAACACTCTCTCTCAATGGTTTGCTTTTACCAAAATCCCAGTTAGTGGTTAAGTCCTGAAGAGTCCACCTTTCCCATGTCTCGTCTGTTATCCTCCTTTCAGTTATGACTTCATCATGCTTTCGCACTCCCTGCCATGTCATTCATACATTCATGCACGCATCAAGTCATTTATTGAATAATTCTTGAGTGCCTAACACGAGTGGTCTCCTCTCTGCTTTTCTTTCCAACACCCCTTTCACTCTGAAATGCCCTCTTCTGCCAACCTACCTATAAATCTCAGTCCTATTAAAAAACAAAAACAAAAACAAAAAAAAAACCTACCTATAAATATTTAAATCTCAGTCCAAAAGAAAAAAAAACACCTCGCTTCAATGCAGCTTCTATGCTGCTACTGCTGCTAAGTTGCATCAGTCGTGTCCAACTCTGTGCAACCCCATAAACGGCAGCCCATCAGGCTGCCCCGTCCCTGGGATTCTCCAGGAAAGAACACTGGAGTAGGTTGCCATTTCCTTCTCTGATGCATGAAAGTGAAAAGCGAAAGTGAAGTCGCTCAGTCGTGTCCGACCCTCAGCAACCCCATGGACTACAGCCTACCAGGCTCCTCCGTCCATGAGATTTTCCAGGCAAGAGCACTGGAGTGGGGTGCTGTTGCCTTCTCCGCAGCCTCTATACTTTTGTCTTATTCTTTTGCCCATATGTTATTTCTTAGTTCAAGTCTCTTGAGCATTTTAGTATTTCCCTTATCACAGCTTGGGAGAATTCCTGTCTTGGTCTCTAACTATGTGACTGTGGGCAAGTTATAGATCCAACTCGTGTCTCCTCTAAAATTGGGGATATTATTACTCCATAAAATGTGAGGTTAAATGAGATAATGCATAAGAGTGCTTGGAACAATGCCTGTGAACATTTGAGATGTTACTGTATTATTGTATGCAGCAGGGGCTTATAAATGCCTGCTGTAACATTTGTATGTTGAGAGATAACACTTTTGATTGCTCTTGGTGTTTCTGAGGAGCTTAAAACTACATTTACCCACTTATCTGGTGGGCCAGAGGATCGCATTCTGGGCTGAACACAATGGAGCTAGGCGGCCTGTCTTCAGGCTGCTTGGTGCTTACCATTTACTAGCTCGTTTTTAGGGGGAGAAGGGGGGAGTCAAGAAGCTAAAAGGTTCTGTATCTAATATACACAGCTGTTAAAATTAGCTGAAAGTGCCTGGGAAAGTCTCGTCCCCGCCCTCCCCATCCCAGGATACGTGTATATGTATGGCTGAGTTCCTTCACTGTTCTCCTGAAACTACCATAACATTGTTAATTGGCTATCAGTTCAGTTCAGTTGCTCAGTCGTGTCCGACACTTTGCGACCCCATGGACTGCAGCACGCCAGAACTCCCTGTCCATCAACTCCCAGAGCCTTCTCAAACTCATGTCCACTGAGTCGGTGATGCCATCCAACCATCTCATCCTCTGTCGTCCCCTTCTCCTCCCACCTTCAATCATTCCCAGAATCAGGGTCTTTTCCCATGAGTCAGTTCTTTGCATCAGGAGGCCAAAGTATTGGAGTTTCAGCTTCAGCATCGGTCCTTCCAATGAATATTCAGGACTGATTTCCTTTAGGATGGACTGGTTGGATCTCCTTGCAGTCCAAGGGACTCCAAGAGAAGTCAAGAGTCTTCTCCAACATCACAGTTTGAAAGATCGATTCTTTGGCGCTCAGCTTTCTTTATGGTCCAACTCTCACATCCATACATGACTACTGGAAAAACCACAGCTTTGACTAGACGGATCTTTGTTGGCAAAGGTCGGCCATACCCCAATACAAAATAAAAAGGTTAGTTGAAAGTAAAATGCTGAGTAGTGTAGCAAGAATTCCATCAATGTAGCTTGTCGATAACCAAGAGGGGTTTCAAAATGCTCCGTGACCTAATTCTAGGTGGTGAGCAAGGATCATCCAAATGAAGGCATTTGGATGAATGCCTTGAATTAGTCACATCCTTCTAAAAGGTCTTCCTGAATAACACTTCATCGAATCCCAGTCTATCTTGTGTCTCCTAGACTAACTAAAAACTCCCCAAGCAGAAGATGATTCACATTCTCCAGCTATTGGGACATCAACTTCTCTCTCCAGCTTGCAGACTGCTTCCTAATCACCTCCCTTCTCCCCAAACAGTTTGCCTTATTTCCTCCCTCGAGTGCGTTATCGTCTAACACGTCAGTTACTGTCCTCCTGGGTCCATAAACTCTCCAAGAGGCCACACTTTCTTTCTGGACTTTATCTTCTCTCATGTTGATCACATCCTTCCCTGCCTCAAGTCTAGCAACCTGCCCGTCTGCATCCATCTTTCTCCCGTTAAGATGCTTACCTCTGCCACAGATTTTCTGACTAATTTGCCCTCAAAGATCTATCATCCAAATGCTCGAAGCATTTAGAGATTTTACTGCACAGTGTAACTGTCGATGACAAATTGTCTTGTAGCATTTACCGAGTTTACATGCCTCTCCAGATACACTTCATCATCCTTTCTGTTTCCTAGCTCTTTCTCGTTTTGGCTAATCCACCTGCCCTCTGGACAATCTCCCTGGCCTGTTACGGTCACCATGCCAGCGTCCTCCAGCTCCCCTGCTATTGGCTAAGTCTGTTTTTATGCACCAGGAAGAATTTCCCTTCTTTTAAAACTATAGTTTCTTATAAACCATAAGAAACCACCATTTCTTAAAGCAAATGACATTTTTTATTCTACACCCAGCCTTACCCAATTAAGGCAGCACTCTGTTATGTGGAAGATGCGTGGACTTCAACGTATTAGCGTTTTGGGTTCAAGTCCTGGTTTCACCACTTTCTAACTGTATGACCTTGAGCAAGTCATTTCACTGAGGCTCAATTTTGTTCAGTATAAAAATACTAATATCTAACTCACAGAAAAGGTATGAAGAATATAGGAAATAAGTAAGCAAGTGCCTAACACATATCAGGGAGTAAACTTTAGATACTTCATCCTACATTTATCATACCTACAGTCTATCCTTATTTTATATACACACTTCCATAATGATGATTACACTATAGATGAGCTTTATGTCTGGTACTTAATATTGGAGTGGGTAGCTATTTTCTTCTCCAAGGGATCTTCCCAACCCAGGGATTGAACCTAAGTCTCCTGCATTGCAGGCAGATTTTTTACCTTCTGAGCCACCAGGGAGGCCCCATATTAAATACATCACTCATTAAATGATTAATTCTCTACGAGTGGTATACATACTAAGTATTTACAAACTAAACTAAGTGCTTTGTCATGAAACCCATAGAAGCCAAAACGTACTAGTTGTTCAGAGCTGATTAACACTGGAACTTATCTTTCCAATGAAACATCGGTTCCTTTTCTCCATCACATTTAAGGAAATTGAAGGCTAATAACTAACATTCCCTTGGTTAAGGAATAAAATGCAGAGGAGTGAAGCTACCATGTGCATGACTTAACTTCCAGTTTTTGAATTCCGGAAATGTATTCCAAGATAGTGAGGCAGTGTTGTACAGGATAGCTAATGAAAGTTTCCTCTAGAGAAGTCACAATTATCAAGCCAAAATGAGTCTCATAACTGAAATTACCTTCAAATTTTAATGAATCCCTCAGCAAACACTTGTTCTGGTTGGGTGTACTCAGACTTTGCTTGAGAAATGAGCAGTTTAAAATTGAAGACCTGCTTTAAGCAGAGTTTCTGAGTAGGAGGAATCACAATAAAATATTGAATTCCTACATTTAAATGGGAAGCAAACTCGTACCTACTTTTTTCCTTCTTTCTTTTCGTCTTTTGAGGACAGTCTAAATTGCTCAACCTAGGCTGTTTATTGTTTCTAGCTATTTTCATCTTCCCTCAGTTCAGTTAAGTTGCTCATGTCCGACTCTTTGTGACCCCATGGACTGCAGCACCCCAAGCTTCCCTGTCTATCACCAACTCCCGGAGTTTACTCAAACTCGTGTCCATTGAGTCAGTGATGACATCCAACCATCTCATCCTCTGTCGTTCCCTTCTCCTCCCTCCATCAATCATTCCCAGCATCAGGGTCTTTTCAAATGAGTCAGTTCTTCACATCAGATGGCCAAAGTATTGGAGTTTCAGCTTCAACATCACTCCTTCCAATGAATATTTAGGACTGATTTCCTTTAGGATGGACTGGTTGGATCTCCTTGCTGTCCAAGGGACTCTCAAGAGTCTACTCCAGGACCGCAGTTCAAAGGCATCAATTCTTCAGCGCTCAGCTTTCTTTATAGTCCAACTCTCATATCTATGCATGACTACTGGAAAAACCAAAGCTTTGACTAGATGGACCTTTGTTTGCAAAGTAAGATCTCTGCTTTTTAATAAGCTGTCTAGGTTGGTCATAACTTTCCTTCCAAGGAGTAAGCGTCTTTTAATTTCATGGCTGCAGTTACCATCTGCAGTGATTTAGGAGTCCCAAAAAATAAAGTCTCTCATGGTTTCCATTGTTTCCCCATCTATTTACCATGAAGTAAAAAGTGAAAGTGAAGTCGTGTCTGACTCTTTTCGACTCCATTGACTGTAGCCTACCAGGCTCCTCCGTCCATGGGATTTTCTAGGCAAGAGTACTGGAGTGGGTTGCCATTTCCTTCTCCAGGGGATCTTCCCAACCCAGGGACTGAATCCAGGTCTCCCGCATTGTAGGCAGACGCTTTACCCTCTGAGCCAATTTGCCATGAAGTGATGGGACCAGATGCCATGATCTTAGTTTTCTGAATGTTGAGTTTTAAGCCAACTTTTTCACTTTACTCTTTCACTTTCATCAAGAGGCTCTTCAGTTTGTCTTCTCTTTCTGCCATAGGGTGGTGTTATCTGCATATCTGAGGTTATTGATACCCTTTCTCCTTCTGGAAGGAAAAGATACAGCAAAATATTTTCTTCAGTGGCAAAGGGAGCAAGAGCTTCTCTACATTCTGTGTAGAGAGGGTCTAGCCTTAGAAGTGGGGTTCCCAGAGCGACAGTTCCACGCCATGTTGTGAAAGAGGCTAAAAATACATCTCTTGTCTCAAGGCATTAGCACTGACAGGCTTATCACAGCAAACCACGTCTCTTCTCTGCCCTTCTCCCTCGGCTCTCTAACTGACCACATCTCACTCGGGTTTAGGGAAGGAGGCTTAGGGCAGGTGGGATGCATATAGGAACTCTGCAAGTAAGCCTCTGTAAAATTCTCTTGAAGATGAAACGGCCCCATAATTACGAAATTATTTTCACACCAGTTGTCCTCTTTGTCCATAGACTATTCTAGTAGAAGTTTGTTATTATGATCACTCCATTATAACACATACATAGAACAGATTTAAGTGGTCTCATACAATCCCCATTCTTGTTCTGTACGTGAGGTATTAATACTTTTATATCTGAGCAAAACTGAAGTGCAGAGAGGTTAAGTGACTTGTCCATGGTCACACAGTGAGCAAATAGGAAAAACCAAGATTCAGACCCAAAACTCTAACACCACAGCCCATGCTCCCTACACATGATGTCATGCTGTCTAAACTGGGTGAAGCTGGCTGTGGAATAAAGATGTCACGTGTTCTTACAAGTGGCAGAAATAGTTTGGAAGGAAGGTAGGAGGCATTTGATCATTTTTTCTCGTTGACATTTTCACCGCTCATACATCTCTTTATTTTCTTCACCTATTCAATTTCCCTATCTTTACAGGCCCCATTCTCATAACTGAATAAATAAGATTGGTACTTGATGCAAAAAATGGTGGCAAATGTGCGCAGTTTCCTAATTAGGATTAAGGGGAAGATCCTGAACAGCCCTGACTCAAAAAGTCCCCCAAACTTCCCATTCACCTGCCATCAGTTCAGTTCAGTTCAGTTGCTCAGTCATGTCTGACTCTTTTTGACCCCATGAATCACAGCATGCCAGGCCTCCCTGTGCATCACCAACTCCGGAGTTCAGTTAAACTCATGTCCATCAAGTCAGTGATGCCATCCAGCCATCTCATCCTCTGTCATCCCCTCCTCCTCCTGCCCCCAATCCTTCCCAGCATCAAGGTCTTTTCCAATGAGTCAACTCTTCGCATCAGGTGGCCAAAGTATTGGAGTTTCAGCTTCAGCATCAGTCCTTCCAATGAACATCCAGGACTGATTTCCTTTAGAATGGACTGGTTGGATCTCCTTGCAGTCGAAGGGACTCTTAAGAAAGAGTCTTCTCCAACACCACAGTTCAAAAGCGTCAATTCTTCAGTGCTCAGCTTTCTTCACAGTCCAACTCTCACATCCATACATGACCAGTGGAAAAACAATAGCCTTGACTAGACGGACCTTTGTTGGCAAAGTAATATCTCTGCTTTTCAATATACTATCTAGGTTGGTCATAACTTTACTTTCAAAAGTAAGCGTCTTTTAATTTCATGGCTACAATCACCATCTGCAGTGATTTTGGACCCCCCAAAAATAAAGTCTGTCACTGTTTCCACTGTTTCCCCATCTATTTCCCATGAAGTGATGGGACCAGATGCCATAATCTTCGTTTTCTGAATGTTGAGCTTTAAGCCAACTTTTTCACTCTCTTCTTTCACTTTCATCAAGATGCTTTTTAGTTCCTCTTCACTTTCTGCCATAAGGGTGGTGTCATCTGCGTATCTGAGGTTATTGATATTTCTCCCGGCAATCTGGATTCCAGCTTGTGTTTCTTCCAGCCCAGAGTTTCTCATGATGTACTCTGCATATAAGTTAAATAAACAAGGTAACAATATACAGCCTTGACATACTCCTCTCCCAATTTGGAACCAGTCTGTTGTTCCATGTCCAATTCTAACTGTTGCTTCCTGACCTGCATATAGGTTTCTCAAGAAGCAGGTCAGGTGGTCTGGTATTCCCATCTCTTGAAGAATTTTCCACAGTTTATTGTGATCCACACAGTCAAAGGCTTTGGCATAGTCAATAAAGCACAAATAGGTGTTTTTCTGGAACTCTCTTGCTTTTTCCATGATCCAGCGGATGTTGGCAATTTGATCTCTGGTTCCTCTGCCTTTTCTAAAACCAGCTTGAACATCTGGAAGTTCACGGTTCATGTACTGCTGAAGCCTGGCTTGGAGAATTTTGAGCATTACTTTACTAGTGTGTGAGATGAGGGCAATTGTGCAGTAGTTTGAGCATTCTTTGGCATTGCCTTTCCTTGGGATTGGAATGAAAACTGACCTTTCCCAGTCCTGTGGCCACTGTGGAGTTTTCCAAATTTGCTGACATATTGAGTGCAGCACTTTCACAGCATCATCTTTCAGGATTTGAAATAGCTCAACTGGAATTCCATCACCTGCACTAGCTTTGTTTGTAGTGATGCTTTCTAAGGCCCCATTTGACTTCACATTCCAGGATGTCTGGCTCTAGGTGAGTGATCACACCATCGTGATTATCTGGGTCATGAAGACCTTTTTTGTACAGTTCTTCTGTGTATTCTTGCCACCTCTTCTTAATATCTTCTGCTTCTGTTAGGTCCATAACATTTCTGTCCTTTATCGAGCCCATTTTTGCCTGAAATTCCCTTTGGTATCTCTAATTTTCTTGAAGAGACCTCTAGTCTTTCCCATTCTGTTGTTTTCCTCTATTTCTTTGCATTGATTGCTGAGGAAGGCTTTCTTATTTCTCCTTGCTATTCCTTGGAACTCTGCATTCAAATGGTATATCTTCCTTTTCTCCTTTGCCTTTCGCTTCTCTTCTTTTCACAGCTATTTGTAAGGCCTCCCCAGACAGCCATTTTGCTTTTATGCATTTCTTTTCCATGGGGATGGTCTTGATCCCTGTCTCCTGTACAATATCACGCACCTCAGTCCATAGTTCATCAGTCACTCTATCAGATCTAGTCCCTTAAATCTATTTCTCACTTCCACTGTATAATCATAAGGGATTTGATTTAGGTCATACCTGAATGGTCTAGTGGTTTTCCCTACTTTCTTCAATTTACGTCTGAATTTGGCAATAAGGAGTTCATGATCTGAGCCACAGCCAGCTCCCGGTCTTGTTTTTGCTGACTGTATAGAGCTTCTCCATCTTTGGCTGCAAAGAATATAATCAATCTGATTCCAGTGTTGATCGTCTGGTGATGTCCATGTGTAGAGTCTTCTCTTGTGTTGTTGGAAGAGAGTGTTTGTTATGACCAGTGCATTTTCTTGGCAAAACTCTATTAGCCTTTGCCCTGCTTCATTCCATATTCCCAGGCCAAATTTGCCTGTTACTCCAGGTGTTTCTTGACTTCCTACTTTTGCATTCCAGTCCCCTATGATGAAAAGGACATCTTTTTTGGGTGTTAGTTAGTTCTAAAAGGTCTTGTAGGTCTTCATAGAACCATTCAACTTCAGCTTCTTGTGTTACTGGTTGGGGCATAGGTTTGGATTACCATGATATTGCATGGTTTGCCTTGGAAACAAACAGAGATCATTCTGTTGTTTTTGAGATTGTATCCAAGTACTGCATTTCAGACTGTTTTGTTGACCATGATGACTACTCCATTTCTTCTAAGGGATTCCTGCCTGCAGTGTAGATATAATGGTTATCTGTGTTAAATTCACCCATTCCAGTCCATTTGAGTTCACTGATTACTAGAATGTCAACGTTCACTCTTGCCATCTCCTGTTTGACCCCTTCCAATTTGCCGTGATTCATGGACCTGACATTCCAGGTTCCTATGCAATATTGCTCTTCACAGCATTGGATCTTGCTTCTATCACCAGTCACATCCACACCTGGGTATTGTCTTTGCTTTGGCTTCATCCTTTCATTCTTTCTGGAGTTATTTCTCCACTGATCTCCAGTAGCATATTGGGCACCTACCGACCCGGGAGTTCCCCTTTCAGTATCCTATCATTTTGCCTTTTCATACTGTTCATACTGTTTCACCTGCCATAGTTGCTGAAATTCCTACTACTAGAGAGTCATTCCTTTGGCTTAAGTGTACTTTGTCTCTAAAAGTTAACCTTGCACTTGACAGTTTATCGTGTTATTTACAACTTGTAATCAACCACAGAACATGCAGCCTTTGTTTAATAATAAAGTAGCATCAAAGGTTTAAAGGAGCCCTTTGTAGCCAGAGAAGAGAACAAGTTCTTTGGGAAAGGAAAACAGAAAGAAGTAGATGCTGGTCAGGGCATGGTGCCCTGTGGAAAGCAATCTTGAAGTATATCAGCCTTTTATTTAGAGTTGCATGGATCTAGGGAGAAAGGAGGCATGTGCAGACTCTTAAATAGGTTTAATTTCAGCTAACATGTCAGGAAGCCTTCCTTGACTCCCCAGGACCAGATTATGAGTACCTGCTCTGAACATTTAAAAAAATCTCTATGTAAGTTCCTTGAGAGCATTCATTCATTGGAGGAGTATTTCTAACACCAGTGTAAAGATCAAAAGGAAAACTATACAGATTTCAATATCTAAATGGTTGGAATTTTTTAATCACTTTTTATTTGGAGGTTGTGAGTAGCTTGAGTTTAGCGGCGGGGAATCAAACACATGCTTGTATCTCAGAGTTCTGGGGATAAATAGATATTATGTTGTCACCCTCCGCAGAAGGCTATGACCAGTAATGGGGATAATAGAAAGGGGGATCATGAATACATTTAAGAAGTGTTTTTGAGGTAAGGCAAAACTGTCTTAGGAGTTTTTCATTTTCTCTAGGTTACTAAGAACATATTTCCTAATCCCACTACTGACTTCAGGAATGTATAGATAGATAGGTTCGAAATGTTCGAAGTGTAGAAGATTTTGAGAAAGGGAAGAAAGCAAAAAGCACAGGAAAAAGAATATGCAAGTGGAAGACTCATAAACGAATGGATTTTAGTGTACAGCTAAAATGTAAGAGCACTGGGGAAGAAGCAACTTGACCATGCTTATTTAGAACCAAGAACCCTTTCAAAGCAAAAGTTAAGGTGCAAATCACAAAAGCCTCTACACAGAAGGTTTTTTGAGAATTTGTCACTCATTGCCTCATTTGAATTCTAAAATCACCTCTGTCCTAATCAGAGAAATCCTGATATAACCCCCTGCCGGCAAAATTCTGTTGCCATGATCCCATAATGTCATTGGTAATCACTGGGTAAGTCACCATGGCCATCAAGAAATGGAAATAGATTTGCCAACTGGAAGGGTTATCAGTCAATAATAGTGCGTAGACCCAAGCCCTTTAGCCTACTGCGGCTCTGAGCCATGGCGTGGCCTTGGACCACTCACACAGTAACTCCGGCAACTCATCACTTGCTGTAATGCAGAATGTAGTAGAAAGTGGGTCTCAAGCCATGGTCTCCATTATTGGAGGGTGGGGGGAGTTGCTGACTGGCAGAAAGGCTTTGCTGCAACGTGGATTTCCCTCTAAGGAGGCCCATGGGTGCGGGCCTGACGGCACTGCTCAGCATGGCGTGCTCATGAACAGGCCTGTTCTCGTTGTTTCTCCCTCTGTTACATAAATCCGGCAGGGGTTACAAAGATGCTCGGAAGACTTGCGTTTTATTTCCTTAAATAAACCTGCAATGTCAATCTTCTGTGAACCATGGAAATTGCCATTCTCTAGGTCAAAAAAAATGGTCGAATATCAAAAGTTTTATATGATTTGACCTAATTGTTAAAATGGTCAGGCAGATTTGGTACTACAATGTAACTATGAGAAGAAAGCAAGAATTCAAATCTGAACACTAAATGTACCCCCCCCCTTTTTTTTTCAAAGGAAGCTCTATCAGGTCAAAAGACAATACAAATTCCTTTTGGCTGCAATTAGTATTTGTGGAATATCTGATCACATGGTGCTGTGAAGTGTACACAATACACAGAAGAGACCAACATTACCCTTAAGGAATTTATCATCTGTATGGAGGATTTGGCTAAACGTAGATGAAAAATAGTGTTTCCATTTTCTACCTATCAAACAAAAATGACTGTATTGTTAAGTGCAACTAATCTTTCAAAAACTCGACTGGTGCCAGTACCACACACGCCCATAATTATCACTTACTGGCCTTATTTTTTAATGCACATCCACCCCCACCCCACCAAAACACATACACACCCTTCAACTCTATTAACCTTCTTTCCAGGATTGGCTATGTAACTTGTAGGAATAATGGAAGATCCCTTGTTACAAAATGATAATGAATTTCATGGTGATGCTAAGAGACTATTAAACTGGGCTCTTCCATCATGGAAACCTGTGGAACCACCCAGGTTGCACCCCCGTGAAGCCAAACTTGCTTCTTTCTGTTTCTCATACGTGCCAGGCTTTTTCCCACCCCCAGGTCTTCGGCACTTGGTATTCTCTGTTTGGAAAGCTCATCTCATGGCTAAAGTTTCAACAAAAATGCTTCTTCCTCAGAAGGGCCTTTCTTTACAACTCCTGCCTTAAAAAGCTCCTTCTTTCATCATGCTCTGAATATTATTTTGCTTTCTTTCTAATACTTTGCTTTCTTCTTTCCTTGCTTATTTACTTATTGAGTTATTCATGGTCTCGCTTCCCTCCTCTGGGATGTACACTCCACAGCAGAAGTGATTTTTATCTTGTTTCACCTCCTCTTGTTCATGTGGCTCCTCAGATAGTACTTGGCACATAGTATGTGTCCCCTAAATAAGTTTTTGATGAATAAATGAGCAAGTTAGGTTACAAAATACTTCTAGTTTATAAAAACATTTCACTGGTCTTCAGCTCTTTTTGTGTCCCCAAAGACACAGCTAACATATACACGTACCCAAATGCATGCATGAACCAATGAAGGAAATTCAGAGCTTCAGTCCATGTGATACATCGAAAATGGAACACCCATTCAGTTGTGATTACTAAGAGATTTAGCTTTAGAAATCATATTGCATTCTAAAATTCAACCTGCTTTTAGAGTTAATTCTGCTATGGCTCTCCTCGCTTAAAATTATTATGTAAAACTGTTGTAAAAAATTATGTTAAGTAAAAATGAAGAGTGGGCATATATTAAAATGTTGACAGAAAACATCTCACAAAGTAATTTCTAGGGAAGTATGGCAAGTTTTAATTGCAATTGTGCCTACTGTTGATAATAGAATTACTGACATTATTAAACACATTATTAGAAAGCTGAATGTAGCTATATTTTTTCCACAAGGACAGCATTCACTTCAGAGTAGTTAAATAACAAAAAAAACAAATGACAGAAGGTCACAAAAATGAGGACTTTGAGCCCAGAAAGGAATTGGTATCATGCTATCATGAAAGAATCCTTGGTTGAATTAACCTGAAGCTCATGTTAGAATACAAAGCTTCCTATAAGATACTTATTTAATTGTGACTTTTAAATTTAAAAGTCAAAGATAATGGCCCCCTAAGTCTCAATTTTGCTTTTCATGGCCCAGTTGGTTCTGGCTGGAAAGTTGGTACCATGTGCAAATCATCTTTTTTAATAGTTTCCAGCTACAACTAGAAATTAACAAAACAACTTATAAGCACTGACTGTTGAAGACTTCTCCACATATCCAACGAGATATGCAATGCAAGTTAAATAGGAGAGCATTTGCAATTTAAAATATAATTTTCCATAATGAAAATGTAAAGCAGTCGTTCTGTTTTATTCAGCATGGCAGGTTAGGAATCCCCGTGAAGCTACATTGAAGCAAAGAGTAGATTAATAATTTAATTTGGTTCAGAACTATGCAATGGGGCACCACAACCTTTTATTCTGTAACCAGCTGCTGACCCTAATATGGATGAACCAATTAGACATCTCTATTTAATTGTTGGGTGACCCATCTAAAACTCACTAGGAATTTTCATTTTAAACAACACTGAAAGAATCCTAGTTATCCCCCTGGTGGAGGTGGTTGATTTGATAGAAGCACACAAAGGAGTCCGGCAAATGGGAGAAAAAACTGCAAGATCATTTTAGACTGTGTTCTGTAAAAGAACATCTTAATATAATGAGCCTTTTTTCAGTCTCCCTTGGCGGAGCATCAGCCCTCTCAGATAACCCCACACAAAGCAAATACCATTCGTCTGAAGTTACATTTGCTCCTTGTTATCACAACTTATGCCACTTAATTCATTATTCAACGAATTCACTTTCTTGTTTATTAGATGCAAGGTAGCCGCTTATCCCTAAAGGCCATGTATGCAAAAGACTGCTTGTAATCCTGTCACTTCAAACCTCTCCAGGCTTTTACACTGCTTCAAGAATTAGGAGGAAAGAAGCAAACAATTTAGATTTATTCCTGATGATATTAAATCTGTACATGATGAAAGAAATAAGAAAGAAATGTGAGCCTGTAGTTTGTTGATTTGGAGAGTGCCTTCAGACATTATCTTCACACGTAAAAGTTAGTACAGTCACTCATTTCCCATAATAAACACCTAGAATTAATTTTGCTACATGAAAGGGGAAGAAATTAATTAAACCCATTTTTTTTTGGGTATAGGCTACCTGCAAAGAAAAAAAAAAAAAAGCAATAGGTTTCATCAACTGCTTTTCAAAGACACAGGCCACCTCGGCCATTTATGTTCTCAAAACAGGTACTAACATACTTTAAAATCTAATATCTGATCTGTCAAAGCTTTGGGGGTACCTTTCTTTAAGTATCTTTAATATTGGATTAAAAAGTGCATTGAAGATTTTTTTTCAATATGGGTAATTCAAGATTCTTTTTATTAGTAACAAGATGTGATAAATATATTCTGTATAATATAAGATGCTATAACTATCTGAACTCTTCACATAATGTAATATAAAGGCCAGAGATATTTGAAGTTGATTTGGTAATCTTATGCCATTAAAATTATTAAAATGGAAATGAATTACTGAATTAAACAACTTTCACTGCACTCTTAGTGCAATTAATATTGTATAAAATTATCTGCTTAATTATACACAGTATGTTTACATAAAACATCCAGGAAAAAGCTACAAATCAGGGGCTGAGTGCAAAATATTTTAAGCTGTGTGCTGAAGTCTTCTAAATATGGAACTCTAAGTGGTTGTTTAGTATTGGTGCCTGATGTAACTGTAGACAGTTCTAAACTTTGTACTTTAGTTATTTAAATGCTAAGTAACCCTAATCTTATTTTTTGAATTCTTATAAATATATATGATTTATAAAATGTAAGTAGATTGAATATATTTTAAACCTCTGTGCATTATTCACAAAATTAAGAGGCATTTATTTTCTTCAATTAATTTACATTATGAGCTAACTGTTTGAGATTCAACATGAGTTCACCAACAAAAGCCACAGAAAACATTTCAATGCAGCGTAGTATATACAGATATGTCTAGGACAAAAGACTCGACATCCCCAGAAAATAGGAACCGTTTACAGGGAATCTCATTTTGTGAGTAGAGTTGTGACTAATAAAACAACATGTATAGAATTACCTGCAACTATTCTAAGTAAGGAAAGACGTTTGAAAATTCACATATCCAAGAACTGTGGATATTATTGTAATTATTGCCATTCTTCCAAAACATCAGTCATAGTAATACAGGGATGAGCAAATTGATTCACCTGAATAATTAACCTTACCACAGCATAACTATCTTAGGTGCAGATTAATGTTTTCTATTCAGCTGAAGACATAAACCTACCAGAGAAATCACACTCATTAAATACACTGCAAAAATCAATTGTTTCCAGCCACTCCAAGGAATTAATATCAACGACTAAGTTGTGCAGTATTTTTAAAAGCTCATGTTCATCTGAGCCGCTTAAACAGAAACAGCAAAATAGAGCGAAATGAAATTAACAAAGAGTGCTAATACAACTTTTCTGTTGATATCTTAGATAAATAACTTTATTCATTATTGCACAACTTTTTGGTTTTTTACATGTGGGAGATTTAAAAAGTCTCCCAGTGATTTTTATAGTGCAACCGTATGCTAGATAAAGATATTTAAGCTGTCAGTATAAACTGCTTCTGTTTTCATTTTGCATTTAATTTCAATGCCAGACTCAAGGCATAAATTTTTCATCACCTGCAATGCTATGAATAAAAGATTAAAAAAAGAACTGAGAAGAAATTCTAACACATGCAGTGCATGCAGCACATTGTGCAGACGCGGTATTCATAACTAGATGTTTAATTTCCATCTTTTTTGTTTTTACGTCAGGAACATTATTATTTGAGTTAATACATCATGGAGCTAATTTCCAGTATTTCAGATGTGCAGAATTTAAGTTTACCTAAACAGGCCATTCATTCCACTTGAAATCTGAAGTATACACCCTAAGATTTACATGCTACTTTGTTAGCACTGCAGGATTCTATTACTCTCGTATTTCTCGAAAGGGAATATTTCAACATCACATATTTTTGTTTTATTCCATGAAATAGCATGTACATTAACCTTGCCTGAAAGTTCAAAGAACTAAGAATTACAGAAACGGTCCCACCTAATATCAGTTCCTCATTAAGGCTTGCCTCATGTTCTCTGCCGAAAGATATAATCAATCCCAAGAGGCAAAGTTATGAGCTCAGTGTCGAGGCATTTTTTATTTAGTACTTAGGACTGTTTTCTGTAGCACAAGGCATCTTCATCGTCACTTTATTAGCCTCCAGAGGACAGACACACTCGAACAATTTCTAATCCTTGCCAGTAGACTCTCACCAAGCAAGAGATGCACAAGGACCCTTCCCCACCTCATCAGGAGGGTCTTGGCTTTATTAGTCTCCTCATCTGGAAACCTCACTTTCTTGGGGGGCAGTCATGAGCCTATTAAGGACTCAGGCCTGCCAGGGACAGCAAGAGTTAATCCCTTGGATGTTAGTGACATCTAATAAAGTCCAGTTTATTGTCTTTGCCTCTAATTACTCATACTAATTTTTTACGGTTATTGAAATTCAATCTACGGAAAGCTTTGGAAAAAAAAATAAGTCAAACCATGTACTGTTACATTATTATCAATGTGGAATCCAATTAGCTCAGTTGACTAGCTGATGGTGCTAATGAGACCTAGATCATTGGTTCAATTCCAGAGTAGCCACTTAGTTTTACTGGGTTTGATAGTCACAGGCAGATACCTCATCTTACTCAGCTGTCTTAAGTACAACTAGTCACTAACCAAATGAGAGAGGAAGAGTCAATCAGGGCAAACCTACCGCTACAACTAGGCTCTGGAGGGCATCAGTATCATTGTGTGTGATGACTGTACAAAAATTAGTATTTTAATAAAAGGACACTCTACTTTTGGCTTATTTTTATGACTGTGAAGCAAGCACTTTATATCTTCAAAACATTTAATGGGCTTTAATTAGCTAGACTTCATAATGTCTCTATGATGGCAAGTTTAATTAAGCTTACTTTACAGATGACAGAACTTAAACTGAGAGGTTGAGTCACTTGTTTTGAGGTCACATACAATATCAGGGGCATTTCTCAGATTAGAATCTCTGTCTCCTGAATCTCATTCCACCACAGGACCCATGAGACTGCTCTGCCTGTATGGAAATAGCCCGGAGTCACAGCAACATGTCACTGTATTATCACATTATTTTTCATTATGCCAGAAGACACAGGCTTACTGAAAAGCCACTGTGAGGCAAGGATTACAGATGTATCTCTTTTAAAGCAACATAAATGTATGGAAATTTGGGTTTGTTGAACAGATAAATTAGAGGGTGTCAAGTATCACTTAGTTCTGTACAATCTCACATTGCTATTAACCACTTTTTTGCAGGCTCTAACTTTCCAACTAAACAGTACAGAGACCAGACCACGTCTGTCATCTCTCTGAATTGGTAGTAGGTATTAATAAATATTTATTCATGACAATAGCATTTGATTGGAGGGGAATAGGAGAATATAAGAGTTCATACCCCCTAGGAGTGGTAAATAGGGAGGGAGAAAAAGGTTCATGGCAGTGGGCAGGGCTGGATTTTTCTTGTTGAGCTTCTATCATTATGGCAATTCTACTTTAATACCTTGTAAGTAGAAGCTTTTTAAGAACACCTAACACATGTCCTGGATACCACTCACGAAGAGAATTTACAGAGGTTACACACAAGGAAAATTCTAGCCAAGGTTGGAATGCTTAAACAGCAGGGAGAGAAGGCAGCCCGATGCACGTGTGGAAGGTGGAGACTTCACGGTGCAACCCCATGGAATCCTGTCAGTGGGGAAATGGTGTTGTGAGAAAATCACAGAAGGGAAAAAACTCATGATGGTGGAGGAGGGACAGGATGGTAGACACTTTTCCATTTTATAAAATCATTATTCATGTTTTAAAGTTGTGTATTTTTCTCATGACTGAAGTGATCATAAGCTAAAATGGAGTTAATGGCAAGCTTCAAAAATATGGCAATTTTCTGAGTTAAAGTATGCCTGTAAAAGATTTTCCTCCCCTTGGGTAATTTGACTTGGATTTGATTCTCTTAGTCAAGGATTAAGTCAAGAACTATTGGTGTTGCGTTGTAACATGATGAGCTGTTTCGGAAATAGGTCTTCATACCTATGTGATCCAAGAAGGAAATGGCAGATTCAGCAGCAAACTCAGGGTGTAATGTGTGTATTCCCTGGAAATGGGCCAATACAAGCTTTTCATTTCAATACAGTCGTCTTCCCTCCTGTTCATATCCATCCTTACATCTCTGGCTATTAGAATCCTTCAAAGAACCACCTTATGAATTCAATGGGCTGGTCTTATTTCTAACTCCTATAGTGGTTAGGAATAATCAAGAATAATCTACACAAGATTATTAGAAAATATAGATTCATTGCTCAACCTTGTTAAAAACTAGAAAAAAATTAAAATTGTTCAGTGCTTATTCTCAGGTGAAATATAGCATTCACTTTCATGCTACACAGATTTACAGTATAATTACATGGTCAATATAGCTCAACTTTCATCTTCTGATTTTTAAAACAATATTAATGAATTAGAGCTTTATACTATTTGAGCTTTGACGATAATTTGCCTTCTTTAATGTATGAGAAAATGTACTAAACCCTTAGTATTTCAGGGATGGTTTCTTCCTACCACATCAAGAGTTTATTAACCCAGGCAGCTTCCAGGTCCATGAACTTCTTGAAAGCATATGCATATCTGGGGGGAGTATATGGATATGTTGCAAGTTTTGATGGGCAGAGAGCTTATCTTATAATGTGAAAGGAATTCTTATTTCCAAAAAAAAGGTATGAATCTCTACTGTACATCTTCAGCTTGTGTTTGATTTAAGAAGTTCATATTTATATCTTTGTAATAATTATGGATATCTACATGTATTCATATAATTATTGTTCAGTGTGGTTGCTTTATGAATTAGCAATACTCAAATAAGTTTGAGATGCTGTGTTTGGTTTCTAATAAATGAAAAGAAAGGGATAGCAAAAGGAAATGTATGCTAATTATAATATTTCTCTACTAAGCACGGGGAGAGATTAACAGGGGCAGTTAAAGAAGTGCCTTTCCTTGAGATATCTGACATATAAATGAACCCTCTCTCTAAGAGATGTTAGGTGTAGCTCTTCCTAGTAAGTAGTGTGCTAGACTAGAAATCTTGGGGTCCTTTCAAGGTTTATGCTCTCCTCACTATGTGCTTCTAGGCAATGTAAAATAACTATTTTTATTCACTGTCAATCAAACACATCACTTCAGACACTTGCTATGCTTAGCTAACCTGTCTTTTAAAAAGGAAACCTGTTTTGAACCAAAATACCCTAATCACACACACACAAACAGACACAAGATGAGCGAGAACTGTGTTCCCTTTAGATTTCTGAGTCATCAACTCAGACTTCTCAAAAGCAATTTAATCTTGCCCCAAATCCTTGAATTTTTTTTTTTAACTCTCAATTTCCTCAAATACAGAAGGCTAGATTTAAGATTCTTCATCCCTATCCCAGGTTTAGGCAAACAAAACTGCTTGAGAAGGGCCCTGGGAATCTATACTATAAGTGACCCAGGACAGTCATGATCATGCAAATTCAGAAAATCTGGAAGATGTAATATTCTTCGTCCTTTAAGATTTTTGGATTTGGCTAGTTGCTGTACGGTTCTTCTAAAGAGCTTCAACATATTACACAACTCCCTGAAATCAATTTCATCTAGAGGCTGGAAGAATAATTCCCGTCAGGAAATTAATCATTGGTGAATATGCAGGAGTTAACTGAAAGTTAATAAAATTGATAAAATTAGTAAAATTTCAATAAAATTGAAAATTTTATTGTCAGAAATGTAGAGGAATGGGAAACATATGTATGATATTCAAAATAACAGCTTTCCTTATCATCCTTTTAAAATCAGTACTGATTTCAAAAGGTATTGATAAGCCTTTTGAAAGGATTAGCATATTTTTTTCAGTCATGCTCTTGGGGATCCAATAATTTAATATGTTCTCTGGACAAGTGGTTCTATTAGGATCTCACAAAAAACCTTTTTAATTCAAAAGGGAAGGGCAAGGTAATGCTGGAAAATTGTAAAAGGTTTATGTTTTTTTTTTTTTTGATTAACAAAATTGAGAGCCAAGACACCTTCTGTTTCTAATAATGTTTCTATTAACTTGGACTTATTCCCCACCCCCCCAACCTTAAAGTGTGGAGTGAAACCTCTACGGAGTCATTTGGCAATATAACAATGCCACTTGGAGAATAGATCTATGACCAAAAACACTGTAAATAATGGACATTTTTGCCTTGGGTATGAGGCGTGAAAGTCACTCAGCTGTGTCCGACTCTTTGAGACCCCATGGACTATACAGTCCATGGAATTTTCCAGGCCAGAATACTGGAGTGGGTAGCCTTTCCCTTCTCCAGGGGATCTTCCCAATCCAGGGATCAAACCCAAGTCTCCCACATTGCAGGCAGATTCTTCACCAGCTGAGCCACAAGGGAAGCCCTTGTAACATCATAGCATATTTTAAATCATGTAAGCTTATATATGGGAGAAGGAAATGGCAACCTACTCCAGTATTCTTACCTGGAGAATCCCATGGAAAGGGGAGCCTGGCGGGCTACACAGTCCACGGGGTTGTAAAGAGTCGGACACGACTGAAGTGACTTAGCACAGCATGCAAACTTATATATAAAGGAGTAAATATAAATAGAGGAATAAATGCAAAGGTAAGAACACATCTATTGATAAACACCAGAGTTTCCCAATCAACGTAAGCGATTGCAGGTTTAGCAACTAAGCTACAAAACAATTAAAAAATTTGCGAGGTAACCTAATAGTGAGAATATACCCGTCTTAGGTTTCTAAAGGTAATGCCCAGGCATATCGAAGTACTTCTAGATTTTACTTTATACTGGAAATGCTACAGGATGCTATTGAACATCGGAGGGCCACTGCAGCCATTTCCGTGTAATCTCTCACTACTCAGTAGCTCCATGTGGGCTGGTGCGTAATACGGTGTGTTCATTCCATGATTATTTAAAGTAAAATGCTAAATTGTTAATGTAAATTCAACTGCCCCTTTTTTGTTAAGTAAGCAGATTTACTTTTCCCAGTTGGTCAACCCCAGGGAGTAACTTTAAATTTCTTTAGGTAGCTAAAAGCTAAGTGATTTTCATTTGGAGTATATGTGAATAGTTTTAAAAAGGAATTCCTGCAGATTCAAAATTGATACTTGGAGTTTCTTCTAAATTTTATGTGCCGACTTATGTAAATTATTAAGATTGAACTAGCTTTTGATCTCAGACCATCATTTTATAATCATTTTATCTATAGCAGAAGCTTGACTTTACTATTTCTTCACAATAATTTTGTTAGGCTCCAAATTCAAGATTTATACTTCTAGTGACTCTGAAGTGATTATCGTCTCAATTAATTATTTGTAAGCCTCCAGGCTTATCAGTATGGTGAATTTTAGAATGCCTCCAGTAAGAATGTAAAAATCAGTCATGTAACACACACTGTATTTTATAACACCACTGTTAAACCATCACCTAAGTTTCAGGGTGACTAAAATGTTTTCTAGGGGTTTCTATGTTGATTTCAGGTAGTATCCCGATTTACGGATATATTAGCAAACTAGTGACTTAGACTGATGACATGATGTTTTCAAAGTTTCTGTTATATAATAAACTATTTTAAACATAACTTTGGGAGTAGTTCATTTATTTAAATGACTCCTAAATCTTGGAAAGATTAAGAATAAAATTTTGTCAGTTTCATTTTTTAATAGTTTTCAGGTGCCTTTCTTTGATGGTAATCTAATATAAATTATCTTTTAAATGTACCATATAAATATATTTCATGCATATTTATTCTAAGTAGTAGCATTACTATTATTTTTATATTTACACATATTTATTCAAATCACTCAGAGTGCTATTAATGGCCCATGTAGTGAAATATCCTAATTTGTTATGACTTATAATTGGTTTAAATAAAAGTTAAATATAAAGTGTTTTGAAGTTTATAAAAATTATTTTTTGGTGTGTTACATCCATGTCCAGAGATATAAAACTCAAAAGATTTTCTTTCTTTCATAATATACTATAATATGGTTACAAGTGCATTGAAATTCATCTTGTTAGAATGGTAGTAATATATCCCACCAGGACTACTGTTCCTAGTAGCAATTTAAAATAATTATTGTGAGACTTGATGCTAGACATCAGGTTTGCAATAGAATTACAATGAGGGAAGTGTATTAGAGACAAAACATTGCTGGAAGAAAACTTCATAATGGCGCAATTTGGAACTAAGCCTCAATTTTACAGTAATAGATTCTCTTTATGATGGCACAAAGGAGTGAATGCACTTAGCAAATTTAAATCTATTATTAGTCACACTTTGTGGATTGCAGTGCAAAAAGGAGAAAAGAAATTAGCTTTTTAAGTATGTTCTTATATAAAACAGGTTCTAGTAAGAACAGTCTTATATAAAAACCTCCTTGTTACACTGCAGAAGCACTGTCAGGCTTTATAACAGCAGGGGGTTGTCCAGGTTTAAAAGTCTTTCCAAGATAGTTCTGGAGGTCTCTGATTTCAAATTATAAATTTGTGAAGTCAGGATACATTCAACATCAGTACATATCTTGTTTACAGAAATGCAGTATAGAAGAGGAAAGACAGTTAATTTGGTCTTTTCTGCTTACTGCAACCTCTCTCCTTGAATGAAGGTGTGTTTGTAGCTTACATTGGTACTATACCTGCCTTTAATGTGATTTCAATTACAGTAAGAGAACTCAGCGGCGTTAAGCTGGTATGATTTGGCACCCATCTATGTAAAGGAGTTTCAGCAGGCAATTTTGCAAAGGAAACCAACAGTAAGAATTCAGGAAGTATTTTTAGTATAAAATCAAAACACTAAAAATCCAAGCTTCCATTTTCAAGTTAAGTAAGACATTATAGCTTTGTTTTAATTATGATCCATTTTTTGTATTTCATCTTAAAATAATACTGAGTAGAATATTTGACAACAGCACAATTTAGTTTTAAGATAACATAATATTTCCATCATGCTGTTGACTGTATTATGTATTAGGAAGGAGGCTGTAATCCTTAAGAAGTGTGAGACAAAATTCTTGTCTGAGATGTTTCGCATAAATATTTATCTGTGAAAAAGTGTAGACTCAGCCAGTTGACTGGGGAAAGGTTAACCATACTCACAAAAAAGTAATATAGGTAGATTGATGGGATAAGAAAGCAAGGACAAAAAAAAAAGAATGGGCACCCATAAAATAAAGTTCTACACGACCTAAACAGGGCAGATATAAATAAAATTAAATAGTCCAAAGGTATTACTAAAAAGCACTTTCTTATAAATTATTCACATTTGCTGCCATATTAACACATAAGATTGCTTTCCTATGATTCTGTTTTGCTCTGTAACTGTAGTTGCCTCTGTCTAATAATTTGAGTACACTTTGATCAGGCTTCCAGTTAGTAGTTTGTATACACGTAGCCTCATACCTGCCAACATTCAGTTAATCCCTAAAAAATATATTTTCATTCCTTCACATCAAAGACATCACCCTCTGCCAGTTTTCCTCCCAGTTCTCAGTCTGTGGTATATACTTTGGCATCACATCTTGCCTTTCCTGCTACATACTGGGCAGTCTCATCCATGCCCACGGCTTCCGCTAGCATTTGCCAATGACTCAAATGTGTCTCTTTACTGAGTTTCAGACCCATGCATCCATCTACCTATGGAGCATCCATCTACCTATGGAGCATCCATCTATCCACAGACATTCCATATGCATCTCAAACTTAAGGTGCTGCAAATTCAATTTGGCATCTACTTTCTTGATGAACCCAAATGTAATTTTTCCCCAGGTGCTGTTCATCTTAGTGAAGCATCTACTCAGTTGCCCAAGCTTTGAAACCTATGTATCATCCTGGAAACATCTCTCTTCCCTCTCCCATGTTCAACTAATCTCCAAATATGGATGATGTACCTCCTTTTTGAACAAACTTTGTTTATTTCCATATATTCTCATTGGTACTGTCCTAATTCAGGCCACCATCATTTCTCCATAGAATTACTCTAACAGTCGCTTAATGGTTTTATCTTACACTAATCCAATCCATTCTCCATGTTACAGAAAGAAGTTTCTTTCAAAATAAAAATTCATGAAGTAAATGAATAGAAATATGATTGCATAAATTTTAAAAAATCCTCTCAAGAAAAACTTATCAAATAAAATAAATCATAAAGTTGGAAAAATATCTGCAATACATATAGCAAAGAGTTAACATTGCTAGTCAATAAAGAACTCATAAATCAATATCTAAAAGAAATAAAGGCAAAGGATATATAAGTGGCCAGGTTGCATAGGAAGAACTGGGATTTAAAAATCTGAAAAGATGCTTAATCTTACTCATTGGAAAGAAAAGGCAAATCAAAATTAGCTATCATTTTGTACCTGTAAGATTAAAAAAATTTTTTTAAATTCAAACATGTGGGAAAAATGAGTATGTAAATTAGGTAAATGAACAAGGATGCTTACTGTAGCAATTTTTACATACATAAAATGGAGGATAACATGAATATTCATTGAATTTTCATTAAATAATTTATGGAAACACATATCCTGGAATATTAGGCTACAGTAAAAAAAAAAAAAACAATAAGGTGGATCTTAAAAAGGTCATATGGAAAAACCTCCGTGCTGTCTTATCAAGAGAAAAAAGTAGAGAACAATCTGTACAAGGTGCTCTTACTTGTGTAAAAAATATATACATATATATACATGCATATGCATAGATAGAAGTGGATCTTAAAAAGGTCATATGGAAAAACCTCCGTGCTGTCTTATCAAGAGAAAAAAGTAGAGAACAATCTGTACAAGGTGCTCTTACTTGTGTAAAAAATATATACATATATATACATGCATATGCATAGATAGAAGTTCTCTGAAAAACTGCTTAAGAAATGTTCACAATGAGGTAGGAGTGATAAATTAGGAAGTGGGGATTAACATGTACACAATACTGTGGATAAAATAAATAACCCACAAGAACCTATTGTATAGCACAGGGAACTCTATTCAATAGTTTGTAATAAACTATAAGGGGAAAGAACCTGAAGAAGAATATATATATATATATACACACACACACACACATACACATATATAAATATATAACTGAATCACTGTGCCGTAATACCTGAAACTAACACAACATTAAAAATCAACTATATTTCAATTAAAAACAAAAAAACAGGCAACAATGATTGCCCTTGTGGGGGACCCTTTTATGCTGTGGCATGTGCTACTTTCTCAATAAGTAAAAACAGTTAGTTATAAACATTACAAACACCATCACGTCACTCTCACCTTAAAAAACTTTCATGGCTTCTAATTACTGTTACATGATATCCAGGTTCCTTAACAAAGCTTCAGTTCAGTTCAGTTCAGTCGCTCAGTCGTGTCCAACTCTTTGCAACCCCATGGACTGCAGCACGCCAGGCCTCCCTGTCCATCACCAACTCCCAGAGTTTACCCAAACTCATGTCCATTGAGTCGGTGATGCCATCCAACCAACTCATCCTCTATCGCCCCCTTTCCTCCCACCTTCAATCTCTCCCAGCATCAGGGTCTTTTCCAATAAGTCAGTTCTTTGCATCATGTGGCCAAAGTATTGGAGTTTCAGCCTCAGCATCAGTCCTTCCAATGAATGTTTAGGACTGATTTCCTTTAGGATGGACTGGTTGGATCAACCCGTTCAAAGCTTAGACATTAAAGACTAGACTGCAGCCTCATAGTGACCCTCTCTCATCACTTCCCTCTCAAACCCTACCTCTGGTCACAGGGAATATCTTCAGTTCCTCAAATGTATGTGGAACAATTCTTTCCATACTATTCACCCTTGCCCATCTAACCATTCATGCTTCAGAAAATTTTAAAATCTCTTTGGCAAGGAAGGGCATTCTGCTCTTCAAATCCTTTTTTTTTATAGCATTTATCACATAATGTTTAATTGTCTGCTTTTCCTTCTACTAGACCATACTCTCCATGAGGACAGGGACCATGCTTCTCTGGCTCACAATGTGAAGCCCAGAGATAAACATATTGCCATGCTTTGAATACCTGGACGTAAATGAACAGAAAGAATTAAAAGAAAATTGACTGATTGATTGCTAAATAGCTACAATTGGCCAATCTTTAGCGGTGATTTTGGAAGTAAAAGAGAAGGTAAAGAATGAGCTGAAAGTGTGTCATCTGGGTTGCAAAGTCAAATAAGAAAAGGATGAAGGGTTTTGGAAATAAGGATGAAGGGTTTCTTAAGTGAGGGCAAGAATGTAAGCAAGAGAACAGGGAGGCTGTAGAGATGCAGTTCCCCTAAAAAGTCGCTTTGTTTCTGCTCAGGGGGAGACCTAGCCTGTTCTGTTCCTTGCTTTGTGAGGACACTATCTCAGATCTAGGCTACAGTTACTGCACTCTCCAGAAATATGGGCTCTGGCAGGACCTAGTAGAGGAGGTTCTCAGTGGCCATATGCCACCCTGGGACAGAAACATTGTTGCTGAGCTACTCCTGGGGTCCAAACCTGTCCACTTTCAGGATAATCTTGTTGACTTTCTAAACCACTAGGTGCTTCGTAACTCTTGAAAGAAGCATCAAAGCACAGCTCATTGCTTTCCCTTTAACTCCAGTACTCAAGTCTTCAAAAATTTCTTCTAGCAAATGTCATGTCATTTCTGCCCCTTTCACTCTGCCTCCACCACTGTCTCTCGAACCTAGGCCCCATCACTTCTTTCCTGGGGAACTTTCTGATTTCTTACTTATTTCATTCCTTCCCACTTCAGACCCATTTTCTCTTCCCATCTGCCAGAAAGTGAATTCCGTGCCAAGCACTTTCCTTTTTTCACACTCCACATGTTTTCTCCACTGGTGATTATTTGTTCCCATTTCTTCTACAATCACTAATGGCTCTCAAATGTATGTTTTAGGCCTGACCTTTCTCCTGAGTTTCCAGTAGGAAACTCAACACGTCCCCTGATAAATTCCTTCTCTTTCCCAAGACCCTGTTCTCCAGTATGTCTCATCTTGTTAATGCCATCACCTTGCTTTCAGTGGATCAGGCTGTGAGCACTGAATGAACTTTTGTCTTTTCCACAAAAAATCACTTCACATATTTTTAAAATTCTTATTCCAAATGTTCCCCAAATTGTTTGTTCTTTTTTCATGTCTGTTGCTCTTCAGGGATTCTAGTCCTCAGTATCCCTGGCTTAGTCTTCTCATCGTTTTCCAGGCCTGCAGTATTTCCACCTCTAGACCACACTCCACCCTTATGGCAGAAAGCGAACAACTAAAGAGCCTCTTGATGAAAGTGGAAGAGGAGAGTGAAAAAAGTTGGCTTATAGCTCAACATTCAGAAAACTAAGATCACGGCATCCAGTCCCATCACTTCATGGCAAATAGATGGGGAAACAATGGAAACAGTGACAGACTTTATTTTTATGGGCTCCAAAATCACTGCAGATGGTGACTGCAGCCATGAAATTAAAAGATGCTTGCTTCTTGGAAGAAAAGCTATGATCAACCTAGACAGCGTATTAAAAAGCAGAGACATTACTTTATCAACAAAGGTCTATCCAGTCATAGATGGGGTCTATCCAGTCTCCCATCAATGGATGGGAGAGTTGGACTATAAAGAAAGCCAACCACCGAAGAATTGATGCTTCTGAACTGCGGTGCTGGAGAAGACTCTTGAGAGTCCCTTGGACTGCAAGGAGATCCAACCAGTCCATCCTAAAGGATATCAGTCCTGACTAGTCATTGGAAGGACTGATGCTGAAGCTGAAACTCCAATACTTTGGCCACCTGATGTGAAGAGTTGACTCATTGGAAAAGACCATGATGCTGGGAAAGACTGAAGGCAGGAGAAGAAGGGGATGACAGAGGATGAGATGGTTGGATGGCATCACCGACTCAATGGACATGAGTTTGAGAAGCTCCGGCAGTTGATGATGGGCAAGGAAGCCTGGTGTGCTGCAGTCCATGGGGTTGCAAAAAGTCAGACACGACTGAGTGACTGAACTGCACTGAGACCATGCTGTGATCTGCCAGGACAGCCTCATAGTAAGAAGTCTCCAATGGCTTACCAAAACATAAGGTGTAAGGATTACTGCTGCTACCTGAATCTAATTGACATTTCTGGTCTTATTTCTAATCACACTTCCCATATTTCCAACCTTTTCACAATAACAGGCCATTCTATTTTTAGACACTACCAAGTTTCCCCACATCTCTATGCCTTTGCCAGGGCAGTTTTCTTAGCTCAGGATATACCTTCCCCTGTTTCTATGGGGCCAACTCCTATAACTCCTTTCATTTACTCACACAAGTCATCTCTTACAGGCACTTGCCCCTGTGCTGAATTAATTATTCATCTGCATTTTGATAACATATTAAACACATATCTAACACTGTGTTACAACCAGCTGTTTAGGATCCTGACTACCATGCAATCAAAGCAAAAAGCTAGTTCAATGGCTAAACTAGGAGTTCCTTGACTCCTCTAGTACCTAATATGGTGTGTGACACACGGTAATCACTTATACATGTGTGTTTAACGGATGGCTAGATAATCTTCTATGGCTTTATTTGCATCAAAGTTAACCTTGTCAGAATGGTAATCAAAGAACTCTTTCAAATTGTCTGTTGCTTCCCCAATATTGTTTTTTCTTTATTTGCCTTAGAAACAGGGCTTTAGGCCTCCCAAAGATCATAAATACACTGTTTTCATTTATATCAGTTTCTAAACTTTTGCTTATACTATAAACCCTACTTGGAAAGGGTTCTGCCTCTTCAACCTGTATAACATTTCTAAGCACACGTCTCTCTTCAATTAAGAAACTCTGTAACTCTCTGCATCTTATGCTGGCTATGCGCTCATTTTGTATTCCCTTAGATGTACACCATTTTTATGACATGATTCTTTACACAAACATACCTCACACACACACACACACATATCTTATTCAATAGGTTGAACTATATGAAATAGCCAATATTGAGAAATCTTGACCCACAAAAATGGCAATCTCGTGCGCTTCAATCTAATTATAAACCTTCTGAAGGCAGGTTACCCCAGTACAAAGTTTTGGGAGAGGTGACGGGGGCACAATTCTATACAGACAGTAGGTCAAAAGTTCTCAAAGTGAGGTCTGTGGATCCCTTTGGGTCCTTGAGATCCTTTTAGGGGTTCATGAAGCAAACAATTTTCATAATGATACTGAAGCACTATTTTTCTTTTTTTTTCCTGTGTTGAAATTTGCAATGATGGTGCAAAAGCAGTGGTGAGCAACACAACTGATGCATTTGTGTCAATCAATGTAGTGGTACCAAAGTCCTCTACAGCTCACTGTATTCTTCACTGCTTTGCACTTGTATCTTTTTTTTTTTTTAAAGCAAGGCTGCCTTAGGGATGTCCTTAATGAGGTAGTAAAAATAACATATTTCACTGAATCTTTATGCTTGAATATACATCTTTTTAATATTTTGTGTGATGTAATGGGAAGTACATGTAAAGCACTTCTACTACATCCCAACAAACAGTGGTTGTACCGAGGAAAAGCACTTGTGCGAGTTAGCTATAGGACGGACTAGTCACTCTTGTCACAGAATACCATTTTTACTCAAAAGAACAACTGACAAGTATCTGGTAGGTATTTTCTAAAAAAATTAAGTCAGACAGTCATTTCAAGGAAAGTGACTGACAGTATTTATTGACAATGATAAAATTCAAATATTCAAGAAAATTCAGAATTCTGGAAACCTTGTAACTGCTGTCATAAAATTGACAGTTTTCTAATATTTAAAAAAATTTCCAGTGAGATCAATGGTGATGAAAAACACCTATAATTTCTGATATCATATAATACAGATATCAACATTTGAAGATCTGTATAATTCAGTGAGCCAATATTTTTCAAATGAACAATACCTTAAGTTACTAAATGTTACACAGTAAAAGATTCATTTGGAGTGCAAGCTCTGGTCTCAGATTTCATATTGCAACTAACCTTTGAGAGGACACACTTGTTGAATTTTGCTGTAGTATTAAAAAAAATACGTACAGGTATTTGAGGTGGTAGTAAAAATATTGCTACAAATATGTTGCTGCTGCTGCTAAGTCACTTCAGTCGTGTCGGATTCTGTGCGATCCCATAGACGGCAGCCCACCAGGCTCCCTTGTCCCTGGGATTCTCCACGCAAGAACACCGGAGTGGGTTGTCATTTCCTTCTCCAGTACATGAAAGTGAGAAGTGAAAGTGAAGTCGCTCAGTCGTGTCCGACTCTTAGCGCCCCCATGGACTGCAGCCCACCAGGCTCCTCCGTCCATGGGACTTTCCAGGCGAGAGGACTGGAGTGGGGTGCCCTCGCCTTCTCCACAAATATGTTAGGCCAAATCTTTTCCCCGTATACTTCAACCAAAGTGTCATACCAAAAAAGATTCACTGTGGAAGCAGATATGAAAATCCAGCTGTATTAAGCCAGACATTAAATAAATTTGCCAAAATCCATTGTAAAACAATGCTTTTCTTATCATTATTTTTTGTGTGTTTTGAAAAATGTAGTTATTTTTCATAAAATGTTATGTTCATATGTAACTAGTTTATTGTTATTTTCGAGTGAACTAACAAATACTTTCAAAACTTTTCAGTTTAATTTCTAAATTAAATATCAGTGGCAAATGTCAGTAGAAATAATCCACATAAATGAAAGCTTTGGGGGGGATCTTCAATAATGTTTAAGAATGTAAAAGGGTCCTGAGACCAAAAATTAAGAAGCAGTGCAATAGATTCCCAATAAATGTCTGGTGAGCTGCTGAATCAATGAAACAATACAAAGGAAAATACGAAGGTTGTGATTTATATATGCCAAGATATGTGATTATGGGTTTACTTTTGTGAGCTGCCTCAAATATTTAGTTGTTCCATATCTATCACCATACTGAGAGGTGAATGAGGATTAAATCCTACTCAGTTTTAGAAAGCAGTGAGGTGTTCTGTTGGCACATTAACTAAAACTCAGTTTTACATGGAAGCAGGATTAATTAGTCTTTAAAAATCCTGAATAAAAGAGGACTAACACAGTAAAAACATCCTGGAATGTGAAGTCAAGTGGGCCTTATAAAGCATCAGTACGAACAAAGCTAGTGGAGGTGATGGAATTCCAGTTGAGCTCTTTCAAATCCTAAAAGATAACGCTGTGAAAGTGCTGCACTAAATATGTCAGCAAATTTAGAAAACTCAGCAGTGGCCACAGGACTGAAAAAGGTTGGTTTTCATTAGAGTCCCTAAGAAAAGCAATGCCAAAGAATGCTCAAACTACTGCACAATTGCACTCATCTCACACACTAGTAAAGTAATGCTCAAAATTCTCCAAGCCAGGCTTCAACAATATGTGAACCATGAACTTCCAGATGTTCAAGCTGGTTTTAAAAAAGGCAGAGGAACCAGAGATCAAATTGCCAATATCCGTTGGATTATCGAAAAAGCACGAGAGTTCTAGAAAAACATCTATTTCTGCTTTATTGACTATGCCAAAGCCTTTGACTGTGTGGATCACAATAAACTGTGGAAAATTCTGAAAGAGATGGGAATACCAGACCACCTGACCTGCCTCTTGAGAAACCTATATGCAGGTCAGGAAGCAACAGTTAGAACTGGACATGGAACAGACTGGTTCCAAATAGGAAAAGGAGTATGTCAAGGCTGTATATTGTCACCCTGCTTATTTAACTTATATGCAGAGTACATCATGAGAAACGCTGGACTGGAAGAAGCACAAGCTGGAATCAAGATTGCTGGGAGAAATATCAATAACCTCAGATATGCAGATGACACCACCCTTATGGCAGAAAGTGAAGAGGAACTAAAGAGCCTCTTGATGAAAGTGAAAGAGGAGAGAGAAAAGTTGGCTTAAAGCTCAACATTCAGAAAATGAAGATTATGGCATCTGGTCCCATCACTTCATGGCAAATAGGTGGGGAAACAGTGGAAACAGTGGCTGACTTTGTTTTTTGGGGCTCCAAAAATCACTGCAGATGGTGATTTCAGCCATGAAATTAAAAGACGCTTACTCCTTGGAAGGAAAGTTATGACCAACCTAGACAGCATATTAAAAAGCAGAGACATTACTTTGTCAACAAAGATCCATCTAGTCAAGGCTATAGTTTTCCAGTAGTCATGTATGGATGTGAGAGTTGGACTATAATGAAAGCTGAGCACTGAAGAATTGATGCTTTTGAACTGTGGTGTTGGAGAAAACTCTTGAGAGCCCCTTGGACTGCAAGGAGATCCAACCAGTCCATCCTAAAGGAGATCAGTCCTGGGTGTTCATTGGTAGGACAGATGCTGAAGCTGAAACTCCAATACTTTGGCCACCTGATGCGAAGAGCTGACTCATTTGAAAAGACCCTGATGCTGGGAGGAATTGGGGGCAGGAGAAGTGGACGACAGAGGATGAGATGGTTGGATGGCATCACTGACTCAATGGAAGTGGGTTTGGGTAAACTCTGGGAGCTGGTGAAGGACAGGGAGGCCTGTCGTGCTGCGGTTCATGGGGTTGCAAAGAGTCAGACACGACTGAGCAACTGAACTGAACTGAACAGAGTAAATGCCCCCTCACCTGGCACTGGTTCCAAATATCGGCAAAATTTTCAAAAGCAACTCTTAGACTTCCCTTAAATTGCTTTAGAAGATGTGAATTATGAATACTACTACCAGGTACATTTCCTGAGAGGCTGGATGACCAAACATAAAATACTGGAAAGCAGTCAGTCTGCTAGCATTGACATTGTGAGGTCACAACTCAACTCCTTTGGGTGGAATGGGTATGGGAAATGGAAGGCAGGGGATACTCAAGCATCTGCTTCATGGTGAAGTCAATTGGGGCAACCACAGGAAAGAGGGCAGGAACAACTCTTCTCAGGAGCACCGAAGTACAAAGACAAAAACATGTGGCAAAATTGTTGACTTCTAAGAACCAACAACAGCTAACAGACTGGTGCGATGTGCCACAAACAGAAACAGTGTAGCTCTTTTTGAGCAAATGTTGCTCAAATTAAAGGCAAATATCAGCTGCAGCCCATAGCAAAGGAGGCTATGATATGTTCTATAAGAAAACGATGGTCGGTCATGCTTTGCCTTTGTATTCAGTCACACTGCACAGATAGACATCAAGAACCCAACAATGAAAAATAAAGAAGGTCTCTGAAGAATAAATAGCACATTCTTTCTTGGTGAGCATCTTTTTTTTTTTTTCCTTTGAGAGTTTCCATCATCCTTTATTTATGCCTCCTGTGCCATACATTGTTTTCAGCTTGGTATTCTGTTTATACTTGTACAAATTTGATTTTTCTATCTCTAGTGGGAGACCAGTTGCCCCTCAAAGTCCATAGTATAGTGCCATATACATGTTAGATGCATAATAAATACATGTTGACTAACTGAAGTCTAAAATTAGCAAAATGACTTCATGAATACTGCAAAATGGTCAAAAACCTGCTGTTACCATTCATCTACTTGTTCATCCAACAAATATTTATTGATTCCCCTATCCCATGCAAGGAGATATGCTAGATGATGTTGGTTAAGATGAAGTAGACACGAATATCTCCTTCAAAGTCTTCATAGTCAATAATCCAAATTACTCTTTTTACTAAGAGCTAAAAACATAATTTTTTTCTCTTTGATTACATCCTTATCCTTCAACACCATTATGATTATGGAAAATGAAGATAGGGAAAAAAGCAGGATCAAATTCACAAAAGGTACATGCAAGGAGAAACAAATGTTCGGCTTACTTTGCCATATATCCAAGAAGGAGTAGGATATTGCCCATATAAAACAGGTATATTTGGTTTAAAATAGAAAAAAGTCCGAAAAAAACCACCGTGTGCATCCATTTATTGAGCCAATTTAAGTCTACAGCAAAACAAAGCTCAACTGAGAAAAGTCTTACTTTGGTTACAAGAACTCACAATTTTCATGAAAACTAGGAATGTAAAGAACAATTTCCGGGTGGTGAGATAAGTTAACCTTGAGAAATATAACAGAAAAGGGTTGTGGAGTTTTGTTTTTGGGGTTGGTTTGGTTTTTTTTTAAACATAAAGTTGATTATCACTAGAAGATGCTTGAGCTATCTTTCTCACCCTTAGAGCCTTTAATGACACTTTCAGTCATACAAATGTCAGTGAGAAAGGATGTAATAGGGTTGGTGAGCAACATGTCCGTTTTATTAGTTATACCATAAAGCTGAAAGATAACTTACTGACATTGTCATATAATCACCTGATAACTTTTAATTTACACAGAATAATTATTGAGTGCACACTGTTCCAGGCACTGGGCTAGTGAATATGTAACTGGGTGAGGAGGCAAGATATCTGTCTGCAAGGAGCTGAGAGGACAGGGAATACATGTTAGTGACGGGGCATATGTGAGAGCTGTAGTGGTTCTATTTACGCTGGAGCTGGAAAGTCCAATTCAAACCAACCTAAGGAAGAACTCTTTGGCGAAGATTACAGAATAGCAACAGAATCTCAAGGAGTGATGAGGGACCATTCTCTTGATTTCAGATTAGCCTCTTTTTTCAGATTAATTCCCTCCTTGTAGAAGAAGGGAGCTCCTGGGTTACCTCCTTTCAAAGACAGCTGGAGAGAAATCAAAGCCTTAGCATGTGGGATCATTGGCCCTCAGCAGCTGGTGTGGATTATCTGCCCTTCTCTGGACCAATCACAGAGGTGAGCGGAATCAAATCCACGGATTGGCTCAGCCTCCAGCACACCCACCCTCCCCTGATGCACATAGCTATGGGAAGCAGGTATGTCTCAAAAAGGAGGAAGTGATTCTAGACCACTACCCAGGAATGCACACGCTTGACAGTACATTCAAGAAATAGCATTTGAAGGGGAGAGGGGCAAATTAGGTGTATGGGATTAACAGCTACAAAGTGCTATGTACAAAATAAACAAACAAGAAGGATTCACTGAATAGCACAGGGAATTTTACCCATTATCCTGTAATAACCTGTAATGGAATATATTCTGCAAAAATATTGAGTAACCATGCTAGACCCCTGAAACTAATACAATGTTTAATGAAATACTGGAGAGCAACTCTACTTCAGTTCAAAAAAGAAATAGGCCTTGGGCACATTGTGGAGATGATGTACTGGCCTAAATATTTTTAAAGATCAAAAAGATGTTGACGAAAAGTTCATTATCTAGAAAGGGAGATGGGAAGATATACAGATAAAACACAAAAAGAACTCCTATGTATTTTGGAGAGTAGTTGGAAGAGAGTACATTTCTCACTGTATGAATCAGGGAAATCCAAGAAGGAGGTGATCTTTGAAATGCATCTCAAAGGAAGGGTGGGATTTATCTGCTTGCCCTAATTCCATCTCATTGTAACCTAAAGTAAAATAGTCTCTCCTTACTTTGGAATGACCTAGAAATATGCTATACTATTTGGTTCTAAACACTGTATCCTCAAGAAATGGCACATACATCCCCAACTGGGGTTACTGGTGGAAGGAAAGATCATCCTCATTAATAATGGTAACTCCCTGAAATTCAGGATCCAGCACATAGTGGGTACTCAAAAAACCTTGGTTGAATGAGTGTTTGAATGAACAAATACAATGGCAATGTGTTGATGGGTAATAGATAAAACTCCTGTGGTCATGTAATACCAATTTAAAAGACATCCCTGAACCTTGTCTGGGCTTCCCTCATAGCTCAGTTGGTAAATCATCTGCTTGCAGTGCAAGAGATCCAGGTTCAACTCCTGGGTTGGGAAGATCCCCTGGAGAAGGAAATGGCAACCCACTCCAGTATTTACAGAATCCCATGGACAGAGGAGCCTGGTGGGCTACAGTCCATGGCATCGCAAGAGTTGGACACGACTTAGCTACTAAACCACCAGCAAACCTTGTCTATGACAAGTTGTTTCTCTATGAGTTCGTGTGGCGCCACCTTGCTCCCTCAGGTAGCCCTCCGAGGCTCATCAGTAGCATCATTTACACAGCACACATTGTGTGCGATGAATTCCAAACTGGCATCCATCACACCTTCAGTTTCTCAGCATAAAGCAAAGTGCAACTTCCCCCACAGAGCATCCTGATTAAACAAATTAACTATGGCGCTGCCTGCAAACACACACACTAGAGTGCAGAAAATGAACAGATACAATGGCCAAGTCTGTATTTAATTTTAATTAAATTTCATTCTGTAGCTCAATTAATCCACATCTCCAAATGTCAGCAGGACTTAGGCAAATGGAATGACATCTGCTGCACCGCACAGGACTATAAAACCTTCACTGCATACTAGGTCTCTGGAAGCACACCAGGAAAAATGAAATATCTTTATTAAGTGTGGAGTAATGTATAGAAGTCTAACTCACAATCTAATGAAAGAACATAAACTAGGAAAGAAAATTAGACCAAGAACGTGAGTGGTTACGGGCATGGCAAATATTGCTCAATATCCTGCCTCGTGTTATTTATTGTTTTAAAGTGCATTTGGCTTTATAGCTGTTTCCTTTAATATTTACCTAGTGGGTTTCCCAACTGCCCAGGTTGGTTTTCATTTTTTAAACCGACACAGATTTTTTTTCCTGGAGAAAGGGAATCAGTACAGTAGAAGTGATATTTCTGCATATAACATGGAGAAGACCACATTTGCTATGCAAAGGTATTTGTTACAGGAAACCAGAGGTGGGGCAGAAAGAATGTGGAGTTTGACAAGCCTAGATTAAAATTTTTGTTCTGCTACCAAATATCAAGTTAGAAGGTTAAAAAACAAACATTATTCATTAGTGAGGCTGTTCCTACCCTGACAATGTCCGGTTTCACGAAATGCTTTTGTAGTCTTTTTGGAAAATGTCAATGAGATCATTATTGTTGGATGATAAGAAATAGATGAATCTTATTACAATAAATTTGTTTAGCATAATGTGCCAGACACTGTGCTAGAAACACAATGCTGAGTAAGACACAATCTCTTCTCTGGAGGAGGGAGAGCAAAAAAATAATCACAAAAAAGGGTAACAAATTTCTATTAAAGAGAGATGCCCAAAGTATCAGACAAACCATGGGAAAATGCAGGTAGCTCAGTAGGTAAAGAATCTGCCTGAAATGCAGGAGATGAGGATTCAATCACTGGGTCAGGAAGATCCCCTGAAGGAGGGCATGGCAACCCACTCCAGTATTCTTGCCTGGAGAATCCCATGGACAGAGGAGCCTGGAGGGGTACAGTCCAGAGTGTCACAAAGAGTCAGACATGACTGAAGTGATCAAGCACACGTGCTGGGAAAATGTCAAAGGCCTAGGAGTGGGTGCTTGTCTCTTGTGAAATGGTCCTAAAGGATGAATGAGATTTGAGCAGAAAAATAGCAGAGAAAGAGCAGAAGGCAAAGTATGTGCAAAGAAAGAAAAGGGAAAGGGATGTGTTTTCCAATTTGTGAAAAATGTTCAAAGTCTACAGAGAAACTAAGATAGAAAGTGAAGAGACAAAGGTAGTCAGATTAGACTGGCTGATGTTAAAATGAGATGTGAAGAACTCAGGACTGGATTCTGTAGGAAACAGGGGATCTCTGAGGGGCACATGACCAGATCTGTGTTTGGCAGTGCAGTCCTCAGAAACCCACATTCTCCATCCTGGCCATCAGAGCTAAGGTGAGAGTTCTGGCATCTTCTGATACTCTGTTATGTCTCAGTTGTTCACGGCCCACGTGGGGAAGAGGAATGCTATTTCTTGGCCGCCTTAGAAATTGCAGCAGTGAGGAAGTAGACTTTTTGGCCTTCATTCTGGTGTTTGGGACCACCCTGATAACTCAGTTGGTAAAGAATCCGCCTGCAATGCAGAAGACCCTGGTTCGATTCCTGGGTTGGGAAGATCCCCTGGAGAAGGGAAAAGCTACCCACTCCAGGATTCTTGGGTTTCCCTTGTGGCTCAGCTGGTAAAGAATCCACCTGCAATGTGGGAGACCTGGGTTCGATCCCCTGGAGAAGGGAAAGGCTACCCACTCCAGTATTCTGGCCTGGAGAATTCCATGGACTGCATAGTCCACGGGGGCTCAGAGAGTCCAACACAACTGAGCGGCTTTCCCTTTCATTAGCCCCAGAGAACCCCTATTGAGTATCAGCCACAATATTTACGTACAGCCCTCAGTAAAGAGGATGCATAAAACCAGGGAAATGTAACCAAAGGAGGCAAAATGAAGAAGGACTAAATAAAGAGGGGCTGACCACAGAGAAAGTCCAGGTTTCTGTTCATCCAAGAAAGAAAAAGCAATTCAAAGAAAGGCTTTCTTCACCTCTGTGATGGCTATGGATCAGTAAGAGGGAAATTACCTACTGACTTGAAGTTCAGAATATCAGAAGTGCTGGTGTTACCTTAGAATACCAGTTTGATGGTTTTACTAAATATGGGACACGTAGGATTTTGTGAGTTGGTTTGAGAATCTCTAGTGTATTTTGCTACATTAAAAAAAAAGTCATCCTAACTTCTAATGTCTTGGAAAAAAATTTCAAACAACTTATTTGTAAATTGGAGACTCAGTGGAATGATATAAAAAGATACAAGCAGAAACAGAAAGATTTCAATTTAAGAGGAAAAAAGCCAAAGATAGAGTGGAAAGTCTAGCATTCTTATTTAAAACACTAATTCAATGTTAATGACTGAGGGATCCCATATAAACTAATAATCTATACATTTTTTTTCCACTATAAGTAAATATTTTGGGAGGGGAAATAAAGCCTCTTTCTATTTTGCCATATTTTGTATTTCTCTCATATTTTCCTCTTCTATTTTTTCACAAATCTGTCTTTATTCTTTTCTTTTTCATATGCCTATTTAAAATTTTAACTCTCTTCTAATTTTATATTCTGATTTAAATTATGTGCTTAGTCAAAATAGTATAATGCTTTAGAAAAGATCATGTTTGTCTATCAAAATAGAAGGTGAGCTGGATTGAAAGACTAAACTTGAATATATTTATTACTAAAAGCTTACACATAACTGAATAGGGATTTGATTCTGGTAAGCTCATCAAGAAAAATGTTCCAGTTCTGCTATGCTACAATACTGAGTTTTAAAATCAGCATATGAAGATGTAGCACTGAAATTTATCTAATAAAAATGTATCAGTTCAGTTCAGTTCCGTTGCTCAGTTGTGTCCGACTCTTTGCGACTCCATGAATCGCAGCATGCCAGGCCTCCCTGTCCATCACCAACTCCTGGAGTTCACTCAAACTCACATCCATCGAGTTGGTGATGCCATCCAGCCATCTCATCCTCTGTCGTCACCTTCTCCTCCTGCCCCCAATCCCTTCCAGCATCAGAGTCTTTTCCAATGAGTCAACTCTTCGCATGAGGTGACCAAAGTACTGGAGTTTCAGCTTTAGCATCATTCCTTCCAAAGAAATGCCAGGGCTGATCTCCTTCAGAATGGAGTGGTTGGATCTCCTTGCAGTCCAAGGAACTCTAAAGAGTCTTCTACAACACCACTAACCTCAAACTAACTCACGATCCTATCTAGAGACACTGAATTGACATGTGGTTCCTAGCAAATTAATGAATTTGAAACAGGAATCAATAATGTACCACTAATTTAATCAGGGTTAAAGTTGGCTTTATTCCCGCCTGAAAGACAATGAGACATATTGATATTATAATAGCCTAAATATGTAAAAGTGAAGAACTGACATTGTAAAAAATCCTTTAATTGAAATGATGAGTTAAATTGCCTCTAACAATCAGTCTTAATATATAAACTGAATAAGTACATAAAGCATTTCTGGCTGTAACATTTCACAATTTGCACTGAGTTATAATATTTTGTATACAAAACTATTTTTAAAAATTAGAATTTAGAAATACTAACCTATACAACTGAAGGTTTACTATATTTTCCAAGGAACAGAAAATATAATATCTAACTCTGAAGTTGTATGATTCTATCAAGGATGTTTTTTTAAAATGAAATTGACTGACAGTAACTTAACTTATTTAGTTGAGGTTTCTACTGAGGTCGGGAATTCTGAGTGTAGAGCTTAAAATTTCATATAGCACTGAGGCTCCAGGGATTTAGGCAACTTATATTTATAATAGTTTTCACTGGTAGAAATAACTTCTATGTTGAATGATCTCAACTGATCACTGTCTCTTAGGTCAGGTTTTTCATAGTAAATGAAGTTAAATGTACCTTTTTTAGAAGTAGAAGTTAAATCTGCTAAAAGTTAGATATATAATACATAGTTAAATGACAATTACACTTTTCTCAAGTTATCTGAATAACTTTCTCATTTCAATTATGGTCCCACACATGTGGACCTCTAAGTGAAAAGCCACTACATATGCTGTAGATTTCTCCATCTCTTACCTTCAGTTTTTCTCTAAGATGGAAACCAAAGGATTGCATAATATAAATTCACAATTTCAATATAATTCCTTTATTTTTATCAAAATAAAATATAAAATTTTGCCTCATCAGAATTTTATACATGACCCTACGCCACAAAGGACATTTTTCATAAAGCATCTATATTATAATTAGTTAATAAAGCATCATAAAATATTAATTAGTAACAGGCCATAAGAAAAACTTGTAAAATTTTCAGACATTCATATTTCCTTAAATAAATAAATTCTATGTATACCTCACAAGGTGTAATATCCAAGTAGGCTGCTTAGGAGATACCAAGAGACTAATATGAACGGCAGAAATCTCAAAATAAGATCCACAAAGTTTGGTGAGGAAAAAGCAAAATTTAGAGAGGTCTGAAAGTTCATCTAGGTCTTGATTTTGCCCTTCTACTAGAAATCCATTGCTTGACAATCCCCTCAAACCCAAAGAAGAGTGAAAGAACGAGTTGAGTTAGTATAATATAATAACTATATAAAACACTAGATATATAGAACATTAGAAAGAGCAGGGTTGACACGGAGTGTTGTAACAGTACAGAGTCACAATTAAAACTGATTCAATCTGAGAAATCACCATTGACCGGCTATATCACCCACCATTCTCCTCCCTCCCTCCTCCATACTTCTGTTCTATCCTAATCCATCCCATCCTTACTCCATCATATCCCTTCCCTCTCATTTCTCTTCTCGATCTTTCTTCCTCCTTCCTTGTTCTCTCATTTCTCTCCACATTGCTCTCCACCAGATGCCCATTCTTTGCTAGGCATCACGCTAGAGACCAGGGGAAGACAATTAGGATAAGTATCTATCTTCAAAGAGCATACTACTGCCTTTATAGGAGGACCAGTATCTAAATGGATAATTGTCATTTGATATAATAATTATAAGGCAAGAGGAAGGGAAGTCTATAGAAGGGCACCTAAAATCAGAAGGCTCACCAGCCGAGGAGATTCCTGAGATGCATCTTAAAGCATAAGGAGGATTAGCCAGAAGAAAAGGAAGACAGAAATATGTTTTAGGCAGAAAGGGCAACGTGAATGAAGAGCCAGGGGACAGAAGCATCAGACAAAATCTGCGTGAGCAATTCAGTCTGCACGGCCACACGTGGTGGCCTGGGGAGTGACAGGAAAACTTTTATATTTTAGAAAGTTCCTGCTGAAGAGACTAGAGTTTGGAAGACCAGTTGGGGGCATAATCCAACTGGTCTTCCAAATTAGGTATTCCACCAGGTATTCGTTAACACCCAGTGATCACAAAATAAAGAACATTACACAACATGCCTGGTGGATCCGGAATCAAAGCCCAGGTTTATCCACTTCCAGTCCAGAACTCTCTCTACTGTACCAGAAACACCACTTCTTATCCTGTGATAGAACTGAAACATTTTTTTGTTGTTGTTGTAGGCTCCTTTAAATGTGTATAAATCGGTGAAGGATAAATCCTTAGGAATGACCAATTACTAAGCTCTGGGAGCACAGCTCCAAAATTCATACACAGAGCAGTTCAATATTCATCATGATTATTTGGCACGATACACTAATCTTTTGAATATAGAGATATGTTGTTTCAGGGGCGAAGAAAAACCCAACCAGAGCCCTTAATGTTATATTCATTGTTATCAAATATTTGGAATCCATGTGACTAGAAGCTTCTTGTTTCCAGAGGAAAGGGTGCGGGCTTTTTGCTGGTATCTCGTCATGTGTAACATCCCAATGCTGCTACTTCTGATGCCCAAAATAGCTGCTCCATTACACACCCCCACTGCTAGTGCCACTGCAGCGTGTCAGGTAATGAGGTAAGGGGCACACTTGAGTTCTCTATGTGCCAAGACGAGAAAAATTAATTTTCAGTGCTAAAAAGATGAGGCTGCTGGTGCAGACGGTCACTAACCACCACCAGCTGCTCCATAGATTTGGTGTTTGGAAAAGGGAACCTATTTCAAAATCAATAATATAACTTCACGTCACGAGAAACCAAGCTGCATCAGTGTTTTGAGCAAGAAGATGTTGTCCAAGTCTTACTAAATAGCTGGGTGATTTGACAGAAATATTGACAATTTGGTTTGTACTCACATTACGCTTCTAAATATCTCAATACAGAGAGAAAATCATCAATGTCAAAAACATTGCGCTTGCTTTAGTAGGTTCATAAATAGACAAAATATATATCTATGAGATTGGTCTGCAAGATGGAAGTTTTAACAGAGCATGGTGTCTTCTGGGTGGAGGTAGGGGAGAATGCGAGATCTTAACTACATGTAATCTTCCTGAATTCCAACAGAAAGTCAAATGAATCTCATATACACACAAACACACCACGCCCAAAAGCATTTTCTTGTATCTTTTATGTCATTTAGAGTACATAAGTATGAATTTTTCAAGGAAGCATGAATGAAGAATGCAAAAAACAAAACAAAGCAAACAAACTTAAATCATCTCCCTGTCTCAGCTATATGGATCCAGAACAGTAGCTCTTAACTTTGAGTGCACATTTTTTAAAATCACTGAAATTTTTAAAACAACCAGTGCCCACAACTCCATCCTTAGTGAAGTCAGAATTTACAGAGCTGGGGATGAGGGGGGATGGGAGTGGTGGCGGGGTTGGCATTGGTATTTTTTTTCCAGTTTCCCAAGTGACCCTCGGAGAAGGCGATGGCACCCCACTCCAGTACTCTTGCCTGTAAAATCCCATGGACGGAGGAGCCTGGTGGGCTGCAGTCCATGGGGTCGCTAAGAGTCGGGCACAACAGTGACTTCACTTTCACTTTTCACTGTCATGCATTGGAGAAGGAAATGGCAACCCACTCCAGTGTTCTTGCCTGGAGAATCCCAGGGATGGGGGAGCCTGGTGGGCTGCCGTCTATGGGGTCGCACAGAGTCGGACACGACTGAAGCGACTTAGCAGCAGCAGGTGACCCTAATGTGCAGCCAGGGTTGGTTAGAAGTTCCTTCTATGCCTGGCTCTCTCAACCTCAGCACTATTGGCATTTGGGGGCTGGTAATTCTTTGCAGTGGAACTGCTCTGTGCATTGTGGTATGTTCAGCATCCTGTCTTTACCCACTACATGCAGTAACAACACCCTTTGCCGGGTGGTGAGACGGGCTGGGGGACCTAGGAACTGGGACCCTTTGACCCAGGATTTGACCCAGGACAAACACTTTCTTGAGCAACAAAATACAAAGAAACTATAAGGAACTAAAAATAACTGAGTCCACAGCCCAGTTGGGGCAAATTATGAACAAGAAGAATACAAAAAGACCAAAAACCCAGCTGCCACTTCTGAGGAGCCAGGGGCAAAAGCAGGGGACCGGGAATGCACCCTGCACAGAGAACCACCGGAGGGGTGGGCAGGCCACCTAATCCAGCCCTCACACCCAAACCCTACATCCACCCCTACGCTCACCCTGTATAAGAACCAGCTCACTCCTGCCCACAAAGCAACCAAAGGAACTTAATTTGTTTTTGCTCCCTCACATTGCAGCATGAGTCCCAACAAAGCCTTGTCTGAACTTCTTGTCTTGCTTCTTCTCCATTTCTATCGATTAAGGGAATTCAAGAACCCTGGTCAGTAACAGCTGTGACAACCAAAAATGACTCCAAACAGTGACAATTGTCCCCTGGGTGGGGGTGGGGGGAGGAGGGTTGAGATTCGCCTTGGTTAAGAACCACTGTTCTTGGGATTTCCCCTTTCCCCTCTCCTAAGTAACTCTTAGCAGCTGCTGTATGGATGCCTCCTTGGGGTCAACATGTTTTGCTGTCTTGAGTTCTTCAGAAGTGCCTGCGGCTTACTTGGCTCCCTGTTCTCCATCTCTGCCAAATCTGACATAATCAAGTGTTCCCCCAAGAGGTCTTCCCCCAGGCTTCCACCCCATCCTGACTTCCACTTCCTTCTATCGTCTCAGCATACCTGCCACCAGAATGCTAGCAGGCTGCCTCACTAACATGCTCGTCTCTTCTGGTGGGAGACATTCTCCATGAGACTATAATCCCACCAAAGGAATGAAGACAAGTTGTCTTTTGCTTATTTGAGAATCACAGAATTTTTTAAACCGAAGGTTTAAGAAGGCCATCTTGTTGTACTTGACTTTATCAGGCAATATGTAAGACAGTGTCAAAAATCATATAGCATCAGTTCTCCCGATTAAAATTCCACTTGGGTTTCTTATAAGGGATTCAAGCTTATTTTAAAATTTATACGGAGGAGTCTAGTACGCATAGCTAAGCACACCTTAAAAAAGGACTTCTCCTGCCAGATATTAAGATGTACAATAAAGCCCTACTAACAAAAATCATATGAATTGGCACAAAAACAGACAAACTGATGAGTTGAACAGAACAGAGAGCTTAGGGACAGATCCATGAATATATGTGAATCTGACAAATGAGTAAAGTAGCACCACAAATCAATTTTAGCCAAGGAAAAGGAATGATCAGCTAGAAACCTTGTACAGGTAATCTTCTTGGTATGCAATATTGAAATTCAAAGTTACTGTCTGATTTTCTCACATAATTTAACTCTTCATTTTTGTTTTGTCAGTTTCGTCCTCAAAACCAAGTTGTTTTTTATCTGGCTGCTCACTAAAATGCAGCCTGTCTTTTTATTGTAAGAAATGTTCGTAAGAATGACCAGTGACAGGCAAGTAACTTTGACTCCAATTTTCACTCTGAGGAAAGCCAATTTCAAGGTAAACAATTGTCTATTTAAAGGAAAAGAAAATCACGGGAATATTTTCAAATGAAAATATAAGAAGTACAAAGTAGAAAAGAGACACAAGGTGTAAAAATTCTAGGGGTGGAGAGAGGGCGTGTAAAATGAAGAAGAAATCACCTAAAATAGAAGGTAAGGGAAGCCATAAAATATAATGATTCTCAACAAAGCAGAAGAATGCAATAATTACCTTCAAGGATTGAAGCTTTGAAGGAAATAATGTAAACATTCAAGACTAAAAAGCAGGAGTAGGAAGGAATTCTAAATTCAGAGACTATCTTTAAATCTGCACTGAATGGTTACTACATTAAAAAACTTTTATTACATTTTGGATGAGTAATAATACTACTACTCTTGATTTATGGAACATCTTTATGCCTGTGATTCCAAAGTGCTTGGAAAATCTCTTGTGACAGATATTATTTCCTTTTAACAGATGGAGAAGTTGAGGTTATGCAGAGCTTAAGTGACTTGCTCATTGTCACAATTAATCAACAGTAATGCTGAAGATGGAATTTAAAGTTCTCTGCTATCCAGTGTAGGGACTATTTTCTGTCTCATGTTAAATGATCCATAATTAACTTACCATGGGAATAAAGGACATTCTTAAAGAATAATTATGAAATTCATGCCTTGGTTAAGATTCATGCTCATGTTATACTACTAATAAAGGCATAAAAGTTGCCCACATCCTTAAATATTTTTAGAAAAACCTAACTTGTTGTTTGAATAAGACCAATGTATATATGGCAAAAATTTCAGCAGCAAATGGCAAAGTCAGAGATGTTTTAACTTAAAAAAATTGTACTCTATTTGTTATTTCCTAGTAATTTATTTACTGTCTTCCCAATGAGCTCTTCCCAAGTCCAATCAGTATTTTTAAAACGATTACTTCCAAGCTAAAAAATAGCATCATAAATAGCTTGTGGCTTCTGAAACTCAAGACGTCTTTTTGATGTACTACGCATTCACAGTGGCTCAGCGGTAAAGAATCTGCCTGCAACGAACGAGCCGTAGGTTCGATCCCTGAGTTAAGAAGATCCCCTGGAGAAGGTCATGGCAACCCATTACAGTAGGCTTTTTTTTTTTTTAATTTTTATTATTATTATTATTTTTACTTTACAATATTGTATTGGTTTTGCCATACATCAACATGCATCTGCCACAGGTGTACACGTGTTCCCCATCCTGAACCCCCCCTCCCACCTCCCTCCCCATACCATCCCTCTGGCTCATCCCAGTGCACCAGCCCCAAGCTTCCTGTATCCTACATCGAACCTGGACTGGCGATTCGTTTCTTATATGGTATTATACATGTTTTAATGCCATTCTCCCAAATCATCCCCCCCATCCCTCTCCCACAGAGTCCAAAAGACTGTTCTATACATCTGTGTCTCTTTTGCTGTCCTGCATACAGGGTTGTCATTACCATCTTTCTAAATTCCATATATATGCGTTAGTATACTGTATTGGTGTTTTTCTTTCTGGCTTACTTCACTCTGTGTTATCGGCTCCACTACAGTATTCTTGCCCAGAGAATCCCATGAACAGAGGAGCCTGGCTGGCTACAGTTTCAGTTCAGTTCAGTTCAGTCGCTCAGTTGTGTCCGACTCTTTGCGACCCCATGAATTGCAGCACGCCAGGCCTCCCTGTCCATCATCAACTCCTGGAGTTCACCCAGACTCACGTCCATCGAGTCAGTGATACCATCCAGCCATCTCATCCTCTGTTGTCCCCTTCTCCTCCTGCCCCCAATCCCTCCCAGCATCAGAGTCTTTTCCAATGAGTCAACTCTTCGCATGAGGTAGCCAAAGTACTGGACTTTCAGCTTTAGCATCATTCCTTCCGAAGAAATCCCAGGGCTGATCTCCTTTAGAATGGACTGGTTGGATCTCCTTGCAGTCCAAGGGACTCTCAAGACTCTTCTCCAACACCACAGTTCAAAAGCATCAATTCTTCAGTGCTCAGCTTTCTTCACGGTCCAACTCTCACATCCATACATGACACAGGAAAAACCATAGCCTTGACTAGACGAACCTTTGTTGGCAAAGTAATGTCTCTGCTTTTGAATACACTATCTAGGTTGGTCATAATTTTCCTTCCAAGGAGTAAGTGTCTTTTAATTTCATGGCTGCAGACACCATCTGCAGTGATTTTGGGGCCCCCAAAAATAAAGTCTGACACTGTTTCCACTGTTTCCCCATCTATTTCCAATGAAGTGATGGGACCGGATGCCATGATCTTCGTTTTCTGAATGTTGAGCTTTAAGCCAACTGTTTTCACTTTCCACTTTCACTTTCATCAAGAGGCTTTTTAGTTAGGGTTGCAAAGAGTTGGACATGACTGAAGCAACTTAGCACGCACAGGCACACAAGCATTCACAAGAGAGTGGTTACCAATTAAACCCAGACATGACTACTTCACACCTAAACTGGCACTGTAGGAATAATCTACTGATTTTCTAAGTGTTTATTGATGGAACCTAGTATAGATATCAGAGAAGGCAATGGCAACCCACTCCAGTACTCTTGCCTGGAAAATCCCATGGGTGGACGAGCCTGGTAGGCTGCAGTCCATGGGGTCACACAGAGTCGGACACGACTGAAGCCACTTAGCAGCAGTAGCAGCAGTATAGATATACTCTTAAGCAAGGAATCCAACCTCTTATTTATTTACATACTTTCTACAAATTAGTGATCATTTATGGATTGTACAGTCTACTGATACATAGTTCTGGATCTGACATTAAACAGAAAACAGTGACTTTAAAAATTATCCTCCAAAATAAACTTATATTGTAAAATTGATATAAAAAATGATACACTTGTGCTAAGTTACCAGTCATGTTCTCATTTGATATTTTTTCTCTTTTCAAACTTTAATGTTCTCCAATTTTCTGTAGTTTCCCAATATCCAATTATAACGGCTCTTCTTTAAACTAAAGGTGTCACCTTGACAGAATTGTGTTCTGAAAGTAAAGGAACAGGCTGGCATTCTTTAGAAAGTTCGCAGACATCCTTGCCTATGTCATCCCACTGTGAATTGGTCCACATAATACTTAATTGTACCTTAAGACACTGTGCAAGAAAGCTGCCACCAAACTGAATTCTCTGTTCTAAGCATCACAGCATGCTGTCCTAGCTTGGACCAATCATCCTCCCAAGAAAATGTTATCTTAATTCTTTTAGACAGGATATATTTAGTGCCATTTCTATAAGAAAAATTCATCGGTGCCCTCCCTTCCCCCATTTCTACTAAATAAGTATACACTTGGAGCTTGTCACTCAAATATCTCCACAATCTGAATTTCACACAACTTTATACTACTAATGAAAAGTTGTGTTAAATTCACATACAGCCATGAAATTAAAGGACGCTTGCTCCTTGGAAGAAAAGCTATGACCAACCTAGACAGCATGTTAAAAAGCAGAGGCATTACTTCACCAACAAAGGTATTAAAAAACAGAGGCATTACTTTGCCAACAAAGGTCCGTCTAGTCAAAGCTACGGTTTTTCCAGTAGTCATACATGGATGTGAGAGTTGGACTATAAAGCAAACTGAGAGCCGAAGAATTGATGCTTTTGAACTGTGGTGTTGGAGAAGACTCTTGAGAGTCCCTTGGACTGCAAGGAGATCCAACCAGTCCATTCTGAAGGAAATCAGCCCTGAATATTCATTGGAAGGACTAATCTTGAAGCTGAAAACTCCAATGGCTACCTGATGCAAAGAGCCAGCTCATTGGAAAAGACCCTGATGCTGGGAAAGATTTAAGGCAGGAGGAGAAGGGGACGACAGAGGATGAGATGGTTGGATGGCATCACCAACACGACAGACATGAGTTTGAGTAAGCTCCAGGAGTTGGTGATGGACAGGGAGGCCTGGCGTGCTGCAGTCCATGGGGTTGCAAAGAGTCAGACACAGCTGAGTGACTGAACTGAACTTTCAGTACTAATGTTTGCCAGTCTAGTTATGCTATGTTTGCCCTTTTTCTTTACCTTTTGTTGGTAAAGCTGCAAACTGAACTGCAGCTGCAAAGCTGGTGCCTGAACTGAAATGGTCCTCCTCTCTCTCGACCCCTCCATCTCCCCATCTCTCCCATCTCACCCGCCTCTGCTCTCCCTTCATTCTGTAGAAACGCTACCTGACTTTTACCACAAATTTCTACATGGCTGCTGCTGCTGCCGCCAAGTCGCTTTCATCGTGTCCAACTCTGTGCGACCCCATAGACGGCAGCCCAGCAGGCTCCCTCGTTCCTGGGATTCTCCCGGCAAGAACACTGAGTGGGTTGCCATTTCCTTCTCCAATGCATGAAAGTGAAAGTGAAGTCACTCAGTTGTGTCCGACTATTAGCGACCCCATGGACTGCAGCCTACCAGGCTCCTCCATCCATGGGATTTTCCAGGCAAGAGTACTGGAGTGGGGTGCCATTGCCTTCTCCCTCTACATGGCTATTTGTGTGCAAGTCTCAGTTACTCTTACTGGACTATGAGCTTCCTGAAGGCAGGTCTCTACTGTGTATATAGGCTCATATTTCACTCAGTTCCTGCCTAACACCTACTTATTAAATGAATGAATACAGAAAAAAAAAAATAGAGGAATTATATAAGATGGTCAAATCGCTGAGATAAATAAGAACCTGCATATACACCTTACATGAACTTACAACTCAGCCTACATATTAAATAATTATTGACTTCTTCAAAGAGAAGGTAATAATTCTTGAATATAAATGTATTCAAGGCAGAGATTTTTGTCTATTTTGTTCACTAATGTATTCCAAGCACTTAAAGCAACATCAAGCACACAGTAGGCATTTACAACATATTCACTGAATGAACAAAAAATATAAAAAACCAGTTATTTTAAAACATGCTCAGGCTTTTTATGTTATTTTTATTCTTATGGCTCAATTTCTTAACATTCCAGTTAAAGAAATCGAGTCCAAGGTCATTTTCTCAACTATTACCAGGTAATGTCCATAAGCAGAGATATTAAGAAAAACACAAAACTACCCAAACTGAACAGGAGTTTGCACACTGAAAGACTTTGTTACAGAGAGAAAGGCTATCAAATATTCTGAACAGATAATATCATTTTATGTTAGCTAAAATTTGTCAGCAGGTTTAAACTTCAGCTCTTGCCCAAGTTGTCTGGACTTAAAGTTATGAAGGCTGAAGGGTCCATTAGATAATGACTAGTCATGTCGGAGCTGATGGTATCACTTTTGACCCACTCCTCACAGCTCTTGGATAAAGCGACCCTGTAATCATAGGCTTAGCCTTCTTCAAGGCAGCACACAGAGCCACTACCAGAAAGATGGAGGAAAACCAGAAGCTGGGGCTGAGGTGGGGGTTAGTTCATCCTGCTAGTTCTCAAGGAAACTTTTCCAAATCAAAAACTGCAAAGGTCACACATCAGCCAACACCAGAGAAGATCCACAGCAATTCAGGAAGTGAAGATGAAAACTATAATCAAATTCTGCCACCTGAGTGGCACATTGCCTAATGCACAGATAACAAAATAGAAACCCCTAATCAAGAAGTCAGCATGCCATTTAGGACAAGGGTAGATTAAGCGGAGTGTCAACATGACTGCAAAGTCAGACCGAGCGAAATATAGAGCGCTGACAACATGCGTCTGCTTCTTACCTATCCTTCTGATTAGCAGACTTGGATAAGGTGCCAGAGCAAGGCTCGTGAACAGTAAGTGTAGGTGTGTACATGCCTGTACACGTGAGTGTGCGCATGCACACATGTGTGTATATATTTACTATCTGTTATTCAAACTTCAGTTCAGATAAATTCCTCAATCAGCCTTCACTGATTGCCATCCCCACCTCCAATGGATCCTTATTCTTTGACAGTCAATACATGGGTATAGTGACCAAATACCACAAAGGATTAAGATCTGTTCACGTGTCAGTCCCCTCCTTTGGGCTGTAGGCTCTTTGCAGCAGGGTCACGTCTCACTCACCTCTATATCTCATTGTATCAGCCACCTAGTGGATGCTTCACAAAGCACAGAGAGAACAGGGACTTTATAGCTAGACAGTGTCTGCTTGGTGAAATCCTAGCTCCATTAGTGAAGGTCTATGGCCTGGCGCCGGAGAAAGCAATGGCAACCCTACTCCAGTACTGTTGCCCGGAAAATCCCATGGATGGAGGAACCTGGTAGGCTGCAGTCCATGGCGTTGCGTAGAGTCAGACACGACTGAGCGACTTCACTTTCACTTTCCACTTCATGCATTGGAGAAGGAAATGGCAACTCACTCCAGTGATCTTGCCTGGAGAATCCCAGGGACGGGGGAGCCTGGTAGGCTACAGTCCATGGGGTCGCACAGAGTCGGACACGACTGAAGCGACTTGGCAGCATGGCCCGGTGCCAGGGCCAGTATGCAGGGAAATTGTTCTTCAACCCTTCATTCTGCTTCACCTCTGGAGTCATCCTGGGCTCTGACCCCTAGAGACCACAGATCAGTCTTGACCGTCCCGGTACTCACCTCAGGTCCAGAGTTCCAGATTTTCATTTGTCAAGAATAGGAGCTGGCATGAGCCCCAATTTTACTAGTCTTGTATGGTCCAGATAATAACTGATTTCCTATGAGCCTGAGTTTCCCCATACGTTAAATGTGAATAATAAGACCTGTACCTTGAATGACTGTCATGAAGACAGTGCCTGGCACATAGCGGACACTGAATAAATGGAAGCTATTGTTAAAGCACTTCTATTGTTATCACCTCTGGCTACAAATATTATATAGATCAGTCTTCAGATGACTCTTAGTTGGAATCGTAATACACACCACGCTTTGCAGACACATACAGACAAAGGCCTGAAATGTTATTTTGAAATATAAAAGAGAGTCGGCACTTCACTAGATGCTTAAAAACAAGCAAGTATTCTTGCTTAAATACTGACATGCCAGATTTTATACCTTCTCTAATTATCATTTTATGAATAAAAATGGGCAACTAATTCAGCTGCTGTATCTTCCTTCTGTTTGGAAAACAAGCATAATTATTTGGAGGAACTGAGATATATGCTCCACAGCTTATTTGTCAAATCAAGACTTTAAAAAAATTTAGTATATATTCATATAAGAATCCTCTATATTGCGCATGTTAAAATTTTAAGTGCCTGAGAAACGATGTGCTAAAATAAGGCTTTTTTCCTCTCAGATATATCTTTAGACGTCAAAGAAAATTATTATATTAGGGACAACCTCACTCTGAATATCTTTAAAAAATTTGTGAAATATCAGATTCCCTCTCACTGAATTTCTAGAATTGTGTGCTAAATTTAAACATTTAGTACTCACTACTGAATGATGAATTTAAACATTTTTCTTATTGGTGGTGCTAGGCTGTGTCATGAGACCCGGTGGTAACTCCACCATCCCCATGGCCTGGGCGTTATTCCTCTAGGAACCCATCAGATGTCTTTGAGATGTTCCTATTCTTGGGGTGCTCGAACAGTATGGAGCCTCCTGACAAGGGTCCTAGTGACTCCCAAGTCCACAGTCTCACTGACTGACCAACATGACAGAGAGGGATGTTTAAGGACATGGGTATGCTTATTCCTTCTGCTTCCTTGTAAATGTTGTCTTTTGGGGAGGATGGCTAAGGGCCCTGGGGTTAGCCCAACTCTGCTTTCAACCAGTTTCTAGAAGGAAGTAACTAAAATGATAGAAATTGAGAGAGTTCTTAGCCAGAGGCAGTGAGTCCATAGGCGGGTGGGTTTCATTTCAATAGCAGTCTCTAGGATTCCTCCAGACCCCAAACAGGCAAGCATCTCAAGGACAAGAAACATCAGCTCAGATGTTTCTGTTCTCATTAGTGATTTGCATTAGCTTCCTCACAGGAGAAAAAATTGTTAAAAATTAACTGAGGATGTTTTTAAGGAAAACACTATCAAAGAAAAAAAACTTAAAAAAATTCAAATAGAGATTCACATGTACTCACAAGATAGCTACAATAAAGAGTCAAGGCTCAAGACTACAGACACTGGAAGAAACTTTGTAGTTGAAAAAATAAGGGTCTGTTTAACTAATCTAAATACAGATATTCACATACTCTCATTGCAAGTCTCAACGCATACCTATTTGGGTGGAAATTTAGCGCAAAACCTGGGATGCTTTCCTATTTTCCCTTTGGTTTTTAATCTGTCCATAAACAAACACACATACGTTTGAAATGTGAAAAAAGCTTAAATTCTGTAGCAGCTTTTGTAAAAATAATGGAAATTTTTGTAAAAACAGCTTTAAACACCCTGTTTGCCAAGTCAAAGAATGTGCCAATTCTGTGAAAGCTGCTACCGGTTTTGTGCTCGTCAAGAGTTGTGGAACCTGGCCTGTTCTGACAGTTACCGGAGATTATTTAAATATAATAACTACAATTCTATCAACCAGTTCTTAAGATTGGAGTAAAGCCTCTGAATTAAAGGCCTACCCTAAACATGAGCGGCATATAGCGACAGATCACCCTTAACTGTGACTGGCTCCCAAAGTACAGGGCTTATGTGAATCAAACCCCTCCCCGATTTCTTGACCTACTGATAATCAGGGAATTTTTGTTGTTGCAGCTGGAATTCAAGGCCTACATCCTTGTGCTTCTCTCTTCTTCTGTACCCTTTTGGATAATAGCATGCTTGAAAAGGTCATTGGCCCAGAACAGGATTACTCATAGCTGTGTTATTTTCTATAACAATCCTCATGGATGCTTTCAGATGCTTGCTAAAAACAGTACTGTAGAAGACAGAAGAATTTTTATTATATTTTAGACAACTCTAATAATGTAAACATGCATTCAGGGAAAGATAAGAAGAATGATCAATTCACCAAAGAAAAGAAGGACTCTTTAGAAATTCAGTGGAGGCCCTAATGTATACAAATATATGAATAAAAGAACAACCAAAGCAATATAAATATTTTTTTTTGAAAAATATTCCAAAGGGCAGTTGTTTTATATTCACTGTGGTTCTACAAAGTCTTGGAACTTATCACTACACAGTGAGACAAAAGTCACTGTCTTATTGTGACTGTCACTTTACTGATTAAAAAAATAATAATAATTTAAATCAATAGCATACTGATGGAAGGGAGGTCGAAGAAGTCTGCCTGAAGATCAGGCAGTAAGAAGGTACATTTTTAGCAGAGAATTTAAAAACAGTACTAACACCCACAAAATGTTAGCCTGCTCTTTTTTTTTTTTTACTATAATGATGTATCAGCAATTCTGAACAATATCGATAATAAAATACTTCTCCCCACCAGAAAAATCTTTCATGGGTCTAAATAATAAATGACTGCTACTGTGGTTACACTTGTATTTTAATACTATCCATACACAAGCTTCAAATTAGCACATATTATTACTTATTCTTTAATATACATTGTATTCTGCATGGAAATTAAGCTGTATGTGTTCACTGCAAGATGAAGTTCAAGAGTAAGATTGCAAGCACTCTCAAGTTGTTTAATGTGCCTGTTAAGTGCAGTTGGTGTCTCCAATTCCTGTACTATGACATATTCCTGTGTTTAAACAGTAGATCTGAAATAACCAGCGCCAGCACAGCAAGATAGAGATGAAGACACAGAACTTGAGTTACTGTGTCTTTTCTTCTAAATGACCACTTGGAGTTTTTATATATGCTGAAAAATTTTCATTTAAAGATTTCTTTCTTGTTTTTCTTACAGAAATATACCAACATATTTTAAAAGCATAAATCATTTTTTTCCCTTTTTGGTGCTGAAATACTTATTTTATTATTTATAATTTTTATTGCTGTGACTAGATGCACAAGGTTCAATGGAAAAAACTATCACTGAATACGCCCCCCAGGCATCACCCCCATCACTCTCATTACTCATTTCGTTTTATGATAGTTGCTGAAAATAATTTTGTTGTATAGAATGGGGATATTAAAAATGATCGGCTCCAGGTGTCAAATGTGCTCAGTATGTCACTGACTTAAATAGGAGCTCTGTGCAATTTACTGATGTCATTAGTTTCTTCTTTCTTCCATAGTGTAGTTATGATAAAAATGCACAATTTAGAAGACTGGTGGAAAAATCGCTGATCTCTTCAAGTTATCATCAGCTCAGAGGAAGCCAAGATTCAGCATGCCTAGAAATTCTAAGGCAATACTTATTTGCATGGAATTGAAGCACCCTTCATTTTGGAAGTGAAAGAACTCATTTGAACTACTGTAGGGATTTTTATTTTATTTTTGAAATTCTGAGTTATTTGTTTCATTCACATTATTGCTTTTTCTTTTACCCTTCCTTTTTCACATCTCATTCATGTAGATTTCTGGCACTTGCTCATTAGAAGGAAGTTAGGAGGGTTCTGAATCTATAGTGATGCCCAAATCAGATTCTTCTGAGTATTTCAGTTTTTGAGCTGATGATCGGCCTCCTTCCAGAAAGTCTCAGCAGTGAGATTCCTTTGAATATGTTCATCTTGTATTTGAGCAGCTGGAGAATCAGCTGGCAAGCTAGTTAGTTGTGAAGATACAAAAATATCTCACCACAGGGAAATATTTGGTATGACCGTATCTTTCCTTTTCCATCAGTTGTGAGGAAAGGTCACAGGGTAAGGTAACCCCCAAGTCACACTGTGTCGGGGAGCAATAAGCAGGTTAATTCAGCTGTATAAACTCATGACTTTCTCTTAGCGTATCATCTATCTTTGTTTCCATTCAGTTTTAAGAGCATGTCCATTTGTCTCCCAACTTAATTGATCAAGTACTATACAAACTGCACAGTTTCCTAAGGACTGGTCACAGGCTAGATGCTACAGACTCATACTTAATGTGTATACATGTAAATCATTCTTGTCTCAGGTTTATATATACCATTACTCAAATTCACATCTATTGTTAAGGTGAATTCTACTCTCCCTCATAATTTGGAATTTCTAATGTGAATTTTAACACTTAAAAGTTTAATACTGAATGCAGAGATATGGTGCTCATAATAATTATGAAAGTTTAAATGGCTTTGGGGAGCTTAAGTAAAAGGAGATAATTTATTTTGAAATGTATTAGAACAAGGAACATGGTGTCAGCATTCATGAATTCCTTAGCTATAGCCATTAACTCAGCTTATCTTGGTAAAAATTACTAAATACTTATACTTGTTTCTCATCTAGAAAATGAGCACTTATACTTAAAACTAACTCTGATTTTTTTTGGACAATTGACCTAGACAAGATTATTTAAAAACAGACAATTGGGGGCAAATTCTTACATATGTAATTCCTCTGAATTTCTTATTATATTTTACAAATTCATTAAAAATTTCAGTGAAAATTTGATACATGACACGGCACATGTAATATCTAATAAAACACTGCAATCAGTTTATATATATTAAGAGATCATGAGATATTTAATAGGTATTCAGTTCAGTTCAGTCGCTCAGTCGTGTCTGACTCTTTGTGACCCCATGAATCGCATAACATGTTTCAAAATAATTTAACTGTTACTGTAAAAAATGTCATGCTAAGTCGCTTCAGTGGTGTCCAACTCTATGTGACCCCATAGACGGAAGCCCACCAGGCTCCACCGTCCCTGGAATTCTCCAGGCAAGAACACTGGAGTGGGTTGCCATTTCCTTCTCCAATGCATGAAAGTGAAAAGTGGAAGTGAAGTCGCTCAGTCGTGTCCGACCCTTAGCAACCCCATGGACCGCAGCCTACCAGGCTCCTCCGTCCATGGGAGTTTCCAGGCAAGAGTGCTGGAGTGGGGTGCCAGGGCCTTCTCCCAAAAGATGTCATACAGGGTGTAAAATCCCTATCTTCCTCTCTGAAGATTAAAATTGAATTCCTTTGTTAAGGTGTATATACCTAACCTTGGTTTGAATGTTAAGTCACTTCAGCCGTATCTGACTCTTTGTGACCCTATAGACTAGCCTGTCAGGCTCCTCTGTCCATGGGATTTCCCAGGCAAGTATACTGGATTGAGTTTCCATGCCCTCCCCCAGGGGATCTTCACGATTCGGGGATCGAACCCATGACTCTTAGTCTCCTGCATTGGTAGGTAGGTTCTTTACCACTAGTGCCACCTGGGAAGCCTCCAACTTTGGATTAAATCATGGTAAAATTATAAAAATCTGGGCTTCCCTGGTGCCTCAGTCAGTAAAGACTCTGCCTGCAATGCAGGAGACCCTGATTTGATGCCTGTGTATTTAGTTATTCCTTTTTATATTATAAGACATTTCCTAAGAAATGAGAAATATCTCCCAAATTACATATTTTTAAGTTGCAATATGATCTGGCTCAATTGTCCTATTACTCCTACACGTTAATGTATTTGAATTAAATTCATTCCATATCAAAGTTTTAAGAAAATCAAGTATTTGGTGTTTGCAGAGTTGTCAAAATGAGATAGTAATTGATATCTTTAAGTTACATTTAAAGGCAATGAACACAAACATATACTCTTGCTAAACATACACTCTTCTATAAAGAAAACGGGAATAAGTTATCAGTCATGTTAAAGGTTACATAAAACTTTCCAAAATCTGAAAATAGCAAGATCTGCTTACATTTACCTTTATCATCCCAAAGGCCGTGGCTAAACAAAATTGTGACTATGCTTTTTAAAAGAACTTGCTAAATGTTCTTGCAAGACTTTTCTGTTATACATGGGAAAGAAAACAATTGACAGGTAGCCCATTCTTGGAGGAGGGAGGAAAAAAGACAGAGGAGAGCAAGGGAATAAAGAGGGAGAAACATCAATGCTCCCTATTTTGATAAATTGGGTACATGCAACTCAGCTGCCACAGAGTGAGCTGAGATTTATTGGTTTTATATATGGATAGGCTTTATTTTTCACAGAGGATTAATACGTGAATGTCAGGAAATACACAGGAAACTTGGCTTGGCTAGACCTAATACTGAATTACAGAGTTTTTCTGACCCTCTTTATCACTAACAATTTTGCACAGCCTATTCCAGTTTTGAACAACTCCCTTAGGAATTTGAGACAGAGGTAATGCTACTTCCTGCTGCATTTCCAATAAGTAGCAAAAGAATTTATGGGTAGAAAGAAAAGGGTGTAAATCCTACACAGATATTAGTAGTAACTGTTTGCACTCAGTTTGATCCCTAGTTTCAGAACCTCCAACTGAGACATTTAACAGTTTCTTCAAACCAAAAAATGAGACGTCGTTTGATTAATTGCAAAAGGATGTGTGAGCATTCTGAATGCGTGCGTGCTAAGTCACTTCAGTCGTGTCTGACTCTTTGCGACCCCATGGACTGTAGCCTCCTCCAGGCTCCTCTGTCCATGGGCTTCTCCAGGCAAGAATACTGGAGTGGGTTGCCATGCCCTCCCCCAGGGGATCATCCCGACTCAGGGATCGAGCCCAGGTCTCTTACGTCTCCTGCATTGGCAGGTGGGTTCTTTACCACTAGCACCACCAGGCAAGCCCCGTGAACATTCTGAGCTATTCCCAAACCTAGTAGACATTTTGAATACATCACATACACCCACAGACATATGGGTATAAACGACTTACTCACCTAACATTGCTGGGTGAAACGATTTATTCATCTAACATCGCTGAGTCTCTGTTACCCAAGGTGGATTACCTAGTACCACGATAGATATACAGGGTGAAATTCTGGCTTGTGCCCTTGAGAAGCTCACAGCCCAGTGGAGAAGAGAGACTTACGCCTACATAGCAAAACAGCAGGCATCATGAGATAAGGAACGTAGTGGTAGGGGCTAAGTGCTTCAGGTACTCAGAGAAGGGACTGATTTCTTCTGGCAGGAGTTATCAAGATAAATTCAAGAAAGAAGGGGGTGTGTGAGTAGGTTATAAAGGGTGTTTAGCTTGATATGGGCAAAAATGATAAGGATTTTAGTGAAATAGCCAAATAAAATCAAAAGTAATGAAAACACATTATGACCAAATTAAGCTGATGACATCTAAGAGGTTTTTCCACAAGGAAAACTTAATATAACAGGTTTTAATGCTATCTCCCCTAAAATGAGCATTAAAATGAAACGGACTTCTTTTAGATCTTAATTATCAGAACGCATCCCAAACTTTGTAACATGAATGACATTAGCGAGCCATAACTCTAAACGCTGTATTTCACAGAATGCATTTGTAACTGTAAGGCATGAAAGGTGATTGTTCATTTTATCTTATTAGAAGCTTCCCTAGCCTCCATGGCAGTGCTCATCTGGCCCCCACTTCATGCTCAAGTCATGCAGATTGGAGTTGACTCTCAATTACACCAAGTCTTTCTCCAAAGATGACAGTCCAAATACAGTAGAGATAAAATACATCAAGGTTTAAAATAGGCCCGTTCAGCCCCAGTGCCGCTTCATCATGAAATGATATAATTCACTGATGCCTCTGCCTAGCCTAACATATGTTCTATTCACAGCCCGCGTCACTCTTCATTTGTAATTATTTCCCTTTTTTTTTCCCTTACCCCATCTTGTAATACTTTGCTTGGTTGAAGACAAATACTGAGAGGCAAAGAGTATTATCATACGATGACCTGTTCCAGGGTGTTAAACCCCTGTCAAGGTTTGATTTTAACATGGGGTATTGATGACAGTACATCAATTCAGGCATCATGTCCTGAATTAGACTATATTAATTATCACTTGAGTGCAAGATGCATGAAAATGCTGTTTCATTGACTAAAAGGATCTGACTGAATAAAAATCTATTTCTCATCTGGTTGCTTATGGATAAAGACATTTTTTTCTCTTTGCCTTGGATTGTTCTTTATTAAATATGATTTTTATATGATTGTATGAATAAATTGTCGTAGCCAACAATGGAACTGGCTAGTTTTAAACAAAGAAAATTTAACGGGTTGTCTTCTCTTGGCACGTCTCTAACAATGTATTTACAGTTAATAATTTAGGCAGATTATTTACAACAATCATGCCAAAAATTTATTTTCAGCATTTATGAAATAAGGATATTTTCAAATTGCTGCCTCCTTCATTTAAAGGAAATGAAAGTTATAACTTATAATTATTTTCAGATGATGGAAGAGCAACAAGCTCTGTCAGCTAACAACTATGTTGAAAGGAAAATTAATATTACTCTTAACTTCTGAAAAGAGGACATTCGCATTTAGAGTTGCAATGATAGACAATGATATAATCATCTGTAAGTTGAACCAATATACAACTGCATATATATACATTTTTGCCAGAGAGACAACTCAATAACAAAAAAGAGAAACAACTGAGACAAAACTTTTATTACACGGAACTTCTAGGTGCTTAGTTTCTATTTAGTTTTAACAGAAATATCGTGTTCGGCTTAAAACAGAAATTTTCTAATTCTACATCTTCTGAAGTTATATCTTAAAACTTTTTCCAAGAGTATCTCAAAACTAACATATAAGCCTGCATTTAAAATAGGAAATTAGGAATCTCAAGTTTTACTAAAATATAAATAAAAGAAAATGTTTACTAAAACATATATTATGCTTAGTCAATGCAATTAATTCATATATTAGAAATGCTTTTCATTTGCAGTAAAAAGCAAGCAAACTTCTCTCTTAAAAAAAACAGACTAACATGTTTTTAGTTTTAATACCAGCATTTATTAGTTAATATGATTCTACAATCCTCCCCAAAATGGCCTCTTCAGTCAAAAAAAAAAAAATTCACAAAACACTGAGTTTAAATTTTGGAGCAGGGAATTTTAAAAATTGGAAATTTGTATTTGTCTCATTATAAAGAGTTGAGGCCCAGTTAAGGGGAATGTGGAAATTCAGCTGGGCAAGTTACAGGAGTCATCACAACTATTAATAAAAAAACATTCTCACTCTCCTTTTTATTTGTTGTTTAGTCACTAAGTCGTGTCCCACTGTTGCGACCCCATGGACTGGGGCCTGCCAGTCTCCTCCTTCCCTGGGATTTCCCAGGCAGGGACACTGGAGTGGGTTGCCATTTCCTTCTGCATGGGATCTTCCCAAGCCAGGGATCAAACCTGCATCTTCGGTGTTGCAGGCAGATTGTTTACCATGGAGCCATCAGGGAAGCCCCCTTTCTACTAGGGTCTCACAATTCTAACATACTTATTGAAAACACTACGTGGGTCCCAGAAAAAAGGTGGTAAAGCCCTCTTGTACTCCCACCTAATTGGCCCCTGGTAACACGGGACAGGAGTTTCCAACATTTGCCTCACATCTGAGTCACTGAGTGAGACCTGACCACAAAAGAGGTTGCCCAGAAAGGTTATATCCCAATGTTATCATGGTTTTAGAAAGCAACAGAGTTCTCACCATAGTGATCATCACTGACTCCTGCAATCAAAATTAGACCATGCCCAAGAAACAGGGCACCTAAATATTTTTATGGGATAAATACTCAGGGTGGTGGAAAGGGTGCTACGAGAGAAATGATAAAGTCACAACACATGTCTGGCTCTTGGTTTCAGGCTATGAGTTACCTGAAATCAAGATGGGTCATTTCTTTGAAACTAGCAAAAATAATGTCTGCCTCCCTGTGGTACAGACGTGTGGCTGAGATTTCTGTGAGAGCAAGTACCCTGATGACAGTAAGATATAACATAATTGCAGGGTAGCCTGGTAAAAGAGGGGATAATATGAGGGGTGGCCCATGTCAACTAGAGAAGAAGTATCACTGCAAGGTGTGGACCTGGCCAACGAATGTCTCTAATAGAAATGGTCAAAGATCTGAGGACTTGCCACCTCCTGTTTAACGGTACTGCTACTCCCCGCTACACCAGAGTTCGCCTCCCCGCTACACCAGAGTTCGCACTTTCTCTGTTTGCGCTCTCTTAGCTTTCTAGTTGTCAGATAGTAACCAAAGTGAGCCACTGAAGGACCTCTCTGATAACAGAAAACACACACACACATACCAACCTCCAAGGAAAGAAATTTTCCAATTTTAAAATAATTGTACTTGAGCATTAACCAGTTTAAAAGTAAAATCCCCTTAGAACTGAAAATACCCCACCCACCCTTTGCTATCATATGCCAAGTTTATAATCGTTATCATAAAACAAAGAATGCAATAAAAATAAAATGTATGTTATTCTGAGATTAGTAATCTAATTTCCTTTATTCACAAAATCTGAGCCCTCATGCACCAAAGGAAAATGACTAAATTACCTGCTAACACCTTGTAACATCAACAAGTCTTTAAAACCTACCTTAAAATAAAGGCCACCTTTAAATAATAAGACCTGACTTTTTACTTCTCCCCAATACAAATTCCAGTTTAAATTTGTGGAACCAGAAAATATCACAGGTACTGTTGTTCTAAGATCAAAATACTAATTTCAACAACAAAAAAGTAGAATTTTTTTTTCCGTACTTCAAATCATTAAAGTGTCTCTACTCATTTTTTTTGCAATAAAATGACCAATCTTTCCTAATTTCATGTACATAAGCCAAAATTCTTACAGTTAACTTGTAAGACAAATCTCTCTTTCTGTTACACACACACACACACACACACCCCTTTCTTTGGGGCTATAATAAAAAAAATCTCATTGCCCACTAGTGAAATGGCCTATCGTCTGACTATGATACAATCAGAATGCAGTGTTTCCCAGCCAGCACAATGTGGGACTGACATATGACATTTATAAAATGTCAGACCCTTCCCCCAATTTTTACTGCCTATTCCCCAGTAGGGTTTCACGATGTAAAATGAACTAAAGGCAACTGCGTGCTCATTAGCTGTGCCACGTCTGATACATTACGTCGATTGACAATGAACCACTGTGATATCAAAATGCAGGTGTAAAAAATAATAAGGCAACCGCGTGTGCAACAAAACCTCACTAACTGAGAAGGTGCAATAAATATGCAAGGAGGCCGTTTTTTATTCATCGGAAGTGTGGCGTGGTACATCAAACATAAAACCCACGGTAGGGTTTTGACATGCCAAACTCAATTAAAATTTGTTTTTATGACAATCAACAGAGAAACTCAGTGACTTATTTGTGAATGCAAAAGGTGATTACACAAGTACCAATAGAAGAATCCAAAGATAATAAGAGATTCAGATAGTATCAGAAGCAGAGCTAATGTCTAACTCGGCAAAAACTAATTTTAATAAGTGAAAGAGAAATTATAATGGAAATTATTTTAGTACACTTAAAACTTTAGATACCTCATGTCTATAGGAAGAATATTCACATTATTACCTCTCTGTGAACCATGCCTCAGTGCTCCAATGGCTCCATGATGTTAATGCTTAAAAAATTCCTCAAGTGGAAAACTTAAAATAATTAATAAAGCAAAATAGTGATAACAATTTTAATAATGTATCTGTATATATATGACCACATGACTGGTTTTATTTAGGGGGAGTCTAATTGTGATTTTATTTCCTAGAAAATTAACTACATTGCTAATTCCCAAAATTAAGAATGTATTTACATTTTATTGCCTTTGAGAGCAAGCCAGACCAATTAAAATGGTACATAATGTACCATTACAACTGTAAAATCCTGAACTCAGAAGATGATAAATCCATCAGAAAACAGTTGTTTAGTTTTGGTATGCCCTCGTAAGTTAAGAATTGACAAAATGATTTTATGTCATGGACTGTCTGGGAAACTCCAGAACCATACTAAAAAGTTATGGAAATGCATCCATTTTTTTCACCTGAGGAAAATGTCCCATTAGAATTTCTGGTGAGTATGAAACATTTTACTTTCATAAGATGCTAGGAATCCTGACCATATTTATGTACGTTTGCCTTTTATTACTGGAGTATCATTGCTTTACAATGTTGTCTTAGTTTCTGCTGTACAACAAAGTGAGCCAGCTCCATGCTTACCTATTTGCCCTCCCTCCGAAGCCTCCCTCCCACTTTCCCACCAAGATATACTACTAAATTCTACCACTGTACCCTCCAAGCCTTCATTTAAACTTAATAAACAGTGGAAACAGTGTCAGACTTTATTTTTTGGGGCTCCAAAATCACTGCAGATGGTGATTATAGACATGAAATTAAAAGGCACTCCTTGGAAGGAAAGTTATGACCAACCTAGATAGCATATTCAAAAGCAGAGACATTTCTTTGCCAACAAAGGTCTGTCATGTATGGATGTGAGAGTTGGACTGTGAAGAAAGCTGAGCACTGAAGAATTGATGCTTTTGAACTGTGGTGTTGGAGAAGACTCTTGAGAGACCCTTGGATTGCAAGGAGATCCAACCAGTACATTCTGAAGGAGATCAGTCCTGGGGGTTCTTTGGAAGGAAAGATGCTAAAGCTGAAACTCCAGTACTTTGGGCACCTCATGGGAAGAGTTGACTCATTGGAAAAGACTGATGCTGGGAGGGATTGGGGGCAGGAGGAGAAGGGGACGACGGAGGATAAGATGGCTGATTGGCATCACTGACTCGATGGACGTGAGTTTGAGTGAACTCCAGGAGTTGGCGATGGACAGGGAGGCCTGGCGTCCTACAATTCATGGGGTCGCAAAGAGTCGGACATGACTGAGCAACTGAACTGCACTGAACTGAACTGAAAGTGACTTAGATAATCTCTTTTCAGAAATCTTTAATGGATCGTTTTGAGAAAACATAATGGAGTTATTAAAGAGAAGTTATCAAGATGTTTTTAACAACACTGATATCAGTTTTCAAGTATGAATGCTGTGGTAGCCATCATCTTTTCCATAATTTGTTCGGGCGGTGAATTGCTTTAATGATAAATGAAGACAGAACAATACAAGGGGCTTCCCAGGTGGCCCTAGCGGTAAAGAATCTGCCTGCCAAAGCAGATGTAAGAGATGCTGTTTCGATCCACGGACGGTCAGGAAGGTCCCCTGGAGGAAGGCCTGGCAACCCACTCCAGTATTCTTGCCTGGAGAATCCCATGTACAGAGGAGCCTGGGGGGGCTACAGTCCAGAGGGTCACAAAGAGTCAGACAGGACTGAAGTGATTTAGCACATGTGCAAAATAGAAACAGCACATGATAGTCATGCATTTTAAACTTTAGTACACGTCCAGATCATCTACAGAGTTGGGTACCAATGAAGCTGTCCAGGCCTTATCCCAGGCAATTGGATTAGGTGTCTAGTGGGTGAGACTTGGGTTTAGGTATCTGTCTTCATCTCTATAGGGATTTTCCTGCTGGCTCAGCAGTAAGGAATCCACGTGCAATGCAGGAGACATGGGTCCAATCCCTGGGTCAGGAAGATCCCCTGGAAAGGATATGGCAACCACTCCAGTATTCTTGCCTGGATTCCCATAAACAGAGGGGCCTGGCGGGCTACAGTCCATGGGGTTATATGAGTTGGACATGACTTAGCGCCTAAGCCACGACCACCATCCATCTAGATGATTCTGACAAACACGTACTTTCTATTGATTCCCTCAAGATACAGATTAAAAATTTATCTTCTCAGGTGGATGTCTAAAAAAAAAAGAAAAATTACTGTAAAGTTTTGGTTCATGATTACTTTAGACCAAAAAGAGAGACTGCCTTCCTCTGGATCCTCATAGAATCTTCTGCCACTTGGCACTTCACACACAATATATTATATTTTCATTATCTTAAAAAAAATTTTTCCTGCCAAACATAGTAACACTGAAAGCAGAACTAGTCCTCCTCTACCTTTTTAATTTACTTCAGTGCTTTTCGGAAATCACACTTTAAGGAAATAGTCATTGACTGGCATTGGGTCACCTCTTTAGTAAGACGGTAAAAACCAAATTGCTGTTGGTAGACCAAGAGAGCACAGGATCAAAGAGCACAAGTCTTTTTCACTGCAGATAAGCAAGGGTTTAATCATGTGGGGGTAGAGCGAATGGAGGTTTTCTATACTAAACTTTTCAGCGTCACTGATGCACAGAAAAATTCAGGTGTTATCCATGGGAAAATGAAATTAAATTCAACAAGGATTTATCAAATGTTTCTGCTAAGGGCTAGTCTAATACTGTGATGTCAGATATTGTTGGGGGCTGTCACTCCATGACCTCTAAGAACCCAACACAGTGCTTTAGATATCCTACTCAGAATTTCTTTTCTATTCTAAAACTAACTTCAATTTGGATTTAACACTTGTGGAAAAGAAAACAATTAGATGCAGTCTCTTCTCTCAAGGAGTTTTGAATCTAAATAATATTGATTTCAAAGATCAAACAGCCTACCCAATTACTGGGCTGAAAGTAAAGGAAGTTACTACAATTTCAAAAGGAAAAGAAATTTATTATGATAACTATTTAAAGTATAACAGTATATGTACACATGTGTGCACACAGAGAAATGTGAACATAAATTTAAGGGTCTGCAGATTTTCTATGTATGTAGCGTAAATTTCACTGCTGGAAACAAGAAGGTTTGTGTTTTAAGCTGGGATTATTCATTTATTTTATTTGATCCTTCAATAAATATCAGAGTGAGTTTGTGCAAAGAGTTTCCTTCCATTTAGCCTGAGATAGATTCAGGTACTCAAGCTTAAGAGACCTTTCAGCCATTATGGTTTTTTGGTGGAATGAGACTGAATGAAAATCCTTTCCATTCAGCATCATCTCCAATCCCCAGAGAGAAGTCTTTGCCATAGACCACGCCATGGAAATTGGAGTTAAAGGCAACACACCCCACATTGCCAAAGATGTGATTGAAAGCTTGAAACTGGCTACATCCACTCTCGGTCAGATCTCAGTGCTCTCTTGATTCACTCTGTGCTGGTCATGCTCCTGTATTATTTAGTCATTATTCTCTCACCCACTGTACCTTAGGCTCCTGTTTGGTATAAATGACAATACTTTGCCTTGTATCATCTTCGGCAATTAGCACAGTGCTCTGTACCAAGGTAGCCAATAAATGCTAGTTAAGCTGATGAGAAACTAAATTGAAAACACGGTGTTAAATGTGGTTGTAGTGGTGATGTTAGTGTGGGATATAGCAAGACATAGATCTGCTCCCACAGAATTTACATTTCAGCTGAGAGGGAAAAAATAAAAACACATTCTCAAGTGCCTGCAATACAAAATACGAAGTGATAGTGTGATAAGGGTCACAGAAGTGCTACAAAGGAGGTGTTGCTGCTAAGTCGCTTCAGTCGTGTCCGACTCTGTGCGACCCCAGAGACGGCAGCCCACCAGGCTCCCCCGTCCCTGGGATTCTCCAGCAGGGTCCAGTGTTCTGCTCAGAGCACTGAGGATTATTGGACAAAAGAGAGTACATTGCTGCAACTGGATATAAAACTCACTAGTAGGATGAAACAGACACATGGTTTCCGGTTACAAATAAAAACCCAAAGATGCATATATTGAATCCAAACTGAGAGGTACAGTCTGCGCTATCCTGCTTGTGAAAGAGAGATAGACCGTACGGGAGTGGTTGGGAAAGGCTTTGTGGAGACACTCTGCTCTGAGTCTTTGACAGTGGACGGAATGACTAGATTATAAGCAGGGATTTGAGACATGGGATATAAGACTGGCAATGCCTCAGAAAGGAAGCTGAAAAAAAGGAGATGCTATGCAGTTGCCTGTCTTCATAAAAATCAATCATCTGGAGCCATAGCTCATCAGTTCCTTCCAATGAGCCCTAAAGGAGAGCCAAGGATAGCGGATGAAGTCTCCCATGGTATAAATAGCAGATAGGGCTTGAGCAGCTCTAACAGTGGACACATATCCCTGGATATCTTCTGGCTTTGCCTAGGGAACGTAATGGTGTGCCCTCTGCCCCCTTGATCTTGCTACTCCATGTGAATCCGTTAAAGCCATTGTTCCATATTTTAACTCACTTCTGACCTCTGATCCTTGTGCCAGATAATTGACACATTATGCTAAACATTTGTGAAGCTGGATATGACTCTCTTAATGAAAGATTAAAAAGTGCTATAAAATAATTGTGAGAAAGAAAATTGGTTATAAATATGAAGGTAATATGCCTCAAGAAAATTCATCATGTTCCTATTCCATCATAAGGAAAAACGGATAATTTTTTTTTCCTGTGAAAACTTCACACTTTGCTTGTTACAGCTCCCCAGGTGATGAACCCTTACATTTTCAGAATATTATTCCCACTGAAATGAAATCAAACACTTTCCTCCATCCATCTTTGGCTCCTAATTTGAATGGATTCAAGATTTAGGCTACATGTTTTTTCCCCCAGTTTTATGTTTTCTTTCACTGAGATATTTGCAAAACAACAGAGTTCTGAGTTTAATAATTTTGCTTTCATATCCAATCCTTGTTTCTAAGTAATTTTTAAAGCAATGTCTTTTTTCATAGCAAAATCATATGTTATTTTTATCTTGAATAGATAAAAAAACATGAAAGTAACGTGGTGGGAAAAGAGTAGAACACGGTCAACTATTTTGAATACCACAATAAATTACAAGAAAATAAAATTACTGCAGACGTAATTTTTCTTATCAACAAACCAGTAGTATTAACTAGGGTAAAGTTATCCCCAGAAATGATGTAGTTTGAAAAAAAAAAAAAAAAGCTAACAAATGACTGAATAAGAAATACATATGAACTCTACTCTAGAATGATACCAATTTGGAAAGATTTTCAAAATCCATTATATGTAATATGTAATGAAAGCCTCTGGTTTCATTCTGAAAAGCTTCTTATCATTTGCTTATTTCATGAGAAAAACAGGACAACTGTAAGATTTTTATAATGGATGCCTTAATTGTACTTAATATGACTAACTATACATGGAAGATACATAACACCCATGTATTTATATCAAAACACCATGAAGACTGTGGTGCATATGAAAAGCATGCAGGATCTACTTTTGTTTTGTAAAATTGTAGAAAATTTGTAAATAGCAAGGGTGACCTCCAGTGTGCGATAGGTTTATGCCACTGCATTTTTTCAGTAACAGAAACCGTGTGTTGGTCTACTCCACTTCTCTAAGAGTGCTAAAGATAAGGAGAAAGGGAATTTTCTGAATCAAAATGAGTTTGAAAGTTCAAAGCAATTGCTTTGTGTTTTTTTTTGTCGTTGTTTTTTTGAAGCTTACGATGCTGCTTGGAATCTGAAAACACACACAAAAAAGCATTAAGCACTGGAAAATAATCGGTGACTAATAAAAGTTAGAAAACTATTTTGCTTACATACGATCTGATTAGGCCTTATACTCACTAAAGCTTTGGAGAATAAGTTCAACTGACGTTTTTTTTAATGCGACATACTGCCATGCAAATAGTGAAACTACCTGATACAATCCCTATACACTGATACTGACACTTCCACCAAATAACAAACACCACCAAAAATCAAACTTAAAAAGCTTTGTAGAAAGTCGTCAAGATCAAAAGCTTTTCGCTGTAGATAAAATTTCTTTCTCTGAAAAGCTAATGGCTTGCCACATTGTATAATATAATTTCTATTTGTCTCTAATCTCGAGACAATAAAAACTGTTCACATGAAAAGAGAAAGCCTGATGCTTTCCTTACAAGCCAATCCAGCGTCACTCACTTCATCTTTTACACTGCAGATAATACAAATCATCCACAACTACCAGGGAATTTTTTTCTTTGCCGACTTTATCTTCACTTCTTTACTTGGTAATCAACCTAAACTTTGGGGGGAATGAGGTTCCCTTTCAAAGGATTTTATTAGTAAAACATCAAGTTCTGCCTTAGCTAACCAGACCACACAAAAGATCTAATTCTATGGGTGCCCACCCGAGCTCCTGCCTGTCACAGTCAGTGTCACTCCAGTCGGGCACTCTTTCCATTCGGCATATCTCCTTTCAAAGGTCTGCAGTGTGGACGGCAAAAATTTGCTTCAGGCTGACTCTTGGCGTGAAAGGTATCAGGCTGAGAATGAATTCCTTTCTATGAATATTCATAACAATCAGTGTGGATTTCTTAAATTCCTAGACAGAGAAAAGTATACATGACTCCTTGGGACCTGTTTTGTTGACATAACTTATACATTGCATGTGTGTGGATAAAATGCTTATTTATTGATAGAATAGAATGAACAAATTATTTAAAGTTCACATCAGTGATCATATTCACTAGTTTTAATAAACTATGAAATTCCCAAGTATGGTGTAATCTCAGAAACGATAATTATCCCTTTGGACTTGCTATGATCTATCATGTCAAGAGTCTGCGTGCGTCCTACTAAGAAATGCCGGAGCTGGCCCTGACATGTTGCACCCTAATGGCTCCATTACCATCTATTGTGTCAATATTTTGCGTGCTAAAGAGGATCCACAGACGAGTTCTAAACCAGGCCTCTGCATATCAGACAGTAATGATGACTCAATCTATTATGTCAATAACACGGTATGAAAAAGTCATTCTCTTGAATGTAAACAATCACAGTCATAGGCATGTTTTGTCAATGATCTGCTTAGAATATACTTTGAGTACTCGCAGAAGATAGCATTTTTCAGATTTCACTAGAATAATATATATATATATATTTTGGTTCTAAAATTTTGTTTTTGAACATCATTTTAAATGTGGCAAATTAATATCATAGGAAGGTTTGGATCAAAAACTAAATACACCCGAACAAATTATTTTCACAGTCTCTCAAGTCAAATTAAGAGTTCCTCAAAACATTTTAGGTAACTTTGTATATAAAGAAGATATCTTTTACTTTGTTTCTGGAAGGAAACAATTCAACATTATCATTGCAGCTTAATTCACACCAATACATGTAGGTACCACAAGGGGCCCAGCATAGAAAATATGTAAGGACTCATTACATTCTATATATATTTTCTAATCAAGGAGGAAAATTAAGGCCAAGTAGCAGAGTCTATGTTTATTTTTGAAGATATCATTATCAACGATTTTCCTTTCAGAACAAGTTTGTTAAAATGTATTAGAATTCTACTTTAAGATATCAATCGTGGAATGTTGATTATATCTTTAAATACTAAGAATTATTAAATGATGCTTAAAAATACAAAGGGCATCTGAAAAATAATATGTAAGCAAGAAAAATCATGATAAATTACTATAGTCTAATATAACTTCTTTCAAAGCTACATTTTAAAACTAGAGAGAAGTGAGTCACCTTTATGGCTTCATATTAATAAATTTATTTCTCATCCTAGTTATTTGCTGAAAACCTTTACTGGCAAAATGTCAGCTATATTCTGTGCCAAGTTGAAGATCAAGAATTTAAAAAAAAAGTAGTATAAGATGCCTTACATTTAATATAGCGATACTAATAAAATGTCTTTTTTGGTAATTTTACACAAATGGATTAAATATCATAAAAAGTGAATACAGTACTTTTTGTATTGATTTTTAAGAAATAGTTTCTCAGATGTGTCAGACATGTCTAGATTTTTGAGCAAGAGAGCATTTTTTTTTTTTTTTTTAATCTTGGCTCTGTTCTTATAAAGCAATGTTTTGGCAAAGTCGGCAAGTTCTTTAAATGAAGATCTTTTTTTCCCCCCTTCTGGGTATCAGGAGACCATTTTAATTCACTCACCAGCTAAATTCTCAAAGGAACGAGTGTATATGGTAACATAGGAGCCAATATCCTAGCTATCAGTTTTCATACAGCCTGGCTGGACCTTTACATTACGGCTGCCCCACATTTATTGTTCTTTCATTGCATCTGTCAGCATTTCCTGACAGCGCATTATGGAGCACATGGCTACAAAGTCAGTATCAATCAGTCCACGATCATGCAGATATAAGTAGCAGACTATTGATAATGGGCCTTAAATCAGATCATCATGATTTAAGCATAAGATTCTTAAAAGGCAGCAATCTCACGGGAACTCCTACTTGCCTGCACCTGTTACAAACCCTACAAGCCAGTTTCTACTACCTACCACCTACAACTTCTCAGAAGGGGGCAAAAAAGGATCCATTAAACACACATCACCGCAACCCATTTCACCATGTAAATCGAAGCAGGAAAGCAAAGATGGCAATTAATACAACTTTCATTCTCTTTAAAAAAAAAAAATGTGCAGAAGTCATACGGAATATCTCCCTTCACACTAAACGAAGCCAGCCCCCCAAGCCCCACATACTCCTCACGTCGACAGCAGCAGTTTTGCTGTGCTTTGGAAATGTCTTGCTTCAAAAGCCTTTCAACTTGATATGGCCATTTAGCAAGAAAAGTGAGAGAATTCAGAGTTTAGAGGTATGCTACACCAAACTCAAGGCACCATGCTAAAGACAAAGGCATCTAATTTTTCCCAGACATAAATAATAAAACAAAACAGGAGTTGCATGCAAATTTGGTAACATAAAATTTAAGGTGATAAACAGAATGGAGGCTGGCTTCTTGTTTAGTATTCCTTAGTTATCACCATAATTGCTGCATGTCTGTCATCACTAGCAAAAGAAAAAAGTGTCTTTCTCAGCTGCTCCCCTGCTTGTTTTGTTCGCTGTATTCTTGTAAAGTGGGAGAAAATAAGTGTCATTTAATGAATAGTGCTATTCTTTGTCTGACAGCTTCATATCTGTTAGGTGTAGGAGGCCTCGTACTTTCTTTTTCTGATAATGTTTTTGACAGTGCGCTAAATTCCTCCCCCAAAAGGCCGGCGTGTGTATTCTGCTAAAAGGGGCTTCATCTATCCTGAATGGGTGCCCTCTTTTAACCCCCTTCAGCTTCTGTTCTTACATTAATTGAGCTGATCAGATTGAGCATATGAATTTGTCTTTGATGTATTCGTATGTTTAGTTGACGTTGCTCGCTCTCTCATTGGCAGCGGACAGAGCTCTCAGACAAATAGGACTGTTGCCATGGTAACAGGCAATAGCTAGGGATCTCTTGAAAAATATTTTTATTTCAAAATTCAAACTGGAAAATTCTCACTGGATATGGTTCTCAGTTCTAAACGTGTCATATCTAATGATGAATGCAATTAGGAATCCCACCAGTGTTTTAAATAATAAATTAGCCTAATTTTCTAGGCCTGGCATGATGACATACAAATACTAAAAAGGCGTCTTCTTTTTTAAAATCCATGACAAAGGACTTATTAATGACTTTTGTTCTTAGGATTTCAAATTAAAACGCATGGTAGGCTAATGATAGCACTTTCTATCTGCTAAAAACCAGAGGCCTAGAGGTAAATTTATTATTATTTTTTTAAGAAAACACTTCAAGCTGCTCTGATATTTGGTTATTTCATTAAAAAAAAAAGCAGGTGTAGAAATCCTTCTATAAATCTTGAAAGCTATAGCAGTTGGCAAATCTCAGTGGACAAAAAAATGCCCATAGCCATTTTTAATTACTGAGCATGAAGAAAACGGATGGGTGGTAAACATAAGTTTTACAAGATCACTATCATCTTACAACGGTGGAATTTTCAAATTCTTACTATTTTACTTGAAATACAAGAGAAAAGTGGAAATAAATGGCTCAATGTGTGATATAAATGGTAGTTATCTTTAAAACTTAATTTATTCACGATCATGCAATTCCAGTTACATCGCTTCCCCTCAATGTGGGGTTTGGAGAACAATGAAAATCACTGTACGGTTGGGCAGTTTCAAGGATCTGACATAATGTGTAACCACTTTATATAGAGGGTTATTAAAAACCAATCAGATTTTTCTATTTGTTAAATTCATTGTTTAGTTCTTCAGTTTTTGTTTATCACTGTGTTTATATGTTAAGATGCAGAACTTAGCTTTTTGACTGTGATCAGCAATGGTGCTACTTTCTTAAGTCAATATAAGAAAATCAAGCAAATCCATATAGATTTTGGGTTTGTCCAAGGAAAATCAATCATACTCAAACTTTAGAAGGTCAGCATACAAAATAACCAACAATCAAATTAAATTAAACCCCAATAGTCATGGATGTCTATAGTACTCAAATCTTCCCATGTTAAATATGGCTTTACATCTGTACATGTAAAAAAGTTTACACTTAAAGCAAAATATAGTAAAAAAAAAAAAAGTTAAACCTAGAATGGTAACAGGTACTAATTTCTACTCTTTTAGTATTATTTTCTCTGTAGTAATTTTGTTACTATGGTCTACATAGGATATAACTATTACAAGTTTTATTTTAGATTATGCTACTAAATCACCCGAAATCTTACTTTTCTCCTCAAAAACTGAAGTGCAACATTTCCAAAAAATATCTCCCCCCGCCCAAAAAAAATCCGTTAAGTGAAAAACTGCAGGGGACTAGCCAAAACATCTCAGTTTGTATCGGTAAGTGAATGTTTCTCCCCTCAACTCTATTTCCGGTCTGTTTCATCTAAAACCCACAGTGAAGACAGCAAGTCCAAATCAACTTGAGAGTTCCCAAGGAAAGCTGTGGCCTCCTGCAGCTCTCCTGGAAGGGGAGCGCGTACCTGGGGGGTCCAGGCATGCCCCTCACCCGACCTGGCTGTCCTAAGGGTCATATACAAACAGTCCACCCTGATGAGGATATGTTGTTTTTTTCCCTCAACAAGGCTTTCGATGTTTTTTCTTCTGAGTTGGGAAAGTATGACTTTTATGCACTCTTTTCAGAGTAGTTAGAAACAATATTTAAAATTTTCTTTTATTGCTTTTATAAAAAAATTACAAAGGTAATTCATCTTAACACAAAAGCCAAAAAAATATATTCGAAGTACCCCTTCATCCCCAAAGCTGACCACTCTACCTTAAAAAGGAACTACTTCAAGTCAACACTTCATTATACATCCGTTAACACTTGGTTACATATCCGTGTAGATATATAGTAAAAACCATTTCGGAAGCGCCACATTTCATTTACCCTCCAAGTTAGGGTCCATGATGAAAAGTGATATGAGAAAGGGAAAAGAAAGCAGGAAAGTTTTTCTGTTTCTTTGTCCTGTGCCTAAATTAAATAGTAAGACATGAGAAAGAATACTGTTTCACCTCTCGGTCATCAACAGCCACAGCCCTGGAGCAGGACAGGAGTGGATTCTGGCCCTTCCTCTCTCATCACCGACATAAACCCTCTGAGAGCCTGGAAGTCCCAATCCTCAGTGTCCTCCCTGTCTTCCCCGGTCTGGGAGCCACTTCCTTGAGGCGTCTGACAATCCAGAAGTGAGAGTATGCACTCCTCCTTAGAGTACCATGTCGCCATGTTGGCTTATAAAAGGAAAGCCCTGCCTTTAAGTGTTTAAAACATTTTGCAAACACGAAGCAGGATGATGCCAGTTGCTTCTCCTGCTCAGCACTGCACAGACCGCTCCAGACACTGAGTTCCTCACTGACTCTGGAGCTCAAGGCTTAAGCCAGCTCCGCAGGCGGCCAGCAAGCCCCAAAGAACACGAAGCATGTTGTTCTGAAGGCCAGGCTGTATCCCTCAACTCCAGGGATGGGAGTTTTACCTCAGAAAATATAAGGCAGCTCAGGGCAGTGGAAAGAGACCTAGATTTGGAATCAGAATGACAGGGTCAGACATTTCTCACCAGCACTCAGACCTTCAGTGACCTTCCCGAGTCATAACGTCTTCATCTATAAAACAGGGATCCCAATATCCTAGGGTTATTGTGCAGCAAAAACGAGATGACACATGTAAGTGTGTTCTAAAATGTGCTTTAAAAAATATATATAGATTGCACTTGAACCCTCTATCCTCTATATTATAAAAATTAGAAGCAGGTGTATTGACTTGGCCACGGAAGCTACATTTCTCCACAAAATCTTCAAACGTACACTTATCAGTCATGGATAACTAATTTTATAATGTATCACATTAAAATATAAACCTAACTTAACAAAATTACTTTATTATTAAGTGGTTTGTTTTCATATAAAATGTATAAAAATGTCTAATTCTTATATACTGTTTTTTTTCCTGCAACGAGTATGCTTTGAATTCATTAATTTAGAAAGTAAGAGAAATTAGAGAGAAAATTAGCCAAAGGCAAACAATTATGATTCAGTAAATTATAATTAAATAAAACTACTTGAGAAATAAAGAATTTATTTTTATATAAAATTTCTAGCTTGCATATTTCAGAAAATTTAAATTAGATTCATCATTAGCAATCATGTCTGCTATAGATGATATATAAACATGCATGCTATATCTATGCATATATAATAGGTATAAAATTAGGCAAGATGGCTATAAATACACAAACTAGTCTCTGAATTGTAGGTAGATTATATTCTGAAAGTTAATGAGTAAAATGGCTTATTAACAACTTGGGTATATTTTCTTATACAAACAACATTAACATAATGTTGTGGGCCCAGACTACTTCAGGAAAAATCCATATGACCCATAATTCGCCATAGGGATTAATAACTAGACAGGGACAAGAGTCGTCCATAAAAAATATACACCTTCCCTCGTTGGTGCCCCCACGCTCTTTCAGTGATTATTGGAGAGCTGGAAAGGGTGGTACACAGGACTGTGTTCTGAGAGCCCAGAGAACAGATGACAATTTATTTACTTTTAGAGGAAAAAACAAACACAAAAGATCAGGAACAGGAGTAAAGAATGATGGCAGAGATGGCATATGCTATTTTCTGCTACACAGTAACATAATTATTAGCCAAAAATAACACTAAATAGAAGAACTAAGCAAGCTGGGATTCATAGGAAGTCAGAGGAGGTTGAGAAATTAGAAGAGGACTAGGAAATGTTGGCACTGTGGCTGCCGTGGTAAGTGGAAAAAGAGGAGAGACTTAACGGGAATGTTTCCTTTTCTTCCTAATACCACACCTTCTTGTCTCCAGAAGGATTGTCCTGGGGTAGTCATAAGATGATCCAAGAGCAAAATGAGAAGCACTAAGAGAAACCTGGGGGAAAGGGGGGAACAGTTCCATAGATGGTAGTACCAGAGTTGGTACTGAGGGAGAAAAAGGAAAGTCCAAGTGCATTCCTTGAAAAGGGTACCCAAAGCCATGGCTGTCTGTGAACCTTAGTGAGAAGAACCCAAGAGAGACAGCGGCACTTGATCTCTCCCTCTCTCCCTGCCAGCCTCCCTGGTCTCTCTTATTTTTCTTCTTGGTCTACTGACCATTTTTTCTTAGTGACCTAACTGGATCTTCCTCCTTCCAACTTCTCTGATTGTTAGCCCTGGGTCCCAGATCTCAATCAAGATCCGCCCCCCAAAAAAAAATCCAAATCAGTTCCATCCTGGCATATACATACTATCACTGCCACAACAACTCCACCTCCAGTCTCTCCTTTGAGTTCCACATTCTTATGTATCTTTTACTTCTGCTAGGTGATCTCTTGAAGGCATCTCAAAAGTAATACGTACAAAATATTTCAGAGGCCTCTTGACGCTCCCCCTAATTCAACCCTCTCCCAGGGTTCTTTTTCTCAAAGAGTCACTCTCTTATTCACACAGTGGTTCGGGTCCACAGCCTGGGAGATGTCCTTGATTTTGTTTCTCTCGCATCTCAGATTCGATCCATCAGTGACCCTTCAGGTTCTGTTTTTCATATGGTTCAACTCAGCATCTTCAAAATAGATGCCAAGTCCAATTAGGTGAGCCTAATTCCACCTGGAACTACTGTTGTGGCATTCTAATTTTCCCCTTCCACTCCTCTCATCCTTACAGTCCATTCTTGGCATAGCAATGCTGCGAATGTGTAAGTCAGGTTACATCCCTTCAAGCTCAGGACCCTCCAAAAACTTATTATCACACGACACCAAAGCCTTTCTGGGTGATCTGGCCTCTGGTTACCTCTGCCTTCCTCTCCTTCCTCTCGCCCCTCACTCATTCAGCTCCCGGCATAATGGGCTTCTTGCTCTTGCTGGATCATGCAAGACTTATTTCTGTCTTTGAACAGAAAGGCTGTGCCTCTGCCTGATGGGCAATTCCCTAGAAATTTTCACAGCCTGCTCCCTCGAGTCACACAAATACCATAGATTCTTCCCTGGTTAACCTATCTAAAAAGTCATCTCTCCTCCATACCCTTATGTGCTTTACTTTACATCACAGCCTTTATTACTACCTGATGTTATGTTACATACTAATTTATCGTCTTATCATTAGACTGTAAACTTTAAGAAGGTAAGGATTCTGTCCAATTTGTTCCCTACTGCTCCCCCTGAGCCTAAAATAGTCCTGACCTCGTAGCTACGTTAATGCTCATTGTTGACATCCCAAATCTTTCATTTTTCACAAGTGAAAAATATTAGTTAATCCCATTGATATGTAAAAATCACATCTTACAAAGGAAAAAAATGTTATGGTACTTGGACATTAATCCACCTTTCAGAATGTATTTTGCATGATTATTTTTTTAGTAATGATTTTCAAAACCAGTTTGATTTTTCAAATGCTTTTCAGACTTTTAAAAGTAAATACTTTCTAAATGTACACACTAGGACAGGGGAGAAAAAATGAAAAGGCTGACAAATTCTTTACTCTTATATTTTTAAAATGTGTTCTGAGATTTAAGAAGTAATTATGTAACTCTTCCTACTAAGATTTTGTTAAATAATTTACTATTTGACAGTTTGTGTCACAGTTTTTCACACTATATCTGGAGTTATGAATGAAACTATAAATGGCCTACACTATGATCTAAAGTAGAAATCCCAAGGGTAGAGTAAAATAGAAATCCCAAGGGTAAACTGTTTGTTTATATTAACAGGTTAAACACCATACATTTATCAACTATCTAGAAGAAATATTATGAATAAATGCTAATACCTTTCAAGAGTTATGAAAGTGAGCATTGCATGTCATTTATTTATGCTATGTACTCAGTGGCATGAATGTTATTAATAAACAGCTGATGCTTATAGCGCGCTTACTTTGTGCCAGGTACAATCTGAAGTCTTTGATAAACTCATCTAATCCTTGAAACACCTTTACAAAACAGCTCTATTTTACAGATGAAAATACTGAGGCCTTGAAAGGCTGTCTGCCCAATAACACACAGATAGAAGATGGCAGATCTAAGATTTGAAACTAAGCAATCTAGCCCCAGAACATAAAAAGTTAACCACCAAGGAGTTATATCACATGTTCTTTGCTCTGTGATTCTGCCCTCCAGGTGTATTTCACTTAGCAAAGAGGTTTTTCATATGTAACAGATTATCAATAATGGGAAATTCTTTCCTAAACTGTACTTTGAAGGTAGCTAATCACCTTTTGATTTGAAAATTATGGTCATGGAAAGTAATTTATTTAACACATTGCTCATCTTCAATTATTTAAAGGCACACTCATTAAAATACATTTCACAGGGGCTTCCCTGGTGGTACAGTGGCTAAGCTTCCACGCTCCCAATGCAGAGTCCTGGGTTTGATCCCTGCCTGTTCAGGAAGCTAGATCCCACAGGCCTCAACTAAAAACCAGCACAGCCAAATCAAAAAGTTAATCTTTTTTAAAAACCATGTTTAACAGAAAATACATTTCCATTAGTAAAGTTGAATGTGTATAATTTCTAGACAGATTATTTTCATAAAAAGTAAGCTACAAATGATTGTAACTTACAAAAATTTACAATTAATATCTCACCCTAAATTCCAAACTACAGATATCTTACCAACAAACAGATATTGTTTAAATTTTTTCTTTTTTTAACATAATTTGAACAGTCAAAACCCATATAAAAATGTCAAGATGTATGCTAATGATATAACCTGCTTTTTAGGGTCTTAGAGACCAAAATTTTGCTGATTTATTCTTTGATTTCTAACAACTGTAAAATCATTCTCACTGGAAAGCAGAAACCACAGAGATTTTTTTTTTAATTACACTTTAAAACTCTTCAGAACAGAATAATATGCATGTACTAAGCCCCAAGAGGATCAATTTCTTAACCACCTACCTTTTAATATCTTAAATGTCTCTGTTATTAATACACTGTCTTTTTATACACACTACTATGTATAAAATCAGAGAAGGCAATGGCACCCCACTCCAGTACTCTTGCCTGGAAAATCCCATGGACGGAGGAGCCTGGTGGGCTGCAGTCCATGGGGTCACTAAGAGTCGGACAGGACTGAGCGACTTCACTTTCACTTTTCACTTTCATGCATTGGAGAAGGAAATGGCAACCCACTCCAGTGTTCTTGCCTGGAGAATCTCAGGGATGGGGGAGCCTGGTGGGCTGAAGTCCATGGGGTCGCTAAGAGTCGGACAGGACTGAGCGACTTCACTTTCACTTTTCACTTTCATGCATTGGAGAAGGAAATGGCAACCCACTCCAGTGTTCTTGCCTGGAGAATCTCAGGGATGGGGGAGCCTGGTGGGCTGCTGTCTGTGGGGTTGCACAGAGTCGGACACGACTGAAGTGACTTAGCAGCAGCGTGTATAAAATAGATAACTAATGAGAACCTACTGTATAGCATAGGGAACACCGCTCAGTGCTCTGTGGTGACCTAAATGGGAAGAAAATCTAAGGACGACGGGATATATACACATATCTGTGTATATATATGTATGTGTGTGTATAAATATATACATATATATATGGCTGATTCACTTTATTGTACAGCAGCAACTAACACATTGTAAAGCAACTATCAGATCAGATCAGTCGCTCAGTCGTGTCCGACTCTATACTCCAATTAAAAAAAATACATTCTTTATAAGGTACATAACCTAAAAAGACCAAAAAATAATAGCTTTCAAGAATTTAAAGGGTGCCCAATCTACCAGAAATCAAAGTTACCCATCTATAAACTAACTGCCAAATAAGGCTATCACCTACTAAACATATAAGCTAATAATTTTTAAAAAATCACTGTCAACTTCCTATATGTTAGATTGTCCAACACTCTGCATTCTACAGGCATGCTTTGCACTCCAGCTGTAGCAGTAAAATTACTGAAGCTGTAATTCTCTTAATATTTAAATAATATATTAAAATTTAATTTTCAGCACCTGGAAGAATCTGTTTGTGTGCCAGCAAATGAGGTAGCTGGGCCTGGAGCTCCTATACATATGGGACTCAAAAACAACCTATCACAAATAATTACTAAGCTACAGCAGCTGTAGTCACCACAGTAGTCATTTAAAAATCAGGTCAAAGTTGCTTGAATTCTTTTCCATTTTCAAGATACCATGCGCATAAATTCTGTGGTGTTTATCTATTTTCCGCATTTTGTAAATTATTTATTTTTACTGATAATTGTAGATTGAGGTGGAAAGGGCAGCAAGGGCATCTTGTGATTTTTTTTTTTTAATAAGTTGGGCATGTTAAAAGAAATTAAGCTCCTGATTTCTCAGGTTCTTTAAACGGCTTACATGAAAGTGCCAATCTGAAAGCACATATATTTGTTCAATCAGTTTACAGGAAGGACATATTCTGTGAATAAAAAAACAAACAAAAAACTAAGGTATATTTACTGCTGTATGGATCTGGTGTCCACACACATTCTGTGTGCATGAAATGAGTCTAAACAAAGATATACACATACATCATCAATAAGATATCCTTCCATGTATTCTCTCTATATTTTTCCAAACCATGATGCCATCTGGTCCATGTATAAAAGAAAATAATTTAAATTTTATAATTTATTGAATTTGAGCAAATTACTAGGGGAGGGGACTACTGAATTGAAGGTTCAAAAACATTTAATATTTTAGACACTTTCACTCACGTCTAAGAAAGTAAAACTGTTTTAAAGAAAGTCTTACATAGACACAATTCCTAAGTTCACAACCCTATCTAAAATTGGATAGGTATTACATCTCCCCTCTATTTCTCATTATTCCTAATGTACTTACTGAGAAATAAAAACTCCAGAGAGCACGGACCATCTTAGAATTTTTTTCCCATCACTTTAGTGAGAGTCACATTCCTTTACCCAAAAGCTCTAGATAAAACAAAAATTAATCTGAAAAGTGTCTTTAGTAAAAGGATGACAGAAGCAATAAACTCCATACAAATAGAAAATTTAATTGCTTTATTTTTAGATTTCCAATCCAATTCTTGGATATGGAAAAAGGTATAAACATCTGTTTGGGGGAAGCATCAAATAACATCCTACACCTGATATTTAGGAAGAAAATAAATTAAGATTTTTGTTGTGGTTGTTGGAGGGAAAGATGGGGATTAGAAGAAAGGAAAAAATGTACCAAGAATTTATACACTATTACCTTCAATCATTTTGATGCGAGTCATTCATACCACCACCATGCTAACAAGACATCCAATTTACTAAACAATGAATACTGAAAATACATTTAAAAAGGTACAAATGACTGTCCAAAGAATGACACTGAAAAATATTAAGTAACAGCTCTACCTCGAGATAAGCCTCGCCATTAAGGAGTTTTAATGAAGAGAGCCTTCAAAGGCTAAATCAGGAGGCATTGATTAGATTGCCTCTAACTTTGTGTTTTGACACCTTCGTCTTTCGTGGCATTATATTGTCTCTGTGCATCTTACAAAGCAAGCATTTTACTGGGCCCACACAAGAACAGGAGACAGCAACGCTTATAAAAGAGACTGTCAAGGGTGTGAGCCAAAATGGGTCTCATTTGGATTTCAAGTGAAGAAAACTCCTAATGCATTTCATTACAATGTATGCGAACCTCTGAAAAGAAGGATGGATTGGGATTCTCATCCCCATTAATTTATTGAAATGGATTCAGTTTTTTCTTGTATATCAAGAGAGACCATGTGTTTCAAGCAAGGTAACAATATTATAGTCCCAATAACCAAATATGCCATGATTCAGTATGCTCTTCTGTGAGATAAAGAGGATGCAATTTTCCTGATAATTGGGATTGGAGTTTAAAAATAAATCCTACAATAGCATGGCAACAAATAAATAGTCTTTGTTAGTATCAGTTTTAAAGATATGATCAAGCTGCTATACAACACAGGGATTGATTCAGGCTTTGTTATCAGAGCAGGCTTTTTACCATTTGAAATCCTATTTTTTCCCCCGCTACTGTCATTCACATATTGACTTTTTACTTCATTGAGGAATTGTGTGCATAACGTAATTAGGATAACACCAAAGAAAGAGTCATATTTTATTAAAAGATAGTGAAAAGAGAATGAGACAAAGTCATAGCATTTTAAGCACTGTATTGAGGTCTATGTATACATTCCTTCATAAGAATGTTCTAGTCATCAAGGTACCTATTAGGTAATTCATGATTTTTAAAGAGGTGCTTATATTTGGCTGATTTGCCAACTTCATTAAAATGATACCCACCATTCAAAAAATTTCTATCACTAACCACAGAGAAATGCCATGATCTAATGCTTTTAGACATCCTAAATAATTTCATAAATCTACAGGATTACAAATATAAGACATATGCTCTCATTGCTCTTTAACACCATTAACATTTAGAGATGATTGATTATGTTATACCAATAACATTCAGTGAATTCAAAGCTGATCTATTTTTTATGTAAATCACACAACCTGCTAGTCAAATTAAAGGTTAAATATACATAAAGTCTTAGAATAAAATACAGATAATCTTTCACATGGAACATGGACCCATGATGCACATACTCAAATGTAATAGGATCCACAAATTCACAGGTTGCTTACTAATTAAATCCAGAAAACCAGCATGAGCAGGTCCTCCTTATGTTGTTATACATTTTATTCCAAATGGGGATAATATATCCACAGCAAAGTAGAATTGCAAAATATAGCTAGAAAACACAATTGGGAATAACTGTACATTTACAAACTTGGAAAGAACCCTCTGTAAACAAATTCATATTCCTCATTTAAATTTTCCCAAAGATCTAACTATAAAATAGACACAGTAAGAAAACGTATAAACAAAATATTCAGCATGTGTACATACATGTTGATGTATGTGTGCGTCCAGATATTCTTCAAGCAACAGAAAACTATATGCAAAAATTCTAACAGCAAATCTCAAGTCTAGTATATGATTATTTTTTCAAGTTTGTACATCTTCCTGTAATACAGACAATAGAGGGATTTTTTGATGAATTGTAATTAAATTAGAGTGATGTATGTTCCTTATTTTTATCTTGACAGTTCTTGTATTCTCAGGCAGAGCCTATTACACACAAATATACAGCATGTTACTTGTTGAATAATGTATTGCAAGGACTTAAAATTACCAGGGAGTTGCCTAAGATCTACATGTGAATACATATTTTGGCCTTAATTTTCATCAGTGCATTTCTTCAGCTGAGTATATTTTATAATCCACCAGCAAAGCAGTTAATATCAGTTTTTTTCAGGATATAACAAAGATAATCATACCATCTTTATGATATAAACTTTATGACATTCTGAATAAAACTGACAAGTATAAAATCTGATCCATAAAATAAGTGATATACTTATGTTAATTCACCTTTTAAAAGATATTATGTGTTGCTCCGTTTTTTTGACAAGGCTTCCATTCATACTAGAGACATGTTGAAAAACACTATATTTTCTCTCAATAAGGAAAATCACTTTACCCACTATCATGCTTGTTCTGTCTCAATAAAAAATCAATCATCAAATGCTTGCTTCCAAGTTTTACTTGTTAAACTGCCAATTTATGCATGCAGTTTGGCTCAGCAGAATTTCACTCAGTACCATTTCTTTCATTATTATAATTCTGTACATCTCATAAAGTGTTTTAAACTCAGGGGGTAGGGGAAGTTATGAAAGTTTATATGTGCTTCTATGCAGCAATTGATGTTAGGGTTAAAATACAGTGGTAGGATGTAGTTCCAAATAATCATTTTTAAAGAAAAAGAAAAACCATATCTTTCTGTGGTTTTTCAAAGTAATAAAGGCCTGATTGATCCCACTGACTAAGGCAATTGAATCGGTTGTCTAAATGGTAGCAACGTCAATGTCAGATATGTGGTTATCTTTTCATCTGGGCCCACTCTTGAATGTAAAAATCAGATGTTTGAAGGACATTTCACTGACCTGTTATGGCCTCTACGACTCTCAAGCACAATACTAGTATTCCTTATATAAGTGCCACATTTTGGATAAAAACCATTTCATCAATGATGCCTTTGCGACATCTGGCGGTCCTTAGGATATATAAAAATTACTTTTTGTTTTTCCAAATCTATCCGTACTTGAAATTCCAGACCAAAAGCCTTTGATACCCCCTAGCGGGGGCACAAAAGCACTCTGGCCTGTAAGCTAGGACGTGGACTACCATGAATCCATATGGTGCAAAAGGTCACAAATCTTGAGATGTGGTGACATCATGACAATAAGACACTTTTTAGACAGAAGCTGACCCATTTTGAATATAAAAAGGACCCTGATCACATGTTCCCACACATTTAATACTATGGAGAAAAAAGAAATATGCTAAGTGCTCTACACAGACACTGAGCAGTGGTGTTTAAGGGCACCTAGAGTTCTCAGACTTGAGGAATACTAACCAGAGATTCCTTGCAAGATTACTTTAAATCATCTCTGCGTCCTGGTTCTTTATAAGTTGATGCTCAGCAAATGTTAATAAGCGGAGAAGAAGTGGCTGAATCACAGGGTGCATGTTTCTATGCAACTTCTCCTTCTTTTTTAAATTATTAATCCAGCCATACTGAAGCTTGTCCTACATGCTTCAGCCTCTATTTATATTTCTAGCAAAGCACGGAACTTGAATATCACTTTATGCAGAAGAAAAAACTGCCCTTTGGATTTTTATTCTTGTTCTACAGCCAATTCAGGATGAGGAAGGGGGAATAAAAATTCATTTCCATCTCTTCATTACACTCTCTACAGGTATATTTGCTGTCCACACTGAGAAATCATGAGTTCACTAATTCTTTGCTCAGCAGGAGGAAATTACACGCACTGTACAGTTGATTTTTCATTTATTCTATGTCTTGGTGAAGTAGCACACTTGACAGCAATAAGATCAAATTCAAGTGCACTGTGCTTATTTTCTATTTTCAACCTTCCTCTCAAATATTTATCTGAAAATCTATATCATTTTGGCTATAAACCAGTACTTTCAAGGGGTTTTCCAGAGAAAAGAACCTAGTTTTTCCAGATTTTGTTTTATAGCCAATATTTAATATGTATCTCATTTTTGATTTTTCAAGTGATTAATAATTAATAAGCAGTCAGTGTAATAGATAGCAGATTCACTTCTCCTGACACAATACTAAGATTTATTATATATATGCATACATTACTTTCATTCAAGATATTTCTGTTTCATAATTGAATCAATTTATTTTTATTTATTAAAAAAATATAGAAACTATCCCTGTAGAGATGAGCTTGAATTTACATGTAACCTTTTAAAATTTCATATATATTAAAAATTATCAGATGTCTTCCATTAGTTACATACTGCTCTTAGGGTGGCAATGACTTCCCTTGTTCGTATTAACAAATTGAAATTAGAAATGGATATACTTACCTTTTAAAATTATCCCATGTTCTCCAATTTGACAATACAGGATCATATAGAACAATAAAGTAAATAGAGCTTGATACTGCATTCCCTTGTAATTGTTTAAAAGGATCTTATGTAATTGAGAAGGCAGTATGATACAAAAAACACCAGTGTGCATTATTTTTAAAAAGATATGAGGAAAAAAAGTAAAATAACCTATTATCACTATATTATTCATTAATATTTTAGATTATAAGATGGTTTGATAAATAATAAAGTAAAAACTATAATGAAATACATCGAGTAAAATTAATGACATTTAATCAAATACCACTCTTTGCCTAAAACATTCATAAATATTACAATAGAAGCTAAAAGAAACTGACAACAGACATACCTTTATAATAATATGGATTAAATCTTTTAAAATGTTAAAGCAATAATTTTGATGAAGAATAATACCAAATACATAATCCTCCTACCTGTAATTACACACAAAACTAGCAAAAAATGTTTTCAATATGACTACACATATAGATATAAAAAGTAAAGTCATAATTCTACAGTAAATTTCATTTTCTTGATCTGTCTTTTAGGAATATATTTGTAGGATATTATGGAGAAATTTTAGTATGCAACTTCCAGGGCCACACCAAGAATTACCAAAATAAATTCTGCCCTCAACTCTCAATACAAATAAATGGAAATTTTGCTACATTATCTAAGTGTTTATTAAAGTTATTTTGTTTTGTGAAGGCCATGTTGGAAGCACCAAAAAAGGTGAAAAGACATAGAAGAATTAAGAAGAGTAAGAAAATTAAATGGAAATCAGCAAACAACTAAGTGATGTTAAATATGGAAGGCACTGAAGGAGACCCAACATAAGCATAATTGGTATCTCTTAAAAAAAAAAAAAAGAATTAAACAAATGGAATGGGGAAAATATCCAAAGATATAATTTAAGAAAACTTACCAGAAATAGATTAAGATGTGAATCAACAGATTGAAGGAACACATTCTCTTGGGGAAACTGACACAGAATGATGAACATTCTGCTGCTGGGAAAGACAGAAGGCAGGAGGAGAGGGGATGGCAGAGGACGGGATGTTGGATGGCATCACCAACTCGATGGACATGAGTCTGAATAAGCTTCAGGAGTTGGTGATGGACAGGGAGGCCTGGTGTGCTGCAGTCCACGGGGTCGCAGAGAGTCAGACACGACTGAGCAACTGAACTGAACTGACTGACTGATACACATCAAGACATAACCTGTGAGAGAACTGATCTTCAAAGGTGAAGGAACAACTGTTTTTGTCTTTCGAGTTTAAATATCAAGTTACTATAAGAGGGAAAAAATTGGCTGGCTACTTAAAAGGAAACGATACTAACGAGAGTCCACAGAAGAAATGAAGAGCACCAGAACAGGTGAATACACTGGGTGATAAGTTTTAAAAGACTAAATAGATATCACCACCCTTTCTTTACTCTTCACTATTTTCTCAACTTTTTAAAAAGAATAGGTTCATAAAGTAGTACTCAAAAATGAATTATTGGGTTTAAAACGTATATAGATTTAATACATATGGCAATAATAGCACAAAAAAAGAGGGAAGAAATGGAAAAATATAGGAGCAAAGTTCCTATGAAGTAAATTGTAAAAAGATGCACATTTTAATACTGAGAGCGACTAATAAGGAAATAAGTCAAAAAGTAGGAAAAATTCAGTTGAGGGGCAAAATGTTCCAGGACAGGACAAATCTGCTACCAAACTAATCTACCATTCTTAATGAGATTCAATGCATGCTTTCACAAGATTTGTTTGGATACAAAAAACCTTTCAGCTCTGAAAATTCTCTATTCTTTTCCCACTTTGGAGACTCTGTATGTCTAATCTCTGGTATGGAAAAAAACTACCCAGGTGTTCCCTGATATTTAAATAAAATGTTTAGTTGAATTAACATATGATATGTTCTTAGCCTATATGTCAATACATATCATTTATATAAAATCATTTATACAAAATGATTAAAAACAAATTTTGTTCCACATATGTCTATTATTCTAAACATTAATTATGTGTTAATATGAACATTGATATGTATTTCATTTGTCACAGTTCAGGGCCCCCAAGTATTCTTTTCTTATGTTGTTTTAGGTTCAGGTCAATGGAAGACAATACAACAGCCGAAATGATTAAGCTAATAAGATTAATATCAAACTGCTACAATAAACTATATTAATTACTCTGACATATGTGAAAAAGTTTACAATGGATACACGTTAATGACCTTCAGCTACTCTAGAAGGCACATGGAGTTATACAGACCTTACTTGGAGTATCAAATACAAGCATCAATTAAGAGCCTTAATGGAGTCAAGTTGGAGTGGGAAAAAGTAAAATGCAGCAAAATTTTATAGTTTGCAAAAGTCAAATTCTACAACCATTCACCAGTATACTAGGACTAGAAAAGGCTTGAGATGTACTAATTAGGTACAAAAGAACACAGTCCGTAAAGATCTCTATATTTACTGTCTATTGTTTTCAAGCATAAACCTGCTCTTGGACTCCATAATTTTAGTCTGATGTTCTTTCTTTCAAAGATGTTTCTTTCTGTTAATGAGGAGAAGCCTGTTTATGATAGCCTGAAAAAGTAAAAGTTCCAAATATAAAATGATACTATTTGCTAATAATAAAATAGAAAACACTAATCATTAAAGATTGTCCTTTAAAAGGGCAAAAAAACTAATATTTATAAAGGGAAATTGTTTTATAAATCTTACTACATAAAAAACTTCAATTTTCAAAAAAAAAAAAATCATTAGGAAAGTGAAAAGGCAAGCCAAGGAGTAGAAGATATTTGCAACAAAGGGTTTGTATCTCCTCATCCATACATCTATTTATCTATATATTTTTTCATACAAAACAATAAAGAAAAAACATCAAGAGGCAAATAGGCAGGAGGCTTAAAGACATTTCACCAAAGAAGATATCTAAATGCTTAAAAAATAAATGAACAAAATGTTCACCATCGTCAGTAATGACATTTGTCAGAATTTCTATAACCATGTTTGTACTGGTGAGGATATGATGCAGTGAGAACTCATATACTTGTAACGGGCAATATACTCTAAGGCCTAGCAATTCTACCTGTATGTATACAACACAAATTGCCTACACATAATACCAAGATTCATATACATGAATGTTCCCAGCCACATTATTTATAACAGCTAAGAACTGGAAACCATCTAAATGTTCATCAACAGTGGAATGGTTGAGAAACTGAATGTTATCATAAAATGGGATACTCTACAACAATGAAAATGTACAACCTTCAGTTATATTCAATTGGATGGGTGAATCTCACAAACATAGCAAAAGCTAAAATCAATTAAAAATGTATGATTTTACTTATGATAAGTTTTTTAAAAGAGCAAATTACCCATCCCCCCAAAAAACAGAAAACAAGTATGTCAAGGATCTGGAAAAATTGGAACCTTTATGCACTGCAAGCGGAAATGTAAGATGTTTCAGTCACTGTGGAAAACAATGGTAGTGCTCAAAATATTAAGCATAGAATTACTATATGATACAGCAATTCCACTTCTGAGTACATACTCACCAAGATTGAAAGCATAAATTTCAACAGATAGTTGTAAACCCAAGTTCATGGCAACATTATGCACAATAGCCAAAAGGCAGAAGAGATCCAAGTGCCCAGCAACAGATAAATGAATAAACAAAATGTGGTATATAAACACAATTGTATCTAACATGGCCTGAAAAAGTAAGGACACTCTGTCAGATACTACAATATGGATGAGCCTAAAGAAATGATGCTAAGTGAAATAAACCAGTCACAGAAAGACAACAGTAACATAACTCCACTCACTTGAGATACCTAAAAGAGCAAAATTAATAAACACAGAAAGTAGGATGGCAATTGCCAGGCTGGGGAGAAGAAAGGAATGGGGAGTTATTAGTTAATTGATAAGAGTCCTGGGTTGGGAAGATGAAAATGTACTGAAAATGGGTAGTGGTGATGACTGTAAAATAAAGTGAACTACTTACGCCACTGAATTGTACATTTAAAAAAAAATTTTAATGGCAACTCTTACATGTATGTTACCACAATTAAATAAAACACAAACTTGCACTGAAGTGTTAGAAGTAAAGATAGTAAAAAAAAAAAAAGAAGAAGAAGAAGTAAAGATAGTGCTTAATCTTTGGGAAGAAGGGAGAGGATAGTATTTAGAATGGATCATGGGGGTGGGGTAGATTCAAGGGTGCTGGCAATGCTCTGTTCCTGAATATTGGCTATCAGTGGTGGTAGATGAATATTTGCTTTAGGACAATTCATAAAGTGTCACACTTAAGTTTTATGTCCTTTTCTGTTATATTTTACATTAAAAATAGCATGTGTATATTACAGGCATGTTTGGGCTTCCCAGGGGGCGCTAGTGGTAAAGAACCTGTCTTCCAATGCAGGGAACATAAGAGATGGGTGTTTGATCCCTGGAGCGGGAAGATCCCGTGGAGGAGGGCATGGCAACCCACCCCAGTATTCTTGCCTGGAGAATCCCCATGGACAGAGGAGCCTGGCGAGCTGTTACACTCCACAGGGCTGCAAAGAGTTGGACAAGACTGAAACAACTTAGCACGCACGCATTGTAAGAACGTTAACATTCAACAGAAGGTTTGAATCATGTATCATTACAACTTGTATTTTGCCAGCAATCTGGAGTGAAAAGGACTCAGGCGGTGGAGTCAACCATCCCCTTTGACTTGAATTCCACCCTGGTCGTGTAAAAACTGTGTGACATTCAGCAAACCCTTATCTTCTTTCAACCTATTTCCCTAAAAATATGACAAGTGTTTAACACAAAGTTCTGAGAATTAAAAGTTTGTGTAAAAATGTACAGCGTGTTGCCAATCAAGTAACAAGTGGTCTAACGTGGTAAACGTATGAGGCTCCATAGGCTTTCCTTAGAAGACAAATTTCTTCACATTTTAAAATACGTTTTCATTGGATAGTCAAGAATATTCTTGTGTGGAAACCAGCTATGAAGAGTACAGATCAAGTTAAAAACTTCCCCAAACTATGTCATTTGAGAAGCTATAGTTCATTCTTTCCATTTAATTAATAAAATTAAAAAAATAAGCAGACTGGATTTATAACTTTGCTGTGAGGGTATATACTTCAAAAATGAGAAGAGACAATAAAACCAAGAAACAACAATTAGTCAAATGTTTTTAAAGAGCTATTTATTAGAATAATGAAAGAAAAATTTTACCTTTTAAGCATTGCTACTACTTAACATTTTAAAAGATTCCTTTTGTATGCAAAAGACAATGGGCCAATCTGATTTTCTATATACCATTTATAGAGGTTTAACTGTATATCATATAAAGCTTCCAGTTTCATCCAAATCTACTGTTAAATTACCCATGTAATTATCCCAGTAGAAATCATTATACTTTTTATTATTAATTTTATTAACACTTTACTGGTAGGAGTCTGGGTATATTGAAATGTACTTCTCAGAGTTTTCATTATGACAAGTAAAGGGAACACTTTATTATTTTACAGGGGGAGAAGTGTGTAATTACTAAGCCACTAACAATATAGGTAAAAAATAAATGGCCATTAGGCTTATTTCAAAGCATACTTTTCAAAGATTCCAATGGCAGCAACTTTATACATATATTTCCATTGAAATGAAGCTAATTCAGTTCTGTATTCCACCTATGATGAGACTATGATGTGACAGCTCTTTCTTCTAATTTCTGTCAACGAGAGTAGTTACTAAAAGTTATGCATAAATGTACACAGATAGGAAAAAGGGGTGGGAGAAGGGGAAATTTTATGAGGATGCTCAAAACAAATGTTTTCAGAGTAATATGAGCAAAAAATATTGTGTGTAAATGGAAATTTCAAAATGCTTATATATCTTTTAGTGGGAATTTTAAACTTTATTATGTTTCTTATATACTTTACTTTCTAATCATACAGCATTATTAACTGTTCTCGATCAAATTAAATTCAGTTAATAAAGGATCACAGGTAAGATATTGATTGAAATTTTGGTACTTCAGTAAATTCTCGGTATATAATTCTCATTTTTCTATTCCCTTTCTACTATAATCTTATTGATTCTCCAACTAATTTCAAATCAAAATAAATACTTACTGAGTGCTTCCTCTGGGCATATATCTATACCAAGAGTAAATCAATTTGATTGCTTCTTAACCAAGAATTCCCAGTAGAATCCTGGGTATATAGAAGTTATATAAATATCAGATAAATATATAATAGCAAATGAAAGTGAAGGAGGAAATTGAAAAAGTTGGCTTCAAACTCAACATTCAAAAAACTAAAATCATGGCATTCAGTCCCAACACTTCATAGCAAATAGATGGGGAAACAATGGCAACAGTGACAGACTTCATTTTCTTGGGCTCCAAAATCACTGCAGATGGTGATTGCAGCCATGAAATTAAAAGACACTTGCTCCTTATAAGAAAACCTATGACCAAGCTAGATAGCATATTAAAGAACAGACACATTACTTTGCCAACAAAGCTCTGTCTAGTCAAAGCTATGGTTTTTCCAGTAGTCATGTATGGACGTGAGAGTTGGACTATAAAGAAAGCTGAGTGCCGAAGAATTGATGTTTTTAAACTGTGGTGTTGGAGAAGACTCTTGAGAGTCCCTTGGACTGCAAGGAGATCCAATCAGTCCATCCTAAAGGAAATCAGTCCTGAATATTCATTGGAAGGACTGATGCTGAGGCTGAAACTCCAATCCTTTGGCCACCTGATGCGAAGAACTGACTCATTGGAAAAGACCCTAATGCTGGGAAAGATTGAAGGCAGGAGGAGAAGGGGACAACAGGGGATGAGATGGTTGGATGGCATCACTGACTCCATGGACATGAGTTTGAGCAAGCTTCCGGAGTTGGTGATGGACAGGGAGGCCTGGCATGCTGCAGTCCACGGGGTCTCAGAGTCAGACAGGACTGAGCGACTGAACTGAACTGATACAATATCAGATAAATACTAGAAATAGCAGAGTTTGTTCAGTTTTACTTAGATAACTATGAAATGGGCCACAGATTAACTCTTTATTAATTTCTAGTTGTAAAAAATTCACCCCCGCCCCCCACATATTCCTACTCAGTTCTTCCAAAGTAACTTTTCAATATCAAGTTAAGGTCAACAAAAGAGTAGTAATCAAAATGCTTTATGGTAATTTATACATAATCTACTAATATTTTGGCAGAACAGAGATTAACAAGGAATGTGAATTAGAGTATGATTCACTAAAGGACATAAACTTTAATCTCTATTTCCTTTTTCACACCCTGGTTTATTTAGTATTTATTTTATCTTTCCAATGGACAGAGAAACAACTAGACTTCTCTGGTGATGCATCATTAAAAAAATACAAAGAGACTAAAACCCAATTAAAATTACGATCTCTTACAGATCAAAAGAAAACCCCCCAAATCAAGCAGTTTACCTGAAGTAAAAATTTCTTTTAGTTAGAAAAAAAAGTATTTACATGGTTCTCCCATCAAAACATATCTACAGATATTATCTTCTTTGTGAAAACACTTCTGAGTGCACAAATCAAGCTGATATACATGCTAAAAAAGTGGATTTTCACTACTGCTAAAGCCTTGACACAGGCCAATTCAATCCTCCTTCCTTTCGTGTAATACAAAAGAATAGATCCTTAAGATAAAGGATATTAAATAACCAATAGAAAACAAAATTAAAAATAAAAACACCAATAGAGATTTTTATGATAGAAAAGGTGGCCAAATTTCTTTACTAAGAAATTTGAATTTTATGAAATAAAATAAACATTTCATAGCAGGCTTGGAGGAACGTTAACATCTCAGACTCACATCTTAAAGACAAAAGAGTTGGAATTTTGCTGTGTTAAAATGTTTATGGATGGGTCTAGTTTGACAATTTAGCCCGTTGGATGTGACTTTCACAGTCTGTTGGCAGTTTGTAGGCAAGCCATCACACCTGTGACGCTGCGGTTGATTAATGAGTCTTTCAGCTCATTGCTACCATCTGAAGGAGGGCTATGGCCTCTCTGAGCTTCACTGGTTTATTCGCCTTAAACTGCGGGCCTGCTGAGGTATCTTCCATAAGAAAATCACACCTGGTTAAAGCTAATGAAAACTTCAATATGTCATTTTCTAGACAAGTCAAAAAGCATGTAAAACTAGACAAAAGATGTATTCAAGTAACATGAATGTAGTTTTGTCATAACCTGCCAATCCAAAAAGTCACATTAAAAAAGTTTTCCTATGACATATTTCAGGGTCGACTTGTCGAGTGGTAATTCTAAATTCTCTGTACTGTAAGAGGGCTTCTACAGTGCCAGCTCTTATGCTGCACACTCTACCTATTTTCATCAGAACTAGGAAGGTTCTAGTTCCCGACCAGATAGCCTTGTAGCTTTAATTGTCTACACATGATCAGTCCCACTGGGAAATTTTTAGGCCTTATCTCGAGATTCTCACCTTCAGTTGTTCTTCTTGAAGTGCGTCTGGTATTCCACGACTTCTCGAGTGCAAGACAGCACTGCTCCTGTCTTCCCCCTAATCTTGCTCTAGAGACTGAAAAGGCTTTTAAAACAAAACCACGTAATGCCCTCCTTACGCTCATGACGTGTGAACTAGAGAAGAGGCAGGTGTACTGTGAAAACAACCTAGTATAAGACAAAACGGTGGGCAATTAAGGACACATGGAAGACAAGAATCTTTTTCTCAGGGTTTCATTCTTTAGCTTCATTTTTGAATCACTTTGAATTTCCAAAACTTCAATAACATTGAAATAAATACTAAAATGTATTTTTAAAGTAAATACTTATTACTCTTTAATCTAGATTTTGCACCAGCATTCCCTTCCACAGTTTACATATTTTATACAAAGTTTAGTTTTAAGTGACAGAAAGACTAAAAAAAAATTCTCAGTACTATCAATAAGTGGGCAGCTAAAAATCACAAGTCTCCATTCTGCCAGTCACCATGTTCTGACCTTTATATTTTTATCACAATCACTGCTACTTCTCCAACGGCTTATTTGATACCTGTATTAAGAATTATAATAAAAGATATTTAGTAGTGTACTAATCTTGTAATGTGGTGATGTTTATTTGGAAGGAATGTTTTTGGCTGATAAAAATATTGATTCCTTCAAGAACTTAACAATGTCAACAATGACTTTTAAGCACTCATGTAGTATTTGATTATTTCAACAAGTTTTCAAATTATTGTATCAATTGTTTCTATTTTGGCTGCAAAGTTAAATCACATGGAAAACTTTTAAAAAGTACCAATGAATGACTGTGCCTCGACTAAGACATGTTTTAGTTTTTTTTTATACTCTTCCCAAGTAACTCTATTAATAACATGTGTCCATGATTAAGTATCACTGCACTGTATAATAATCCTCATGCTCATTTTGCTAACCTAAAAGCGTAAAAAAAACTTGTTCCTACCAAGGAAAAGATATTTCTCAAACTCAGCTGGAAAATAAAGTCATCAGTCTTTAGGGTTCTTAGATCTAGTATTTCAGTTTATAAGAAAATACGCTGGACCATGAGACAGAAACCCTGGGCTTAAGTTGGTATTCTGCTACCTACTAGTTCCACGTCTTCAGTAAGGCCCTCAAGACAAATATTTTCTAAATGATAAAATGAGAAAGTTAAGAGGTCTTCCAGCTTTCAAAGCATGTTCTCAAATGATTTCCAAGGGTGCAGAGTGCTGTTCTTAAATATGAATCAGAGAATCATTGGATTGCATAAATAAAGTTCAGACTTAAGCCACAATGAACAAATGTGCATCACAAAAGCCGTCGCGATCCTCTCCTGTCTGTGCCAGACGTTGCTAATTGATCTTAGCATTACAGAAAAAAGGGGTTCCCCGATGGCTCAGATGGTAAAGTGTCTGCCCGCAATGTGGGAGACCCAGGTTTGATCCCTGGGTTGGGAAGATCCCTTGGAGAAGGAAATGGCAGCCCACTCTGGTATTCTTGCCTGAAAAATTCCATGGATGGAGGAGCCTGGTAGGCTACAGTCCATGGGATGGCAAAGAGTCGGACACAACTGAGCGACTTCATTTTCACTTATAGAAAAAAAAAAAAACAAAAAACAACACTCTCCTGGAGTTTTCACTCATGATAAAACTATATTCTATTTGGGAGTTAAGTACTTATGCACTGTTGAAGGAGTTCAGGACAGGCACCTCAAAGTATGCTGCTTTGGTGTACTGATTATTTTGAGCTGAAGATATCTGAAACAGCCTGTACAGGGAGAGGAATTCTCTGAACTCTCCTATCTGCCTAAAGACAGAGTCTCCGAAAGGAACTCAATTACCATAAATACCCTTCCCAGATGTATCATTAACCTGGGAAGACTGATTGTTCTCACAGGAGAAGAGATTAGAGGTCAACACCACACCCAAACTATCTGGGTTTGTCTGATAATGTCACAAACTATCACATTGTTATTCAGTCGCTAAATTGTGTCTGTCTCTCTGCAACCCCAAGGACTGTGTAGCCTGCCAGGCTTCTCTGTCCATGGGTTTCCCAGGCAAGAATACTGGAGTGGGTTGCCATTTCTTCATCTTCCCAACCCAGGGATCAAATTCGCATCTCCTGTGTCTCCTGCATTGGCAGGTGGAATCTTTACCCCTAAGCCACCTGGGAAGCCACACAAACTATCACACTTCACAATATTCTTCTAAAAACTGGTTCTTCTTTCCTAAAAATCTTTTACTCTCCCATAAGTGGCCTACATTCCTTCTCCCCTTCATCTGCTAAGATGATATATAAGTTCTCAAATCTCACCATTTTGGAGGGTATTCACTTTTTCTCCCTGGCAATACACCTGTGCAATAATATTAAAGACAAACAAATTTGTGAACCTTTTTTCCTATTAATCTGTCTTTCTCTATTTATTTTATAGACCCAGCTATCAAACCTAGGAGAGTAGAGGGAAATTTTTCTCCATCTCCCTTGTTTTCTTTAAAGAGGTGATGTTAACAGAGTAGTCAGCAGAGGACCAAAAATGTCCAGAAAGTATAAAAACTTGTTAGCACAATTCAGAAACAAGAATGCCGCTGCTAAGTCGCGTCAGTCGTGTCCAACTCTGTGCGACCCCATAGACGGCAGCCCACCAGGCTCCCCCATCCCTGGGATTCTCCAGGCAAGAACACTAGAGTGGGTTGCCATTTCCTTCTCCAATGCATGAAAGTGAAAAGTGAAAGTGAAGTCGCTCAGTCGTGTCCAACTCTTAGCGACCCCATGGACTACAGCCTACCAGGCTCCTCCGCCCATGGGATTTTCCAGGCAAGAGTACTGGAGTGGGGTGCCGTTGCCTTCTCCTGATACGTGCTTTAGGTCTTAATGGCAGGCATATAGCCCCATGGAGAGATGGTTCACTCCTACTCATCAAAAAAAGTTTTTTTTTGTCATAACCTGGCTTCTAATGTCAATTTACCTTGAGGGAGAGAATGAATAGATCTGCTTCAAGTTGTATTTTTCACTGTAAATTGGTAAGACGGAGCTCTGGTTTTATACAAGTTTCTATGAGTTTTAAAAGACGCTTACTCCTTGGAAGAAAAGTTATGACCAATGTAGACAGCATATTAAAAAGCAGAGACATCACTTTGCCAACAAAGGTCTGTCTAGTCAAGGCTATGGTTTTTCCAGTGGTCATGTATGGATGTGAGAGTTGGACTATAAAGAAAGCTGAGCACAGAAGAATTGATGCTTTTGAACTGTGGTGTTGGAGAAGACTCTTGAGAGTCCCTTGGACTACAAGGAGATCCAACCAGTCCATCCTAAAGGAGATCAGTCCTGGGTGTTCATTGGAGGGACTGATATTGAAGCTGAAACTCCAATACTATGGCCACCTAATGCAAACAACTGACTGGCTCAGACGGTAAAGCGTCTGTCTACAATGTGGGAGACCTGGGTTCGATCCCTGGGTTGGGAAGATCCCCTGGAGAAGGAAATGGCAATCCACTCCAGTACTATTGCCTGGAAAATCCCAGGGACAGAGGTGCCTGGTAGGCTACAGTCCGTGGGGTGGCAAAGAGTCAGACATGACTGAGCAACTTCACTTTCCTTTCCTTGGTGCTGGGAAAGATTGAAGGCAGGAGGAGAAGGGGATGACAGAGGATGAGATGGTTGGATGGCATCACCAACTCGCTGGACATGGGTTTGGGTGGACTCCAGGAGTTGGTGACGGACAGGGAGACCTGGTATACTGCAGTTCATGGGGTCACAAAGAGTCGGACACAACTGAGCGACTGAACTGAACTAATGAGCCAGTGTTTCTATGAATCCATGTTACCAGACTTTCAAAGCTGAAAACCAGATCATAGACTAGGATAGAAACACCTCTAAAATCATGTCCTGCCCAAGGGGTCAGCTGGTCCTCTAGTGAGGCATTCAGTGAGAAAAACATGAATATAATAGGAAATAAATAGTTTCCAAATGAAGTATTTTCTCATATAAACTAAGAAAAAAGAAGCTTAAAAATGTGCCAAAACCTTTCCATTTTTGCAGGCTTTTTTTCCCCCATATTTATAAACAGTAACTTATAAAATGTTGCACTGATACAGTAAGATGAGAGCCGGTGCTCTCTGAGGGCAGGACCCCCATCCCATTCAGCCCTAGATGCCATCTCTCGTGATAAATCCTTTACCAGAAGACAGACTAGTCACACCATCTGCTGCCTCCAGGGAGATACGTTGCACATTTCAAAGTATGGCAATATTCCACTATAGCATAATGAAGAAAATGGAAAACATATTAGCAACACTGAACACTTTGGGGAAATTTCATTTTCAAATTGTGTGCTGTTTTGCCTTGAAAGAAGTAAAATTATTAAATAAAATGTGTGAGAGGAAGCAAATATTCCTCCTTGTAGCAAAATTACGAATGCTTTTACTTTGTGAAAAATAACAGTATTTCCAACAAACGCATTAAAGTCACACATTTAATCCACATTCTTGGAGTTGTTATGAACAAGCATCTATCACCGACATGCACGTCCTTTTGCTAAAATCAAATGTCAATCCTAAATTCCCTGTTAGATTATTTGCTAAGTGAGAGAAAGTAAGGACTTAATTAGGAAACAATTCCACTTAGTTTCTTCCTCAGAAACTCCTTGGGGGTCTAGAGATGTGGCTTGAGTCCATCTCGGATCAGCCAGTTCAGGGTAATAACCATGAACAAGTAGACCAGAAGCATCACTACCTCTCCCGGGCATTCCTGCCACTATCAGGCAACTTTTACAGTTTAGAGAGAAACAAGTACCGAAGAACAGACTGTCCAGCTCCAGAACAAGCTGCAAGCACACTGAGAGATTAAGAGCAACACCAATCAGGGGCACCTCTCCTACTTGACCAAGGCCAGTGTTAAACTAGCACATCTCATCTGAAGAGTCGTCCATCACTCACCAGGAGTGCCCTGACCAAAGTACCTCCCATCCAAGCCGAATACCTATAAGGCCAATAGAATTTTAGTGACATACTACAGGGCCATTTGATCTATGAATTACACTGGCCCCAGCAATTGCTTACATACGCCTGCAAACTTCAGGGTCAGATGAGACCAAAGATTAAAAAAAAAAAGAATCTGTAACTCCTTCAATATTCCCCATTTATGGGCCAAAGTATGGGCTTCCCTGGTGGCTCATTGGTAAAGAATCTGCTTGCCAATTCAAGAGTCATGGTTTCGATCCCTGGTAGAGGAGATCCCCTGGAGAAGGGAATGGCTGCCCACTCTAGTATTCTTCCCTGGGAAATCCCACAGAGGAGCCTGGCAGGCCCCAGTTTATGGGATTGCAAAGAGTTGGACACAACTTAGCAACTGAGCAGGTACACGTGGGCCAAAGTAAGACAGGTGTCCCCCTTCTCCCCTACCACCCCTCCCTCTCTATTCAGCCTCTGATTTCATCCTGAGCAGTCTAACATTGATTCGCTGTGCTTATATGTTACAAATGGAAGTGATTCAAAAGGGAAAAATTCAGTGAAGAGACTGATTACTCTAGCCAAAATACGCAGGATGACCACTGCTCATCTTGGGTCCCTGGCTGACTCAGGTTCAATCATCACCATGCAGCTCAAGTATCACCATATCCTGGGTGGATTTCCTGACGGCTTCTGCATTCAGTGGAGTGAGCGCTCCCTTCCTCTGACACCTTCCACTGCACCTGCATGAACCTCTGTTGTACCCATAGCCACTGATTTTTCAAGTCTGTCTCCTCTACTAGATTCTGAGTTCCTTGACAACCGGGGCTGTGTCTGGCTTATTTCTTTATCTGCTGTGCCGAGTGACTATTTGATGGATGGATAAATGAAGAAACAGGCACAGGCCCACCTATTTCCTCAAAGTCTTGCTGGACAGAGTAATGAAATAGAAGCATTCTTATAATCAACACAGTGGTTTTTGTGGGTTATGTAATTCTTTACTTTCATCTGCTGGCAAGTATATTCTCTGTATAATAAAATAATAAGAGCCCAAACTGCCATTTATACAAAGTAATCTATTTCCAGGGAGTCCTAACTCTTTAAGTCCTTTACAGGTCTGACTAGCTGAAATGGACAAGTGGATATTCATCACTAGCTCAGGCTGAGCCAGATGAACAAATTTGGCAAAGACATAATTCTGATGAAAAGAATTTTCTTGGCAAGTGAGACAGGCAAACAACAACAAGATTTTAACCAGCTTACTGACTTCTTTACAAATCTGCTCAGCCCAGACCAATTCTTTTGTAGCCTAGGACTCTGACTATTAATAGATTTTAATTCATTAACCTAGAATTGTCAATTATTTGACAATAAGAGATCCACCAGCTTCCAGGGTGGTTGTTAAATCCCACATGTCTTTGTGACTTAGAAGACTTTAACAGAAAACTGGAATATTTTAATCTATTATTTTTTCTAAATTGTAGCATTTAGACATCTTTTAAAATTCCTGGTAATTTTTTTTTTTCTTTTAAAATTCTATTCAGAATGATGACTTAATGCTCAAAGGATATTTTAAGGTTTAAATGAGAATGACAGAGGACAGATTTGTTACCTCGAGTGAGTGGCACTATGTAAAATGAGGGTGAACAAGCAATCGGTTAACTTTTACTTTACACAACATTTGTATTGTGTGACTTCTAATGAGCATATATTTAACTGAAAACAGTTTGGTAAAATGTTCAATAAATGAGTTAACAAAGCCTCTTTTTCCTGGTGATCCTCAGTAAGGTCTAAAAACTAAAGGAAAAACCATTCTGAAACAGTAAATTCAGACTGGAAGCCAAAAGGCACAAGCTGCACAGTCCTACGCTTCCATACTGTGTGCTTTACTGGACGTGTGTCAAGTGGGAGCTCGAGACGCCCACTGTCCGAGCGTTGACAAGAATATCTGGGGAGACGGCTGACCGAAAACATCAGCGACCATCACAACGTATCACACACTGAACATCAACAAGTTTAACTGTTTGTAAATGCCGGAGGATTTCTGAGAACGACAGAACTGGAGAGGGCTTTGCTGGCGGGCCTGAGCTGGTTTTCGAAGGGCAGACTTGGAGGATGACGGTCAAGGGAAGCAGAGGGGATAAGCCTGGGCAAAAGTGTAGCTGTCCTTAACATGAGATGTGCTTGGCTTCTGAACAGACGTCCTTGTCCTCCAACCACATGGGTCGCCTCGCCTGGAGCCTCCACTCCATCAGTGACCAGAGGTGAACCTTAGTCCTGGTCAGGAAGTGATGAGTCTCTGTCTCTGAGGGCAGATGCCACATCAGTTTCATCATGGATACTGCTACCCTGGACACAGACCCCATGGCTAGATCCTGATTTCTGAGTAACTCAAAATCCACAGCTGAACACAGGACCTGGTGCACAGCAGGTTGTTAATGTTCACTGAATTAATGTCAAATATTGGCCTTTTGGGGCCATGCCTTCCCTGCTGTTGGCCCATGAACAGTCAGACATCACTTTCCTGAGCTTATCCTTTGCCTTGAACCCAGACCATGTATCATACAGCCAGCAACTAATAAACAGTGCTCTGGACGGCTCTTATCTCATCATGGCTTTTTCTCCTTGGCCCTCCCTTCCTCTACTTCACAATTATCTGGATGCTTGTCTGGAAGAAGCACAAGCTGGAATCAAGATTGCCTGAAGAAATATCAATAACCTCAGATATGCAGATGACACCACCCTTATGGCAGAAAGTGAAGAGGAACTAAAAATCCTCTTGATGAAGGTGAAAGAGGAGAGTGAAAAAGTTGGCTTAAAGCTCAACATTCAGAAAACGAAGATCATGGCATCTGGTCCCACCACTTCATGGGAAATAGATGGGGAAACAGTGGAAACAGTGTCAGACTTTATTTTGGGGGGCTCCAAAATCACTGCAGATGGTGACTACAGCCATGAAATTAAAAGACACTTACTCCTTGGAAGGAAAGTTATGACCAACCTAGATAGCATATTGAAAAGCAGAGACATTACTTTGCCAACAAATGTCCGTCTAGTCAAGGCTATGGTTTTTCCTGTGGTCATGTATGGATGTGAGAGTTGGACTGTGAAGAAGGCTGAGCACGGAAGAATTGATGCTTTTGAACTGTGGTGTTGGAGAAGACTCTTGAGAGTCCCTTGGACTGCAAGGAGATCCAACCAGTCCAGTCTGAAGGAGATCAGCCCTGGGATTTCTTCAGAAGGAATGATGCTAAAGCTGAAACTCCAGTACTTTGGCCACCTCATGCGAAGAGTTGACTCATTGGAAAAGTCTCTGATGCTGGGAGGGATTGGGGGCAGGAGGAGAAGAGGACAACCGAGAGTGAGATGGCTGGATGGCATCACTGACTCGATGGATGTGAGTCTGAGTGAACTCCGGGAGTTAGTGATGGACAGGGAGGCCTGGCGTGCTGCGATTCATGGGGTTGCAAAGAGTCGGACACAACTGAGCGACTGAACTGAACTGAACTGAACTGTCTGGGCTGTGTCTTACAATTGTATCCTGGCCCCTGACAGCCTACTCTGGTCTGCCCAGAGAGGACCAAATAATAGCTAAAAACAAGAACGATTTATATTCATAGGACATTTCCTATGTTTTGGGCTTTGTACTAAACACTTGCTAGAGGTTAACCTTTCGGTCTGCCCACTCAGTAAGAAAAGTGCTGCTAAGATCTCACTTATACAAACAAGAAAAAGGAGGCTTAGATAAAGTGGCAGAGGAAGATTTTGAACCATGGGTTGTCATGCAATGATTAAAGGCACAGTGGGCTCTGTTATAAAGGAGGCATTTGGTAAGTGGGAGGACTGGATGACGGACGCCTTGACTTCGGGGCTTCGAGGAGTTTCAGGCAATGTGAAGCCAATGTAATTTGAAGTAGACAAGTAGCAGAAAAAAAAATATGTTGAAAAATTTTTTATTTCACTTTACTTCTTATCCCTTTGAATATCCCTTTGAATACCCTAACCCTAATTTGTAAAACAAGTTTGCGTGTATCTTTTTATTCTACCTTTTGTCTATGTGCATTAGAAGTAACCTACACACTCATGACAATATAACATGGAAAAGGGAAACAAAGAAGGATCTGAAGCAACGGAGCAATGGCTAAACTGTGCTGCATTAATTTGATATAATGCTAGCAACCCTATGAATTGTAGCCCACCAGGCTCTCCAAGCGAGAATACTGGAGTGGGTAGCTATTCCTGTCTCCAGGGCATCTTCCCGATCCAGGGATCGAAACCAGATCTCCTGCATTGCAGGCAGACTCTTTACTGTCTGAGCCACCAGGGAAGCCCTGTTGAAAATAAAAATCAATGAATGACAAAATAGTTTTGTGAAGAATTTAGAACTTACAACTTTAGATGGATTCCTTCCTCATTGTGGCTGGAAAAAGGAAGTGTGTTGTGTACATAGAAAAAGGACTTGGAAAAATGAAAGACTGAATCTGGGTGGTGAACTTAGATTATAAACATACTATTTCTGTATTTTAAAATGTTAATGTTGTTTTCAATTGTTTTTAATAACAAAGGAAAAGTTTAAGGAAAAAAACATATTAATGCAGCAGACATAAATGGATAAGAAGTGAAGGAAGGACATCTAAGGATCAGGAGATGAGAGCACTGGATTTTGAGCAGAGGAGCATTAACAGAAAAAAAGCAGTGGCTCTAAGAAAAGTTCAGAGGGAAAACTCGGGGGCATGTGGTGTGTAACGGAATACAGATGAAAGGAGATGGAAATTTTGTAAAGTAATTCAAGGTTTCTAAGCTGAGGACAGGAAAAAAAAGTTAGTTCTATGAATAGAAATCACCCAACTCTAAAGAGGAATTTACCTGATGAAGATAATTATGATGTTAGGACTTCCTTATGATATGAGAGTTACTACATTAAAATATCCTTACGGTGAAAAAACCGAGTGTATGTGATCTGGAATCTTATTGAACAATTAGAACTGGAGCTACAGATGAATTAGTGCCATAGATTTAGAGGTTCATATCGGTGGACCTACTCCATTCTGATGACACGTCATTTAGCTAGTGAAAGTGAAAGTCGCTCAGTCGTGTCCCTTTGCGACCCCTTGGACTATACAGTCCATGGAATTCTCCAGGCCAGAATATTGGAGTGGGTAGCCTTTCCCTTCTCTAGGGTATCTTCCCAACCCAGGGGTAGAACCCAGGTCTCCCACACTGCAGGCGGATTCTTTACCAGCTGAGCTATGAGGGAAGCCCATTATTTAGCTAACACAACAATAAAAAAAAAGAAAAAGAATTTGGATGTTTTTATCTAGATGCTCTCACCTCTCTTTATTGTATTATACCTTGCCTTTACATTTTGGTATTATTTGTGCAGCCCCTGAAGGTATCTGATCTTGGGACCTGAGATAATCCCTTAAAGTCACTGAACTGAATGATTTAGTTACAAAAAAAAGAGGTGGGAAGGATATAGAGAGTTGGAGAATGAGGAGACAATGTCTAAGAAGCCTCTACCAGTATCTGAGGAAGAGTAAGTCAGAACACCTGTCTTTACAGGAACTCCAGAAAGGGATATAGATGTAACTGGGGAGCCAAGAGAATAATCTATAATAGGAAAAAAAATCTTTGAATCTGAAGGAGATTACAATATTGAAGGTGCTATGAAAAATCAAAGATTCACACACTGACACAATCTCATTTCAGAATGACCAGGGGTAGCTGGTGAGGAGGAGTTACTTAATAACAGCAAGAAAGCGTCGACACGACAGGGATATGAAAAGGAGAAGAACTGATCAACCATCAGATTTCTTGTAGGCAGTATAAAATACAGAAGGATATCGTTTCTTTATAAAGTCAAACATAACTGTACCATACAACCCAGCACTCCCAGGCTTAGGTATTGTCCAAGTGAAATTAAAAAAACCTATATTCATGCAAAACCTGTACATGAAGGTTACAGAGACTTTATTCACGATCACCAAATACTGGAAACAACCCAAAGGTCCTTTAACAGGTAAGCTGATCAACAGACAGTGCGACCTTCAGGCAATGGACTGCTATTCCAGAGGAAGAATAAGCAAGCACAAGAATCTCAAACGCATGATACCGAGAAGCCAGACTGAAGAGGTGACGTACTGTATAAATCTCTTACAGTGACAAGTTTGAAAGGTAAAAAACAGACAAACAAACTATAGAGACCAGAGCAGCTCAGTGGTTACCAGGGATTGGGATGGGGGAGGAACTGAAATTGGAAGGGGTCAGCACGAGGGAATTTTTTGAGAAATGGGATTTTCTGTATTTGGATTGTGCTATTAAATAACTTCATGCATTTGTCAAAACTCAGAATTGTACACCAAAAAGAGTGACCTTTATTCTTTATGTAAATTTTTAAAATAAAAAAAGACACTGATTTTAAAATACAGGCTCTGTTATATCACATAAAGGTGAGCAGTAGAAGAACTAAAGTGAAAACTTTATTAACAGAGCTTGAAGGGAAGGGGAAGAGGTAGTATAAGTTAAATCCTCTCTTGCAAGGAGCCCATACATATTAATTTTAAGCTGACAGACTAAAAACATTAGTGGTGTAAACTGTCACTTACATTTATTAATCAAAAGAAATAAAACCAGAAATGGTTCAAATGGCTGCAAGTACAGTGGAATCTGTGTGACTGAGGAGCTGGGGCGAGGACCTTTCAAATTGTATGTCTTAACTTCCTGGACCATTTGAAATCACATACGTGCATTGCTTATAGTTTATTACAAAATAAATTTCAAACTTATATTAACCCAAATATTGTGGGTGCAAAAACATCTTGATTTAATTTTTTCACCAGATCTTGTATTATGGAAAAATAAAATTCAGAGTTACACCCCTAAGGTACTTAAAGGTGAGATTTTCATTTACAGTATAAATGTAAAGCACTATTGGTATCCTAACTAATTTTACATACAACACGTTACAAACATATTATAATAATGTTAATATAAAAGTGATATAAAATATTATATAAAGTGAACAATTTTATTAGCTGTTCAGATTTGTTCTTATACTAATTATGTTTAATAGAGATCTAAATTTCTCTCATAATTATGTCATAATAAACATATCTTCAAAGAGATAATTTCCTCTCTTCATGTTGATATAGCAACAAAATAGACAGAGATACTCAGTGATAACCAATAAGCCCGAAAGCAGTCAATGTTCTTTTCATCTACGGCCAAACTGAATCAATGGGCCCATGACAGCTACTCCTGGTAGAAACTATGCTGAAACTTTTTTGCAGGAAAACATCACAGAGGCTTTGGGGTCTGAACAGAATTTGACAGGGGAGAGATTTAAAGAATAGTTATTGAAAAAAGAATTTACTCCGTTCAAGCAACTTTTTAATAGCTTTTGATCCGTTGCAAGAACCCCAAAGTGCCAGTATGTGAATGCATAATTAGGTAGGAGAAAATTCATTACAAAGTGAATTTTGGTTCAACTTGACAAGCAAAAAATTCTCCCATGGCTGCTTTTGAGAAAATTATTATACCTTCCTTTCATCAAAATGTTGCCAATTCTGCATTTCTGTCAATAGCATTTAACGTATTTATTTAAGTTGTCTGTTTTCTACCTCGTTGAAGTAATAGAGAGCTTTATTTAAATCTCATCCTTCTTCACTTACATAATACACACACACACAACCTCTCCACACGTAACAGAATCATTCTTGGCATCCCCACTGTGGAAGCCATGGAAATGCACCGCTCTCGCCTCCTGCTGCAGTCAGCACGGGAAGTGAGGGCCCTTGCGGTCACTTCTCTGCATCTACTGTGGCATCTGTGCTCAGGCCATGCTTCTCCCAAGTGGGTCTCAGTCCGTGTCTGAGCACAGCGGATTTATACTACCAGACCATTCCTGCAGGACATGGGCTCTTCCACTGTGTGACTTAAGCTCAAGGAGTCCTCCTTGGCCTTGTCAACACTTTCCGAGAACCACTCTGTTATCTGAGGCTCTTCCCACCTAATCTTCCCCCCTGCCCTCCCTCCTTTCACAGGTATCAGATCAGCAACTGGGTTTTCTCCTCTTTATACTCCATGTGCGTTTTTTCTGTTAAACCTCATGGACCTCTAATCCCTGCTTGGAGGATTTGAACTGACACACTCAGTTTGAAGAAATGATAAGCATGGCACCTTTCTATAAATACCTAGGCCACACTGTCTTCAAAGAGAAAGTATCAGAGCTATTTTTACGAATATTAGGAATAGATTGAGCTGGGCCCCCAAGCTTCCTTAGGAATGTCTTTTATATCAGTGATATATAATCTCCTCAGTCTCTAGCAGCAGTCTCTAATCTGGTTCTCCTTCTTTTAAATTATCCTACCTCTCCACCACATTTATTATTAATGTCCTAAAGTAGCTTTATGCGTCCTATCACTCCTTACGGGCTTTAATGATTCCTTCAGGTCCAGTGGTTCAAGTCCAAATTTCTCAGACCTCAGACCCTCTACAACCTAAATGCAGTCAACTTCTCAAGTTTTAAAGAGAAGAGGGCTTTCTTCCTCCAAGGCTAGAGACAAGAAGCAAAGGATTGGAGATAACATAAACAAAACCAAAGTTTAGGAAGAAAAGCTAGGAGGTTCATTTCAGGTTATTTTATTTTTCCTGGTAGATAGGTGATGGCAGGGCAGTTGCTGAGAGGGATATAAGGGTTGAAGAGGGGAGATAAGTATTGTGATAACCAAAGTGGAAATTCCCAATGAACTAAAAATATTCTGGACTAGCACTCAAGGACACCCTTCAGCATTTGAAGGAGTAACATAAGCAAGGGCTTCCCTGATAGCTCAGTTAGTAAAGGATCTGCCTGCAATGCAAGAGACCCAGGTTTGATTCCTGGGTCAGGAAGATCTGCTGGAGAAGGGATAGGCTACCCACTCCAGTATTCTTGGGCTTCCCTTGTGGCTCAGCTAGTAAAGAATCCACCTGCAGTGTGAGAGACCTGGGTTCAATCCCTGGGTAAGGAAGATCCCCTGGAGAAGGGAAAGACTACCCACTTTCATTCTGTCCTGGAGAATTCCATGGACATAAGCAAAACTCTAGAAAATTAATACAAGTGGTTAAGAACGTGGAGCGTGAGCCAGAATCTGAACACCATCGCCTAGAGCTCATAGCTGTGGGCCTTAGATTCTTTATCAGGATAATAAGGGTAACACAGTACCTCCTTTATAAGGTTATAATTAAATGTCTATGGAATTGGCAAGTGTCTTCTGTTTTCTGTCTTCACTGTCACCAGTACTTATATAGTGAATATAGAATAAAAAAAAAAACACACTTTGACCTACAGGTACAAATCTGCAGTGATGAGACTAGTATACCTCGTGGTGATTACAGTTAATACTACTCTATCATATACTTGAAAGTTGCTGAGTAGATCTGACATGTTCTCACCACAAAAAAGAAATGGTAACTATGTGAGGTGACAGAGGTGTTAGGTAGCACTGAGATGGTAGCCATTCTGGAATATATAAGTGTGCCAAATCAACACCCTGTACACCTTATTAAACTTACACAGTGCTGCATGTCAACAACATCTCGATAAAGCTAGAAGAAACTGACCAGGAATATGGTGCAGTATTGTAGATGAAGTACGAGATACAGAATCAGAAGCCTTCATTTTGCCTTCCAGATGCTAGTTCATGTCTGTGATCTTGGGCACATCGTTTTGGACCCTCACAAGTACCTATCTCTCATTACCTAGTTGTTATGAGGATCAAAGGGGAAGATGTCTGTGAAAGTACTATACACATATACAAGTTCAGTTCAGTTCATTTCAGTTCAGTCGCTCAGGAAACAATGCACATTGAAGGGTTTGTTTGATTCATGTACCAAAGCCCTAAGCCCTGAAAATGCCGAGGATCAGAACGTTAAATTTCGGTATTGCAAAGACATTGTAGACAATCTCTGTCCAAAAAACATGCTGCTTCAGGAATTAAAAATGGAAGGGAAGCCTGCTCCTGTTAGGGAAGATGGTGATGGTAGGTAGAGTCAGAGTTTGAGGTATTTGAGTGGAGGTGGGAAAGAAAGGGTTTTCCAAGGAATGAGAGCTTGGGGAAAAAAAAGGACCACATAGGAATGCCATGGCATGTGCGATGGATGTAATGGCTCAGAGGTGTATATTCGTACAATCAGCTTCCTCTTTCCCTTAAACCCACCTCTCCATAACCGGGCAGCTGGCTGCTGCGTCAGGAACTTACTGCTGTGAGCAGCCATAAACAGTGTGCTAACGGTGGCTCCGCCTGAGAACACGCTTTGGAGAGCACAGCGTGTGTTGGTCAAGGCCAGAGACAGTATTTCCTACCCTCTACACACCACAGGGCACATACAGGATAATCCAACACAGCTGAGAAGCACGTCGACAATTATTATTATTAAAAGCAAGCAATCAATTCCACAGATCCGTGGCTCTTTTAAAACGTGTTTTCTCATCTCTCTTTCCTCTCAGATGTACGGTTATTGTCCACCTGGAAAGGCCTCCCAGTGATAGCCAGAAATCTGCCACCACCACCCCTTCTGCTGTTTCTGCCATCACATTTAATTGTGTTTGCTCAACTCGAAGCCAAACTCATATGCAGTATATTCAGATGGTTAAAATAGCAGAGCGTTCCACTGTCCTCACACGTTATTTTCGACACCACAATTCTTGCGAGTTAGTTTGGAATAAATAAGGTAAAGAGAAAAGAAGCGACATAAATTTGTTCCAGCGGCAAAGAAAACAATATCAAAATGGCAATCTGGAGATTCGCCACGAAGGAAGGAATATAGAGTGTTCCTTTTGGTGAGCTCTCCTGCAAATGCAATCACCATCTCATTCGACAGTCTGGATTTATTTTAAAGTGGGTGAGAAAGAAAGCAGGAAAGTAATAGTAAGAAACTGTGAAAAGCACCTTGATTATTTCAAAAGATCAATGTACAATCACTGTACTTAGTCTTATATGGCATTAAAGGTAAAGGTGTAGAACTGATATATATGTTGATTTTCTTAACCTCTAAGGAGTCTTTATTTTCCACAATGGCAAACCTTCTAAGTTGAAAAACATATATCATCATACATATTCAGGATCTCTTTTCTGAGGTCTCAGCTACTACCTATTTCTTTAAAAGCCTTGAAAATCACAAATTTACAAATGTTTGGTTGGATATTTTTGTCAGCTAACTCCATCTTACATTTTTCAGCATGACTATCATTTAACAGATACAGACCCTACCACCCCAAAATTAAAAGACTTCTGAATCTGAATCGTGGAGTAAAGAACAGACTTTGTTGCTAAAGAGGTTATGGCTTGAATTGGATCAATTAATTAAAGAAAGACCAATGTTCTGTGCTTTTAATTTGAGCTGAACTTCACATAAAAAAAAAACAGGCATTTTAAACAGACAAAGCTTAATTAACCTGCTTTTCATCCAAATGAATGAATATGCACATAGATAACTTTTTACTTGAGATTTTGCAGGATACACTTCATATTCCAACATGCCTATTGATCAAACACCACCTTTAGAGAATACCTACTCTGTATTCATCTGTCAAGGGCTGACTTTTTCTCTGCATTCTTATTCCTCATTTGCTCGTTAATTAATTCAACAGGTATTACTCAGAGCCTGCTATGTGCCCAACGGCTATTCTAGGCCCTGAAGACACAGCTGGAGTTAAGACAGCCAAGGCCCTATTCTCATGGATTTTATTTTTCACTCCAGAGGCAGGGGTAGGGGGATGTGGGGGTGAGCAGAGTTAAGCGACAATAAACAGAAACTATGATTTCAGATGGTGATAACTCAACTGAGAAACCACAGTAACGCAGACTTGGAGGATCACTTTAGACAGGTGATAAGCCAAGACCTCTCTGAGGAGGTAACACATGCCCAGATAGACAAGATGGCACCAGCCATGGAAGTTGCTGAGAGAATTACAAGTACCAAGACCCTAAAACAGCGACGAGTTTGGAGAATCCAAAGGGCAGGAAAGGCAATGAACTTCGAACATCAGGAATTGGGGAGACCTGTTTTGAGATGAGGGCTGAGGGTGAGCAGAAGGCCATTCCCGGACAAGGACTCAAGCAGCCAGCCACTTCAGGATATTTTCTGATGCTGGAGTCAGCAGAGTCCGCTTGTGGAACACAGGTCAGTGTTGTCTCAGATACACGTATTATCGGCACCACCGTATCTCCTCTTTCATGTACCTGAACCATCCCTCCGGGGCTCATCCCTTGAGTCTTTAGCCCCTACAAGCCTCACCTGGTCCTAGACCCTCCTCCTTGCTCACGTTTTCACTGTGTCTCACAGACCTGTGGGCATGCTGCCTGCCCTCTGACCTGACACTCGTTCTGACCCTCATGATTGGTCTATACCTGGAGTTTACATAACCTCCATGGACATAACTTCAGGTATAACCTGTCTGGACCACCTCCCACCTCCAACTCCCTACTAATCCCAAATGACCTTCACTGGTGCCTAGCCAGACACTAACACCGCTTTGTGCCAATGCTACTACTTCTCTAAGTATGTATTGTCTTTTCAACTTTCAAAACCAATGCACATCTTCCTTTAACATTCTCTCGACTGTGCAGACAGTGGCTGACTTTATTTTTGGGGGGCTCCAAAATCACTGCAGATGGTGACTGCAGCCATGAAATTAAAAGACGCTTACTCCTTGGAAGGAAAGTTATGACCAAACTAGACAGTATATTAAAAAGAAGAGACATTACTTTGCCAACAAAGGTCCGTCTAGTCAAGGCTATGGTTTTTCCAGTGGTCATGTATGGATGTGAGAGTTGGACTATAAAGAAAGCTGAGCGCCGATGAATTGATGCTTTTGAACTGTGGTGTTGGAGAAGACTCTTGAGAGTCCCTTGGACTGCAAGGAGATCCAACCAGTCCATCCTAAAGGAGATCAGTCCTGGGTGTTCATTGGAAGGACTGATGTTGAAGCTGAAACTCTGGCCACCTGATGCGAAGAGCTGACTCATTTGAAAAGACCCTGATGCTGGGAGGGATTGGGGGCAGGAGGAGAAGGGGACGACAGAGGATGAGATGGCTGGATGGCATCACTGACTCGAAGCACATGAGTTTGAGTGAACTCTGGGAGTTGGTGATGGACAGGGAGGCCTGGCGTGCTGTGGTCCATGGGGTCGCAGAGTCAGACAGGACTGAGCGACTGAACTGAACTGACTGAAAGATGAGAAAATCCACAGTCGAATAGTTGAGATCACTTTCCTAAGGTCAGCTCACAACAGCTCTGGCCCAAGAAGCCAGGAATCCTGTTTTCCCACCTCCATCCTGCTCTGGAGGTGAGGGAGGTCTCGTCTACTCGGGGTAATCAAATCTTGTGAGAATAAGTCCATGGACGGTCTGCTTATGATGTTGAATTTGAAGGCCAGGCACAAGGAATTTACGAGGTAAATAGAAAGGATTCCCTCCTCCTCGACTTTTTTCAAGCTTGTGGATTTGAGTTCCATTTCTTTGTAAGATTAAGTCCCCAGACAACATTTGTGGCACCATGTATGAACTCAACCACAGTGCAGGGATGGGTTAGTATAAATTTATTACCAATTAAAGAGAGAAAAAGAAAAAGAAGTAACTGTTTAGGAACTCTGGGGGAGAAAAAAACAGCATATTCAGCTAAGTTGCTCTAGGTTTTTGTCTTTGGCTCTGCCTACCAGCAAAGATCATAGGTGTAGGTACAAAGTATCACTTTTTGGATATAGGATAGTATCTATAATCCTCATTTTTGAAGTTCAATACTCTGTGATCTCATTTTCAAATATGTAATTTCAAATAACCCCGTTGTAAAAAATTCAATGCCCTATTTATTTTTTAAATTGGCACTTCAGATAAATCCAAACAAGAATCTCTCAGAGAAAATAATGGGAAAAAAATCTTCCTTACGAATTCAATATTAATCAGGTCTCATAAATAACATTCTTAAAATAAATGGGAAAGTGCTAAAAGAGATTAAAAACTCTCAGATGTCTTTCATTCTTCTAAGGCAGCTCAGTTGTATTCATTGTAGCTTGTGGTATGTGGTACCTTAAAATAGAATGCCTTTCATACCATTTTTATAAGACTCTAAGAAACAGAATCTAGCTGTTCCCGTTCAAAATTCATGACCCTTTCCCAAGAGAACTGTTTTGACCTGTTACTACTTCTGGCTAAACTTGTGAGATTTCTTTTTCTCCACTCATTCCTGTACATAATATCTCAGGGAAATAGAGTTTAATAGCTATCAGCCTAATGGAGGTATACCTAAATTTGTTAAACAAAAATAATATGCAATGTGGGGTAAAACACAAATTCACTGAAAAGTGAATATTACCAATTCACTTTTGTATATAGTAAATATAGTAAGTTTTGAGTCTTACTTTTAGACTATATTGAGTCTAATATAGTATATTAGAGCAAATATAGTAAGTTTTGAAGGATGTGTTGCCCTTACAGCACCATTTAGTGGACTGGCAGCAGGCAATTCACAACTGCAAAACTTAGTAAAATACAATACTGCTAAATCTACATAAACTCAAAACTTCCCAAGTATCAGGGGGAAAATGATTTATCTTCCCTAGTTTGTTTCCAGATAGCCAGTTAATACTGTGGGGCTTCCCTGGTGCCTTAGTGGTCAAGAATCTACCTGCCAACGCAGGAGACGTGGATTTGATCCCTGGGTCAGGAAGATCCCCTGGAGAAGGAAATGGCAACCCACTCCAGTATTCTTGCCTGGGAAATCCCATGGACAGAGGAGCCTGGCGGGCTACAGTCCATAGGGCTCCAAAAGAGTCAGGCACAACTTAGCAACTAAATAACAGCAAACATTATGTAGCCATAGATTCAACAGAAGATCTGGTCTCTCCTCCCACCTCTCCAAGCAACTCTGAGACAAGACAGGAGCACCCGTGAGGACGTGTGCATGAATAGCGAACACTCTGAACTATACCCTGGCCCTTAGCACCTTGCCTGCCAGGTGGAAAGCTTGCTGAGAGAAAACTCTGTTCTCGATGGGGAAGTTTCTGGATTGCTCAACTTTGTCCATGATTGGTGGGTGAGCTTCACTCAGGGGTGAAATATTAGGAATACCACAGTGACAACACACTTTAAATCTACAGTTGTTTTTTTTTTTTGGCAACAAAGCTGCCTTTTAAAAAATAAAAATTAAAAAAACCTTCATCTGGGAAATACCAGAATCTCTCTCTCAAGATATTTTCTTATATGCACCCAGATTTCTCAAGGATGAATTGACAATTCTACTATGTCACTGTCTCTATTTGTCTTTTATGAAAAATGATGCTTTATATTATTTCAAAATGATAAAATACATTATAAATCATGAAGACATATAGAAGTAAGTATAAATAAACATAATACCTGAAGAATAAAAGCAACCACACATACATACTTTATGTAAAGATGTGATAGTTGATAGAGAAAAACAAGCTTAAAACTTACACTAGTGTTTTCACTGAAAACCTTGAAGGTGTGGGGAAAAACATATTTATCTAAAACGTAAAGAAAACATGTATACCTTTGTGCAAAATAAATTACACGTATGGACTCCTCAGCTGAACCAGCATGATCGTTTTATCGCGTTGTCCTGGGTGCACGTGTACGTGTGTGCGTGTCTGTGTGTACAGTCACATGCAACAGAGACTGTGGCAAGGCCGTGCCAGAACGACCGGCTGCAACGCAAAAAACTCAGTCTTGACAGTTTTACTTATATGTTTCCTCTGATTAGACCAGCTGATTTGGCTTGGCATTCTGTATGCATTCATTAAATGGTTGTAAACAAAGGCATAGTAGTCTAATGAATTATAATGACATTCAAGTCAATAACTTTGGGTGTTTACAATGCTGAACTATTACATTTACAACATCAGAAATATTGAAAGTTCAGACTAAAATCAACCGATTTCATCTCAGAAAAAGATGTTTCTGCCTTTTGCAACTGCTTACTCTAGAAAAACAAAATTCGGAAACTACACTTCAGATAATTTCACATATGTGTGTCTCTACACACACTCACATGCACCCTGTGTAAAAAAGACATATATCCTCGTCCCCCAGACGCATCCCCCAAGTCCCCAGTCCTATTACCTGTTTTTGAGCAGTACACTGAAGGTCATCTTATCCAGTCCCAGGTAATTTGGCAGCAAGTCTGACCAATTCCAGTTCCATTTTGTGATGGCTGACTGTTGATAAATGAGAAGACGCTATTGTTAGTTATTAATCAGAGTTAATATGACCAGTAAATTAAAGCTCCAGCTGTGATAGACTAACTAAGAAGGAGGGGGGTGTAGAACAAGGACTTAGACAGATAACATCAATCATGTCCACAGAAGAAGGTTTTTATTCCAATAAGACAGCAATTAATTTATAAATCCATTTGGGGATGCAGTCATTATTTATAAAAATATAAATCAATTTCTTCAGTCGTTATATTCTTCCAACTGCTAATGGAATTTGTCCAACAAGTTTCTCCGAAAGTGTGACTCTTTGTATTGTAAAGCAAAATAACTGGCAACTTTTCCATGTGTCAATTTATAGGTTTCTTTTAGCTCCCAGAAGTTTGATTAAAAAAAAAAAAGATGGAAGTATTGATACTATGGCTCAAATTATAAGACACAGCTTAATTAGAGTGATATTAATGTTTTCAGTTAAGAAAATGCTTTAAAGGGGAAATTATAAGGACCTGTAAGTGTAAATAATATAATTCTCTTTTTTCTCATTTAATAGATAATTTCACAATAGAGTAAGGAGAAAAATTACTGTGAAAGATAATCTCATAATTCAGAACTGAATACAACATGCCATTTATTTAAATGAAGTGAGGATAATTTAACAGCTACAATGATTATTTATGGTTGGAGGCATCTAATGTACAACACAGGAAGGCAGCTAATAAACTCAAACTTATGCAATATATTTGGTGTTTAAGTATTATGGATGCTTATTCCTCTTAAAACTAAATAGTTTTGATAATATGAGTCCAGGCTAGTGTTTAAAATCCAACAAGAACTATGCCCTGTCACCTGCTGATTAATGGAGCACTACACTCCTGTCATAGAGCAGGAGAATTCTGCCCCGGGTTGTCAGCATTTGAAGGTCTTATTCTACTACAGTATTGATGAATGTAGACGAGGGCTGTAACAGGCATGGTAAAAATATTATCTGCATCCCGAATTAGGCCCTTGTTTTAATTCTTATTTTCGTCAGAGCTCTAGGTCAAGCAATCCTTCTCTTCCGCCCTGCTAGTTCCAATCGTCTGTCAGGAGGTTACTGGGAAAAAGACACCGGGAGAATGAACAAAGCAAAAAGAACTTTAGGTTTCAAGTACTTTGGCATGAAGATGATCTTTTGCATGTAACTATGAAATATGCAGCTTAAACGATAGCATACTCTGACATTAAAAATATGTGGTGTTTATCACATGGACTTTATTTCACATATCCTGACTTTAAGATCATTAACAAATTCATTTCAAATTCGGAAATGTGTTTAGGGTTATGAAACAGCTAACTGACTTCATGCCACTTAAAATAGGAGCTCAGTGCTCTGTTTATGATCACTTTTAAAGTATCTTTTAATTTACCTGATAAATGAGATAAATTTATAAAGATTGCAAGGTATTTTGCGAGTTGTGTATATCGAGGGAGGGTGGAAGCGGCCATGGAGAGGAAGATTTTAAGGAAAGCTGGATTTCTCAAGCCTCTCATTGACACAGTCGAACAGATGTTCCCTCCTCTGCCCACAGTGAACTGACCGGATCAAAAGTCAAATTTTACAGACCGAAAAGATGAATCAGTTTGACAAATAGAAAAGAAGGTAAAATAACTTTTCCAAAGTCAATTTGCACAGACCATGCAAACAAGAACAAGGCCTTTTGCGTGCTAATCAAAAAAGATTTTGAGTAAATATTCAAACACAAAGCATTTTTTTTTCTTATTTGTGTAAAACAAAAAAAAAGGCACACAGTTTTAATGAAATTTACTATTTAATTTCCACATACCTGATCAAGCATGCTTTTACTGAACTCTTTGTACACATGGAAAGGGTTAAAAGCAGAGGGCTGATCTTCCACACTCTTCAAGGTTGTCTTTAAAGGTTGGATGGGTAATGGCTTTTCCTCTGAACCATTCATAGAAAACAGCTGTTCTTTTAAATACACCTTCAAGGGGGAAAAAAAAAAATTACAAGTTGCGATGGTAGGAAGCACATATTCTCTTTAAAAATAAACTGGTCAATATCCAAATCTATGCTTCCAGCACATTTGCTAGATTAGAGTATTACTTGCCTCAAGACAGATTACATTTTCAGAAGAAACAGCAGAGTACATACCAATCAGGATTGTAACAAACCCATCAAAAACAGGTTCACTTAATACATAGGAAAGATCCGAAAACTGTTTAACAAATTCTCACATAATGAATGTATGCTTGATTGTACCAGAATCTTTTTAATCGGCATTGTCTTGTCATTACTTCACATGTTAACGTGTCTGGGTTACCAAAACTTAACTCAGGAGCTTGACTACGCACAGTACAAGATTGCTCATCCATTCATCAAGCGTAGTTGCTACCTACTCCATGTCAGCAGAGTGCTAAGTACTCTGATAGTTCACTGCAAGCAGTCTCCCTCTATGTAGAATGAATTACAATGTAAGCTCCTCAACTCTGGTTTCATGCTGTGGACTGAAAATTATCAAGGTTCAACAGAAGCTCCAAATATGTAATCTTAATTTTATCCTCCAGCGACAGCTTGGGCCAAAAAAAGTCAGTCTATTGTATTATACTTTATTTTCCATCCACAAATAAAAAGGTGAATAACCCTAATCTGAATTATAAGACTCCTCCTAGAAAATGATAAATTTAAAGGACTAAAAGTTTCCCACAAACTACCAAATACTTACTGTTAATAAACAAGTCATTTAATAAATCATATAACAGAAACGCCCTTGTGATTTTTAGTGTGTCACAATATAAAGTTTTCTTCAAGCTTAGGGGCAGGACTTAGGTTCAGAGTCAGAAGTGAAAACAACTTCAGAGGTCATCTTGACAACCGTTGCTGCTCCAAGTCCTGTGTGTAGGTCAGTCAAATAAACTCTACCTAGGAGCCTGTTAGAAAAGCAGAATCTCAGGCCCCACCACATCAGAATCAGCCTGTTCACAACCCTCCCTCATCTGTGCTCGTGACCAGCATCTTCAACTACCATTTGGACTTTTATGCTCTGACACCTTACCTTTTCCTCAAAGATAAATGCTTAAAAACTCACCTCCTCTCAAAACTTCCCTCTCAATGGCACCTCTCTGCTGGGTTAAGCCTCTGACCTTGCCTGCTTCTGGTTGCTTTTAGCAAAAATGGGAAGAGTTGCTGTCTTCTTATTTCCTTGAAACAAGTGTATTAACTTAGGTTTTTAATTTGACCATACATAATTTGGATTCAGGGGCTTCCCTGACAGCTCAGCTTCCACTCACCCAGGCCTGTACCTGTATACGCTCTGTATTTACACTGCTTTCGAATACTATTTAGTAGCACCCCCGAAAGTGCTAAAGACACGATGCCACTCATCAAATGCACAAACCTCACGGTGCAATTTACCTACAGTATAACATTGCTTCACATAAAAGCAGCCCTAAGTGTTATGCTAGTCACTCAGTCACTTTGTGTTACTTGCGTTTCCTGCCTGCACTGTTTAAGCAGTCAGGCTGAGGCCTCCCTACTTTGATTCTATCCTCAACTCACATTATGCCTCTTACCTCTCAGCCCTGCATCTCACTCAGCAAAATAAACCATCAAATACTGAGCCTGCTTTCCCAGCTGATAGACCTTGCCATAACGCATGGTTATGTCAGTCATGTCCGACTCTGTGCAGCCTCTTTGAACTGCAGCCCGCCAGGCTCCTCTGTCCATGAGATTCTCCAGGCAAGAGTACTAGAGTGGGTTGTCATGCCCTCCTCTAAGGGATCTTCCCGACCCAGGGAACGAACCCTGGTCTCCTGCATTGCAGGCAGATTCTTTACCACTGAGCCATTAGGGAAGCCCCAACAGTAAGTATATTCAGTTGGAAAGAAAGAAAAACCTTAACTTGGAATTTAATTGATTAAGATGTGGCGATGCCCCCGCAGAGTCTTAGGTAGGTCAGATCTCATTACATATCTGCTCAGAAGCACTTCCTCAGACTTCCACGAGGAGAAAATGGCCTTTCGATTTCCTGAATACAACAGGTGGCTGACAGCCAATGAATACCCAACTTAATTTTTGCTGATTTTGCTTACGGGTGATTTCCTAATCTTTTGTCTTCTTGGAACTTTGAAAAAGAGAAGTATCCTATTAGGGGGCATTTAAACCTGCAATCGCGGTGTTCAGAACTATCGTAACTCAACCTTACTAAGGCTCTGAGGGTACTCTGACTAAAACATCTGTTCCTCTGTAACCACCACAGTTACTTTGGCCAAAATAGGTGACCAGTGAAGACCATGACATCATGCCCACGAAGACCATGACTTGGCAATGGAGGTCTTTCAGTTCACTAGACTTCCTGCTTTCCCCAAAGGGAACCCTCAGACAAGCTGTGAGAGCTCCTCAGCAAGAGTGAACAGGTGGAGTTCCTGTGTTACCAATCCTTCCTTAGCTCCAGTTCCTCCAGAAGTAGGACCGTTTCTCACAGCTACAAAGGCCTCCTTCTCAGGTGATCACTGATCACCTTGTTAGGTCACCTGTTTGAGGGTGATTACCTCTCTGAAGGCCAGAAAACAAGATTCACTTGAAGTAACTTTCAAATAGATCATAGTAAGGAGAACATTTATGTAGCCGAGTCATAAAATGCTGTGGTAGAGTTTAATTCACTCTTTGGAAATGTATGTTTTTTTAAGGCCTACCTCAATGAGATAAAATGCTTATCTTAACATTATTCATATTACACAATTTTTATTATGCCAAAAATGCATTTAGTGTTTGCAGACATAAACACAATTCTGCTTCATGTTAGATGTCACATTTGAATCCAGATTGAGCTTGTGCTTAGTTGCTCAGTCGTGTCCGACTCTTTGTGACCCCATGGACTGTAGCCTGCCAGGCTCCCCTGTCCAGGGGGATTCTCCAGGCCAGAATACTGGAGTGGGTCAGCCAAACCCGCCTCCAGGGGATTTTCCCAACCCAGGGATCGAACCCAGGTCTCCCAGGTTGCAAGGCAGATTCTTTACCATCTGAGCCACCAGGGAAGCCCATGAATACTAGAGTGGGTAGCCTATCCCTTCTCCAGGGATCTTCCCAACCCAGGAATCGAACTGGCATCTCCTGCATTGCAGGTGGATTCTTTACCAGCTCAGGGAAGCCCCTGAACCCAGATTATGTATGGTCAAATTAAAAACCTAAATTAGCAAACTTGTTTCAAGTAAATAACGTCAACTCTTCACATTTTTGCTAAAAACAACCAAAAGCAGGGAAGGTCAGAGGCTTAACCCAGCAGAGAGGTGAATAAGCATGACATTGATTCTAATCAGCTTCCCTGCTTAGCTTAATCTAGTTGCTCCTGAATACGGTTTGATATTCTTCCGAAGTTTCTCATTATGTCTAAGAAATCTTCAGCTTCACCAACACAAATGTGACGTCTGCAGGGAAGAGCTAAAAATCTGTCTTCAGAAAATTCTTCATCTCACAAATACCAGATTTTAACATCAACTTGACGGTCACAAATACACAATTCCCAAACTACACCTCTCATCTCTACCATTTCGAACTGAGTTGAGTTTATGAGCCGTGTTATTGTTTAAACCATATAAATAAAACCTACAATGTTTCCATGAAGCCTCTGCTGTACAAATGCAGAACATCCTGGGCTGAATAGATTCTATTAATAATGCAATATTGAGTTTGGTATTGACTTTAAGAAGTATTATCACCTCCTTGACTAACCCTTAGCTGCCAGCAGACGCTGCCTCAGGCCAGTACACACCTAATTGCTCGGTAAAAAGGCCGTTTCCCTACCTCATTGAGCCGCATGATGTGATAAATTTGCCTCAGGTATTCGCTGCCACCTGGTTTGTGGCAGATATCCAGGACCATCATGTTTATTTTCTGCTCAGTCAGTTCAAGAGTGATATCTCCTTCTTCTAAGGCTGTGCTTTTCTCTATTGTCATAAATGCACTAAATACAAAGAAAGCGTATTAAGTATCAGTGTAAGGAATTGTAAAGATGGAAAATAATCAAAGAGATTGAGTGTGGAGTGTTCGATGTAAATCTCATATGCAAAGCACCCATAAAGACTTTGCTCAAAGAGGTATACCTTCCCCAAACGGCGGGCAGCTCCCATAAACAGCGCCTTAGAACTAAGCACCTGAAAGCATTTTAAAAAATTGAACCATTTCTTTAAAAATATTTCTTTATTGCATTTATACTCCAATCTATAAAACATTTTCCCATTACCACAATTGCTGAAATTGCTATAATCGTGGGATGAAAACAAAACATTTCTTTTTAAGAAATAATTTGTATTTTCTCTTTGAGGATAAGGAGTATCTTTGATTCCAGAAATAGCTTTGGTATTCTGTCTTTTGTAGCCTTCTCTTTACACCTGTCTTAGACACATTAAAGACTAATTAAAGTGTCAAAAGGGGGAGCCTATTATGCTAAATATAGGCTGGGTGCTTCCTGGAGGAATGCTTACCACTGGGTATTTTAAATTGGCCTTTTGACACTTGTTGCCTTTTAAAAATACACGCCCTCCCTCCTGTTTCTTTCAGGTAACAGATAGTTAGCAAAAGTCACTACTCTGCTTATCCTTCCAGGAAAAGGCTCTCCTGTAAGCACAGCGGGAATGTGCAAGTTATATGTGTAAAACGTTTCTTTTATAAGAATTCATAGGCTTATTTTTTATTTTAAACATTATTCACATTGTAGTAATGGATGACTTTTTTTTTAATTCTCACACTATACCAGTGCAAAATAAATCACGATACTCAACTTACATCATATATGTTTTACACTAATTTTCTTATTACAAGTGCTATTAGGATCATGTTAGGCTTTGCAGTCTAAGTATTCTTAAGAAAAGGCATGGTTTTCCACTGTTTCCCAGACTAAATGAAATTTACTGTGGTGTAATCAGCTATATACTGCAGTTCATTACTGAGATTTTGCCATGATTATAAAATTAGTTCTGCTAAGAGTCAGTGCCGCTGACCTGAAGACTGAACCAAATGATACCCAGCTGCTGGACATTAACTTTTATATTGCTTCCACATGTAGCCTCAAAACATCCTTCTTAAAAAAAAAAAAAAGTTTATGATCCTATAAGCCTTGCTAAAAAAAATGAAACCAAATCCTACTCTTAAAGATATCCATTAGGTAGAGTAAATCTGTAAACAAGCAAACAAACAGAAAAGACTTTTGTGCAGTAATAGAAGTTTGTAAATATCATTTTTGAAACTGCATACAGGCTGCAAGCAAAATTTGTCGGGTTTTGTAGAGGCTGACATTGAAAAAGTTGAGGCCCTCTGACAAAGGAGTGTCTCAGTGTCAGCCCCTGAACTGTATCCTTTCCTGTCCATCACTGTGCAGGTGAAGCAAATGATTGGATTCAGTCAATGCTATGATTAATGAGTTCCTCTCTGGATTTGGGACTGCCTATCAATCATGTCATTAGGGAGAATGTGCCCTGAAAGAGGCAGACCTTAGCCAAGGAATAACTGCATTAATCTTAATCTGTATATGCACCCAGCCAGCCAAGTCAGGGTCACCATGATGAAAAACAATAATCTTCAACTCGACAAATTACTTTGCAAAGACAGACATTTCTTTACTTTTTTTGGCCTGTGTGTTCTCCAGAATCTAAGTTGACTGTTTACAGCTTGAGTGTTACTACAAAGTGAAGGTTATTTTAATGAATAGTAATGCTTTCAGGCAGCATGCAAGACAAGCACTGCTTACAGCTGCCGCCTTTCCATTGCAGTTATGCTCACAATTTCCATAAAATCAAAGTTAAATCTGGGTGCAAGTGAAAGAAATCTGGCTAAATGATATCGTGTGGATCCAAGATAATCTTCATGAGGAATTAAGATTTCAGTTATCATAACAGAAGAACTATTTTAGTTTAAGTGCTTACATCCTCATGTGAAAAAGTAGTGAAGGTGTTTAGTCACTCAGTCCTGTCCAACTCTGCAACACCATGGACGGCAGCCCAGCAGGCTCCTCTGTCCGTGGAGTTCTCCAGGCAAGTGTACTGGAGTGGGTAGCCATTCCCTTCTTCAGAGGATCTTCTCGACCCAGGGATCAAACCCAGGTCTCCCACATTGTGGGTGGATTCTTTACCATCTGAGCCACCGGGAAGCCCTACAAATACTGGGGTAGGTTACCATTCTCTTCTCCAGAGGATCTTCCCAATTCGTGGATTGAACCCAGATCTCCCACATTTCAGGCAGATTTTTTACCATCTGAGCCACCATTTTCAAAAAATATTACAGTAAGGTCAAGGCAACCCTCCACCTGTATACAGACATCATGGTTTAAAATACATCTTCCTCATGGTATAGATCTATGAACTAAATGATTGTCTATCTGTGAGAAATGAGTAGAGATGGAAGTTCATGTGTATATCAGAAAATCAACTTACAGGCAAAGTCGGGATGAAGCGTTTCTATAGCACCCAAACCCATAAGTGATTACCTAAGTCTGTTAATAGGTCAAATTTAATTCTTTTTCAAATAAATGAAATAACTTTTAAATCTGGATTTTTTTACATTGAAATTATTTGAGAAATCAAGAAAGATATAGCACTGTGCTAATTACAAGCTACATAAAGTGTATTCAGAATTTTTGAGGGCTGTAAAACATTTTTAAAAGTTAATAAAAATTATTTTTGATGCAAGTTGCAACATAAAACTAATCAGCCAAATATTGGCTAGACAATTCCCTACTGTAGAAAATATCAGATGTGTTGGTGCTATTTATAAAACACTTAGACTAAAATCAACTTTTAAGGAAAAAATTTCACCTCTGGATTTCTGTATGTAGCTCAAGGTATATTAGAGACATTACTTTCCACTGATCTTATTGATAGTCTCCTAATTCAGCAGTATCATACATTTAACTTTATAATCAAATCCACTGTTTTTACTCTGCTTCTCTTCTCTCCCTTCTACACCCACTGCCATGGATAATGACACGTGGCCTTAATCTTTTAGTCTTTGCATTAAAGCCTATAAATCGGTATCCAATGCAAATGTAAAGATTAAGGTCACTGTCAACGTTACTAAGCATTTTCCTGACTGCTATTCTTAATCCTACACACAGGATGCCCCACAAGTAAATTTTTAAAAGTCAGTATGACAAGGCCAGGAAAATGATTATTTACATTTCTTACATTATTTACACTACTTACATGATTACTTACAGTAATTTCGATTAATATGAAGTCTCACAGATTAACATAAACTAGTAAAGAGCATTTGTCATCACACTACTAAACAGTGCAGCTTATTTTAATAGTTCATAAATAACAAATGCTTACTAGGTCTAAGCTTGATGTTAAGAACTTTATGACTGTTATTTAACCTTTCAAAACAAGTCTACCAGCTTTGTACGTGAGCGCTCAGTCGCTCAGTTGCGTCCGACTCTTTGCAATCCCATGGACTGTGGCCCTCCAGGCTCCTCTGTCCATAGGATTCTCCTGGCAGGAATACTGGAATGGGTTGCCATTTCCTGCTGCAGGGGATCTTCCCAACCCAGGGATCCAACCTGCACAACCCCATAACTCACAAAAGATGGCCCATTTACAAAGGATTTGTATTTGTCCATATAATTCCAAAACCTGAACTCTATCACTGCCATGTACTAAAACTAACAACTTTTAGTTGTTTCAGGCAGAAAGTTACAATAGTACTTTCTAGCAATATGAATATATTTCAAAAGAATGGAGGACAGTATCTGTGAATGGTGTAAAAAAAAAAAAAGTGTGTGGGGGAGTCTGGCTTAGTGATCTGTAGACCATATGAACCATAACTCCTTTATCAATATCATGCAGTTCTATACTGAAGACTAATTGTAAGACAGGAGGACTCTATGTACACATTTAAATTCATCAGGGACCCTTAAAAATCTTTGCAATACCACAAATCACTTAGCTCTCAGTGCCAAACCGAGGAGAAGGCTGACATTTTCATACAGAAACAGCTGGGTGTGTTTATAGCTTGAGTGTGATATGCCCCAGTTGCCCTCTGGGATTCTTACATTACCAGATGAAAAATGTGTACCTTTTTGACAATCAGGTACACAGAAAGCAATAAAGAGCCTTTTATACCCATTAATTCCTTCTTAATTTAATCTCCCTGGCCAATCCATTTACAAAAAGCTCCAGGCTATCCACGAGATACCTGTTTGCACATTGAAAAGGAGTGAAACCAAATTCTCCTGGGTTTAACCACCACCCTTTTAATCAGAAACCTTGAGATGGGGACTACACAGGTATAGTGTTCCAGTGTATCAATGGGGTTCAAATTTTAATAAGACAAGGAACATTTAACAATCCAGCGTTTGATGGAATATTTATCTTTGCTTGTATTCATCAAAGTTCCCATGAAGTTAGCAAGATGACCATGGCTGCCTATCTGACAATATTTTGAGGTGGTGGTTGTTTATAGGTGATTTTGTTTTTTGGGAATGTGTCTGATGCAATTCGGGGAAAGAAAAACATAACTTTACCATTCGGTGCTCAGTTTCCTTGCTCTCAACAACTGGCATTCAACCCATTTGGGTTTCTGCTGCTCGATGCTCCGTAGAACCTTTTGGGTCATTTGATTAGGGCTACTCGTCTGCTCTCCCATGATGCTTTCCAAACACAAACAGACTAAACCGAGTTTCTCTTTACTCCATCTGTCAAGGGAGGCACCTGTTAAAAGTTCCACAGTGTTTCCATCCTCAAATATCTGACATATAATTACAATCAAGTTCCAGACAAGCAGGCCAGCTTTCTTCAATTCAACGAAGTTTTCTGACATTTTTCTCTCAGACAGAAAAAAGAAGTATTTAATTGGGGGAGGCAAGCATGCAATCACTGTAGGTAACTTGCTGATTACAATAGATACTGCCTGAGCAGCAAGCCTTGTGAAGCCTGGGGGAGAAAAGAAAGAAAAGGTATGATTAGTATTAGCATTTGCGTTCCATCACTGTGTTGAGTGTTGTGTGCGGATGTCTAATTTTTGTGGAGAAAATTGTTGAGAAGAGCAAGTGCTTGACATATTCCGACGGAACTCTACTGGGGTCCTCTGCAGTCCTGCCAAAAATTCCCCAAGTCCCCCAACTTAATTTTTCCTCTCAGAAATGATTAGAAAATTCAGAATTATTACTTATATTTTTATCTATTAAGATTATAGGTTTAAAGGGCCCAAGGTCCTCCTAATCAATAAATGCAAAGATACCCGTGCTGCAACCTTTTTGTGGCCTTTGGCACTTCCTTAAGCCTTTCTATTCTTCTCCTGGCATCCACGACAGAATCATTCCAGCTCTTGCTGGGACTGGCTCTTCTTCTTTTAATTTTCAGCTCAAATGTCATTTCCTCTGACAGCCTCCCCCTACAATCCATGTAAGACAGTCCCTCCACGCTGATCCTATTCCAGCCCCCAGTCCCTCCCTATCATTAGACCCCATGTCTCCAAAGCATTGCCAAATTGTTCTCTATCTTCCTAGTTGAGAACCATTCTTCTAGATGATTCTAGAACCTTCAGCCTTGGCCTTTCAACCACTCCAGCTCCCAGATGGGCATTCCACTTCTCTGTCCTCCTCATCATTGAGTGTGTTGTGTCCGACTCTTTGCGACCCCATGGACTGTAGCCTACCAGGCTCCTCTGCCCAGGAAAGAATACTGGAGTGGGTTGCCATTTCCTTCTCCAGGAGATCTTCCCGACCCAGGGATTGAACCCGGGTCTCCCTCATTGCAGGCAGACACTTTACTGTCTGAGCCACCAGGAAAGTTATTCATCATTTTCTTCTTTCCTTTTGAATTGTTTAAATATTCCTCCTAATCCTTCATATAAGATTAGGGGCTACACTGATCAATCTTACTACTCCATCATCTTTGACATGCAGTTTTGCCTCACTGTGACCAAGGCTACTACCTATTCAACCCTGCCCTCACAAGTGGTATCTGGACTGTTGTAGGATTCTCCTAACCCATCTCTCTGCTCCAGACTATGCCCAGCTATAAAGCCAGATGTGTATACTAGTACCTAACTTTGTTAACTTCATTACCTAATTTCTCTGCTACAATTCTTTTAGCTGTTTTCCACTGTTATGAGATCAGTCTCTGGAGCATTGCTGTCAAAACACTCTCTAGTCTAGCTGCAGGCAGTTTCGGTGAACCTCATCTTCGTTTCATCCTCTTTGCTCTTAGGCTTCTCGGAATATCTCATTATTCTCACATGGAATGCCCTCGTTCTTCACAGGTCACTCATAACCTTCAACTTTTGGTTCAAAGTTTTTTCCTCCTATGAATTTATTTGGACATATTACCCATATGACTGTGCTGTAATTAGGTTCATAAAATGCCATGTTGTATTATCTTTTGTATTATCATCTATCATTGTTTGTTATATTCTTATTTATACATTCATGAGTTGTCTTTACAACTAGACTAAAAGCTCCCCAAGAGCATGGAATAAAATCTCACTCCTTGAGTACCTTGTAAAGCCAGATACAAGCATTTTAATACACTATGTACATAGTTGAATTTGAACATTGGAACAGAGTGAAAGTCTAAAAGAAGGTAGCTATAAGTTCTTCAGAAAAATATTTTTCACTGTTTTTACTGAACAAAAATAATAAAACACTGTGAAAGATTTCTTAAGATATTCGTGACATTTTAAAAAGTTACTCTGTGGATTTTGGAGACCATTAAAACAAACAACCCAATCAAAAAATGGGCAGAAGACCTAAACAGACGCTCCCCAAAGAAGACATGTTAGTTAGTGTTAGTCGGTCAGTCATGTCCAACTCTGTGCAACCCCATGGACTGTAGCCCTCCAGGCTCCTTGGTCCATGGGATTCTCCAGGCAAGAATACTGGAGTGGGTTGCTACTTCCTTCTCCAGGGGATCTTCCCAGCCCAGGGATCGAACCCAGGTCTCTTGCATTGCAAGCAGATTCTTTACTGTCTGAGCCATCAGAGAAGCTCTCAAAGAAGACATACAGATGCTCAACAGGCACACGAAAAGATGTTCAACGTCACAAATTATTATATGAATGCAATCAAAACTACAATGAGATATCACCTCACACTAGTCAAAATGGCTATCATCAAAAAATTCACAAAAAATAAATGTTGGAGACCGAGTGGAGACAAGGGAACCTCCTACACTACTAGTGGGAATGTAAACTGACACGGAGACTATGGAGAACAGTGTGGAGGTTTCTTTACAAACTAAAAATTGAGCTACCGTGTGGCCCTGCAATCCCACTCCTAGGCATATATCCAAAGGAAAATAACGTCCAAAAGGATACCTGCACCCCAGTGTTCACGGCAGTGCTGTTTACAATAGCCAAGACAAGGAAGCTACCTAAATGTTCACCAACAGAGTAATGGAAAAAGAAGAAATGAGATAGATACACACACACACACACACACACACACATAATGGGGTATTAGTCATTTAAAATAATGAAATAATGCCATTTGCAGCAACATAGATGGAACTAGAGATTGTCATAGTGAAGTAAGTCAGACAGAGAAGGAGAAATAGCATATGAGGTTCCATACATGCAGAATCTAAGAAGAAATGAAACAAATGACCTTATTTACAAAATAGAAACAAATTCACAGACTTAGAGAATGAATGTATGGTTGCCTGGGGGAAGGATAAGGGGAAGAGACAGGGAATTTGGGATCAACATGTACACACTGCTGTATTTAAAATGCATCTATGTACAGCACAAGACCTACTGTACAGCACAGGGAATTCTCAGTTATGTGACAGACTGGATGGAAGGAGAGTCTGGAGGAGAATGGATACATGTATGTGTATGGCTGAGTCCCTTTGCTGTCCACTTGAAACTATCACAACATTATTACTTGGTTATAAGTTAAGTCGCTCGCTCAGTCGCGCCCGACTCTTTGCGACCCCGTGGACTGTACGCCACCAGGCTCCTCCGTCCATGGGATTCTCTAAGCAAGAATACTGGAGTGGGTTGCCATTTCCTTCTCCAGGGGATCCTCCCAACCCAGGGATCGAACCCAGGCCTCCCGCATTGTGGGCAGAGGCTTTAACCTCTGAGCCACCAGGGAAACCCTTACTTGGTTATACTCCAATACAAAATAAAAAGTTAAAAAAAAAAGTCACTCTCCTCTTAAAAAATACAAAGCTCTTGAAAAACATAGGTCTGGTCTAGTGATTCCTCAGAAATCCATGACAACTTAAGAATGATTTTCAGAATTAATTGGAACAGTGTTTTTATGTTTGTAAAAATTGTATTCGGTCCAATATATATTTGAATGATCTCAGGAGATTTTTGTATTAAATAAATGAAAAAATAAAAAAGTATCTAGTTCAGTACTTTGTAAAAAATAGTTCCTCAATAAATGTCTTCTTTTTATTCAAATAAATATGTTTAGATGAAGCCTGAAATATAGATAAAGCAAATTAAGAAACCACTCTTGTCAATGTTCTTAAATATCTTAAACGTTTTATTGTTCTTAATGTGTTTGCATCTCATATGCCCCAATCTGCAAGATTATATCTTATATTCTGTTTAACCTAAAGAGGGCTTATCTGCATATCCTGAGTAAACATTTGACAAGATAAGTAGATAATCAGGTAAAGATTAACAATTCTCTTCACACCTGTATCCCTACTAATATTTACAAAATCTGAGAACTGCACGTACTCAAATCTCCAACTACTTTATCAAAACTTAGGCAAATTCTAGTCAGAACCTTTAGACCTATGACAAATCCATTCTACTGACCATGGGGTCAGGGCTTCCCTCGTAGTTTAGACAGTAAATAACCTGCCTGCAAGGAAGGAGACCTGGGTACGATCCCTGGGTTGGGAAGATCCCCTAAAGGAGGGTATGGCAACCCATTCCAGTATTCTTGCCTGGAAAATCCCACGGACAGAGGAGCTTGGTGGACTGCAGTCCATGGGGTCACAAAAAGTCAGACACGACTGAGCCACTAAGCACAGCACAGCACCACACAAGCACAATCGCAGGGCCTGAGTCTATGACGATGCTGACAACACACCAGGATGGATCTTTTAAGAATGCCACACATTCATTAGTCTGTCTTTATTTAAATAAGTTGACTTCTAAGTCCTTTATATGTAATATATTGCAAGAGCCATCCCAATTTGATAAAGTGTGAAAAAATGTATGTCCTAGAATGAATGCAATGTTCAGTTCAGTCATTCACTTGCATCCAACTCCCTGTGACCTCATAGACTGTAGCACGCCAGGCTTCCCTGTCCATCACCAACTCCCAATCTTGCTCAAACTCATGTCCATCAAGTCAGTGATGCCATCCAACCATCTCATGCTCTGTCAACCCCTTCTGCTCCCATCTTCAATCTTTCCCAGAATCAGGGTCTTTTCTAGTGAGTCCATTCATCACATCAGGTGGCCAAAGTACTGGAATTTCAGCTTTGGCATCAGTCCTTCCAAAGAATATTCAGGGCTGATTTCCTTTAGGATTGACTGGTTGGATCTCCTTGCAGTCCAAGGGACTCTCAAGAGTCTTCTCCAACACCACAGTTCAAAAGCATCAATTCTTTGGTGCTCAGCTTTTTTTATAGTCCAACTCTCACATCCATACATGACTACTGGAAAAACCATAGCTTTGAATATGACATTGAATGCACTGTGAGAGGTACATTTATATACTTATCATGTCTTCCTTCTTGTGCATAGACTACTGATTGTAATAATATATTTTGGAGATTATAAAACATGCAAAAAATGAAATTTACAATGAAAAAGGTAAAGACAAATAATGTCTTAAAATTAACTTTTAAAATATTGTTTACTTATGAGCAACCTAGATAGCATATTCAAAAGCAGAGACATTTACTTTGCCAACAAAGGTCCATCTAGTCAAGGCTATGGTTCTTCCTGTGGTCATGTATGGATGTGAGAGTTGGACTGTGAAGAAGGCTGAGCACGGAAGAATTGATGCTTTTGAACTGTGGTGTTGGAGAAGACTCTTCAGAGTCCCTTGGACTGCAAGGAGATCCAACCAGTCCATTCTGAAGGAGATCAGCCCTGGGATTTCTTTGGAGGGAATGATGCTGAAGCTGAAACTCCAGTACTTTGGCCACCTCATGCCAAGAGTTGACTCATTGGAAAAGACTCTGATGCTGGGAGGGATTGGGGGCAGGAGGAGAAGGGGACAACAGAGGATGAGATGGCTGGATGGCATCACTGACTCGATGGACGTGGGTCTGGGTGAACTCCGGGAGTTGGTGATGGACAGGGAGGCCTGGTGTGCTGCGATTCATGGGGTCGCAAAGAGTCGGACACGACTGAGCGACTGAACTGAACTGAACTGAATGGTATCAAATATCGGTAATACATTACTGAGTGAGGATAATGTGATTTTATATGCTTTATTCTTTTAAAAATCTGGGCTTTAATAGTTTGTAACACATTGATTCAAATGTCAGGTTATTTAGTTTGTTTCAATACTTGGTTTTAATGACCGTCATAGGTGACAAAGTCAGTACATGAACATATACATAGATACACGTGCAACCTGTGAAATCATGGCACTAGTTTTTCAATCTTAACCACCAAAAAGACAAACGTTGTCGTTGAAATCTGACTAATGAATAGTCATCACCATTATGTTAATTAATTGTTCTTGTAACAAACTGAAAATATTTCATTTTTGTATTTAAAAAAAACTTTTTGGCTGTGCTGGGTCTTTGTTGCAGTGTGGACTTTTCTGTATTTACGGTAATCGGGGGCCACGCTCCAGTGGCGGTTCGAGGCCCCTCGCTGCAGTGGATTTTCTTGTTGCAGAGCACTGGGCTCTAAGGTGTGCAGGCTTCGGCAGCTGCAGCACGCGGGCTCAGCAGTTGTGGGTCCCGAGCTCTCAAGCACATGCTCAGTACTGTGGCATGTGAGCTTAGCTGCTTCGCTGCGTGCAGGAATCTTCCGGGCTCAGGGATGGAACCCGTGTCTTCTGCATTGGCAGGCGGACTCTCCACCAGAGCCACCAGGGATGCCCTCATTTTTGTACTTTTGAGAAAAGTATTCAAAAATAACTGAAACACTTATTTGGAACATTTTAAATCAAGCTAGCAAATTCTTAAGTTCTTACGTGGTGCAGCGATGACATTTATATAGGTGATACTCGCTTTTATAAAACTAATATTTCTGGGTTTTACAAAATAAACTATCTGAATGACTTCTGATAACACTTGGCATATTTCTGCCGTCACTTTCTTTTTCAACAATCCACGTGTGAATGATGCCTGGAATACATGTGCTCTGTGGTGCTTGCTACCTCTGTTTCCTCTCAAGAATCTATTGTTTTAGTTAGAAACAATTACTCCTGAGTTTTCCCATAAAGCATTCTTTCTATTTAAAAAGTAATTTAGTGGTAAGACAATACATTCTTTGGTATATCTTTCCTTTGGTCATTGTCAAAGAAATAAAACAACTAATTCTTTGTGTGTTTGCTCTTGGGGAGAGAATTCTTTGCGTATTCACTTAGGGAGTGAATACCTAAGCTGAGCTATATCAGAAACATCTGAACCTCCATTCAATTCTTCGGTAAATCTCTTACACTATATAATTTATTGTACTATTTATTTTTTTTAAATCTTCAGTGTTTTCCACGTTCCATCATTTTCACTATGTCAGGAAGGACAAATGTTTCCTTAAGCTAGTGACTATTTGTCTTTTAAGTTAGAATCCTCAAAAAAAAAAAAAAAGGCCCCTAAGCACTTCATTATTTAGATGAATTTTGCCAAGGACTAAATTAAATATCAATCGACTTAAAACATTGCTGAAAATGATTATCAAGGTTTATCTTCATGTTTGTATGCTTAGTTTTGAAATCTTCCGCTAATCAAGAAGTCTTCAAACTATATTTAGCTAATATCTCAAGGCACAATACTTATTTTGGAGGGATTCATCTTTAACAACAAAGTATGGAAAGCCATGCTTCAGATGGTTTTCCCACTCCTTTTTTATTTATTTTTGGCCAAATATGATCAGATTATCAGTGTTCTAACTTGAAATATGGCTGAGAAACAGTTTATGTTAGAAATAGTAATTTTCCTCAGTGTGAGGTTTTTTTTACTTTCTCACTTTGTTTTCCCTTGGATTCCCAGTAATAGTTTTAAACCGCAGTTGATTTGTTATTTCTAAGAATATGTTAAAGCCACTTGTGTGTTTTGTGAGGATTAATTTTGTGAAAACTAGGTTCTGAAATACAAAGGACAACCTTAATTGATTGCTGAATGATGAAAGCTAATGAAGGAGTGAGGTTACCCTGTACATGCCCTCACTAACAACAATGTCCCCAACACACGACTGGCCTGCTCACAGACCCAGGGAGAATTCCATAACAGGCTCCATATGAAATGTCAGTAGTTTCGCTTGCTGTCTTTTCACCCACCAGAGAATTGTCTTATACACCTCCGGAGGTGTTTGTACCTATTTGTAAACATTTATACTAGTCTTCAAGAATCAAGAGGGGATCTCTCATCGACGGTTTATCCCTGACCCAATTCCAGTACCTCATATATAGTTGTAATTGACTTAGTAAATGTCTATCTATTGAATGAGTAAGTGACTTACTGTCTGGCATGAACATGTTATCTATCTTGTACGTTGTAGGGAAACTAAAGATTGAGTAATGTCAATTTAAAAGAGGACAGAAATGAAGAACAATGGTATTCTCCTATTTTCACATCCTGAAATGCACAAAATGCTTTATAAGGTCACCTTCCTCCACCACTTTCTTTTATAGTATTTATATGTGATTTGGCACTCCTGCATGCCTCTCTAAGTGTTATATTTCTACTCTGATAATTTTATGAAAAAGTATTATTTAGTAAGGAAAACCATAAGAACTGGTATCGATCAATACAAACTAAGTTTTTCGGGGCGGGGGTGGGGGTGGAAACCAGAGGCCCTTTGAAATGTTATGGAAGAGTTCCAAAATACTTGTAGAAAAAAAAAAAATTGTTTGTGAATAGACCAACTTGAAAGCCACAAACAAAAAAGTGCTACTCATATGACATGCTATATAAACTATAGATCATGCCTCTTGTATTGCTCAAAATCTAGGAAATATCCCAAAGCTAGAAAGGGGAGATGGCAACAACTCTGATGAGGAAGAACTTAAGTAATGAATATCTGACATTTTCCAATTGGAATTAAATGGCTTTACTGGATTCAAAGGCAGTTTAATAGGGTTTGGACAGAATTAAAGCATTACTATGAAAGGTCACTGATAGATAATTTGATTTGAGTCTTTAATATAAGGTTCCTGGATAAGATTCACATTATTCAGGACCACTATGGAGAAGGATGAAAGAACAGCTACTTTCCTCAAATGGATTTAGATTTAGCAGGAGTGTTTTACTGTTCAGCTGGAGTACTTTACTGTTGAGAGTTTCCTTACAGTTAGTGAAAAAATACTCTTCTTTAAAGATGAAGATAAAAAGGAAAAGATGTATTTTAAAAATTCTAAAGAAGATTCATGGATACAAACAGGTAAATAAGATACATCCAAAGGAACCTTGTGACATTCTTGGAAAGTAGAGACATCTAGATAGGAAGTAACTAACAAGAAAGGACTTGAGTAGTAAAATAAATGAATAATATAGATCTTTGATAATTTTTCAGTACACTTGGTAGACACATTGCCCTGAAGAGGAACAATGCACTGAATCCAGAACCATAGGTACTAGGGGGGAATACCTGTCAGAAAAATACATGTAGCTATTAAATGGGGTGTTATTTTTTACCCAAAAGCTACACATGTAGGTGTATTAAAGAAAGAGAAGAAAGTAATAACTGGTAGTTGTACAGGAAAAACTTCAAAAAAGAATAATTAAACTGAATATCAGAGCAATCTTCTTGAGAATATGAATTTTAAATTCCTCAATAGGTTTAAAGGAAATCAGTCAAAATCACGTGACTAACCTGAATACTAACATAAACACAAAATATCACAGAAAATTTTGAATTGGTAGTTAAAAAAAGAAGATAATTGTTTGAGTCATTTTCATTCCTAAGTTGTGTGTGTGTGTTTATTTATTTTTGATCATATGGCTTGCAGTAATGAAAATTAGGAATCCTAAATGTACATGGTAGAAAGGAGACTAATATAGTTTACAAATCTTGTAATTTTTACAATGTTACTTGTTCTCATATCCTAGAAAGTGTGCTTCTTTAGGGACGTGTTCTTAAAGAAAAACAAACGTACCTTTGCTTGATTCTTTCCCTTTGGTTTCTTTCGGAACGTAATTCCATTCTCGCGGAATGCTCTCGCGCAGACCTTCAGGAACGCTGTGCTTGTTCAGGTTCGTCTCGCGGTTGCTCCCAGAGCTCATCACGGACACTACGTGCTGCACGACGTCCTTGACGGCGTCCGTCAGTGCCAGTCTCAGGCATCGGACGACCGCCACCTCCGACCCTCTGCGTGTTGAGACTTTAAAACCAGACAGTACATTACAGTTAGCAGAATCCAAAGTGTCTTGTGCCCTGTTCAATTAAGAATTCAGCTTCTCAGTAATCTAGTTCAAAGCTATAGAAAGAAGAGCTGTTTTTAGCCTAGAGATCATATGATTGACAAGTAGTCCATAAACATTGGGGAAAAAAGTTACCCCTTGGTAATCAAGGGAATAGTAGCCAGAATGACAGTGAATAAAACAGTATTCGCTAGTACTCTGGGGACTCTACTGGTGGATATATAACTTGCATAACCTTCTTAGATGACACATGGCAGCAATTGCAAAAGCTTTGACACTTACCTATTAACACATTTATTCTTTCTCTGGAAATTTATCCTAAGAAATTAATTATGATTATGTAAAGAATAAAATAAAAAATTGGAAATAATCTAAATGTCCAACAACTAGGGATTTATTTAATTAGCTTAGGGCTTGCTTGGTGGCTCAAATGGTAAAGAATCCACCCACAATGCTGTTGACCTGCGTTTGATCCCTGGATTGGGAAGATCTCCTGGAGGAGGGCATGGCAACCCACTCCAGTATTCTGACCTGGAGAATCCCCATGGACAGAGGAGCCTGGCGGGCTACAGTCCATGGGGTCGCAAAGAGTCAGACACGACTGAGTGACTAAGCACAGCACATCCATATTCGCAATAAAGTCATATTGATTAGAAAAAAAAGAAGCTTAGAAAATAGTACGATATATTATATTTATTAAAAAATACATGTTTACATACACGTGGAAGGCAATGGCAACCCACTCCAGTACTCTTGCCTGGAAAATCCCATGGGTGGAGGAGCCTGGAAGGCTGCAGTCCATGGGGTCTCGAAGAGTCGGACACAACTGAGCGACTCACTTTCACTTTTCACTTTCATGCATTGGAGAAGGAAATGGCAACCCACTCCAGTGTTCTTGCCTGGAGAATCCCAGGGATGGGGGAGCCTGGTGGGCTGCCGTCGATGGGGTCGCACAGAGTCGGACATGACTGAAGCGACTTAGCAGCAGTAGCAGCAGCAGCAGAAAAGAATTAAAAGATACTCTACAATGTTGATGGTGCTTATCAATGACTAATGGTATTTCAGGTGATTTTCCTTTTCCTTTCCTTCTTCTTCTTTGACTTTTTCTTCCCTCCTTCCCTCTTTTCTTTCCTCCCTTCTTTCTAATAAGTATCACCTGCAATGATTATGTGTTACTTATGTGATAAATACAATAAAAGTTTTTGTTTGTTTTTAATGACTGGGAAGTTCAGGGATCATTATTTGAATCAACAGAGACGAGCATCAATATGATTTTCCCCCTCACATTTCACTGTGATATTTCTCAAATGACAACCCACTGTAAAAACCACCATAGTGCTGAAACTAAAAGCTGGACTTTAAAAAAGAGAAACAAAATTGACAAACTTTTAGCCAGACTCATGAAGAAAAAAGAGAGAGGGTCCAAATCAATAAAATCAGAAATGAAAAGGGAGAAGTTATATCTGACATCACAGAAATAAAAATGATTCTAAGAGACTACAATTACACAGCCATAAAATGGACAATCTAGAAGAAATGGACAAATTACTAGATATGTACAATATCCCAAGACTGAACCAGGAAGAAATAAAAACTATGAACAGACCAATTACCAGCAATGATACCGAATTTGTAATTTAGAAAAACTCTCAACAAACACAAGTCCAGGACCAGATGGCTTCACAGGTGAAAGCTACCAAACATTTAGAGAAGAGGTAAGACCTGGTCTTCTCAATCTATTCCCAAAAATTGCACAGAGGAAGAAATACTTCCAAACTCATTCTGTATACAAGGCCAGCCTCATCCTGATACTAAAACTAGACAGAGACAGCACACAAAAAAGAAAAATCACAGCCCAATATCACTGATGGACATAGATGCAAAAATCCTCACCAAAATGTCAACAAACTGAATGTAAGAATACACTAAAAGGATCATACACAACACGGAGTTGGATTTATAAGAGGAATACAAGGGTTTTACAATATCTGCAAATCAGGGACTTCCCTGGTGGTCCGATAGTTAAGAATCCATCTTGCAATGCAAGGAACACAAGTTTAACCCCTGGTCAGGAAACTAAGATCCATGAAGCCCACACTCTGCAATTACTGGGCCTGTGGACTCTGGAGGCTGCGGGCCACAACTCGAGAGCCCATGTGCCAAAACCACTGAGCCTGAACAGTGCAGTCAGAGTCCATGTACCACAGCAAAAGATCCTGCATGATGTAATGAAGATTCTGCATGCCATAACTAAGACCTTACACAGCCAAATTAATTAATTATTTTAAAAAAAGAGAATTTCAGAAAAAAGTGGTGGGGGGGGGGGGAGATAAAATACCCCGTGAGAATGGCTGAAAATTTTCCAAATATGATAAAAACTAAACATCATCAGATATGAGAAGCTCAACAATCCCTAAGCAGAATACAAAATAAACGAAAACAAAGCGCATCATAATTAAATTGCTGCAAAGTAGTGATAAAGAGAACAATCTTAACATGAGCAACACAAAGAAGACACATTACATAACTGGAAGCAAACACTTTAAAACCTAAAGTGATTTATCATCAGAAACAGTGCAAGCCATAAAATAGAAAAATGCCTTGAAAGTCCCGAGTGAAAAAAAAAAAATGAGAGATAGAAAAATCTCTGAACCCAAAAGTACATGTCTGATGAAAAATATGTCAAATATGAAGATAAAGCCTGTTTTCATGCAATCAAATCAAATTAAATGAATTGATGGCAGAAAAATTTTAGTCCATTAAAGGAAATACTTAAGGTAGAAGGAAAATGATATCTGTCAGAAACTCAGATCTACACAAGTAAAAGAAGAGTACCAGAAATGATAGCTAGATGGACAAATATGAAAGACTTTCTTCTCATTACTTGCTTCTTTAAGCTATAACTGACTGGAACAAAAGTGAAACAATAGTCTGTAGGGTTGATAACATTAGTAGAAATAAAATGCATGATGACACATGTAAAGAATACGAAGAGTAAACAGAAATATACTTGTGTAAGATTCTTACATTATATGTAAACTGTGATGAGTCAAAGATAACTCATCACAAGATGTAAACCTTGGAACAACTACCAAAATAAATATAGAATTATATCAAATAAGCCATTGGCAAAGAAAACCTGTAATACTGAAAAATATCCAGCTAATCCAAAGAAGGTCAAAATGGATATTAAAAGGAACAATGTTGGAGCAAACAGAAAACAAAGAATAATACAGTCATGTAGCTAAAAGTGTCAGAACAGAGGATCCACACGTAGACATGGATTTGATCAATTGTCCACTTGATTTCTGACAAAAGCACTGAAGTAATTCAAACTGGGAAAGAATAGTGATTTCTAAAAATGATGCTGGGAAAATTGTATATGTATATGAAAATGTATGGTGGCGGTTTAGTCGCTAAGTCCTGTCCAACTCTTGCAACCCCATGGACCAAAGGCTCCTCTGTCCATGGGATCCTCCAGACAAGAATTACTGGAGTGGGTTGCCATGCGCTCCTCCAGGGGATCTTCCCGACCCAGGGATCAAACCTGCATCTTCTGTGGCTCTTGCATTGCAAGCAATTCTTACCACTGAGCCACCAAGGAAGACCTCTTTAAAACTCAGTAAGACAATCTAATTAATAAATGAAGGGACGTTTTAAACAGATATTTTTCAAAAGAATTTTTTCAAATGACTGTTAAAAACATGAAGATATGTTTGACGTCATTAATCACCATGGAACTGTAAATTAAAATCACAGTGAGATAACAGCATATACTCCTTAGAATGATTAAAAGCAAAAAGGCAATTCCAAGTGTTGGTGAGGGCACAGAGCAACCCAAACTCTCTCACATAATGGGTGGGAAGGTAAAAGGACGGGATTACGTTGAAAAACAGTTTAGTAGTTCCTTATAAAGTTTAACTCAGTGTGTGCTAAAGACATGTGTTTCTCTTAAAAGTAAAAGGGAGTTAAGGAATAGAGTGAAGCACAAAGTAACTTGTGCTTTGATATTTTCATTTGCCCAACTAAATATTGTTGACCTACTTTCAGAGTACAGGCCTGCAATGATTGCTACCAAATCTATTTCTTACAGAGTGTATTGGCCTTTGAAATGCCCACATGAGATACCCAACGTAATTGTTTTTTTAATAATTTTTATCTTCTGTAATCTTTTTTTAAATGGATATTTTCACTCTTGTTTTTCTTCCTAGTTATGTTCATTCTAAGGAGTTATATCTAATTATGAAGCCAATTTATATATTTCATTACTGAATTCATATATTCATAAAGCAAATGTTTCAAAAAGTTTAGTCTAATAGAAAAAAATAAAGAAAATAACAAGGCCCGTGATCAGAATTCCATTTTTTTGTTCGGATTCTACGATTTAATCAGTGAACAATCTCAGGCAAGTCTCTTAACATCTCTTGCTGTGCTTAGTCGCTCAGTCATCTCTGACTCTTTTCAACCCCACAGACTGTAGCCCGCCAGGCTCCGCTGTCCATGGCGATTTCCCAGGCAAGAATACTGGAGTGGATTGCCATGCCCTCCTCCAGGGGATCTTCCCAGCCCAGGGATAGAACCCAGGTCTGCTGCATTGCAGGCAGATTCTTTAGCATCTGAGCCACCAGCGAAGCCCAGGAAGACTGGAGTGATTAGGCTATCCCTTCTCCAGGAGATCTTCCTGACCCAGAAATTGAAGCAGGGTCTCCTGCATTGCAGGCGGATTCTTTACCAGCTGATCTACCAGGGAAGCCCAGCAAGAAAATGAGGATACTGCCTTCTTTGTTTTCACCTTTTTACTCTAAAATGATAAGACTGTGATGTCTTATGGATAAGCTATACAGAAATCATAGCGTGTTTCAAGAGGAAGAAAATAAACCAGTTTTTTAAGTAATGCACTCTAGTCAATCTGGATAAGTTCATAATATTTACTGAAGCATAGATCTATTAGTGGTAAAATGCAAATATTGTGGGGTTATGATTATGTGTCTCAGCTATATTTCCTTGAAACCTATTATTTTTCAAGTCAAACAGAAACCACAGTAAAAGACTTAGTTTTCTTATGAATTAGTCTATCTTATTAGGGATTTTAAGATCATTGTAATTGGTAACAGAAGAATAGGAGACTTACAAAGATTTAAATAGGAGAGAAAAAAAAAAAAGGCACAGTCCCTCATGACCACTGCAATGTCTTAGTTTCTTTCAATTCAATAAAGTCTACATCAGAAATAATGCTCTCTTGCGGCTCAGCTGGTGAAGAATCCGCCTGCAACGCGGGAGACCTGGGTTCGATCCCTGGGTTGGGAAAATCTCCTGGAGAAGGGAAAGGCTACCCACTCCAGTATTCTGAACTGGAGAATTCCATGGACTGTACAGTCCATGGGGTTGCAAAGAGTCGGACACGACTGAGCAATTCTTACTTTCACTTTAAACTAGAAGACTGCCTGTTTTTGGATAAAAAGGAAACAGTAAGGGAATACATGAAAACTAGAAAATACAACTTTAAAAGGAGATAAGTTAACGTTGATGGAGAAAGAACTTGCGCAAAGGCCAAGGATGTTTCAGCACTTTGAAGTTCTGCCCCTTTGAGCCCGTGACGAAATCTGGTCTCTGTGAACATCTGTACTACCCGTTCCTATTCCAAGAGACTTTTCTGACCTGGGGGAGGAGGGTTTGTTCAACGTGTAGATGGCAGAGAAGACTAATTAGGGGCAAGGAGCAGTTTCGCTTTCTCAGGCCACCACCTAAAATCCATTGATCTCTTCTAAGTCATTTTCAGTATGGTTTTGTGCTGAGTGTCAGATGGTTCAAGAACTTAAGAACTAAAAGATAAATTATGGTTGAAGCAAGTGGGTCCCCGATTCTTTATAATCTTGTGAGACAATTCAGCTCTTATCCTCACCAAAAATGACTCAAAACAGCAGGGGGTAGAGGAGCTTTCAAGGTTGTTTTTCTTTCAGTTTAATAAAGTCTACATCAGAAATAATGCTCTCTTTTAAACCAGCAGACTGACCATTTGGGGGGTAAAAAAAGAACCAGTGAGGAATATATGAAAACTAGAAAATAAGACTTTAAAAGGAGATAATTATCACAGAGTCTCTAAGTGATAGATTCGAGGTTTTGAAATCATTACATAAAGCTATATATTGCTACTTTGCAGTGATAATGACCAAGAGAAGATGTAACATAATGACTTAAAAATAGTTAAAAGGATAGTCAAGTCACGTCTGGAGGATAGCTAAAAAGTACAGGAAGAACGAAACCATTATTATGAGCCAGTTAGATTTTTTAATATGGATTCTATTAAGTATTTTATGGAAATGGTGGTTCCAAAACAGTGTATAAGAAAGCATTTAGGTTGAAAACCAAATGTAAATGATATATATAGTTAAAGGACTGACAGGATAACCCCTAAATCCTCATCCTTCATTGTCCCAAGACATTAAGTACAGAGATTTAAAGACAGAATATTAAGGATCAAACAATGTGAGAATGTTTACACCTGGTCCTGAAGGTGGGATCCTTGGTTCAGAACACTTCTTATTCAGACATGTAACTCATTCTGACTTTACCATCCACTCGAGCTGTGGGCAGAACAACACAGCTGGAGAAAACACAGTACCCCTGAAACAATGATAGGACTTACTTAAATGTATAGAGAGAGCCACTGCTGTTGCTGCTGCTAAGTCACTTCAGTCGTGTCCGACTCTGTGCGACCCCATAGACGGCAGCCCACCAGGCTCCCCCATCCCTGGGATTCTCCAGGCAAGAATACTGGAGTGGGTTGCCATTTCCTTCTCCAATGCATGAAAGTGAAAAGTCAAAGTGAAGTCACTCAGTCATGTCCGACTCTTAGCGACCCCATGGACTGCAGCCCACCAGGCTCCTCTGTCCATGGGATTTTCCAGGCAAGAGTACCGGAGTGGGGTGCCATTGCCTTCTCCGATAGAGAGCCACTAGGCTGGTCATAATAAATTCCATTTACATATGAAGAAAACTGGCCAGCAGGTTTATCCATCAGTTTGTTTAATAAAAGCATCTGAGAAGCACAAAGTATTTTTTTACATTTTACTAATTTCTTACATGTTTAATAGCAAAACATCATCTGTGGTAAATGTTAAATTTTTAATAAAAAAGAAAATCCGCATAACATAATTTCTAGGTAATAACTTCCCCTCTCACCTTGTACCAAGTATGTTAAATTTTGATGGGAATTAACGGTTAATGATTCCCCAAAGTAGCCTGTATACTGAAAAAAATGTAAGATAACCTTTTACAAATAACAGATTCGGCAAAACTGACATCAATAAACTTTTACAAATGTCTTTAAAGATATATTTGAGTATCTATAAAACACTTCTTTTACAAATAGTAACTTTCTCATACCTGGAATGTTGTATAACAAGTCCCATAATTGTTCTTCTTCCATGTAACTCACAAAGACATTTCCAAATGTTTGTGGAGAGAAAGTGCAGTGGTACAATACTTGAAAGATAGCTTCTACCACACTGGATCCTTGGTTCAGATTATTTTCTGTATTGGAACTTTGTTCTTGAAAGGTACATTCTTGAAAAGAATAAAAATGATTTAGTAAGGTAGGTATCAATGAATATGATTACATTCCTATTCCTAATACTAGCATAACAGTGTAAAAATGTGTTCGATTATTATTTGCATAATAGGAGAAATGCCATATTCTTTCAGATCAAAGGTCCATTCCCCAAACCCAGTATAATTTCTGAGAGAATCATGGATATTTGTGGGGGAAAAGTTGTGAGAAAAACCACATGACATCATGTCAAAGGGCAACAGTAGTTTACTTTTATGACAGAATTCTTTATCCTCTTAAAGAAACATTTTTCATTTCTTTTCTCATTTAAAAGTAACACACATTCATTCTAAAAACTGTAAAAAAAATTCAGACTAAGAAACTAAGAAAACTAAAAGTGCACCAAATCCTACCAACCAGTGATTGTTACTATATTTAGAGCAGTATTTCATTCATATTATATACAAATATACACTATATATGTGTGTGTGTGTGTTTAACTTGAACATCAAACAGAATTATTTTATATACTCCTTAATATTGAAAATCTACTTATAACTAGTTGAATCTTTGTATCTCTCTTTGGGATTTTTGTTCTGAACATTATATACCCTTTATTCAGAACATAAATTTCATAGGAAATTCATAGTTATAGTGTTCTCAGTCTTATGCTATCAATTCTACAAATAAATTTATAAATGTTTCTCAAACCCATAGCTTCCTGTCATTTCAGAATGAAGAGCTTTCTCAGCTTGTTTCTCAATAAAATCAAATAGGAATTCCTACAAATGTTGGGGGCCGGCGTGAGGCACTCCGCCCATGGCAAAGGTCATGAGGAAGGAGGCTCGACATACGCAAAGGCGGGATCGAGCCTCAGGAGTCCCCCTGGAAATTCTCGAGCATCTACCCCCATAACCAGAGCCTGCCTACTTTACTACTTTGTGCTCTCCCCTACACCTCTGACTTTACGGGGGGCTGTCCCCCACCACCTCTTTCGGAGAAGGAGTTAACTTAGAGCTCCAGTTAATAATAATTCCTGGGCGTGACAGGAGTGTTTCAACCTACAAACCCCTCTGAAGGTTCTCTAACCTGCCTGACAGGCTTGTCCGGCCACATGTGATTGCTCACAGCCTCCCAACCATGAGAGGCACGAGATGCTTTAAACGTTATAAAAACAGGTTCCTTAGAAAAGTTAGAAAACCATTAGTATAAGTATAGTGGGCTAATTAGAAATTATATTGGTGAAGGGTTTTTCATTTGTTGAGCCAATGTTTACTGCTAAGTCTCCACATCCCCTGCCCTTTTACACATTAATGAATATATAGAAGAAATAAGAAGTATTAACCTTTGATACTAATCACATTAGACCTTAGGCTAAGCAAATTCTTTCCTTAATTAAAACCCACTGCACCCTCAACCTATAGGAATGTAACTTTATCTGGTACCTTCAGAAAGTGGCGTCTGTTTTAAGAATAATCAACCTTGGAGAAATAAGTGTTCTGGTTGACTGACCACTGTCATAAGGAGAGGGCCATAAATTGTCAGCAGGCCCCCTGGCCAGAAGATGATGAAACACCCCTAAGACTTCTGTCTACATTTGTATGAAGCACCTGACTTAAAGTCAGGACTGCTGTTCCCACGTGACTTTTGTATAACACCTCAGTGTATAAAAACAGACCCTGGAAAATAAAGAATTGGGATTAGTTCCTCGAAACACTGGTCTCCCCATGTCACTCTCTCTCTCACTCTGGTTGAGTCTCCATCTGGAGCGCGGAACCCGCCATGCTTACTAATTATGCCTGGGCTTCTAAGATCCAACTGGGGAGGCCTCAGTGTCTCCTCTCCTTCGGAAGAACGGAAGGACGCCTGCGGCCTACGTAAGTGGTGCAAGCTTCTTGTCTTGAAGTTTTATTGGTCTCCCACGTAAACCAAGCTACTCAGCCTCTTTTCTCCACTGAATTTTCCTACTGAGCTATCCTCATTCCATTACTCTTTACATCTTTAATTAATATAGAATTGAAGCTATTGTATCCTGATCCTCGCCGACGCCGTCCCCGCTTCGAACTCCCTGGATCAGCCGGGGCTGGACCCCGGCACACAAAGACACATTCATTTTAATCGCCCTTTTGAGTCCTCCTCTGGCTCCATTACCACTCTTCAAAGATCAGTTCCTCTACTGTTGCATTGACAGGTTGGACTGAAAAGGTGAAGTAATTTCTCTCTTGTTTAGACAGTTAGCATGCTATGTCCAGTATCATATGTAAAAGTATTTTTGAGTTAAAGATAATAATGACTCACGTTTCTCATAATTTAAATATATTGAAAAAACACAATCTAGATCATTTTGGAATAAGTACATTTATTTTCTTGCTCATTTGGAAGCTCATCACTTCTATAGTTCTTCTTGATAATTTTACTTCCGTGATTTGATTTTCATCATCTAGAGAGTCTTCCCTAGGATTTTTGCTGGAACTATTGATAAAACGGTGTCCTCCTTTTTCTGGGGCTGCTAAGCTGGTAGAAAGTAGGCTGGAAGTTACTAATGTCCATTCTGGGGAGAACTCCATGGAGAACCCATCACTTCATGCCAAATAGACGGGGTAACAGTGGAAACAGTGACAGACTTTATTTTTGGGGGCTCCAAAATCACTGCAGATGGTGACTGCAGTCATGAAATTAAAAGACGCTTGCTCCTTGGAAGAAAAGTTATGACCAATCTAGACAGCATATTAAAAAGCAGAGACATTACTTTGCCAACAAAGGTCCATCTAGTCAAGGCTATGGTTTTCCGAGTAGTCATGTATGGATGTGAGAGTTGAACTATAAAGAAAGCTGAGTGCAGAAGAATTGATGCTTTTGAACTGTGGTGATGGAGAAGACTCTTGAGAGTCCCTTGGACTGCAAGGAGATCCAACCAGTCCATCCTAAAGGATATCAGTCTTGGGTGTTCGTTGGAAGGACTGATGTTGAAGCTGAAACTCCAGTCCTTAGGCCACCTGATGAGAAGAGCTGATTCATTGGAAAAGACCTTGATGCTGGGAAAGATTGAGGGTGGGAGGATAAGAGGATGACAGAGGATGAGATGGCTGGATGGCATCACTGATTCAATGGACATGAGTTTGAGTAAACTTCGGGAGTTGGAGATGAACAGGGAGGCCTGGTGTGCTGCAGTCCATGGGGTCACAAAGAGTCAGACACGACTGAGTGAACTGAACTGAACTGAACCAAACCATTGAGAACCCAGCCAATAAAGTAAGTAGAACCAAGAGATGGCACAGTCCTGATGGGATGACACTGTGTGAGAGCCTGGATCCAGCACGCCTGTATACTTACGTTAGCGGAGCTGATAAATTTCCCTTTTTGGTTAATTTGGGTTTCTGCCACTTGCATTCTAAAGGGTCCTAAGCTTTTCATCAAGCATAAAAGGTTAAATGACAAACAATCCTAGTTCAGGCATTCATAATTTCACCTTTTTTTTTATCCAAATAGTTTCCTCAGTTCTCCCTGCCTTTCTGTCCCTCCAATTCACCTTATATTCAGTATCAGTTATCCTTTATGTCATTGCCCCATGTTTAAACCTTCCCCTGCTACTGCACTTTCTTAGAAATTCCTGAACCTCACAATCCAGAGTTTCCACAATCTTTCCCAAACTATGTTTTAATCCCCAGACCTCTGCTCCTCCCTAACTAGTGTACTTGTTTCCCTTGCACACGTTCCCTCCCATCTCCTTTTGATGGTCTCTACCACTTCAGTTCAATTCAGTTCAGTTGCTCAGTCATGTCCGACTCTTTGCAATCCCATGGACGGCAGCATGCCAGGCCTCCCTATCCATCACCAACTCCCGGAGTTTACCCAAACTCATGTCCATTGAGTTGGTGATGCCATCCAGCCATCTCATCCTCTGTCATCCCCTTCTCCTCTTGCCCTCAATCTTTCCCAGAATCAAGGTCTTTTCCAATGAGTCAGCTCTTCGCATGAGGTGGCCAAAGGATTGGAGTTTCAGCTTCAACATCAGTCCTTCCAATAAACACCCAGGGCTGATCTCCTTTAGAATGGACTGGTTGAATCTCCTTGCAGTCCAAGGGACTCTCAGGAGTCTTCTCCAACACCACAGTTCAAAAGCATCAATTCTTCTGCGCTCAGCTTTCTTTATAGTCCAACTTTCACATCCATACATGACCACTGGAAAAACCATAGCCTTGACTAGATGGACCTTTGTTGACAAAGTGATGTCTCTGCTTTTTAATATGCTACAACGTTCTGCCCCAGTAAAATTCCCAAGATTTAATCAGTCGATTACTATGTTGGCACTCACTGTACTAGATGCCGAAGCCTACACCTTCCATGAATTCACTGCCTGCCTCCTTGTGTATGTGTGGGGAGTGGGAATGACCGACATGTAAACAGTCGTTTCAGCAATGTAAAGATAAGTAGGATGACCGTACATCCTAGTTTGCCTCAGACAGTCCTGGTTTATGTCTATGGCTCTGGGGTAATTAGTCGTAGCATCCTCGTTCATTCTCAAAAATATCCTGGTTTGAATAAGCAATTATTCGATCACCTTAAGTCTAAGTGCTTCAAATAGAAGACACTGGAAATACAGAGGACGGTGCTTTACATTTGGGAAGGGAACACGGAGAAGTCACAGGGAAGATCATATCTCAGTGGAGTCTTTAAGGGGAAGTTGCAATTTACTGGCCTGACAAGGTTGAGGTGGGGAAGGTGCTTTCCAAGAAGACAGGAGAGTTGGTACAGGTAGCGGCTGGTCGGGTGACATGGCTGAAGTGGGAATGGTGGGAGGGAAGGGGAGGTAAAACTGGACAATTAACACAGCCTGAAAAATGAAGGCCCCATGAATCATGTACTGACAATAGAGACGGAGAAAGGGGATGGATATGAGGAATATTATAATAAAAATAATGAGGTGCATTACCATTGTTGCTATTACCAGCTAAATGTGTCAAGACATGTCAATGGATATTTTTTATTTCTATTTTCCCTTGCTTTGAAGAAAGTAGTCTATTTCTGTTTACTTGCCTCAGGGGTTTTTGCTCTTTGGAAAGCACAAACAGACTGAAGTCAGTTGCCCTCCTAGATTAAAAAAAAAAGAATGAAAGAAACAAAGAAAAGCTAAATCCACTGAATAGTTATTAGTTTGAACTAAAGGAAAAAAGCCACTTTTTATGAATCATAGTATTGGTACGGCCAGATGATATGAAAGTGGAATCATATGTGTCCGGCAGGGGCCAGGGGTGAGGGTCGGGAGAGAGGAGACCTCTGGCATTGGAGAGCGATGTCTTGGGCTACAGGCACTTTCCTGGAAGGCAGTGCACAGTGAGGCTTGTCTGGGGGAGGCAAGGAGGGACCCTGGATCCTTGACACGGGTTCTCAGTCTCATCAAAGGTTTCAAACCATACCTGACTGCTGTGCTTGGCAGGAGTGCTTGGAGAGGAAATAAAAAAGTGTACCTGTGCACCTGTAACCAGAGTGACCAGATAATTGAAAATTGATACAGTCTCACAGGGGACTTCTGTACTCCCCTGGGGTAAAGGTGGAAGTCCTAATAATAGCTACAGTTAAAAATCCTACCAGCCAGGCAGTTGGGGCTCAGAATCTTCATGAAATTGGTTTGAAGACAAAAAGTGACTTGGATATTCCTTGTGTATCTGAGTTTATGAATTGAGATTTATACCAACTCCATAAAAGCAGAGTTACTACCCACAAGGCACACTATGCTGAACATCACACGAGCTACTTTATGTCTAATTTCATCCTCATAATACTCTAAAGAGCCTCCTGATGAAGGCGAAAGAGGAGAGGGAAAAAGCTGGCTTAAAACTCAACATTCAAAAAACAGATCATGGCATCTGGCTCCATTACTTCATGGCAAATAGAAGCAGAAACGTGGAAGCACTGAGAGATTTTCTTGGGTTCCAAAATCACTGTGGATGGTGACTGTAGCCGTGAAATTAAGAGACACCTGCTCCTTGGAAGAAAAGCTAAGAAAAACCTAGACAGTGTATTGAAAAGCAGAGACATCACTTTGCCAACAAAGGTCCATGTAGTCAAAGCTATGGTTTTTCCAGTGGCCATATATGGATAGGGCTTCCCTGGTGGCTCAGATGGTAAAGAATCTGCCTGCAATACAGGAGACCTGGGTTCAATCCCTGGGTTGGGAAGATCCCCTGGAGAAGGGAATGGCTACCTACTCCAGTATTCTGGCCTGGAGAATTCCATGGACAGAGGAGCCTGGCAGGCTATAGTCCATGGGATCGCAAAGAGTCGGACACAACTGAGCAACTTTCACTTGTACAGATATGACAATTTTACCAGAAAGAAGGCTGAGCACTGAAGAATTGATGCTTTCGAATTATGGTGTTGGAGAAGTCTCTTGAGAATCCCTTGGTCAGCAAGGAGATCAAGCCAGTCAATCCTAAAGTAAATCGACCCTGAATATTTATTGGAAAGACTGATGCTGAAACTGAAGTACCACCTGATGTGAAGAGCCAATTTATTGGAAAAGACCCCAATGCTGGGAAAGATTGAGGGCAAAAGGAGAAGGGGGGACAGAGGATGAGATGGTTGGATGGCATCATCGACTCAATGGACATGATTTTGAGCAATCTCCAGGAAACAGTGAAGGACAGGGAAGTCTGGTGTGCTGCAGTCCATGCGGTTGCAGAGTCAGTCACGACTTGGCGACTGAACAACAGTGGGAGTTGGGGTGGGGGGTCCCTTAGAATCTTGGCCTAAGCCTTCTTCCAGCCTCATATCACAGCTTTACACCTGGCTTACTAATTCTGTTATCCTTTCATTTCAAAGATCTTTTTTACGTTTCCAGTTCTCCATCTCCAGCTCTGATCTTTCTCTTTCATTCTCTTTGCTGTGTTTCCTATTTTTGTCTAGGATACCACTATTGTCTGTTCATCCCCAGGCTCAATGCCTTAGCAATTTTTAATCCCTTCTCTAAATTGTTAGATGTAATGAAATAACTGGGTCCTTGCCCCCATCTCCCTTTCCATAATGTATCAAAGGTTGATTTGTCCTTCCATTGAGTCCCTTCTTCTCTGTTCCTAATGTAGGGCAGCAGAATTTGCCACCCTAAGATGTGTCTCTTTGACATATTAATTATTTTAAGCTGATTAGTTTTTAAGAAACAGCATACAAGGCAAAAACTCTGAAAACCAAGTAGGAGTTACCCTTAAGAAACAATCGATTTGTAAGGGAAATCTCCATTTGTTAAGGGAGTCTTATTGTACCTGGAAGAGGAGAACTACCAACTCTGTAGAAACTCTTATCAATGGAAAAGGCACTGACTTAAACCTGGATAATGACCTTACCCTGATCAACTTTGCTTCTGCTGGTAACCTCCCTTAACTGACTCTCCCCACCCTCAACATCCTTTTCTATCTTTAGCTGAGGGTGATATCAAATGTGCCTGCAATGCAGGAGACATGGGCTCTATCTCTGGGTCAGGAAGATCCCCTGGAGAAGGAAATGGCAATCCACTCCAGTATTCTTGCCTGGAGAATCCCATGGACAGAGGAGCCTAGTGGGCTATAGTTCATGGGGTTGCAAAGAGTTGGATACGACTGAGGGACTAATGTTAACTTCAGCCATTTAGGTGAGTTACTCAGTTTTTCCGGGTGGGTGGGTGGGTGTGGGTGTGTTAGTCACTCAGTCATGTCTGATGCTCTGTGACTGCATGGGACTGTAGCCTGCCTCCTCTGTCTATGGAATTTCCCAGGCAAGAATACAGGAGTGGGTTGCCATTTCCTTCTCCAGGGGATCTTTCCAACCCAGGGATCGAACCAGAGTCTCCTGTGTCTCCTGCAGTGGCAGGTGGATTCTTTACTACTGGGCCACCTGGGAAGCCTGAGTCCATGTATGCACGTTATCAACCTTTGGTTTGTCTCCTGTTGATCTCCAGTTTATTTCCTGGGCTCGCCGGAAGAATGTAGAAGGGTAGAGGCAAGTGTCTTCTTGCCTGATAGGGGAGACAAGGCAGGGTTGGGTTGGCTTGTGCGGCCTGCCTGACTACAGGGGGTGCATTCTGGCCCCTGCCCCCTCCGTTAAGTCCATCAGGGAAGGCTCTGCCACAGCAAGGGAGTCCTGTGTGTTTTGGCTCTGTTGGTCATTGGTGGTGGAGAGTGGAAAGCTGGGACCTTTGGAGGGATAAAGGGACCGGCTCAATCATGGAGTAGTGTTGGCAAGTCACATATTTGAAAGGGTATTCTCTGACCCCAGGTTTTGTCAATAATAAAGCTACTCTTTCGAATTCCGTCTGCCTTCTCCTTTATCTGTCAAACAGTTCCTATATTACATAAACAAATAAAAGATTTGGGAACAGGTTGTCTTTTCAATAACATTGAAGGGCCCTTTCCACTGCAGACATTATTTTAAACTCCTTGTGAGAAGAGAACTTGTTCGTGCTTCCGAGGAAGGGTGGTGTCAGGAAAGGAAGTCGACCACCAAGCCATCGGGAGGCTGTGTTTACTGCTTCCGAAGATTCACACATCTGTGGTGCCCCAGCTCTCTTCTTTCCACGACTGCTTAATTTTTGCTTTCCACAAGAATTGCTGTTAATGACAAGCTCCTGCTGAGTCACTAAATGGATTTGGCCGTAATGCTGGGAAAGAGTGTGCCATGAGCTCGGAATTGGATTAACCAGACCCTCAGGAGCATCCCCAACCAAGAGAAGAGACAGAAAGACGCACATTAGACATAGGGATGAGCCAGAAAGTGCACAGACAGAAAATGCAGTGTATAAAACAAGGACCTAAAACCTGGGACACCAGGCCAATAAATTAACACCAGAGAAAAAGGGGGTGGAGCATCACATGAACATTGTTTCAGAGAAGCACTAGATCTGAACGCCGCAGCCTAGATCACTATGGAAATTAACAGCAATAAAACTGAAAAAGTGAGTGAAGTCTCTTGGTCATTTCCGACTCTTTGCGACCTCTGTTGGGCTGCACCCCACAGGTCTACAGAGCCTGTACTTGCCCAGCTTCAAGGCCAAAGAGCCAGGAGTCAGAGACAGAAAGATCAATGGTTTAACGCAGCGGTCCCTAACCTTTTTGGCACCAAGGACTGGTTTCTTGGAAGACCATTTTTCCCGGGCTGGGGACAGGGGGGTGGTTCAGGTGGTCATGGGAGCGATGGGGAGGGGCAGGTGAAGAAGCATCACTCACTTGCCCACTGCTCACCTCCTGCAGAGCTGCCTGGTTCCTAACAGTATGCAGGCTGGTCCTGGCCCACAGTCTGGGGGCTGGCGACCCTGGTTAGTGGACGGGAGAGCTTACAGGTCTGGAGCAAGGTCCTGGAACAACACCTCACCACGGGCCTCACCATGTGCAGCAGGCTGCGGGCGGGACACGGCGGCAGTCCTGACTTCCAGAGAGAAGCGGAGATTGCCCGCTGTCAGGGAGCTGGCGTTAGGTGGCTCATTAGTTACCAGGGAAACTTACCGCTCCCTAGACAAGAACAATCAGCAGCTGGAGCCCAGGGCAAAGTAGGAAGGTCAGTCCTGTGCATAGGGTTTAGGTGAAGCAGGCACTGGCTGGGCAGGGGAAGCAAACACAGAACAACAGAGCAGCCATCTTGAGTGGCCTGACCCACAACCTGCCAATTATTCACAAGCTTTCAATAAATATGACTTATTACTGCCCCCCACCCAACTTATGCTTCCCTTGTGGCTCAGATGGTAAAGAATCCACCTGCAATGCAGGAGACCTGGGTTCGATCCCTGGAGAAGGGAAAGGCTACCCACTCCAGGATTCTGGCCTGGAGAATTCCATGGACAGTCCATGGGGTTGCAAAGAGCCGGACATGACTGAGCGACTTTCACTTTCACCCCAACTTATTCTGATAAAATGTGAAATCTTTAAAAAGACATCTGAGGAAATGGAGCTTAAATATATGAAGATCAAAAATATCATTCTTTTTAGAGATCCTCTGGACCAAGTTTTTTTCCTAGGAATTATTATTATGTTGCTTTACGTTCTAAAATGCTTGTATATAAATTGAAGTTCACCAGTTACAACTTATCCTATGCTTTTTCCTCAAAACCTAAATAATCATTGGACATTGGGTTTCGAGCTCTTTTGAATACCCAGAGTCCTAAATTCTGGACTATGACGGTGGAGAGATGAGCAGCAGGTCTTTATTGAATATCTGCAATGGTACAAGCTCTATGCTAAGCATTTCACATACAATTTCACATTTATTTTGAGCCTTGTAAAAATTCCATTTTCTTTTTAATAAACGAAGAAACCAAGTCTTAAAGAGGCTGACCCTTAATGAAATGAAGGAGAGAAAAGCGTTTTTAAAATAATCAAGAAAATAGCTACATTCAATAAAGATTTATGACTGAGCAACTGATTCCAGTTCCTTGAAATCTGATAACCTGTACATGGCATACACAGGCAATTGTGTATGTTCAAAAATTATTTTGTTTTATTTACACATTAGTAAACGTAGATAGGCAATTTCAAACAGTTCTGTCTGTTTTGACCTGTATCTACTGAAGTCCTTCCTTATGCTCTCTAGAAGGTAGGATATTCCAAAGTGCATTTGTGGGATGTTAATGGGTAGCACATATGTTCTGGGAAGTGCTGGCTTCAACAATAGTAAACACTTTGGTTTTTTGCAGGATTTTTCATAGCCTTTTATTATTCATGAGCTCTGTGACTCTCTAAGAAGGCATTTTAGTATATATGTGGTGTTTCTAAGCATTTTTGACCATGAAACCCTTTTCTAGTATTGCATCTAGCAAGAGTGCTATTCAATAAAACTGAATCTAGGAATTATGTTTGCAAAGAGTCTCTTACATTAACTACAAGCCTTTTAGGTTTGCAAATCAAAGTGAGCAGCTTAAATGGAAAAGGAACAGGTGAAAGAACAAAGGGCTATTCTGCATAAGAACATTCTCAACTGGAAAAGAAATTACAAAGCAGGTTATCAAAGTTGTATTTAATTTGAATTCAAACAAATCATTTGTGGAGCAAAGAGGAATTTTGCTTCAGCAGTAGGTGCTGGCAAGACTAACAAGCACAGCCAAGATAGGTCTTTAAAACTTTGATTTTTACCCTACAGATTAACGCCAACTTCTAACTGATTAAGAAACATAATGAGGTCATATGGTTGGCAGACACCTTACACGGAGCTCCATTATTTAGTCAATAACTGAATAAATACTTGTGGAGTAAATGAATAAAAAGCCTTCTAGCATCTGTGACAATGCTGACCTAGCTTCCTTTAGAATCCTTTCAGGAGTAGGCTATCCACCACCATTCAAGGCAGCTGGCTGTCTACTGCTTTGGACAGCTCAAGTTACCAAACTGCTTCTTGCATTTAAAAAACAGAGACAGAACACTTATTAGAAAGGTCCACAGAAATCTAGGCTAGTCTCTTTAGGTGAACAGAGAAAAGACACACAGAGTTGTAAACAACATCCTCAGTTATCATTACAGATGACCATTCGGTGTTTTGGTTGACAGGCAAAATCCATTTCCTTTTAACTTATTCCCAACCATGTCCACTTGCAAAATTGAATAGCATAGTTTTGTTTTTTCATTTTTTTTCTACATGATGACTTAAAATATTTCAATGTAGTTATCCTGACTCCTCTAGTTTTTTTCTTCTCCAAGCTACACATACCCAATTCATTCAAGCAAGGTATGGCTCGGTTTTCACTTCATATCACTTTGACTCATCAGTGGGCATTTGCCACTTAAGCAGTTTGTGCCAAGGAAAGACCATTAAGCACAGGTGGACTGTTGGTCCAAATTCTGCAACTGGCAGACTTAAGGACGAAGAAAAGAGTTTTGAGCTTCACTTGTGCTCTTGAATAAGCACAAAGTCCACTGAGCAAAAGGTATTAATATTTCAAAGGGAAATTTCCTCTGTCAGGTAGACACCATGCCTATCTGTCCAGCAGGAATGTCTACTCAGACCATGGAAGAGGAGTTAAAAGCACAATGCTAGGTCTATGGACCACAGCCTTGTCTAACTCAATGAAACTAAGAGCCATGCTGTGTAGGGCCACCCAAGCTGGACGGGACATGGTGGAGAGTTATGACAAAACGTGCTCCACTACAGAAGGGAAGGGCAAATCACTTCAGTATTCCTGCCTTGAGAACCCCATGAACAGCATAAGAAGGCAAAAAGATAGGACACTGAAAGAGGAACTCCCCAGGTTGGTAGGTGCCCAATATGCTACTGGAGAAGAGTGGAGAAGTAACTCCAGAAAGAATGAAGAGGCGGAGCCAAAGCAAAAACAACACCCAGTTGTGGATGGGACTGGTGATGGAAGTAAAGTCCGATGCTGTAAAGAACAATATTACCTAGGAACCTGGAATGTTAGGTCCATGAATCAAGGTAAATTGGAAGTGGTCAAACAGGAGATGGCAAGAGTGAACATGGACATTTTAGGAATCAGTGAACTACAATGGACCGGAATGGGCAAATTTAAATCAGATGACCATTGTATCTGCTACTGTGCTCATAAATCCCTTAGAAAGAAATGGAGTAGCTCTCATAGTCAACAAAAGAGTCCAAAACAAAGTACTTGGGGGCAATACCAAAAATGACAGAATGATCTCTGTTTGTTTCCAACACAAACCATTCAATATAACATTAATCCAAGTCTATGCCCCAACCACTAATGCAGAAAAGCTGAAGTTGAATGGTTCTGTGAAGACTTACAAGACCTTCACCAAAAGGTGACCAGGCTTCAACAGTATGTGAACTGTGAACTTCCAGATGTTCAAAGTGGATTTAGAAAAGGCAGAGGAACCAGAGATCAAGTTACCAACACAGTTGGATCATCAAAAAAGCAAGAGAGTTCCAGAAAAACATCTACTTTGGCTTTATTGACTATATCTAAGCCTTTCACTTTGTGGATCACAACAAACTGTGGAAAATTCTTCAAGAGATGGGATACTAGACCACCATACCTTCCACCTGAGAAATCTGTATGCAGGTCAAGAAGCAAGAGTTAGAACTGGATATAGAACAACAGACTGGTTCCAACTCGGGAAAGGAATATGTCAAAGCTGCATTTTGTCACCTTGCTTATTTAACTTAATGCAGAGTACATCATGCAAAATATTGAGCTGGATGAAGCACAAGCTAGAATCAAGATTGCTGGGAGAAATATCAATAACCTCAGATATGCAGATAACACCACCCTAAGGCAGAAAACAAAGAAGAATTAAAGAGCCTCTTGATGAAAGTGAAAGAGGAGCGTGAAAAAGCTGGCTTAAAACTCAACATTCAGAAAACTATGATCATGGCATCTGATCCCATCACTTCATGGAAAATAGATGGGGAAAAAAATGGAAACAATGAGAGACTTTATTTTCTTGCGCTCCAAAATCACTGTAGATGGTGAATGCAGCCATGAAACTGAAAGACGCTTGCTCCTTCGAAGAAAAGCTATGACCAACCTAAACAACTTATTAAAAAAGCAGTGTCATTACTTTGCCAACAAAGGTCCATCTAGTCAAAGCTATGGTTTTTCCAGTGGTCATGTATGGATGTGAGAGTTGGATTATAAAAAAAGCTGAGTGCCGAAGAATTGATGCTCTTGAACTGTGGTGTTGGAGAAGACTCTTCAGAGTCCCTTGGACAGCAAGGAGATCCAACTAGTCCATCCTAAAAGAAATCAGTCCTGAATATTCATTGGAAGGACTGATGCTGAAGCTGAAACTCCAATCCCTTGCCCACCTGATTCATTGGAAAGACCCTGATGCTGGGAAAGATTGAAGGTGGGAGGAGAAGGGGACGACAGAAGTTGAGATGGTAGGATGGCATCACTGACTCAATGGACATGAGTTTGAGCAAGCTCCAGGACTTGGTGATGGACAGGGAAGCCTAGTGTGCGGCAGTCCATGGGTCGCAAAGAGTTGGACACGACTGAGTGACTGAACTGAAGTCTATATGTGGGTCTTCTCGCCAAATGACCACCTTGCAGAAATGTGAGCACCTGAGTGCTGCACAATATTCCTGAACAAGGCTTGACAACTACAGCCCTGGGGACATGACCAGCATGATTCCTGTTTCAGGAAGGCCCAAAGCCAAGAATGTTTTTTTACTTTTGTAAATGGTTGAAAAAGAATCAAAAGTAGAATATGATTTGTAACACAAAATATAGGCAAAATTCAAATTTCAGTGTCCATAAAAAAAATGTTAATGGAGTATTGGTGGTGGAGTTCAAGAATGCTACATCAAAAGAAGGCATTTTGATATTCTTAATATTTTAAGTTAACGGAGTTAAGAAAAGAGCAGAAGCAGGAAGGTCACTCTGATTCCCTGCTGCCCTTCTCCTTGAAACGTGTCATAAAATGCTCACGTCTCTGGTATAGCTCCCCTCCCTATACGAGGGGAACAGGTGCATCCTTATCTCTGAAGTCAAAAGGACACTGAGAAGAATCCTAGCAAATAAGCCTTGCTAAGTTTTCCCCAGTTTTCTTACAGTTACCTCACATTACTTGACCTATTGTATTTCTCCACGACTATCCATTCTTCATTATGTGTCGTTGCTCAGTTTTGTCCGACTCTTTGTGACCCCATGGACTGTAGCCTACGACGCTCCTCCCTCTATAGGATTTTCCAGGCAAGAGTACTGGAGTGGGGTGCCATTTCCTTCTCCAGGGGATCTTCCCAACCCAGGGATCGAACCCGGGTCTCCTGCATTGCAGGCAGATGCTTTACCCTCTAAGCCAAACCTAGCCTAATGACATTTTCTGTTTCTCTGGATCTTTACTTTCTTAGGAAGGATCCTGTGTCATGTAAAACTTATATTAAATAAATACATGTGCTTTTCTCCTGTCACTCTCTCTTTGTTAGTTTAATTTTCAAACCAGCCAGTGACCCTAAAACGGTTGAGGAAAACCTTCCTCCACTGCAGTCACATCATTTGCTTATGTATGGTCCTGCTATAATGGTAGAGTTTGGTCGCTGTGATGGAGACTGTTGTTGTTCAATCGCTCAGTCGTGTCTGACTCTTTGTGACCCTATGGACTGCAGCACCCTAGGCCTCCCTGTCCATCATCAACTCCTGGAGCTTGCTCAAACCCATGTCCATTGAGTTGGTGATGCCATCCACCATCTCATCCTCTGTCGTCCCCTTCTCCTCCTGCCTTCAATCTTTCTTCTCACTGGAGAAGAAAATGGCAACCCATTCCAGTGTTCTTGCCTGGAGAATCCCAGGGACAGGGGAGCCTGGTGAGCTGCCGTCTATGGGGTCGCACAGAGTCGGACACAACTGAAGTGACTTAGCAGCAGCAGCAAGATGTGCAACCTAGACCAGAATATGCATGTTAAACTGGTGAAGAGCAGGACAAGATTCTGGGCAAGTCAATCATCTCCAGAGTACAAAGTACACTGCTTGTGTCTAAAGGATTAGGGTCCATACTCTATAAGCGGGCTTCCCTGGTGGCTCAGGGTTAAACAATCCACCTGCAATGCAGAAGATGCAGGAGACACAGGTTTGATCCCTAGGTTGGGAAGACCCCCTAGAAATGGCAACCCATTCTAGGATTCTTGCCTGGAAAATCCTATGGACAGAGGAGCCTTGTGGGCTACAGCCCATGGGGTCGCAAAAGAGTCAGACACAATTTAGGACTGTGCAACAACATCGTTTACAAACACCTCTATAAGTAGTGGGCAGTCACTAAAGGTTTTTAGCAGAGAAGAAGTGACATAATCAGACCTGTATTCAAATAAGAACAAGCTTTGTGACTACTGTGAACGTTCTGATAAATGGATTATAAATAATCTTAAGTAAATTATGTCTCTTTAAAAACATAATTCTTTGGAAAGATAAATCACATACCCCAATTTTTTGCCAATGATAGCAATAGAAACTTTATATGATGGCCTTGCTTCTCAAAAGGTGGTCCAGGCACCAGCAGCATCAAGAGCAGTATTACCTGGCAGCTTGTTAGAAAAGCAGAATTTCAGGTACCCCCCACCCCAACAAGACCTAAAATCAAAATCTGCAGTTTTAAACAGCTACCCGCACTACAAAGTTCGGAAGCCTTGGTTTATGTTATCATGCCCTACAGTCACCCTACCCTCATGCAGACTCAGCACAGACCCTAGATGACAACTGTCTCTGGGACCTGAATAATTCTATATTATTCTATAATAATAATTATAATTCTATAATAATATTCTAGGCTAGTCTGTCATCATTGGTGGATAGGAGCCTTGGTTGGAAAGACTTAAGGCAAAAACTACAAATATAACTCCACTGTTCTAAGTAAGAATATGGTACAAATCAAGGAAAGAAAAAAAATATATTGAAAAAATGAGAATACAGACATTGTCACTAGAAAAAGTAACCAAGGACATTAAAGTTAGGAGTGCAAAGGGTACCATGAGGGAGCATTTTAGTTTTGGTTACTTCTTTCCAAGACAGCTATAAAATGGCATTTTAGTCACACATAAAGTGAAACACACACACACACACACACACACACACACGATGTACAATAAAACACAAAGGCTCTGCCATAATATTCCTTATTATCCAAAAGACTAAGAAAATAGAGAATTTGAGTTGATCTGGCTTCCCAGGTGGCTCAGATGGTAAAGAACACACCTGTAATGCAGGAGACCTTGGTTTGATCTCTAGGTTGAGAAGACCCCTAGGAGAAGGGAATGGCCCAGTTCAGTTGCTCAGCATGTCCGACTCTTTGCAACCCATGGACTACAACACGCCAAGCTTCCCTGTCCATCACCAACTCCTGGTGCTTGCTCAAACTCATGTACATCGAATTGGTAATGCTATCCAACCATCTCATACTTTATCTTCCTCTTCTCCTCCTGCCATCAATCTTTCCCAGCATCAGTGTCTATTCCAATGAGTCAGTTCTTCACATCAGGTGGCCAAAGTATTGGAGTTTCAGCTTCTAAAGTATTGGAGTTTCAGCTTCTAAAGTATTGGAGTTTCAGCTTCAGCTTCCAATGAATATTCAGGATTGATTTCCTTTAGGGTAGACTGCTTTAATCTTCTTGCTGTCCAGGAGACTCTCAAGAGTTCTCCAACACCACAGTTTAAAAGCATCAATTCTTTGGTGCTCAGCTTTCTTTTTTTTTTTTTTTTTTCAGCTTTCTTTATACTCCAACTCTCATATCCATACATGACTACTGGAAAAACCATAGCTTTGACGAGACAGACCTTTGTTGGCAAAGTAATTTCTCTGCTTTTTAATATGCTGTCTACGTGTTGGTCATAGCTTTTCTTCCAAGGAGTAAGCGTCTTTTAATTTCATGGCTGCAATCACCATCTGCAGTGATTTTGGAGTCCAAGATAATAAACTCTGTCACTGTTTCCCCATCTATTTGCTATGAAGTGATGGGACCAGACGCCATGATCTTCGTTTTCTGAATGTTGAGTTTTAAGACAGCTTTCTCATGCTCCTCTTTCACTTTCATCAACAGGTTCTTTAGTTCTTCTTCACTTTCTGCCATAAGGCTGTGTCATCTGCATATCTGAGGTTATTGATATTTCTCCTGGCAGTCTTGACTCCACCTTGTGCTTCCTCCAGCCTGGCATTTTGCATGATGTACTCTGCATATATGTTAAATAAGCAGGGTGACAATATACAGGCTTGACGTACTCCTTTCCCAATTTGGAACTAGTCTGTTGTTCCATGTCCAGTTCTGTTTCTCTGGACCTGCATACAGTTTTCTCAGGAGGAAGGTCTGGTATTCCCATTTCTTTCAGAATTTTCCATAGTTTGTTGTGATCCACACAGTCAAAGGCTTTGGCGTAATCAATAAAACAGAAGTAGATATTTTTCTGGAACTCTTGCTTTTTTGATGATCCAACGGATATTGGATCTCTGGTTCCTCTGCCTTTTCTAAATCTACCTTGATCATCTGGAAATTCACAGTTCACGTATTGTTGAAACCTGGCTTGGAGAATTTTGAGCATTACTTTGCTAGTGTGTGAGATGAGTGCAATTGTGCAGTAGTTTGAACATTCTTTGGCATTGCCTTTCTTAGGGATTAGAATGAAAACTGACTTTTTCCAGTCTTGTAGCCACTGCTGAGTTTTTCAAATTTGCTGGCATATTGAGTGCAGCACTTTCACAGCATCATCTTTTAGGATTTGAAAGAGCTCAACTGGAATTCCATCACCTACACTAGCTTTGTTCATAGTGATGCTTCCTAAGGCCCACTTGACTTCACATTCCAGGATGTCTGACTCTAGGTGAGTGATCACACCATCATGGTTATCTGGGTCATGAAGATCATTTTTGTATAGTGCGTCTATGTACACAATCCTGTATTCCTGCCTTGATAATTCCATGGACAGAGGAGTCTGGCAGTAGTCACGGACTACAGTCCATGGAGTTGCAAAGAGTAGAAAATGACTGAGCAACCAACATTTTCCTTCATTTTAAGTTAACCAACCCTTTGTAGTGGTAGCAGTGATTTATATAGAATTTTCTGTAGATCTGTTTCTTGATTACCCTTAGGCACTGTGTTACATGGTTGAAAAGTACAGAATGTACTACCAACATTATCCACGACAGAGGTTCCTGATAGCTTTCATGAATTGAGCCTCTCTGTAATTTTGTGAGCTTTCTGTGGCTCTGCTGCGATGCCCTGCGGTGTGGTGGGTGAAGGCACAGTCTCTGAACACCAGTTTTGCCTTAAATCCTGCTTTGCCAATTATGAGGCATGTAACGTGGACAAATGACTTGATTTCTCTGTCTTACCTTCTGCCTCTATAAAATGGAGATGATAATTGTACCTGCCACACAGAGTTGTTTTGAGGATTCAGTGAGTGAACACATTTAAAGTACTTAGAGGCAGTGTCTGGAACATGTTAAAAATGATGTATTTTCTAGTTTGTTGTGGTTGTTATATTACAACTGAAAATCACCAGAAGCCAAGAAATTTTACTGAGGATCATTCTTGGCGCAATGGGCAAAGGAAAGAGGGTTAGTCACACTTCATTCAAATGTCACTAGCAGGAAAAGGCCAACTGTGAACAACTGGGAAATTGCCAGAAATTTGTTCCTTTGATGTCACAAGTCAGACACTGGTTAAGGCCATGTGGCCTCAGTGAGGTAATGCCAAAACAACTGCCTTGGGTTTTTAACATCAATAATCCAAAATAATGTCTTATACATTTAAAATCTGAGGTTTTTTCCTTCAAATTTAGAATATCCCATCTTAAAAATAAAACCAACAAACATTACCTTCTCAAGTCCACTGAACCTTAGCCAAACTTCCTAGAAGCTTGCAGCCCATGAAGCACATATTATAAATTAAAAGTTTACTATATATTTATTTATTAAATTTTGCTATTTTCTGACACTCAGTGAGTTGTACCTCATATTACAAAAAAGTTATTTCTGTATATACTCTGCTGATTCTTTTTAAAATAAATAGAAATTCTGGTAAATCATTTTCATAGTTCAGTTCAGTGGTTCCGCCATGTTTGACTCTTTGTGACCCCACTGACTGCGGCACGCCACGCTCCCCTGTGCATCACTAACTCCCAGGGCTTGCTCAAACTCAAGTCCATAGAGTTGGCGATGCCATTCAACCATCTCATCCACTGTCATCCCCTTCTCCTCCTGCCTTCAATCTTTCCCAGCATCAGGGTCTTTTCAACAAGTCAGCTCTTCCCATCAGGTGGCCAAAGTATTGGACTTTCAGCTTCAGCATCAGTCTTCCCAATGAATATTCAAAACTGATTTCCTTTAGGATGGACTGGTTTGATCTCCTTGCTGTCCAAGGGACTCTCAAGAGTCTTCTCTAACACCACAGTACGAAAGCATCAATTCTTCGGTGCTCAGCCCTCTTTATAGTCCAACTCTCACATCCATACGTAACTACTGGAAAAATCATAGCTTTGACTATACAGACCTTTGTTGCAAAGTAATGACTCTGCTTTTTAATATGCTGTCTAGGTAAGTCATAGCTTATCTTCTAAGGAGCAAACATCTTTAAGTTTCATGGCTGCAGCTACCATCTGCAGTGATTTTGGAACCCAAGAAAATAAAGTATGTCACTGCTTCCATTGTTTCCCCATCAATTTGCCATGGAGTGATGGGACAGATGCCATGATTTTAGCTTTCTGAAAGTTGAATTTTAAGTCAACTTTTTCACACTCTTCTTTCACATTCATCAAGAGGCTTTTTAGTTCCTCTTCACTTTCTTCCATTAGGGTGGTGTCATCTGCATATATGAGGTTATTGATATTTCTCTTTGGAATCTTGATTCCAGCTTGTTTTTCATCCAGCCAGGCCTTTCAGATGCTGTACTCTGCATATAAGTTAAACAAGCAGGGTGACAATATACAGCCTGATGTACTCCTTTCCCAATTTGGAACCAGTCTGTAGTTCCATGTCCGGTTCTAACTGTTGCCTCTTGACTTGCATATAGATTTCTCAGAAGGAAGGTCAGGAGGTCTACTATTTCCATATCTTGAAGGAATTTTCCAGTTTGTTGTGATCCACACAGAAAAAGGCTTTAGCATAGTCAATAAAGCCGAAGTAGATATTTTTCTGGAACTCTCTTGCTTTTTTCTATGATCCAGTAGATGTTGGCAATTTGATCTCTGGTTCCTCTGCCTTTTCTAAATCCAGCTTGATCAGCTGAAAGTTCTTGGTTCATATACTGCTGAAGCCTAGCTTGGAGAATTTTGAGCATTACTTTACTAGCGTGTGAGATGAGTGCAATTGTGTGGTAGTTTGAACATTTTTGGCATTGTCTTTCTTTGGGATTGGAATGAAAACTGACCTTTCCAGTCCTGCTGAGTTTTCCAAATTTGCTGGCATATTGAGTGCAGCACTTTCACAGCATCATCTTTTAGGATTTGAAATAGCTCAACTGGAATTCCATCACCTCCACTAGCTTTGTTCACAGTGATGCTTCCTAAGGCCCATTTTACTTAGCATTCCAGCATGTCTGGCTCTAGTGAGTAATCACACTATCGTGGTTATCTGGGTCATGAAGATCTTTTTTGTATAGTTCTTCTATGTATTCTTGCCACCTTTTCTTAATATTTTCTCCTTTTGTTAGGTCCACAGCATTTTTGTCCTTTATTGTGCCCATCTTTGCATGAAATGTTTGCTTGGTATCTCTAAATATCTTCAAGAGATCTCTAGTCTTTCCCATTCTATTATTTTCCTCTATTTCTTTGCACTGATCAGTTAGGAAGGCTTTCTTATTTCTCCTTGCTATGCTTTGGAACTCTGTATTCAGATGCTTATATTTTTCCTTTTCTCCTTTACCTTTTGCTTCTCTTCTTTTCTCAGCTCTTTGTAAGGCTTCATCAGACAACCATTTTGCCTTTTGCATTTCTTCTTCTTGTTGATGGTTTTGATCACTGCTTCCTGTACAATGTTATGAACCTCGGTCCATTGTTCTTCAGGCACTCTGTCTATCAGATCTAATCCCTTGAATCTATTTGTCATTTCCACTGTATAATCATAAGGGATTTGATTTGGGTCATACCTGAATTGTGTAGTGGTTTTCCCTACTTTCTTCAATTTCAGTCTCAATTTTGCCATAAGGAGTTCATGATCTGAGTCACAGTGAGCTCCTGGTCATGTTTTTGTTGACTGTATGGAGCTTCTCCATCTTTGGCTGCAAATAATGTAATCAATATGATTTCGGTATCAACCATCTGGTGATGTCCATGTGTAGAGTCTTCTCCTGTGTTGTTGGAAGAGGGTGTTTGGTATGATCAGTGTGCTGTCTTGGCAAAACTGTGAGCCTTTGCCCTGCCTCATTTTCTACTCCAAGGCCAAACTCTCCTGTTACCTAGGTATCTCTTGATTTCCTACTTTTGCATTTAGGTCACCTCTGATTAAATGGACATCTTTTTTGGGTGTTAGTTCTAGAAGGTCTTATAGGTCTTCACAGAACTGTTCAACTTCAGCTTTTCAGCATTAGTGGTTTGGGCATGGGCTTGAATTACTGTCATATGAATGGTTTGCATTAGAAACGAACAGAGATCATTCTGTCATTTTTGGTATTATCCCCAAGTACTGTGTTTTGGACTCCTTTGTTGACTGTGAGGGCTATTCCATTTCTTCTAAGGGATTCTTGCACACAGTAGAAGATACAATGGTCATCTGAATTAAATTTGCCCATTCCGGTCCATTGTAGTTCACTGATTTCTAGAATGTCGATGTTCACTCTTGCCATCTCCTGTTTGACCACTTCTAATTTACCTTGATTCATGGACCTCACATTCCAGGTTCCTAGGCAATATTGTTCTTTACAGCATCGGACTTTACTTCCATCACCTGTCACTCCACCACTTGCTCATTTTCAGAGAGCAAGACCTAAAGCTACAGACACAAACCCCTTATATTTTAATGTTTATAATATATGGTTGTCTATCCAAAAAAAGAACTTTACCTAACAGAATTTAATAATTGCTTATTGGGTGAAGAGGACTTTGTTTTTAAAATACACTCAATAAAAATGTATATTTATAATCTCCATTCTTATTCCTGAGCCAATTTAACAAAAGTTAAATTTTATCAATTAGACTAAAAAGAGACTATTCATAAAGAAAAGTCTCCCATAAACAGGCCAATAGTTATGTTGTTTGAAACACCTAATCAGAACATTTTACTCTAAAATTTTGCTTTCCTAAAGATATGATCAAACTTCTAAATTACCAAATGATATTGAATGAAGAGAAAATCTCTGAAAAAATATTACATATGTATTTTTAGGTGCATAATAATTTTGACCTTAGTCTAGTTAATAAGATTCCCTGAGCATATTGTTTCTAACTTAAAGTGACAAGGTTTCTAATGGAGTTTAATAAGTCAGTCAATCAATTGATCAGTAAATTCTGTCACTTCATCCTTACGCTAATGAAGTAGCTAACAAAATTAATACAAGACAATACCAAAGCAGCTAAGATCAAACATAACAACCTTTGCAAAAACTGGTAAGATATTTTAGCAGGCTGGGTAAATGCACTTCTGTATTCCATGAGAACCAGAACTGAAGAAGCTACAGTATGGTACCATTGATAACTTTTAAGTCCCTCAAAAACAACATCATGTTATATATCCAAAAGGTAGATGTAATATAAATGTAGAATTCTTTTGCAAGAAAACCTGGTTATTCATTTAACCACAATCACTATCCCTGTACTTAGTGGCTATATTAGAATAGCCCAGTGTTTTATCACAATTGCTTTTCTAGGCTGAACTATATAACTCTATTAAAAGGAGACTATTTCTCTTCTAGGACCATGTTCATGAGCTTCAATGATCATATTAACATTAGAGTAACTCTCCAGCCATGTCAGATACTATCCATGTTGAGTAGTCACCTTACCTGAAAGTTCAGATTATAAAGTTTAAGTGAAACTCCATATTTTATATCCCAACTGATCGCTGAGCAATCCCTGCACTTTTTCTGTAAAAAGCACCATGCTATCTTGAGGAAAATATAAAAATAAAAATCTGTGATCATCACTGACTACCTGGCTGGCAAGAGCAGTTACATGCATGTGCATTGAGGTGTCTGGATTGATTCAACGAGAGACTGGACAGATTACAGTTCTTCCAGATACCCGTGGCCCACTCTAGGACTTAATCTGCAAGAATATTTGTATAGAATTGTAAGGGAAAGAACGTGCCAGGTTGGGTTCAGAATTCCAGGTTACCCACCATTTCTCAGCTACATGTGTCTCTTGGCAAATAACAGTATCTTAAACTCTAATGCTATTTTTAACATGATGAAAATAATTATACTTACTTTATAGGTTTTAAGAGTCAAATTAGATAGTAAATGTGAAGTGCCTTGCAGAGTGCCTAAGAGTTAACAAGTGAACAATATATGTTGGCTATTTGACCAATTAATTCCCCTAGCACCTGTTTTCCCTTTAAGAGAGTGGAGTTCAAGATATTGAAGCTGAAGATCCTGCTTTCAGTTGAACTTTGTGAGATTTAAGGCTCGGGGGCTCAGAGAATAAAGTCCGATTCAGGGTTGGAGGAGAGGTAATCTCCAAACCTCTGCTTGGAACATGGTGAGGCTGGAGGATTCACAGTGCCCTTTGGCACCACAAGATTTCTGGATTTGGGAGCGCCAGGAGAGAAGCAGAGGGCTCAGCAGTAGGGTACCTCCTCTATGTGGTTTTTGGGAAACAAACCTCAAGGCATGCAGAAGAAAAAACTATGGGGAACTGGTTGTGGGCAGATCTGAGAAAGCAAATATTCCAGAAATGACTGGAACAATCTGGAAGGGGATGCGGTGAACCTCGTTTTGTATACAACAGGCCAGTAGGGCCTGGTAGCTTTTGCCTTGTTAACATACAAATATAATAACAATATAAGGCAGACTAAGTGACGAGCAGTAGCCGCCATAACAGACACTGTCAAGTTCAAGGCAGGGAGAGATCAGTGTGAGACAGTGTTCAGAGATCTAGAGCTTAGCAGGCCCTCGTCCACCGGTGGAGGCTAGGTGGGTCTCTCAAGGTGGAAAAATGGGTGAGCAAAGTGTGGAAGGAACATGTGGTGGCAGTGGTGATTTAGTCACTAAGTCGTGTCCGACTCTTGCAACCCCATGAACTGTAGTCCTCCAGGCTCCTCTGTCCATGGGATTCTCCAGGCAGGAATATTGGAGTGAATTGCCATTTCTTTCTCCAGGGGACCTTCCAGAACCAGGGATCCAACCTGCATCTCCTGCATTGCCGGTGGTCTCTTGCATGGCAGGCAGATTCCATACCAGAACCACCAGGGAAGCCTAGACGCAGCGTGTACGTGGGGTTCTGTGGACAATGGCTGGAATACGTGTGTGTGCATGCACGTGCACACAAGGGAACAGTGGGGAAAGGGGTTACAAAACTAGTCTGGGGTCATACTTGAACGGCCAAAGCTTAGGGATTTGTTCCTGTAAGTGATGGGGGATGAGAGAAAAAAATATTTTGAATAGGGAAGACTATACTGAACCTAATGACTGATAAAATGAATCTGGCTATCTGTGTGGTATATAGCAGAAGAAATGCACAGGGGTTGTAAAGATGGTTAGAAAACCCTTTATAGATGTAGCAGGAGAACAGCAGGACATAATGTTAGATTGGCATAACATTGCTTACCATCTTCTAAAATAGTGCTTACAGGGGAGAAAAGAAAGTCTAATTAAGAGAAGTATGGGCTTCCATTACTCCTCAATTTCCATTCATAATTTTCTCACGACTACTTCTCCATGCCCCAGTGGACGCGGAGGCAAGCCACACTTGCTTGTTCATAAGTTACATAAGCATTTTTCATGATCCACTGAAGTGCTTAATGTGGGTCAAAAACAATCGTAATCTCTCTCTCTCAGGTCTAACTGAGACTTGTTTTGGACATATAACTGTGTTCCCATAATATGTTCTTAGGCATTTCAAACCCCAAATATTGATACATCTCTTATATTATGACAGTTACGATAGAACAGTATCATATAAAAATATCGTTTTCCCTCATTCAGACTATCCCTGAAAGAAGACCTTTCTGATAGGTTTATAAAGTGATTCAATATTTTTGCTGCTGCTAACCCCACTGCCTATTGGTATAACACAGTTGGTATCACTGCCCTACCAACATTCAAGTAGGAAAAAACATTCCATTCGACTTGAACAATGACTGAGTTTTTTCAGGACATTCTCAAAACTACAAATACTCACTTGAGCTCTTTAGCAAGATTCTTAGTAAAAGACCATCGTGATGCAGTAGGGTTTCCAGAAGCAGGTTCCAATTACAACCTGGCTGGGATAAGAGCAGTTTCAGTTGACCCTCGGCTGTCAGTCGTCCAGCTGATGGAGTCCTTTCAAAATGCAAGATAAAGATGGAGTAATGAAGTTAATTTATCTATGAAATTAATAGCTTTAAAGTACAGATGTAATGCTAACTCCTTTAAATGTCAATTCCTCCCAGATTACTGTGAAAATGCTTTCATGCTTGCTTACTTCAGGGTTGCTCAGGGAAGGAATTACATTTAATCTCTACTAGCTAAAAGCAAATTAACATTTGGTAGCCTGCCAATTTTAAAACTGATACAAAATAACCATGCCTACATTTCACAGAACTATGTTTTAGTTTCATGGAGCAAAATAAAAATAATTTATGCATCTTTGAACACATTTATTTGTTCATTTGACAAATACATGAGTGCCTACTATGTGCTATGAACTTCTTTCATTATTCACGGAAAGATGTTACAGTATGTTTTAGCTGCTAATTTGCCATGTACTATGATTGTTGATAAAATGAAAGGAATTCAAAGCTTCTGTCAGAGATCAACCATAATCTAATTTTTTAATATGTAAAAGCCATAAGTCAACAGGCAATTATCAGAACAACTCTTAAGAGTCACACTGCTACCTACTTGGGTAATAAGTTGGTCTTTTTTTTTTAAGAACTTTTTTCTGATGTGGACCATTATTAAAGTCTTTATTGAATTTATTACAGTGTTGCTTCTGTTTTGTGTTTTAGTGTTGTGGCAGTAAGGCACGTGGGATCTGAGCTCCTCCTCCAAGGATCAAACCTGCAGCTCCCGCACAGGAGGGTGAAATCCTAACCACTGGACCACCAGGGAATGTCCCCAGGGTAATCAGCTTATCAAAGAGAAGTAATTCCAAAGCAAACAAGTTTCTACTTGGGAAACTGTCATCTGCGGTGAACAGAAAATTAAAATCAGGTCCCCCAGGTCACCACATTCGTTTACCAATAAATCTGGAGATAAGGAAATGAGGTAGAAACTAAAACCTGATAGCATTATTCCCTTTTTCCTTCTAAAGTCTCAAAGTTTAGATTGGCTAAAGGTCACAGCATCTCAGATCGGCTTACCCACTCCAGTATTCTTGCCTGGGAAATCCCATGGATGGAGGAGGCTGGTGGGCTACAGTCCGTGGGGTTGCAAAAGAGTCGGACATGACTTATCAACTGAACAACATCAAAAACAACAGCAAAGTGCAGGAAATGACCAAACTTAGCCTGACTGTGGCCATAAGGATGGCGGGAATAAGGAGGGTGGCAGCGGGAAGGAAGGAGCAATGTCAAGGTGTGACTGAACCATACGTGTGCTTTAGGTGGGAGAAAGCAGAACAAAGGAAATCGCGGAGAGATGATTTGTGGCATCACTTCAAGATGAAAACCATCCACATGGTCTAGACCAAAGTTTTCCAAAGCCTGGGCCGTGGACCAACAACATCAGCATCACCTGGGAACTTGTGAAAAATGCAATTTCCCAGGTCTTATCCCAAGAGTAATTCTGGGAATGGGCCCCAGAAATCTGTACTTTAAGAAGCCCTCTCCAGGAGATGCTGATGCACACCAGGGTTTGAGAACCACTGTGGAAGGCAGTGCTTTTTGGAGCACAGGTAGCAGGGTATACAGATTTTAGCACTTTATTATTTCATTAATAAAGGCTTTATCTCTCCACTCAGACTCAAGCCTCATGGGCACACTTAGTTTATACCGCAAAGCTCCTACCAAAGAAGTAAGCATATTTAAGGGCTCTGTAAATGTTAGCTGATTGACTCATCTGCTCATAAATAGACAAACTCTTTAAAAAAAAAAAAGAGGATACATTGCCAGAATGCTAGTTTAAACAAAAGTGAGAGCATTTAAAGACATAAAATGAAATTTCAAAACATCTCCCCCTTGACTCGGCTGGGCATTTGGAACATCTCACAACCTTACGATGCACAAAATCACCTGAGCTTTGGACCAGCTCAGGCTTCCCGTGTGAGCCTCTGATAACATTAACTCCAACCAGAGAAACTCCCCAGTAACTGGTGAGGCAGTGTTAGCTAGGAAAACCTGTGCCCTGGATGGGCAACAAAGAGAAAAGCAGGGAGTTATTTGGCTCTCAGACCAGAGGAAGCACGTCGGTCAGTTCAGCAGCTCTGAATTCCTTTGGGTGTTCTCAGGTTGGTCTGGTTCTTGCAGTCATTCCAAATGTGGTACCAAAGGAAGAATCCACTTGGTGAGCCCCTTGGAATGAAATATTGAAGTATATCCTCCCAATGGCTGTCCCTGTTTCCATCCTAAACCCCAAGTGCTGACTTCAAGAAACTTGATGAAAAGCAGCTAATTGTAAGTTGCATATTAATATTGACTTAGTTTTTGAACATTTCCTACCTATCTGTTTCGCTTGAGCTGAGTGCTGACTTGAAGGATACATTTAATGAACTGGAATATCCAATCCGATGGAGTTTAGAAAAGGAAGGGGATGTTGAGAGACAGTTTGAAGAAGGAGACAGGGGCCAGATCATGGAGGAGCCAAGGTGGAGACTTTGGACCTGTTAAAGCGTTTTAAGGCAGATGGGATTCCTGACCTGGCTGCAGTATGGAGAATGAACTGGAGGAAGGGTTATGTTTTTGCTCAGGCCTTTCAGACACGGAATAAGGCAAGATAATTTGAATGTCATTTCATACAGCAGTATCTGAATACCTGGTTATAAATAAAACCTCTCGTTTACCAGATGGGAAGCTGTTTGTTGAAATGTACCTCAGTTCTTGGATCTTTCCACTTATCACAGATTTTGAAATGTACAGTAGAGTGACTCACTATAAGAAAAAAATAAAAGATTACAAACATTCCTCAGTCACTGAGCTCCGAGTAATAAATGCATTGAGGAGTCTGCACTGGGCATACGGAGAAGCATATGTTCCCTCATCCTTTGAGCTGGTGGAGCTGTGAAAGTGAGATGAGCCTCACAGAAAATGACAAAAAGGAAATTTTTTTTATATATGTATGTATCAAATATGTACATGTTGAATTCCACTATAATACAAAGAAGAGAACAGAATTGATAAATCCACTGGAACTCGTAAATCCTACATTAGCAGACAGGACAAATTTATGGCTGGGTTATATCAGGCTTATACTCATACAGTGCTGCATTTCTGGGCATGAAGAGGCCTAAGAACTCTTTCAAATCCAGGCAATAAAGGGGCTCAAAAATTACCTGTTTATGAAACTAACAAATTATTATGGAATCACTGTGAAAAATCTTGGTTGTATTTGGGTGTGTTTACTTTATGAAAATGTATCAAGTAGTTTGGAGCAGGGATAGGCTACCAACTACAGTATTCTTGGGCTTCCCTGGTGGCTCAGATGGTAAAGAATCTGCCTGCATTGTGGGAGACCTGAGTTTGATCCCTGGGTTAGGAAGATCCCCTAGAGGCAAGCATGGCAACCCACTCCAGTATTCTTGCCTGGAGAACCCCCTGGACAGGGGAGCCTGGAGGATTACAGTCCATGGTGTTGCAAAGAGTTGGACATGACTGAGCAACTAAGCCTAGCACATCAAGTAGTTCATCTGCAATTTCTGCAATTTTTTAGCATATGGTCACACCGCAATATAAAATTTAAAAATGCTAGACCCATAAGTGAACAATGGCCTGACTTTCAACCACAGCTGTGCATGGAGCACAGGGTAAGAAAAGACTGTAGTAAAGTCAGTGAAGTGAAGTGAAGTGAAGCTGCTCAGTCGTGTCCCACTCTTTGTGACCCCATGGACTATAAGCCTACCCAGGTTTCTCAGTCTATGGGATTTTCCAGGCAAGAGTACTGAAGTGGGGTGCCTTTTTCTTCTCCAAAGGAAAGTCAGACTACAATACAATTAGCCTCACTGTTCAGGTCACATGACCTTGGGGGTCCCTGCCCCTACTATACACAAAACATGCAGAAGCTGTCAGAATAGGGGAACATTAGAACGGACTCTGAAACACACAGCTTGGGATAAAACCAAGCGATGTTGGGTGCTGTTTTTCAAGACTAGATATTTACTTTAAATGAACAGCCATTATATGGTTCTACGTCCCTAAGAGATAAACTACATAAATCCAGGAGCTAAGGGTGAGAGTTCTCTCTGAAGGATACTAGAAGCCACCTTCTCACCAGAGCTCCTGATTATCCACTGGGAATTTATGTTTTCTATTCCCATAACTCCCCACAGTGTCTGGGGAAGTGGAGATCCTGGTGTCTATGGTGGAGTGAGTTTAGGAAGGCAAGCCCTACCAGGGGAACCATGAAAAATTCTACTAAATATAATGTTATACCTGCCATCATCCAGTTATTTTTGGATTCCCATGCCTGTAGTCTAGCAGGCAAAGAAAGGAGCCACTATACCGGTAAGGGTGATAACTCTGATTATCACCGAGGAGCTAGAGTCGCTACTGGACATGGGGAGCAGGGAGGCGTATATTTGCATGTCAAGGGATTCACCAGGGAGTCAAGAAATGATGCTCTCATGACTGCTAACAAGCATAAGTAGGTGGCCGAAGTAACCACATTCTGATCAGGGAATGGCAGTCATGGTTCAGCATCTCAAGAAGGGTCTCAACGTCTGTGCTAGGTAAGCAACACACTCAACAGATGACCGAGGGGGAGGGGAAGCCAGAATAAGTGGTAGAGGAATGTAATGATGATGAAAACTTGCAGACTCAGGAATAACGACAGCCAGGGATATGCTAGTTTGTCCCATTAACTCAAGAATAATAAAACTGTTTTTTTTTTTTTTCCACCAGCCATCACACCTTGAAGAATCAACGATAAATTCCAGAGAACTTAAATAACGAGTAGCGGATGTTAGTGGTACCAGGGTTAGCCCAAATGTCAGTGTCCCCACGTCCTCTTGCCCTTCCCACTCAGTTGGCACTGACCTGCCTTATGCTGTCAGAATCTGCATTTCTCTACCTTCCAACAAGGCAGGTTGGAAGTGCCAGCAAATTAACACCTCCAGAGTAGCCTTCAGCCGATAACTGAAGAAAGTTTCTAATAAATTCATCAGCATATTTGTTCCTTTGGCAGAATAACTCTGTGAGATGCCTTTCACACTGGCTCCAAGAATTTCCCCAGAAGGTTTAAGTTCCAGTTACTCCTATGATTACACTGCTCTTGATCTGCTGTCTTTCTTTGTCTCATCTACTCCCATCGAGTGTTTCTTCCACTTAGAAAATAAACTATTCTCACCTCATTCCTTGTCTCGAGGACTGCTTCTTGGGGAAATATAAAATAAGACATCAGGAGTCATGTATGGATGTGAGAGCTGGACCATAAAGAAGGCTGAGCACTAAAAAATTGATGCTTTTAAACTGTGGTGCTGGAGCAGACTCTTGAGTGTCCCTTGGACAGCAAGGAGATCAAAACAGTTAATCCTAAAGTCAGTCAGTCCTGAATACTCACTGGAAGGACTGATATGGAAGCTTAAGCTCCATTACTTTAGCCACCTGATGTGAAGAGCTGACTCACCAGAAAAGACTCTGATGTTGGGATTGATTGAGGGCAAGAGGAGAAGGGGGCGACAGAGGATGAGATGGTTAGATGCATTATCAACTCAATGAACATGAGCTTGAGCAAACTCTGGGAGTTAGTGAAGGAAAGGGAGGCCTGGCATACTGCAGTCCACCGGGTTGCAGAGAGTTGGACACGACTGAGCAACTGAACAACAGAAAATATGACATGCATGAAGGCACTTGGGATTTATCTCAGTGTTTGTTTCAGGAAAACTGAGAAAATACAGTAAGGTCATTTAGCTAATAAACATGGCAACTGGACTTTGAACCCAGGTTTTCCTGACTTTAAAATCCTTGGCTATTCCACTACCCTGTGTTTCTTTCATTCAACCTGGTTGATATTTGGTGGGTATGTTGTAATTTTCAGCCTTGAGGATGTTTGGCTCTATTCAACTTCCTTGATTGAGGATACCAAGTTTTTGACCCAAACTCAGGTTTGTGGTCTCAAAGCTGATTCCCAAATTGGAGCCATGTTATTTAAGGTATCTGGGGACTGATTTTGACCAGATGGTTCCTGTCATGGATTACTGGGTCAAATTTATACCAGAGACCATAAGTTAAATGATTCAGAGAACAAAGGCAGGGGCATAACTAAAGAGAAACCGAGTAAAAGCCCTAAAGTAGGAAAATGAAAGCAGAGAAGGAAAAGCTGTATTACCATTCTACTTTCGCCTTTCCAAAACTAATCCTTCCAAATCGTGCTAGGAAAATAAGACAAATATTTAAAGCAGTTCTATCATCTTTCTCTTTAGTACCTAGGAAAAGAGCTTGAGGAGATAAAAAATCCAAAATATTTGCTGCACCATTTCAATCAAGAATGTACAAATTATATGTACTTATAACATTGAAAATGCTTGCATACATCTTAATCTATATAATGGGTATAGCCAAGTCTCTATGATCTTTATAGTTACAGATGATTCAATAAATAGAAATAAGACAGGGTTCATCTGCACATTCACATATAGGGTTTGCTTTGATTTTTAATAACTTTATCCACCTAGGTAGATGGATACTCTTACACAGTCTCATTTTTTTCAGAGTTGACAGTATCTACAATAATGGGTACACAACTTAAAGAACAAGTGTTTGACCTGTAAAGACCTAAATTATTTCTTGATTTCAGTAAACTAAACTTTTTCACTTAGGATGACCCTATTTCTCAAAAATCATCTGAAGATATATTAGTGCCCCAAATTCATAGCCCCAGCTTCACACTTTAGAGTTACACAAGTTAGTGTATCTTATTTCTAAAAAACAGGTGAGAATCTAATTTTAATTTTAAAAACAATACTTCATGCCAACGATTACTTCTGAACTCCCCCAGAAGTGCTATTCTAGCACCTGGGGCACTAAGATACTGGATCCTACTGACTCACTCAACCATCCCTTTAGAGGACCAGAAGTTCTCTCTCTGGGGTCCTTTAACTATTACTGGTTCTTATCTGCTGCTGCTGCTGCTGCTAAGTCGCTTCAGTAGTGTCTGACCCTGTGCGACCCCACAGATGGCAGCCCACCAGGCTCCCCCGTCCCTGGGATTCTCCAGGCAAGAACACTGGAGTGGGTTGCTATTTCCTTCTCCAATGCATGAAAGTGAGAAGTGAAAGTGAAGTCGCTCAGTCGTGTCCGACTCGTAGTGATCCCATGACTGCAGCCTACCAGGCTCTTCCACCCATGGGATTTTCCAGGCAAGAGTACTGGAATGGGGTGCCACTGCTTTCTCTGGTCCTTGTCTACCACATAATAATACCTTATTAGAGGAGTTCACGAAAGGTCTCTTCTGACATCACACTTCTGATATAAGACCCCACGAGAAAGTAGTTCAATAATCTTTCCACTTTATCACACTTCGAGTTGGCTTTTTAACATGTTTGGATAACTGATAAGATCTGCCACTTTCTGAAACATAGTTCTTTCCTAACACAGCAGCATTGAATGACTGTTAAGTAAGCACTTACGTGGTGGGTGCCGTGTAGGCATCTAGCTAATTAAATCCGCATGACTCTGTCATGGGAATATCTCAGAAGCTAAGAAAAGATGTTACAAGACCATGAGAAGTAGACCATGGTATCGCACCCTGTTTTCAGGTGGAGAGATATGATCATATTGTATTTATATCTCAATTTCCTCACAAAGATACAAGCTATTTAACTTTCCAAAATTACAAAACTATACAAGTCTGCAAACCTGTCTGACTAATCTGAAAACCTATAGTTGTCTTTTATCTTCTCATTGCTGGCTCCATTGCTATATTCTTTTTTATATAATACATTCAAGCCATAATAGAAAAGGAAAGATATGAAGAAATATCTAGCTTCATCAAGTATCCAGCTCACCTGACACTTTCACTTCTTTTAATAACTGCTCCACAAACATGGCTTTTTCTCTGAAAATCTTTTCAAAGATCCAGCTGCTTGTCCATCCACACTCTGGAACAGCCATGTAAGAGCTTTGGTGTTCAAAAATCTCTCATTACTTCTCCCCTGACTGTTGGCTCTATGTCAAAGCTTGGCATCTCATCAGAGTACAAGTTCTCTAAGCCTTTTTCTTCAGTGCTGTGGAACAGCCTGACAGCAGCTGCTGGGAGACCAAAGTTCTCTTTTGTCCTCCTCCCCAGATGTTCAGCCCTAGGTTACTAGAAGACACCTCCTCAGTAGACCATTTTTCCCATCACTGAGCTTTACCACTCAGATCAAATGTTTGAAAAGAGTTAAATGTACCATTTAAAGTGGTACTATCTGAAACAATGCTATAATAACTCATTTGTTCCTTAATCCACTTATTCAGTAAACTAATATTTGCTGGCTGATTTCTAGGTGCAAGGTGACAGAGACACAACAATAAGTAAAAAAAAAAAAAAAGTCACTATTTTTACAGAATTTAGTGGGGAATACATATATAGTTTAAATGGTCATACAAATAAAGATGAAATTACAACTATGAAAACTCAATCAAGGAAAAGCACACGATGCTACTAGAAGATGTAGTAAGAAGTAAACTAGTCTTTGGGGTTGATGAAAAGCTTCCCTACAGAAGTCACGCAGAGCTGAGATATGAAATTACATTGACATTAACTAAGTGAAAGAAGAAGAAGGCCTTTCAGGGTAAGGTAAGGCATGTGCAAAGATCCTGTGGCAAAAAGGAATATTTTGTGGCAAGAAAGTGTAAAAAAGGCTAATGAGTGAAAAGCAAAAATCACAGGCTAGTGTGGTATGAGAAAAGGTTGCAAAGATGGGTGAGCCACATCTATGTAGGTTTTACAGGCCATGGTAAATTTTGTGTGCATGTTGAAGGATAAAGAGGAATTCACGGAAGGTAGTGAACAGTTAAGTGTGAAATGATAAAATTTAGTTTTGAAAATAGCTTTGGATTTGAGAAGTCTCTGGCTGTAGTTTGGAGAATATTAGAAATGGAAGCCAACACATACATAGGAGGAAACAGAGGTGTCACTGCAGTAGTCAGGAAAGAGACGGAGCACGAAGGCAAGGCTGGCACTGTGGATAGCAGATATTAGGAGCTAAAATGAACTAGACTTGGTATGAGCTGGGAGAAGGCAATGGCACCCACTCCAGTGCTCTTGCCTGGAAAATCCCATGGACGGAGGAGCCTGGGAGGCTGCAGTCCATGGGGTCGCTAAGAGTCGGACACGACTGAGCGACTTCACTTTCACTTTTCACTTTCATGGGTTGGAGAAGGAAATGGCAACCCACTCCAGTGTTCTTGCCTGGAGAATCCCAGGGACGGGGCAGCCTGGTGGCCTGCCGTCTATGGGGTCGCACAGAGTCGGACACGACTGAAGTGACTCAGCAGCAGTATGAACTGGATCTCTTGGACAAAAGGAGGGAAGTGTTCAGGATGCCTCCTGGTGTCCGGCTTATACAACCATGTGTGTGCATGTGTGCTAAAATGCATCAGTCGTGTCCGACACTTTGCGACCCCATGGACTGTAGCTCACCAGGCTCCTCTGTCCATGGGATTCTTCAGGCAAGAATATTGGAGTTGGCTGCCATGACCCCCTCCACAGGAGATCTTCCTGACCCAGGGATCAAACCCGTGTCTGTCTCCTGCATTAGCAGGTGGCTTCTTTAGCACTCGGGCCACCTGGGAAGCCTCTATACAACCACGTGCAGGTACAATAAATCAAGATGGAAATAAAATAAAAGAGGATCAGTTGGGAGGGGAGTTTCCTAAGTTCAAATATGGTCATATTGAGCTTGAGGTCTGTGTGTGTTCACTGGGTGTAAATCTGAAGAAGACATTCATGTATGAGTCACACACGAGTTAGTAGGTCTGCAGTCCTAGGAGAGATTAAAACTAGAGATATGGATTTGGGGGCAATTCAAAGTACATAAAACCACAGGCATGCGTGACTTCACCTAGAAAAGGTTCTATGATAGAATGCTAAAGATGCTCAATATTTAATGGCCAGGCCAAAGTAGATGAACCTGCAAAGGAGACAGAGAAATTTTATTGCCCATCTTTTTCCTCTAACACCTAGCACATGCCTTACTTGGAGAAAAATTTTAAAATGCATTTACTGAAAGGATGAAGTGAATACATCTTGGTAAATTGCAGAAAGGAAAAGACTCACATGGCATATAGTATAATGAAGCTAAAGGTAGCTTAATATTTAGGCAGTGGCGAAAAAAAGGATATGAATCCAAAACAGGATTACATTGAGTAAAACCATAATGAAAACAAAAGCATAGTAGAAAGAAATATCTACAGCTCAGAATGGACTGGCCATGAATCAAAACATCATGTTGTCATCATAAAAGAAAATGAGCAGTGTAAAATGAATGGACTGTTTACTCACACTGATTATGCTACTTGGATTCAGTGTATGGTTATGACCTACTTAGCTAAGGAAGACCTGAAAAGTATTTGGAAATATTTAAAGAACCACAAGATGATGAAAGTTGGGAAAATAAATAAAAAACATTATACTGCAACAATGGTATAATTGACTAAGATAATGTTTTTTCTTCAACATTTATATGAAAGCACAGTATGCTGTCATAGTATCAATCCTGAGATTAATATATTCTCCACATGCCTTAGTTTAATCTAGTATGAAACTGATTGCCCTTTCTAAATCAACTCAAATTGCTAGCCTACTACTGCTAGGGATAATGAATACAGTACATTTTACTTATTGCCTTGAAAATACATACACTTTCCCTAAAGTAAACTCTTCTAAACTATTCCAGGAGTTCTAGAAGAACATGAACAATTCTATTTTTACCAATTTATACACTTCATAGGCTTTCTCTAGAAATCCTATAGACAAATTTATGATGCATACAGCTATTTATGCATCTGTAACTCTTGTTGTAAGTCTCAATCTTATGTCCTCCTTGCTCTGCCTCTTCCTTCTCACTTACTTTTAATTCATTATCTTAATATATTTAATATTGTTAAAAGTCAACTTAAATCTCTCTGAAACAATGCACAGCTGTAAATAAATAAGCAAATAGGTGATTAAATTCCTAAGATGCATCATAATTAAATATTTTGTCTCAGCCTCACCCTTTCAAAATAAAAATCACAATCTATTTTCAGTTCTTCATTATTTAACCCATATGTGTTTCCCTGAACGGTTCATTTTAGTTACTAAGGTGAGGGATGGAGTTTGAGCCTAATTTGTGGGGTAAAAACACAGAAACAGCTGATATATGTGAGGAAAGGGAAAGGTGAAATTTTTAAGGTTACATGATGGTAGCCTAGGAATTCCCACTGCAATGCTTGACAGATGCAAATCAATAAGATGAGTTATTCTGAAATTACTTTTATTGCTATCCTGGCTTCCTCTGACTGTACCACTCCTCTGAACATGTTGGATCATAAACCATGTGGATCGGGTCTTCCTAAGCAGATTATATAGGAAGATTAGAGAGAATAACTGTCAGGAAGTCAGGGTAGAGGGGCTCATACTGTACTTGTGTGGGGAATTCAAAAAGGCAAAAGAGAGAAACAAAGGCATTTCAGGAGAGAAAATGAGATTTAAAAAAAGACTGAAAGCTAAGGACAGGCAATAAGTAAAAGCAAAAACTGTAGAATAACTATGTCTTAAAGACAAGAGAAGAGACTGAGAAGTAGAGCAGAGAAGAGTGCTGGGTGCCCCAGGAAACAAGCCAGGCAGGGTGGGAGAGGCAGAGGCTCTTCTTGAGCGGTAGAACGGTATTTTTGTTGTTGTTAGTCCCTCAGTCGGGTCCGACTCTTTGTGACCCCGTGGACGGTAGCCCACCGGGCTCATCTGTCTGTGGGATTCTCCAGGCAAGAATACTGGAGTGGGTTGCCATTTCCTTTCCTGAGAATAGTATTTAATATAAAACATATTAAATAATAGTAAAAATAGTCCATAGTAATAATGGACCAAGGTTGTTGTGATGTGTTGGAGAGAAAGACTGACTGGATCTAAAAGAACTATGGGGATGAATCAATTGAACGTGATAATACACTAGGAACAGGCAACAGAGAGCTCAATGGACCACAGCCATAACATTCAAAGATGCTTGCTCTTTGGAAGGAAAGTTATGGAACCTAGATTGTGTGTTAAAAAGCAGAGACATCACTTTGCTGACAAAGATCCATATAGTCAAGGCTATGGCTTTTCCAGTAGTCATGTATGGATGTGAGAGTTGGACCATAAAGAAGGCTGAGCGCCAAAGAATTGATGCTTTTGAACTGTGGTGCTAGAGAAGACTCTTGAGAATCCTTTAGACAGCAAGGAGATCAAACCAGTCAATCCTAAAGGAAATCAGTCCTGAATACTCATTGGAAGAACTGATGCTGAAGCTCCTATACTTTGGCCATCTGATGGGAAGAGCTGATTCATTGGAAAAGACCCTGATCCTGGGAAAGATGGAGGGCAAGAGGAGAAGGGGGTGACAAAGGATGAGATGGCTGAATGGCATCACTGACTCAAGGGACATGAGTTTGAGCAAGCTCTGGGAGAGGTGAAGGATAGGGATGCCTGGTGTGCTCCTAATAGAAAAGACACCATGCTGAGAGGACAAGGGAAGAGTAAAAAGAAGGATCCGTGAGGACATCACGCTGGATTTCCAGTAATATGGTGGTTAGCTCAAGAAATATGGACAGCCAGACACAGGATACTGGAGTAAAGGAAGTGCCCAGAGCTAGAAATCCTCTGTACAGAGGCTCTAGGGTAATACATGTAGATCAAAGAACTCCAAAAAATGAGGTTTCTCTTTCATTTAAAAATTTATTTTTACCTTAATAAAATTAAGCTGCTTTCATTACAGGAAATTTGGAAAATGCACAGATAAAAATTAAAATCAATCACAATCTTATAATACAAAGATGCAAAGTAAAAGTTCTCTAATGTAGAGTTCATATACCCTTTCAATATTTGTTTTTCTATACATCCTATTTTCGGGCTATACGTAGAGTAGTATGGCATAGCTTGTGCATGTGTGGGTGCAAAGTCACTTCAGTCATGTCTGACTCTTTGTGACCCTATGGAGTGTAGCCCCTGGGTGCCTCTATCCATGGGATTCTCTAGCAAGAACACTGGAGTGGGTTGCCATGCCCTCCCCAGGCGATCTTCCCCACCCAGGGATGGAACCTATGTCTCTTATGTCTCCTGCATCGGCAGGTAGGTTCACTTCACCACCTGGGAAGCTGGTATGTTTGGCATATCTCAATTGTGTCCCATCTTCCAATACCTGTTCATCCCTTGGGAAACAGGGGTTCTCATAACCTGTAAGTTTGGGGGATTTTACACTAGATCCCTCCTTCAGGTAAACACCATATAGGTTAGTATATCAGAGCTCCTGCAAGTAGAACCATAAAAAGATACTTTACACAATGAATAACTGACAATCTTAGGTTTTTCTTAAATGCCTGTTAACATCACCCTGAACTGTTCTCCCTTTGAACGGTGGAGGGGCAGCTGTCTGGTGCTTGGGCTTTAGGAGCAGACAAGCTGAGCTTCAGTCTGTCTCCTAGATTTGCTCTCTTCAGCAAGTTGCTACCTGCACGTCATTTTACTCTCCATGAAAGCAGACTTCACAGACTGGGTGTGAGGCTTGAAAGAGATAACGTTCACGAAGGACTGGGCATGTCAGTTTGAGAGTTATCACTCTGAAGCCTGGGTTGGCTTTGATTACTGCATCATTACTAAGCTGCAGTTTTCCCATAACTATAAATCGCAATTATTTGCCATTTAATATTTTTCAAAATCAACCTTTTTAATGACTCCACAGTCGTCTATCACACGGCTAATCCATAAGTGAGTTGTCTAATTGCATACTGTGAGACATTCGTTTCCATTTTTTCCTTTCACAAATAATACATTGATGAATATCCTTGTATATGAAACTTTCTCAACAGCTCTGATTAATTCTTATGATTGATTCCTCGAAATAGAATTGCTGGATAAAGGGCTATAATATTTTTAAGGTTTTTGATACAGTTTATTATATTGCCCTCCAGAAAACTTATATCCGGTTGCATTTCCACTGTGAGCTGTGTAGTTACCAGCATGTTCTAGTCTTTTTGTGAAGGTCCTAGTAAAGATAGCTTGCCATAATCAAGCAGAAATAAAGAAAAGTCTTGTTACATGAAAAGGCATTTGAAAGATAAACCCATTGACCCTCTGACTCCCCAGGCTCTAGATGGCTGAACAGAACAAACCTGGAGGTGGAATTCTTCCAGAGCTATGCTTAAAGAAGTAACTCCAATGATTACAGGTTAAGATAAAAGCAGATAATAAAGATAGATTAAAGCAAATGTGATCGTAACATGAGAGCAAGTATGTTTAGAAGTTTGAGAACTCATCACAATGACACATGCTGTTTGCTTAAGTCATGTTGTAAAAGATCCAGTTCCTTCAGGTGTTTGCACTAATGTATATCAAAGTCAGTTCTTTAATTCTCAAAGACATAAGAGTATATTTTCATGCCAGCTGCAGCGTATGGAGATGACAGAGTATTAAAGGCTTTCATCATAAAGAATTGATGGGATCAGTCATAAGGAATTGTTCAGGGATGGTGAAAATATTTTATATGTAAGTCAAATAACAATACTTTGAGGTCCTTGAAGGTAGGAGGATAAATATCTCATTAATCTCGGATTCCCCATTACGTGCAAGGGGAAAGGCGCACGACAGGTAAGCAGTTAACCTTTACTGTGTCTGTAGAGACTTCTGAAAGAGGTTTTCCTGCCCTCTTTTTCCGGGTGGGACTCTTGTTCTTCAAGAGAGAAATACAGCCAGTCCATTTATATGGTGAGATCACTAACAGTGTATTTCCAAGATGAATCAAGAATGTGCAAGAATTAACAATATCTCCTTCAGCTCTACATGATATATTTATTCACAGATACCAAGGAAAGGGACTTTCCAATGATATATTCAGCAAAGACTCAAACTGACATTACACGTAATGCCACAAAATGTCATCAGATTACTCTGGAAGTACGTTTCATGCTTTAAATGATTTTTCTTATGTTTAAATGCCGTTGATTAAATAATAAAAGTGAAAGACCCTATTCATAATTTTAAAAGTTACTCCTCTCTCAAAACTCTTACCTCAGGCTCTGAGTGAGTTACATGAATTATCCAAGATTATTGCTTTTTTTGCTTTTTTTTTTGACAATTAGTTGGAGAACTGTCACATCCCCAGTCATAGATCAAGAATGAATTTTAAAATGGCTAGGCAATTGGCTAAAATAAAAACTAAATTCCAAAAAATTCACATTTCTCTATCACTTTAGTAAAGCTATGTTAGGAGCATGATTGTGAGGCCTGTATCTTGGCTTCTTGGGCTCAAAAAGGACATACACTCTTTACTTACCTGTGTAGTGTCAAAAGTTTTGAGTTCTTTTTGTAAGATGTATTTACCTCCATGGATAAGAGTTTCTATTAAATGTCAAAGGAATCAAAGAACCATTGATGGTATAGTTTTTACAGGTCCTCACCTGAGTAAAGAAGGGTAGAAATGGGATATGCAGGAAAGCCAATGTAATGGTTGCTTGAAAATTGGCTTCAAGGAATCTGAAGAAGAATCGCCCAGGCCATGCTGAAAAGTCCTAGTGAAATAAAAATCATTATTTCAGAATATACAGGAAATATTAACTATTAAGACCATCAGAACCCATTTTTTCTTAGTATTTAAAGTTAACTGATTTTATACAAAACAGTATTGTGCTAGAATGAACAAACACACCCACTTGGTATTTATAATTTAACAGATGATTCAGAGGCCTCTGTGAAACAATCTTTACACTTGGGAAGATATGATGATACCATTATCATTTCATTTTTTAAAAGATTCACATTATGAAATTTATAAAAAATGTATCAAAATGGTAAAATGAATACCACTCATTTCGCCCTCCCTCACCTGGAACCTAATAAATGTCAATATTTTGTCATTTTTGCTTCAATACTGTAAAAATGATTAGCATAAGGGTATTACTTTTTACTCTTTAAAATGATATATAAATATTAAACAATTAAAATAATTTATAATTAATTTTTTATGCTCCTATGGGCTTACAGAAGGCAAATGAAGAAGAATTTAACTGTAAAATATAGGACGGTGACTTCAAAATTAGAACAATTTGGCCAGAATAACTGGTCTACAACTACCTTTGGAGAAGTAACTGTAACATTTTTCTAGGCTGGCCCCAATTCAACAATAAATCTTGAGGTAATACGAAAGGATATGTTACATAAAATCTTTAGTAGATAGCTTGGATAATAAAATATTTATAATAACAGAAAACTATATTTGCCTTCCTACATAGAGTTAAGAGTCACAACTGGGAGTATTTGAGAAATGGAATTGTTTGAAGTGGTGCTGTCCCTCTTCATCTAGAGTACAAGAGCAATAGCATTTTTTAAATAATATGTAGAAAGGAATTCCACTTTGAAAACCCATCCCTGTCTTTACATCCTCCTTCCTATTTCTTATATCCTCACATTCCCAAATTTGACCTGCCTCTCCACTGTTTGTCTGGCCAAATAGAACACCTTCTCATTAAAGATACTTTGACATTTTTTTAGACTTTTAATAGATCTCCTCCTCTTTGAAAGCCATTTTTTTTTCCTCAGTAAATTTCAGATAGAACAAAATTCCTTAAATAGGCTTCAAAATGAGGCTGTCCTATTTCCATCCCATACCTTCCACTGTGTGAACCAGAGAAACAGGCACAGGCTAGGTCAGGACACCAAGACATGCTTTTCTCAAGAGTCTGGACTATGTATTAGCAATGAGGAATCACGGTTATAGCATAGGAGTCTTATCAGTTGTTTTACATTTTAGAAAAATCACTTGTGCACTAGTGAGGAAAGTTGATCGTAGAAGATTAGGGCTAAAGGAAGGGAGAAAATAAAGATGATATTTCAGTAAACCAGGCAGAAGAAAAGTCCTAAACCAAAGTAAGAAGCAGAGGAGATAGTGTGTATGGGACAAATATAAAAATATATAAAACTAATAAAATTAACAATATTCATTCCCTAATAACATGGGGATGGAGACAGCAGAAGGGAGGAGGGAGAAGGCAGAAGATAAAAGGAGAAATCTGGATGACTTGCTCTGCCCTTATTGGCTTTGCTTCTTGTTAGGACTTTACCACCTGTCCTTTTACATTCACTTCTTGCTGCCTGCTCCATACCCAAGGGGAGGGTCATAGAAGATCATAATGCACCTGCCTGGGAATGCACAGGAGTTCTGGAGCCCGGCATCCTGGGCTGGAATCTTGGGTGGGGTCTTTATTAGATGTGTAGTGTTGTGTTGCAATTGTGATGATTGAGATGATGCATACACAGCCCTTAGCAAAGTGCCTGTGCATAACAAGGGCTCAGCAAATGTCAAGTAATACCAGGATGGTAACAACTGTAGCAGATACTTCTCGAGAAGGTCTACCACTACCTCAGAACTGACATGGAATACTTGATAGTCTAAATGATTGTCTAGGTACAGTTGTATCCTCAACATTAGGAAAAATAATGGAGGATCTAATAATAATAAAATGGTTATTTGGTGCCAAAATTCTTAGACTACAAACCACTGGCAATGCAATACTTGCCAGAACATTTCTGCCAGTCCCTAAACTCTTTCCCTCCACTGACAGTTGCGCTGGTAATAGTAAGGTTATTTGGCAATAATAAATGTTATGGCAGATGTTTATGGTCTCAGAGGAGGTGGAATCTGTATGAGCATTTAATTCCACAGCAAGATCCCAAATTAGTTTCATTATTCTGGAGAGTATAACAGGGTGAAAATTGGCCCACAAGCCTCCATGGGAAAATGAAATGATGATCTAGCTATTAGATAACCTCTAATGATGTCTTGGTGTACAGTTAAAATAGAAGATGCTCTAAATAATTCATAGTGGAGAGTAAAATACAACCGTATGAGCAACAGAATAAGAACTTTGATATTGCAAATGTGGATACTCCTTTAAAAACAGGTAATTGTTCGTAGGTTGAAGTAGAATACATTTTCTCAGCTTTCCAAATTAGTGGCCTCTTAAAGGGAAAACTATAAATTTGGGGAAATTCCTTGCCTTGCCTCCAACGTCACACCCCTTCTCTATTGTTAACGTCATACTGGCTCTGGGTTGATCACACCACCCCACTTGAGCACATTATACCAGATTCTGTCTCTTTGGTTTCCTCATCTACACATGTTGCCTTCTTTCATTTTCTCATTAACAACACTGACTCCTTAGCCTTATGTAGCCAGTTGCTGCTAGAATAAAATAAATTCAATGCATATCCAAAAGTAGGATACGCTAAAAAGAGTTAGCTGGGTTTTATGCTTCTCTTGCACCACCCTGCTTTTGACTGCCCTCCTGGGAGGCTGAGTCCCATGATATGAGGCTATTGAAATAAATCTCCAGGATGGAATTGAGGAAGTCCAAGGATGCAAGTCCACAGGGGAACAGGGTTCAGGTCAAATGTCTGGTATCATCAGTGGCTACCATTGGAGGTACTCCATAAATAAAAATAACCAGAGAAGACCACATTTCAGAAGAAGGAGAATTAGCTTGAGACTGAACTACTGAGATAACACTGGAACACCTGAGATAACTGAGGATATATGAGTCCTTCTGATGCCCCTGAAACCATAGTTGACTAACCATGAATATATGGGTGAATGAGTGAAAGTCACTTAGTCATGTCTGACTCTTTGCAATCCCATGGACTACAGAGTATGGAATTCTCTAGGCCAGAATACTGGAGTGGGTAGCCTTTCCCTTCTCCAGGGGATCTTTCCAACCCAGGAATTGAAACCAGATCTACTGCATTGCCAGAGAAGGCAATGGTAACCCACTCCAGTACTCTTGCCTGGAAAATCCCATGGACGGAGGAGCCTGGTAGGCTGCAGTCCATGGGGTTGCTATGAGTCGGACACGACTGAGCGACTTCACTTTCACTTTTCACTTTCATGCACTGGAGAAGGAAATGGCAACCCGCTCCAGTGTTCTTGCCTGGAGAATCCCAGGGACGGGGGAGCCTCGTGGGCTGCCATCTATGGGGTCGCACAGAGTCAGAAACGACTGAAGTGACTTAGCAGCAGCAGCAGCTACTACACTGCAGGCAGACTCTTTACCAGCTGAGCCACAAGGGAAGCCCATGTAGAGATAACCAAATTCAGTCTACTTCACCATTTAAACATAGTTGGAAGTCACTGCTTTTCTTTCATAAAGCAGGGCTACTAGCCCCTTGGCATTAAGTGAAAGAAATCAAGGTAAGATACTTGGAGTACAATAAGGCTTCCTACATTTCTCCTGCCCCAGGGCTTGTGTTTCTCAAGATGGAAAATACATCTTTGAGGTTAGAAAATGATGACCTGAAGTTAGAAAATGACTGCTATAACGTTTGGTCTAAAGAAAGTGTTAGTTGCTCAGTTGTATCTGACTCTTTGAGACTCCATGGACTGTAGCCCATCAGGCTCGTCTGTCCATGGACTCCCGGCAGGATATCGGAATGGGTAGCTGTTCCCTCCTCCAGGGGATCTTCTCAACTCAGGGACTGAACCTGGGTCTCCTGCATTACAGGCAGACTCTTTACCATCTGAGCTGCCAAGGAAGCCCCAAGAATAATGGCTGCTGCTGCTGCTGCTGCTAAATCGCTTCAGTGGTGTCCGACTCTGTGCGACCCCATAGACGGCAGCCCACCAGGCTCCTCCGTCCATGGGATCCTCCAGGCAAGAACACTGGAGTGGGTTGCCATTTCCTCCTCCAATGCATAAAAGTGAGAAGTGAAAGTGAAGGCGCTCAGTCGTGTCCGACTCTTAGCGACCCCATGGACTTCAGCCTACCAGGCTCCTCCGTCCATGGGATTTTCCAGGCAAGAGTACTGGAGTGGGGTGCCATTGGGAGCGGGCTGCTATTCCCTTCTCCAGGGGATCTTCCTACAGAGTAAATACTGTTTTTTGTTTTTTTTTTTTAAAGGAGTGAATAAACAGAAGATATTGTCAGACTTTCCTTAGTGAAAAGGAGGGTGAATTACAGGGGCCATCTGTGAAGTCAGTCTTGGGTGGTACAGAGCGAAGGGATAGATTGAAACAGGCCATATGATGAAGAAACAGAACAAGACTTGATCCTAGAGTACCAGGCAGGAACCAGCTACTTAGAGATTCAGGGTACTGGCCTTCCTCAAAACCAATGACTTGCTGTTTACCAGTGTTTTACTCTTTTAAGACCATACATAAAGCGATTTGATTTTAGTTTTGTTTTTTTTTTAATAGTTATTTCCCTCAAAAATAATGTTTAGATGGAAGAGAACAAAGGGAGCCATTTAATCTAAACAAAATGGCTCAGAAACAAACTCTGTTTACTGGGTCCTTTTGCATTCTGCCAGATACTTCTTTAAAAAGTAAGTGGCTTCCGTGGTGGCTCAGACGGTATAGCGTCTGCCTGCAATGAGGGAGACCTGGGTTTGATTCCTGGGTCAGGAAGACCCCCTGGAGAAGGAAACGGCAATCCACACCAGCACTCTTGCCTGGAAAATCCCACAGACGGAGGAGCTTGATAAGCTACAGTCCATGGGGTCACAAAGAGTTGGACACGACTGAGCAACTTCACTTCTTCTTCAAAAATACATTTTACATATTTTTGTTTCTATTTCCATCTAGTCCACATTCATTTTTAACAACTTTATTGAGATATATAATTCACAAACCACAATATTTGCTCATTTTAAGTACACAACTAAATGATTTCTACTATATTCACAGTTATGCAACTTTTACTACTATCTAATTTTATACTGGAGAAGGCAATGGCACCCCACTCCAGTACTCTTGCCTGGAAAATCTCATGGAGGGAGGAGCCTGGTAGGCTGCAGTCCATGGGGTCGCGGAGGGTCGGACACGACTGAGCGACTTGACTTTCACTTTTCACTTTCATGCATTGGAGAAGGAAATGGCAACCCACTCCAGTGTTCTTGCCTGGAGAATCCCAGGGACGGGGGAGCCTGGTGGGCTGCCGTCTCTGGGGTTGCACAGAGTCGGACACGACTGAAGTGACTTAGCAGCAATTTTATACCATTTTCATTAGGTTCAAAAGAAACCCATTCTCCCTTCCTCTCCCGCCCCTGACAATCGCTAATCTATTTTTTGTCTCTATGATAGTCACTCAGTCATGTCCGACTCTGTGACTGCATGTACTATACAGTCCATGGAATTCTCTAGACCAGAATACTTGAGTGGGTAGCCTTTCCCTTCTCCAGGGGATCTTCCCAACCCAGGGATCGAACCCAGGTTTCCCACACTGCAGGCAGATTCTGTACCAGCTGAGCCACCAGGGAAGCCTGACTTTCTGTCTCTATGGATTTGTTTATTCTGGAAGTTTCTAATAAGTTGAGTCACACTATATGTACTCTGTGTGTATGGCTTTTTTCACTTAGCATGCAGGTTTTGAGATTCATCCCTGTTGTAGCATCTGTCAGGATTCCATTTCTTTTTAGTGGCTGAATAATATACTACTGTATGGATATGCCACATACTGTTTATCTATTTACCAGCTGATGGACATTTGGGTTCTTTCCACTTTGTACTACTATGAAAAATGCTGCTATGAACTCCTGTGTGCAAATCTTTGCACGGGCATGTGTTTGCATTTCTTTTGTGTATATACCTAAGAGTAAAGTTACTGTGTTTATGACCACATGATGCTCAACATTGTACGTGAGCATCCCCTATGCTTACCATTTTGAGGACCACCTGTCTCCAGTGCACCAGCCATTCTTGAGGTATGAAAGAAAAAGTTTTAGACCAACATGTTCTGTTTCATTACGGACAGTGAAGTAATTTCAAATAACTAAAGAAATAAACAAGCTAACCTTAAAACTCCCAGCAACCAGTTTGAAACCAAACTACAGAACGAGCACTGAAATACCTTGGAATTTAGTGACTCAAAAGTCATGTGAATGACATCAAGTGAACCCCAAAGATAGGTCTGCCGTTCCCTGGCTCAGTGATCAACATTCTGGCCTATTTCTGATGACCCAGCCTTTGCCTGGCATGTTGGTACTTGCACTGAAATTCATTCTCCCATGTTATTAAGTGAGGTAACACTGGAGACAATCAACTTTCAAAAAGTTTCCACTTTTAATTTTTATAGGACGCATCAAAACATTTTGAAATATATATAATGTTCAATTTTAACATTAAAAATCTTATCAGACTTTCCTATAACACTTGAGGGTGAATATTTCAACTTGCTCCCTGATGTGACACCTGTGTTTAATCCTGGTGCTTAATCATAGGGCCTAGGGAGGCAAGAGTATTTAATGAGTTGAAACTGAATTGTATTTACTTAAAATTCTAAAAATTAACTTTAATTTGCTAGATAGAAACTAAAACTAACATTCTGTGCAAGCAAATGTAACACATGAAACCACTATTTCGTATGTGTGTGAACGTGCATGGAGTGCACGTCTGAAAGAGCAGCGTGACTGCCTTTATGAAAGAAGATAAGCATAACCACAAGTGATAAGCATTTCGGAAAATATACGGTGAATATTTTATGTTTCAGCAGGTCTCTTTCCCTGGAGGACAAACCTAAAGTACTCCTTTTACAACATCCTAACAGAAATCTACAAAGGGGAGTTAAAAAAGGACACACGTATTTGCAAACACATTTCATTCTTTCTGAAAAGATTTAAAAATCATATTTCTGCCCTGGGATTTAGTACTCCTATGCTAAGCTCGGAGAGGAAAATACATTCAGTTTATCTGTCAGAACTACTTGGAATAAAAGCAGTCACCTTCAAGAAAGGCATATCACATAGAGTGACAAATGTCAGGCATAGTTTATAAAAATCCAATGCTATCAACATCTGATTCCTACTTTTAACCAATTCCTCAAAGCATATAACCTAATTTTTAAATGTGAGATAGATATACAATTTTTTTTTCTCGAAATGCTAACAATATGACAACTTCATATCCTGGCTGTGGAAAGAAGCTAAATAAATCAATAGAGTTCTTGCAGCACACACACTTTTTTTTTTTTCCTATTAGGTGTGGAACATGTTGCCCTGTAGATTTCCTTTGTCAATAGAAAGCAAAATATATTTTAAAAATTAGATTTATACTCTAGGAAAGCAAATTAAATTTTATACCAACATGAATGGATAAAATCTGTGAAAATTTTTATGATCTGAGAAATAATAAAAAATGAAAGTATATATAGACTTTTATTCATGCTTTAAAGCAAAACCACTATGTTTTATATTAAAAAAAAAAACAGAGGCAGTGCTTGGTAGAAAATGTTCTGCAATTCTGGTTTAAATTAGCAATTTAAATTTGTTGAATGAGGTTACTGTGCAATATCTAATGCACAAATCATAGAGATCTGAGTACTTGTAGAGTTGTTTAAAAATGTATCAAAAGGCCACAGGTTAACAATAATGAATGTATGTTACATTAGTATTATTATTAAAATACGCAACCTTTGATGATAATTTATTTGCTTTACAAATGCATTGGGGGGTTAAAATTTTTCTATTCATCTGTGACAGACCATGAAATTCAATATTGCTCACCATGACCAATCCATGAAATTTGTCAACTTTGTTCCTGATTTTCACAAGGCCTTCCCCTTAGATGAAATGACCCACTGAACTAAGAGCACAGTAATTTTTTCATCTATGGTAAATCAGTTTAGTTTACTAGGATTTATTATGGGCTTTAGAACTTGAGCTTTTTGTGATTATGCACCATTATACATATAATCCCAAATTTATGGCAATTTATCTCATTATTTGTTTCCCTTTCTGAAAGAATTCTCCATTTCTAAAATTAGATCTCAACGGAAAGGTTGCCAGAAGAAGCAATCTGTAAACAATGGGTCTGTTGAAAGTTCAAGAGTGGGTGAAAATTACAGGGAAATTTTGAAAAAACTTGTTAATTACCCTTAGAATTCCTAACACAAAAGTTACCGAAAATCAAGATTTATATATTGCCTTTACCAGGATGGTACAGAAACAAATACTTTGTCAAATTTATCTTAAGAAATACGAGTCTGTATAATTTTTACTATCCAAGAACCTAAGAATATGCAATATTTAATCTTTTAAGATAAACTGACTACTTTGGAGGAGGGTTTAAACGAAACTATATTAATGTTTCATTATAAGATTTACTCTAACTTCTTTTATCATATTATAAATTTGAATGAAATTAACCAGAAAAGCAGTTCAATTTTTTTTATTTTCCTGAATCTTATTTGTTTAGCTAAGTAAATATTTCAACATTTAAAAAATCATTACTTACTCCTATTTCCACTTTCCATTACTAGCCCAGTCACTAAGTCCAACACTAAAAATGCAAACCTATGGCAGAGTAAATGGAAACATTATGTCTCTTCCAGACTAGAGAGCATTTTATAATCATTTAAAAAATCTTTTTTATTAGAGAAAATCATTTATATCAAATTAACAGACATTTTTAGAGGAGCATAAAGCCATTGGGATATGATTTATTTTTTCACAGACAAATCAATCCATGAATAAAATTTGAGAATTTAAACAACTCAAATAATGATGCTCAAAACATTCCTGCTTGTATTAGAGCCTTATCAACTGAACAGGATCAATCGATAGAGAAATATCACATTATTAGGATCAAATAACTTCGAGAATGAAGAAATCCCTGTTGGTTAGAGTTAGTTTTGTAAAATGGTTCAATTCACAATATCACAACTGCACTTCAATAAATTTCTACTTGCTACTTCACACAATTCAGTAAGCTGCATAAAATTACATTATTTTCCATATCATAGTAGCTAAAAAGAAAATACATTTGATACTTACTGGTGTAATTCTGTTAATGGTGAAGTCAACATAACTAATGTTGTGAAGAGATTATTACAGTGGGTATGAATTTTAAAAATTTTATCATCTACATATGCATGAGGATTCAAAAGCTTCTGTACAGATGTGCAAACTGACCATAACATGTTCTCAGTGCAAATTAAAATTGTTGTGACATCAAGTCTGTTGGAAAGAAAAAGAAGAAAATCATGTTAAAATTGTTTTCTCTGCTGGGTATGCACACTATCATTTATATCTATTATATTAAACATATGTAAGAATAGAAATATTTGCTTAGATATCAGAGATTCAGAGATCAAAAATAGACAAAGCATCAAAGATAGATTTTGAGTTTCCAAGTGTTAGCTGACCCATAATACCATGCATTGGGCTTCCCCGATGGCTCAGCAGAAAGAAACTGTCTTCAATGCAGGAGACAGGAGATGCAAGTTCGATCCCTGGGTCAGGAAGATCCCCTGGAGGAGGAAATGGCAACCCACTCTAGTATTCTGGTTTGGAAAATCCCACAGACGGAGAAGTCTAACGAGCTACAGTCCAAAGGGTTGCAAAGAGTCGGACACGACTGAGCACGACACCATTCATTATCTTTAGAGATGATGACGTCCATAGCAGTGAAGTGTTGCAGAAGTGCTTTTTTTAAAAAAGGAAAAACAGTCTGTTTTGCATTATTAAGATCCTCTTCAAGAATCTCAAGAGCGTTTCTTTGAAATTAAATTCAGCAAAAGAAAAGTCAGGTTAAAAGAAAGTTCTCTATTATCCACATACATGGGATAGGTAAAAATTTGATAGCAGAACAATCTTCGCATCCAAGTACAAGGTATCAAAAGAAAGGTACAAGATTGAGCAATATGTTCTCCCAGCATGTGGGAGGTGAAAAAAAAAGGCACCAGAGGCACAAATGAAAAAGCTTAGTTTCAGAACTTTGCAATATTAAATAAATTTGTCACAAATATTTGCCACAAATTTAATACTTGTTCTCCTTACAAGTATATGCAAATATTAATTTATATTAATAGCAAACAATTAATATAAATTAAAATATTAATATCAAATAAATATTTTCCTTGCATATATATATATTCAAACCAGTCAATCCTAAAGGAAATCAACCTTGAATATTCATTGGAAGAACTGATACTGAAGCTTAATCTCTGATACTTTGGCCACTTGATGTGAAGAGCTGAATCACTAGGAAAAAACCCTGATGCTGGCAAAGATTGGGCAGGAGAAGGGGATGACAGAGGATGAGATGGTTGGATGGCATCACCAACTCAATGAACATGAGCTTGAGCAACCTCTGGGAGATGGTGATGGACAGGGAAGCCTGGCGTGCTGCAGTCCATGGGGTCGCAAAGAGTCGGACACGACTGAGTGACTGAGCTATATATAGAGAGCAGTTTTTGTTATATGACAGTTGGAAGCTAGAATTCTAAGAGCATCCAGAATCGTCCTTAGGAAGGTTTAATTGTAGTTTGCATCTACTCACTCTAATTGCTAATTAAAGAATTGCAAATCCAAGATATATATAGATATAGATATAAATATAGATATATATGCACACAGACACAAACACATGCCTGTGAAATCTGATTTCTACAAAATGGATATTTTAGAATTAATCATTCAAATAAAAATATGTAACTTATAAAACCTAGGAAAGATTAACTCTAGCTTTGCAAGACGTTTTTACGTACCCAGAAAATAGAAGCGAAAAGTCTCTATGGTACAGTTAATTAATTAAATATACTACCTATTTCATGAGCTAATAGTAAATCTGATTTCATAAGTATCTCATAATGACTTGCCACCTCACAGTCAAAAGTGATGTAAGCTACATAAGGAAAAGAATGAAAGTATCCTTTGCTTTCAAAAGGAATTTTCCATCTCTTCTTCAGAATTCAATGTTTTGTTTTTTTTTTAATGCTTGGTCAGTAGCATTATAATTCAAAACAGCTTGTTCAAAAATACCATATTTATGAAACACTGTAGCAAGACCTAAATGCCCTCACATGCAGCATGCTTGATCAGAAAATAATTCCTACTGAAAAAAATAATAAAGCCTCTGATGTCTTTAGGCTCTGCCTAGCATATCTGAGCCTGGTGGGCTGCAGTCCATGGGGTCGCGACTGAGCGACTTCCCTTTCACTTTTCACTTTCACGCATTGGAGAAGGAAATGGCAACCCACTCCAGTGTTCTTGCCTGGAGAATCCCAGGGACAGCGGAGCCTGGTGGGCTGCCGTCTATGGGGTCGCACAGAGTCGGACACGACTGAAGCGACTTAGCAGCAGCAGGACCATATCTGAAAAAAAAATTTTTATACCTAAAAGGCAGGTCTCAATTACATTAGTCAGAATGTTTATAAAAACAAAAGGCTTCACTTTGTATAGACCATTGTTGGCATGTACCCACATTTTTGTAATATTCATTGCCTAGACAACCCATAGAATTGGCCTGTTCAGTTCAGTTCAGTCGGTCGGTTGTGTCTGACTCTTTGCAACCCCATGGACTACAGCACAGCATGGACTACAGGCCTCTCTGTCCATCACCAACTCCTGGAGCTGGCTCAAACTCATGTCCATGAGTCAATGATGCCATCCAACCATCTCATCCTCTGTCGTCCCCTTCTCCTCCCGCCTTCAGTCTTTCCCAGCATCAGGGTCTTTTCCAATGAGTCAGTTCTTCGCATCAGGTGGCCCAAGTATTGGAGTTTCAGCTTCAGCATCAGTCCTTCCAATGAATATTCAGGACTGATCTCCTTTAGGATTGGTTTCCTTTAGGACTGATTTCCTTTAGAATTGGCCTATAATTTTCATGACTACTGCTCCTCATTTTCTGTGATTTCACATTTTGAACTATTTTTTAGTAATACATAATAAAAAGAAAAGGAAAATAGGAAAGAAGTAATTAGAATATATTAAGAGAAAAATGATTAGACAAAAGAGTTTCCTTAATGAAGATGAACTACAATATTTAAAGGCATTAAATTAAAAAAAAAACACCCGAAAGTAAAATTCCTTGGTTTCCTGGAATTTCAAAGTCAAATTACTTCATCACAGCACCGCAGCTTTACTCTCCATTTTAATTTTCTCTCTTTATCTTATTTATTAACTTTTGGATATCTATGTCCTAGATTGTAATACAACTTGACTCACTTTTTTGAAAAAAAAGTGGGTTTTACATACAATTTTAAGGAGAAAAAAGAACAAAGTTATTTTGATTCAAGTTCCACATTTGTACTTAAGTATCTCAGGAGAATTGAATATGATTTCCTTTCAGATGTTAGAAACATTAAATATACAAGGAGTTACATCATGAGATTCAGAAGCACATTCTACTTTATACACCTGACAAACATTTTCTTGAAAAGTAATGGTTTTCACAACTTCAATTACCTTATCTGTAGGGTTCTCTTATAACTGGGATGGGCCTGGGCATATCTGGAGGCCAGGAGACCCAAAGACTTCTCCAGCACTTCTGCTAGTATCTCCTGGGCTAATTTTGGGGGCAGGATGGTCCAGAGATCGTGATGAAGCGCCCAGAAGAAATAATGCCACATCTGGAGCGAGAAGGAGCATCTTTCCCCCTGGCAAAACCACCATACATTAAACAAGAGGATCGCATCTTACCAAATGTCAGTTTGCTTCCTATGAACTTAATTAGTTCAGGCTGAAAGGAAATAGCTGGAGAGTTTGACGCACTCGATGACCAAGAAAGATTTTTGACAAGATGTAAAACATTCTTATTGACAAAGGAACATATGTTTTATTTCAATTACAAGACCAGATATTCTAGTGCAAATCCAGACCACAAGCATTTAACCTAGGGTAGCCTTGATTTACCTACTTGTGGTCCGGAGTTTAAAATTTACTTTAAAATGATCATCTTTGTAGCTGCTAAACAAAGTCTTGCATAGTCTAAGATAGTGGGCTGATTCTTCTAAAATTAAAGAGTAATCATTCAAATCAAACATGTATATTCTTCTGGGCTTATTAACATCATTGAGATCATCTTAAAAATGGTTTAGATTTCACATTACAATGAAATGACAGGAGCAAACATAAACTTGCAGAGTGTGTACTTATCAACATGCATCTGAGTCACCAAAGATGATTATATTAGGCTACTTCATCATGAAGTACTCATGAAACTTCATGGAGTTTCAACAACACTACTAGAAACACATCCTAAAATCGTCTGATTTTGCAGGATTTCGTAAAGCCCAGGCAGATGGTATCATCATTTCTTAGTATTTTTTACAGTACTTTATACTTCCAAAGGGCCAGGTTCTCATTCCTTTCTACCTCTTGACAGACCTCTTTTCTGTGTCAAATTTTCCCTCATCACAGAGTGAGACCCAACAGCAGCCAAAGCTAAGGGGAAACAGGCAGAAATGAGAAGGTCACCTCAAGTGAATTACAACCAATAATTAGTTAACAGGCTCTCAGGGAGGTGTGCTAGGAGTTTGCTTGTTTTCTTCAGACCAGATTAAAAGATTACTTGAAATACATTATTTGAAGTTTGAAGAATGTGTTCTTCTAAAACTATCCTGATTACATTACTATTTCAAAAGTTAAATGATAAAAACTTATTTTATCTCTTAAGTAATCCTCTGACTTAAAATTTCTATTTCAAACACTCCTTATATTTCTCAAACAAAAATCATTTTAAACAATTCCAATGTTCTCCTTAATTCTCAGAAAACTAAGATCATGGCATCTGGTCCCATCACTTCATGGCAAATAGATGGGGAAACAGTGGAAACAATGGCTGACTTGATTTCTTGGGGCTCCAAAATCAATGCAGATGGTGACTACAGCCATGAAATTAAAAGACACTTGCTCCTTGGAAGAAAAGTTATGACCAACCTAGATAGCACATTAAAAAGCAGAGACATTACTTTACCAACAAAGATCCGTCTAGTCAAAGCTATGATTTTTCCTGTGGTCATGTATGGATATGAGGGTTGGACTATAAAGAAAGCTGAGCACAGAAGAATTGTTGCTTTTAAACTGTGGTATTGGAGAAGACTCTTGAGAGTCCCTTGGACTGCAAGGAGATTCAACCAGTCCATCCTAAAGGAAATCAGTCCTGAATATCATTGGAAGGACTGATGTTGAAGCTGAAACTCCAATACTTTGGCTACCTGATGTGAAGAACTGACTGACTGGAAAAGACCTTGATGCTGGGAAAGACTGAAGGCAGGAGGAGAAGGGGACGACAGAGGATGAGATGGTTGGGTGACCCAATGGACATGAGTTTGAGTAAACTCCAGGAGTTGGTGATGGACAGGGAGGCCCGGCATGCTGCAGTCCATGGGGTTGCAAAGAGTGAGACTGAGTGACTGAACTGAACTGAACTTATGTTCTCCTATACCTAAATTTGATAGTTTCTTATGTATATATTCTTTACATATTATTCTTCTGGTAACTTCTTTGATTACTAAAGTCTTTTGTAGTCACTATAATAATAATAATCTATAGTTATTATCTATTGATCTTCAAATGGAGTTTATGAGTAGAATTGTTCTTGTTGGGTGGAAAACTTGGATATCAAAGTGTTGAAGAGTCAAGTTCAAACTGGTGGGGACTTTGACCACTTCTGATTTTCTGACTAGATGTACATCAAAACTGTTTAAAAAAAATCAATGCAGAAGTTGCAAATCATGGTTTCTTATATTGTCTTTGTTGTGTGTTCTGTGATAAAGAATACTTTACAAAATTTCCTCAGCTAAGAAAGGAATTTTAATACTTTATTTTCTTTATTACTTTCTGTGTTGTATGTTAAGTAAAGCAAAACCAACCCAGCTGATATCATGGCTAGTCTGAATGATTTATACTTTCTCCATGTCGGTGAGTGGGTGCCCATGATAACATGGCCAGCATGATTTCTCATATTATTTCTCCTTAATAGCCACCTTTGAGCAATAAATGAGAAAATAAAAATAACTTTAGGCATACCTATTTCTTCCCCTAAAAGTGAAAGATACTTATTTTTAAGACTTTTAAAAATATAAACTTCATGTTCACTTAAAAATATTCCAAACTGGTCATCTATCTCACAATTTTCTTCAAAATGTGTATAGTTTCTATGTATGCAAGGGCTTTCATTAAGTTAAATGTGATTCATTTATTTTTCTGACCTGTTTCCCTATTTGTTGTCATTTCAAAAGTATTCTGCTAGTAAACATCTGTTATTTTTGTAGACCCGCTATAATACAAACAGATGTAAACTTTTATTTAGATTATATATCAGGAAACAAGCAGCTGGGCTTTATTATATAAGCCACTCAATATTATCTTTGAACAGACAATTCTTTATTCTCTGACTATTAGAAAACACAAGTTGCTAAAATTGAACAGATGTCAAGTATACTAAAAGCTTGATTTTAAACATGTAATTTGAACACCCACTGTGCCATCTGACCAGCACCTCATCAGAGAGATACTGAACTCTTTGGCTCTCTCAACCTGACAGTTCAGAAAATGGAAATGATCTATCTAGGGCTCACTTGTTATCACAATACATGAGCAAATACTGCTCCATATCTTATAAATTCTCTATTTCTTTACTACACTCTGCACATGGTGATAGAATCCCCTGAGATCTCTATCTCACCCTCCACCTCCAGTCGGGCAGATTTCATCGCCTCACCCCTTCAAACATTCCTACCAGTCCTGTTTCACAAATCAGCTGGAATAATGGGGCGAGACAGAGACAGGGGTGTAGTAAACAGGATAAAACCGTGTCGGGTACTCCAGTTATCAAAATTGCCTAAAATCTGTGTTGGTTTTAGAAGGTTCTTATTTCTGGTAAACAGAAAAGCAGTATCACTTTATTTTATTTATTTTTTTTCTGAGCATAAATAACCACCGCTAACTCTGCAATTAAATTGTAACTACTGACCATGTAAGTATATGGAAGCTACAGTACCATGTAATCACAGGCTAGCTATCTCGTTATTTCTGTCTTGGAAGCTAAAGCCTTGTCATAAGATCTAAGAGCTGAATGTTATGTGGTAATTTGTTGTGTTTTTTTTTTCTTCTTTTAAATACTTGGTAACTTCAATAACAGGTTCTCAATGCATCTACTTATTATTTATACCATAGGACTCTTCCAGCTCCCAATTTGCATGAAAGGAAACATAATATCCCTGTGTTGGACGGATAGTGAGGGGATACCTGTTCTTCAATGGAAACATCATATAAAATTGCTCATCAGCGCACTGACAGGTTGAAATAGTTTGAAACATGAGATGGATTCATTTTCAACCTCTCTGTTTACCTCAAGGCAAATAAGGGAGCTGGGACGTGGCCAGGAGAGGGGAGACCAATACTTTTATTCTTATCTCAGGCTACCAGCTGCACCATACCACTTTCTCGTTTTCATTCTGCTCACTGCTGTTTGAAGCGCGTCAGGTTTGGAACACCCTATACAGATGCTTTTGCAGAGAGAAAAGGTATCTGGGAAGGGCCTCTAAAGGAGAGATGAAATGGTCTTAGAAAACATGGAAAGCCCTTTTAAAAAGCTTCTAAGCTGCTCGTCTCTGTTGTGACAACATTTATTATGATAATAACCCAGGCATAAATGGAGCCATGGTGTCAGCAAGGCGACAGGAGTGAGTTCACTGAATAAAACTCCACTCTGTTTTTCTCAATACTCTACAGTTAGCAGGACAATCAAGAAACAAAATCACAAGCTTCAATCTGGAGGAAGGCATTCGTTGGAAAAACTACGGAAGGTGGGCTTGACTGATGACATTTTGAAAATGTTGATTATCTTGATTAAGATATTATAAATGTTTCACCCTGCTCTGAAATCCGCTTCAAGGGATTTCAAATACTGTGGTTTATGTGTAATCAATGGGATTCAGAGGAAGGGGAACTAATGAAGCCTGATGATGAATAATTTTAATTGATCCAGGTTTTGGTGGCACTAGGAATCATTAGGCTTTAATTCAGTAGAAATCTGGGATTTCAAAACATGGGTTAAATGAAAATAGGTAAGCTATAAATGATCAGATTGGTCTTAAAGCACACTCATAAGAACACACAATAAGATGGGAAAACAAGTATAAAAAGAATAAAGCTGTTTAACAAAAAATCTTTATCACACACAGATGCAAATATATAACAAGAAAAAAGTGCAAGGATACCTCTTACTGGTCCCTTTGAAAACAATACAAGGTTGTAGTATTATATTGTGGCATTGTTTTCTCCTTGAATTTTACTCGTATCCCATTACATTCCAACTACTATATAGCACAGAAACACTGCAGCTCAAATTAAGTGATTTTTACTTTTAAGCAGAAGGAGCGTTCTAATTATTTCAGGTTTTTAAGAACAGTGTTTTTCCAAGTATAAATTCAATATTTAAAAAATATTATCCTCACAGCCTTCGTGTGTTAGTAATGCCAAGCTCATGTTTCTAATTAGCCAGAAAGCAGGTAGGCAGTAAAACATATTTGTGTAAAAAGGAGGGATAGTAAACGTAACTTCACACCTCATAAAAAGCTTTGTAGTCATCCCAATGGTGGCTCTCAGCGTCCTGTAAAATGCTTGTAGCACAAACTCTGACGCAGTAGTCCGTAACCTGAAACTGCAGACTGTTGATGAATTCCTGGTATCGTTGGATAGGCACCAGGAATATGGGTCTGTGCAGAGGGAATGATCAAAGAGACAGAGATTTAAGGCCTGTGCAGTAGGAGGTAACAATCTCCAGTACTACAAATGGTTTTGATTATTAGATATCAATCATTCATTTCCTCCCAATGCTGAAGTCTGCATCCACAGTCACTTTCCAAAAAGAAAAAAAAGAAAAAAAGCTGGTCTTTGTTTTGCAAGTCCTTTGAAAACGTACATCTGCTGTTCCGCAAATATGCGCTTCAACTTGAGACAAACTGCATTGTCAATACATCATTCAAAAATCAAAGTATTCTTTGTAAGCCTATTATTAGAGATCAGTGCATTATTTAGGCATTAGGTTATCGTTATTACAGAGAACAACATGCATTTGTCAGAACCAACTTTTATAAAGCTATCACACGTCCCACAAACAGTCTTTTTATTTTAAAAACTGTAATTTTGTAGCTGTCAATTATCTCATAAACTGTTTTACAATATTCTACAGAAATAAAGGGATTGCTGGCACGTTTTGTTTATAAATTCGGGTATGAATCACAACATCTGACTACTTAAGGGAATTAAAGAAATATCATAGTTATATCCTACATCAAGCCAAATTTACTTTTATCTCTAGCTATTTTTAGTACACTCTCTTATGCTTCCTCTCGTTACTAAAAAGGGACTGCAAAGGCTGAATAAGGAATACAGACTAGATTCCTGGGCTCACACTGGAGTGTCCAGCCTACACGTTCCCTTTGCAAAGGGCCATGCCGTCTTCTAGAGAGTACAAGAGAAGCCAGATAGACGACGTGATTATACATCTAGTCATTTCTGTTCTCTAGCCAGAAACCATTTGGTCTTTTTGGACCACAAATACATGAGAATTGAGACTGCCAATGCTTCCTTTTCACACATGAAGAATAGCGTCTATGAAACGGGCATTCTAAGATATGTTTACATTGGTCACAAGAATAGTCAGAAATGCATCTCTTCTCTAGGCCAGCTCCTAATGTCTAGTTGGTCTAGGAACCAAAGAGAAGGGCATTTTCCACAAATATTGTTTTGTGTGACAGGGGAGAAGTTTATTTTTCCTTTCCAGTGTAATCTGTACAACGGGCCTTGTGGAATGGAAAGGCTTTGCTTGGTCACATCAGAACAGCATGCTGAGAATAGTTCCTCCAGACTAGAGCGTCTGGGAAATGCAAAGGTCATCCCAGTGGGCCTTCAGAGGGAATACCTATCTTTCTTGCTATCTGTGTATCTGGTTTAATACAACCCATGCTCTACCTTTTTGACATTTCCTAGGCAAGATAAATGAAAATAATTCCCCATGTTTATTATTATTTTCTCCTTCTCAAATACCATTTTCAAGATTCCACTTCTGTGATACCCAAAGATAGATGATACTGCAAGCATGGCCATCAACTTAGTGTAAATGACACTCACTTCTTAGCATTTTCTTTCATCACATGATCATACTGCATAAAACGCTGGAAGACATACACAGCCGTGGAGAGCAGGGCGTGCAGGTTTTTCAGGGGTGCTTTGGAGGGAAACTCCTTGCTTCCCTCCTGCAGTCTGGCCAGGACAGCTGTTGCCACTTTACAACAGGCCTCCACAAAGTTTGCTCTAATTTCCTGAAAAGAATCATCTCTGCATGCCAGAGCCAGTGGAAGCATTATGTCAAGTTTTTCCATGATGTCAGAACAAAACTAGGGAGAAATAAATGTAGCACTGAGTTATTTGTATTCTGACAGTGCCATGTAATTTATGTACAGGGAGACTAAATTCCAAAATAATGAGTTTGGCATCAAACATAAATATAATGACACAACTTTATAATAATCGATGTCTCAGTAGTAGAAAGTTAAATGTTTTATGTCAAATAAAGAAATACAAAAATGATACTTCTCTATATATAAACTTCAAACCTTATGCTTGCCAGAGAGACATTATGAAAAACTCATGAAATAGCTTTCCATGACAATACTTTTATTTGTAGTTAATTGAATTCAGAAAGTATGTATCCATGATTACATTATTTTTGACTCACTCCCGGGTTTTTTTTTTTTGTTTTTGCTAAACTGTCATAAAAGTGTTTTTTTTAAATTAATCACCACATATAAATGAAGCTGTATCAGTTTAACTTAAATAATCTAAGAGCATCAGAAACAATCTCATGTAGCATTTTCTTATTGATAGAGTCAGCAACTTTTAGGAGTGATGCACTTAGCATTTCACTAGTTATTATGAATTTACTCCTTCTTAACAGCAAAGGAGGTGTGATGGATGGATGCATGAAAAGGCTCACTTGCCTCTTCTCCAGAGAGGTCAACAGTGTTTCTGGGTAATGTACTGGAGCTTCAGGTGGCAGTGGAGGATTAAGGTCACTTTTGAAAACTCTCAAAAACACTTCAATGATGGGTTGCTGACCCCACTGTAGACTGAATATGGAGTAACTCTATTTCTCCATTTCCATAACTACTTCCTATTTTCTCAGTATGTTCTGTGACTCTCAAAACAAAGATGTAAGACCGATGCAAATGGAATGTTTACTAAGATGTGAATCAAGATTTAAAGGTTGCCCAAACCAAAAGACAACAACTCCTTCAACCTCCTAAATTTCTCCTGCGGGGGGCAGTCACTCAAAGGTATCACACAAACAGGCTGTTCCCCAGGTCCCCAGGAAGTCACAGAGGCCCTCTCTTTAGCTGCTTCAGATTCATGGAGCAAAAAGTTGGCACCAGGTTTGAGTCCTTTTTTGTTAGCACAGTGGTCCATGGATACCAGGAAAACATGGTGCTGGGTCAAGGGCCAAGGGTTTCCCAAGAGATCCCATCATTTTTCTGTTGGTTCCCTTTGCAATGGTTTATGAAGGAAAATCTCATACGCCAATCTAATTTGAAAGGATTTCATTTAACACTTGCCTCTGCAATTTTCTTTGGTTGGTCTGCTTCAGGAACCACATAGCTATCTTGCCAAACTGGCAGGACATTTACAAGGTCCAAAGCATAGCTCACAGTTGAAAACCTTTCATTCTGTTCCTGTTGGAGAATTTTTGCAGAAAAATCTTCAATGGCTGTTGTTATACTATGTGCCATGGGAAGAGATACTTTTTTAAATGCACTTCTCCAGCCAAAATCTAATAAAGTAGCCTGAAATATAAATTTATATTCAGTTATATTAATCTTAACAACAAGTGTTTCTAGTGTTATAAAAGCATTACTTTCATTCAGCATGTTGAATATAGGTATTCTTTGATAAACTGTAAAAGCCATTCTTATAACCTGAAAATATTACCCAGTGAATAAAGCAATATACAAAACATGTGCATTCTTTATACACAGTAATATACTGACATTTCAATTTAATTCATCAGTGGATTTAATCAAAAACTTTTTTTTCAAAATTTAATCTCTTAAATATAGTTCAATAAAACCATCTTTATGAGAGCTGAAAGTTCTACTTACTATTTATCACGTAAAGCAACCTTTAAATTCAATATATTTAATAAAGTCTAAATTAGATTTTTATAGTCTTTTTTATAGTTTATTGTTAACAAGTATTGCGACGTAAGACAGCATTTAATATTCAATCTTTTATTTCTTTTTCACTGTCAGAAATCCAGACAAGCCAAAAAAATAGCAATAAGAAATAAATTTCTTGGAGAAAATATACCGCTGCATGTTTCTAGATTTTTATTGCTGTAGAGTTTTATTTTGTTTCTCCACCCATAAAGTGGTAAGCATCACTACTTTTGTTCCAGAAAATGAGGAATTAAAATAATTTGCATTGCTCTGTATGTGGACAGCAGGAAGGCTGGCGTGGAGGCCGGTGTTATTTTTGGGTTTTTTTTGGTCTTTGGCTCATGTGGCAATATATTTACAAATGGATATATCCCTCAAGCCCTCTAATATACTCTAAAGTGTAAATACATTATGGATAGTAGGCTGAATCTATGCTTAGTACTAAACTTTTCCTTCTTTAGTGTGATCTTGCTGATAGCAATAATTTACCTACCCCCAACTTCAGAAGACTCTAGGCTTGATATTTCTAACTGAATTATTTATTTTTCTGGATTTCAAGTTTTTTGTTGGAAAAATAAAAGAGCTGAATTGAGTGATTTCTATAGTTCCTTTCAGTCTAAAATTACTGAGATTATGATCATTAGCTTAATTTTCTTGTATACAAAATTCTCACTAAGCATTAATCTAATGCTTTTTGTATATGCAGAACAAATAAAGGTGATTTATCTTCTAGAGCTAAAATTCTATGATTCCCTAACTCCCTAATCAGAAAAAGTGGCTCTCCTCATTAAGCCTATAATTAAGATGTAATTCTCATATCCTTTCTAAAGTCTATTTGGACCTTTAGCGTCATATGGCCTGCTTAAAGATATACCTCTCATCTTTTTATTACATAAAATGAATCAACCATTTAATCTACTCAGCTCATATAGTTTCTTTTCTCCTAAGTGAAACTTTGCAAGTGCCATGTGTGTAGTCCTATGCCATATAGGTATTTTCTTGAGACACGTTTATGATAGAAATATGAAAAGGAACCTACCTTCATAAAAATTAACCACGACAATAAAACTCTGCTTTTTTGTTCCCCCACCAGGTAATGTCTATTCATTAAAATCATTTATTCATGCACTCAAGGAAATATGTTATGGGGAAAATTGCCATTAATTATCATGGTCACAGTGACTTTGTGGGTGGTGTGTGTGCCATAATGATTACCTTCGTCCACAGTCATTTATATGTGATTTTAATACCTTTGAAGGTATCTGTTCAAAATATGGAAAAGCAAGAACATTAATAGCTGCTCTTAAAAAAAAAAAAAAAACTGAAAACTTTTACTACTCAAATCTCCTCCTAGAAGTCTATTTATTTACATAAGACATCATCGGCTTACTCCTACTCTTCCCATCTGATGTTTGAAATCATAGACGTTCCAGTTAGAATGCAGAACATTTATTAGTTGATCCAAGAAAGAAGAGGAAATAATATGGTTTTCTGTTCTGTGTGCCAAGGAGCTCCCCATTGAATCCCTTTCTTCTACTACCTAATGCTAATTTCTTAATATCTACTCTGATTTTATATTAAAACACGATGTATAGGGACTTCCCTGGTGGTCCAGTGGCTAAGACTCCATGCTCCCAATGCAAGGAGCCCAGGTTCGACCCCTGGTAAGGGAACTAGATGCCACATGATGCAACTTAAAGTTTGCACGTCACCACTAGAAGATTCTACATGCTGCCACTAAAGATCCCACAATGTCACAAGGAGTGAAAGAGGCCGACTTGCCCTGTGGACCAGAAACCAGAGAGAGGACTGTACGTGGGGAGAAGCATGGAGGAGGAGAAGGAGCCATAGCTACTCTTGGACATGTTCCCCAACACAGAGAGAGCGGAAGAAATCCCCTGATTTTCTCCAACATCTACCTTCCAGTCTCCCCTCAGTGCTTTTCATTGGCCAAACCTTCCCAGGTCCAGAAAGCAAGAACACCCGGAGGATGTTTTTCTCTAAAATACAGAACGGAATAGAGGAAGAGTGGTGATGGATCTGAGAAAAAACAGGGACCCGTGGAGCACACTAAAATAAGAGGCCAGTTCAAACTATTCTCTCCTTGTTCCTTCCCTTTTTAATTACCACTTTGTCACTTTTCAACAACTGTCTACAGTCCAAATTCTCAAGGGGTAGTCCCTGAGCTGGGATGAGAACAAAGATCTCTTCACCACCAGTTCCCTACTGCTTCCATGGAACATACCGTGCAACAGAGCAGTATTCCCACTAAATTCAATTTTCATCAAAATTTGTAAGCCAATTTTTTTTAGTGGCAAAGGGTAAAAATCAAGATGTTCTGATTCATAATGGAGTCACAGGAAAACGAGAATGTTACTGCATATGCATAAGAAACCACCACTCATTTTTCTTCACTTACCTCTGTTACTGGTAGCAGTTGCTCTGAAGTAATACTGGTCTCATTTGTTCTAGGCTTCTCTATTACAACTTCTCTATTGGATGTCTCCAAAATTCCTGTGCAATAAAAAGGAAACAAACACACAAACGTACGTTAAGAAAAACAAACCATTGTGATCAGTAGGTTAAAGTTACTAATTACATAGAAAAGCTCTATCCACAGTACACACACACACACACACACACACATCAAGATACAAAGAACACAGTCCAAAACATGTAGTATGATATCTCCATTATGATAATGACAGAATCAAAATACAGAGTCCTCTTCTATACATACAATTTGATGGAATTTATATGCTATTTATATTCATATTTGATGTACATGCAGGTATATATAATCTGTAAAAATCACATCCTTTTATAATTAATTCATTTTCATGTTAATAATGTAGGATAAATTGAGTACAAACTAAATATTAATTTCCTTGTTCATTTAAAATGTTAAATTCCAAAGTACTGCTTTAAAAGCTGGTGGTCTTCCTTAACACATTAATATTTCCTATTTGGAAGCAAGAGAACAAAAACATGTGGATAAACACCAAAATATCAAGAAAAGTTATACTCTTAATGAATTTATCAATAATTTATTGGAAAAACACAAACACTGAGATGGATAAGAAATGATCTCTAGCTTCTAAAATGGAAACTAAAAAAAATGGAAATACTTCCTCAGCTTTCATTTTTTAGAATTACAAAATTCTTTCCATGGGAAAAAAAAATATACCAAAATGTAATGAATAAATATGCCCAAAAGAAGTATTTCCATTTTCTATTATGGTTCTAGCAATTATAGTTTAATTTGATATGAAATGACTTAGCAATTTTCTTTTGGTTTCACTTAGACTTGATATATGATGATGAATGGTACACGATGATTAATTATTCTTTTATTTTAATCATCTTAAGAGGCACTTTCTCCTTATGTCCAGGGCAAACAAATTTCCAAATATTAGTGGTTCTTATCAGTAGGGCTCCTCCTGAAAAGCACAGTCATGAAGAAAATATGTGGGGTTTTTTGTTTGGTTTTTCTAAATATGGTTCTATAAGCTTAATTATGAATGATTCCTAAGTAATACAATTCACAGAAACATTCTCTTAAGAGGTAAATATTCCATCTGGTAGTTGGTAACATCCTTTTGAGAAATTTTGTCAGTTTATTCTGAGGAAAAGTTTCTCTCAAGTCTAGTGTTTCTAAATCATTTTGGATTTGTGAACACTTCTGAGAACTTTATTAAAGTGACAGAACACTTGATCCAAAATGCACAATATGACTGTGTGCGTGTACACAAACTCACACATGCTATTGGAGATTCCCAAGCCCTCTTGTAAAACACATTCATGGTCCTTAAGGAGCCATGGACTGCACTTGAGGAATTCTGCTTCATTTCTCAACACACATCACAACATAGATGAGGTTTTACATCAGTGTTATACCATTTAACCTAAAATGCTTTCTGTGGCTTACGTTTTATTACATTTTTGCAGAAGATAGTGTCATTAATAAGGGTCAATTTCAATGCTGAAATAAAATCCAGATTAAGCAGATTTTTAAAAAAAGAAAAATGAAACTATAAGGTTATTAAAGAAAATATGGAATTTTTTCCCAAAAGATACAAGGTAGAGGTTTTTCAGAAGGACAGAGAAGATGTAAAACAATTCTGTGTAACAAAAATACTGTTAGTTGAAATAGATATGACAAACTGGCTCAGAATTATCTCTCAATGCACATACTTTTTAAAAAAAATTAATAGACTTTAGCTTTTTGAGCAGTTTTAGTTTTCTAGAAAATTGAGCAGAAAGTGCAAGGTTCCCATATACTTCCTCTACTCTGCCTTCATTTTCCCCTACTTAACATCTTAATTTGGGGTGGGATATTTGTTACAACTGATTAACCAATCAGTTCAGTTCAGTTCAGTCGCTCAGTCGTGTCCGACTCCTCATGACCCTATGAACCACAGCATGCCAGGCCTCCCTGTCCACCACCAACTCCCGGAGTCCACCCAAACCCATGTCCATCGGGTCGGTGATGCCATCCAGCCATATCGCCCTCCGTCGACCCCTTCTCCTCCTACGCTCAATCTTTCCCAGCATCAGGGTATTTTCAAATGAGTCAACTCTTCACATCAAGTGGCCAAAATATTGGAGTTTCAGCTTCAACATCAGTCCTTCCAATGAACACCCAGGACTGATCTCCTTTAGGATGGACTGGTTGGATCTCCTTGCAGTCCAAGGGACCCTCAAGAGTCTTCTCCAACACCCCAGTTCAAAAGCATCAATTCTTTGGTGCTCAGCTTTCATTATAGTCCAACTCTCACATCCATACATGACCACTGGAAAAACCATAGCCTTGACTAGATGGATCTTTGTTGGCAAAGTAATGTCTCTGCTTTTTAATATGCTGTCTCGGCTTGTCATAACTTTCCTCCCAAGGAGTAAGCGTCTTTTAATTTCATGGCTGCAGTCACCATCTGCAGAAATCTTGGAGCCCAGAAAAATAAAGTCAGCCACTATTTCCCCATCTATTTGCCATGAAGTGATGGGACCAGATGCCATGACCTTAGTTTTCTGAATGTTGAGCTTTAAGCCAACTTTTTCACTCTCCTCTTTCACTTTCATCAAGAGGCTTTTTAGTTCCTCTTCACTTTCTGCCATAAGGGTGGTGTCATCTGCATATCTGAGGTTATTGATATTTCTCCCTGCAATCTTGATTCCAGCTTGTGCTTCCTCCAGCCCAGCGTTTCTCACGATGTACTCTGCATATAAGTTAAATAAGCAGGGTGACAATATACAGCCTTGCCATACTCCTTTTCCTGTTTGGAACCAGTCTGTTGTTCCATGTCCAGTTCTAACTGTTGTTTCCTGACGTGCATATAGGTTTCTCGAGAGGCAGGTCAGGTGGTCTGGTATTCCCATCTCTTTCAGAATTTTCCACAGTTTATTGTGATCCACACAGTCAAAGGCTTTAGCATAGTCAATAAAGCAGAAATAGATGTTTTTCTGGAACTCTCTGGCTTTTTCGATGAACCAATACTGATAGATTATTATTAGCTAAATAATTTTTTAAGTTTGCCCATAATTTACATTAGGGATCATTTTTTTTGTGTTGTGCAGGTCTATGGTTTTGCCAAATGCACAATGTCATGCATCCACCATTAGTATCACACATATTAATTCCACTGCTCTGAAAATCACCTGTGCTCCACCTACAATACCTCTCCTCTCCTCTCTGTATTCTCCCTAGCAACCACTGATCTTTTACTGTCTCTATACTTTTGCTTACCAGGTTGTCTTATAGTTGGAATCGTATAGTATGTAGGCTTTTCAAATTAGGTCCTTTCACTTAGCAACATACATTTAGGTTGCATTTAAGTTCTCCATGTTTCTGTGTGGCTTGATACCTCTTTAAAAAAAAAATCACTGAATAATATTCCAATGTATTGACATACCATAGTTTATCCATTATACTGAAGGACAACTTAGCTGCTTCCAATTTTTGGTAATTAAGAATAAAACTGTTATAAACATTTATGTGCTGGGTTTTGTGTGGACATAAGTTTTCAACTCATTTGCATAAATACTTAGGGGTGTGATTATTAGATCGTGTACAAAGAGCTGAACACGACTGAGTGACTTCACTTTCAAGACAATGTTTAGCTTTATAAGATACATCAATACCATCCAGAATATACTATTTTACATTCCTATTAGCAATGAATGAGAGTTCCTGTTGCTTCACATCCTTGCTAGAATTTGGTGGTGTTAGTGTTCTGGGTTTTGTCCACTCTAGTAGGAGCATAATGGTATCTCATTGTTTCAATTTGCATTTCTCTGATGACATATGATGCTGAGCATCTTTTCATATGCTTATTTGCCATCTGTGTATCTTCTTTGGTGAGCTCCCCAGATCTTTTGCTCATTTTTAAACTGAGTTTTTTGTTGTCCTGTTGAATTTTAAGAGTTCTTTGTATATTTTGGATACATGACCTTTATCAGATGTGTATTTTGCAAATATTTTTCTCAGTTTATGTCTTGTCTTTTCATCCTATCTATGATCAGTGCTTTTTACTTGGCAATTCCACTTTAGAAAATTACTGTCCAGATATACATGAGGACACACAAGACATAGGTCAAAGAAATTTGCCACATCACTGTTTGTGGAAGCAAAATTAAGAGGAAAAAAACAAGGTGGAGGTGATTGTGGTACATACAGCAATAGAAAACCATTCAGCTGTTTTTCTGAATATGAGGTGTTTCTACATAATTGTTAATAAAAAAGGATCTCTGTAGAGTATGACAAGATTTGTGTGATTTTGCAAGTGAATTGGAAAAAGTCTTCATTTTAACCATATATTATTTAACTTGCTTAAAACTTTTACTGTATGCCTGGACTATTATTCAAAAAATATTTTTTAAAAAAGAAAAAATGATAAAGATCAAGTTGTCAATGACATGAAGAGGTAACACTTGGATTCTTAATGCTACTTTACTTTTCTACAGATAGATCATAAAAACAACTGATGTAAAAGATATTTACCCTGGAAAAATAACATTAATTCAAAGTACAAGTTTTGCAGATCTACTCTTGGAAATAACTATTTGTCATTGTATAGCTATAGTTTAAAACATGAAAAAGTTTAATTAGCTTGTATTTATCATTTCATTTCCAAATACATTATGTTTATTCACTCAAAGTAATGGGCTTTGATGTTTATAAAAACCATCTGCCTATTTTCAAAATGAATTAAAAAATAAGATAAGCTTCCCAAGACTTCTTTTGCTGGTGAGCAATTCTATAGTAAGATAGAAAAAGAATTATTGAGCAAATATGATAACCTATATAGCATAATCTTCTCCCCTTCCAATTAAAAAGATTTTTAAAAATTTAATCGTATACAGAGAAGCCAAAAGGATTATTTTAAGGCAGGATTAGTAACACTGAATCTAGACTAGTAGGATATCTCACGATTTTAACAGATTGTGGCATTTTTATTTTTGTTTGGAATTCAAAATGGTCAATTTCAAAATTTGACACTGTCAAATGTTATGAGCTCTTTGAACATTTAACAAATTATTTCACCTATCTAAAATTAATATTGGACAAGCTATACACTTATTAACATTGTCTAGAAAAGGTACCCCCTTTTTGGCTCATCGTTTTAAAGCATAGTTATTTGCATGCAATCAACAGTGGTTTCTTTAAGAACATGCCCAGATAAAGGCCCTCAGTAGAGTGCAGAGGGTCACAGGGATGCCAGCTGCAGAACAGCCTCTCCCTACGGAGTTCGCTGTGGTTCATTTTACACTTCTGGTTAGCATCCACACTGCTGCTTTCTTTCATGGAGAGTAGAGGTTGGCAGTGCTTCTCTGTGACATCCACTTTCACACCCAAATTGGTCTTCATAGGCTCCCATTGTGCACACTACAAAGCAACTTGCCTTGTTGGCAGCTCTGAGTGGGAACTACGAGTCTTTCTTTTCTTCACTGTTCTTTTCTGGCTCACAAGCAACCTCCCACCAAAAGCTGAATCTGTAGAAGAGACTACATCCAAGAGATAATACTATGAAAAGTATGAAGAGAAGCCCAGGTGGCCACCTTGCAAATTTCCAATGTGGAAGCCTTCGACCTCTCTGCCCAAGAAACAGCTAAAGTCCTAGTGTAATGAGCTTTACAAACCCTAGGAGCCTCTTTACCTTAACTACATACGCCTCCCTAATACAAGCCCGTAACCATCTAGCTAAGGAACTCTTAGAAGCCATTTGACCCCTCTTAAGACCCCCTAAGAGTACAAACAATCTTTCAGAAGATCTGAAATCTTTGATTCTTCTGAGACAAACCCTAAGTGTTCTTCTTACATCCAATTGAAGCAGCCATTGCTCTTTGTCATTGCTGGGGCTAAAGAAAAAATGAGGGCCAAGAAACCTCCTGGTTTAGATAAATCTCAGATGCCACCTTTGGAAAATTTGAGGAACTGCCCGAAGAGCAGCTTTATTCTGAAGGAGTATTCGAAGCGCTCCATAAATTAAACCTGAGGCCACGCCATAAGATAAGATGACCTAAAAGAAATACAGTAAGATACCACAGCAGTCAAATAATATCATATCATTTTTCTGAAATGACCAAAAGAGAAAACCATAGAATCATGACCAAACAAAAGCAAGTAAATATCATAACTAAATATCCTTTCTTTCTCAGAAAATATGTCTTGTGTCTCTACAAAAATCTATCGTGTCAAATTCAAATTCCTAAAAGCACTGCCAATTTGGCTAAATATACAATATAGTAGTAAACATCAAAGTAAAAGAGTAAAACATTTGGTTAATCATCTTTATATTTTCTCTGTGTGATGTTAAACACCTGGATATTTTTAAAACATCTGGACAAGGAATAAAAAAACCTTGTTTTTCATCATATTGTTTTGGTTACATAGACATAGTAGGCAACTCCTTCCAAGATCTTTATTAGCAAAATATGCTCCAATCAAAATAAATACACAAAAACCAAATGACTTGATCTGAACCACCTTCTCTCCCACACAAGTTTTCTAAGCAAAGCATTAACTATCAGGATAACCTAAGATTCATCTGTTTTTTTTAATCGTTCAAAAATCGTTTCCTTTGGGATTGAAGAAGCCAAGTCTTTTGATAAGAATTGATTAATGTGGCTACACTGAATAAAAGATTTAAATTTTTTCTTAAAGATTTCCCTCAAGATATTCTTTTCAGGAAGTCATTTACATGAAGTTATGTTAGATTAAATCTTGGCTTTGTTACAAAAATATATGAATGAAGAACACATATTTCATAACAAGATGTTCTAATACTTAGACATTTCTTATAGTCATTCTTCAAATTTCCTTCCATGTACTATGTTTGGTAACACACAAATGTCTTCCTATAATACGTATTATTAAAATGATACTGAAGTTTCTTTTATCTGCCAAGCTGTTTAGGTGATGACAAATTTGGGGTAAGACTTCCCTGGTGGCTCAGACGGTAAAGAATCTGCATGAAATGCAGGAGATACAGGTTTGATCCCTGGGTCAGGAAAATCCCCTGGAGGAGGGCATGGCAACTCACTCCAGTTTTCTTGCCTGGAGAATTCCATGGACAGAGGAGCCTGGTGGGCTACAATCCATGGAGTCACAAAGAGTCGGACACAACTGGGAAACTTTCACTCACTCACTCAGTATATTGTGGAATAATTATATATTTTCTCTGTTAATTTTATTCAATGAACCTAATTATTGCTCTCATGCACAGCATTTGCAAGTCTCAACACTGCTTGATCTCAATCCAGTGCTGTTGAACCAGCTTTTTCTTATTTTCCTTTCCTGAAATCAGTATATGTCAAATCTTTGCTTCAATTGTTGGCTATTTAAGTTTTATATCTTTACAATACCTCTACTATACAATTTTAGGTTTGAATTTATGCTTCCCTTAAGAAGAATAAAGTTCTCAGAACTGAGTTATTTCAAGGGCCTTGCCTAAGACTAATATAAGATGAATCAAAATGGATAGGGATCTAGATACTTTGGAGTTCACCCTGTTTCTTAAACCATACCTCAGAAAAGATCTACAAGAGATGTGGATGAGAGATGCCAAATCTGGCCAGGCATGATGGATGCGCACCACACCAAGTGCCAGCTGCTTGTGGCACCAACAAGTCAATAAAAATCAGAACGTCATATTTCTCTATTCAGATCTCTCTTTGATCTGGTCAGTTCCATCTAGAAGATCCCCTTAGATCCTCTAGATCTAAGAATCCTCTAGATCCTTAGGGCTCACATTACCTCCTAAAAAATCTAACCTTTCATTCTTTTAATTTTCATATCTATTCTATGTTTTCATTATTTTTCTCATTTGATTTTTGTCAGATTCAGAAATCTATATTCTATATTTTTTTTCAAACTACAACCAAATTTGGGGGAAAAAATGATCTACATTATTTATTTTATGATTTAATAGTGCTATTTAAGCTTAACCTGAAACACAGAAGGCCAGTAAGCTATGCTTAATATAAAGTAAACTCCAGTTCTATAACTTTTCTAACATTATCTACCTAGGCTAGGTAAACAAAGAAATACATTAAACTAAATGTAATTCTTCACTAAGAAATCAGGTTTGGAAGTTGGTTTTGCAGTTTGTAGATTAATTGTTAATCACTTGCTTCCCTCACTTTGTTTTGCAAATGCAGCCACTATTTACATTTATTCTCCTTAAAATAACATGGCGCATTATGTAAAAGAGAACTTTGGATAACTCACTCCGATATGTATGAAAATCTTTATAAATACAGATATGAAAACAGAAAATGTGCCTTAACCCATTGTGCCTCTGAATTCTACCTTTAATGTTACAAATAGTATTCGAACACACATAGCAGTTTTTTAAAAAAGAATTTTGTTAAGACTAACTAAAAATAACTTACTGTATAATTATAATTACAATGGTAACAACTCATATTTACTGCTTATGATATGCTAGACATTCCCTTAAATATTTTACATTCATTAAATCATTAAATTCTCAAAATTCTACATAGTATATTGGAATCTAAAGTACCAAATTCTGAAAGAAAATAAAGAGAAACTTGATTTAGTCCTATACTATCATTTTAAAGATGACAAAATGGTGGTCTAAGGAAACTAATATTTTGCTCAAGGTCATCAGGCAACAAAAAAAGGTACTACTAGATCATCCAGTGTGCTTGTTCTTTCCATAGGCCAGGTTGTGTTTCTTTGAGTTTAAAAAAAATGTTGATCTAATTTTAGTTAAAGATAATGATCCAAGATTTACTTACAATGATTTTTTAATTCAAACTATTCAATGAATTTCTTAATCCATTGACAACATACAAAGGATAAAAATGTAATTCCACAGTGTGCTTTATACTTAATATTTATTGTAAATTCTACCACATATATATGTTTTTTCAGGTAATGGTATAGATTCAATTAGCAGGAGGCAAAAACAGAGAGAATTATAGATATGCAGAAGAGCATTTTACCTGAAGTATTCCTGGGTATCCGGAGCCATAAGAACATTTCTTCAAACAACTCCTGGACATTTTTTTCCAACTTCAAAAATGATTTTACTAGCTGTGATAAGAACTTGAGTTCATCTAAGGAGAGGAAGAAGTTTCTTCCTTTCTGTGGGTATTCAGGAGTAACTGTAAAAAGAGTAGATCAAAAATATTGAACATGTTATATGTTTTCTCATTCAATATTAGAACAATCTATGACTCCTTAAGCCATCAAAATTAACAAGATCCTTAATGATTAAATCAAGTTTTTTCTTTAGTAAATACAGATAAAATCTCCTAGGAGAATCATTCCCCTCCCCCACTGGGAAGCTAGAGATAAGTGTATTGTTTGATGCAAACATGACAATTAAGTAATTATGTTAAATGATGCAGAGTTATTAATAGGAAATGTGATTTGCTGTTGCAAAATCATATCTTATACAATTCTTTTTTTCTTTTTTTTTAAGGTATGGCATAATTTGAATCTAGTCACAAGGAAGTATAAGATAAAAGTAAACGGAGGGATTTTCTACCAAAAAGCTGACGTATTCCTCAAAAGTGTCATGTTAGGAAACACAAAGACTAGAAAATGTTCTAGTCAAAAGGAGTCTAAAAAGATATGACAACTGAAATCAATACATGATCAGTATTTTATCTTATTATAAAGAACATTATTAGGGTAATTTGGTGAAATCTGAGTAAGGAAGACCTTTGAAGAAAGTAGGGAAAGCCAATAGACCATCCATTCAGGTATGACCTAAATCAAATCCCTTACAATTATATAGTAGAAGTGACAAATAGATTCAAGGGATTAGATCTAATAGACAGAGTGCAAGAAGAACTGTAGATTCATAGTTCATGACATAGTACAAGAGGCAGTGATCAAGACCATCCCCCAAAAAAAGAAATGCAAAAAGGCAAAATGGTGGTCTGAGGAGGCCTTACAAATAGCTGAAAAAAGACAAGTGAAAGGCAAAGGAGAAAAGGAAAGAAATACCCATTTGAATGCAGAGTTTCAAAGAATAGCAAGGAGAGATAAGAAAGCTTTCCTAACTGATCAATGCAAAGAAATAGAGGAAAACAATAGAATGGGAAAGACTAGAGATCTCTTCAAGAAAATTAGAGATACCAAGGGAACATTTCATGCAATGATGGGGACAATAAAGGACAGAAATGGTATGGACCTAACAGAAGCAGAAGATATTAAGAAGAGGTGGCAAGAATACACAGAAGAACTATACAAAAAAGATCTTCATGACCCAGATAACCATGATGGTATGATCACTCATCTAGACCAGACATCTTAGATTGGGAAGCCAAGTGAGCCTTAGGAAGCATCGCTATGAACAAAGCTAGCGGAGGTGATGGAATTCCAGTTGAGCTCTTTCAAATCCTAAAAGATGATGCTGTGAAATGCTGCACTCAATATGCCAACAAATTTGGAAAACTCAGCAGTGGCCACAGGACTGGAAAAGGTCAGTTTTCATTCTAATCCCAAAGAAAGACAATGCCAAAGAATGCTCAAACTACCGCACAATTGCACTCATCTCACACGCTAGCCAAGTAATACTCAAAGTTCTTCAAGCCAAGCTTTAACAGTATGTGCACCGTGAGCCTCCAGATGTTTAAGTTGGATTTAGAAAAGGCATAGGAACCAGAGAATGAATTGCCAACATCTGTTGGATCATTGAAAAGGCAAAAAAGTTTCAGAAAAACATCTATTTCTGTTTATTGACTATGACAAAGCCTTTGACTGTGTGGATCACCACAAACTGTGGAAAATTCTGAAAGAGATGGGAATACCAGACCACCTGACCTGCTTCCTGAGAAATCTGTATGCAGGTCAAGAAGCAACAGTTAGAACTGGACATGGAACAACAGACTGGTTCCAAATTGGGAAAGGAGTACGTCAAGGCTGTACATTGTCACCCTGCTTATTTAACTTCTATGCAGAGAACATTATGCGAAACACTGGGCTGGATGAAGCACAAGGTGGATTCAAGACTGCCAAGAGAAATATCAATAACCTCTCACACGCAGATGACACCACAGTTATGGCAGAAAGCGAAGAAAAACTAAAGAGCCTCTTCATGAAAATGAATGAGGAGAGTGAAAAAGTTACCTTAAAACTCAGAGAACTAAGATCACAGCACCCATTCCCATCACTTCATGGCAAATAGATGGGGAAACAGTGAGAGACTTTATTTTGGGGTGCTCTAAAATCGCTGCAGATGGTGATTGCAGCCATGAAATCAAAAGACAGTTGCTCCTTGAAAGAAAAGTTATGACCAACCTAGACAGCGTATTAAAAAGCAGAGACATTACTTTGCCAACAGAGGTCCATCTGGTCAAAGCTATGGTTTTTCTGGTAGTCATGTATAGATGTGAGAGTTGGACTATAAAGCTGAGCGCCAAAGAATTACATCCATGGGGTCTCAAAGAGTCGGACACGACTGAGTGACTGAATTAAGCTGAACTGAATAAGGTCTAAAACCTAATGTTATTTATTGCATAACTGTTAGTTTCTGATTTAGACAACTATAAAGAAGGCTGAGCACCGAAGAATCGATGCTTTCAAACTGTGGTGTTGGAGAAGACTCTTGAGAGTCCTTGGGACTGCAAGGAGATCAAACCAGTCAATCCTAAAGGAAATCAGTCCTGAATATTCACTGGAAGGACTGATGCTGAAGCTGATTCTTCCCCACAGTATCTAACAACACTGTTTTAATCATCACACCTCAGTTCATAATTTCTATCTGCCCAAGCATATCTATATTTCTCTGTTAACCACGCTAGGATGGGGTTTTCCCCAGCAGGAGTTCCTTCTGCTTTTGCCTTCACTGAATTAATCTCCTTTTCTTTCTTTCAAGTTTCAATTTGCTCTTCTCCTCCAAATCACCTCTCCATTAAACCTTATCTGGATGCAATCAATCCAGGAGTTTGCTTTCCCCCTTTAAGCTGATCTGGTCTTTACCTATTTGGTTTTTCTGTTTTATCACTGTAGAACTGTCTTACTTCAAGAAATCTGGGACATAAATGTTTACACACAGGCAACTATGTTTAGCTGGCCACCAATTATAGTTATAAAATGTATGAAACAAGGATTATTGTTTTACTATAGAATGAGCTCTATGATTCTTAGGAAATACAAATTTCTCCTAAATCCTAAGAAAAGTATAAAGGAAAAAACTAAATTTGCACTTTAGAGCAAGACAGCATTAAATTCACTATCAACTAACAATGAATAAGTTCATGTAAAAAATAAAAATAACCATATAGCTGAGGGCATTTTCCCCCTATATATTTTACTAATTTTTTTCTAAAATATAAAATTCTATCTATCATTTAGAATATTAAGGACACATTTTAAACTTTTCTTCATGACAAGGTTTTGAAGACAGTTACTTATTTCTGTGCTGCACTCAGCGATTAGTGTTTTTCCCTTTGTTAAAGGCATTTCTCAAAGATGTAACCATTAGAAAAGGGTTCTATGATCAGATAGATTCAGGAATTACTACATACTAAAATCACTGCAGATGGTGACTGCAGCCATGAAATTAAAAGATGCTTACTCCTTGGAAGGAAAGTTATGACCAACCTAGATAGCATACTGAAAAGCAGAGACATTACTTTGCCAACAAAGGTCCGGCTAGTCAAGGCTATGGTTTTTCCAGTAGTCATGTATGGATGTGAGAGTTGGACTGTGAAGAAAGCTGAGCACCAAAGAATTGATGCTTTTGAACTGTGGTGTTGGAGAAGACTCTTGAGAGTCCCTTGGACTGCAAGGAGATCCAACCACTCCATTCTGAAGGAGATCAGCCCTGGGTGTTCTTTGGAAGGAATGATGCTAAAGCGGAAACTCCAGTACTTTGGCCACCTCATGCGAAGAGCTGACTCATTGGAAAAGACTCTGATGCTGGGAGGGATTGGGGGCAGGAGGAAAAGGGGACAACAGAGGATGAGATGGCTGGATGGCATCACCGACTAGATGGACGTGAGTTTGAGTGAACTCCCGGAGTTGGTGATAGACAGGGAGGCCTGGCGTGCTGGGGGTCTCAAAGAGTCAGACACGACTGAGCGACTGAACTGAACTGAAATATTCTCTAAAGTGATTCACAAGGAATTCCCTGGTAGTACAATGGTTAGGACTCTGCTCTCTTAACTGCTAGGGGCCTGGGTTCAATAATCCCTGATCTAGGGGAACTAAGATTTCACAAGCCACAGAGCATAGCCAAAAAAAATATAAAATAAAAGTTATTCACAGTGCAAATTAGTATACTAAAGTCTATGTAGTTCTATAATAAATTAAAAATGTTAAAGATTTAATGTTTCTCTAGCTTTTTTGACCAATGAACACCAGTTCACCAACATGTCAGTCAACTTCTAAGATTTTCTCAAACAGCAGCTGAGGGGACATTGTTCTGGGGTCTGGTTTACAATCCCACTTGAGTATCTACAGCTGCTGTGTAGTGTTTCCCCCATTTTAGGCCTTTCCTTGGGGGTTCTTATTGCTACTTTTTCCACTCATAAACTCTTGCTCCCAATTGCTGTTGCTGTTTGGGTTGCTCAGTAGCGTCTGACTCTTTGCAACCCCATGGACTACAGCACACTGGGCTTCCCTGTCCTTCACTATCTCCCAGAGTTTGCTCAGACTCACGTCCATTGAGTCGACAATGCCATATAGCATCTTGTTATTTTTCAGGATTTTCTGAGAAACTAATGAAAGTCTTCAAAATTCTTCTAGACTCTCTTATTGAAAAAAAAAAATCATGTAGTCATAGCTTCAGGGCTGAACAGGACCACCTGAAGTCCATCCATGGCTGTCATAGGACACAGTGGTCCAGGACCTTGTGTTTTATTAAAAGTGCAAATTCCTAGGTCATCTCCAGATCTCTTTTAAGCAAATGCCCCAAGTGAGTTTTCTGCACAGAAAAGTTTGAGACTACTACCTGAGGGATCTAATTAAAAACCTTCGTGGTTGAAAAGCACTCTCTAGGCATTAGAAAACTTGGATTTTAGTCTTAGCAAGTCAACTAAAGAGGTGCTCTTATATATATATAAAACATATATTTACATATATAAAACATCAATGACTTAAAAAAAAAACTCCCCATTTTCCAAGGTCACAAAATTTATTTAAGATTTTTTTTTTCATTTTTGGAAGAAATATGGAATGTCTGTTGGGAATTGCTAAGGTAAATGAATTATTATGTATCTATACATTTTCCCTGGGCAAAAGAAGAACTTGTCCTCAAAAAATACCTAAAGAATAATTAGAGTTCTTTAGGCACACTCATCAGAAATGTAAAATGATTTCCTTGAGTTCAGAGACTATGTCCAGTTTATTCACTATAGTACCTGAAGAATCCAGCACAAGGTAGACACTCAAAAATACTAGTTAAAAAAAAAAAAAGTATGCAATCCCTAGAAATAGCTAAAAAAAACAAAATAAAAAACAAAAAGATTTCATACTTAATCCCATCAAAACAATAAATATGTAAGTCAACAGACAAATGATTACAGTATTATATATACATTCTTGTCAGTATTTTGACAAAATAGATCTCAAAGTTATTTCTAAAATAGAAAATGTGTGCAAAAGGATATAAAAACAATGATGAAGTGGAAACTTTATAAAGCATAGTGATACAACAGACTAAGACACATTTTTTTGTGTTTAAAAAGTAAAATTATACTTTAGAAAATACTCTATCATTAAAAAATTCACAGATATTCATAGATCTTTTGTTTTTAAAAATAGAAAATCTCTCTCTTCTATTTATATTTATATACACATGCTGTTGCTGCTTAGTCGATTCAGTCGTGTTCGACTCTGTACGACCCCATAGACTGCAGCCTGCCAGGCTCTTCTGTCCATGGGATTCTCTAGGCAAGAATATCGGAGTGGGTTGCCATGCCCTCCTCCAGGGGATCTTCCTGACCCAGGGATAGAACCCAGGTCTCCTGCACTGCAGGCACATTCTTAACCACTGAGCCACCAGGGAAGCCCCTTATATACACATACATACAGACACACACACGGACTTCCCTGGTGGCTCAGACAGTAAAGCGTCTGCCTATAATGCGGGAGACCTGGGTTCAATCACTGGGTCGGGAAGATCTCCTAGAGAAGGAAATGGCAACCCACTCCAGTATCTTGCCCGGAAAATTCCCATAGATGGAGAAGCCTCGTAGGCTACAGTCCATGGAGTTGCAAAGAGTCGGACACAACTGAGCAACTTCTTTTCACTTCACTTCACACACACACACACACACACACACACACACACACATAGATATATCACTCAGAGGATATATACTATAAATTATATACTTAGAAGTGCTATTCACCCAGTAACTAATAGTTAAAATATTAACTCCATTATCTTGTAGCAAAAATAAGGACACTGAAAATAAATCTAGGACATTAAAGCTCCTCACATTTGATCTGCAACAAAGCAGCTTTTGGAATAAATATCAAAGTCCAGCTAAATCAGACAGACCATAAAAATGTGGGGTGCAGCTGAAAGTACACATATTATTTTCCAAAACCATTAGCAACAGAATTCTTGTTAATGATAGCATTAAGATACAGGAGAAAATGAGAAGCTAGCAAAATCAGATAATCTGAAGCTGGTGGATCAGTATAATAGGATAAAAGGTGCACATTTTCGTTTTCCCAAGAAAAACGAACACTAGCCACCCTATTATTGACTGTAAATGGATCCATTTTCAGCAAGGAAGTATTCTTGGTGCCACCAGACAAGCGATGTTAAAAAAAGAGGCGACACACAAAAGCTATTGAAAGTCTCATTTTGCCGGATGAAATTCATGACATAATCCAAATGGAAGATATTTGTTCCAGTAAAGAGAACTTTTTAACAATATTGCAATAAGGAGTCAGCAGACACTGCTTAGGAACAAATAACAAGCAGAACCTTCCCAGTACCCAAGTCACTTCCTGAGAGCAGGCGCGGCTGCAGAGACCACTCGAGTGTTCCAGCGGCCAGAAGGAGCCCTGTGCCTCTCTGAGCACCTGTTCCAAGGAGCCACACAGCAGGGAAAGAAACCGGATGCAAACCCTATATCCCTTCATTGTTATGGGAGCCTGGTTAGTAGACGGAAATCATGGAGGACCTGCAGGCATGGCTTTTTGTCACACTCACCGCGAAGAAATCAAAGCTGTTCCCTCTCGCTCTTCCCACAGCATTATTTTCATAACTTTATGTATTTCCCACATCTATATGGCTAGGGAGGCACTTGAGGCAGAGACAAAGAATATTTCTACCTTACTTTTCAAAACGGAATTCAATACCTTATCTCTTTTGACGAAGTTTCTATATGTACCACCCAAAACGGATAGGGTGAAATAAAACTTTAAAATAAACTGAGTGACTGGAGGACTAACAGGAGGAAGTGAATAACTCTGAAGTTGAGTTAAAGTGCAACCAGACCCAAGGGATACATGAACATCTGGATATGTGGACAATGAGATACCCCGCACATAAACTTCAGGACCCCTTTTCTGCACGGTGAGAGGATGAAAACAGAACTATGGGAAATGCGGAGCCTCAAAAAGCTAACTGAATCTGAATTCAGGAAATGTTCAAACTCTTCGAAGATGGAGGTTGGGCTCCCCCTCTCTTTAGCTCTTTCCCTATTTTTGTTTCTTCCCCCATCTCTCTTTTACTTTTTTTTGATGCAGATGATTTTTAAAGTCTTTATTGAATTTGTTATCGTTTTCATCTGATGTTTTGGTTTTTTAAGCCATGAGGCATGGGTTAGTTTCCCAACCGGGGGTCAAACTCACACCCCCTGCCTCGGAAGGCAAAGTCTTAACCACTGGACCGCCAGGAAGTCCCCTCCACGTTTTATTACGCGGCATGCTGCTACTTCTAGCGCCACTACAAGAAGCGTAAGAGGTAGCATAGCAGTTAACAGGGAATTGTGAGACCTGAGGGCCTGAATTCAAATCCTGACCCTGCTCCCTACTAACTTTCCACAAATTCCTTAATATCTTTATGCTTCACCAGCGTACAAGGTTTAACTGAATAAATACAAGAGCAGTTCCTGAGAGCTAGTAAGGGCTGTATAAATGTGTGATGTTATGACCACCTCCTCTGAGAAGCCTGGCCAGCTGAGTTGCCTGTTTTCTATGATCCTCCCTATTTCACTGCACGTACCTTTATTTCAGCACTTGCTATATCATTTATAATTATTAGTTTGGGCATTGTCTCCTCAAACTTTAATCTTAAAGGCAGACATTTTTCCCCTTATATTGCATTCTCATTATTTATCATAGTGTCTACTGTGAAGAATGACTTCAAAATGAGAAACACTGGTTAAGTGTCAGAGACAATACCAACTGCTCTTAACTTATTTTATTTGACTTTTTTCCCTGGCCATAAAAAAACTTCTTTAGTAAAATACTAATAGTAAATGAATTTAACATTAACCATTAAATGCCAATTTTAACAGTCATATTTAATAAAATACGTCAATTTTAATATTAATATCTTCGGGAGAAACAACCATAAGCATTATATCAAAGACCTGTAAACTACTTTAAATATCACTGTTATTTAATAGGCTCCATCTCTAAGCTTGAACATTTATAAAGTTTAATGGTTCACTCTAAGATCTTAGATTTTTAGATCTACTTAGTGGATCTTAGATCCACTCTAAGACCTTCCACTGCTGCTTAGCTGTGTCAACCCTTGAAAACATTGGTTTTGTTTCTCTGTGTGTGGTCATCATCTTTTTTAGAACCTCAAAAGCTATGCACCTATGTTCACAGAAACAATGTCTTGCATGTAATTCTAAGAGCTTCCCAGATCCACTGAAGCCTTTCGTTCTCATTGATAACCTGTTAAGGCCCTCTGCCTTGGTTTACCTGACTTGAGCAGAAGTCGGATGAGCAGGTCTCAAGATCTTCCTCTCACTGAGGAGACTTGTATTATAATATCTTCTAGAAATTTCTACTTCCCCTTGCAAGAAGAATGGGTTCTACTTCATAATCTCATCACTCATTCCGTATGATAAAAGGTCTTGAAAGATTTAGAGACTACTCTGCCCACTAAGACATAGGCCCTGGGTATGGTGAGAAAATAAACTGAGGAGTAATAACTAACCCTCTTGCTGCTCATGAACTTACATAAACACACAGATTAGTACTAAGTGGCCACTGCTTTGATAGTGGGACATGATGACCAAGTCACTCGATTAGAAAAGACTGAATTGCTAGTATAATACTAGCAGTGCAGACCATAGCTGCATTTTCTGTATCTTCTTTCTGTTTTAGGCCAAGAAAGTTGTTATGCTTAATTTTGCACCCACTGAGAGGATTGGTAATTATGGTCTAAGACAACTATACCTATGGAGAGAATAAATGCTCACAACCCACCCTCAGCCCCCATGTGACTTGGAAATTTGCTATTCCCTTTGGCGGGGTGCACATAGCAAATATCTTCTTGCTTCACATACACTGGCTGAAACGGGTGGAGATAAAGTCATCTTGAAGCTATTCTTCTGGGTCAGTGAGAAACTAAAAAGAATCTGCTTCTATTATTACCCTTTTATGATTTTGGGGCCAACACCGGCTCCACTGGGTGCTACCTAAATGTACTGCTAAATGATAACAAAATTCTCCCACACTCCATCCCATCTTCTCTGGCAGCAGCTGTCAGTATTACAACAACAAGGGATCAGACTTCTCATCCATTTGCCAAGGGTAGATACTTGGGTACAATACTCCTGTCCCTCTCCTATTTTCTCTCTTTGTTATTTTGTTTACCTGACTGAGAACATGAGAGAGAGAGTATCTGACTCCTGATGTAGCCACTGTTATTTGAAGATGCCAATCAAAGAATGGCTTACATTTGAATTCAGCCAAAATTGAGAAATGTACCCAGGACAAATCTCTGAGTATTTTCCCAGCTGACTTTTGCTTTATGCTGGTTTAACTCCCAGTTATAAATACACAGATATGCTGACCCTCTTAAAGAGCATCTTAATAAAAAGACATCTCTAGTGTAATGAAATAAGGTTTAAATTTTAAGTACTGTATGCTAATGGGACATTATTAATGAAATATCTTCTTAATATCCTTTTCTCAGTCTCAAATTTTGGTAGAGTTAATTATATCTATTATCATAGGTGTTACTTTCTATTATCATGACCAAAAATTAACCTATAGAAAAATCTTGAAGTTAACAATTCATTTTTACTACAGTCTAAGGTTGTATCTGAGAATCAGTATTTCATTTTTTTAAAGATATGCCATGATAGAGATATTACATTATCAGTTTGTAATTAACATGTTAAAAAATGAATTCTAAAAATTTAGCCTTAGAATAAAATAATGCCATTATCAAAAAGAGGGATTTGAGATACCTGAGTATATGCTTCCTAATATAATTCTAATTGAATCATAACCTTTCAAAAGGGATTGAACACTTTTCCTCTTTTATACTATTAAAAAAATAAAGAGTAAGATTCTCTTAACACTTCTTTATCAGGTAGGAAAATTATAATACTTGTGAAGATATGTTAAAATGAATATGCAAAGAGATAGCTGTGGTGATAATAGTATCTTGTACCCACCTGGCAAGCGGTATTCACGAGCTCATTATTCTAAAACAGAGAGGAGGGGAGGCCTTGGACTTAGGGAAGCCATTTACCAGGTGTGATAGCTCCTCATTGAGCAAATTCTATAGTTATTTTACCTTATTAGCTGCCTTCCTCACCTAAGGAATAGTTATCCAGCCATAAAGGCAAAGTCATATTTCCTTCAAACTTTAAATATGACTTTGGGGACCCTTGGGAAGATATCATCTTTTATACTATCTTCCCTCAAAAGGCCTACAAGCCACAAAAAAAAAAAAAAAAATCTTTAAGTGGGTTTCACTTGCCAACTCAACAGAGATTTGCCTTGTGCCTATAATGCAAGAGGCAACCATGTGCCATATACCACGGGTGATGAGACACGAGAGGCAGACAGTGGCATCAGAAAGCAGGCTAGGGGTGACGAGCCAGGGCTAGGCTTCACACCAGTCACCATCAGCTCCTTAGGCCACTCCTGTCTCTTCAGAGTAAATTCACCTCTCTTCAACAATTTAAGTTCAGGTAGGAAAAAAGGCATTAGGTTCAATATATACGGGAAAAAAAAAAAAAAACAAACCCTCTGAGTTGAGAAAATTCCATGGATAAAAAATTAATTGAAGACATTATCAAGAGTTTACTGTCAACCTATTTTGATATAAATGACCAATGCTGGGCTCTGTTGTTCTAATTTATTTCAGGAAAATATTTATGATTGAAAAAAGGTAAATAAAAAATACATGAAAAATTAAACCGAACTTGGCTTTTCTTTGCATATATAAATACTAGATGTCTTTGATTTTTATATTATAATTAAAAAAAAACTTCCCTGGTGGCTCAGATGGTAAGAATCTGCCTGCAATGCGGTAGACTGGGGTTTGATAACTGGGTCGGGAAGATCCCCTGTAGAAGGGAATGACTATCCACTCCAGTATTCTTGCCTGGAGAACTCCATGGACAGAGAAGCCTGGCAGGTTACAGTATGTGGGGTTGCAAAGAGTTGGACACGATTGAACGACCAACACTTTCACTTTCACAAACACAATATTTTAGAACTCATCTTGCATTGCATTGGGTCCAGTACTACTGGTGCCTGGGTTGTGATGTACAGAAAGGAAGATAAGAGTAAGAAGAAAGACATCAACAAGTCTACAAATAATAAATGCTGGAGAGGATGTAGAGAAAAGGGAATTCTTCTACACTGTTGGTGGGAATGTAAATTGGTATACAGCTACTACATAGAACAGTATGGAAGTTCCCTAAAAAGCAAAACTGAGTTACCAGTAATCCCACTTCTGGGGCATATATTCAGAAGAGACAAAAATGTTAATTTGAAAAACTACACGCACTCCAATGTTCGTAGCAACACTATTTACAATATCCAAGACATGGAAGCAATCTAAATATCTGACAAACAAATGGATAAAGAAGATGTGGTACATTTATACAATGGAATATTACTCAGTCACAAAAAGAGTGATACAATGCCATAGAGCTTATCATACTAAGTAAATCAGAGAAAGACAAATATCATATGATATCACTTATATGCGGAATCTAAAAAAATGAGACAAGGGAACTTATTTACAAAACAGAAACAGACTCAGAGATGTAGAAAACAAACTTATGGTGACTGAAAGGGAACACGGGGGCATAAGTTTGGGATTAACAGACACAGTACTATATATGAAACAGATAAACAACAAGGGCCTATTATATAGCACAGGGAACTATATTTGATACCGTGTAATAGCTTATAATAGAAAAGAAGATGAAAAAGAATATATATACTCAGTTATATACATATATATGTATATAGATGTATATAGATATGTATATATTACTGAGGGCTTCCCAGGTGGCTCAGTGGTCAAAGAATCTGCCTGCCAAGAGACCTGGTTTGATCCCTGAGTTGGGAAAATCCCCTGGAGAAGGGAATGGCAACTCACTCCAGTATTATTGACTGGGAAATCCCATAGACAAAGGAGGCTGGTGGGCCTACAGTCCATGGGTTCACAAAAGAATAGGACGTGACTTAGTGACTAGACAACAACACATTCACCGAACACATCATATATGGTAAAAAGCCTTACATATGTTATTTCTAATCATCACAGAAACTATCATCAGGAAAGAGGCTCAGTAAAGGTAAATTATTTATCAGTGAAGGACAATGTGAAAGTATTCTTTAAGAAAAACGGCAATAACACTGATTTTCAACTGAAAAATAAAGTATCGATACTATGGAAGTCAGGAGGTGATTCCTCTGAACAGCTTGACTCTAAGATCAATGTAAGAATAATATAGACAATTTGATCCATCAGTAAGAGACAATTCGTACTTTTCCCAGAATTGGAAACCACCTTTTATATGTATCTTTCTTTCAAACATCAAGTTCTAACAATGATAATAGAAAAAATTAAATAATGTTCATTTTGTGCCAGATACTGTTATACGCATTCTTGTACTTGTGCTAATCCTCTAAACTCTGTGAGGAAAGCCCCAACATTAGCACCTACCTTGAAAGTATAAAGATGTTAAATAAATTGCTCAAGATCACAAAGCTCGTAAGTAACTTTTTAAATGGGCTTGTTATGTTAGGATCAATCTATAGCAGGCAACAGAATTATCTGGACAGTTGTTAACACACAGGTTGGTGAGCTGCCCCCAAAGCTTCTGATTCAGTGAGTCTAGGGTGGAGCCCAAGAATTTCTATTTTTCACACGCTCCAGGTGATGCTGCTGCTGATTTAGAAACCACACTCTGAGAACACTTGCTCTGTAGCTTCTCTTTCTTTTTTTGTACTCCCACCTAGCCATCCTGTTTTCCATGTATAAGGCTTTGCTTCAGGATAAACTCTCACCAAAATTCATACATATAAGCTGAAAGAAAATGGCCCTCTAGTCATCCATTTATTGGATATCTTCACTTTTTTGTCTGCCCAGCACCTTATTCCCTCTTCTAGTAACAAGCTGGTCCCTTGGCTATTCAGAGGCCTTCGCTGAGATATTTTGAACAGAAGGACCAGGGGAGTTTTTAGGATGTAAGGAAGAAGCTACCAGGGGTCACCTACTTTGTGGAGAGGGACTGGTCCAAGAATGAAGTCATCACATGGGGAGAAACCAAGACAGCTTGAAAGCTAAGTTCCATTTGCTCAGGCCTCCAGAAATCCTCCAGTTTCTGTCCTTCCAGACATTTAATTGTTAAGCTTTTTCTTCTACTGTGTAAATTACCACATACTCCTTTAGTCACAACCTCTCCCTTTCTGCATAAGAAGCAGAGATGAGGAGTGGAGGAAAGAACACCAGCAGGTTCAGAGTCCTGGCTAATGCCTTCACCAGTAACATACAGACTAGTTCCTGGGTGCGAATCACAGGTATCTGCAGGGTCTCCAACAAGCCACAGTAAACCTCTACGGCTTCTGCGATCTGAAGTTCAAGGGAAGTACTTTCCCTTTATTTCTGCCTGCACAAGGTCTACATACCCTTTGAGGCCAAACTCAAGTCCAAATAATGTTTCTAACTTGCTCTTTCTACACTAAAATCTCCCCTCTCTGAATTTTTCATATACTTAAAGTTTTACACAAATTATTTGGTGATTAACTTAATCCATGGAAAGCTTTCTTCCTCTCATGTTTTGTGGGTTAGTCGTTTTTACCTCCTATATTTGAAGGTGATACGGACAGAGTATAGGAACAAGGTAGGTGATTAAATAGTTAATTCCATTAAGGGATCAGAAGTACATGAGAAAGTATGGGAGATGCCTGTTTGTTAAAGATCACTCTAGAAAGCAGGTTAACTTCACCACAAAAGCCAAGCATGTTTGCTTAGCAATAAAACCATACAAGCATTGAGACATGCCCCCAAAACAATAAAACAATGGTGGACTGAGACCCCCATCCTGCCCAGTAAGATCGGTAAGTTAATAATTCTTAGGACATGCTTCTCTGTGCACACTAAAAACAAAAATATAGGGGAAGGCGACTATACACTGAAACCCAAGATGATCTACCATATTTTAGTATATGTCACTGCCTTTTCGCTCATTTCCATTGTGCAATGACAGTCCCAATTTGACCAGATAAGGACAAGAAAACTCCCCCACTCAATGGGGAGGAGGAACTAATGATGGAAACATGTTTACTCAAGAATGAGGAAAAAGGTGATTCTTCCCCTGCCCACTTAACCTTTGATTATAAAACTGTAACCTACTACGTTCTTCGTGAGCCACTCCCTTGCCCACTGGCTTGTATCTCTCTCACAAGCGTGCTATATTAACCAACTCTTTTCCTTACCTATCACTCTGCCTCTTGTGGAATTCTTTCTGCACCAAAACAGAAGAACCTGTGCTCTATTGAGTACAGAGATGTGTCCTGTCAGTTTCAAAGGCACTTGAAGGCAAAAATACTGGGTTGGTACAAAAGTAATTGTGGGTTCAGACTGTGAATTTTAAATCAGTATAACTAGGCTTAAAGACAGGAGAAGGCAATGGCACCCCACTCCAGTACCCTTGCCTGGAAAATCCCATGGACGGAGGAGCCTGGCAGGCTGCAGTCCATGGGGTCGCTGAGGGTCGGACACGACTGAGCGAATTCACTTTCACTTTTCACTTTCATGCATTGGAGAAGGAAATGGCAACCCACTCCAGTGTTCTTGCCTGGAGAATCCCAGGGACGGGGGAGCCTGATGGGCTGCCATCTATGGGATTGCACAGAGTTGGACACGACTGAAGCAACTTAGCAGCAGCAGCAGCAGGCTTAAACACATCTTTATTAATCAAAATAGGACCGTGCGGATCACAATAAACTGTGGAAAATTCTGAGAGAGATGGGAATACCAGACCACCTGACCTGCCTCTTCAGAAAACTATATGCAGATCAGGAAGCAACAGTTAGAACTGGACATGAAACAACAGATTGGTTCCAAATAGGAAAAGGAGTACGTCAAGGCTGTATATTGTCACCCTGCTTATTTAACTTCTATGCAGAGTACATCATGAGAAATGCTGGGCTGGAGGAAGCATAAGCTGGAATCAAGACTGCCGGGAGAAATATCAATAACCTCAGATATGCAGATGACACCATCCTTATGGCAGAAAGTGAAGAAGAACTAAAGAGCCTCTTGATGAAAGTGAAAGAGGAGAGTGAAAAAGTTGGCTTAAAGCTCAACATTGAGAAAACTAAGATCATGGCATCTGGTCCCATCACTTCATGGCAAATAGATGGGGAAACAGTGTCAGACTTTATTTTTCTGGGCTCCAAGATTGCTGCAGATGGTGACTGCAGCCATGAAGTTAAAAGACGCTTACTCCTTGGGAGGAAAGTTATGACCAGCTGAGACAGCATATTAAAAAGAAGAGACATTACTTTGCCAACAAATGTCCGTCTAGTCAAGGCTATGGTTCTTCCAGTGGTTATGTATGGATGTGAGAGTTGGACTATAAAGAAAGCTGAGCACTGAAGAAGTGATGCTTTTGAACTGTGGTGTTGGAGAAGACCCTTGAGAGTCCCTTGGACTGCAAGGAGATCCAACCAGTCCATCCTAAAGGAGATCAGTCCTGGGTGTTCATTGGAAGGACTGATGTTGAAGCTGAAACTCCAATACTTTGCCCACCTGATGCGAAGAGCTGACTCATTTCAAAAGACCCTGATGCTGGGAAAGACTGGGGGCAGGAGGAGAAGGGGAAGACAGAGGATGAGATGGTTGGATGGCATCGCCGACTCAATGGACATGGGTTTGGGTAGACTCCGGGGGTTGGTGATAGACAGGGAGGACTGGTGTGCTGCGGTTCATGGGGTCACAAAGAGTCGGACACGACTGAACTGAACTGAACTGAACTATCAATACATTTTTGCCAGTGAGAAATAAGTTTATTCCTGCAGTGTAAAAATTGTGCTTCAGATTTCCACAAATTCTTCAAAAGCATTTTCTGCCTCCTGCTGGGTGTGGAAGCTTTTTTCCTGCAAAAAGTTGTTGAGATATTTGAAGAAGAAATAGGTTGGTGAGAGGTCACGTGAACATGGCAGATAAGGCAAAACTTTGTACGTGACCCAATTCACTCAACTTTTGAAACACTGGTTGTGAGAAGAACTGGGTCCATATTGTTGTTGACAATGATGGCTGTAGGCTTTGCAGTTTTTGGTGCATATCATTGATTTGCTGAGCATACTTCTCAGATGTAATGGTTTCTCTGGGATTCAGAAAGCTGTAGTAGACCAGACTGGAATCAGACCACCAAACAGTGACCAGGACCTTTGCTGCAAGTTTGGCTTTGGGAAGTGCTTGGAGCTTCTTCTCAGTCCAAGCACTGAGCTGGTCATCATATAAAATCCTCTTTTTGTCACATATCACAATCCAATCGAGCAATGGTTCATAGGTTGTTGTGTAGAATAAAAGATGACGACACTTCAAAATAACAATTTTTTTGATTTTCGGTCAGCTCATGAGGCTCCCACTTATTGAGCCTTTTCACCTTTCCAATTCGCTTCAAATGTCAGACGACCCTAGAATGGTCGATGTTGAGTTCTTCAGCAACCTCTCATGTGGTTATATAAGAGGATCAACTTCGAAGATTGCTCTCCATTGGTCGTTGTCAATTTCCAATGGCTGGCCACTATGCTCATCTTCAAGGCGCTCGTCTCCTTTGAAAACTTCTTGAACCACCACTGCACAGTACGTTTGTTAGCAGTTTCTGGGCCAAACATATTGTTGACATTGCAAATTGTCTCTGTTGATTTTGGAGAAGGAAATGGCAACCCACTCCAGTACTCTTGCCTGGAAAATCCCATGGACGGAGGAGCCTGGTAGGCTACAGTCCATGGGGTTGCAAAGAGTTGGACACGACTGAGCGACTTCACTTTCACTTTCTTTCTTTGAACAAGAAAATCACTTGAATTTGCTTTTTTGTCTAACATCATTTCTGTAGTCTAAAATAAATATAAAATAAACAGCAAGTAATAAGTCATTAGCAAAAAAAAGTTAGAAGTGCACATTAAAATGATGTACAACATAACCACATTTATTTAAGAATGTATTCCTATATCAAACAGCAAAGTTCAATAATGTAAAACTGCAATTACTTTTGCACCAACCTAATATAATTTAGGCTTTAAATTGATTTCAAACTTTAAAAAAAAACAAAAACAAACAAAAAAAACTACTTGGAGAAACGTAGTTTTTCCCAAAAGAAATATTGTTTCAGAGTTGAGTTGAGGGTGGGGGTGGGTAGCAGAGAGTAGGACTGAGCTATGGAATAAGGCATCTTGTAGGAACTCTCTGGGCTGAGTGATGAGATGGGAGAAGCTGGAAGGATTGAGAAACAAGGTTTGGGTTTTCCTTCCGCTTTGCCTTCCACATGAACCCTCCATGTATGCACTCCCTATTATAAGAAAGCACCAGAAAGCGAACACAGTTGCTCATCTCTGCCCGCCTCTCCAGATCCTGCCTATTCTGCAACCAACACACTTCCATTTCATCGTGTTCATTCTGGACAGAAGTCAAAAGGAACCCCTACCAGCTGGAATCACTTTCCCAGAACTTTGCAACTGCTTGGCTACATAACTCCCAAGCAGCTTTTCATGTATTCATATTTTATTTCTCTATCTAGATGAGAAGTAAGGGTCTGATGCTTTTGGAATTCCCATTAATCTTAGCACAATACTTGTTAAATAGCAGGGGCTAGATTAATAAGCTGATTAGTTGGTTACTACAATATACCTCCAGATAGTGATTTATTTCAAGAAAATGATCCCAGTTAAAAAAAAATTCATGGAACTCCTGTTGTGCATTAGGCAGTGGATTGGGTGCTGGGGAAAATAAATAATGCTTGCCCTTGAGGTGCTTAGTGTCCATATGGGGAGACAGACCCCTAATTAGATATTTTAATAGAATATGCTAAGAGCTTTGAGAAAGGCATATGGAGATGCTGTGGGAGCGTGGATGAGGGGCCCTGGCCCAGAGAAAGCTTCCTGGAAGAAATGACACATGAGCTGTCATAAAAGATCAATGGGAATTAGGCGAAGAAGGGGAGGAAGAGGGTAGGAGGTGGGAGACAACGGAGCATGAGCAGGGGTTTTCTGTCATTTCTGTATTGCCAGAGACAGAAAAATACGAGGTGAGGAGAGGCAGGGGATGAGGCTGAAGGAGGCAGGTGCCAGGTCAAGGAAGTCTTGCTAACACTAAGTAGCTGGAGGTTTGCTCCTGACACTGAAGAGGAGCCACTGATGAGGAGTTTAAAGGATGAAGAGCTTTAAACAAGGGAGGGATGAGGGCTGGGCAGATGTTTTACAGGAAAACAAGAATGAGGAATCACAAAGGGAAACAAAACTATTTTAACAGTCTGAATGAGAAGTGATAAAGATCTAAACTACTCCTTGATGACAAATGCAGAAGAAGAGATAGACTTGGAAATATTCAGGCAGTCAGGAAAAACACAGCAACTTGGTAATTCTTTTGATTGGTGGGGGGGGGGGGGGGGCAGTAGGGGGGAATGAGCCATAGTTGGCACTTGAATGATCCTTAGTGGTCCTAACTTGGATTGCAGGAGAGGACTGGGATCAGGGCAATGGTGAGGAGGTGTGATTTGTCCATGCTGGGTGTGGAGTGCCTGTGCAACATCCCAGGGACCAGCTGAGCAGAGGTTAAGCTCTAGAGTATGAAGCTCTGGGGTGAATCAGGGCTGAAGCTAGATCAGGCGGTCCTTCATACATAGAGATGGTCAGAGTCAAGATGGTAAACAAAGGAGATATCCACATATGTCTATTATTTTAATTTAGTCTTATTTCCTTACTTCTCATTTCTAAATTGAAAAAAGTATCACACTTTCAGACATCATTATAGGAAGCATTTTAAAGATAAGATGATGTCTTCAATGAGAAATTGATTTCCAAATAACAAACATGCAGCCTTTTGTCATATACTGGTGCTTAGGAACACTGTATTAACAGACGATGGCAAGTCACTTTGTCAGATTAATTCACACGATGACAATAACAAAGCACTTAGTTTGTCCCAAACACTATGCACAATATCTATATTAATTCTTAGACATTATGAGGTAGGTTTTATCACTATCATCTCTATCTTGCAGATTATGACTCACACTCACAAAAAATTACCTATCCAAGGCCAGAAAGCTGCCATGTGGCAAAAATGGAGTGCAAAGCAAGTGTGGCTCCACAGCTCCTAACAGAACCAGGCATCCAGCAGGAAGTGCCCCTCCCTCACCCCCAGGCGTTTTTTGGGGTTTTTTTTGTTTGTTTGTTTTTGGCAGTAGCAGCAGCAGCTGTGAGAGGATGGCCGACAAGACAGCAATAGCCTTGATACTCCAGAAGGAGGCAGGCCAGCACAGGAATTTTAACACATACACTCAAAATCATAATTAATGAACTGATGTCTAAATGAACACACGTATCAATCTAGGTATTCACACTTAAGAATCTGTGTAGCTAAAACCGAGTATTACTGATTTTGGAGGGCAACTTGAATTTACATATCAAAATTTAAATTAGCTTCCTCTTTGGCCCAGGAATAAGTCTTCTGGGAACAAAGCTTTCAAAGATATACACTCAAGCATACAAAGAAAAGAAATGGGGAGAAATTCTAATATCTGTCAATAGGAGCTAGTTAATTAAGTAATTCATATAATCATACAATAGTTTACAGCTTGTAAAAAGATGCACTTTGTATATACTGAAATAAAAGAGATCCATGGCATAGTGAAAAAAAAAAAAAATTGCAGGATGTACATTCACAGTACAGGCACATGTGTAAGTACAGAAGGGTACACACCAAGCTACTAACAGGGAATCACTTTAGGATGGCAGGATTAAGGGTAGAGAGGGTGAAAGAGGCCTAACACTTTATTTTATATACTTCAAATACGTGCACACACAAATACATGTAACGGTGGACAGGTATTGCTTTGGGGGGAAAACTGTTTTCTAAATCCAGTCAGTTAACACTATGGTAAGATTACATATAGCCACATGCACATGAATTAGGCTACACCTACACAATGGAATATCACGGCCCTACTGAAAAGAACATCAGAACAGATGGCATGGATATGGGAGGAGATCATGAAATACTAATTGGAAAAAGGCACAATGAAGAACAGTAGCCTGATCTCATTTAAAAATACAAACCTGTAGATTAATTCTGATACGTGCACACGAAAAATCCTGCAATGTGCAACAAACTGTGAGTAACAGTGGTGATCTGGGGCATCGGGATTGGGGGGAGGAAATGCGAGATCTTTGACTCTCTCCTTGTATCTATTTGATGTTTTAATTTTTATAATGAAAATGTATTACTTGGAAAAGTTACCTAATAAAACATTCTCATTTCATATTTTACATATTTGGTATCACAAAATCTTCAAATAGGCCCCAGAAAAAATTTCAGATTCAAATGTCTATGAAATAATTCAAGGCACACTAAAGGAAAGGAAAGTGAAGTCACTCAGTCGTGTCCGACTCTTTTCGACCCCACAGACTGTAGCCTACCAGGCTCCTCCGTCCATGGGATTTTCCTGGAGTGGGTTGCCATTTCCTTCTCCAAAAGGCACAGTAAAGACTGCTGCTAAGTCACTTCAGTCGTGTCCGACTCTGTGCGACCCCATAGATGGCAGCCTACCAGGCTCCCCCATCCCTGGGATTCTCCAGGCAAGAACACTGGAGTGGGTTGCCATTTCCTTCTCCAATGCAGAAAAGTGAAAAGGGAAAGTGAAGTCGCTCAGTCGTGTCCAACTCCTAGCGACCCCATGGATTGGAGCCCACCAGGCTCCTCCGCCCATGGATTTTCCAGGCAAGAGTACTGGAGTGGGTTGCCATCGCCTTCTCCGACAGTAAAGACTGAACAACAACAAAAATACCTACGGCTGATTCATGTTGAGGTTTGACAGAGAACAGCAAAATTCTGTAAAGCAATTATCCTTCAATAAAAAAATAATTGTTTTTAAAAAAGTAAAAGTACTTCAATATATTTTCAAAATCTCAGTTTCTCTCTTCCCACTCCCACAAAGTAAATTTAAGCCAGAGACGCTCCTGGTCTTCGCTTTGGATGCAGAGTCACCTTTTCTCCAGTCCCACCTCCCCTCTCATGAACGTAGAACTCAGCTTCCTCTTTTAACTGGAAAGGCCCCTCGTGAGACCCCACTGCCTTATGAACGAGGGTTCGGGCTCCCTCCTTACTGTAAGGCTGTAATAGGAGCCTCTCGCCTCTCTTCTACGTCTCCCACAGCACTCCCACCACTTCTCCACTTTTGTGACAACCTCATCCCTTCTTCTAAGCTCTTGCCCATGCCTTAAGCATCCCTCTTCCCTTTTCTGACTGTCTTTGGAGAAGACCAACTCAAGAACCTCTCATTTCTCCCAATGGTTCCATAGGAAAGCCCTGTCTTTTGAGAAACATATGGGTTTCTTCCTAATGAAGAACAGCCCACTTTGCCTTTTGCAGCATTCAGCATCTTCCAACGAGTCACAGGTCTCAGAGCGAGACTTCCTCACCATTCGCCCAAAGTGGCGAAGGACATACTTGTGGAAAATGCCTACGGTTCAAGCCTGCAAGCATTATGATCAGCAAACATGCACCAAAATTCAAAGGAACCTAAGGGAGAAACAGCCTCGATTAGATCAGCTTATGAATCATTCTGCTTTTGACAAACGATATAAAGAGGATTCTCAGAGTCACTAGTATCATTTGAAAAAGGCATTTATGTATAAAGTCATATTTCTCCAAACTTTGGTTACACATAATAGAAAACAGGTAAACCTGAGCAATAAATGGGAATTTCCCATAAGATGTGGTTCTCGTCTCCAATAGGTAGAGGGACAATGGACAAGCTGGAGTGAAAATCCCTCTGTTTAATCATCATCTGAATTTGCAAGTGGATCCGAAAGCAACCATTTACAGTTGTTTGGCGAGCCAAGATCCCCAGTTTGCTAAAGTGAGACTCAATATGTTTGGAATTTCACTTGGAGCCGAGAAGCCTCCAAAAGCATGTGATAAATTGGGGCTGCAGCTGTGCCCCTATGTTTTCATCACAAAGTGGCTTGAATGACTCCACAGTGATATTAGATGAGCAATCTTAAAAGACCTTAAAAGCCAATGTTCAAGATCAAACCTAATAAGAGTATAAAATACATCAGCTCTACCACACCATCAGCAGAGATGAGCTGCATCAAGCTGTGAACATAGATAACTTAGCAATTCTTATTTGATGACTACAGAAGCAAATATCAAACTGTGTTAAAATTAACACAAAGAAGGTCACGTATCTCTTTTTTCAAAAATCTTACATAAAAAACAAGGAAATAAAACTATAACTGAATAGAGACTTCAAGTTCTTAAAGAAAAAGAGCTAATTAGAAACAAACATACTACATGTAAGTAAAGAATCATGTATAGAATAAATTCTAAGCACAGCATTTAAAAGCACAATATACAAATTTCATTATGTTAAGATTTCAATAAAGAAACTTTTGCTATGGTGTTGAGTAAATTCATGATATTTAATATTATGTTGGGGAATTTGAAAAATACAACTAGTTATCAGCAATCAATTTGTTGACTTTGGTGTTCCCAGATGCCACTGGCTTGTTGTTCAGTGGCCCAGTCATGTCCGACTCTTTGCGACACCTTGGACTGCAGCACTCCAGGCTCCTTTGTCCTACCTCCCGGAGCTTGCTCAATCTCATGTCCATTGAGCCAATGATGTCATCCAGCCTCTGTCGCCCCCTTCTCTTCCTGCCCTCAATCTTTCCCAGAATCAGGGTCTTTCCAATGAATCAGCTCTTTGCATCAGGAGGCCAAAGTATCAGAGCCTCAGTGTCTGCATCAGTTCTTCCAGTGAATATTCAGGGTTGATTTCCTTTAGGATTGACTGGTTTGAGCTCCTTGCTGACCAAGGGACTCTTAAGAGTCTTCTCCAACACCATAATTCGAAAGCATCAATTCAGTGCTCAGCCTTCATTATGGTCCAACTCTCACATCTGTACATGATTACCGGAAAGACTATACGGTGAAGTGACGTCACTCAGTCATGTCCAACTCTTTGTGACCCCATGGACTGTAGCCTACAAGGCTCCTCCGTCCATGGGATTTTCCAGCCAAGAATACTGGATTGAGTTGCCATTTCCTTCTCCAGTAGAACTTCCTGAACCAGGGATTGAACCCAGGTCTCCCACATTGTAGGCAGACACTTTACCGTCTGAGCCACCAAGGACGTCTCTGGTCTCTATAGCTCTGAACTATTTGGACATTTGTTGGCAAAGTGATGTCTCTGCTTTTCAATATGCTGTCCAGGTGTGTCATAGCTTTTCTGCCAAGGAGCAAGAATCTTTTATGGCTGCAGTCACCATGCGCAGTGATTTTGGAACCCAAGAAGAGAAAATTTGTCACTGCTTCCACTTTTTTCCCATCTATTTGCCATGAGGTGATGGGACGGGATACCATGCTCTTAGTTTTCTGAATGTTGACTCTTAAGCAGCTTTTTCACTCTCCTATTTCACCCTCAGCAAGAAGCTCTTTAGTTCCTCTTCTCTTTCTGGTATTAGAGTGGTATCATATATGTATCTAAGGTTGTTGATATTTCTCCCAGCAATCTTGATTTCAGTTTGTGAGTCATCCAGCGCAGCATTTTGCATGATGTACTCTTCATAGAGGGCTTCCCAGGTGGCATTAGCGGTGGAGAATCTGCCTGCCAATGGAGGAGACATAGAAGATGCCAGTTCAATTCTCGGGTTGGGAAGATCCCTTGGAGGAGGGTATGGCAATCTACTCCAGTATTCTTCCCTGGAGAATCCCATGGACAAAGGAGCCTGGTGGGCTACAGTCCATACAGATGCAAAGAACTGGACATGACTGAAGCAATTTGGCACACACACACTCTGCATAGAAGATAAATAAGCATGGTGACAATATACAGACTTGACATACTCCTTTCCCAATTTGAACCAGTCCATTGTTCCATGTCCAGTTCTAACTGTTGTTCCTTGTCCTGCATACAGGTTTCTCAGGAGGCAGGTAAGTTGTTCTGGGGAAATGCTGCTTACTCTCTTATTACTACTGCACACTTCATAACCTGTTAATTAGCACTTAATTTTCCCTTTGCCTAGGGAATAATGATTCCTTCACCTAATACAACAAAGGGCTACCTTAACAATCAATTTTTTTTAATTAGCTAATGATCCATAGACAATATCCATCCCCCTATGAGTGCCTTACAGATTCCATCAGAACATAATAACCACTATAATTTTTCAAGCTTTGCTAGTTAACTTTAATGCTAACATAAATGCAAGATAGTCACCTATATTAATTTAGGAACAATAAAGCTTTGAACATTTTGACCTTTGGTATGAAAATCTTAATCGTAACTGTTTTAAACTTGCATACTAAGTGATTAGGATGTGATTTAAAATATTTAACATGAAATAGCAAAAATGAAAGTTAAAGTTGCTCAGTTGTGTCTGACTCTTTGGGACCCATGGACTGGAATTCTCCAGACCAGAATACTGGAGTGGGTAGCCTTTCCCTTACTCCAGGGGATCTTCCCAACCCAGGGATCAAACCCAGGTCTCCAGCATTGCAGGAGGATTCTTTACCAGCTGAGCCACAAGGGAAGCCCATGAATACTAGAGCGGGTAACCTATCCCTTCATCAGCAGATCTTCCCAACCCAGGAGTCGAACAGGAGTCTCCTGCATCGCAGGTGGATTCTTTACCAACTGAGCTATCAGGGAACTAATTCCTGTCAGTAACAGTGAAAGTTGTTCCTTTGTGTCCGACTCTTTGCCACCCCATGGACTGTATAGTCCATGGAATTCTGCAAGCTAGAATACTAGAGTGGGTAGCCTTTCCCTTCTCCAGGGGATCTTCCCAGCCCAGGGATCGAACCCAGGTCTCCCACATTGCAGGTGGATTCTTCACCTATCAAGTAGATGTTAAAGATACAAAGTACAAACAATGGAAACTAAAGTTTCATTTTTATATTCTTTAAATTTCTAGAGAGATATTTGGAGCCATGTAACCATTTTCCCGTGGTAAAGGAAGTAATTACAAAAGGTGTTAGTTTACCTCTTAAATCACATCTAAACATCGACTACGGTTTTCAAAGACAGATTCTAATTTGGAAATAAAACTTTCTATCAAGATTTTTTCTCTTTCTATTTATAGATCAGAACATGCAGCAGTATTAAGGATTAGTTTATTTTTTACAGAATTATATAATTTCATAATGGAATGGATTAATAAGGTATGTTCTCTATCATTGGATAGAATGTACATTACAAAAGACAACTCTTTTCTAGTTTCTGAGCCTAAAAACAAGTTACACGTCATTCAAATAAACATTTTAAATGGAAATTTACAAAATCTGGATTGTGATTCTGAGGATAATGAAAAATAAAATTCTAGACATTCTAGGTGATAAAAAGGAATTTATATTATACAATCACATATAACCTGTGGTGGTATGCATATTACCATATATTAATTGATTTTGTACACAGTCACAGAATGTCAAAGAAGCAAATAATACACAGTGAAGAAAAGGAAGTCAAAGTACTTTTCAGGATTGATAAAGGTACAAAAGAGATTACTGTTCAAGTTTTCAAAATAAGATTTTAATAAAAAATACAATAAACTTTCAAAAAATGTTGGTCAAAATAATTTAGCTAAGTCAAATAGCAAAATAACTGTTGAGGAAGTTAAAGAATTCACACCAAACCCTTAGACATAAAATTCTGAAAAGACAAGAAAATAGAAATCTTGATAAGGTGATCTGACCAAATAATTCCCAAATTTTATTTGTGGTTTATGGTTATCCAGCGAAAGGTTCAAAGAAATCATCCATTTGACAAAAATTACTAGGACAGCCTAAGATTTAATGCTTATTATATAAGTAAAAGCAGAAGAAAACAAACCAGATTTGGTTAAAATCAGATATGAAGTAATCAAATAAAATGAAAATGAGGCAACTAAGCAATTGCATATAGGGAAATTTTAAGGAGTAAAATTTTTAAGTAGTGAGTGGAAAGATGCAGGCATAAACCCATCAGCAATAATGTGTTCCTCTGATCCTGGTGCTATTCACTTTTCAGTGATGCTATAACTGTTATAACAATCCTGCATTTATGACAGCATTCATCTATTCAGTCCCTGAAGACAGTGAACTTCAAAGCAGTGTTTTCCTTTTTTTTTTTTTTGCATTTACTAATGACATATTTAGTTTTATAGGCACTAGTCACAGATCAAACCTTTTTTATGTCTCACTGTGGTGTGTAATTTTTTTTTTAATAACTGTATGCTTAAAATAATTAGTACTGCTGGATATAATCACTAATTTCCTAAAACTGCAAAAGGCAACTTAATATTTCTGCATAGCAGCTGTAATACACAATATTGCACAGAACTAAATTATTACAAACAGTGCCAGCAGTTTTCTATACACAGTACTTAAGATAATTATAAAAAATCATCTTCATTACTGCTTGCTAGCATTTTTTTAACAGTTTAATTTGGATAGGTTACAAAATACATTCAAATCACACAGATATAATTACTGTAAACCCAAGAAGCTATAAAATGTTCCCAACCAAATCCCTTTGACCCTGTTAATGTCTGTTCCTTGTTAATCTAAGGCAAACATTGTTTGTAGTGTGCATTTGTTATAGAATATAAAAAAAGGGGGGGGGAGGAAATCCCTTAACAGTTGTTATTGATTCCAGCATTTACCGACTGAGAGTTAAGTGCTGTTTACAAAACAGAACAGATGCAGATGCTGACAAAAAGGTAAACAATTGTTGCATGGCTTCCTGCCAGATTCTGAACCGATATATTAAACTCCAAGTGAAGCACATTTCCCCTATGGATTGCACTTATTGCCACTTCATTTCCTATGTGCTCTGACTCTCTATTGCCGTGCCTGGCACTAAGCTATTTCCAGTTCTTTGCTGACCCCTGAGGCCTGGTGCTACCACACACAGCCATTAGAGAAGGGAATTGCATGTGTCTGACACGGCCTGAAACCAATTATTTGATATTTTCTTCAGAATGATGCCCAACTCTGTTGGGAATGAGCAATCATGGAATATTTTACCTCCTGATTTAATTTTTTCCTGCACAAATTAGTTGTAGACTGAGCTGGCTACACACAGATGCTTGTGACATAGCTCTGTCTTATCAAGATGATACTTGAAATGAAGCAGGGGGATCTGAATTGAATAGGTTGGGGAATCCTGCTTTAAAGAGGCATTGACAAGTTTATCAGATATACTGATCACATGTACTCTCTGTTGATTGAAAATGACAGAACCTTAAAGAACTATCAGAACAGCAGGAAAAAAAAAACCACAAGGATGCAAACCTTATCAGTGTATTTAATGTTTTTAAACCTCCCTCTAATCTCTGGTTTCCTTTTCGTGCCTCAGAAAACTTGGCACATGATTAAAATTTAACAAAAACTGAAAAACAAACTCACATTGGTGCATAACTGAGTGATCGTCACCAAATTTAGTATTTAGTAATACTGTTTTTAAATATAATCATAAATGTCAAGAAAGTATGCATTTTTTTGTAACCCAAATCCCTATGAGTGCCTTTCATAGAAATAAAAAGGATTTATATTTTGTTGTCTATATGTCACAGAAACAATGCAAAACATGAGATTATTACTTATCAATAAACATAGAGCTTGTATAAATTTGCATATGCTTAATCTAAATAATGGGATAGCCAACTGTTCAAGCGCTATAAAGACAATACAAGTCTCTTTAGAAGGATTCAGTGAACATAAAGCCTCAACAAAATCTGTGCAGCAATATCTTGTCTATAAAGTTGAACAAGGATTTTTCTCATTTTAACATATAGAGTCCATATTAGATCTTAGCTATTAAATCTTCTAGGGGCTATAATTGCTACCTCTTCCCACTTCTCCTTAGGTTCAGGCTCTACTAACAAGACCCATATACCAATAACCATTAACTTTGACTTTTGTAACCATGACTAACAAAAATTACAAGAAAAATATCCATTTAAAAGTACACACTTGTCAAATAGCTGAAGGATTACTATTTTATTGTGCTACTAAAAGAACATTAACAATGATGATAAATAATTTTAGTACAGTTTGGAAAAAAGACATAGGAGGACACTATAAAACATTGTTACAACATAACTTTCTCTCATAATGATCATCATAAAATTTGGAGGCTATTTCTCTTCGTTTCAGGATAGATAATTTTGCAAACCTGGTTGTCCACTCCAACAACTACTTTTTGCTAATAGAAATGCTAATCCTGAATTGTAAATTTAAGATAATTTCTACTTTGGAGGACAAACAATGACAGATATTCTAAAATCAGTTCAGCATGACCATGTCATAGAAATTTAAAATGTCAAAACTTCAAATTATTTGGATTTTCATATATCACTGGCATCATAATTCCAAGGGTCTTTTCAGATTCTTCTCTCTCACCATCACTTTACCTGCTAACTTGGTACTTCCTACAACTGTATTACAGAAGATCAAACTAGTAATAAGTCAGCAACACTTTCCTAAGTAATAGACAAGGGTTTTCTGGTTTTACTCAGTGTTGAAAAGAAATCTCCAAAACAAATATTGATAGGTTTTGCTTTAGATTGAAGCAATCTAGTGCACTTCATGGTGATTTTTAGATCTCCATTTAAATAGCCCAACCATCAAACCGCTTATGAATAGTCTGATAAAACTAAAAGCAAACTGAAAATATATGTATTAAACAAAAGAACAGATAATCGATTTTAAGAATGACAGAGGTGAAAGCCTTTCTGATTGGAAATCCATTGCAACTCTTAAATATTTTACCCGAAGCTAAGGATTATTTTCTCCTTTCCAAATATGAGGGAGGGATTGGTCTAATTCTCAAAGCTACAGCAGTTTCTCTTGTATACATCCCAGTGCAGATAGATCTGTCCATACTCAGACAAGGCCAGTTTAGACAAAGAATTTTTTTAGTGCCAGGTGTAGAAGATTCAGATTTCCCCTCACTTAAAATCAATAAAGGTGGAGGCGTTAAATGACAGCTACTTTGAGGCAGAAGATATTTGACTTCATAGATGTGACGCTGACGGTCACAGATTTTCATACGTACATGTAAATAACAATGTTGAAAACGTTATAACATAACATGTATCTGCCACGGTGATTTTCCTAATGAAGAATGTTGAGGTGTAGTTACAGTCTGTTACAGTTTTCAGTCTTCTGTTAGAAAGAGTACATCTTTAAAGGGATCTTACCAATGCCTTTTGACTTATTAAACATTTCTTCTTGAAAGTTTATGAAAAAAACACACACAGAAGTCACTCAGCGACCCCATGGAGTGTAGCCCCCCAGACTCCTCGGTCCATGGGATTTTCCAGGCATGAATACCGGAGTGGGTTGCCGTTTCCTTCTCCAGGGGATCGAACCCGGGTCTCCCGCATTGTAGGCAGACGCTTTACCGTCTGAGCCACCAGGGAAGCCGCTATTAATAACTGATTAATAGTATAGTAACCAGAAGGCACATATTACATTTTCTGAGAACCCGAGGAAAAAATATGTTAGTTAAACAACATTCAAGGTTATACTAGTCCACTGGAAATATCTATATGTTAAACAAGAATTCCAGGATTCATGACCTATAAAACTATAAACCTGTAAACATTTTTACCTAAAACAACAAAGCTCAGCATTCACATTTATCATTGTGTTTATATATCAAGACATAGAATGACATAAATAATGTTAGCAGGGGAAAGGAGAAAAGTTTTAGACAGGGTGTATTAGTTGCTTATCAACTCACTTTCTACAGAACTTGAATTTCTAGCTTGCAACCACCTCCATGTGTATTACTCATCCACATATTTTGCTCAGTATAGAAGAGCTGCAAAATAAATGTTTACTTTTAGAATAATCTTATTCTGAACTTTTTTCCAATAATTTGTTTACAGTTATTTTCACTCTTCTCTTAATATGTCATACATTTTTAACTAGATAATTTCTTTTTCCAAGGTAAAAAATAACAGTTTTAAAAATCTCTTCTGAATTTTTAAAAATGTTATTGAATGGTTAATAAGGAATATAAATCTCAAGTTGACCTATGACTCCTCATGTATGGTAGTTTAATCACTAAGCTGTGTCCGACTCTTGTGATCCCACGGACTGCCGCCTGCCAGGCTCCTCTGTCCATGGGATTTCCCAGGCAAGAATACTGGAGTGGATTGCAATTTCCTTCTCCAGGGGGTCTTCCCCACCAAAGGTCGATCCCACATCTCCTGCATTGCAGGCGGGTTCTTTACCACTGAGCCACCAGGGAAGCCTTCATGAGAAACTACTAAGTCATTTCTATCTACCATCTTTAGTAACTGAATGTCATACAGAATATGACTAATAAAGTATTCTTTCCACCTTTATGAAGAACACATGAGAGGAAGTCGGTAATTGCTAATTGTTGCTACATGGGAGCAAAAATATTACCAAAGCCAAACCGCATCCACTTTCTCTCTTACAGAATATACTTTCCATTTTTGTTGCTTTAATGTCTTTAAAACAAAATTCAGAAGTCTCTGAAGATTTAATGTGAAATAATGGGGTCAGAAAACTAGTCACATATTTAGCAGAAAAACATTTTAGGTAAATAAAGATACGTGTACATATGCAAAAATACCATGTACCTACCCAAGCACATAACAAACACCCTCCCCTTATGCACATACACATACAGTCCTTTTTCTCATAGTTTTTAATCAAATAAATAATTTTCACAGATGATAAAACCATTAGTGGGAAGAATTTTAAAACACCAACTCCTTAGGGGAAAAATTCCAGTGTTCAAATAACACTAGAATAATGAATTCTATTTGCTTATTTTCTTATCAGGTGGCTAGTGGTAAAGAACTCACCTGCTGACGCAGGAGACATAAGAGATACGGGTTCGATCCTTGGGTTGGGAAGATTCACCTGAAGGAGGGCAAGGCAACCCACTCCAGTATTCTTGCCTGGAGAATCCCATGGACAGAGGAGCCTGGAGGGCTACAGTCCATAGGGTCACTCAGAGTCGGACATGACTGAAGTGATTTAGCACGCACACACGCATTTTTTCAATGAGGTATGGAGGTATAGTGGGAAGATACTTCTAACCTTAGTTTCATCTCCACCTTGATTTGCTAACCAGCCGAAACGCTGTAGTTTTTTTTCCACCAATGAAATAACAACTGGAGTTGCTGCACTGCTTAATTTCAGATTGGTGATCGAGCAAAGGAAGGTTAAAAAAAAAAACCAATGTGGAAGCATCTTGCAAACATACTGCTAATCTTTAGGTTTATTATTAATTAATGATAAAAAGGATCTTAAACCTGGCATAATTGCTTCAACTATTTCAGTAACAATTACTTTTTAGGTTAACTCTGGTAAAACCTTAAAGGTAAGTAGATTACCTACTTCTCTATGAATAAAATGAGAGCCTCTTCTACATATTTTTTTATATTAAGGAAAAAATTAACATCATTATTTTCCTTTTCATGTGTTAATATGGAAGCTGGATTTTTTTTTTCTTTCCAAATCTTCCAGAGAAGACAATCCAGTGATGTAACCTTGCACTTACTATAGTAGCTGCTTTCAAAATTCAAGTTTGTTTAATTTCATATGCAAAGAATCAATATGTATGTTGCAATTCCAGTAAGTCCAACACAAAAATCAGGATCTGTGGCTCATGGGAATTACTCCTCAAATTATAAAATGGTTCTGATCTTGCAAGTGAATTCATTCAGAAAGAGTATTTGAGAGAATACTTTTGGTCATAATTCAGCAATGTATTTGAATTACAGTCCAGATACATTCCAGCAGTGGGCCTTTGGGAAAGCTATTCAGCTTATCCAACCTCAGTTTCTGTTACTATAAGGAAGGGATAATATCCAGATTTTCAGACATGTTATAAAAATCAAATGGCATGTCAATGCATAAAGTACTTAGCAAGGTGCACAGCAAATTAAAACGATCTAAAAAAGAGTATCTATTATGTAGCTCCACTCCAGTACTCTTGCCTGGAAACTCCCATGGATGGAGGAGCCTGGTAGGCTGCAGTCCATGGGGTCGCTAAGAGTCGAACACGACTGAGCAACTTCACTTTCACTTTCCACTTTCATACATTGGAGAAGAAAATGGCAACCCACTCCAGTGTCCTTGCCTGGAGAATCCCAAGGACGGAGGAGCCTGGTAGGCTGCCGTCTATGGCATCGCACAGAGTTGGACACAACTGAAGCGACTTAGCAGCAGCAGCAGCAGCATTATGTAGCTGACTTTATATATTTGTAAATAGATAACAAGGAAAATTTTGGAGGGGCCTCCAAAATCACTGCAGATGGTGACTGCAGCCATGAAATTAAAAGACACTTGCTCTTTGGAAGAAAAGCTAAGACCAACTTAGACAGCATATTCAAAAGCAAAGACATTACTTTGCCAACAAAGGTTCACCTAGTGAAGGCTATGGTTTTTCCTGTGGTCATGTATGGATGTGAGAGTTGGACTGTGAAGAAGGCTGAGCGCTGAAGAATTGATGCTTTGAACTGTGGTGTTGGAGAAGACTCTTGAGAGTCCCTTGGACTGCAAGGAGATCCAACCAGTCCATTCTGAAGGAGATCAGCCCTGGGATTTCTTTGGAAGGAATGATGCTAAAGCTGAAACTCCAGTACTTTGGCCACCTCATGCGAAGAGTTGACTCATTGGAAAAGACTCTGATGCTGGGAGGGATTGGGGGCAGGAGGAAAAGGGGACAACAGAGGATGAGATGGCTGGATGGCATCACCAACTTGATGGACGTGAGTTTGAGTGAACTCCGGGAGATGGTGTTGGACAGGGAGGCCTGGCGTGCTGCGATTCATGGAGTCGCAAAGAGTTGGACACGACTGAGTGACTGAACTGAACTGAACTGAACTGAAAACTCAAGAATCAGAATGGCCGGGAATGAGTTTTAACACAGAAAACACTTTCTTAAATGGCATAAAAAAAGTTGTCCTCTTATATAAAGGACAAAATGAAACTAAATAGCTCTAGCTTTCACCCTCACCTTGATGGATCACCCTGTATACTTTTACTATAGAGAGACAGATGGTACAGAAAGGAATTAGGTTGCATGGAAAATATCCTCCTGGCTCATACAAAGGGAAGACAAGCCCACTATCTCCACTGATGGCATGGATGCGTGAGCACATTCTAGAAGTCTCAAGAAGGCATTGAACATGCCATGTAACTGAACTGGCAGGAAGGAAGGCTTTAGGATCAATTATGCCAAAACCCAAATCACTTTTGACTTTCTTCACAAGCTGAGAAAGAATACTAAAATTATTTACACAAGTTTAATTTGTATACAACTGTTTCATTATTACATAGATTGTCAAATTCTTAATCACAGACTCTTAAGACAATATCACTCACCCTTCCATGCTTTATAGGCCTAATTCTGAGGCTTTTTGTACGTACAGAGGCGTTTGTATGGATACAGAAACACTTTTTTAGAAAAAAGTATTTAGTCCATGCATACTGTCTACAACATTGCAGAAACAAGCTGGTTCTTCCCTAGGAAAAAAACCCAGTCACTATTAAATCCCTGCTTTAAATACACGCCAGAGAAAAGGCATATCAATTTCTTTTCAATCAATAATACAGTATAATATTGTATTTCCATTTCTTGCCTGTGATCTTAATTTTCAATGATCTGATTTAAAAAGCTACAATGACCAAAAAATTGAAATGAAAACTAAAACAAAACAAGAACAGTTAGTTGTGGGATCAAAGGGGAAGCCCCAAAAAGAATTTCTAGGAATAGCTTCGGATGTCAGCTGGAAGAAGAGACTCTACTTCCTGTTTTTGCTTAATCACTTACTCCCCTCTTTACCCTTCCAACCTCATCAAAAATGCAATTGCAGGAAGTGAGAAGTTTCCACATTGTTATCTTCCAAGTTTCGCTGGGGGAAAAAAGTCACACAGATAAAAATCTAAAGGATGTTTTCGTATGTGTTACAGTTGCATACAAGCCACACACTCAGCCCGCTAATACAGCTGTACTGTCAGTCAGTAGAGAAAATAATTATGACAGTTTCCAAGGACAAATCGTAGGTATAAAGTCTGGTTGTAGAATAACTTCCAAGTCACAAAGTCAGAATAAGTTTAGAGTTAAAGCTTAGATATATTATCTAATATAACCCTTTCCTTTTATCGTTTATCAATAGAACAATATGAAGAGGTAAAATGACTTATCTAAGGTTGCATAAACAAGGGGGTGAGAGCTTCAGACAAGCACACTTGACTCTGATAACTGTACTCTTCCCCTTTTGAGAGCAAGTACTTATAAACAAAGAAGGTACCAGTATTTCATTAAAGAATAGCAAGTATGATAAAACAGTGGGTAAAAAACAAAGCTAATCAACAATACCATTTATTAGTATTTTCAAAAATGTTACAACAAAAACCCCTGAAATTGTATTATTATTTTAAAGGAATTTGTGATAACTAATAAAGATATAACTTTCTCTTAAGAATTTTTTTTTCCCCATTACTGTTTTGTATTATTTGAAATTCCAGCATCTACTAATGTGGGGTTAGAAAACAAGCATAGTTGACATCAGAGATCTAATGCAGATCTTCCCCTCTGTCTCATGAACACAGCAGGGTCAAGAGATGTGTTATCCTTCTAGGAGATTTGGTCTCTTCTGCATTTGGAGAAGGCAATGGCACCCCACTCCAGTGCTCTTGCCTGGAAAATCCCATGGATGGAGGAGCCTGGGAGGCTGCAGTCCATGGGGTCGCTAAGAGTCGGACACGACTGAGTGACTTCACTTTCACTTGTCACTTTCATGCATTGGAGAAGGAAATGGCAACCCACTCCAGTGTTCTTGCCTGGAGAATCCCAGGGACGGGGGAGCCTGGTGGGCTGCCGTCTATGGGGTCGCACAGAGTCAGACATAACTGAAGCGACTTAGCAGCAGCAGCAGCAGCAGCAATACCATACAGATGCTTCTTTTGTCCACACTTTGCATACTGCCCTCAGTATACTTCTAAATTTCCTTGACAGCATCACTCGGCCATCACTCAGTCGATCACTCAGCTACTTGAGGAGTACGAGAGAAATTAGGGTGGTTTTGACTGACCTAGTTGATCACAACCTTTCCAGTTGTGAACTGTGCCTTCCTAGTCAATATTCTACTTTTATCTTGACTTGAGGGTCTTCTTTACTCTAAAGGATCTTTTCATCCCTAGAGGGATTCGGTTTCCCCTACTCCCCAATCTTCCTTAAACAAAATATAAAGAAAAAAATAAAAAATAAAAAAATATATATAAAAAGGAATTGGGAAATGGGAGGGGTAGAGGCCACTAAGTTTCAACCTCTCATCTACTGCAGATCTTTAGAAACCTTCAAAACACTCAAAGGCATGTATCATATACTCTTAAGTCTTTCCCTTTCAAGTTAACAATCAGCTCAAGGAAAATTCAATGTAAGATAGACAGGGGATCATGACATTTATACTGTGATTGAAGTTTTCTAACTACATTCTTACATATTAAAACACAGTGAATTTATCTAACTAAACTTTACTACACATAAACAATCCTCTCTTTTTCAAGCACTGAGAAAAGAGGCAATATCTTTTCTTAAATCCAAAGAAAATACAATTTTAAAAGTAATTCAATGATTTAATCACTTAAAATTGTGATTATCTAGGGACTTCCCTGGTGTTCCAATGGTTAAGATCCTGTGCTTATCCCTGGTCTAGGAACTAAGATCCCACATGCTGTGCAGCATAGCCAAAAAGTAAAACAAAAATGAATATGTAAAATCAAATCCCAATTAAAAAAAGAGTGTCTGCAAAAATAATATTATTTTTTCCTAAGATAGATTACCAAACCACCAAGAGTCTGCAATGTTTACATTATGACATTATTTCATCATTTTCTTCAAATAAAAAAACATAAAAATAGACTCACAGACCAATGGAACAGAATTGAGAACCCAGAAATAAACTCTTGCATATATGGTCAACCAGTATTTGACAAGGGAACCAAGAATACTCATTGGGTAAGGGATTAAATAAATGGTGTTGGGAAAAGTAGATAAAACATGCAAAAGAATGAAACTGTACCTTATCTTACAACACGTACAAAAATTAACTCAAAATGGATTAAACTTAAACCTAAGATCTAGAACCGTAAAACTCCTAGATAGTGAAAAAGTTCCCTAATGTTGGTCTCGGCAATGATTTTTTGGATATAATACCAAAAGCAAAAATTAATAAGTGGGACTACATCAAACTGGGATTCCCTGGTGGCTCAGACGGTAAAGAGTCTGCCTGCAATGAGGGAGACTCGAGTTCGATCCCCGGGTCGGGAAGATTCCCCTGGAGAAGGAAATGGCAACCCACTCCAGTACTCTTTACTAGAAAATTCCATGGATGGAAGGAGCCTGGTGGGCTACAGTCCATGGGGTCGCAAAGAGTCAGACACGACTGAGCGACTTCACTTTCACTTTCACATCAAACTGGAAAGCTAATACACAGCAAAAGAAACTATCCACCAAAAAAAAAATCTTTGATAGGGAGAAAATACTTGCAAACCATATACTTAGTAAGAAATCAATATCCAAAATACTTAAAGGACTCATACAATGTCGTGAGTTGTATGACATTTTTCCAAAGAAGACATACAGATAGCCAACAGGTACATGAAAAGATACTCAAGATCACTAGTCATCAGAGAAATCCAAACCAAAACCACAAAGAGATATCACCTTACACTTTGCTATCATCAAAAAGGCAACAGATAACAAGCATTGGTGATGATGTAGAGAAAAGGGAACCCATGTGTACTGTTGGTAGGAATATAAATTGGTACTACAGACACTGTAGCAAATGGTAAGGTTCCACAAAAAAGTTGAAAAATAGAAAATCCTTCTGGATATATATCTAAAGGAAATGAAAATAAGATATCAAAGAGATATGTGCACTTCCATATTTATTGCAGCATTAATCACAATAGCCATACTAAGTGTCCATTTATGAATGAATGTGCTTAGCTGCTCAGTCATGCCCAATTCTTTGTGACCCCATGAACTGGAGCCCGCCAGGATCTTCTGTCTATAGAATTTTCCGGCAAGAATAGTAGACTGGGTTGCCATTTCGTACTCCATATGAATGAATGGATAAAGAACATGTGAGCTTGAAATACATACAATGGAATACTACTCGGTCACGAGAAAGAAGAAAATCCTGCAATTTGCAACAACATGGATGGTCCTTGAAGGCATTAGGCTAAGTGAAATAAGTCACATGGTCAAAGAAAGGCAGATACATGCGGTAATACTTATAATGTGAAATCTAAAAAAACAGAACTCAAAGAAACAGAATATAAGGTGGTTACCAGGGGATGGTGGATAGAGAAGATACTGGTCAAAGGGTACAAATTTCCAGTTAGAAGCTTTAGAATTTCTGGGGGTCTAATGTACAGCATTACAATTATAGAAATTATAATGCATTACATACTTGAAAATTGCTAAGAAAGCAAATCCTAAGTGTTCTCACCATACAAAAGTAATGGTAATTATGTGGACATTACTGTGGCAATCGTTTTGAAATATTAAGGGTACAAATCAACACACTGGACATCTTAAAGTTACAAAATGCTGTATGTCAATTATATCTCAATAAGGCTGGGGGGGAAAAAGGACTAGTGTATATACAAGGTCTGCTTAAGATACCTCTTTGAATGAGAAGAGTGTGGGATAGTTTAGAGGAAAGTAAAACAATGACAACACTAAAGTAGATCTGAGCATACAGAGCATTCACAACAGTGTTCTTAATGGAATGAGCTAGATCCGTCCTGTTCTTTTAGGTAATAGAGCATAATCATAGAGTCAGGACACCACACTCAGACAGACTATCCTGGCTTCCTTGCAACCTTGACCAAAGTTACTTAATATCTCTATGCCTTAGTTTTCTCACTATACAATAGAGATAAATAATGTTACCTGCCTTGCTGGGTGGTTAGAATGAAATAACATGTTGCAGTGTCTGACCCGATAAATGTGGAGCTATTGTTACTTAAGAGAATGTCTAGGGTTTCAGGCAAAATATCAAAGACTTGGTGAATAAACACACAGACATATACAAAAGATAATACATAACCCATTCAAGCCAATCTAGATTCTATTCACATAGGAATATAAATTATTATAGATTTCAAATTATAAGTATTTATAAATGATTATTTTGCTAGTCTCAAACTGTATTTCTTTAATAAATAAAAATTTGGTCATTGGGCTAAGTATTAATGGAAACTATGACTGCTTTCTGTTACAGCCTTAGCAGCAGTTAACTCATTTAGTTTTCTTCCCTTTACCATGTCTAACTTGCTGCTGCTAAGTCGCTTCAGTCGTGTCCAACTCTGTGCAACCCCATAGACGGCAGCCCACCAGGCTCCCCTGTCCCTGGGATTCTCCAGGCAAGAACACTGGAGTGGGTTGCCATTTCCTTCTCTAATGCATGAAAGTGAAAAGTGAAAGGAAGTCACTCAGTCGTGTCCGATTCTTCGAGACCCCATGGACTGCAGCCCACCAGGCTCCTCCGCCCATGGGATTTTCCAGGCAAGAGTACTGGAGTGGGTTGCCATTGCCTTCTCCTTAGAAACCTTCAATACAGTAGCTGCTAAATGTCTTGCCTATGGCAGGTACTCAACAAAGCTGAACTGAACTGATTTTCAGGCAGCCCACTAGAACAGTGCTGTTTGAAATTTCTTTTACAGAGACAAAGCATTCAATTTTACACTTTAAAGCCCAATACCATGATGGTAAAGAACATGGGTCTTGAAGACATAAAGACCTACATGTGAATCCTGACTTGGTGCAAAGGACCAAAAGCAAGTTAATCTTTCTAAGCTTCTCTGTTTATGAAATTGGGATATTAAGGAAAGGGATGTGCTTATTACAGTGTGTGGCACAAGGAAAACATTCACTTAACACGTGATTTATACCAAAGTTCAGATGCAGCAGCTTGGGAAAGTTCAGTGCATTTGGACTTTTGGAAAGGGCTTCAAATTTTGGTGTTGAAGCCAACACACATTGTTCTCTCTTATGAATGGAAAACATTTCACTACCAGCCCTAAAGACTCCATAGCAACTTACACATTTTTAATCATATATAGGTCTTTTCTTCTGTTATAAACTAAACTGCATTTAACACATAAAACTTTCATATTGAAAGCACTTTACAAGTAACCAGAAATTTTTTGAGAGAACATAAAAATTATAGAAAATAAGTGTACTTGTAAAAATGCATTTAAAATTTATGTAATAATTAAAATGAAGATCTATTTACTTTGAGTAAAACTGCAATGTTCCTAAATGAACTGACTTTGTATTCTGCTGTGACCTTAACTTGGGTGATGCATCTCTGTTCTGTGATGTGATAGTTTCCCAAAGAAAATAAATATTCTAAGAGAAAATATTAAATTATTTGAAAATTCATATATCATGTTCATATAATATATAATATATTCATATATCAGAGCAATTTGGTATCCTGGTATCTTATTAAGGAAGGTAGGTAAAATACAGTGAGCTATGGAAATTTTATGAAGTGATTATAAAGTAAAAAACAGCAAGTCACCAAATGATAATTCTTAAATAATTATTAATAAAAATACAGTTTAGGAATCTATTTAGAAGTATATCTCAGCATTCTATGTAAAAGCATGAGTAATCATAATTTTCAAAATAATCATATTTTCAACCTTAATTTTTCTTCACTGGTAAGAAACTAAAATGACAAGAAAATGTATTATGACAGATTCTTTCTTCCTTTATCTTTTGATTAAAATTATGAATCTTCAAATCCTCTTCCACTGTATATATTCTTATAGGAACAACATCAGAGGAACTTTTTAAATCAGCTATAGCCAATGCTAGCTTCTACAACCAATTATAATATAGAATTTTATAATCAGCATTTCATAATAGGTCTGTATTGCCATTGGCTGAATAAAATGTCAGAATTTTAAACTTTCATTTTAATTAATGAAAATGTCAAGAAATCTTCAACAATTCTCTTTACTTAAAGCTTCAGCCTTGGAAGATAAAATGAGTTAAATGTTTCATCCAGTAATTTATGTGATTAGAAAACTGAAAGTTTTACTGGTAATATTTCTGACTTACATTCCAATATCTTTAACAATTTAATGATAGGAAAGAAAACACTTCTATTACTATACTTAGAGAAAAAGAAAAGTGTAAAAGAAATGTGAAGTGGAAAATTTTACAACATTTATTTTCTGATTTATTTTCAAGTTTGCAATTAAGTTTAACCAAATAGAAAAGTTAGAAAAGTAAAGACTTTAAAAGGTTTAAGTTAAACCAAACAGAAATTTTAAAAAAATCACTAACCCAAAGCATGCACTGTTCCTCTATGCCTGCTGGAGCTCTTGCTTGTTTTAACCACACGGACAGCACTTTCTTTGAACTGCAGCTCACAAAAATTTTCAAGAAATTTTGCTATTTCTTCTGTAACAGTATCCAGGTAAGTTTCTTTAATGAATTTCACTGTTGAGGATGAAGCTAAAATTTCATGCAGTGTGTTAAAATCCTCTTTTATCATTGAGTATAACTTAAGCATTGTATCTTGGTATCTATCAGCCATTATGTCTAAATTTGATTCTCTGCTAAAAGAAGGAAAACAGTTCTGCAGAAGTTTGGTCAACAGTTTATTCTGTATGCTTTGGTACTTGCTTGTAACTTCTGATTCTGGATAAAGAAATAAGAGTTGCTGTATGCACTGATTTTTCAACAAAATTTTTTGCTGTGAATTGTTTATTTCATTGTGGCTTTGTAATTTGTTCACTAAGAAGCGTCGAAGATGTAGTCTTATATCATCCCACACAGACTTTACATCCATTGAGGAATGATCTTCAACAGAGTGAAGAGAAGTCCTAGAGAGGAAATGAAAAGATGCTCCACTTACAGTGGATGGGAATGAAACACTGCTCTGGCAGGAGAGGTCCCAAAGTAAATTCAACACCATTTCTTCTTGATTTTGTTCATTCTTCAACAAATCTCGCTAATAAAAGTAAATCATAATGTTAGAAATGTGATTATAAGAATAGAAGGAGAAAATGATTTCTACAGTTACACAGAATTTCATAATTCATTTCAATTCAAGAATCAATACTATAATTTAAAAAAAATTTTTTTTTGCCTTTGAAATTTAATCAGTTCAGACATTTTAGAATATTAGCTTTGTGGTCTGTTAAGTTTTGTAAAGCCCAGATGATGAGCGAATTTTTCAATTAGATTTCTAGACACACAGTTTTTTCTTCATTGTTATCCATTCCTGATATAACCTGAGCTGTATGGAAGCATTAGCTTAAAAATTCTAAATAAAAATCTATAGTAAAATATCAACTGAAATGTACCCCTAAGACAAAATAAATTTAAGATGACACCCCTAATTAATACCTAGTAGATAATTTTCATGCCTGAATGAGTATACTTATTATTCTAAAACCCCAAATGAACATAGAGAATGGAGACCTTTAAACAAAGTATTATGCCTAGGGCTTACTAATAGCTGCCATCCTGAGAAATATAGTTTAATACATTGGAAGATTTTAACTTTCATTTAAATTTCTTTTTGAGTCACGTTAAGAAAGGTTTTACTTTGGAAATTAGACTGAGAATATTTCAGTTCTCTCCAAAGAAATAACTAACTCAAAATGAGAAAAAAATACTCACAATTGTTCTTCAAAAGATATGAATTTTTTTTTTTTTTACACTTTCTGTGTTAACTGACAGAAACAACTATAGGTGCAATTAAGAATAGAAAAGGAGCAAAAAAATTACTTTCTTTTTGGACTTTGAATTAAATGCACAAATTCTCTTTACATGCTGACTCTCCTGATGTCTATTTCAGGTCATACAGACATTAGCTTATATTCTCTAAGTAGCAACAAGCTGCTTTTTTTTTTTTTTTAATGGAAGCAAGGTTCAAGCGGTCTAAAATCAGTCCAGCTTTGAAATTTCTTATTGACAAAGGTAACACAGGTATTATTTGTGACTCAGAATCATGAACAACTCTGAGACATATTCTAGGGCAATCTCTCAGTGATTCTAAGCACTGTGATGTCTAATTTGATGTTCTATCTGCAATAAATAATAATACTTAATATCCGTATAGCAGTTTATTATATAAAAAGTACTCTTCTCTAGAGTCTCTGACTTATTCATAAGGAAAACTCTGTGATGCAGATACTTAAGACCCCAATTTACAGAGAAGAATGCTAAAGTGCAGCACATTTAAGTTACTTTCCAAATGTCACACACAATAGAGCACAGAACCAAGAATGGACGCCTGGTTCCATTCCCCTCATCCGCGTTCTTTCCATCCACATTCTAGAGAACCAAACAGTAAATTGACTTTTCTGAAGCTCCGCTTTCTCTCTTTCTTCTATTTAGTTCTTTTTGATACTTTCTGGAAAATAAATGTCCTTAGACAGGAGTCCAGAACACCAGCATTATGGTAAATTCTGTAGAGAAAAACTGGTCTTATTAGTGCCTCAACTGTGGGTTTCTTTAAATCAGTCAATTACTGTAAATACTTGATCAAGCAAACATTTAAAGAATAATAGATTACAGAGGTTTAAAACATGTGTTAGGTATTGATTGCTCAAATTTTGAAAATGACTTTATAGAATAGCCATAATGAGAACCTCTGTTCCTTGTTTAAATAGTTAGATAATTAATAAAAAAAAAAAAAAACACTTTATGGGGAAAAAAATTGAGGTATGAAAAAATACTGTCAAGATTGACACTTTCCGCATGTAAAAATTTGATAAGGTCGTTTTAATCTGGATCTGTTTTAATAATGTGGTTCTGTTCTCAAAATAACATGATCAATTATGTTAAAAAACAAAAAAAAACCCTAGGTCTGGAAGGGGCCTAGCAGTCTAATGAATTTGAGCAAAAACTAAGGCGGCCTTTGCCCTGCAGTGAATAGAGAATGACTTATGTGTGACAGATTAAAAGATAATTAAAAGCTTTTGCTTTTAATTAAATGAGAAAGCATTATTACATCAATATTAATGAAATTCACTACACATGGCTCTTAATAGAAATTAAAGGAATAACTATATCCATATTTATTCTTCAAGGCTCCACCTTCAAGAGATAATGGGTGAGAGGATTTTCTTAAAAGAATAAGCCTTCAGGGCACATAATCTTCCTTTCTCTTCCTTTTATTACCCTGTAAACATTAAAGAGACATCTGCAAAAATAATAACAGCCAAAAATTATTTTCATCTGATTCTGTCATCCTAAGCCATCTACAACCTCAAGATATTTTCCACATCTGCCTGAGTCAAGGTTTGATGTTTAGACAGAAACAGTGCCTTTTTTTCCCCCCTAAATTAAATTAAAACCATAGCTACAGAAATCCTGCTTTCTGACAATTGTGCTATTTCCCTAGGAAACTGATTTTGCAAGCTAGCTGCCTTTGTAGATATAGGTAAAATAAAATAAGTATTCTTACTGAAGGCTATAAAAACCTCTCTAACATAGAGAGTGGTCAGTATCCAAGAGTGACCAATGTAATAATATTCCATCAATTAACAGTGGTCTTGTAGAAATCGCTGCCTTGATTGAAAAGAATTAGATATGCCTGCAGGTTGGGAATGAATGGAGTGGTGGACAAGGCTCCTTAACAGATACAATCAATGCTGATCTTATTGTGCTTAATAATGAGCCCAGGAAAATGAGTAGTTTTGAAGTGACACAAAATGTAATAAATATCAAATTTTCTGATGGACAATTGCGGTACATTTCAATACATTTTGTGGTGCTGATATGGCAAATATCATACCACAAGTCACCCAGGAATTATAATGCCTAATGCCCACTTATATAAACTTTACTTTATGATAAAAATCGCAGTAGAAAATAAAAACACATAGCTCACTGGATTCCACTGCAGACAGAGAAGTAAAACAAAACACAAACCCCAGATATGACAGGCTAATATGGTCAATGAAATAAATATTCATATATGGAAACTGGATGAAATGTAGTTCAGGTTCCCCCACCCCACTCCACCATTAAAGCAAAGATTATACATATTTTTACCAGTATTTTGAGAAATTTTATCAAATCTCCATGGGGAATGGACGGTGATTTGGATGAATTATAATTATTTAGCCATTCAAAACAGTCAGTCGTCGTTCGCAGCTGTACATCTGGACACTGTTTGTTAACTTCAGACTGTATTTCTTTAATGCAGTGTTCTATGCTATATAAAAGAAAAGAAAAAAACTATTTTGGTAGGAAGTGGGTATGGAGCTGTCACATATCACAGGGCCCTAAAATGCTTATATGCAGTACCTGGTGACACACAATTTCCAAAATTATAAAACACCCATATAATATAAAAACAGTAACAGGAAAACTGTATATTTTCATTAATAATTGAAAACTGGAAGTTCAAGTTTTCTGGCAGTTTCATTTCAAATGCAATAGAGGAAACATATCTAGCTACTAAAAGATTAATTAGAAATTCATCTGTGTTAAATAAAATTTCAAGCATATTTGCAATGAAATAATGATCCTTTTGGTAGGCAATGGATGGAAGACAGAGATAAAACACTCTTGATGACCGAAATCAGAAACATATATTGACTAAATTATGGAAAACCTCAACCAATCCAAATTAAGAAATCACAAAACAGTTACAAACAAGTTACAATTTAGTTATAAAAGATATATGCTGTATATACAGTTACTACAGCTAAGTATCTTTTCCTGCCACTACACTCTACTCCAAAAAAAAAAAAACACCAAAAAATCCAAAATACAGTAAAGATTGCATGTTAAAAAAATAAGACTGGAAGAAAATGAAACAAACGTTTAATAACAATTATCTTTGAGTGATGAAAATTTGGTGTTTTTAATTTTACTTTTCTGTATTTTCTAAAATTCTTGAAAGCATAAGATGAAACTCTTCATTTACAAGTGAATACATAAAGGAAGAGAGAAAACATGCCCAATTGCATCTACCAATACACACATGTTTTAAAAATTCCATTAGAAGTATCTTCAGCTCTGAAACTAAAAAGATGTAATATGTTATTTTAATTTTCATTTACAAATGTGCATTAATTATTATAAATCTTTGTGATGACCTTAGCATAATGTCATTTGTGGAGTCACATGTATATGACATATTACTACCACCTGATGGCAGCATATCTAAACTGCAAGAAAGCTTATAAACAGCAAAGTTATTTTGAAGCTGAATCCCTTCACCTCAAACAGTTATGCATTTGCTTCTTAATAGTATAAAGAAACATCTGTTACCAAAAAAGTTGCTACTGTTTTGAAAATATCACTATTGTTCATTATCAACATGTGATAGAAACACTTAGGCTTTGGAAACCAAGCTCTGATAATTAAAATCGATATCATATGAAATTCTTTTCTTCAAAATGTACAAGGTATTGCTTGCATATAAAACATAAACTAAAATTCTAAGGAAAGCTTTTCAGGAGACTTCTGAGCATGAGTGAATTCAAACCGAACTACTCTGAAACAAATACATTCTGAGAATCAAAAGCCTTTTCATGAAAACAAAGAACTTACAAGAAAAACAATAGCTCCTTAGGCCACAGGCCATTCAGTTTTCTGATGAGACAGGCTTATTCAGGAATACCAGTTCCAAGTCTGGCACAAGATTGGCATATATTTTCTACATTTACGTATGCACCTCTGTGAACTGAGAAACACGATGCCCGAAGCTCACACCTTGACTCCAGGGACTGGTTATCAAAGGTTTTTTATGATAGCATCCTCCTGTGTCTCATTCAGTGAAACCTAATAGATTGCAGCAATGTGAACTGGACAGGCTCTGCTGCTAGTCTACCTAAATCTATTTCAATCAAGATTCAGCTTTTAGGCTAATTTCTAACATCTGAATCTGGGTAGAGGCCAATAACTACAACTTTATAAATAGAGTAAAGCCTTCAGAGAGCTAGATTTCAGCAATTTGTTCAAACACTGATAAAGGGATTGAGCAGTTGCATTTCAGAGGACCTCCCTCACTGATAAAACTGAAGACAGTTTGAGCTGGCTTTTAAAATCATTTGCCACAAATTTTAAGGTGATAGAATTCATCTCTACCTCATTTTGTTTTTAGTTGGCTGTATATCATATCTGTACCTGATTTTGTTTTTAGTTAGCTGTATAACGTGTCATTCTGCCATTCACCACTGTCTGTACATCTTGCTGAACTCTTGATATTTATCACCTAATTATTATACAAATGAGTATTTTCAAAATTTAAGATGAATGTCAGTTTGTAATGTAACTTGTCAATTTTTTTCTTCTTGAATGTCAAAAATAATTTTAAATTCATTTTCAACATCTAAAAGATAACATTATTTTTCATATATGTGCAGTAATATTGCTGATAGAGATGGTAATCTTGGGTGGGATGAGGTCTATATATCGATAGACTTAAATGACGCAAGATCTTCATATAGTTTTTCAGAAATAACATGAAACTTGTCTTCATTTTGGTTTAAGCTGGTTTTAGAAAAGGCAGAGGAACCAGAGATCAAATTGCCAACATCCGCTGGATCATCAAAAAAGCAAGAGAGTTCCAAAAAAACATCTATTTCTGCTTTATTGACTATGACAAAGCCTTGACTGTGTGGATCACCACAAACTGTGGAAAATTCTGAAAGAGATGGGAATACCAGACCACCTGACCCTGCCTCTTGAGAAATTTGTATGCAGGTCAGAAAGCAACAGTTAGAAGTGGACATGGAACAACAGACTGGTTCCAAATAGGAAAAGGAGTACGTCAAGGCTGTACACTGTAACCCTGATTATTTAACTTACATGCAGAATACATCATGAGAAACACTGGGCTGGATGAAGCACAAGCTGGAATCAAGATTGACAGGAGAAGTATCAATAACCTCGGATATGCAGATGATACCACCCTTATGGTAGAAAGTGAAGAAGAACTAAAAAGCCTCTTGATGAAAGTGAAAGAGGAGAGTGAAAAAGTTGGCTTAAAGCTCAACATTCAGAAAACTAAGATCATGGCATCTGGTCCCATCACTTCATGGCAAATAGATGGGGAAACAGTTGCTGACTTTGTTTTTTAAGGCTCCAAAATTACTGCAGATGGTGACTGCAGCCATTAAATTAAAAGACACTTACTCCTTGGAAGGAAAGTTATGACCAACCTAGACAGCATATTAAAAGGCAGAGACATTCTTTTGTCAACAAAGATCCATCTAGTCAAGGCTATGGTTTTTCATGTATGAATGTGACTATAAAGGAAGCTGAGCACTGAAGAATTGATGCTTTTGAACTGTGGTGTTGGAGAAGACTCTTGAGAGTCCCTTGGACTACAAGGAGATCCAGCCAGTCCATCCTAGAGGAGATCCGTCCTGAGTGTTCACTGGAAGAACTGAAGCTGAAGGTGAAGCTCCAGTACTTTGGCCACCTGATGCAAAGAGCTGACTCATTGGAAAAGAACCTGATGCTGGGAAAGATTGAAGGCAGAAGGAGAAGGGGACAACAGAGGATGAGATGGCTGGATGGCATCACCGACTGGATGGACATGAGTTTGAGTGAACTCCGGGAGTTGGTGATAGACAGGGAGGCCTGGCGTGCTGTGGTCCATGGGGTCGCAAAGAGCCGGACACGACTGAGCAACTGAACCGAACTGAGCTGAAGTTGTTTTCTGCTTCAGTTCAGTTCAGTCGCTCAGTCGAATCCGACTCTTTTCGACCCCATGAATTGCAGCACGCCAGGCCTCCCTGTCCATCACCAACTCCCGGGGTTCACTCAAACTCATGTCCATCCAGTCGGTGATGCCATCCAGCCATCTCATCCTCTGTTGTCCCCTTCTCCTCCTGCCCCCAATTCCTCCCAGCATCAAAGTCTTCTCCAATGAGTCAACTCTTTGCATGAGGTGGCCAAAGTACTGGAGTTTCAGTTTTAGCATCATTCCTTCCAAAGAAATCCCAGGGCTGATCTCCTTCAGAATGGACTGGTTGGATCTCCTTGCAGTCCAAGGGACTCTCAAGAGTCTTCTCCAACACCACAGTTCAAAAGCATCAATTCTTCAGCGCTCAGCTTTCTTCACAGTCCAACTCTCACATCCATACATGACTACTGGAAAAACCATAGCCTTGACGACACAGACCTTTGTTGGTAAAGTAATGTTTCTGGTTTTGAATATGCTATCTAGGTTGGTCATAACTTTCCTTCCAAGGAGTAAGCGTCTTTCAATTTCATGGCTGCAGTCACCATCTGCAGTGATTTTGGAGCAAAAAAAATAGTCTGACACTGTTTCCACTTTTTTCCCCATCTATTTGCCATGAAGTAATGGGACCAGATGCCATGATTTTCGTTTTCTGAATGTTGAGCTTTAAGCCAACTTTTTCACTCTCCTCTTTCACTTTCATCAAGAGGCTTTTTACTTCCTCTTCACTTTCTGCCATAAGGGTGGTGTCATCTGCATATCTGAGGTTTTTGATATTTCTCCCGGCAATCTTGATTCCAGCTTATGCTTCATCCAGCCCAGTGCTTCTCATGATGTACTCTGCATGTAAGTTAAATAAGCAGGGTGACAATATACAGCCTTGACGTACTCCTGTTCCTATTTGGAACCAGTCTGTTGTTCCATGTCCAGTTCTAACTGTTGCTTCCTCACCTGCATATAGGTTTCTCAAGAGGCAGGTCAGGTGGTCTGGTATTCCCATCTCTTTCAGAATTTTCCACAGTTTATGGTGATCCACATAGTCAAAGTCTTTGGCATAGTCAATAAAGCAGAAATAGATGTTTTTCTGGAACTCTCTTGCTTTTTCCATGATCCAGCGGATGTTGGCAATTTGATCTCTGGTTCCTCTGCCTTTTCTAAAACCAGCTTTAAGTTGTTTCTAATTGTCTTTAGAAACAAGGTCAGTTGTAAAATTATTACCAAGGTAATTCAGCAAATAGAAATCCAATTAACACATTTATTGACCAAAAATGTCAGAAGTCTAATGTTGATGTAGAATGTCTGCCCTAAATAGTTTAAATTCCCAAATGTACACCATTAGCTGGTTTAGCAAGGACTTTCTAAAGGGATATTCCTAACTTTATTTGTAATATTAAAACCACTGAAAATATTCTAAATGCCCACCAGTAGAGAGAATGGTTAAATAATTACATTTATCCCATGAAACACAGTCATGAAAATGAACTAGAAATACATGGATTAATTTGATAATGATAATACATTATCAACATGGATGAATCTAACAAAAGTAATGTTATGGAAAAAAAGGTACAAATGAATATGAACCATGTAATAGCTTGAAAGCAAGCCATATGATCAAAACACAGTATTCAGGATTATAATCATACATAGTAAAAGTATACAGAAATGTGCTAGAAAACAGAGCACAATGTATCAAAATGTTGAATCACTGTGTGGTACACCTGAAACAAATATAGAATTTTAAATCAACTCTACTTTAATACTAAATACATACTTACATACATACATTTTAAAAGAAAAAAGAAATGTGCTGGAATGATCAATATCACCAAATGCAGGGTGGGGATGGGAGTGGGGTGAGACTAGTGAGGTGCACACAGTGAGTTTCAGCTGCAGAGGTAACGTTTTATTCCTCATACTACATCATGAGCACGTGAATGTTTATCACAGTATTCTCTATGCCTCTTCATATGTCTCAACACTTCCTAATAAATCTGAACCCCAAAGTGCTTTAATTATAATGACTCTGAATTATCCAAGTTAATGATGTGTGCAAGCGGATGCATTACTGAGTGGCTGTGTGTAAATCAATTTATAAACCATTTCTAAGATGCAACATACAGCATGCTTTTTTTAAAGGATATAATTTTCTCATTCAACATTCAATCCTAGGTTCCTTGAGTGGGAAAATTACTTGTTGAATGAAAGCATATCTGATAAACATTAACTGAATCCTGAATATGCGGCAGGTACTGTGATTATGCTAAGGACCTAAACATGAATAAGACATGGTCCCATCCCTAAAGGAATTCTTTCTAGTGAGAGAGATAGGCCTGTAAACGAAGAACTACACTCAGTAAGACTTGATAAGAGGTGTGTGTACGAAGCGCTGAGTCAGGGGGAGTACACAGGAGGTAGTCACTCAGTGTGCCTCTGGGAGGTGCAGAAAAGGCTTCTTCCTATAGAAAAGGAGATTATACGCGAGGATATTGATGCTCTAAGAAAACTAACCAGATCACTGTGCTTAGAAGTCCCTGATACCTGACCCCAGAGAATTCAGTGCTGGTCATCTAATCTCATGGCTGGGTCACTTTAAAACTCTGTTTATTTGGACAATAAAAAAACATAAAGTTACTATTTTATTTTATTTTTTTTTTGGTCACAACCATGTTTACACATGTAGGCATGTGTGTATGTATATATGCACTATTTTACTCCAAAAGGATAAAGATGTCCTGTGATAGGCATCACTAAACAACAACTGCACAAGAGCTGATTAACACTGGGGGTGGTGCGGTTGAGGACAGGGAGAGGAACTGAGGAAAAGAGAACAATTATAATCGTGGTGCTTAAGCTTACTGTAAAAACTCTTTCAGGATTTAAAACTCTTAGTCGTTATTATTCAGTCGCACAAAAAAGTTCAAAGGGGAAAAAAAATATGTTCTACCAGTAAAAATTATTAGAACTTCTTCAATGTAAAGGTTTTAGAGGACATAAAGGTGTGCTTTCATAGAAGGGTGAGAGTTTTTATTTTTTAGAGCAGGGTAGAGGTGCCATGGCAGAGATTCAAGACTGCATCTACAATATGGAAAATGGAAACATTAAAAAGCTTTTTTAAGCTTTTACATGTTTGTTGCTCTTGTTTATACTTTTTACCAACATAAGTTCAGTCTAAGGAAAAGGTTTTTTCAATACTGTGATATATTTAAAAACACCAAGAACTAGTTGTGAAGTAAATAAGAGTTTTCTGCCTTTTAGATAAACCTAGCTCATCTAAGGAGATTAATAAAATTCCTTGGAATTAACAGGTAATTAATAGGGAAGAGACTGATAAACCATAAGTCAGCCACGAAATGAAAACTTACTTTCTTGAGACAAAGATGTTTTTCAAGCGTATTTCTTAAAAGGCTGTGAAAAGAATTTATAAGACGACTATTTCAATGAAATGTAGCAAATTTATATATTTTTGCTAAACTATTTTCTGTTTCAGTTATTTCAAAAGTTTTAACTGTACTCTCAGGGAAAAAAACATCCTTGACCCCAAATCCTATTAACAACACTCTCCTTAAATCTTCTCAAATGAATCTTCCCCTTTCCATTCCTATTGTGAAAGAAGGGGCTCAGGATCTTATCATCTCTCATCTGAACTATACAAATAGCCTCCCAAGAGTCCCATCTATTGTCAATCCACCTTTTGTTCAGAGTTATTCTCACCAGTCCTCACCACAAACGTTTACAGACGCTTTAAAATGTCCAGATTGCTTCAGGAAAGTTCAGACCAATGTAGGGCAAGTGCCCATCTAAAAAATCTAAAGCACTTCCAAAAGAGTCAACCAATTGTGAAATACCCCCCAACTTCCATTCAATGGTGGGGTAGTCCTGACATTGCTGGAGTGAGCCTGGCATCATATACCAAGGTACAGTTTCACTTTTAAAATTACATATGACTTGGGATCCCTTTCCATAATGTAGATAGGAGCTCCATGGAAGTGGCACAGGACTCTGTTAACAATATAAAGAACATTTCCCAGAAATGTTCTACAGCGATATTAGGACATGGCAGTTTAACATCCATGACAAGCAAGAGTAAGTTAATGTGCTATCTTTTTTATCTATGGAGGCTTCCCAGCTTTCATATTTTAGCATAGTTACTAAAGTCAGAATGTGACTTATCCCAGTGAAACCACACAAACTGAAAACTGGAGAAAAAGTGAGAAATTTGCACCAGCATTTACTTTGGGGATGATTCCCTTGGTTCTCTTCCTGAGAAAGAGAAAAAAGAAGAGAGAAGGAGAACGTATATAATAATGAAAATCAGACTATATCAGGAACATATCTAGTTTACATCTTTATCTTCATTGCCCAGATACATGCAATCACTAAGCCAGACAGATCTGACTGCAAGTTACAAACTGAGGGTTTAATTAATACGTATGGCCACACTGAGGAGGCGGGACATTCAGTATACCATTTCATACACTGCTCATGGGAGAGAAGACAGTGGAAGGCTGGCTGAGGAACAATCTTATCACAGCTAATTATACAACGTCTAAGAAGCCATCATATAACCGTTCCTAAGGAAGGAAGGACACATGTATGCATGTGTGTGTGCAGTAACAGCAGAAAGACTACAAATAATGTAAATGCTCATCAAGAGGGAATTGACTTAGTATACGGAGAAAGTTTTTAAAATACATTAAAAAAAATCTAAGTAAAGTACACCCACAAATCCCATCTGTGTAAAAAGGAGAATATATTTTTGGGTGCACACAACTATATATAAAGAACATTTCTGGATAGTTCTACAATAATTCATTAGTGTAAGTTACCTCTGAGGAACAAGATGAGGAGGGTCAAAGGAGTTAGAAAACTTCCTCATCTCTACCCTTCCATACTCACCTTTTCCTTGTATTGGCCTTTCTCTACTGTCTGCAAATCTTCCTGAGTATGTATCATTTTATAATGTAAACTACTTACCGGAAGAGAAAACTAGCACTTGATGATAGCTTCTTGTATCCCATTCCACTCATCTAATGTCACACTAGCTAAAGCAGACACAGTAGATGTCTAACCTCTAGCCTACTTTGTCCCAGGACTTTTTTAGGCAATGAGAATACAGTGCCATAACAGTTAGCCTTTAAAGCAAAAATAAAGGAGAAAACAAGACCAGCTTTCAGGGTCCCCAACTCAACTTCTTTCCAAGTCCCATAAGATGATATTCTTAGTCATAATTCTAGAACAAAGACTGTGATTAGCAAAAGCTGTGGCATTAGTGATCCTTTTAAGACAAGGTGTTTACTTTGCTAAATCCTTGACGAAGCCCTTTCCCAGGGAAAGCTGTTGGGGTTGAGTTAGCTCTTGAGGCATTAGTCATTGGCAGGAGAGAGGGGCCAGCCACACAAGCTACATCTCCTTACCAGGGCCCAGTCTCCTTCTAGCTTTCCCTCCCCCATGCTTGTCCTCATAGCTGAGCTGGCTTCACTGGGCATCTCTGGTTGGCATCTCAGGGCTGGGGGTTACTTCCCCCTCAACCATTAACTCTGACCCTCCCTCCAGAATAGTGCCCTACTATTGCTGGCTCAATCTCCTTATCAGGTCTGCATTTTTACTACAATATTATTCACACCTTTGCCATTAAAACAGCTTATAGACAGGAAGACACTTACTTCCTTTTCCTTATTTCCCATGGAAAGATAATACAATAATACCTCTTACTGGAATATCCTGAATGGTGATTCTTTATTGTCTTAGGCCTGTTTGGCCAAAAGTAAGTAAAGCTAACTCACCTAAAAATAAAGATTATACTTTTAAAACCTGTTGAACACCTAAAATGTATGCATTACCTGAAAGAATCTCTTAATGATAATCTGATAGAGCTACTGATCCCACATTTTACGCTACTTATCTCAGTCTCCTGAAGCAGAGGTCTAATGAGAGTTTTGAGGGCATATAATACAGGACTCTGGAGAAAGAAGTTGGAACCTCCTAGACTTCAAATAATGGAGCTAATGGTGACAGATCATGATGAGAAGAAAATGGTCTAATATGCCACCTCAAATCAGAGAGCATGGTTAAATTTATAGAAACCATCTATCCAGTATTCTGCCACAATATAACGTTAACGCCCTCCCCTACCACTCTGACCCTACCTCTCCTGGATCAAGACCAGTGATATTACCCACAGGAGGACTTCTTGTTCTTTCTTAGATTTAAAAAAAAAAAGAGGATGGTGGAGTAATCCTGCACAGTGCCAGCAAAACTTACATCCTGAGGTACACACAAATACTGTCTATGGCTAAGAAACAGAAAGGCAAACGAAACTCAATGATATATCAACTGAACATTAAGAGGAGAAAAATCATTCATGATGTACTGTAAGCCCAAGAAAACTTCTATGCCTCAATATTGCATTAAGCTAATACTAAGTTTTGTTTAGCTCAAAACAGATTTTAGTGCTACGTGTGGTTTTTAGTTACCGGGGTGAGTCTGTGGACACAGCATTCACAGTATCCCTCTTTGGCGGGATATTTACCTTCCTGCTACCAACGGTGATATGTGTTAGAAGTAAGTGATTCAGTGTCACTGACTTCCACTGTCAGACCTAAGAGTCACCTAGCTCTGACTTGAATGCAAATGAGGATGTAAAAGTGAAAAATGGTCTGGGAGAATGACAGCCTCTCTTGAAGGGCAGGTGAAGGTTCAGTGACCTCTGGGCATTCTAGTCCATTCTGGTGAATCACTGCTTTGGGAAGCAAAAGACCCTGTGGCTCATAAAACCTGATAATATTAAGAAGAGGGAAGGAATTCACACTTAGAATTCAGGGTCACTGCTAGAAACACAACTTTAAAAATTCAAGGGTAAGGAAAAATACCATATTTAAAAATGAATTACTAATGTTTTCTTCTTTAAAAGTATTGGGAAAAGCCATATCATATGGATGTTCATTACTTATTCAGTGTACACCATTGAGAGATAAATAGAACTGTTAGAATACAAAAATGCCAAGGGTAATTCAACTACTGCAATGTAAGTGTGGCATAACTGATTCGTCATGACATACAATTTTCTAAAAGCTATTCTGTTAGGAGGCAATAAATGAGTGCATAAATGATTTACACTCTTCTGAAACATGGTTATTATTCAGTATTTTATTTTTAAAAAATATATACACCCTATACTATTATGTTTATTCTCTAGAGTATAATAAAAACATAATTGAATTTGATGAAAAATAGACTTGATTCTAAATGTAGCACACGGCACATACAGCTCTCCCTTATTTTATCCCCCATGAAGATCAATGGTCACTTGAGGTGGTTTTGCTCTAGGTTTGTTTTAATATATGGGCAATAAAATATTTTTAATTTAAAAATTATATCCTTATACTCCATATTTTCTTTTTAATACTAACATCTGAATTTTGACCTAAATAACTATTTATGACGGCAAAGTACAATATTTTAATCATTGTTTCACTTCTCAATATGATTTCTTATTGACCAGGTAGGACAGGAAATAACTGTAGATGGTTTAGCAAATAAAAAATGAAACCGTCTATGACAAAAGCATCAGAGCTCAGTGACTTGGTTTTTTTCTAATCTCTTATTTTATCTCTTTTTTTTTTTGGCTATACATGCTCTGCGGCAGGTGGGATCTTGGTTCCCTGACCAGGGATGGAACCCATGCCTCCTGAGGTGGAAGTGTAGTCTTAACCACTGGACCACCAGGGAAATCCCTCAGTGATTTGTTCTGATGGAGCCTCAAGGCCATTATGAACAAAGAAAGTCACTTTTTAGAAAATATTTAAATTGTTTTAATATAATCATCTCTCTATATATACATATATATATACATACACCTGAAACTATCACGTTATAAATCAACTCTACTTCAATTAAAAAAATTTTCTTAGCATCAGTTGGTGAAAAAAAAATTCTCTAGAATAAGGATAAGTGACTTGTTAATCTATTTAAGCTCATACTCATTTCATTTATAAATTCCTTTGGGTGAGAAACTGTGTCATACAATATAGACATATATAATATTGAATATATAAATTAAATAAATACATAATTATACTGAAGTTTAACATAGTGATTTTATATTCACATATATAATATAAATTATAATACACATTCTCTGGAGGAGCCTGGTAGGCTGCAGTCCATGGGGTCGCTAAGAGTCGGACACAACTGGGCAACTTCACTTTCACTTTTCACTTTCATGCATTAGAGAAGGAAATGGCAACCCACTCCAGTGTTCTTGCCTGGAGAATCCCAGGGACAGGGGAGCCTGGTGGGCTGCCGTCTATGGGGTCGCACAGAGTCAGACACGACTGAAGCAACTTAGCAGCAGCAGCAGCATAATGTGATTAGGTCACGTATAAATGCTTTTTAAAAAATGATATATTATGCTATTTTTTAAAAAGATATATATATATTTATATGGGTATGTATGTATATACATATAAATTAATGGTAGTTACAAATTAAAAATAAGAAGCTTAATTCTCGCTATTGAAAATAAGGGAAAAGTTTTCCCTCTCCTTCTGTTTCTTATTTACCTTAGAAACTGCAAATGTAAGTACTTTTTCATCTCTCTGAAATGTATCCCTTGGAAGACTAGATAGATCTTTTGTCAGCTTTCTCAGCCAGGACTCTCTTTCTCAAAAAACTGGGAGCCATCCTTTCAAAACACAAACACCAAGGGAGATAACTATCTCCCTGTGCCTGTGAAAAGGAGCAGCCTAATGTCAGTGGGTGCCTTGATTCAATTTGCAAAACGGCTTCTTATCATAAAGACACGAGAAGTTTGCTTCTCCTCAGGATGATGCCAACTAGCTTACACAGGTGCTTTTTACTCATGGTGAAGTTAGGATGAACCGCGTGTGAAGAACTGTGCTATCAATTCTATTTGAAGGCTGGTTAGGAAACAGGAAGGAAGGAGGCAGGGCACAACCATGAAAAGAATGATATAACCATTAAGAAAAACAAGGGACCACAAAAACCTTTTAGAAACTGCTAGGCCCAAGATGGTGGAAGATTCGCCTTCAGTAGACCTTGAGCCTCATTATGTGTTTATTGTAATTTACAAGCATACACTGAAAGATACACCCACGGCACCATGACACTTCCGAGGTGACTGCAGAGACCAAAAGGTGGGTGGTGACCCAATCCTTGGAAATATCTGCCCCTTCCCCAAAATACTTGTAATAATCCTCCCACTCATTAGCCTATGAAATTACCCAGCCCGTAAAAATGAACCACCCCATGTATCAGGGCTGCTCACGCCTTCTGAGAGACCCCACACTCCTATAGAGGGTCTAGCTCTCTAAATAAACCTGCTTTCACTTTGCTACGGCTCACGCTTGAATTCTTTCCTACATGAAGCCAAGGATCCTCACTTGGTGGGCTGTCCCAAGTACTTGGAACTCTCCGGGGACCAGGGACATGACCATCCTCCTGCAACCCATTTTTTCCTACAACAGATATTGTTTCTCCTGAAAATATGTTATTACATATAATGGGTGTACCTGCTGCTGCTGCTGCTAAGTCGCTTCAGTCGTGTCCGACTCTGTGCGACCCCATAGATGGCGGCCCACCAGGCTCCCCTGTCCCTGGGATTCTCCAGGCAAGAACACTGGAGTGGGTTGTCATTTCCTTCTCCAACGCATGAAAGTGAAGAGTGAAAGTGAAGTCGCTCAGTCATGTCCGACTCTTAGCGACCCCATGGAATGCAGCCTACCAGGCTCCTCCGTCCATGGGATTTTCCAGGCAAGAGTACTGGAGTGGGGTGCCATTGCCTTCTCCAAATGGGTGTACCTACTAGACTATATAAAGGGCTGTGATTCCTTTCTGCTTTTTCAGTCTCTTAGCAGATCGCCTGGATGTTTCTGACATTTTGATTTAAAGCCTGTTGAATAACAGAAGAGTTTTCTTTCTCTTCAGCCTTTGTGGAGAGGATTCCCAGAATGAGAGAAGATTTTAATTTTAATTCCTCAGCAATATGATACTTTTTTGCTGTTTATAAAAGAATTTTTGGAGTATAGGCTATCTTTTGAATTTAAGTTATTTATGCCCATTGTTATGGTGAAAAGTAAACTGTATTCTCATATTAAACATGAGGGAAAAACTGCAGGAAAATTTCACTTGCTCGGTTCAGTTTCTTTGACAGTGTATAACTATACTTTAAATTTTTAAAAAGGAAACACTATTCATCATTTGATAATAGACATTTTTACTGTGGTTTGCCTATTTGTAATCTACACTGATAGGGACAGAGCAGGATAGTTACACTGGTAGTGGTGGAAGTCCCAGGAGGGGATTACAGATAGAGAGGAAAACCAAGGGGACTTTGGGAAATCACTGCAGGTTAACAGTTGCTTAAGAAACCTATCAGAATGTTGTACATGAAGCAGGCTTGCTTAACTATAAAACGATAAATAAAAGCACAAGATATGCCCTAGGTCATTAAGTGAAAGAAACAAAAAAGGAGGCCTGCATTCTGCTGGTTGAGCTCAGCAAGATAGAAGATACTTAGGACCAAGGGCAAGAACTTAAAGGAAGGACAACATTCCAAAGTAGGAGACTCTCATGATACAGAAACCTGAGATGATGCAACATATTTTAGGATATGTTACCATCCTTCTGCTGGTTTAACTAATTGCTATGACAGTCAGTTTGACCTCATAGGGTAGAACATTCTCCCGCCTGATACAAAGGTGATGTAAGTCTGATGTTTACTAGAAGAACAAGGGAAAAGGCAGCCTTCTCCCCTCCCCTACTTTTCTTTGATTAAACAAATGTAGCCCATTTAATCCTCAGGGCAGAGCCCCCTTGCCTGCCCGCTTGCATCTCTCACAAGTGTCCTATATTAATAAGCCTACTTTCTTGCCTATCACTTTGCCTCTCACTGAATTCCTTCTGCCCTGAAACAAGTCCAGACACTAGGTGAGTGATTCTAATTAAAAGACCATGAGTTCAAGTCTGAATCTGAGTTACATGGTTTCAACATAAGGAGAATTATTAGAATCTTTGGCCAAAAGGATTGCAGTGAATGAACTGACCTTAGGGTCCACAAACACATATGAAGACAAAGTCCTTTCTATCAGAGAATATGTATTAGTGGAAATTGCTTAGCTGTTCCTGCTTCCCCCAGTGTTTATTTATTTAAGTAATTCATTTATTTTTGGCTGTGCTGGGTATTTGATGCAGAGCATGGGGCTCTTTGTTGCTGCACACAGGCTTTCTCTAGTTGCAGTAAGTGGAAGCTACTCTCTAGTTGAAGTACATGGGCTTCTCGTTGTGGTGACTTCCCTTGGGGAGCACTGGCTCTAGAATACACAGGCTTTAGTAGCTGCAGCTCACAGGCTCTAGAGTATACTGGCTCAGTACTTGTGGTGCACTGGCCTCCCTGCCGCAAGGCATGTTGGGAGTTCCAGTTCCCAGATCAGTGATTGAACCTGTGTCCCCTGCATTGGCAGGCAGGTTGCTAACCAATGGACCACTAGGGAAGTCCCTCCTCCAGCGTTCAGTAACACTAATTTTGGAGTAGGTGACAAAGACTAACCTCACATAGATGGACTGCCTAGCCTCCCAATTAAGTGAGGAGACTTAATACGACAAACATTACATAAAAATAATTTAATGTTCTGCTTTCAGCAGTTCAAGAAATCCATGACCCTACACTATTTTTTGAATATCTAATTTCAAAATTTTAATTTCCGTTCTTATCCATCAAATGATAATGTTTAAACATATTAATGAAAATGCAGGCCATCCATACTGGCAAGCCCTAAGAAATCATGAACAGCATTGCTGTTGTTCAGTCGCTAAGTCGTGTCTGAATTTTTGGGACCCCATGGACTGCAGCACTCCAGGCTTTCCTGTCCTTCACCATCTCCCGGAGTTGGCTCAGATTCACACACCCACACATGACTACTGGAAAAACCACAGCTATGGCTATATGGACCTGAGAGTCCCTTGGACTGCAAGGAAATCCAACCAGTCCATCCTAAAGGAAATCAGTTCTGAATATTCACTGGAAGGACTGATGCTGAAGCTGAAACTCAGATACTTTGGCCAACTGATGCGAAGAATTGATTCATTTGAAAAGACCCTGATGCTGGGAAAGATTGAAGGCAGGAGGAGAAGGGGATGATAGAGGATGAGATGGTTGGATGGCATCACTGACATGATGGACGTGAGTTGAGTAAGCTCTGGGAGTTGGTGATGGACGGGGAGGCCTGGCGTGCTGCAGTCCATGGGGTCGCAAAGAGTCAGACACGACTGAGCGACTGAAAGAACAGAACTGAGGGGAGCAAAACTTGCCACCCTAAAATATGCCTCTTTGGCATATTAAATTATACCAAGCTGTCTGTTTTCTAAGAAACACATAAAGTAAATAATCTGAAAACCAAGTAGGAGTTACCCTTTCATTAGAAACATTCACATTCATATGGAAAAAATCTCCATTTGTAAAGGTATCTCCTTCACTGTACCAGGCAGAGGATAACCAAATCTATCAGTGGAGAAGGCACTGACTTAAGCCTGCACAACAACCTCACCCTTGTTCATGACGTTTTTCCTGGTAACTTTCCATGCTTGATTCTCCCCAACCTCAACAACCTCTTTCATCTTTAGCTGAGAAAAGTATTTAAGATGAGGACTTTGGCCACTTTGGCCATCTACTCAGTTTTTCTGACTCTCTCTCATGAATACAGGCTATTTTACACTTTTGTTTGAGTTTTTCCTGTTCATTTGTCTCACTTCAATTTAATTATTAGACTATGCAAAGAACCTAGAAGGGTAGAGGAAAATTTCTTCCTCCCCAACAACAGTAGTTCAACAAACTTTATCTATTTGAAGGCAGTGCCTGTATTTTTAGCCTTTTTTTTAGCCTTGTTTAAAGTAGTAATCAGATAAGAAAAATCATCTTATATCCTAGAGGGAAGGGTCTAATTAATTTTTTGAGGAAAGTTAATGATAATTAAAACCTAAAATTTTCTTAAGAGCAGGAAACACTAACCGTAGACTAGATAATAAAAGTTTCTTGCAAATGAAACATGAAACCAACTTGTTTTAAAATTAACAATATTTACCTTCTAGCATTTTGTTCTATCTTTTCATCAATGTCACTGAAGATCTGCTTAAACTCCAAGTCTCCAGGAAATGAATTTAACAAACAATGTAGGTCAAAAGAATTGTGGGGATATTCATCTCCCCAATCCATCCTGAGGAAGAAGAATAAAAAATGTCAGTTTCCCCAAAATGAAAGAAAAAAAAACAAACCCTCAAGTTGTGATACTAACCCCAAAATTTTAATTCTGATTTATAGGCAAGATATAGCAGTAGAAGCAGTAGGATTATTATTAATCTAGGTAGACTGTTTTGTTATTTAAATTTCATGAGGTGTGACCCAATTTTTACACCTCTAAGGTTTGAAAACGGAAAAGAAACAGAGGCTGCCTGAGCATCCGCTTCTCATTGTATCCTAGAGCTGCAGAGTATCCTGTGAAGCCTCAGAGACCACTGTGAGCAAGGGTAGATGCTTCGAAAATTTAATTATTAATAAATGCAAGTAATTTCTTCTCATACAATGAAACAGCTAAAGATTTCTTATCGGTTCTTATCCTGCACTTCAGAGAAGTAGTTTTGGAATAAAGCTTTTATTTTTCTTCAGAGAATTTAAGAGAAAAACATTTAACAAAAACATTTCAATATAAAAGTCCATAGCATCACAAGACTTATCATTTGAAACTCAATTAGTTCCCAATACAGAATAACCATGGATATACCATTTTAAAATATCAAAAATCCTCATACACTTGGATTCTCCTATCTTAAAATATTTTGCAGTAAAAGGTTTAATTTTTATTTGAAAACAAATTATATTATAGGTATATAATATGCCATAATTAACATTAATTTGAAATCAGGCAAAAAAAAAAAATCTCCAAAACTATAAGCTAAGTGGTAGATAATGCTATGTCCACCAGAAGTTATGCTTTAGGACAACAAAACCTCAGTATTTCCATATACCAATGAGTTTGATATCTTCCTGTCTTCCTAGTAGCTCAACTATTACCAGAATGTGTGTGCTTGTATGTCCAGTCACTCAGTCATCTCCAACTCTTTGTGACCCTGTGGACTATATTCCACCAAGCTCCTCTGTCCATGGAATTTTCCAGGAAAGAATACTGGAGTGGGTTGCTATCTCCTACTCCTGGGGATCTTCCCAACCCAGGATCAAACCCACATCTCCTGGGTCTCCTGCTTTGGCAGATGGATTCTTTACCACTGAGCCCCCTGAGAAGCCCCCAACAGTCATTTTTACATCCAACAGCCAGTATTACTAACAATGAATTCAGTATTTGTATATTTTAAAATATTTTTAGGTAATTCAATTTTTCAGATGATGAGTTATTCAAAAAGTGTTGCCAAGAAAAGGAAATTCCACTTTTGTAATGGAAAGACTTGAACGGCTGATTAAAGTTCTTGTAGAGAACTCAGACTTGGTAAATATTTTGTTTGTAGTCAGCTTCTCTGTAATAAAACAAGTTATAAATATGCTGTTCAGAGTTGCTCCAATTTGTCAATATTGTAAAGACTCATTACTTCAGATTCCACATAAAACTAAAGAAAATATGTGATGAAGTTAGCTTAAAAATAATAGCAAACTAGTAATATAATTTGCTGTATATCTACTGTACAGATATACTATACTGTATGTCTACTACGTATAAGGGACTTTATTTACACCACCTTCCTTGCTATGCTATGCTGTGCTAAGTCACTTCAGTCGTGTCCGACTCTGTGTGACCCCATGGACTGCAGCCCACCAGGCTCCTCCATCCATGGGATTTTCTAGGCAAGAGTGCTGGAGTGGGGGGGCCATTGCCTTCTCTGTCACCTTCCTTAATCTCCATAATAACTCTAAAAATAGTTATTATCCTCATTTACAGGGAGGGAATCCAAAGAGATCCATGTTACACACCTACCCAGTGATAGCAGGAGGGTTGGAACCCAGACCTGTTTGCTTTTAAAACTTGAGATTGCTGGTCTGTTGAGAAATCAACTGGTTACTACTGCATATAAAACATTGTAGAATATAGAAATGATATTAGTCAAAATGTTAAAATGGTTATCCTTAGACGACTGGATAGACTATGGTTGATTTTTATTTTCTTCTCCCTATTTAGCATTTTCCTTTGTTTTGCAATAAGTAATTATCATTTTATATATAATTAGGAAAATGGTTAAAAAAAATAAGTCTTGCTCTCAGGAGGTATCCAATCTCTTATTTTACATTTCCTGTATGTCTTCATTTGAAATATCTCCCAATCTTAACACTTGTCTCCTGCCATTCATAATTATCATTTCTTTCAAAATCTGATTCAAACCTTACTTAATTGCTCAGTATCTCTTGACTATGACCATTTCATCAAAATTTTTGTATTGTTTTGTTGTATTTGTGCTTACAAATGCTTGTTAAAAGAAAATCTCTTGCTTTGTATGATTTCAGCATTGAATATGTATGCTCTGTCCTTCAGTGAAATCAGCTCTGGAGTAAAACTATAATGTTCTGAAACACATCAATCATTCAAATGAGGTTGGTGACCAGGATTCTGAAGGATTCCCATCTATGTGGTTGCATGATTTTCCCTATTTAATCTCAGTGGAAAAGTTAATCAGTATATACAAAGACTTTTTTTATAAAGGAATGACATTAGAAAGGAATGCCATCTGATAACAGTGATGCGGTACCAGAATGAGGAGGGTTCAGAATGTCATACGACAGACAGGTGTGATGTATGTATGCTAAGGTGTCAAGGTGATGAAGGACAAGAGAACCAAGAGTCACCTTTACAGAGGCAGTAACGCTCAAGATGCTGTGCGATTGGATAAATGAAAACTTGATGGGCAAACTATAACTAATGAGAAAATTAACCTAAATGAATAGGACCAACTTGAGAAATAAATAAAGGAGGGACAGCACAGGCAGCTGACACTCGAAAGTCTGGGTTTAGAAGTTTTCCTATTAGGATGGCAATGATGACTACGGGACTGTGATGAGAAAGAAACAAGCAATGAAGGAGTATGAGCAAAGACCCCAAACTTCCCATTTCCTCACGTGTAGTCTGTGGGCATACACTGCATCTGACACTGTGCAAGAAGGAGCAGAGAGATAGTGATTGAACAGCCTCTTCCTCTCAAGGAACAGTAATAAGATGATAAGAAAGGGAGCCAGTAGAAAAACCCGCTGCTATATTCTAAGTAAAAGATAACTCTTACCTCAACAGTAGGAAGGTCAACTATTGAGGGACCAATGTAATTTGGGAAATACTTCAGTGGTACTTCAAAAAGATAGAATTACCTTTAAAAAAAAAATCTAAGGGGAAAAAGGAAAGGGTTATGAAGTTATAGATCAATATATAGGTTTATATTCTGTTTATGTTCCTGTTATGTTCTGTTTATGAGACTTCCCTGGTGGCTCAGACGGTAAAGTGTCTGCCCACAATGTAGGAGGCCCAGGTTTGATTCCTGGGTCGGGAAGATCCCCTGGAGAAGGAAATGGCAATCCACTCCAATACTCTTGCCTGGAAAATCCCATGGACGGAAGAGCCTGGTAAACTACAGTCCATGGGGCTGCAAAGAGTCAGACACGACTGACTGAGCAAGTTCACTTTCACTTTATGTTCCTACAAATTGTCATTAGGGACACAATGGTAATTTTACACAATGAATGAAGTCTCTTACCCTAATCTATGATTAACTAAAGGTGGGATGATAACTTTTTAAAGTACAATAACTTTGTTTTTGAAATCTCCATTCAATAACACTTTTTAAATGTTCATTCTCCTATAATGTTTCTGATCACTTTATGTATAAGATTAAAAGAAGTCTAATATTTCAAACAAGTATTAGCACCTGATATAATATTAATTATTGCCTTTTAAAGATGAGTTATGTTTGATGAATTATATCTAAGCCAAATATCTGTAGGTCAAATTTCAGCCGTAGGCAAATTAAAACAGTTGAGTTAAAAATTTTTAAGAACAGTGACTATAATAAAGTATGAAAATATTATAAGCACAGCCAGAAGACATTACAGTAAAACAATAAAACTAACGATACCTTATTGTGATCAAAAGAAAGCACACAAAAGTAATTTTGGACTCTCACTTGTCCTTTAACATATTTTAAAATGATACCTTTCTATCCTAAGGAGTCTTCTTTATTTAAACACATAAAATGGTTAGAGTTCTTATTTTATCTTTTATGGTTTCTTCAATAATAAAGATCCTGATTGCCATTCTCTTTAAGATCTACACGATCAAAAAGGAGTGAAAGAGAAAAACCAACCCTTGGGAAGAAATTCACACTGAAATTTAGTTAGTAAAGGAAACATCTGGATCATGTGATTTCTTCTCTTGTGAGAAACCCCAGGGAGCAGAGTCACATGGCTTTCGTTTCTACGGACAGACTGTGGAGTTAGTATATCCACCTGCTCTAGCTCACGTGAAGCCTTACCATTCAATATTATGATCTAGCCTAAAACAAACACAGTTAAATAGCACAGTAAGGAAGTGGGATATCTTGATCAATTAAAAATAATTATATGTACCACATATAACAACACGTTTGAAAATGTTGTTCTGTAATAAAACACCATTTAACTCTAAATATCACTGACAAGGAATCAATAGACTTGACTTCTGATCCTGGTCAGCCAATGCCTCTGTGACTTTGGGTGAATCATTAAGTCTTTCCAGAGGAATGGAGTTTAGGCTCCTCATTCATAAAATGAGGTAAATGGATTTATTAGGCTCTGAGGTTTCTTCCAGCCATAAATTTGCTGTATTCTAAAAAATGGTAGGATAAGGATATATTTCTGAACCCCTCAAATTAACTCTTCCCATGGACTATTTCATTCATTCATCAATACCGTCATTTTTTTCTGTATCCCAGACTCTCAGAGCTAGTTTTAATTCTTCCCTTTCCCCAGGACTACTACATGAAAAGCTAAAGCAGAATTTATAGCTTAGCAAGAAATATTATGTGAAAAAAGGAAATGTGAGCAGCAAGACCTTCTTTCACCGTAACAGGCAGATGCCCTGTACCAATGTTCCATTTCAGAACCTGCAGCTCCCTAAAATATTCTAAAAAAGCAATCAGCCCGTTTCTGGGTTCCTCTGAACTGACACAGTCTTTACACAACAAAAGATGTCTGAGACCAACTGACTTATGGGCGTTATGCCTCCACAAGGAAAAAGGAGACATTAGGGATCATATCTTTATGGCCATCATGTATCCTTGGTATTTTTTCTATTATACTATATTCTTGTTTGGCTTAAATTTGCTCATTTGATAAAGAAGCAAAGTGAAAATAAACTTTGACCAGGCCATCATCCTTAAATCTGAACCAGCCTTTTCTTCTGGCCTTGTTCATTTTCACTTTTCCATTCTTATCTAGTCAGAAAGTAGTCTTCCTGTATCATTTACAAAATACTGCCAACATTATATAATTAAAATTTTAACTTTTACTAAATCTTGACAATTTTATGTAGTTCAGTGAACTCATTTATTGGGACATGGATTAAAGGTATAATGACTAAATATATTAAAGATAATAACAACTAACTTATGTAGCATTTATATGGGCCATGCACTGTCCTAATTACTCATTTAATTCTTGTCTTAATCCTATGTGACTTCCCTGGGTGGCTCAGACAGTAAGGAGTCTCCTTGCAATGCAGGAGACCTGGGTTTGATCCCTGGGTCAGGAAGATCCCTTGGAGAAGGAAATGGCAACCCACTTCAGTATTCTTGCCTGGAGAATCCCCATGGACAGAGGAGCCTGACAGTCTACAGTCTATGGGGGTCACAAAGAGTCAGACACGAATGAGTGACTAAGACTTTAATCCCATGTAACAGGTAATATTATACTTGCTGTTTGGTCACTAAGTCGTATTGAACTCTATTGCAACCTCATGGACTATAAAGGCTCCTCTGTCCATGGGATTTCCCAGGCAAGAATACTGAATGGGTTGCCATTTCCTTCTCCAGGGCACTCCCTATATCGCGACCCAGGGATTGAACTCACATCTTCTGCACTGGAAGGAAGATTCTTTACCACTGAGCCATCAGGGAAGCCCAGGTTCTATTATAATCTATATAATAAAGATGTAGAAACTGGGGCACAGAGAGGTTGGTGACTTGCCTGAGATCACTTATATAGGAAGTGGCAAAGCTGGGATTCAGACTGCTTCAAAGGCTGTCATTAATTCACAATGTTTTAAACTCTCTGTATAAAATCATACCTTTTTATCTTACACATGTTGACTTGCCATATATATTTAACAGCTTTCCATAGAACAATTATAAATTTCATTCATTATGAAGCCTATGTAATTTCCAATTTTTTGTTCTATTTTCTTAAGGCTAGATCTTTCCCTATGATATTTCAGAGTTGCCAAAAATGTATTTCTTTTCATCAATTATTGAGAGTTGAAATTTTACTGTTTTGGCCTCCCCAAAGACTGAGAAACAACTCAAATGGATCTCCTTTTGCTGATAATCATTTCAAATACCTTATACATTAAAGTCTTATAACAGGAAAAAATGAACTTGTTATCTTCTTCAATTTATTTTTGCAACTCTCAGCTATATATAGCTTTTCCCCAGACTGCTGTGCTTTCTACTAATTATTGTGGAAGTTCTGATTATCATAATTATATGAGCTAGAATATTGATATACATCCAGTAAGTACTCATATTAACATATTACAGCTATTAAAATCCCCTTTGATAAAATATATAAAATACTTCATTGTAACTCCTCTATTAGTAATTTATGTATGTGTATGTATGAAGTAGAAATTGACAGGATCAGTCAGAATACACTATTGTAACTTGACAAGCAAACAGAATTAATTGTCATATGCTTTACTCACCAAATTGACATTGCTTTATTTTTTAGTGCACCTCTCTTTCCAGAAAATATTTTCATTTTAAGAACTCTTTATAATTTTCAACATGCAATCCTAAGCATCTCTTGCTTTAATACTACAGTAAAATCAAGATAATTGAAAATGAATTTAATTTAAGCAATTTTTGTAGCTTAGAATTCATATTTCACATGATTTAAAAGTCATAAAATTATATATTTTGCGATTAGAACTAAATAATGTCACAAATTATGGGTTATGATTAACTTATGAATTTTCAAGTACAGTAAAACCTTAGTAATTTGGAAAACAGTACATCTGCCTTAGAAAGTTTAAGTTATTGAAGCACTTTTAAAAAAGCAGGCATGTTATGTAGCAAATGGAGATAATAAGCAATTTATGAGATGTCAAATTATATTTTTAAGAAACTATTTTAATAATTATGCAAGAATGCTTTGAACTTAGCATGCATTTTGTATTGAAGTGGATGCTTCTAAACAAGTTAGAAATTGAAGAATTTATCCTAAACTGTTAATATTATTATTATTTTTTTTTTTTTATAGGGCCCGGCCCGGAGGCTGAAGGGGCGGAGGCTGAAAGGGCCTGGGCGGCGCAGTCCGAGCGGCCGACTCAGGGGAAAGGCCCGGGAGCCCACGCTATCCTTGCCGCCTCAGCCCACACAGCCGCTGCCGCCGCCCCCCGGAGCATCCCTGCGCGCGCCCGCCCCGGAGCTGCCTGCTCGCGCTGCGCGGCCGCCCCCGACCAACAGCCCCAACCTAAACTGTTAATATTATTGATTAGTTAAATTAATGTGATACTACTCACTTAAATTTTGGTAATATAATTAATTAAATCAATCTGATAAATAAACTCATCCATTAAAATACCCTTTTAACACTTTTGGGGCTTTGCACCATCAATTACCATCAACTACTCCTACCATAATCAATATTGCTTTCAGCTGACTGTAAACATGTTCAAGTTTCAAACCAACAAAACCCTCCTTATATCCCCTTCCTTTTATAGCCTGACATCTCAAAATAGCAGCCCAAATTTCTTAATCTTATGTTTTTATCCCTCACTTCTTGACCCAGAGCAATCTGGTTTCTACTTCTGGCTTTATACGGAAATTGACAAAATATTTTTCAGTCCCTATCTTACTCAGTCTCTGCACTCCTTGGTACTGACAGCTATTCTTTCTTAAAGTTGTCTTCTCTCTTGTCAATTTTCCTAAGTATTATGCCTTCCTAGTTCCCTTCTCAGAGAAGGCAATGGCACCCCACTCCAGTACTTTTGCCTGGAAAATCCCATGGACGGAGGAGCCTGGTAGGCTGCAGTCCATGGGGTCGCTACAGTCGGACACAACTGAGAGACTTCCCTTTCACTTTTCACTTTCATGCATTGGAGAAGGAAATGGTAACCCACTCCAGTGTTCTTGCCTGGAGAATCCCAGGGACGGGGAAGCCTCGTGGGCTGCCGTCTATGGGGTCACACAGAGTCGGACACGACTGAAGCGACTTAGCAGTTCCCTTCTAGTCTCTTACACCGTTTATTCAGAGGCTCCTCGAAGGAGTCCTCACTTCTGTAGCTGGCCAGCTCACATTTCTGTTTTTTATCTCATATATACTATCAGATATACAATGATGGTGCATTTCTATGCTAGAGGACCCAGCTTTCCTGGTCATAACTGATTGATTCAGGGATAGAAATCTGACGCAAGCTGAACCATCAGGTGCATACTAAATGAATTATGATATCTGGAATGAAGGCAGGAACAGGGAATCACTGGTAGTAAACCAATCACATTACTTCCAGCCTCCCAAGAGAGGGTACATAGGTAAATGGATTCTTTTGGCCGAGGCCCCTGTAATTGCCCAGTTCCTTTTCTCCTCTGACTCACTGATTGCTCAAACAGTTTCTTTTTGGTTCTGTGAGATACACACGATAAATCCGTTCCCTGCTTACAGTGGCTTACAACAGCCACTTCTTTTTGTTTGTATAAATTAACAAGAGTAGTTTTTATTTAAACAAATAAACATCTTGATTGGCTCCTCTCTCATCTCTGACATTGAACACTGATATTCACCACAGGTTTCTCTCTAGACCTGCTTCTCATTCTAAACACTTTGCTTGAGCATTTTCATTCAAAGCAATTACCTCTTTTTATGTAATTTAACTGTTGTAGATTTATTTTAATTTAAGCAATTTTGTTTTATTTTTGTTCATTGGATTTTTCTCCTCATACCTCAAAAATCTCCTGTTAGTTTCCTTTTATAGTCTTCTCAACTCTTCTTATTTTCCTTGCCTGAACTGGAAAGAGGAATACAGAACTTTGTCTTACGCTTCTCTTATCCATCTCATGTTGGAATTACCGCTTATCTTCTTACTCGGCATGCTTTTCATAACCTCTTTCATCTGTTATCTTGATGGTGAAAATTTCAAGTGTATGTCGCTAACTCTCCAAAATGGTCACACACATTTCCAAGTACTTAAACTAGACAATGCATTTTGCTGATTCAAAATCTCTCAAACTCAATAGGTCTAAAATTTAATTCAAAATCTTTCCCTTAAAATGACTTTTCTTCCTATGTTATAGGGTTACCACCTATCTAATCTCCCTCTCCCATGCCTAGTATTGTGTCAGAAAACTATGGCATGGTCTGTCTTTCCTATGGCCTGAAAGCTGAGACTGGCTTTTATATTTCTAACATGTTGTAAAAATTAAAACCAAAAAAATAATATGCTAGGGTGGCCATATGTCATCCACAAACCCTAAAAAATATTTACTATCTGGCCTTCAATAGAAAATGTTTGCTGACCTCTATTTTAAATGGTCATCAAGTGCTTTGACCCTTTCTCTTGCTAATATCTTAAATGGTCACCACTGCTTTTAAATGTAACTTTGCCTTCTTTCTGTACCAGCGTCCTAAATCTGGAACACTATCTGGTCTCCAAACTCACATCTTGGGGTATAGTAAGAAATTCGTATTTGGTTTTTGCTGCTCCTACCCTCTTCATTACCTCATCCTATGCATCTCTTCCATTTGGCTATTATTGACTTTTATCCTTTTTAATAAAACTGTAATCATAAGTACGGTACTTCCTAAGTTCTGTAAGTCACTCAAATGAATTATTGAACCTGTGGGAGTCCCTGAATTTCTATCAGCCAGGAAGAGTAGGTAAATCCAGTGCAGACCTCACCTGTTCATGTCTGAAATGGGGGCAGACTTTAACTGTGCGAACTCCAGGTAGTCAAAGTTAGAACTATCACCAGGATGATATCTACAGTGCATACGGGCATTAGACTTCTCACGTTACAAACCAATTCAGATCCATTCACTACCTTGCCTAAATACCACTGAAGATTTTAGTTATATATATTTATGTGTATGTAGGAGAAGGCAATGGCAACTCACTCCAGTACTATTGCCTGGAGAATCCCATGGACGGAGGAGCCTGGTAGGCTGAAGTCCATGAAGTCGCTAAGAGTCGGACACGACTGAGCGACTTCACTTTCACTTTTCACTTTCATGCATTGGAGAAGGAAATGGCAACCCACTCCAGTGTTCTTGCCTGGAGAATCCCAGAGACGGGGGAGCCTGGTGGGCTGCCGTCTATGGGGTCGCGCAGAGTCGGACACGACTGAAGCGACTTAGCAGCAGCAGCAGCAGCAGGGGTGTGGGTACATACACATAAATATGTATAACTATAGTTTGATTCCTAGGTCAGGAAAATCCTCTGGAGGAGGAAATGGCAACCCATTCCCATATTCTTGCCTGGGAAACCCCATAGATAGAAGAGTCTAGGGGACTATAGTCCATGCGATTGCAAAAGAGTCGGACACTACTTACTAACTAAACAACAACAATTTCATCAAATTTAGCTATATTTTTCTAACTGTCTTTGGTTAACACCATGAAATAGCTTTTTGCTAAAACTCCTTCTACAAATAATGCTTTCAGAAAAATATGTTTATGGAAGGCATTTACTCCATCAATGTAGATGATACATATTATAACCATATTATAACCATACTAACTTAATTTGTGTATTATCTTTAAACAGAAAAAAGTTAATCTACAATTGTGGATTACACTATTTTGGAATGAATTTTATCAACTCAAATCATTTTTTAAAATACTGTGAAAAGATAAAATATATTTGTGGTGAAAAACGAGGATTTTACATTCATTTATGTTTTCAAATAACATTTAAATGGGATACCTTAAAAGTCTTTCTAGTTTCCATCTACCAAAAAAGGAAATTAGATAAAAGTGATCTGTAAGGACCCTTCTAGTTTTAAAATTCTATTATTTTAATCATGTGATCTACGTCTTTAATATTTAATTTTCTGTTATACTGCCTTTGCAGTACACTTTCTAATTCTACAGTTCAATAGACGGATAATGTGTTGTTGGTTATAAACAAATTCACATGAAATGACCTGAAAATCTATTTAAAATGCAATCAGTGAAAGTAAATATTGGATTTCTTCATGTTAAATCTGAGAAGCCATCACTATACTTGCTTTTTACTTTATTTGCTGCTTAACATATCTCAACAGTGAATCTATCATATCAACATAGTCATCATGATCCAAGCTGCAAATAATAGAGAGTGTCAGTGTCAATTTTGCTTTCTCACACTTGCTTCCCTTCACTTCATCTGATTTTAATAATCCCTGTCAAACCACAAACAGTCCAAATTACCTTCATGACACAGAAGCTTTCAAGGAGCAGACAGAATCTCAACTTTCATTTAGCAACTACAAAAGAAAGCTGTCCAGCTGGACAAATATTATTTCCACACTTGACAATCTCTACAGTTGAGCATGCATTTTAATTTTAACTAAACCTGCCAGGAGTTTGATATGCGCTTCTTGTTTCGTGTAGATTGACTCATAGGATTATCAGACCAATGACTGTAATTGTGATGAAAGAACCTGGTATTTTTCTACTAAAAGACGAATTATACACCAAAACAGAGGGACCAAAACGAGCATATAGGAGGCAATGTGGAGGTGTGGATTGCAGAAAGAACTCTACTTAAATTAGGTAATTTAATTACTAAATAAAGTCTAAAGATAACAGAACACATTCTTTGAAAAGTAAGAACTAATAGTAAAAATAAAATGCAAAAACATTAAAATTTTATGCATAGAAACCCTTGAGAAATAGATCCTAAGAATGAAGGCTAAAGAGATTTTAAAAGTTGCTTTAGATTGACTCAACTTCAAAGTCAAATTTCTAGAATAGTTCTTTGTGTGAAATTACAATAAAACTGATGTTCCCTTTTTTTTTTTTCCCAAATCTTTTTTTAAACGTTTGGCCATGCTGTGTGGCATGTGGGATCTTAGTTGTTGCCCCGCTAGGGATCAAACCCACACCTCCTACACTGGATGCACAGAGTCTTAACCATTAGACCACCAAAAAAGTACCATAAAACTGATGTTCTTTACAAGATGTTAAAAAAAATCCACTCTATTCCAATCAACATGTCCTGTACACACAATGTGAAACTTCAAAAAGTTCAGAGTAAAAATGAATATTGATAGTAAGTTTGTAGAGGAGTAATAGAATAAATGTTACCTGTAAAGCTATACATAAATGACTACATCTTTGAAGCTTAATTTATTAAACTTAAATCTAAAAATTTCAAACGGTGAAATATTTCTGGGAACATTTCCTAAACTGGGCCTGAATTCTTCCTATAGTTATAGAACCTCAAAGTTGCCAAGTGTAAGTCTTCTCTCCAATCTGCTACACCCCACATTCCTAGGCCCCTCCTTCCCCAGAGGAAGTGCTCTTGGGGCAGTTTCTCCCCCAGATGGGTCTCAGACACCACAGCTCAGTTTCCTTCACCAGTCCCCTTTTCTGTCTCTTTCCCTTGGACCTCTGACTGAACAATTTCATCCACGTCCATGTCTCCCACTACCGCTTGTGTTTGGAGCTCCCGTTTGAAGTGTCCAACTCCACACTGGATAACTCCCTTGGATATTCCATGGGTACCTCAAACTCAATATGCCCCCAAAAGTTCTATTATCTTCCCTCTTAGATGCCTTCATTTCTCGAGGTCCCTATAGTAGTTAACAGCATCACTATCAGCCTAGGTACTCAACTCAGAAGCGTGGGAGTCATCCCCCACATTCTAATGCTCTTTCACGAATTACACTGCTAGGTGATTTGTCTTCCTTCATATTTGTCACATTCAATCCTGTTCTCATATTCGCCTGGGAAATTCAAACTCCATCAGCTGGATTAATACAGCAGTTTGCTAAAGTGTCTCCCTATTTTCTACATCATCTCTTAACACATTTTCTATCCTCCCACCAGAATGATCTTTGTAAAGGTGAGAAAGAAATCAGTGTTCGCAGCAAAATTTCAACTCTAAGTGACTGGGAGATAAACCATACACTTAAGCAATAGAGAAAAATCAAAGGAAAGATCTAATTTTTAATTTGTATGGGGAAAGGGAGTGTTCATTTTAGAAGTAATGAATTTTAAGTGTAAGAATTACAGTCATGTATAATAAACATAGGGAGAAGGCAATGGCACCCCACTCCAGTACTCTTGCCTGGAAAATCCCATGGACGGAGGAGCCTGGTGGGCTGCAGTCCATGGGGTCACTAAGAGTCAGACACGACTGATCGACTTCACTTTCACTTTTCACTTTCCTGCATTGGAGGAGGAAATGGCAACCCACTCCAGTGTTCTTGCCTGGAGAATCCCAGGGACGGCGGGGCCTGGTGGGCTGCCGTCTATGGGGTCACACAGAGTCAGACACGACTGAAACGACTTAGCAACAGCAGCAGCATAATAAACATAAAGCAATCATTTGGGAAAGGGGAAATGGGATTTAGGAAGGAGGGGATGAAGCATATATAATTTATCATCTAAACTAGGAATTTTTTGGAATAAAAAGGGTACTAAAATAAATAAAATTATATAATTTTTGAGATGTATACTCACAAATCAAGTAAGTGGCTTTATAATATATGTGGACCTACACAAAATTATATTCAAACTCTTTTTAAAAATTCTGATATCTTTGTCTACTGATGTAAAAAATCTTTATATTGACATCAAAAATATAAAAACAGATGGTTGTTAGTACATTACATATATTTTAATCAATTTCTTAGTTGTATCTATCCCTCACACTTAGTTTTCTAAAGAATGTATTTTTAAAAATGATCATATTATTTTTATAACATTCCAAGATACATTTTGTGGCTAGTAAATTTTAAATTGTTGACATTGCCAAGTGACTTTTCTGTATACATTTTTTCAGGTGCAAATCTACTAGTAAATAATATTAAGTTCAGAGCAAATTCACTAGTGAAAAACATTGCCAATTTTAATTTGTAATAATGAAATACACAAATATTTTAGCCAAATTATTTTTACAGTTTTTTGCCTCTATGCAAACTGCCTTTTTTGACCAATAAGCTAAAAACACAAATCCATCAAACAAATACGTGTGCTTATTTTCAATGTTTTACTTGATTTAGATACTGCAAACTTGCAGGTTTTTCCAGGTTAACTTCATTCTGAACCAAAATATATACTTATTTAATTAAAAATATGAGCTCCATCAAAATATTTCTCCCCATAAGTGTATGTATTTCAAAACACAATTATAGAATTTCACAGTTATATTTTATACATCATTTGAGTTCTTATAAATTAATTTGTTCAGTTTTCCCCTTGATTTCAGGGGGAAATAGTTCAAAATCCTCCTGTTTACAAGCTCTGGGTTCAATAACTGCAATTCCCTAAAATCTTCACATAAATTGAATTTTTTGACTTCCATTTGTTAAATGCTTTGACTAAATATTTCCATTAGATTTTGCTGGAAACTGCAACCAAAATTTAGAGAACATTTTGACAAAAGTATTTAAGTTCCTACCATGCCATGGTAGGAACTTTCATTGATTTATAAATTTACTCTTCAAAGTCTCAAAAGTTTCTAAAATCCAAATAGAAAAAATATATACAACCATGCTTATTATTTTTATCAGCATCAACCTAACTATAAAAATTTACAGGCTGGTTATTTTGTGCATGTATAAGAATATTTATACTTTTTGAGAATATATCTTCTATTTAGATTGGTAGATTTTATAAACTCTTAGAGGAAATTATGAATTACACAAATATGTACAACATATTCTGAGTATACTTACTCTCTGTACGCTCTAAATTTATTCAAAATATTTTATGATGTTATATTCTACTTCAGAATATTTTTTACATCACCAAGACCAAGAATTTTACCATGTATGTTGCGGTTTGTGATTCAATTTACAATAGTATTCAAAATTTCACAATTCACACAATATCACAACCCACTCCAGTACTCTTGCCTGGAGAATCCCATGGAGGGAGGAGCCTGGTAGGCTACAGTCTATGGGATCGCAAAGAGTCAGACACAACTGACCGACTTCACTTTCACTTTCACTTCACAATATCAAGTATTTCACATTTTACAGAATGAACTTCTGAATGCTTTACTTTGATCCCATGTGTTAGACAAGAAACTTGAACCATTACTGGAATTGATCTTTTTACTAGAAATATACAATGATACTGAAGTAAAACTGCATCGTCTAAGAGCTGGTAAAGTTCTTTTAACAGAGACAATACATTAACGTTACTGTTTCACTTTTCATACATGCACGAGAAAACCTGAAACTGAATATGAGCGAAATTAATTTAGTACAGTCACTTGATCTGAATGAAAAGTCATGTTTCATTGTGTGTGTGTGCTCAATCGCTTAGATCAGATCAGTCGCTCGTCATGTCCGACTCTGCGACCCCATGAATCGCAGCACACCAGGCCTCCCTGTCCATCACCAACTCCCGGAGTTCACTCAGACTCACGTCCATCGAGTCGGTGATGCCATCCAGCTATCTCATCCTCTGTCGTCCCCTTCTCCTCCTGCCCCCAATCCCTCCCAGCATCAGAGTCTTTTCCAATGAGTCAACTCTTCGCATGAGGTGGCCAAAGTACTGGAGTTTCAGCTTCAGCATCATTCCTTCCAAAGAAATCCCAGGGCTGATCTCCTTCAGAATGGACCGGCTGGATCTCCTTGCAGTCCAAGGGACTCTCAAGAGTCTTCTCCAACACCACAGTTCAAAAGCATCAATTCTTCATCGCTCAGCCTTCTTCACAGTCCAACTTTCACATCCATACATGACCACAGGAAAAACCATAGCCTTGACTAGACGGACCTTTGTTGGCAAAGTAATGTCTCTGCTTTTGAATATGTTATCTAGGTTGGTCATAACTTTCCTTCCAAGGAGTAAGCATCTTTTAATTTCATGGCTGCAGTCACCATCTTCAGTGATTTTGGAGCCCAGAAAAATAAAGTCTGACACTGTTTCCACTGTTTCCCCATCTATTTCCCATGAAGTGGTGGGACCGGATGCCATGATCTTCGTTTTCTGAATGTTGAGCTTTAAGCCAACTTTTTCACCCTCCACTTTCACTTTCATCAAGAGGCTTTTGAGTTCCTCTTCACTTTCTGCCATAAGGGTGGTGTCATCTGCATATCTGAGGTTATTGATATTTCTCCCGGCAATCTGGATTCCAGCTTGTGTTTCTTCCAGTCCAGTGTTTCTCATGATGTACTCTGCATATAAGTTAAATAAACAGGGTGACAATATACAGCCTTGCCGTACTCCTTTTCCTATTTGGAACCAGTCTGTTGTTCCATGTCCAGTTCTAACTGTTGCTTCCTGACCTGCATACAGATTTCTGCATACAGATTTCTCAAGAGGCAGATCAGGTGGTCTGGTATTCCCATCTCGTGAAGAATTTTCCACAGTTGATTGTGATCCACACAGTCAAAGGCTTTGGCATAGTCAATAAAGCAGAAATAGATGTTTTTCTGGAACTCTCTTGCTTTTTCCATGATCCAGCAGATGTTGGCAATTTGATCTCTGGTTCCTCTGCCTTTTCTAAAACCAGCTTGAACATCAGGAAGTTCACGGTTCACATATTGCTGAAGCCTGGCTTGGAGAATTTTGAGCATTACTTTACTAGCATGTGAGATGAATGCAATTGTGTGGTAGTTGGAGCATTCTTTGGCATTGCCTTTCTTTGGGATTGGAATGAAAACTGACCTTTTCCAGTCCTGTGGCCACTGCTGAGTTTTCCAAATTTGCTGGCATATTGAGTGCAGCACTTTCACAGCATCATCTTTCAGGATTTGGAATAGCTCAACTGGAATTCCATCACCTCCACTAGCTTTGTTCGTTGATGCTTTCTAAGGCCCACTTGACCTCACATTCCAAGATGTCTGGCTCCAGGTCAGTGATCACACCATCGTGATTATCTGAGTCATGAAGATCTTTTTTGTACAGTTCTTCTGTGTATTCTTGCCATCTCTTCTTAATATCTTCTGCTTCTGTTAGGTCCTTACCATCTCTGTCCTTTATCGAGCTCATCTTTGCATGAAATGAAAAGCTCAGTCGCTTAGTCATGTCCAATTCTTTGCAACCCCATGGATATAGCCTCCCAGGCTCCTCTGTCCATGGGATTTCTCAGGCAAAAATACTGGAGTGGGGTGCCACTTCCTTCTCCAGGGGATTGTCCCGAGCCAGGGATTGAACTTGCATCTCCAGTGGCTCCTGCATTGGCATACAGAATTTACTATTATTATTATTTATTTAAGCTGTGCTTGTTCTCCATTGCTGTGTGGGCTTTTTCCTAGTTGCGGGAGGCAGGGTTCTCGTCGTGGTCGCTTCTCTTGTGGAGCACAGGCTCAACAGTTGAGGTGCGCAGGCTTTGTTGCTCATCTTCCTAGACCAGGGATCAAACCTACATCTCCTACATTGACACAGAGTGGTACACAAATGTACCTTCTGCAGCGAAGCGTCAATTATGAAAAAGTCATATTTTCAGGCACGGTAAAATTATTTTATTTTTCAGGGCATGAAAATAAGACTTTGCCTGTGCACTCTTCGGACAAGGGATCAAACCCGTGTCCCCTGCACTGGCAGGCAAATTTTTCATGCTTATTTTCACAGCATGAAATAAGACTGTGCAATAGATGCTGATGCTTCTGTGTCTTCTTGTTTTCATGTGGTCTGTGATATCACTACAGCCTCCATAGTGTGGGTTACACATTTAATTCTTGTTGGCAAGTCAAATGAAATTTAGTACTACTAACCAATGAATGTTCACAGTTATTTTCTTTCTCTACCCTCTCCTAAATCTCTGTCACCAAAATTCATTGTTACAAAATCACTGTCACCAAAAATCGTTGTTACAAAATAAAAAATGTGTTATCCAACAATAAACAAACAGTTGTAGATTTATATCATATGATACATAATAAAATCCTTATAGCAATATAAAGCTGGTATTGTATTCACTCTATGGTAAAACTGAATAAAGGGTGAGAAATGTGCAATCCACAGGCCAAAGCACAGGCTCAGCACAACTGGTTTTGCATCAGGTGGCCAGCAGAGCTGGCAGCCCGGAGCATTCTGCCACCGCCACCCCCTGAGCTCCAAAGGAGCTAGCTGATCTAACTGCTGGAGAGCATTTACTTTATCAGAAAGCACCCTTCCTGCTCTCCTTGAAAAAGATGTGCTAGCTCATATTACTTCTGGAAAGGCACTGGAAAAGAGAAATGGGAAGTGGCCAATTTAACCATATGTTACAGTGAGAATTCTGTTCACTGTACTGGTGTCTCAAATATGAGGACACACCAGGATGGAAACAAGGAAGGTGCAGGTCTATCAAAACCTATCCAGGTTTATTTACGCATAACTATCAAATAAGGCTTCATTCAAAAATGAAAACTCTGAGACAAAAGCTAAACTGATGAAATACTGAGATGAAAGGTATAAGGTGGGACTATACCTGGGCCAACTGAATATATAATGTGATGTCAGTACATGGGATCTTTTACTTTTACATCTTTTTAAAACTTATTGATTTACTTATTTTTGATTGCACTGGGTCTTCTTTGCTGCATGTGGGGTTTCTCTAGCTGCTAAGAGCGGGGGCTGCCCTTTGTTGCCAAGCACAGGCTTGCCACTGATAGCTTCTCTTGTTGCGGAGCACAGGCCCCAGGTGCACGGGCTCTGGTAGTACTAGCGCATGGGCTCAGCAGCTGGAGCTCACAGGCTCGATTGCGGGGGCTCAGGAGTTGTGGCACATGAACTTCAGCGGTGTGCGGCATGTGCACTCTTCCCGGACAAGGGATCAAACCCGTGATCCCTGCATTGGCAGGCAGATTCCTATCCACTGTGCCACCTGGGAAGTCCAGTACATGGAATATTTTCAATATCAATATAACATATATAAAATGAAACGAAACCTATGAAAAATGAAAAGCCAGCTTTGTATGGCAAGAAATGGAAAGATTTCCAGAATGCTATAGCGTTTTCTTAGAAAACCAAATTGTAAAACTATATATGCATCATGATACAATGCAATACTTTAAAAAAGAAACCAACCCCAACCCCCCTCACAATCAGGAAGGATACTCAACAAACTACCAGCGGTCCTAAGCTGTGGGTGGTAGAACTAAAATGCAACAGGGAAAAGGAAATTTTTACTCTTTATAATCTTTTTTGGTTTGAATTTATAATGAGCATGTCTTACTTTTGACGCACGAGAAACAAAAACAAACAAATATTACAAGGCATTAGCTAATGTAGTATTAACTGAGTGGTACAAGTAATAAATGATCCAGAAGTTCTGTAAGACATTCCCTTTGGGCAGAAGAAAAGAGAGGAGTCAAGTTGCCAAAAAAAAAGGAAGATAAAGGTGGAAGCCCAGTGATCTCACAAAATCCATAGCCTCACAGGCCCCCCTAGTTGCAAGACACTAAATCTCTCCCTGTATATAGACTCAAACGCTCTCTAGTTCTGTGAATGATCCAACAACTAGTGAACGGAGGTTATAAGGGGCCTCAGCCAGACAGGAAATAAGAGAAGGAATTCATCAGTTTGTCTCCTGTTCACTTCTCTTTTCTTCTGCAGCCTGGGCTCTAACTTCTAATTGCCAACGTGTAATCAGGTCCTCAACATGAGGTTTCTTTGTATGTAGTGGGATCCTACTGCTAGACCTCAGCCACAACTGTCTGCTCCACACTCACGAACAACCACCAACAGGGTGCCCTGGTAATGAAAATGGTGAGACCATCCCTGGAGCATATAGAGAACTGCTTTGTGGAACCAGGACAGAAAACTCACAAATGAAAACAGTGAAAGATAAAATTGGAGAGGTATGCCATGGCCAGATGGATGTGCTGAGGCCTTTTATTCTGCAGGAGGAAAATATTTGTACTTTTATTCTACAGAGAATATTCTACAGAGAATATTCTACAGAGAATTCTACATAAAAGGCTTTTTTCTTTTTTTTCTTACTAAGGCAGTACATGACTACTGTTTTACAAATATTTATTAAACAGGGTGTTAAGACGGTTTGGTGTGGGGTGAGAGAAGAGATGTAGGAGGATCAGTTAGAAGGACAGTGAATTAATCCAGATGAAGGTGATGATGACTAGGAAGAGGATGGGACCGTGAGGAAAGGAAAGACAGCTTTTGAAATGACTTTCCAAGGTAAGACTAGATAAGAGTTTGGGGTCGCTGACCGAGGCAGGCAATTATAGCTAAGAGCACAACCAGGCAGGTGTGACATGTCCCAGGCATTAGAAGCTTGGACTTTAGACCCAAGTCATCAGAGACACCAGACAAAATGACGTGAAAACTATGGTCATGCTAAGAGCCAGTAAACGTGTGGATATGTCGTTAGAAAGCAGCAAAGGGTAAAAATCCAGGGTGAGGCTCTTCCTTGGCAATAAAAAAAAAAAAAAAAAAAAATGACCAGTTACAACAGAAAGAGCTAAGAGAGGTGGGTATCATACAGAGCAGGGCATCTTGTTGACAACGGCTCTTACAGTCTTGTGGATGGCAGCCACAGATACCAGGCAGGGCACGCCCAAGGCAGCCTTCAAGAAGCTACCTGGGAAGTGGGTGACTACAAGGGCTGCCAATAAGGTTTTCTGCTTGGTTGGGCCACAGGACAGGCCAGGGCAGTCAGATGAGGCTATCGGGGAATTTACATAGGAAGGGCTAAATTATTACAAAGCAATTTTGAAATTTTATCCTGGATAACGGAATGGTAGTTTATGAATAGATTTAAAAAAAAAAAAAAAAACTTAGGAGGAAAATGTTAACAGAATGCACAACAAATACAATTTTAGACATGATGATTTTGAATGGATTATACAAATTGGTAATATCCAGAATAGAGATGCATCAGATATATGAGTGGAACGCATGGGAAAACAGTGCTTGTAATGTCACACTGAAGTCCAGGAGCCCAAAACTCAGAGAGTATCTTTCAAACTTTTTGAATTATGACCTATGAGGTTAAAACAAAATGCATTGCAATCTAACGTGTAGGTGTGCACATATATCTTAAACGAGTCTCATGAAACACTGCTTCCCTTGCTTTGATCTATTCCATTTCATCCTATTTTATTCCTTTTTACTACTTCTTTTTATTCTTTTTTACTACTTCTTCTTGGAAGGACTGATGTTGAAGCTGAAGCTCCAATATTTTGGCCACCTGATGCGAAGAGCTGACTCATTTGAAAAGACCCTGATGTTGGGAAGGATTGAAGGCAGGAGGAAAAGGGGATGACAGAGGATGAGATGGTTGCATGGCATCACCGACTCAATGGACATGAGTTTGGGTAAACTCCGGGAGTTGGAGATGGACAGGGAGGCCTGGCGTGCTGTGGTTCATGGGGTTGCAGAGAGTCAGACACGACTAAGCAACTGAACTGAACTAAACTGAACTACTTCTTCTTTCTTTTAATGTTGCCCATAGGCTCTAAATTGATTACAGCACCTGAATTTTGGCTTAGAGATTTTTAGATTAAACAGACTTCTGCGGGTATTTTGTAGAACCATCTGCACAGATATGACTGATAAATCCAAAAGATATATTCTTTGAGAAAGGGTAAAAAAGAAAGAGAGAAAAGCAGAAAAATTAAAGACTGGCTTGGGAACCACTATGGGGGTAAGGAGAGGACAAATTAGAAAGTTGGGTCACAGGCCGGAAAAAAACTAGTACCAAAGAGGACAATGTTGCCAGAAGGAAGGGGAGTCAACAAAAGCTCTTTTTAATCCATGTCTTCGTCACCACTGCAGTGGTTCTCCAAGTGTACTCGAGAACACTAATTTAAGTAGAATCACTTTGGCCATTTGTTAAAAATTCAAACACCCAGGTGGGCCTCATCCCAGGCCTAGGGAACTGAACTTTCTGGGTATGTGCCCCAGAATTGACAATTTACAAGTTTCCCAGGATATTCTTTTCACCGACTATTTTTATCTTAGTGCCTTCCACCAATCAGATTTCAAGGTACTTTTCAGGAACGCGCAGCCTCACTTCACACATTAGATGTAATCTTAAATAGCTGTTAAGTGAGTGCCTGCACACTAAACCATTATTCCCCTAAAGACTATCATGATTAACTGTACGTACAACTTCAGAATAATGTCCAAAAGAAAACAAACACCTTCTGAAGCATTCAGCCTTTAGACAGACACTTTATTCTGACAGTTTTGTATTACTTCTCCAAGTGGTTGGCCAAATGGGCATACAAGCCTCATTCGTTAGTTTTATTTCGTTTAAAAGCATATACTATATTTAAAAATTCACTATGCTGTTACATGTTTCATTTTGATTTTGAATTGAGTGCACTGGACTTAACTAGTTAAGTACCACAATGAAGTGGTGTTTAGGAGAACTCACAGGCAGGAAGTGCCACAAGGAAAAAGTGTGCAGAAAATACAAAAACTAAAATTTATGATTTGGACTCTAACAGCAAAGATATCCCTTTACATGGTAAGCCCTGCTAACAAAAATATTTGTCAGTTTATTACCAAGTATGAGATGAGACTCTATTCTACTCTTTAAGATGGGAATCATAACTAACAACAACTACAGCAGAAAACATTATCACTTATATCAGGTGATATCAGGTTCTGTTTTCAAACCTTTCCATGGATTAACTCGTTTCATCTTCACAACAACCCTGTGAAGTAAGTACAGCTTTAGACCTCATTCCCAGAACATGAAGCTGAGATACAGGGAGCTGTGTAACTTTCTTAGGGTCCTACAGCTAGAAATAGGACCTGAGGCTCACACACAGGCAGTCTGTCCAGAATCTGCATTCAAAGGCAGTGTGCTACAATGTGACTGGGAGAAAGCCTCAGATGAAGAAGTAGCTAGCTGCCCAGCAGACAGAAAGACTTGCTGTTTATGGTTGAGGTTTTTTTTTTTTTTGGTTCTTTATACAAGTGATTTCCAGGTAGCTTGGATCCCTGTTTACATTTATTTATCTTTTTACGATGCACTTTATATATGAGGAATACTCACAATAGCATATAAGATGTGATACTGGGGTGGAGTCTGAGAGTCTGCATTTCTGAAAAGTTCCCAGGTAATGGTGATACTGCTGGCTTGGGGACCGCACTTTGAGTAGTGGGGGCTTAGAGTGTGAGATCTGGGATAACAATGCTAGTGGTGGAATTCTAGCTCCGTTACTTACTAGTTTTATAATGTTCTCCTGTGTGCCTCTACCATATCTATAAAATACTGAGATCAACACAGTGTTGTTATGAGGGATACATGAGATAATCCATGGATACTATTTAGAACAGCTGCTGGAATACAGAAAATACTCAATAAATACTATCTCTTTATATTATAGAAAACTATTAAAAGCATATATTGTATCATATTAGAAAGCCATTTACAGAATTGACTGATGTAGCAAAACAATAAATAAATTCTTATCATTTTTTTCCAGACAGTCACTAGAACATCACTGTACACTGAAGGACATTTAATACATGTTAGACTCAGTATCCAACTTTATTAATTACATAAATCTGAAACTGTTCTAAATGAATTGGTGTGAAGGCTTTGGCCTATGTTATTTAAAAAGATTATTTTGTTTCTATGCCAGAAAGCTTTTTCTACATTGTAGGTGTGCACTGAGCTCATTTATTTGAATAGCTTTCTTTGAATTTAGAAAGAGATATTTTTGTTTTAAAAATTCATTTTAATCAAATAGAAATCAGAACTGGTATTAGTATGAACAATAATAATGACTTTAAACATTTGTTCAAGCAAGAGCTCTAGTATAGTTGAGATAAATTTGGAAGAGTTAGCCAAATCCTTCACATACAACTGTATGCATTTTCACACTACTATACAATGCAGCCTAATTACCTCATGCTAGAATCATGATGGTGATATCACTCACCTAGAGCTAGACATCTTGGAATGCAAAGTCAAGTGGGCCTTAGGAAGCATCACTACGAACAAAGCTAGTGGAGGCAATGGAATTCCTATTTGGGATTTGGAATTCCTATTAGGAATCTAGAATTCCTATTAGGATTTGAGCTATTTCAAACCCTAAACGATGATGCTGTGAAAGTGCCACACTCGATACATCAGCAAATTTGGAAAACTCAACAGTAGCCACAGGACTGAAAAAGTTCAGTTTTCATTCCAATCCCTAAGAAAGGCAATGCCAAAGAATGTTCAAACTACCGAACAATTGCACTCATCTCACACACTAGCAAAGTAATGCTCAAAATTCTCCAAGCCAGTCTTCAACAGCACGTGAATCGTAAACTTCCAGATGTTCAAGCTGGTTTTAGAAAAGGCAGAGGAACGAGAGATCAAATTGCCAACATCCACTGGATCATCGAAAAAGCAAGAGAGTTTCAGAAAAACATCTACTTCTGCTTTATTGACTATGACAAAGTCTTTGACTGTGTGGATCACAATCAACTGTGGAAAATTCTGAAAGAGATGGGAATACCAGGCCATCTGATCTGCCTCCTGAAAAATCTGTATGCAGGTCAAGAAGCAACAGTTAGAATTGGACATGGAACAACAGACTGGTTCCAAACTTGGAAAGGAATATATCAAGGCTGTATATTGTCACCCTACTTATTTAACTTATATGCAGAGTACATCATGAGAAATGCTGGGCTGGAGGAAGCACAAGCTGAAATCAAGATTGCCAGGAGAAATATCAATAACCTCAGATATGCAGATGACACCACCCTTATGGCAGAAAGTGAAGAAGAACTAAAGAGCCTCTTAATGAAAGTGAAAGAGGAGAGTGAAAAAGTTGGCTTAAAATTCAACATTCAGAAAACTAAGATCATGGCATCTGGTCCCATCACTTCATGGCAAATAGATGGAGAAACAATGGAAACCATGAGAGACTTTATATTTTGGGCTCCAAAATCACTGAAGATGGTGACTGCAGCCATGAAATTAAAAGACACTTACTCCTTGGAAGAAAAGCTATGACTAACCTAGACAGCAAGTTAAAAAGCAGAGACATTACTTTACCAACAAAGGTTCATCAAGTCAAGCTTTGGTTTTTCCAATAGTCATGTATGGATGTGAGAGTTGGACTGTGAAGAAAGCTGAGCACTGAAGAATTGATGCTTTTGAACCGTGGTGTTGGAGAAGACTCTTGAGAGTCCCTTGGACTGCAAGGAGGTCCAACCAGTCCATCCTAAAGGAGATCAGTCCTCAGTATTCATTGGAAGGACTGATGCTGAAGCTGACACTCCAATACTTTGGCCACCTGATGCAAAGAACTGACTCACTGGAAAAGACCCTGATGCTGGGAGTGATTGAAGGCAGGAGGAGAAGGAGGTGACAGAGGATGAGATGGCTGGATGACATTACCAACATAATGGACATGAGTTTGAGTAAGCTCCGGGAGTTGGTGATGGACAGGGAAGCCTAGCATGCTGCAGTCCATGGGATCGCAAAGAGTCGGACCACGACCGAGCGATGGAACTGAACTGAACTGAGGAACGGTAAAAGCTGGAGAGTCAGTGAAGGAGAAGATATGAAATATGAAGTCTTATATTTGGGGTTGGCCAGTATATATTTGAGTCAGCCAGAAAAGATCAATAAATAATTTGCCTCTCTTTCCACTTTTCATTTCTCTAACGTGGGTGATGAAAAAGACAACTGTGAGACAGATTCTGATATTTATTTTTCTAAATTAAAACCATATTCAGCATATGACCTGCCCAATGAGATCATGACAGATAAGAATCAAGGAAATGGGTAGAATTATTTTTGTCTCCTCTTTCCCTTCTCTCTCTCCCTGCAGAAGGGAGTAAGGAAGGCTCCATGCTCCTCCTTGAATGTCCAATGGGGTATGAGAATTTTTTTTTAAACATTCAACCCAACACAACAGATTTTTACTTTATATTTGCTTTCTAAACAAGTGTTACCTTTAAAAAAAAAATCACATTTGCCCCCAAATCTGCATAAAAGTGTTTATATAAAAGGCTGGCATATGGAAAAATTTAAGGTAGAGTTACCTATACTTAATTATACTGAATAAGTATATTTCTATTGAAATAATTGTCAGGATTAACTTGTATTCTAAGTGAAAAAACAATCACCTGTGGGAATTATGATTCTTAATATCTAGGGATTATAATCAACAAAATTGGGTGGTTTGGATTAGAAGAACAAGAACACAATTATACCAACATCATGTTTTGTCATTTGGGCTTACAATGGTCTGAATCAAAATTTTGAAAAACAGAAATTTACCAAATGCCTGAGCTAACTTTTTCCACTTACAAGGCAGGTAATAGCTGTATCTCAGTACCAGAGAGTCAAGGAATTTCACTTCAGTGTGACCTATTTATGCCTCTCAGATTCATCATATGCATTTTTTAATGACCCCGAACCAAAGAAAATGTAGAAACCTATTTGAAAAGCTGACATTAAGGTTGTGACACCAGCGAAAACAACAAGAGAATCTAAAGTTAAACTGACACACAATCCCCAAATCAGTCTGTTACACTCCTAATTTAAAAAACAGTTACTATGTGAAAAAGTGATGGCATGTCAGCCTTTGCTTTGAAACCTCTGAATTTTGTCATTTGGTGTTTGTGTCACAACCTTAATATTATTTAAATATACTTTTAATATCTATTATTTAAAAAATATCCTTGAATTGAAGATACTCTGAAGCTTTGAAGAAGCCAACCTCAAAGCACTGCATTCCTAGCATGCCACTTTTATTAGAAGTGGTGCATAAAACATTTCCTGTTGACAAATCTAATTCATTAAAAGGTGAGATGGATGCATTTTAAAATAACTGGCTGGCATCATTATCTGCAGCACCTTTTATAAATTATTCCTCTTTTCCCTTTTGACTGAACTTGTCACAGTTCTCTCTTTCAGAGTCTGAGTGTTATGCCTTATAGTCAATGCTTTCAACATGTTTAGACAAGTCATAAGTTAAATAAGCAGTGGTACTTTATTTTCTAGAAATGAGAAAGGGTAGCAGAAGTATTTACAGATAATTTCAGTCAATTCATTGATTTTTAGCTAAGGACAAGGAAAGTCAGCTAGTGCTAGTTTCATCTTACACAAAGGATTTAAAAATAAAACTATACTGTTTGAGGAAAAGGGAGAATTTCAAAGAAAGGAACATAAAGAGAGATGCTGGCAGCCCTGCTGCAGTAGTGCGCAGAAGACTTACTTTAAAATTGAATTGTGCTTCCCCTGACATCGGAGATCAGGTACATCATAAAGCTGACAGCTGGCTGGCATGCTGCCTTCCTAGAGGAAAATGCTAACTGCATTTCTCTTCGAGGCCAAAGGAATAGAATTATAGAAGCTTTCAAGCAAACTGGGAAGATGGAGGACAAGTCATTTAAAATATGATGAAAAGCATTTCTTACCTAATTTTGTTTCAGAAGATTCTAAGAATGAGCTGGTCTTCTAATCCTAACGTAGGTGGTAACTTATTTCCTTCTGAGGTGTCAGTAGAAGAGCTGCCTTTTCGTCAGTGTCTTCAGCAGCTTTTTTCCCAAATATACAAAGCACACCTATAAAATAATTAGATATAGCTTTATCACCCACGTGGAGGAGGCACAGTCACAACATTACTGATTTCATTGGCAGTGACAGCACTACCGTTAAGGTATGATATACAGACTCGATCCAAGAGATGCTAGAAACACATAAAGACATCCTGAAGTCGGGGCACCTTAAAGAAGCTTATTAACAAGACGACTCATAGAGTATTGGCACATGGATAACAGACGCACCTTAAAAATATGCACAAAGTAGCCCTTTTATTATCACTGAGTTTTCAAATGTTCCTAAAGAAACGTAGATCACAGACAGTAAGGGATGGCTGCACCATATGAATCAAGCAATACCTTTCAGTACAATTAGAGCTTTCTTGTTTAATTACCAGTTGCCCAGAACTGTTTCTTAAAGCCATATTTGGGACATCCCTGGAGGTCCATTGGTTAAGATTCCAAGTTTCCAATATAGGGGACTATGGTTCGGTTCCCGGTCAGGGAACTAAGATTCCACATGCCGCATGATGAGGCCAAAATATTACAAAGTAAATTTTAAAATTTAAATAAAAAAAAAATCATTTCCCCACTCTTCTAGGTTATCTTGATAAAGCAGATTCCGACTCAGCTGATCTGGGGTCAGGACCTGAGATTCTGTGTTTCTAATAACCTCCCAAGTAAAGTCACGAAAGAGGTGAGTCTGTGGTCTAAACAGTCACTACTGAGGTTCCACCAATCTACCTGACTTTGCCTGCATCAAAATACACTGCAGTCATTCTTGTTTTTTGGCCTCTGTCTCTCTATATAATTTTTAAATCTTTTGTCAAGTAGTCTCTCCTCCCCTCGGAAATACACATAAATTTGATTGAACTGATCCAACTGGGCATTACTGGTTGGGACATAGACTTGGATTACTGTTTTTCCAGTGGTCATGTATGGATGTGAGAGTTGAACTATGAAGAAAGCTGAGCACCGAAGAATTGATGCTTTTGAACTGTGGTGTTGGAGAAGACTCTTGAGAGTCCCTTGGACTGCAAGGAGATCCAACCAGTCCATTCTGAAGGAGATCAGCCCTGGGATTTCTTTGGAAGGAATGATGATAAAGCTCAAACTCCAATATTTTGGCCACCTCATGTGAAGAGTTGACTCATTGGAAAAGACTGTGATGCTGGGAGGGATTGGGGGCAGGAGGAGAAGGGGACGACAGAGGATGAGATGGCTGGATGGCATCACTGACTCGATGGGCATGAGTCTGAGTGAACTTCAGGAGTTGATGATGGAGAGGGAGGCCTGGCGTGCTGCAATTCATGGGGTCACAAAGAGTCGGACACGACTGAGCAACTGAACTGAACTGATCCAACTGGGCACCTATAAAACCTTATTTCCCAAAGCCATGTGTATGACATATCATTCCACTTATTGAGGTTCTACTGTCACAAAATAATGCTTTATTATTTCCTCATGGGAGTTTTGCACATCTCGTTATGTTAGATTTGTTCCCAGGAACTTCATATTTTGAATGTTACTATAAATAATATCTCTTTGCAAGGGCTTTTTCATGTTTTGTTTATATTTGTGTAATTTTGTACATCGATATGTTTACCCAGGATATCTGTAAAACTCTTACTACACTTTTCTGTAGCTTGACATTATGAACATTCCAAAATCTATAATTATTTCTTTATCTTGCCTTACTAAAAGGAAAAGAAAAGAAGTCAAACAGTAAGTATATTATTTAATAGAAAAAAAAAAAGCTATTTGATGATTTGTGATCAGTCAGAATGATCTCTTCATTAGGCTTGAAAGTGAAGTCGCTCAGTTGTGTCCAACTCTTAGCGACCCTGTGGACTGTAGCCTACCAGGCTCCTCCATCTGTGGGGTTCTCCAGGCAAGAATACTGGAGTGGGTTGCCATTTCCTTCTCCAGGGGATCTTCCCAACCCAGGGATCGAACCCTGGTCTCCTGCATTGTAGGCAGACGTTTTACCCTTTGAGCCACCTCAACTATAAAACTAATATGAAGAAGGCTCTAGATATTTCTCTCAATATTTATTGATTGTTCTCATACTTCTTGCCTTTCCCTGCTATCTGCAATACAAGTGCTTAAACATTACTAACATATATTAATCCAAGCTGATATCCAGCTAAAACTTCATCAGAAACAGGCGAAAAGCCTCAGTGACAATTTGGCCAGTCTACGAACTAAATCTGAACAAAATAGAAAACAGAGGAATTCTAATGCGCGACATGGTTCAGTTTGGTTAAAGAACTAAGTGGAGACGCCCACTTTAGGGAGCCATTATAGAGATACAACGTATTACCTATACTCCATATCTGAAATCACAAGATTTCATGCAAAACCATAAATAACTGAAATTGCTTTCTTGATGACAATGTCAGCCTATAGAGTGAATTGTCCTTCAATGATAACTTTCAACAGCTGACCAAGGGAAAAAAATCAAGACTTACTTTTCTAGAAACTGTCAACATTGGTAATGTTGCTCACCTGACAAAAAGTGAGTGTACACAGGTAAAAGAAAATGTAAACCCAAAGGTATGTGGGGTACAGAATCAGGTAAAGAAAGAGAAAGGGCAGTAACTAAAATAATAATAACCACTACAATAATAATAAAAAAAATACAACAAACTGTTCTTTAAAAATGGGTTCATAATCCACTAAAAAAATAACTATGAAGAAACGTGGCAATGCAGAATGGCATCACCAATTCAATGGACACGAGTCTGAGCAAACTCTAGGAGATTGTGAAGGATAGGGACGCTTGGTGTGCTGCAGGCCATGGGGTCACAAAGGGTCAGAAATGACTGCGTGACTAAACACACAGAAAATCCTGAAAAGAACAGATGAGAGCAGGACCCAAGAAGATGTGGTACGTATATACAATGGAATATTACTCAGCCATAAAAAGAATGAAATGATGCCATTTGCAGGAACATGGATGGACCTAGAGATTGTCATATTAAGTCAAAGAAAAATAATCATATCACTTACATGTGGAATCTAAAAAAATGATACAAATGAACAAAAACAGAAATAGACTCACAGAATCTGAAAACAAATTTATAGCTACCAAAGGGGAAAAGGTCAAGGTAGGGGAGGAATAAATTAGGAGTTTGGGATTAACATATACACACTGCTATATATAGAACAGAGTACTAGGAAAGGTAGCATGGGTGCCTCCATAGAAAAATCTGCCTCGTTCTGGCTTCAGCAGACTTCCAGCATAATCATGGTTACCCGCCTATTCACTCTAAAGCAAACTGTACCATCAAATCGGTGCCACCCAAATGTAGTTTCTAGGCAGCTTCTGGACTTGCTTCTTTGTAATATGAAAGCACAGCCAAGGACTATCGGGCATTTGAATAAAATCGTTTTGTTTTGTGTTTACATCTGAAAACCAATATAAAACAAAAATGTGCCCCAAAAGAAGATGGAGAGAAGTCAAACCTTAGAGCTAGATAAAACTGACAAATACAACCATTTTAGTCACCCCGTCACCCATAAATAGACCAAAGGAAGATAACGATTTGAGGAGTATTGATATCTGAAAAACTACTCATTTTTAGGTAAGAAAACTAGGACCCTGTCGTAGTCTAGCCGAGAGGTGCTCTTGTCGATACCAACCACAATTCAGTGAGTACAGAGGTTCTTCCAGAGTGGGGAAGATCACCAGAACTTTGCAGAGGTCAAAGGGGGCTCAGTGGTACTTGAGTGGTGGGTGATGCCAGCCTTTTGCAGTGTTTCACTGGAAGTGATGGCCTTACAACAGGGAGCGAGCACAGAGAGTCAACAGCTCTATTAATCCAAGTTATGTTCACCCTTGGGGCAAGTACATTCTTGACTATGGCAAAGAGTATGTCCAATGGAGGCCTGAGAGGAACAAAGCTACCCACGCATTGCTGAGGCTGAACAATCACAGCACAGAGGAAATGGGAAAGGGTTCAGTAGGAACCAAAGTGGGGAACACTTGAAAACAATGTAAATTTTAAATGTGTTCCTCTATCAATACAGAGATTCATGAGCAGATGACAGATAATTTACTGACTTGAAGTGTTTGCGCACATTCACTGTCTGGCCATCAGCTTATCATTTAAGCTTCACAGAGAGAGAGGCAAGTCCCAGGAAGCCAAATGTAAAACTAATAACAAGAATCTCAAAAAGAAATAAAGAAAAAGTACATAAGTGGCTACCTATCACAAGGGAAATAGATGTTACTGATTTAATTTAGGCAAATTACTAAACAAAAAAACAAGCAAATAAAGCAGTAACAGGGAGAAAAAAAAAATCAGAATCCAGAGTTGCCACAATATATGATCTAAAGTATCTACTTTTCAACAAGATATTATAAGATATGCAAGGAGGGAAAAAGTGGCCAATAGAAACTGGGTATCTCTAGATATTGAATTTAAACACAGTCTTTAAAGCAGAATTATAAATAAATTCAATGAACCAAAGGTGACCACACTTAAAAAACAAAACGAAAGTAAGGCAATGATGAATTTAAAAAAATGAAATTCTCAATAATGAGAAAAAATGTTGGAAAACAACTAAATGGAAATTTTAGACTTGAAAGTATATTAAGTGAAAATTCACTTTAGGAACCTGACAACACATTCACGATGACCTGAAGGATTAGTGGATTTAAAAGTGCTGTGCTTAGGGCTCAGTCATGTTCAACTCTTTGTGAGCAAATGGGCTGTAGCCTTCCAGGCTCCTCTGTCCACGGGGACTCTCCAGGCAAGAATACTGGAGTGGGCTGACATGCCCTCTCCAGGGAATCTTCTGAACACAGGGATCAAATACAGGTCACCTGCACTGCAGGAGGATTCTTTACTGTCTGAGCCACCAGGGAAGCCCAAGAATACTGGAGTGGGTAGCCTAGCCTATCCCTTCGCCAGGGGATCTTCCTGACCCAGCAATCAAACCTGGGCCTCCTGAATTTCAGGCGGATTCTTTACCAGCTGAGCTACCAAGGAAGACCAGTGGATTTAAAATCAGTTCAGCCAGTTGCTCAGTTGTGTCTGACTCTTTGCGACCCCATGGACTGCAGCACACCAGGCCTCCCTGGTATCACCAAATCCCAGAGCTTGCTCAAACTCATGATAGAGTCGGTGATGCCATCCAACCACCTTATCCTCTGTCGTCTACTTTTCCTAACTTCAATCTTTCCCAGCGAGTCAGTTCTTCACATCAGGTGACCAAAGTATTGGAGTTTCAGCTTCAGTATCACTCCTTCCAATGAACACTCAGGACTGATCTCCTTTAGGATGGACTGGTTGGATCTCCTTGCAGTCCAAGGGACTCTCAAGAGTCTTCTCCAACACCATAGTTCAAAAGTGTCAATTCTTAGGTGCTCAGCTTTCTTTATGGTTAAACTCTCACATCCATACATGACTACTGGAAAAACCATAGGTTTGACCAGACAGGCCTTTGACAGCAAAGTAACATCTTTGCTTTTTAATATGCTGTCTAGGTTGGTCATAGCTTTTCTTCCAAGGAGCAAGAGTCTTTTAATTTTATGGCTGCAGTCACCATCTGCAGTGATTTTGGGGCCCAAGAAAATAAAGTCTCTCACTGTTTCCATTGTTTCCCTATCTATTTACATGAAGAGATAGGACTGGATCCCATGATCTTCATTTTTTGAATGCTGAGCCTTAAGCCAACATTTTCACTCTCCTCTTTCACTTTCATCAAAAGGCTCTTTAGATCCTCTTCACTTTCTGCCATAAGGGTGGTATCATCTCCGTATCTAAGGTTATTGATGTTTCTCCCAGCAATACAGATTCCAGCTTGTGCTTCTTCCAGCCCAGCATTTCTCATGATATACTCTGCATATAAGTTAAATAAGCAGGGTGACAATATACAGCCTTGACATACTCTTTACCTGATTTGGAACCAGTCTGTTGTTCCATGTCTGGTTCTAACTGTTGCTTCTTGACCTGCATACAGATTTCTCAGGAGGCAGGTCAGGTGGTCTGGTATTCCCATCTCTTGAAGAATTTTCCACAGTTTGTTGTGATCTACACAGTCAAAGGCTTTGGCATAGTCAATAAAGCAGAAGTAGATGTTTTTCTGAAACTCTCTTGCTTTTTTGATGATCCAGTGGATGTTGGCAATTTGATCTCTGGTTCCTTTGCCTTTTCTAAATCCAACTTGAACATCTGGAAGTTCACAGTTCACGTACTGTTGAAGCCTGGCTTGGAGAATTTTGAGCATTACTTTGCTAGCATGTGAGATGAGTGCAATTGTGCAGTAGTTTGAACATTCTTTGGTATTGCCTTTCTTAGGGATTGGAATGAAAGCTGACCTTTTCCAGTCCTGCGGCCACTGCTGAGTTTTCCAAATTTGCTGGCATATTGAGTGCAGCACTTTGACAGCATCATCGTTTAGGATTTGAAATAGCTCAGCTAGAATTCTATCACCTCCACTAACTTTGTTTGTAGTAACACTTCCTCTGGTAGACTTGACTTTGCATTTCAATATGAATTTAAAATAGATGCATATAAATAGAACAAAGAGAAAAAATAGTTTTTAAAGAATGAGCAAAGACTCATACATTTTGGATAATCATAACCATATCAAAAAGCATGTAATGAATATCTCAGAAAAAAATGGAGACACAAAAAGGGATAGAAAAAATATATATGAAAAAATAAAGAATAAAAAATATACCAAATTTGTAAAACCATTCATGTACTCATCAAAAGCTCAACAGATCCCACGCAGGACAAATGTAAAGAGATGGATATTCCAACATAATCAAACCACTGATGGACAAAGACAAACAGAAAATCTTAAAAGCAGCAAGGGAAAAGTAAATGCTCATGTAATGTGAGCATCCATGAAACAATGGAGGCCAGAAGTCAGTGAAATGAGAAATTCAAAATGCTGAAAGAAAAAACTGTCCACTAAGTATCCTATATTGAGAATCAGATCAGACCAGATCAGATCAGTCGCTCAGTCGTGTCCGACTCTTTGCGACCCCATGAATCGCAGCACGCCAGGCCACCCTCTCCATCACCAACTCCCGTAGTTCACTCAGACTGACGTCCATCGAGTCAGTGATGCCATCCAGCCATCTCATCCTCTGTCGTCCCCTTCTCCTCCTGCCCCCAATCCCTCCCAGCATCAGAGTCTTTTCCAATGAGTCAACTCTTCGCATGAGGTAGCCAAAGTACTGGAGCTTCGGCTTTAGCATCATTCCTTCCAAAGAAATCCCAGGGCTGATCTCCTTCAGAATGGACTGGTTGGATCTCCTTGCAGTCCATGGGGCTCTCAAGAGTCTTCTCCAACACCACAGTTCAAAAGCATCAATTCTTCAGCGCTCAGCCTTCTTCACAGTCCAACTCTCACATCCATACATGACCACAGGAAAAACCATAGCCTTGACTAGACTATGTTGGCAAAGTAATGTCTCTGCTTTTGAATATGCTATCTAGGTTGGTCATAACTTTCCTTCCAAGGAGTAAGCATCTTTTAATTTCATGGCTGCAGTCACCATCTGCTGTGATTTTGGAGCCCAGAAAAATAAAGTCTGACACTGTTTCCACTGTTTCCCCATCTAGTTCCCATGAAGTGATGGGACCAGATGCCATGATCTTCGTTTTCTGAATGTTGAGCTTTAAGTCAACTTTTTCACTCTCCACTTTCACTTTCATCAAGAGGCTTTTTAGTTCCTCTTCACTTTCTGCCATAAGGGCGGTGTCATCTGCATATCTGAGGTTATTGATATTTCTCCTGGCAATCTTGATTCCAGCTTGTGTTTCTTCCAGTCCAGCGTTTCTCATGATGTACTCTGCATATAAGTTAATTAAGAATAACTACCTTTAAATTGAAAGCAAAATAGAGCCATCACTTTAAAACTGAAGATAAAGATTGAGAATTTGTTACTAACAGACATGTATAAGAAAATATTAAGGGAAATCCTTCAAACTGAAAGGAAATGACATCAGATGGTAACCTAAATCCACAGTAATAAACAGAGTTCCAGAAATGGCAAAATGTGGGCTAATAGAAAGACTCTCTAAAATGTTACCTTGTTTCTTTTAACTGAACTCTATAAAAGATAGAAGTTGCATAAAGCAATAACTATAATAATGCATTGTTTATTTTAAAACATGTAGACATGTAATACACATGGTAATAATAGAAATGGGAAAAAGGAATAAAACTATGCTGGAACAAAATTTCTCTATTTTATGAAAATTTAGTTGATATTAAATGCTTAAGCTTGTTCTGGTAAATTAAGATGTAGATTATATTCTCTAGTGCAAACATTAAGAAAATAACTTTTTAAAAGGTAAAGTTTCACTAGAAATTAAAATATGACTATATTAAAAATACGAATCTAATATAAAAGAAGGCAACAAAGGTAGAGGAAAGAAATAAGAAAGATAAGTCATATAAAAACAAAGTAATATGGAAAATGCAAACTGATCACATCCACAAATACATTAAATGTTAAAGGTCTAAATACCTCAATTAAAAGGCAGAAATTGTTAGGCTAGATAAAAAAGGAAGATGCAACCATGTATCATCTGTAACAGACATATTTTTCACTCAAAGAGAATAAATAAATTAAAAGTTAAGAGATGGAAAAGATAAGCCATGCAAACAGTACACATAAGAGTTGGAGCTACTAAAATTAGACAAAATAAGCTTCAAGGAATAGTATTTGAGAAAAATGGATATAAAAGGGTCAATACATTAGAAAGATACTATATTTACAAATATATATGCACCTAAAGGGCTTTCCTGGTGGCTCAGCAGTAAAGAATCAGCCTGCAACGCAGGAGCCGTGGGTTCTATCCCTGGGTAGGGAAGATACCCTGGAGGAGAGCATGGCAATCCACTGCAGTACTCTTGCCTGGAGGATCCATGGACAGAGGAGCCTGGAAGGCAACAGTGCATACGGTTGCAAAGAATCAGACACGACTGAAGTGACTTAGCACGCATGCACCTAAAACAGCACCTCAAAATCAATGGAGCAAAACATGAGAGAATTGAAAGAAGAAATTTGAGACCATTTGAGAATTATAATTATATACCTAAATCCTCTGCACTAAGTAATTGATGGAATTAAACAGAAAATCAGGAAAAGTACAGAAGATCTGAATACTATCAATCTACGTAATCTAATTTCTACATATAGACTACTCCACTTAATCATGGCAGGATACACATTTTTTCCCAAAGGTCAATTTTTTTTTTTCAAAAATAGATCATATTCCAGGTCATAAAAAGTACCATAAATTTCAAAGCAATAAGATCATAAAAGGTATGTTCTATAAGTACAACAGAATTAACTCAGAAATCAATAGCATTAAAAAAATCTTAGAAAACTCCTAATATTTGAAAATTAAAGAACATTTAAATAACAAGTCAAAAAGGAATCACAGAAGATCTTAGAAAGTATTGTTTACTAAATTATAGTGGAAACACAATGTGTCACATTTTATGAGACACACAAAAAGCTGTAGAAGGAAATCTATAGCTTGAAACACGTATCAAAAAAGAAGGGACTTCCCTGGTGGTAAATGGGTTAAAATCTACCTGCCAATGCAGGGGACATGGGTCTGATCCCTGGTCCAAGAAGACTCCACATGTCAAAGGGCAAGAAACGCTGCAAGCCACAACTACTGAACCCTGCATGCCCGAGAGCCTGTGCTCTGCAACGAAAGAGGCCACTGTAATGAGAAGCCTGCACAGCAACTAGAGAGCAGCCCCCACTCGCCACAATTACAGAAGGCCTACACACAGCAACAAAGACCCACCACACCAAAAATAAACAAAGAAATAAACACAAAGAAAGGTCTCAACCAAGTAGCTTCAGATTCAGTTTCACGGGACTTCCCTGGAGGTCCAGTGGCTGAGGCTCTGCGCTACAAATGCCAGGGGGCCCAGGTTCAAGCCTTGATCAGGGAACTAGATCCCACATGCTCCAACTAAAGCACCTGCATACCACAATGAAGACTCGGTGCGGTCAAAAAAACACAAAGATTCAGTCTCAGAACACTAGAAAAAGTAGAACAAACCACATGCAAAGTAAGAAGAAGAAGGGCAACATAAAGATTACAGCACAAATAAATGATACAGAAAAGAGAAAAGCAATAGACAGCAAAAGTCAAAATTGATTTTTGAAAATGTTAACAAAACTGCAAATACTTAGCTAGATTGAGCAAGAAAAAAAAGAAAAACAGCACAAATCACCAAAATAATGAATGAAAAAGATAGCACTACTGGTCATACAGAAACTGAAAAGATTATAAAACAACACAATGAACAACTTTATGCCAAAAAAGTAGACATACAGATGAAATGGACACATACTTAGAAAGATATAAATGACCAAAACCAAATTAAGAAGAAATGTAAAAATTGAGCATATCTAAAACAAGTAAAGAGACTGAATCAGTAATTTAAAATCTTCCCACAAGGAAAAACAAAGATCCAAGGTCTTCACTGGTGAATTCTATGAAATAAAAAAATAAAATAATACCAACATTTCACAAACTCATTTTAAAAACAGAGGAAAGAAACCTTTCTCACTCTGTGATGATAGTATTACCCTAAAATCAAAGTCAAACAAACACATCAGAAGAAAATGAAACTGCAGGCTAAATAATTATATTAAAAAAGAAATCTAAAATCAATATCATAACCTTGAACTGTAAGAAACTAGAAAAAGAAGAGCAAGCTAAACCTAAAGCAAGCAGAAAGAAGAAAATAACAGGTTAAATTAGAAATAAATAAAAAGAGAACAGAAAAAATACAGAAAATCAATGAAACTAAAAAGATTATTTGAAAAGATGAACAGAATTGATGAAGCGTTAGCTAGACTCACACACAGACAAATACACACATACTGTACAAATACACAAAAAACAGAGGTAAGACTGAAATTACTAATATTAGGAATGAAAGGAGGAACACTATTACTAAAATTACAGAAATAAAGAGATTATAAGGGGATATAATAAACAAGTGTTCATTATTACATTTTATAACCTAGATGAAATAGACAAATCCTAAAAAGACATGAAGTTCTGAAATGACTGGGGACTAAGAAATATGAAATGACCTATTAGAAGAAAGCAGATTGAATTAACGATCAAAATACTTTCTCACAAAGATAAGCACACATCAGATGGTTTAACTGATGAATCTTCCAAAAATTAATATTCCCTGGTAGCTCAGCTGGTAAAAAAATCTGCCTTCAATGCAAGAGACCCTAGTTCAATTCCTGGGTCAGGAAGATTCCCTGAGAAGGCAACGGCTACCCACTTTAGGCCAGTATTCTGGCCTAAAGAATTCTATGGACAGAGGAGACTGGTGGGCTACAGTCCATGGGATCCCAAAGAGCTGGACAGGACTGAGTGACTTTCACTCACTTCACAAATCCTCCCAAAAACAGAAGAGGAGGGAGCACTTCTCAACTCATGCTCTATGGCCAGCATTACCTTGGTACTAAAACCAGAAAAAACCACTACAAGAATGCAAAACTATAGACCAATATCCCTTATGAATATATAGATTAAAATACTTGGCAAAATATTAACAAATTCAATCCAGTAACATATAAAAGTACTTTGCTGCTGCTTCTAAGTCGCTTCAGTCCTATCTGACTCTGTGAGACCCCATAGACGGCAGCCCACCAGGCTCGCCAACCCTGGGATTCTCCAGGCAGGAATACTGGAGTGGGTTGCCACTGCCTTCTCCAATGCATGAAAGTGAAAAGTGAAAGTGAAGTCGCTCAGTCGTGTCCAACTCCTAGTGACCCCATGGACTGCAGCCCACCAGGCCCCTCCGTCCATGGGATTTTCCAGGCAAGAATACTGGAGTGGGTTGCCATTGCCTTCTCCGTAAAAGTATTTTACACCGTGGCTAAGCACTATAAGCGCGACGGCTGCGACAGACCACGCAGAAGCGAGGCGAGAGGAGCTACCCGTCGCCCAAGGCCAGGGGTGGCGGCCGGGAGGAGCTACCACACGCCCAAGGTCAGGGGAGCCGGCCAAGAGAAGCAACCCGATGTCCAAGGAGCAGTGGCTGCACGGGTGCAGGAGGGCCAAGAGGAGCTACTCAACGTTCAAGGTCAGGAGGGGCGGCCATGAGGAGATACCCCTTGTCCAAGGTAAGGAGCAGTGGCTACACTTTGCTGGAGCAGCCGTGAAGAGATACCCCACGTCCGAGGTAATAGAAACCCAAATAAGACGGTACGTGTTGCAAGAGGGCATCAGAGGGCAGACACACTGAAACCATAATCACAGAAAACTAGTCAATCTAATCACTCGGACCACAGGCTTGTCTAACACAATGAAACTAAGCCATGTCATGTGCGGCCACCCAAGACAGGCAGGTCATAGTAGACAGGTCTGACAGGATGTGGTCCACTGGAGAAAGGAATGGCAAACCACTTCAGTATTCTTGCCTTGAGAACCCCATGAAGAGTATGAAAAGGCAAAATGATAGGACACTGAAAGAGGTTGGTAGGTGCCCAATATGCCACAGGAGGTAAGTGGAGAAATAACTCCAGAAAGAATGAAGGGATGGAGCAAAAGCAAAACCAATACCCAGTTGTGGATGTGACGCATGATAGAAGCAAGGTCCGACGCTGTAAAGAGCAGTATTACATAGGAACCTGGAATGTCAGGTCCATGAATCAAGGCAAATTGGAAGTGGTCAAACAGGAGATGGCAAGAGTAAACGTCGACATTCTAGGAATCAGCGAACTAAAATAGACTGGAATGGGTGTCATTCCAGTTAACTCAGATGACCATTATATCTACTACTGCAGGCAGGAATCCCTTAGAAGAAATGGAGTAGCCATTATGGTCAACAAGAGTCTGAAATGCAGTACTTGGATGCAATCTCAAAAATGACAGAATGATCTCTGTTCGTTTCCAAGGCAAACCATTCAACATCACGGTAATGCAAGCCTACGCCCCAACCAGTAATGCTGAAGAAGCTGAAGTTGAACAGTTCTGTGAAGACCTACAAGACCTTCTAGAGCTAACATCCAAAAAAGATATCCTTTTCATTATAGGGGACTGGAATGCAAAAGTAGGAAGTCAAGAAACACCTAGAGTAACAGGCAAATTTGACCTTGGAACACGGAATAAAGCAGGGCAAAGGATAATAGAGTTTTGCCAAGAGAATGCACTGGTCATACCAAACACCTCTTCCAACGACACAAGAGAAGACTCTACACATGGACATCACCAGATGGTCAACAGCGAAATCAGATTAATTATATTCTTTGCAGCCAAAGATGGAGAAGCTCTATACAGTTAGCAAAAACAAGACCGGGGGCTATCTGTGGCTCAGATCATGAACTACTTATTGCCAAATTCAGACTTGAAGAAAGTAGGGAAAACCACTAGACCATTCAGGTATGACCTAAATCAAATCCCTTATGATTATACAGTGGAAGTGAGAAATAGATTTAAGGGCCTAGATCTGATAGATAGAGTGCCTGAAAAACTATGGGCAGAGCTTCATGACATTGTACAGGAGACAGGGATCAAGACCATTCCCATGGAAAAGAAATGCAAAAAAGCAAAATGGCTGTCTGGGGAGGACTTACAAATAGCTGTGAAAAGAAGAGAAGCCAAAAGCAAATGAGAAAAGGAAAGATATAAGCATCTGAATGCAGAGTTCCAAAGAATAGCAAGGAGAGATAAGAAAGCCTTCCTCAGCAATCAATGCAAAGAAATAGAGGAAAACAACAGAATGGGAAAGACTAGAGATCTCTTCAAGAAAATTAGAGATACCAAGGGAACATTTCATGCAAAGATGGGCTCGATAAAGGACAGAAATGGTATGGACCTAACAGAAGCAGAAGATGTTAAGAAGAGGTGGCAAGAATACACAGAAGAACTGTACAAAAAGATCTTCATGATCAAGATAATCACTATGGTGTGATCACTCACCTAGAGCCAGACATCCTGGAATGTGAAGTCAAGTGGACCTTAGAAAGCATCACTATGAACAAAGCTAGTGGAGGTGATGGAATTCCAGTTGAGCTATTTCAAATTCTGAAAGATGATGCTGTCAAAGTGCTGCACTCAATATGCCAACAAATTTGGAAAACTCAGCAGTGGACACAGGACTGGATAGGTCAATTTTCATTCCAATCCCAAAGAAAGGAAATGCCAAAGAATCCTCAAACTACCGCACAATTGTACTCATCTCACAAGCTAGCAAAGTTATGCTCAAATTCTCCACACCAGGCTTCGACAGTACATGAACCGTGAACTTCCAGATGTTCAAGTTGGATTTAGAAAAGGCAGAGGAACCAGAGATCAAACTGCCAACATCCATTGGATCATCGAGAAAACAAGAGAGTTCCAGAAAAACATCTACTTCTGCTTTAATGACGACGTCAAAGCCTTTGACTGTGTATATCACAACAAACTGTGGAAAATTCTTCAAGAGATGGGAATACCAGACCACCTCGCCTGCCTCCTGAGAACTCTGTATTCAGGTCAAGAAGCAAAGTTAGAACTAGACATGGAATGACAGACTGGTTCCAAATCAGGAAAGCAGTACGTCAAGACTGTATATTGTCACCCTGCTTATTTAACTTATATGTAGAGCACATCATGAGAAATGGTGGGCTGGATGAAGCACAAGCTGGAATCAAGATTGCCGGGAGAAATATCAATAACCTCAGATATGTAGATGGCACCACCCTTATGGTAGAAAGTGAAGAACTAAAGAGCCTCTTGATGAAAGTGAAGGAGGAGAGTGAAAAAGTTGGCTTAAAGCTCAACATTCAGAAAACAAAGATCATGGCATCCAGTCCCATCACTTCATGGCAAATAGATGGGGAAACAATGGAAACAGTGACACACTTTATTTTGGGGGCTTCAAAATCACTTAAGATAGTGACTGCAGCCATGAAATTAAAAGATGCTTGCTCTTTGGAAGAAAAGTTATGATCAACCTAGACAGCATATCGAAAAGCAGAGATATTTGCCAACAAAATTCCATCCAGTCAAAATTATAGTTTTTCCAGTAGTTATGTACAATTGTGAGAGTTGGACTATAAAGAAAAGTGTGCACTGAAGAATTGATGCTTTTGAACTGTGGTGTTGGAGAAGACTCTTAAGAGTCCCTTGGATTGCAAGGAGTTCCAACCAGTCCATCCTAAAGGAAATCAGTCCTGAGTATTCTTTGGAAGGACTGATGCTGAAACTCCAATACTTTGGCCACCTGATGCAAAGAACTGACTCATTGAAAAGACTCGGATGCTGGGAAAGATTGAAGGCGGGAGGAGAAGGGGACAACAGAGGATGAGATGGTTGGATGGCATCACCAACTCAATGGACATGAGTTTGAGTAAGCTCCAGGAGTTGGTGATGAACAGGGAATCCTGGCGTACTGCAGTCCATGAGGTCAGTAAGAGTCGGACATGACTGAGAGAATGAACATAACTGAACTGACGTGGCATTTATCCCAAGAACATAAGGCTGAATTAACAGACTGGAAAAGAACCAATGTAATATACCTCATTAACAGAACATAGGACAAAAACTACATGGTGACCTAAAATAGATACAAAGAAGAATGTGTCAAAATCCAACACTCTTTGATGATAAAAACATTCATCAAATTAGGAGTAGAAGGGAATTTCATGAACTTGATAAAAGACATCAACAAAAATCCCACAGCTAACTTCATACTTAATGGAGAAAAACTGAAAGCTCTTCCCTGGAAGATTAGGAACAAGACAAGTGTGCCCATTTTTACCACTTCTATTTAACACTGATTGGGCTAGAGGTTCTAACAAAAGTAAATAAAAGGCATCCAGACTGGAAAGAAGGAGAACTATCTCTACTAATAGATGACATGATCTTGTATGTAGGAAATTGTAAGAAATTCTAAAACAAACTAAAGGTACTTCCCTGATGGTCCAGTGGTTAAGAATCCACCTGTCCATGCAGGGGACATGGATTCAAATCCGGGTCCAGGAAGATTTTTCACGCCTTGGTACAACTAAGCCTGTGCACCTGTGCACTACAACTAAAGAAGCCCACGCGCGCTAGAGCTGGTGCCCTGCAACAAGAGGAGCCACCACAGTGAGAAGCCCGTGCACTGCAGCTGGAGAACAGTCCCCGCTTGGTCAAGAGCAGAAAGCCCTCACACAGCAATGAAAACGCAGTACACCAAAAATAAAAGAAAACCTTTAAAGAAAACCCCAAAACTACTGGAGCTAATATTCAGCAAAGGTTGCACAAGATTAACAAACAGAAATAGATTATATTTTTATATGCTAGCACTTAACAATTTTAAAATTAGGAAACAAATGCCATTTACAATGACATCAAATAGAAAAAAAATATTTAGGAAAACAGTTAACTAAAGAAGTGCAAGACCTATCCACTGAAAAATGTGAAACATCACTGGAAGAGACTGGATTAGATTTAAATACATGAAAGGTCCATTGTTTATGGATTGAAAAATTTAATATTATTAAACTGGCAATACTCCCCAAATTACTCTACAGATTCAAAGCAATCTCTATCAAAATGCCAGCTGCCTATTTTGCAGATACTAACTCACGGATCATAAAATTCATGCTGGATATACAAGGGACAGCCAAAAAAATCTTGAAAAAGAAGAATGAAGTTAGAGAACTCACATTTCTGACTTTCTAAACTTATTACAGAGCTACAGTAATCAAGATTGTGTGAAAGGATAAGCATAAAGAGAGATATAATCAATGGGATAGAACCAAGAGTCCAAAAATAAATCCATAGAATGTTCAATTGATTTTTGACAAGGATTTCAAGAAAATTCAATAGAAAAAGATTAGTCTTTTCAAGAAAAGTTGCTGAGACAACTGAATACCAATATGTAAAAGAGTGAAGTCAAATTCATCAAAAGATATACAAAAATTAACTCAAAATCAATCAAAGACCTAAACATATATACAAGTTTTAGAGGAAATCATGGGTGTAAAATAAAAAATATCTGTGCTTCAAATGATCAATAAAGTGAAAAGATAACCTACAGAGTGGGAGAAAATATTAGCAAATCAAATATCTGAAAAAGAGATTTGGCCACCTCATGCGAAGAGTTGACTCATTGGAAAAGACTCTGATGCTGGGAGGGATTGGGGACAAGAGGAGAAGGGGATGACAGAGGATGAGATGGCTGGATGGCATCATCGACTCGATGGACATGAGTCTGAGTGATCTCCGGGAGTTGGTGTTGGACAGGGAGGCCTGGCGTGCTGCGACTCATGGGGTCACAAAGAGTCGGACACAACTGAGCGACTGATCTGATCTGATCTGATCCTATAATCTATTAAGAACTACTTTAGCTTAAAAATAAAATGACAAGCAATTCACTTTAAAAATGACAAAGGATTTGAATAGACATGTCCAAAAGAGATAGACATATGTCCAGTAAGTACAAAAAATGATGCTAAGCATCATTAATTATTAGATAAACATAAATTGGGAGCACAAGAGATACCACTTCATAGCTCAGTAGAACAGCTAAAATCAAAAGACAGACAGTAACATGAATTGGAGAGAATGTGGAAAAACTGAAACCATCATATGCTGCTAATGAGATTGTAAAGGTCCCTCCTCCACCATTCTCAATGGGGTATTTTCCCTTGCATTTTGTAATTATTTTTGTGCTCTCTCTCACTAAACAGAAGCATCTGAAGACTAGAATTAGGTCTCTTTCCCTCACTTGAGTATATCAGTTAGGGCAGCTGTCATTCTGTGCTATCTGCAATCATTGCTTTCCTTACCTCTCTCAACCACTGGGGTGGCACTTCCCTGGTGGCACAGTGGTAAAGAATTTGCCTGCCAATGCAGGCGACGCAGATTTGATCCCTGTGTTAGGAAGATTCCCCTGGAGAAGGAAATGGCAACCTGCTCCAGTATTCTTGCCTGGGAAATCCCATAGACAGAGAAGTCTGGAGGGCAATGATTCATGGGTTGCAAAGGAGTTGGACATGGCTTAGACTAAACAACAACTCCACAACTCAACTATAATCTTCTCAAGACAGAGACTGTGCTTTCTTTATTTTTGCATCCTAGCATCCAGCCTGGGCTTCCCAAGTGTCTCAGCAATAAAGAATCTGCCTGCAATACAGGAGACGAAGGAGACACAGGTTCAATCCCTAGGTCAGGAAGATCCTTTGGAGGAGGAAATGGCAACCACTCCAGTATTCAATGCCTGGAGAATCCCATGGACAAAGGTAGCATGGTGGATTACAGTCCATTGGGTTGCAGAGTTGGACATGACTGAGCAACTAAGCAACAACAAAGTACCCAGCACAGCAGTTGATGCACAGAAAGTACAAGAGAAAAAGTTAAATAAGAGATTCCTAAGCATGGTATACAGATCCCTGGTCAGGCCCAATATTCTTCCAGAGAGTTTACAAGACAAAAACTATTTTCATAGTAACAAAACATTATAAACCATTTCACTACGTTGACATTTAATCCCCAAGTTGTATTAGTTGTAGTCTTTTCTGTTGCTACTGTAGTAAGTTGCCACAAATTTATTGTTTTAAAACCCCACTAAGTTACTTTGTTATACTTTTCCAGGTTAAAGACCATTTGCAATGGCAACTCACTCCAGTACTCTTGCCTGGAAAATCCCATGGATGGAGGAGCCTGGTGGGCTGCAGTTCATGGGGTCACTAGGAGTCGGACACGACTGAGCGACTTCACTTTCACTTTTCACTTTCATGCACTGGAGAAGGCAATGGCAACCCACTCCAGTGTTCTTGCCTGGAGAATCCCAGGGACGGGGGAGCCTGGTGGGCTGCCGTCTATGGGGTCGCACAGAGTCAGACACGACTGAAGCGACTTAGCAGCAGCAACAGCAGAGGGTATCACTAGGCTAAAACCATATGGTCAGCAAAGCTGCATTCCTTTCTGGGGGCTCTGAAGAGTCCCCTGTTGCCTTGCATTTTTTAGCTTCTAAAGGCTGCTCTCACTCCTCGGCTGGTAGCCCACTTTGTCCATTTTCTAGTAGATATGTGAGTACTTTTCATATTTCATCATTCTGAATCACTCTTCAGCCTCCTTCTTTCAGGGCTTCTCTGGTTGCTCAGACAGTAAAGAATTCGCCTGCAATGCAAGAGACCCAGGTTCAATCCCTGGATTGGGAGGATTCCCTAGAGAAGGGAATGGCCACCCACTCCAGTATTCTTGCCTGGAGAATCCTATGGACAGAGGAGTCTGGTGGATTACAGTCCATGGGGTTGCAAAGAGTCAGACACGACTGATGCGACTAGGACTTTCACTTTTGCTGGTGTTCTTTCACTTTTGAGAACAGTTGTGATTACACCATACCCATTTGCTACTGATTTGATAATCTTGCTATTTTAAAGTAAACTGATTAGCAACTTTAAGTCCCCTCTGCTATTCACAGGTTCTAGGGATCATAATGTAGGCATATCTAGAGGGTCAACACTATAGTCAAATTTTTCACCATCACAGAGTAAAAAAATAACAGTCGGTTCACTTAATAATGTCCTTGATGAGGTACTAAAAAGTAGTAATTTCATTCACTCAATCTTTGCATACACCACACAATTTCTCGAAATTAATCAAATTGACTGTCATTTCAAGAAAAGTATTAGATGGTATTTGTTAACACTGAATTCCATGGACAGAGGAGCCTGGCAGGCTACAGTCCATGGGGTCGCAAACAGTCAGACACGACTGAGAGACTAACACACTGACATTTGTTGCCAAGGATAAAATAAGAACTTTCAAAGCAAAAACAAAATCCTGGAAAATTTTAAACTCTCAGTTGGATAGTTTTGCAATATTGTACGATTTTCCTGAGGAGATTGCTGGTGATATTAACAACCGGGATTTTGTTGATATTGTATAGCTCAGTTTAGTCGCTCAGTCGTGTCTGACTCTTTTCGACCCCATGGAGTGCAGCACGTTAACACTGAAAGCTCAGCTTCTCTGGACACTGGAGCTGAATAAAATCTCAGAGACAGAGTTTTGGGTGAGGTAAAAAAGGATAGCTTTATTACTTTGCTGGGCAATGGAGGCCACAGTGGGCTAATGCCAAGATAGTGCGAAGTTTTACAGTAACTGTTCAAAGAGGGAGTGATCAGCTCATGCACATTCTTATCATGGGTAGGTGTTGAGGTAAATAGGAATCCACATCACCAAACTTCAGGTCCAAATGGATGGTAGTCTACATGTTGTGGGCGGCATAGCACCATTTATCCTTAACTTCTCCCACTGGGATTCCCTGGTGGCTCAGAGGATAAAGCGTCTGCCTGCAATGCTGGAGACCCCGGGTTCGATCCCTGGGTTGGGAAGATCCCCTGGAGAAAGGAATGGCAACCCACTCCAGTATTATTGCCTGGAGAATCCCATGGACAGAGGAGCCTGGCGGGCTACAGTCCACGGGGTCACAGACAGTCGGACAGGACTGAGCGACTTCACTTTCACTTTCACTTCTTCCACAGGAGGGGGTTTCGGTATCTGTAAAACATCTCAAAGATATTGCTGTGTGTATCCACTGATGGGGAAACAGGAACTTGCCCCAGGGCTGCTCTTGACCGTTTCTTTCTCCCTGGTCTCACATCCCTCCTTTTCCTAATTAACACTGCTTGAATCTGCCCACTGGAACTTGGGGTAGGTCATGGAGGCTGAATGAAGGCTGTTTCCTATAATCAAAGAAATGGGGGACACAAAACGGCTTTTGCCTAGAAGCCCTACAGGGCCCTGCTCAGTATCATCATATGAAGTACATAACGATTTGGAAGTCAAGCATACCTCAATGAATCAGTACTTTCCATGTGGCCAATGCATTATGGAACAAAAGCCTGTGTTTGTAAAAGACTCATTCAAAGTGCAAGATAGACCAAGGGATTTTAAAGTAAGAGTATAAAAGTTTCACTGACATGATTTCAGATTCTACATTGCAATTAAGCTTTAAGAAACTACTGATAAAGAAAGAATAGGATAGTTAACGCAGGTAGTTGTAGAAGTCTCAGTAGAGGATTATAGATAGTGAGCGAAACTTAGGGAACTTTGGATACCACTGTAAGTTAATGACTGCTCCAAAAAGCTATCAAAGGTCGTGGAACAAAGCAGGCTTGCTTAACTGTGAAGCCATAAATAAAAGCATGCGATAGGCCCCAGGTAATTGGTGCAAGAAACATGTTACCACCTTTCTACTGATTTGTACAAGTACTTTGACAGTCCTAAGGTCAAACACTTTCCTGCAGGATACAAAGGAGGAGCTAGTGGTATAAGCCTGACATCTACTCAAGAATAAGGAAGATGATCTTTCCCCCTTCCCCACTTTCCTTTGATTATAAAAATGTATCCCGGTTAATCTTTGGGCCAGAGCCCCCTCGCCTGCTTGCACAAGCATCCAAATTAATAAATCTACTTCTTGCCTATCAGTTTGCCTCTCACATAATTCCTTCTGCACTAAGACACACAACTCTGGGAGATAATGAAGAACAGGGAAGCCAGGGGTGCTGCAGTCATGGGGTCGCAAACAATCAGACAGGACTGAGCAACTGAACAACAGACACAAAGAATCTGACCCTCAAGAAGTCCAGACACCAGGTCAGTGATTCTGTTAATACTCCTTTTTTTGCAACTACATCTATATAAGGTTAGATTTTGTTTACTCACTTCAACCAAATCAACATATCACAAGAGAACAAAGAAGCAGATCTGAGATTTGAGTACCATTCTATGAAGTCAGATATTAAAGAGATTGCCACAGTTCCACTATAATTTTTGTTTAGAAAAATATAGTTATTTTTAATGCCATTTACATTAACATGTACTGACTTTATTATTGAAATAATCATGTCTTAAAATACTCAATTTTAATTTATAACATAATAAATATTAAGATATAATGACATACATACAAACTCTTTGAAGTCATCAGTAATTATTAACAGTGTAAAGGACTTCTGAAACCAAAAGTTTGAGAACTGCTGAGTCAGAATAAATGAGAAAGCCACAGAAAGATCATGCCAGGTAAAGTTAATCAAAAGAATAAGCATACATATGACCCAGCAATCTCAGTGCTGGGCATATACACCAAGGAAACCAGAATTGAAACAGACATGTACCCCAATGTTCATCGCAGCACTGTTTACAATAGCTAGGACGTGGAAGCAACTAGATATCCATCAGCGGATGAATGGATAAGGAAGTTGTGGTACATATACACAATGGAGTATTACTCAGCTATAAAAAGGAACACATTTGAATCAGTTCTAATGCAGTGGATGAAACTGGAGCCTATTATACAGAGTGAAATAAATCAGAAACAGAAATACCAATACAATATATTAACACATATACGTGGAATTTAGAAAGACGGTAACGATATCCTATGTGCACAGCAAAAAAGAGACACAAGTATAAAGAACAGACTTTTGGACTATGTGGGAGAAGGCAAGGGTGGGATGATTTGAGGGAATAACACTGAAACATGTATATTACCATATGTGAAGTAGATGACCAGTGCAAGTTCAAGGCATGAAGCAGGGCACTCAAAGCCAGTGCTCTGGGACAACCCAGGAGGATGGGGTAGGGAGGGAGGTGGGTTGGGGGGGTTCAGGTTGGGGGGACACATGTGCACCCATGGCTGATTCATGTAGATGTATAGCAAAAGCCACCACAATACTGTAAAGTAACTATTCTCCAATTAAAAAGAGAATGAGCATAGACAGCCTCAACAATAACAGGGTACATAAGGCAACAGAGAAACAGAGCCTAGGAGGAGGACTCCATTCACAAACTCTTTCCCAGTCAAATCTCCAAAGAGCAGAGGACTAAACTATCCACAGGGAGAAGGTAAACCGCCCACAGACATTCTTGTGGGCAGATATTGCAGGGGCAAAAAACGTTTCCCTTCTTCTGTTTAGGTTTTTTTGGCTGGTCTAATAATTAAATTGAAGCCAGATAGATTAACGAGAGAAAATTTTAATTTTGTATGTTGCACAGAAACTCCATAAAAATATGAGTCCCAAGGGCAAGTCAGAAGTTGAAGTTTATATGCCATACTGAGCTAAGGGCCTGGAGATTCAAAGGGGAGGAGGGTAATTCACAAGCTGATAAAGAGTATCTGCATCGCCACACAGATAGATCATTCAGATAAAAGTTATCTGTGGTAGTAGCTCCCTTTCTGGAACTGGTCCTGGATCTAAATACTTTTAGGAAGTTAAGGGAGGAGGTAAAAGTTTCTCCTGAGTGTTGATTCTTAATTACCTTCAGCTCAAAACAATTCACATGCCACAGTGGCACATTTGGGGTTAGCCTATTCTATTCCCTTTCAGAATGAATATTTGCTAGAGAAGGAAATAATGATATATTTTTTAAAAAATTATACAGGAATAAATTATCACATGATTATTGACAAAACTTATACTTTAAAAATGACAGTATTTGGTGAGCTGATGTCTAAAAAGCTAAGAAAATGGGTAAACAATGTCATGACAATGAAGTAAGAAAAATATTCACTAGTTATTAGTAAAAATTCAGGCTTTGCCGATATAATACCCCTCAAAAAGAACTCTCTTCACTCCTCAGGTTAAATTAGGGAAACCCTACATTTAAACTGTTAAAATTAGCTGTTTCCTATAGGGAAAATAAACAGAAGTTCAGGAGATGGGGCAGCGGGGCTGACTGCTAAAAAACAACTGCAGCTATTCATCCTCCCTAACACTCAATGGCCACAGTTAGGGAAAAGCTCTTCTCAGTAAATCTTAGCAAAGAAATAATGAGAGCGACAGAAAAAGACTATCATATCCACCAACTGGAAAAGAGTAATCATGTGGCCTAAGTAGTGTAATCAAAGTCTTTTCTTGGATGCATGATACAAAAGAACCCTAAATTTAGATTCTTAAGGCCTCGCTTCTAGTTCAAGTCACATGTTCCTTGAGTTATCTGGGCAGGCTAAATCACCTCTTTAATCCTCATTTCCTCCTGTAAAGATAAGAAAGTTAGACTAAGCCCCTTGCCTTTAAAATTTAAATCCTTTGATTCACAGTAACAAACACACTTAATACCTAAATCCTAAAGCCACACATAAATGAAACAAAACTGTAGACTGCTACTGCTGCTAAGTCACTTCAGTCGTGTCCGACTCTGTGCGACCCCATAGACGGCAGCCCACCAGGCTTCCCCGTCCCTGGGGAGTGGGTTGCCATTTCCTTCTCCAAACCATTAAAAAGTGAAAGTGAAGTTGCTCAGTCGTGTCCAACTCTGGAGTGGGTTGCCATTTCCTTCTCCAAACCATTAAAAAGTGAAAGTGAAGTTGCTCAGTCGTGTCCAACTCTATGCGACCCCATAGATGGCAGCCCACCAGGCCCCTCCCCGTCCCTGGGATTCTCCAGGCAAGAACACTGGAGTGGGTTGCCATTTCCTTCTCCAATGCATGAAAGTGAAAAGTGAAAGTGAAGTTGCTCAGTTGTGTCCGACTCTTAGTGACCCCATGGACTGCAGCCTACCAGGCTCCTCGATCCATGGATTTTACAGGCAAGGCTACTGGAGTGGGTTGCCATTGACTAGTATTCACCAATTGATGGGTCATGACCTGCCACGTACAGAATGCTGAATTGATTGATGGCTGCATTTCCTCAGTAAAAACAACGAAAGAGGAAAGAGGTAAGGGGATGGAGACAGACAAAAATATAATACTTTGATCTGTTTGACCAAAGAGATACCTTTGGTGATATGTATGCATGTGTGTGTGCACGTGTGCACTCAGTCATGCCCAACTCTTTCTGACCCCATGGACTGTAGCCTGCCAGACTCCTGTGTCCATGGAATTTTTCAAGCAAGAATATGGGGGTACGTTGCCATGTCTTCCTCCAGTGGAACTTTCTGACCCAAGAGTCAAACCCAAGTCTCTTGTGTCTCCTGCACGGACAGGTGGATGCTTTACCACTGTGCCACCTGGGAAGTGGAAGTAAACATTTTTCCTCTATTTTCTAGATTCTTTTGGCAGATGCATTCATCAAATCAACATAAGGCTGATTTATATGGACTGTCACCCACCAGGCTCCTTTGTCCATAGAATTCTTCAGGCAAGAATACAGGAGTGGTAGCCAATCCCTTCTTCAGGGGATCTTCCCAACTCAGAGATCAAACAACAGAAGTAAGAATACATAAAAAACTATTAAAAAGAAAAAAAAGGTTTTAATGACCTGGATAACCATGATGGTGAGGTCACTCACCTAGAGCCAAACATCCTGGAGTGTGAAGTCAAGAAGGCCTCAGGAAGCATTACTACAAATAAAGCTAGTGGAGGTGATGGAATTCCAACTGAACTATTTCAAATTCCAAATGATGATGTGGTTAAAGTGCTGCACTCAATATGTCACTCAAATTTGTAAAACCAGCAGTGATCACAGGACTGGAAAAGGTCAGTTTTCATTCCAATCTCAATGGGCAATGCCAAACAATGTACAAACTACCATACAATTGCACTTATTTCACATGCTAAGAATGATAATGTTCAAAATCCTTTAAAGCTGCAGCAGTACATGAACCAAGAACCTCCAGAGAAACAAGCTAGATTTAGAAAAAGCAGAGGAATCAGAAATCAAATTGCCAATATTTGTAGGATCATAGAAAAAGCAAGGGAATTTCAGAAAAGCATCTGCTTCATTGACTACACGAATGCCTTTGTGTAGATCACAACAAACTGTGGAAAATTCTTAAAAGAGATGGGGATATCAGACCACCTTACCTGTCTCCCGAGAAACCTGCAAGCAAGTCAAGAAGGAACATTTAGGACTGGATGTGGGACAATGAACTGGTTCAAAACTGGGGAAGGAGTATGTCAAGGCTGTATATTGTGACCTGCTTATTTAACTTATATGCAGAGTATATCATGTAAAATGCCAGGCTAGATGAATCACAAGCTGGAATCAAGATTGCCAGAAGAAGTATCAACAACATCAGATATGCAGGTGATACCACTCTCATGGCAGAAAGTGAAGAGGAACTAAAGAGCCTCATGATAAGGTGAAAGAGGAGAGTGAAAAAGCTGGCTTAAAGTTCAACATTCAAAAAACGAAGATCATGGCATCCTGTCCCATCTCTTCATGGCAAACAGAAGAGGAAAAAATGCAAACAGTGACAGATTTTATCTTCTTGGATTCCAAAATTGCTGTGGACAGTGACTGTAGCCACAAAATTCAAAGACATTTGGCCCTTGGAAGGAAAGCTATCACAAACCTAGAGAGCATATTAAAAAGCAGAAAATATCACTTTGCCAACAAAGGCCCATGTAGTCAAAGCTACAGTTTTTCCTGTAGTCATGTAAAGATGTGAGAGTTGAACCATAAAGAAGGCTGAGCATGGAAGAATTGATGCTTTTGAATTGTAGTACTGGAGAACTCAAGAATTCCTTGGACAGCAAGGGGATCAAGCCAGTCAATCCTAAAGAAAATTAACCCCAAATATTCATTCGAAGATCTGATGCTGAAGCTGAACCTCCAATACCTTGGCTACCTGATGTGAAGAGCCATCTTTGGAAAAGATGCTGACGCTGGGAAAGATTGAGGGCAAGAGGAAAAGGGGACGACGGAGGATGAGATGGTTGGATAGCATCACCAGTTCAATAGACATGAGTTTGAACAAACTCTAGGAGACAGTGAAGCCTGCTGTGCTGCAGTCCATGGGGTCACAAAGAGTCAGACACGACTGAGAGACTAAAGAGCTTCCCAGATGGTGCGGTGATAAAGAGTCCACTTGCCAATGCAGGAGATCTTCTCCTGGGCTGGGAAGATCCCCTGGAGGAAGAAATGGCACCCCACCCCAATATTCGTGCCTGAAAAATTCCATGGACAGAGGAGCCTGGCGGATTACAGTCCATGGGGTCGCAAAGTGTCGGACACGACTGAGCAACTGAGCACATACACACAAGGCAGAGTACCAGAAGGAAAACGAATTTCACCGCATACACACGGGAGTGCCGTAAGACTATGAGACCCAAAGGCAAGCCAGACAGTTGAAGTTTACATGTCACTCTGAGCCAAGAAGGACTGGGGCCTGGAGATTCCAAGAGGAGGTTTAATCACAGGACACTAAGAGCGGATATTTGGTAACCTGTCATTTGCCCTGCCATACATATCAGTCATTCAGGTAAAAATTATCTCTGGTAATAATAGCTCGTTTACAGGTACTAATCTTGGATGGCCAGTTGCTTGAAGCAGGATTTTGGTTCTCAGCCAGAGACCAATGTTAGGTCACCGCAGTGAGAGCACCAAATCCACACCCGTAGGCCAGTAGTCAGTGGCAAGGCCTTGGCCCTTCTGCTTTGCAGAAGAAGAATTCCCACAAAGACAAAGTAGGGACACGAGTATTTATTAGGTGGAAAAAAGAGCACAGGATGTGTGGATAGACACATGTGGATAGAGTTGCTGAGTGACGCCTTCATGGCAGTTTGAATTACTTTTATTTTTTCGGCTGTGCTGAGTCTTTATTGCTGCTTTCTCTGGTTGCAGTGAGCAGGCGCTCCTCTCTAGGTGTAACGTGTGTGGGTTTCTCATTGTGGTGGCTTCTTTCGCTGAGGAGCACTGGTTCCAGGCGTGGGCTTTAGTAGCTGCAGTGCATGGTGATGGACAGGGAGGCCTGGCATGCTGCAGTCCATGGGGTCGCAAAGAGTCGGACATGGCTGAGCGACTGAACTGAACTGAACTGATGGGCTCAGTAGTTGTGGCTCCTGGTCTCTGGAGCACGGGCTTAGCTGCTCTGTGGCATGTGTGATCTTCCCGGACCAAGGATCAAACCTGTGTACCCTACATGTCAAGGAGGATTCTTAACCACTAGACCACCACGGAAGCCCTAGATTACTTTTATTGGGCATTTATTCTGGTTTTGTTTGGCCAATCACTTTGATTTGCCTGGTTCAGAGTCTGTACTTACTACATCTTAGGATCCTCCCATCTGTGCATACACATCTCTTAGTCAAGATGGATTCTACTGAAAGGGCCCATAGGCAGTGGCATCACTTAGCATCACTCCCCTTTCGACCTATATGCAGCCCTTCTGCATGAGTGTAGCTGGGGAGGTCTCCTCACTTCCAGAATGAGGAATATGTGGTGCGGGCAGGGCTCAGCCTCCTCTCTCAACTGTCCTGCTATTCTAATCTTGAAGTATCAGTCCACAGTAGACGAATCTCCAACTGCTTGACCCTGGGAAGCCCATCTACCTCCTAGCTCAGTATAGGCTCCCTATCTAAATTCTTCTAGGTAGTTAAGGGAGAGGTAAAAGTTTTTCTTGAGTCTGCTGGATCTCGATTGCCTTTGGCTCAAAACACTCCAAATGCCAAAGGGGTCTTTTTTAGGGTCACATATTTTTTGCTTCCCTTCACTAAGAAAGGAGATGAACATTCAAATTTAGGTCGATATCACACCATGGATAGTAACATTAATCAGCCCTTGAAGATTGTTACATTTATTGGCTATCTGAATTTAGAAATTCAGACAGTTTGTGTTTAATCACCTGACGTCAAAAAATCAGTTTCTTAGCTAATGTTAACTCTTTTCAGCTGTAATTTGGAACAGATCTATTGATTCCTCAACGGTTCTCTGGCGAACAAAACTGTATTATAAGATATAAGGAGTCGTTAGTCTAAGAACATGTGCCTCAAATGTTAATGTCAATGTTTGGCAGCAGCGACTGTATTTCTCAAGGGAGGTGTGGACAGGCAGTAAAATTCAAAGAGTTGAGATTTAAACACGCTAGTCAGTTACAGCACGTGACTACGATGAATTATTTTTGTTAGTAACTAAATCATACTGAGTACTGGGGCGACACAGGAGTCCTCTAAGGGGTGACTTTGGCTCTTGGATTCCCCATGACCTGGTGAAGCTTTTTTAGGACAGTGCGGAGCTCTGAGATTCTTCTCACCCTCCTTGCTTCTCTCCCTGTCTCTTGCACAGGTTGTCAGACCTCTACTGAGGCCTGAAGGTACTTCTCTCCTCCTCTCGCTCCCTCTCCTTTATCCTTCACAGGCAGTTTCCCCCACACATCTCTTGCACATCTATTCCCTTCTTTGGATCTGCTTCTCTGGGAATCCGAGCAAACAAAGCACCTGTCTTGTCACCATGTTAAACTCTAGACATCATTATTTCATTTAGTCTTCACAAAAGCCCTTTTAAGACACTATTACTGTTCCCATTTTATCAATAAAGAAACAAAGACAGAAGAAAAGTAACTCCCAGCATGATGCAACCAGTGACAGAGTTGGGATTTGAACTCAAGTCTGTTTAATTTCACGGAGCTGCAGACCTTATTTTAAAGCAATTAGATTTTATTAAATAACACCAAAAAGTAGGCAGATTCCTAAAAAAATTTTTCTGATGGCTCTATGTGCTTTCACACATTATCACATTTAATCCTAATAAATCCATGCAGTTGAAACTACCATTTTACAGATGAAATTGGGGACCAAAGAATTTAAGTATCTCTTTCAAGATCGTCTTGTGTAAGTTCATAAGTTTGAGCCCACACAGGTCTTCTCTGAATTCAGCTGTTTCACATTATACTGATCTGCTGAACTAATCAAATGACAATTGAGTCCTTTTTTAGTTTTAGACAACTTGTCTTGAGAACTTTATTCGGCAAAGAATCTCCCAAATGATTTAAACAGCTATATATGTTCATTCTCTCTTTATGAGTGTTTGTGTGTAAGTGTAATATATGTTATAGATTAAATACTAGCAATTAAGGATATTTCTTGAGCTGCCTCTCATCTATTTGTATTTTAACCAAAATTTACGGGAAATAGCTGAAGCACTGTTTCAAAAACCTGCCTCCAATAACACATTAGCAGCTGAGGCTGGAAAGCAGCATTTTCTGCCCACTTTCTGAGGCTTTTTAATATAACTTAATCAAATTATGCTCATTTTTTGCTTTCACTTCCGGACTCAGCTGCAGCCCTTTAGTTCACCACGCAAAAACTTCCCTTAACTAGAGTCACCTGATCAGGTGAGTCAGCAGTCTGCAGACTCACCACTTCTAATGACCAAAGGCTGGTGTTTTACCCTCCTTTAAAAGGACATAGCCTAGCAGTAGTGCCCTGATTTGGACGTTGAGCAGCCAGGCAGCGACTCAGCCGTATTCAGACCCTGGGAGGGAGATGGTTGGTTTTGTCTGCTTTGTTTTTTTGTCTTCTGTTTCTGTAGAGAAGGCATTGTGGAAGGACATGGAGGAGAGAGGAGTGATTTTGCGGGACCCAGGCTTAGGCAGGTCAGGAAAGCTAGGCAAATCCAAATATGACCACACCATGGGTGGGAATCAGGGGGAGTGGGGGAAGGGTTGAGGGGTTCTAGAGCCCCTCCTGGGCAGAGAAAAGCCCAGGGTCCCCCTACCCAGTCCACCCTGTGACTTCAGATGGGGAAACCCAGGCTTAAAGTTGGGTAAGTGTTGGGGGCCAGAGTGAGGTACTCCGCCCGTGACAAAGGTCATGAGGAAGGAGGCTCGACATACGCAAAGGCGGGATCGAGCCTCAGGAGTCCCCCTGGAACTCCTCGAGCATCTACCCCCATAACCAGAGCCTGCCTATTTTACTACTTTGTGCTCTTACCTACACCTCTGACTTTACAGGGGGCTGTCCCCCACCACCTCTTTTGGAGAAGGAGTTAACCTAGAGCTCCAGTCAATAAAAACTCTTGGGTGTGACAAGAGTGTTTTAACCTACAAACTCCTCTGAAGGTTCTCTAGCCTGCCTGACAGGCTTGTCCAGCCACATGTGATTGCTCACAGCCTCCCAACCGTGAGAGGCACGAGATGCTTTAAACCTTCTAAAAACAGGTTCCTTAGAAAAGTTAGAAAACTATTAGTATAAGTATAATGGGCTGATTAGAAATTGTATTGGTGAAGGGTTTTTCATTTGTTGAGCCAATGTTTGTTGCTAAGTCTCCACATCCCCTGCCCTTACACACATTAATGAATATATAGAAGAAATAAGTATTAACCTTTGATATTAATCACGTTAGACCTTAGGCTAAGTAAATTCTTTCCTTAACTAAAACCCACTACACCGTCACCCTATAGGAATGTAACTTTATTTGGGTGGTGTCTGTTTTGAGAATAATCACCCCTGGAGAAATAAGTGTCCTGGTTGACCGCTGTCACAAGGAGAGGGTCATAAATTGTCAGCAGGCCCCCCTGGCCAGAAGATGATGTAACACCCCTAAGACCTCTGTATACATTTGTATGAAGCACCTGACTTTGATAAAAGTCAGGACTGCTGACCCCGAGTGACTTTTGCATAACATCTCAGTGTATAAAAGTAGACCATGGAAAATAAAGAATTGGAATCAGTTTCTCGAAATACTGGTCTCCCCATGTCGCGCTCTCTCTCACTCTGGTTGAGTCTCCATCTGGAGCTCGGAACCCGCCATGCTTACTAATTATGCCTGGGCTTCTAAGATCCGACCGGGGAGGCCTCAGTGTCTCCTCTCCTTCAGGAGAACGGAAGGACGCCTGCAGCCTACGTAAGTGGTGCAAACTTCTTGTCTTGAAGTTTTATTGGTCTCCCGCGTAAACCAAGCTACTCAGCCTCTTTTCTCCACTGAATTTTCCTACTGAGCTATCCTCATCCTATTACTTTTTATATCTTTGATAAAATATTTAAATAAATAGGTCGCCGATGCCATCCCCACTTCGAATACCCTGGATCAGCCGGGGCAGGACCCCGGCAGGTAAGGGGTTGGGCTTCATTCATAGCTCGGTAGGTAAAGAATCTACCTGCCATGCAGGAGATCTAGGTTCGATTCCTGGGTTGGGAAGATCCCCTGGAGAAGGGAATGGCAACCCACTCCAGTACTCTTGCCTGGAGAGTTCCATGGACAGAAGGGCCTGGAAGGCTATAATCCATGGGGTCGCAATAGTCGGACATGACTTAGCGACTAAACTACCACCACAGACATCAGGAAGGGACAGGAGGCAGGGAGGATACAGGAAAGTGCGGTGGGAAAACCTTGTAGCTCTAGATGGTACCTCTCTCCCCGACTCCCAGAAGCCTGCTGCCATCACACCTGAGTGCCAGTGCCAGCATCCATACCGTTAAAAGCAATACACCTGTAGAGAGACCCTCACCCAGTCAGAACTGTGTGTCTGTGGACCAGTCCCCATGTGAGCCCCTTAAGGTGGAGGCCCAGAACTGGGACACGTGACTCCTCAGAGCCCTTTCCTACCTCTGAGCCAACCTGAGTGGCCACTCACAGCTCACTCTTCAGTAGGATGGAGAGAGGTACTCTCAAGTCAGGAGGGGATTTGGCTGAAGTTGGTGTTCAGTAAGTAGGTGCTTGGCTGGGTCTGGAATGGGATTATTGTGCAATTTTTCTTTTTTTGGGGGGAGGGGGCTTATTTATATACTCTTACACTCTTACATTTCTATAACAAATGGGTATAATTTCCATAAAAATCAAATGTTAACCCCATCCTCCACCCCACCCTGGTTATGCACAAAAACCATTGCTCATTGTTGAAAGTCTAACATCTTTAACAGGACCACAGTTACCCACAGCTTGCACTCAACTCAGCTTTTTCACCTTTTATCATTAGCCTTCAATCCATCCCACAGATCTAATATGTACTCATTAATCTTTTCTGGTACCTTTGCATCCTCCAATGCCAAAATCGTCATCCTTTAAGGCCCAAACTCAGCATTACCTTTTTAAATAAAATCTTTCCTCATCTGTCCTACTGAAAGCAAAACTTCTTTCTGTGTTTCCCATCCTTTTGTTGTTCAATAATTGTATGTAAATTGTTGGTCATACAATAGACATTTGTAGGTATAACTTGCTCTTTCTTAGTGGACTACAACTGAAGATTCTTCACCTTTGGCTAACCTATAAAGTATTTTTACATTCACCAATCTTTTATCCTTAAAAGACTGGGGAGAAGGGAAGAGAATCAATATATATTTAATGCCAACTATCTGTCAGGATTCCAAATCCTGAAAGATGATACTGTGAAAGTGCTGCACTCAATATGCCAGCAAATTTGGAAAACTCAGCAGTGGCCACAGGACTGGAAAAGGTCAGTTTTCATTCCAATCCCAAAGAAAGGCAATGCCAAAGAATGCTTAAACTACCGCACAATTGTACTCATCTCACACGCTAGTAAAGTAATGCTCAAAATTCTCCAAGCCAGGCTTCAGCAATATGTGAACCGTGAACTTCCTGATGTTCAAGCTGGCTTTAGAAAAGTCAGAGGAACCAGAGATCAAATTGCCAACATCTGTTGGATCTTGGAAAAAGCAAGAGAGTTCCAGAAAAACACCTATTTCTGCTTTATTGACTATGCCAAAGCCTTTGACTGTGTGGATCACAATCAACTGTGGAAAATTCAAGAGATGGGAATACCAGACCACCTGACCTGCCTCTTGAAAAATCTGTATGCAGGTCAGGAAGCAATAGTTAGAACTGGACATGGAACAACAGACTGGTTCCAAATAGGAAAAGGAGTTTGTCAAGGCTGTATATTGTCACCCTGTTTATTTAACTTACATGCAGAGTACATCATGAGAAACACTGGACTGGAAGAAACACAAGCTGGAATCAAGATTGCCGGGAGAAATATCAATAACCTCAGATATGCAGATGACACCACCTTTATGGCAGAAAGTGAAGAGGAACTCAAAAGCCTCTTGATGAAAGTGAAAGTGGAGAGTGAAAAAGTTGGCTTAAAGCTCAAAATTCAGAAAACGAAGATCATGGCATCCGGTCCCACCACTTCATGGGAAGTAGATGGGGAAACAGTGGAAACAGTGTCAGAATTTATTTTTCTGGGCTCCAAAATCACTGCAGATGTTGACTGCAGCCATGAAATTAAAAGACGCTTACTCCTTGGAAGGAAAGTTATGACCAACCTAGATAGCATATTCAAAAGCAGAGACATTACTTTGCCAACAAAGGTTCATCTAGTCAAGGCTATGGTTTTTCCTGTGGTCATGTATGGATGTGAGAGTTGGACTGTGAAGAAGGCTGAGCGCTGAAGAATTGATGCTTTTGAACTGTGGTGTTGGAGAAGACTCTTGAGAGTCCCTTGGACTGCAAGGAGATCCAACCAGTCCATTCTGAAGGAGGTCAGCCCTGGGATTTCTTTGGAAGGAATGATGCTGAAGCTGAAACTCCAGTACTTTGGCCACCTCATGCGAAGAGTTGACTCATTGGAAAAGACTGTGATGCTGGGAGGGTTTGGGGGCAGGAGGAGAAGGGGACGACAGAGGATGAGATGGCTGGATGGCATCACTGACTCGATGGACGTGAGTCTGAGTGAACTCCGGGAGTTGGTGATGGACAGGGAGGCCTGGCGTGCTGCGATTCATGGGGTCGCAAAGAGTCAGACACGACTGAGGGACTGATCTGATCGGATCTGATCTGTCAGGTGGGGCTTCCCTGGTGGTTCAGTGGTAAAGAATCCACCTGCCAATGCAGAAGACACAAGTTTGTTGCCTGGGTCAGGAAGATCCACTGGAGAAGGAAACGGCAGCCCACTCCAGTATTCTTGCCTGGGAAATCCCATGGACAGAGGAGCCTGGCGGGCTACAGTCTGAGGGATCACAAAGTCAGACATGATTTAGTGACTGAACAATAATAGCATGTGTCGGGCTCATGCAGGGTGTTTGAAGCTACCTCAACCTGGAAAGCATTCTTCTATATCCATTTTATGTTAGGTTTAAAAAAAAAAAAAACTGAGCTCACAAAGAATCAGTGACTTATCAGGGTCATAAACTAGCAAATACATGCCTGAGATTCTGAACTCTGAAAGTGGAGTCACTCAGTCGTGTCCAACTCTTTGCGATCCCGTGGACTAGAGCCTACCAGGCTTCTCTGTCCATGGGATTCTCCAGGCAAGAATACTGGAGTGGGTTACCATTTCCTTCTCCAGGGGATCTTCCCGACCCAGGGATCGAACCCAGGTCTCCTGCATTGGAGGCAGACGCTTTAACCTCTGAGCCACCAGGGAAGCCCAAAATCATAATTATTATACATCTACCAACATATAAGGGTTGGATTAAATGATGTAATTTACATCATTTACATGTAAAATACAATAAATTTACATTCATTATATGTAAAACTCCACTCAAGAAAATTTTCTAGCATGTTAGAATAACACTTGGGAGGATTTTTGAGCCAGAAAAGACTTTAAACATCATTTAATCCAACCTTTATAGATGAGAGATATGCTCAGAGGGATAAATTTCCCTGTGTTTAGACCTAGTTAGTAGATGAACCAGGATTAAAATCCAGTTGGAGGCAGTATAGTGAAGTGGTTAATACTATGGTCCTTGGAATCAGCACTGGTTCCAATCATAGCCCTGGCACTTAATGACTGTGTGTAACCTACAAAGATTTACAAAGCTAATCTTTGTTTTCTCAATCTTAAACGAGTGATAAAGCCCTACAGTGCTGTGAGAATTAAATGTAACACTGCACAGCAGAAAGTAAGCAATAACAAATACTAGGTATTCTCTCATCTCCTGCCTCACTGTCCACTCTTCTTTGCAGGATAGCATATTGCCTTTTGTGCATGGGTTGTGGAGTGGACATTACATTCCAGGGTCAAAGTGAGTAATGATTAAATGTGCATTTATTTATCTGGTAAGTCCCTTTAAAAAAAAAATACATGTACAAATACTTCTCTGTGGATAAATAACTTTTAAAAAGTTCATTCAATAAACATCTATTGAGCCCATAGTACATACCAGATGCTGAGTATGAAACAAACAAAACAGATAAACTCTCAACCTTCATAAGCACTGAAATTTGGCGGGGAAAAAAAAAATCACTGAGATCTACCTGCGGGATGTGCAAAGCAAATATTATTCACAGAGAAGTCAATACGATGTAATGGACATTAGCGTTTGAAATGAGCTGTACACATATACCTGTGTTTTTTTGTAAAACCAGTTATTCTTTAGAATTAAGTTCTAGATCATTTCTAGTACTGGTCATTTCAACTAGATTTTAGTAAATTCCTTGAAAACTAAACTATTCTATTTCTTTACATACAGTAGACTATTGGAAAGGGCAGGTTTAGTTAAGCACACTTGATAACATATGCTAATCATTGTCTGTTTCAGGGTTACATGAGTGGAAAGGAATAGTTTTCTAAGAGCTAGTAGATAGTAATTCCTTACTGGGCATCACAAAGTTCAGTTTTATGAATTTGTGCTCATTTATTCATTTTCTCTCTTTCTATATACACACACAAACAGAAGCTGACTAAACAGATAGCTGATACTCTGGTCTTAGAGTCACTAATAATACACTGATGGTCTCTAGATTGCTTGTATTTGTTTGAGTAAGGGTGATAAAACTGGCTAAGGATAAATAAAAAAAGAATTTGGATTACTCATATGTCAAAATTCTTTGTAGGGATTCTTTAAATCCCTAACACATTCCTTAATCTTTAACACATTAAGGAATTGATTCCTTAACTCCTTAAATCTCTTATACTCAAGTTTTGCTATCCATTTGACTTTGGAATGTGATATACTATCCAATTTTACTGGAGAGTGAAAAGAATGATTTTGTCATTTATGAAAGGAAGTAGACAGCATAGTAAAAAGAGCCCAAGCTTGGAGTTTCCCTGAAACTGGGTTCAAATCTCAACTGCCATTTAATTGTATAACTTGTAAGAACATCTGAGTCTCAGTATAAAATGTTTGCAAAATGGGGATAATACGATTCTCTTTGTAGAACTGTAGAAAGTTTAAATAAAATGATAAATGTAAAGTACCTGGCAGATAGCAGCTATTTGTGGCTAACATTAGTGGCTGGCTATATTAATTTGAAAAGAGGTCACAAATCAAGAGCAATGATTAAAAAAAAACCCAAAACACTGCCTATCTGGTAACTAGTTGTTATATAAAAACAAGGTACCTTTCTTAAATTATTTATAATCCTTGCAACTGAAGAAATAAGGAAAAACCACAAGATTCAATAAAAATGACAAAATTGGGACCAAATGAGGTTACAAAATTTCGAATTGTTGATCAACTAGGAGATAACATGCTTCCATACTCTCAAAAGATAATAAAGCATTTGCCTGATGCATCAGGGTCCTTGAATTGAACATATTGCATTTTTCTTTATGGTAGTTATTGCTAGAACTCTATGTAGAACTGACTGGGGGTAAAAAAAAAAAAATCAAGCAGCTGCTTATGGAACACGTGATTGTTTCAGTGAAAGGTGGTAAGTGAAAACTACTTACCTGAACAAACTGCATGACTCAAGAAAGAGAAGTCACCAAAAAAAGCTTCTCTCATCACATTTTTAAAATCTTCTACTACATGGGCACATTTCCTCACATTACCTTTTCATCGGAAGCAAATTCTGCTCAGACCCCCATCTAAAATTCTCCTGAAGGTTTCATTAGGAAGCCTGGAAGAATGCAGAGGCACTCCTTTCTGAAAGAACATCTATTCCTGACTACTCCTTTCCAAAAGGTAAAAATGTGTATCTAAAACCCACGCATGAAATTTTGAGCTTGTTCTGCTATCTCAATTAGCTCATAGAACAAAGACCATTCTCACCCTATTTAAACCGCGGCGGTATCGCTGAGTTCTCAATCAGGAACGACCCCCAACCCGACCCCCTCATCCCACTTCCAAAAATAGAAAAGGTGAGCTCTTCAGCCAGCTGCTTGTCTCCCCGGCACTGCACCCCAAGATGAAGGAAACCATACTCGGGAAAAAGATGGTAAAGCAGCTCTCGAAAATCAAGGGTGACCACCACCCTGCCTGTGGGAGAGTGTGAACACTCCTTGACCACCTCTACAGACACTCTCCTAAAAGAGGTCGCAGTAGACGGTGTCTTCTGTCTTACCCAGGGGCACCTGGGGACCCGAGGTCGAGTTCCGAGCTGGAGACAGAAACTGTGAACTGAGAAGATGGTAAAGTCGGAATCTCAAGGCCTTGTCCTGCAGCACAGAGGGTCAAGAGCCAACGGGGTTGGATGGGGACTCCGAGTTCAACCTTTTCCCGCTTAACTTCTCGGTCAGATCAAGATGCTGCACGGAGTCTCGGGTGGACGGAAATACCAGGTCCAGGAGGCAACCCAGAAAAAAATAATAACTCACCAGTCTCCCAACCTTCGGCGCGGTGCTAGCAGGAGCTTGGCCCGCGAGTCCGGATCCAGCCGGGGAACCTGCTTGGAAGACCCTGACGACAGCTCGAGAGCGTCACTGACAACCACCCGGAAGTGTCACAATCGCTTCCGGAGCCGCGGAGCGCGCGGCGGGAAATTATTTCCCAGAGCCCGGATTCGTGAAGCCACTGGTGCCGCAGCGGCAGTCTTCGTCCCGCCTGTCAGGGGCCGCTCCGCGGAGGCAGCAGCCCCAGAAACCCCGGCCGGGAAGGTAAAGGGCCTCAGCCCTGAAGACGCGGTGTTCACCCTGACCGTGTGGGGGTGTTTCCTCCTCAAGTTTCGGCGGCGTCCGAGATGTGAGGCTGTGGGAAGGCGCCGGGGCAGGGGAGCGGCGACTGCACTTGCCTCTGGCGCTTCCCGCGGCCGCGGCTTGCCCGCGTCGGTGGGGTCGTGCGGCGGCGGGCAACGGGCCCCCCGGCGCCTCTGCTTGTGCGGGCGGCTGGAGCGGCTTCCCATGCCTTCCGTTTTCGCAGCTCGTTCTACTGCCCGGAAGGCGCTAGGCCACTCGCGTCTCTCGTTTCCATAGAATCGCCTGGGACGCGTCTCCCCGAGTCCCGGCTTCTTGGCTGCTTTTCCATAACTTAGCGTCAGTGCAGGTGGTTGGGAATTCCCCCAGGCCCACCTTCCTATGAAAAGGCAAATGCCGTCGTTTATTTATTTATTTTTCCTTCTTCCTGGTAGAATTATAAACAAATCTCAAACGGTTCAAGAACGTCTCTCTGCGGCTCCTGTAGGCCTTGAAATACGCACATACACACTCACACGTCTCCCTAAAGACGGCGGGGGTTGGGGCGGGCTGTGTTTCTGGGGATTATGGTATCTCAGCTGTTTGAAGGCAGGGACCAAGGCGAAGGGATTATCCTGAGATTCCGCCCCCCCCCCCAAAGCCTCTCTGATTAAATATTGACAGAAAACTTGTTATGTTTTGAGTACTTCCTTTCAAGATTTGACCCGGAAATCAGATGAAACTTGATTTTGGAAGCGTCAAGCTCTTTTGTACGAATGAATATCCTATACCAGAAAGAACAGAACAGTTATCGTTAAGACACAAGGAATGAAAATTTAAACCTAATTTCCAGTGTAGGTGTGACAGGCTCTTGTGTCTTATAAACTTTTGGGGACTTGTGTTATTATGTTATGCCTCATTTCCTAGAAGTACCTATTGATGCACAAGGTGTTCCCATTTTTGGCAAGTTTGACGAACCCGTCCTGCAGGTGTTTAGGTGGATTTTTATAAGGGAGTTACCTTGATTATGTCTAAGTTAACTCCGTGTTAATTTAAATGAACTAGGATGTTTTAAGTACTTGAATATTGAAGATAGCCTTCAGTAATGCAAAATATGCTCTTAGATCTGTTTTCTAAGTAGATTTTCTTTTTCATTATTGACTGTGGTTTAATTATATCATTTAACATTTTCTTGCTTCCTTAAAGCAGAAAGCATAAATCATGTAAAACGGTCTTTGAAAACGTGGTCAGATGTGGGTTTTTTCATAGTCGAGATTAAGAACTCTGAAGATTTCCACTAATGTCCAAAAACGTTTTTAAGAAAACCAATAGTATAACTAACTAGACAGTATTTGCCTGGTTAATTACTCTAAATACACTATTTCAGGGAAACATTTTAAAAATAAAATCAGTAATTCCATATAGGCTCTGAAAAAACAACACTCTTTCTCAAAAATATAAATTAGAACAGTATGTTACTTGACTCTCCTTAAATATGCTAATAGGAAATATGTGCTCTAAAATTTAGTATGTACTATTTCTTACCTTTTAAAGCCTCTTACTGCTTAAAAGTAGAATATTCCTGAGACTTTTAAATTCACTTACTTCTTACTTTCTTGATACCAGAATTACTTTGAAATAAACTGTTTTGTTTTTGATGGAGGAGAAAAGCCCATATGAATTAGTCTAGTGAATCATTAATACCAAATCCACTTTGAGAGGAAAATAATGAAAACTTTTCATAAGAAAAAACTGGCACTCTTTGGATTGTTCCTAAAAACGCTTTGAAATTTTAGACACTGATATTATTTTTCTGAAATTAAATTGTAATTAGTATAGATATTTTCAGTGCTAACAACTGTCTCTTCACCCTCACAGTAGATTCCTTATCTTATGAGGTTTCTCTTTGCTTCTCTGAAAGTAGGTTACTTTTTAAAATTATAATGTTAAAAGTATCTAACTAGATTCTGAAATTAAAGTCAAAGTGTATTGTAGAAAAGGCATATAGTTTTTGCAGACAGAGACTTAGATTTTGAATGTTGATTTCTCCCCATTTTCTAGCTATGTACCCTTGAGCTACTTTTTAATCTCTCAGGTACCCCATTCTCATCTGTACAAGAACTGTAAATAGCACTTTAATTTTTAAGAAGAAAATGAACATTTATGAAGTAAATAAACCCCAGAATCCTGCTACGTCAATCTTAAACTGTTTGCTCCTATTAAGTAATACAAAGTTCCTAGAATACTAAAGCAGCTGTGACTTCATCCCCCATGGCTAACCAATGTCTTCTGTCCATCTTTTATCCCTCAGCATCTCTTTCATTCACCTTGCTTCCCTTAAGGCCCATTTATCCCTAAAATTAACATCTCTAGTCCAACCTATGCCTTGTATAGTGCCCAAATAGATTGGATATCTCCCCTGAGTCCTCATTTTGTCCTCGCCACAGTCACTTTGCTGCTACTTCTCCATTTCTTCCCTGTACTGCTAGATCAGTCATCAAAGAGACTGATATGACTGCTTCTTTCCCAAACAATGTCATTGAGGTAAAGATATCCCTGAAGTCTCACCATTGGTGACCTTAGTCAGATAATTAATTTACTCACTCATGTCCCTGATCTTTGAAGGATGGGACAGGAAAAGATACTATAGCTTTAAAAGAAAAAAAAAAAAATTGTAATGCTCAGGTGAATTATATTAAGCCAAAAAGCCTAATATGGCTCCTAGGCCAAGAGGCTGCAGAATTCCTAAACTCCATTTGATGTTATAGCGTTCAGCCAAATGGGATTTTACTCTCACAGTATGAGTTCTGTAGTTTGGGTATTACTTTTGTAGTGTTGGTTAAACTGAGATCCAGCACTTTGACTTTTCTCAATTTGAATATTATTTACTTTGCCAGTTAAATGCTTTGGATCCCTGATCTTTGAAGAAGGGAACAGGAAAAGATACTGTAGCTTTAAAAAAAAAATGTTTTTTTCTTTTCTAAAGCCCAGCTGACTTATATTAAGCCAAAGGCCTGATTTGGCTTCTAGGCCAAGCGTGCATGTACATGTGTGCTCAATTGTGTCCCAACTCTTTGTGACCCGATGGACTATAGCCCGCCAGCTCCTCTGTCCGTGGAATTTTCCAGGCAGGAATACTGGAGTGGGATGCCATTTCTTCCTCCAGATCTTCCCTGACCCAGGGATCAAACCTGTATCTCGGGAATTGGTAGGCGGATTCTTTACCACTGAGCCACCTTTGAAACCTCATAGGGGAAGAGGGTGCAGATTTTAATAGCATTTGGAGCCAAACAGGATTTTACTCAAACAAAATGAGTTCTGTGATTTGTGTATTCCTTTTATAGTGTTGATTACATTGACTTCAGTTTTAGTAGTATTTACTTTCCCAATTAAATGCTGTTAGATAAGAGAAGTCCTGAAAATCTTTTAAAACTCTTTAATTCAAAGCACCAATATGGATTGGGTTTAAGGCTTAGTATGTCCTTTCCAAAAGAAGGAGGTTTTAATGGTGATTTTCCTTAGGTTTAAAATCAAAATAGTTCACTGAAGAGCAAACATTAAGAAACTACTAGTTTTCAACCCATTGCCTTAAAATGGCAAAATATTCAGTAGTGTAGAAAAAGACCATCATATAAAAGATACAGACTATATAAATTTTTATTTTTTAATTTTTTTTACACACATCCATAAAACCTTCAAGTCAGATCCTTCCCCTGTCCCAAATATTAACAGTGGTATTATAAAGGAATTAAAGATTTTAACCTTTCTATATACTTTGTAGTATTTTTCAAATTTTCTATCATCATGTATTAATTATAATTAAAACATAAATCAGTAAAAGTTATTTTGAGGGAAATTTTAATTCTTAAATACAAACATAAGTTAAACTTTTTAATAAATACCTTATTTATCTTAGTTAATAGCATACAGTTTTTAAGATGCATTATGTTCTCATATTTCTATAATAATCTGTCTAATCATAAAAGAAAAATTATAATGCAGAGTAGAGTAGGGAAGGTTTATCCTTATTTTCCAATCCCAGACCTCTTTAAGCAACCTTGCACTTCTTTTTGGCATACTTTTCTCTTTCACCCAACTGTTACACCCTGGTCTTACATACTCTTTCCCATACCATACCTTTCTATTCATATCACTATTCTTGCCTCTATTTCTTTGAGTTCTCTTAAAATATTCTGTTTCATATTCTTCAAAGGTGTTCTAGCTATGTATCATTTTGTAAAGAATTTATAGACCTAAAAAGCTAGTATACAGTGTCCTTAATTATGATGAGTGCTATAGGTTAATTTGCATTTTTAACTGGCGCCAACTGCAGAGGAATGTCAGGCATCAAGGATAGGCCCATGTGGGAGATATTTTGGGAAAGTCCACACCACAGGGACAGTTGCTTGTTCTTTGTAAATGCCAGCTCTGTTCTAATTCATTATTTCCTTAGTTGTGTGTATTATATGATTCAAGGTAAGCAACTAGATTCCTTTTTAATTATTGCAAAAGTTTTGAAAATTAATATAAGAGCATCTTCTTTAACTGAAAATCTCATGTATAATTTTAAACTTTTTGACAGTAAAGATAATGCATTTAACTTAAAAATGAATGCTGTGGGGTTTTTTGTTGTTTTTCTTTTCCTGTTATTATCTTAGGGTAGTATCTTCTGTGTGAAGACATCAAGGATTACCCCCTACAAGTTCTAGAAAAATATCTAATTTCTGGAAATACTACTGGAACAATTATATCGCAGTTTATTTACCTTATTTCCTGAGGGAAGACTTCTAGCAGTTAGCTCTTCATCGTCCGTATCCCAGAACCTATTACCAGCACAAAACTTCACTTTGAATTATCTGGGTAATTGATAGGTATTAACACCAGTTTTGTATAGTACTTTCTTTGGGTTCACTGGTATATCAGGCTATTATTTATTGTTTTCTTACTCCTGTAGGATCATAGGAAGAGACATTAAGCCACTAATTTTTTAAGTATAAACAAATACTTAATATCTATGTATGTATATGTCTATTCCTACAAATATAGATAACTATTTTCCCTTGTAACTATATGACTTAGACCTGTGGTTATTAGTTTATCATATGATGTGATGTTAAGAAGGATTGCTAAATGTATTGTGAATTCTGTTCAAGTAGATCATTTTATTATAGGACTCTATTAGATTAATGGAATTTGTTCTTTAAAAAAAAAAACAAACTGCTAGTTATTGTGTGCCATCACTGTGATTTGAGATTCTTTGGAAATTTAGCTAATAGCACAGTTTTTCTGATAAACTTGTTAATTTTCTATGTTTTGATTTGTTTTTTAACACTTATATTTTCATGCACTTTGAATCAGGAAGTCTAACTTCTTTACCTGTGTTTCTTATTCACTTTTCCTCTTTGCTTGTTTAATATCAGTTTCATTTTCATTGTTTTTCAAAGGAAAGAAGTTGCTTTAAAAAGGTTTTCTTGATTTCTACCACTGAGCACAGTTGGTCCTGTTTTCCTTTTACTGTGGACTCTTGCTTTGATAGAAAAGGCTGTTAAATATCCAAGGCGGCTGTATTTATTCCATCATAAGGACAGTATGATTTAGGATGGAAACTTGGCATTGTATACAACTCTAATAAGTCCAAATCGTTTAATAATTTGTACATCAATCTAAAATACGTTAAAATGTCACCTTGTTAATAATAAACATTCAAATTGTGAAATAGCTGTTCCTAACTTGATATAAAAGAGGAGCATAATGATAATTTTTTCCCTTATATTTCTTCATAGCATATTAAGTGCTCAGGAAGCAGAAAAATACTATTTAAAATACTATTTATTGAAAACAATTTTTTTTTCTGTTCTGTTTTTGACAGCACTGGGTCTTCATTTCTGTGTGCAGGCTTTCTATAGCTGCAGAGACTAGGGCGCTACTCTCTAGTTGCAGTGCATAGGGTTCTCATTGCAGTGGCTCCTCTTGCTGTGGAGTACGGGCTCTGGGCGCATGGGCTTAGTTGCCCTGCAGCATGTGGGATCTTCCAGGATCAGGGATCAAACCAGCGTTCCCTACATTATAAGGCAGATGCTTAGCCCCTGGACCACCAGGGAAACCCCTAAAATAACCTTTAAATCAGACTTTTTGGGAGCATTACAGTGATTTTGTTGTTGTTGCTTTCTGTGTTTTCCTGTTACTTAATAGTAGTTTCTCTATGTAGGCATTTTATTTTATGTTTTTAATTTTCTTTTGTTTTTCCAAGTTGTTGGTTGGTTGGTAGGTTGGTTGCACTGGCTTTTCACTGCATGGGCTTTCTCTAGTTGCAGCTAGCAGGGGCTACTCCCTCGTGCCTGCGCTTCTCGCTGCAGTGGCTTCTCTTGTGGGGCACAGGCTCTAGGGAGCATAGGCTCTCGCTGCAGTGGCTTCTCTTGTGGGGCACAGGCTCTAGGGAGCATGGGCTTTGGTAGATGTGACGCATGGACTTAGTTGCCCAACAGCATGTGGAATCTTCCTGGACAAGGGATTGAACCCATGTCTCCTGCATGAGCAGTCAGATTCTCAGCCACTGGACCCAGGGAAGTCCAAGCACTTAAAAATAGCCACGTGGGAAAGATTTTAAAGGCTACTCAAACTTCCCTTCTTTGGCAGCATTTTTCTTGAAATACCTACTAAATTGTTTTTCAGACTCTTAAATACGTAAATAAAATACTAGTAGTGGGTGAAATGTATATGGTTAAAACACTTGTATTCCTCTGATGAAAATGACTTTCAGGAACTATAAAAACAATTAGATTTGCCTTTCCATTAGAATACCAAGGTGGTATTCACAGATAGGTTTCCGTGTTTCTGAAAAGACCTATTATTTTCTCTAGGAAATTTTCTTAAAGGCTTTGTCATTCCCTGAAATTAGTGATAGCGGTTTTTCTCCCTGGTTTTGGTTGTATGCCTTATAATTCCCATGTGGCTTTGTGTGTTAATATGTGTTCTGCATTAGACTAAATCATGATTTCTAGCAACAGCATGTTTTTGTAAAGTTTTTGAATACCATTGATACTTCACTTCAGTCGCTTAGTCGTGGCCAACTCTGCGACCCCATGAATCACAGCACGCCAGGCCTCCCTGTCCATCACCAACTCCCCGAGTTCACTCAAATTCTTGTTGGAGTAGGTGATGCCATCCAGCCATCTCATCCTCTGTTGTCCCCTTCTTCTCCTGCCCCCAATCCCTCCCAGCATCAGACTCTTTTCCAGTGAGTCAACTCTTTACATCAGGTGGCCAAAGTATTGCAGTTTCAGGTTCAGCATCAGTCCTTCCAGTGAACACCCAGGACTGATCTCCTTTAGGATGGACTGGTTGGATCTCCTTGCAGTCCAAGAAACTCTCAAGAGTCTTCTCCAACACCACAGTTCAAAAGCATCCATTCTTTGGTGCTCAGCTTTCTTCACAGTCCAACTCTCACATCCATACATGACCACTGGAAAAACCAGAGCCTTGACTAGACGGACCTTTGTTGGCAAAGTAACGTCTCTGCTCTTTAATATGCTATCTAGGTTGGTCATAACTTTCCTTCCAAGGATTTAGCGTCTTTTAATTTCATGGCTGCAGTCACCGTCTGCAGTGATTTTGGAGCCCAAAAAACTAAAGTTTGACACCATTTCCACTGTTTCCCTGTCTATTTCCCATGAATTGATGGGACCAGATGCCTTGATCTTCGTTTTCTGAATGTTGAGCTTTAAGCCAACTTTTTCACTCTCCACTTTCACTTTCATCAAGAGGCTTTTTAGTTCCTCTTCACTTTCTGATATAAGGGTGGTGTCATCTGCATATCTGAGGTTATTGATATTTCTCCCGGCAGTCTTGATTCCAGCTTGTGTTTCTTCCAGTCCAGCATTTCTCATGATGTCTCTGCATATAAGTTAAATAAGCAGGGTGACAATATACAGCCTTGCCGTACTCCTTTTCCTATTTGGAACCAGTCTGTTGTTCCATATCCGGTTCTAACTGTTGCTTCCTGACCTGCATACAGGTTTCTGAAGAGGCAGGTCAGGTGGTCTGGTATTCCCATCTCTTGAAGAACTTTCCACAGTTTATTGTGATCCACTCAGTCATAAAACAGAAATAGATGTTTTTCTGGAACTCTCTTGCTTTTTTGATGATCCAGCATTTGTTAGCAATTTGATCTCTGGTTCCTCTGCCTTTTCTAAAACCAACTTGAACATCTGGAAGTTCACGATTCACGTACTGCTGAAGCCTGGTTTGGAGAATTTTGAGCATTACTAGAGTGTGAGATGAGTGCAATTGTGTGGTAGTTTGAACATTCTTTGGCGTTGCCTTTCTTTGGGATTGGAATGAAAACTGACCTTTTCCAGTCCTGTGGCCACTGCTGAGTTTTCCAAATTTGCTGGCATATTGGGTGCAGCACTTTCACAGCATCATCTTTCAGGATTTGAAATAGCTTAACTGGAATTCCATCACCTCCACTAGCTTTGTTTGTAGTGATACTTCCTAAGGCCCACTTGACTTCACATTCCAGTATGTCTGGCTCTAGATGAGTGAGCACACCATCGTGATTATCTGGGTTGTGAAGCTCTTTTTTTTTTTTTTTTGTGAAGCTCTTTTTTGTACAGTTCTTCTGTACACCTCTTCTTGCCACCTCTTCTTAATATCTCCTGCTTCTGTTAGGTCCATACCATTTCTGTCCTTTATCGAGCCCATCTTTGCATGAAATGTTCCCTTGGTATCTCTAATTTTCTTGAAGAGATGTCTAGTCTTTCCCATTCTGTTGTTTTCCTCTATTTAACAACTATTTTTCTAACTAGAAATGTTGTGAATTTTCTTTTTCTTGGCCAATAAATGTGCCACCTCAAATACAGAGTACATTTTGAACTTCATTTAAATAGAAATTAATGACTCTAAATTTGAAACTGTAATTTTGTTCAGTCTACTTTGTAGGGGATGAAAGTAACATGTAGCACAGTTAAGAAATCTAGATTAGGAATAATTTAGTAAATTCTGAAAGAGATGGGAATACCAGACCACCTGACCTGCCTCTTGAGAAATTTGTATGCAGGTCAGGAAGCAACAGTTAGAACTGGACATGGGACAACAGACTGCTTGCAAATGGGAACAGGAGTACATCAAGGCTGTATACTGTCACCCTGCTTAATTAACTTATGTGCAGAGTACATCATGAGAAACGCTGGGCTGGAAAAAGCACAAGCTGGAATCCAGATTGCCGGGAGAAATATCAATAACCTCAGATATGCAGATGATACCACCCTTATGGCAGAAAGTGAAGAGGAACTAAAAAGCCTCTTGATGAAGGTGAAAGGGGAGAGTGAAAAAGTTGGCTTAGAGCTCAACATTCAGAAAACTAAGATCATGGCATCTGGTCCCATCACTTCATGGGAAATAAATGGGGAAACAGTGGAAACAGTGTCAGACTTTTATTTTGGGGGGCTCCAAAATCACTGCAGATGGCGACTGCAGCCATGAAATTAAAAGACGCTTACTCCTTGGAAGAAAAGTTATGACCAACCTAGATAGCATATTCAAAAGCAGAGACATTACTTTGCCAACAAAGTTCTGTCTAGTCAAGGCTATGGTTTTTCCAGTGGTCATGTATGGATGTGAGAGTTGGACTGTGAACAAAGCTGAGTGCCGAAGAATTGATGCTTTTGAACTGTGGTGTTGGAGAAGACTCTTGAGAGTCCCTTGGACTGCAAGGAGATCCAACCAGTCCATTCTGAAGGAGGTCAGCCCTGGGATTTCTTTGGAAGGAATGATGCTGAAGCTGAAACTCCAGTACTTTGGCCACCTCATGCAAAGAGTTGACTCATTGGAAAAGACTGTGATGCTGGGAGGGTTTGGGGGCAGGAGGAGAAGGGGACGACAGAGGATGAGATGGCTGGATGGCATCACTGACTCGATGGACGTAAGTCTGAGTGAACTCCGGGAGTTGGTGATGGACAGGGAGGCCTGGTGTGCTGTGATTCATGGGGTCGCAAAGAGTCGGACACGACTGAGTGACTGAACTGAACTGAGTATTTGTGTGTGTGCTCAGTGGCTCAGTTATGTCCGACTCTTTGCATGGACTGTAGCCCCTGGGGCTCTGTCCATGGAATGTTTCAGGCAAGAATACTGGAGTGGGTTGCCATTTCCTCCTCCAGGGGATCTTCTTAACCCTAGGATTAAACCTATGTCTCTTGCATCAGCAGGTGGTTTCTTTAACCACTGTGCCACCTGGGAAGCCCTCGTCCCCATATACCTACTATAACATTTGATGTAAATACTGTGGTACCATAAGTTTAAATTCTCCATTGACTTATTTATACATACTGTTCAGTATCTGTCCACAAACACTGAAAATTTGTATGATATCTGTGTGTCATTGTCCACAAGTGTCCAGTCATTCTTCAGTTGCTCAGTCTTGTCTAGCTGTTTGTGATGCCATGGACGGCAACATGCCAGGTTTCTCTTCAATATCTCCTGGAGTTTGCTAAACTCATGTCCATTGAATAAGTGATGCCATTCAACCATCCCATCCTCTGTCGTCCCCTTCTCCTCCTGCCCTCAATCTTTCCCAGCATCAGGGTCTTTTTCAGTGAATTAACTCTTCACGTCAGGTGACCAAAGTATTGCAGCTTCAGCATCAATCCTTCCAATAAATATTCAGGACTGATTTCCTTTAGGATGGACTGGTTGGATCTCCTTGCAGTCCAAGGGACTCTCAAGAGTCTTCCCCAACACCACAGTTCAAAAGCATTAATTCTTTAGCATTCAGCCTTCTTTATGGTCCGACTCTCATATCCATACATGACTACTGAAAAAGCTATAGGTTTGACTATGTGGCCCTTTGTCTGCCAAATGATATCTCTGCTTTTTAATATGTTGTCTTTGTTTTCCCATAGCTTTTCTTCCAAGGAGCAAGTGTCTTTAATTTCATGGCTGTAGTCACCATCCACAATAATTTTGGAGTCCAAGAAAATAAAGTCTATCACTGTTTGCTATTTTTCGCTTTCTGTTTACCATGACGTGATGGGACCGGATGCCATGATCTTTGTTTTTTGAATGTTGAGTTTTAAGCCAGCGTTTTTACTGTCCGCTTTTACCTTCGTCAAGAGGCTCTTTAGTTTTTCTCTGCTATCTGCCATTCGGGTGGTGTCGTATGCATATCTGAGGTTATTGATATTTCTCCTAGCAATCTCCATTCCAGCTGTGTTTCATCCAGCCCAGCATGGGCTGGATCATTTTGAATGATGTACTCTGCATATAAGTTAAATAGGCAGGGTGACAACACATAGCCTTGATATACTCCTTTCCCAATTTTGAACCAGTTGGTTGTTCCATGTCTGGTTCTAACTGTTGGTTCTTGACGTGCATACAGGTTTCTCAGGAGCCAAATAAGGTGATCTGATATTCCCATCTCTTTAAGAATTTTCCACAGTTTGTTGTGATCCACACAGTCAAAAGCTTTGGCCCAGTCAGTGAGTAAAGCAGAAGTAGATGTTTTTCTGGAATTCTCTGCTTTTTCTATGATCTAGTGGATGTTTGTGGTTTGATCTGTTTGCTCTGCCTTTTCTAAATCCAGCTTGTACATCTTGGAATTCTCCGTTTACATATTGTTAAAGCCTAGCTTGAAGGGTTTTGAGCGTAACCTTGCTAGCATGTGAAATGAGTACAGTTGTGCGGTAGTTTAAGCATTCTTTGGCATTGCTCTTCTTTGGGATTCAAATGAAAACTGACCTTTTCCAGTCCTGTGGCCACTGCTGAGTTTTCCAGATTTGCTGGCAAATTGGGTGCAGCATTTTAACAGCATCATCTTTTAGGATTTGAAATAGCTCAGCCGAAATTCCATCACCTCCTACAACTAGCTTTGTTGTAATGCTTCCGCAGGCCCGCTTGACTTCACTCTCTAAGATGTCTGGCTCTAGGTGAGTGATCACACCATCGTGGTTATCCAGGCCATTAAGTCCTTTTTTGTACAGTTCTTCTGCATATTCTTACCACCTCTTCTTAATATCTTCTGCTTCTGTTAGGTCCTTGTGTTTTCTGTCTTAGCAAAAACAGCAGTTTAAAATGAATCTACTATATTGATGAAATTTTAAAAGTATTTGTCTTTTTCTGAAGAATTATGCTCATCAGTGTGTTCTAGTGGCAGGTAAATCTTTCAGTGTTCAAACCAGAAAACAAATCATTTTATTTACAGCCACATTTTGATAAGGTCACGTTTAAAACTAATTTCTGTTGCACATTAGCATTTGAACATTGGTACTGTCTTACAGTTAAGCCTTATATCTTAAGTAGTTTTTATTTTTATCACTCATAATTAAAAAATGTCAACTGTATGAATAACATGTTTAACATATGTTGTCTTCTTTATATGTATATGTTAGATGGAAGACGATGCCCCAAAGCATATTATCCAGATGACAGGATTTAAGGTAGAAGAAAAAGAAGCTCTAGGCAAATTGCTTTTAAAACTGGATTGCACTTTTATCAAGAGTGAGGTGAGTACAGTTCAAGGTATAGTTGAAGAATAACTAAAATTAAAGTACTGGCCTAAAAATTATAAAATGCCCCCTTGAATTGTAAGGATAGACAGAATATGTTAAAAAGGAAATCTTACCTTAATAGCATTTTTTGGTGTGGATTTGTCTTTGCAGAAATACAAAAATTGTACACATCTAATAGCTGAACGCCTATGTAAGAGTGAGAAGTTTTTAGCGGCTTGTGCAGCAGGTAAGTTAACTATCTTCCCCTCACTTTTGAAATAAAAAATCCTCATGGTGAAGAAAAAAGGCTTTAATCTCTGGAAAGATAGTTGGTTTACTGTATCAAATATAAATGTGGTTCTTTCTGATATTTTTCTGAAAATATTTGATGTATTAGTTTTGCTTTGATTTTCTGAATAACACTTGAAAAAGATATTGAAGAGGCAGAAATATTTACTTCACCTAGTGTAAGTGCTTTATACAAGAAAAAAATATTTTTTAACAGAAAGGCTTGGTACAAAATACCTTTAAAAAAAAAAAAGCTTTTGTTGAAGCCTCAGCTATTCTCAGTCAAGTTTTTTTCCTTTGATCTATCATGGAAGAGTTTCTGTTTTTGTTCTCTTGCTCTGCTTCCCCTCCCATCCATCCTGTGAAGCATTGATCATTCTATTTTACTAAGATTTAAAATTTTCTGAACCTTTATTAGGGCTTAATCTCCTCTCTGCTTGTCACCATTGATGTTCCTTTTATAATTTGCTCTACTGTGATTGATTTGGTGTATCATTAGTCCACTTGCTTTTTTTTTTCCTCCCTTCAATATTTGACTCAGGTGAATTTACTTTTTTTTTTTTTTAGTAATTTACCAGAAAAACATTTGGATTCATTATTATCTCCAGAGGTGAAAACATGTATTTTATCTGCTGTTTAAAAAGATCATTGATGCCTAGATAAAGAACTACAGAATGTTATTAAATATCCTTGAAAATTCATTGTTTTAAAGTATAATAATGCTGTAAACATTATTGTAAAAACTTTTAGCATAGGAGAAAGAATATAAACCTCATTCAAATTGGTAAGCAATAATAGTCATAATTCAATATATTTTATTAATCCTTAACTTTATATTTTACACAGTAACAGAATTATAATTATTTATCATAAGAAAGATTACATACAGTGTTCAGTGATGTTGTAGGCCTTTATCAGAAAATGTAGGAAAACATAATTCAAAGATAACATTGGCAGTGTAGAAAAAGGCATGTTGAAACAGGGCAAATTTTATTTGTTATTTGGTCTTTATTTTTTCCCATTTATCAGAACCAAAATTCTTTTGTGACTAACAGTTTATTTGCTTTCTAGGAAAGTGGGTACTAACTAAGGACTACATAATTCATAGTGCCCAAAGTGGCAGATGGCTTGATGAAACAACTTATGAATGGGGATATAAAATTGAAAAAGACTCCCATTATTCACCTCAAATGCAATCTGCACCTAAAAGATGGCGAGAAGAACTGAAACGCACTGGTGCTCCTGGAGCCTTCCATAAATGGAAAGTTGTCCTCCTTGTTAGAGCTGATAAGCGAAGTGACTCTCTTGTAAGGTGAGATCTCATAAAAGCTAAAGCAGTGAATGTGAAAACAAGTTTTGTTTTGTTTATTTTTTTAATTATTGCTGTTCAGTTGCTCAGTTGTGTCTGACTGCGACCACATGGACTACAGCAGGCCAGGCTTCCTTGTCCTGGAGTTTGCTCTTCAAACTCATCTGCATTAAGTCGGTGATGCCATCCAACCATCTCAGCCTCCGTCGTCCCCTTCTCCTGCCCTCAGTCTTTTCCAGTGAGTTGGTTCTTCACATCAGATGGCCAAAGTATTGGAGCTTCAGAATCAGTCCTCCTAATGAATATTCAGGATTGATTTCCTATAGGATTGACTGGTTTGATCTCCTTGCAGTCCAAGGAACTCTCAAGAGTCTTCTCCAACACCACAGTTCGAAAGCATCATTGCTTTGGCACTCAGCCTTCTTTATGATTCATCTCTCAAATCCATACGTGGCTACTGGAAAAAACAGCTTTGACAAGATAGACATTTGTCAGCAAAGTGATGTCTCTGCTTTTTAATATGCTATCTAGATTTGTCATAGCTTTTCTTCCAGGGAGCAAGCATCTTTTAATTTCATGGCTATAGTCACTGTCTGCAGTGATTTTGCAGCCCAAGTAAATAGTCTGTTACTGTTTCCATTCTCCCTGTTTATTTGCCATGAAGTGATGGGACCACATGCCATGATCTTCACTTTTTGAATGTTGAGTTTTAAGCCAGCTTTTTCACTCTCCTCTTTCACCTTCATCAGGAGACTGTTTAGTTCCTCTTTACTTTCTGCCATTAGGGTGGTGTCATCTGCTTATCTGAGGTTATAGATACTTCTCCCAGCAATCGATTCCAGCTTGAGCTTCATCCAGCCCGGCATTACTCATGATGTACTCTGCATATAAGTTAAATAAGCAAGGTGACAATATATAGCCATGACATACTGTCTTCCCAATTTTGAACCAATCTGTTGTTCCATGTCTGGTTCTAACTGTTGCTTCTTGACCTGCATACAGGTTTCTCAGGAGGCTGGTAAGGTGGCTTGGTATTCCCATCTCTTTAAGAATTTTCCACAGTTTGTTGTGATCTACACAGTCAAAGGCTTTAGCATAGTCAGTGAATCAAAGGTAGATGTTTTTCTGGAATTTTCTTTTTCTATGATTCAACTGATGTTGGTAGTTTTATCTCTGATTCCTCTGTCTTTTCTAAATCCAGCTTGTACATCTTGAAGTTCAAGTACTTGGTTCAAGTACTACTAACGCCTAGCTTGGAGAATTTTAAGCATAACTTTGCTAACATGTGAAATGAGTACAACTGTGTGGCACTTTGAACATTCTTTGTAGTTGGAATGAAAACCTTTTCTGGTCCTGTGGCCACTGCTGAGTTTTCCAAATTTGCTGGCATATTGAGTGTAGCACTTTCACAGCATCATCTTTTAGAATATGAAATAGCTTAGCTCGAATTCCATCACCTCCACTAGCTTTGTTCGTAGTAATGTTTCCTAAGGCCCACTTGACTTTACACTCTAGGATGTTTGGCTCTAGGTGAGTAATCACAGCATCGTGATTATCCGGGTCATTAAGACCATTTTTTGTATAGTTTCTGTGTATTCCTGCCAGCTCTTCTTAACATCTTCTACTTCGGTTAGGTCTATAGACCTTTTGCATTTCTTTGTAGTTATTTTTTTGTATTTCTTTGCAGTTACTCATTAATTCTAAAATGAAACATGGTGATTTACTCATTGATTACCTGGTTAAGCCATTCTGCTCATTTAAGTATTATGTGTCTAATGGAACAGAATCTACTTTCTAGCATTGCATTATTCTCAGGGTCTCTGTTTTATTTTCTGTGTTATTTCTAGGCCAACTCAAGTAAAAAAAATTTTTTTTTAATTAGGAGATATTTGTTTTCAGTTGTGAAGCACTTCACAGATTTTTGTAAGTGAAGTATTACATTACACAAAGGGTTTTTTCTAAGTTTATGTAATGTCTTCATGGTTCATACTGTTTCTCTCATCATTTCATTTCTTTTTATATTTTTCATCATATTTTAGGACTTATTTAGTAAAGTGTGTTTCAAGACTGCTGTGACTTTTTTGCAGGAAGGGGGTAGTCTGAGGGCTTTTGTTATTTTTACTGAAGTGTAATGTATAGACTATAAAATGCAAAATTTTTTAGTGTACATTTTGATGAGTTTGGACAAATTTATGCTCCTATGTTACCATACTACAATCAAGATCTCTAAATTTTACATCATCCTAAAATATTCGCTTGTGCTTTTATACATTTAATTATGTGTATCTTCCCCTGTTGCTTCTTACTCATTTCTTGGCTGGAGGATAAGGGTTGGTGTGTTTTTGTCCGTTGGATAAGCTTTAGTCTTAAGCATTCTTCTTGGTCTCGGGTTGAGATAACACCTATTGTTTTTGTCTCAATGAAGCCATGACAGCCAAATTCTCCCTTGTATGATAGGCAGGAAAAGAAAAATTCCACGTCTCCCACAGCTTGAGGTGTCTGCTTTGTATAAGTGCAGGGACCTAGGCCCAATTGGCATTCCTGCCCCCTCTCCAGGGACAGGTGGCTTTTGCTTCTATCCTTTATCCAGTCTCTTCTGAGCTGCACAGCAGGAGGCTTTCCTACCCCTTTCCCAAAGGCAGATGTGTTTTAACTTCCACTCTTCCAAAAACCAGTGCATCTTTTCCTGGGTTCTGAAGTCAAAAAACTTTCTTAACTTACCCAGATGGCTTCAGGCTTCTGCTTCATAAGAGAGATGGAGGCAGGGAAGTGGTTCTGGTTTTATGTTTATTTCTTGTTGTCAGGCAGTCCCCACTGGCCCACCTTCACTACCATCGGGGATTCCCGCTGTACTTGCTCCTAATCTTTTTCAGGAATCCTTAATAGAGGCTGGGGGCAAAGAGCTTGCAACTGAGAGGACATCCTTTCATGTGTCAGGGATTCTCAGTTATTCTAAACTGTCGTACTACCTACACTTGGCCTTTAAATTTATTTAAATATTACCAGACTCTTACTTGCATTTATGGTGGCTACTTCTGTCCTGTGCTCTGGCAAAAGTGAAATAGTTTGGGCATCCAATCTCTTCACAGAGGTGCTGACTGCTCCTTTGGAAATTCAGTTTCTTAATTGGCTTATTATCTCAGTTCTCTGCATTCATGAAAAGTTATACTTTTGTGGATTATTTGACTTATTGTTCTTGTAAGGTCGTAGCAGTGTTCTTTTGTAGCTTTCTAAATCCTCAGCAGTAATGAACTTTGATGAAACTTTTGGGTATGTGTCTGTGTCTTCTGAGCCTAAATGTAAAATGTATGTCTTAATGTAGATCAAAGTTAAACTTTTTCAAAAGGTAAATTTTTAGAAGAAGGTTGGCAACTTTAGTTCCATTTTTTGTGGTTCAGAATGGTTTTTTTGGAGGTATTGTTGCCTTTTGAGGTGAAATACTCTCTTATACTTCTTCCTTTTTTGGCTTATAGAGGTGACTTTTACTTAGGAAATAAACAGTATTCTTGATTCTTAAAAACTTTCCCCATTAAAAAAAAAAAAAAACAACTTTCCCTATATCAAGAAATGGATAAATAGAGAAAATAACATGATTTCTTAAGCATCTGTTCTGAAAAACTTAACAGGTTAGGTAGTCATTGCAATAATTATTCTTCATGGCACTCAAATAGACCAAAGAAGTTAATTTCTTTCAGAAAGTTCTGCATCTACTCCTGGAAAGAAATTGATTTAGATAATTTGGCTAAATACTTTCTTTTTAATACTTTTCTATACTGTTTACATTTTAGAGTTTTGGAGGCTGGAAAAGCAAATGTTATTTTACCAAAAAATTCACCAACAGGAATAACTCATGTGATTGCCAGTAATGCAAGAATCAAGGCTGAACAAGAAAAAGATGACTTTAAGGCTCCGTTCTATCCAATTCAGTATCTAGAAGATTTTCTTTTAGAGGTAAGTTTTTTTTTTTTTTTTTAAGCATTTTTAAATGTTTATTTTATAAAATTGATACAGTGAATATATAAAATCAAATTATGTTCTGAGTTTTGAAAATATGATTAGAATTAAAATGATATTTTTAAGGCAATTACTCTGAATTATTTAAATATTTGAAAATACTTCTGATAAAGCTAAAGGGAGCTTGCTTATTACATTTAAAATTTATCTTATCCAGAGTCTCTACTTTTGTTTTCAGTGCTTTAGTGATGTTTATTATAAAATAATATTAAGCATTTTGAATCGGTATAAATAAAACATCAGTGGGCTATAGTATCATGTGAGAATTCTTCACGTATTTTCCCACTGGAAAAGAGAAAGCTGTTTCCAAGAATTCAGAAATATTTTCCTGTCCTTTTCCTCCACCAGCATCTCCCCACTTGGTACACATACCACTCCTTAAGTTGTCTGAATGGAAATAACCCTAGAAGAATTGCTTTGAAAGTAAGCACAGAAAAAATTTTTAGAAGGTTCACTCAGGATGGACGAGAACCTGCAGTATGTCTAAAAATTGAATCTTTGTCTTCTAGGGAAAATTAGCTCCTTCAGTGTTTCCTATTTCAATAGATACTATACAACCTTTTATTTAATAATTTATATTAGAAACTTGGGAATCAGTCTTGAAACCTTCCTTTCCTTTATTCCCCACGTCTTGTCAGCTACCAAATCCTATTGATTTTATTCTGAATACGTCTTGAATAAACTACTTCTCTGCTATACTAACATCATGTTCAGTTCATCCTCTTGTCTCTGTGCTGGAATCAACTCCTTTTTACTCTCCCTGTTGTTCTACTTCTTTGCTGCTACTCTTGCTAATTTCCTAATAACTCTTACCTTTTCTTTCTCTAGTCCATTCAACTTCATTCAGAGGGAACAACTAAAATGCTCTTTCTAAAATAGTTGTGATGCTGTCACTTTCCCACTTAAAATTCTCCATTGGCTTCCTATTGCCATCGGATAAAGTTGTAAACCTCTAACGTGGCTTTAAGTTCCCACAGGGTTCCTGTCACTCCTACTTTTGCAACTATAACCTGCTCTACTTTTTCCTATGCTTGCTAACCTGTAACTGCCTTCTCCCAATTTCTTAAACGGGTTAAGCTACTTCCTACCTCAGTATCTTCTGAAAAGCTATTTCTCTTCTTAAACAGCTCCTCTCCACTCACTACTCTCAGTCTCTGTGCTTGCCTACTTTCTGCTTATCATTCAGTTTGCAGTTATAATGTTGCCTCTTCAAGAAAGCCTCCCTGGCCTTCTTAAGATAGTTAGGTCCACCTATAATGTGTTCTGATATCATTATTTTGCTTTATAGTACTCATCACAATTGTAATTAATTAATTGGCTGGTTACCTGGTTAATGTCTTTTCCCCCATCTGTTGGTAAACCAAAAGCACTGTGTCCTCAAAGATGATGTCTGTCTTTTCCATAGTTATATCTGAATCATTTTGTATAAGCCTGGCACATGAATTCTCATTTTATATCTATATTTGTTGGATTAATAGAGAAATTATGAATGACCCTTGAGTATTCCAAGAGTAGATGTAATATTATCATTCTATAATTACCTTTCCCTACTGAGTAGCAGCAGTGTGGATTGGAAATTTAACCTTAGTTCAGAGGATGGATCTGCTTGGACTGTGGATAATCTCATTGTCCTTGACAGTGATTGGTCTAGGAATGGGCATGTCAACCAGTTCTAATTCATTGGACATACAGAGAGGTATGTAAGAGCTTCTGGGAAGTTTCTTTTTCATTCTGAAAAAAGCCTCTGGCAGCCTGGTGTCTGCTAGATGTGAAGTGGAAAAATGCCATTCTTTGACCATGAGAAGAAGTAGCCTTAGGATGAAACCAGTCCTGTAGACAGCAGAGTTTAGAGACAGAATGTAGACTCCCATAGAGATGCTTGAGGTGCTGGATTAGTCAGCCCTGAAGCCTGACTTAGCACTGGACCATATTGCAGTTCTGTGAGGTAGGAATTTCCATGCTGTTTATGTTACTTTGAATTGGTTTTCTGTTAATGGTAGCTAAAAGCATCCTATCTGATGTATCTAAACAGTTTAAACGTAGTATTAACCGTCAAAAGAATGAGAACCATTCTTAACTAAATTAGAAAAGGTGTCTAAATTCCCCTTTTTCTATGGAAAGAAATGAATTAAATGTAATAATGTGCTTTTTCCATCATCTTATTTTGCAGTAGTCTGACTACAGTCACATTCAACTGCTGAAGTACTAGAGGGCAGCAATAGTGTATCAAGCAAACTTAAAGACAGCCTCTAACTTCTATTTGTTTTAGCATACATTTTTTATAAACTCTGGAGTAGACAGCTGAGAGTTAGTTCATAACCATTCATAACCTTTTTGGCATAGAATATAATACAGTCCTCATTAGATGGATTCTGAAGTGTTCTCTAAGAAGGGTTGCCATATACAATGACTGAGCTAAAAGTAACAATTAAGCAGTTGTTTAAAAGAAATAGTTTTGTTTAATCTCCTTAACTTTCTGGAAAGTCACTTAGTAACAGAATCGGCAATTATTTAGTTCATGTTTATAGATATCTATTTAAGACTTTGCCTACCAGGGTCTCTTCTATGCACTGTGGAAAATGAAAAAGACCACCTGCCAGACTGCGAAAACAGAACATTGCAAAACAGAATGTGGAAACGGTTAATTACAGTTTAGTGTGTATTGTGCATTGGTAAAATCATGTGTAAGTTGTAGAGATACAGAAGAGTCAGTGACTAATGAATCGCAGTTGTTTGGCCCAAGGAAGATTCACAAAAAGGAGAGGATCCTTAGGAATATTCAAAATTTCTTTTGATTTTCAGCCTAAGAAATAAGATGAACTACAGAAAGCTCTTATGGAAATACAGTAGTAATAATTGAAAAAAATACACACTTTTTGTTCCAGATCAACTAATAACTGTTACTCTAGGCCATTATTTATTGATTACTATGTGCCAGGCACTATACTAAGCACTTTTTACACTTAGTCTTATTTTAAACCATATGTTCCTATGTAGTATGTATTATGGCCCCATTTTATGGTTAGTGAAGTATAATTGAGTTTAATAATTTTCCCATGATCTTACAACTATCATATCAGACCAAAAATGTAAGAGCAAACACTTAAAAAATTTTAAGACTGCTGCTCTCCTTGAGTCTCCCCTTTTCTTATTTTGAGTATTAATAGCTTTCCTTGATACTTACCTGGTCTCTTTCTGGAGAGTTAAAAATAGTTAATGTTGTAAAGATTACCATACACTAGTAGTCATTCTTGGGTTATGAGATTCAGCTGAAGAATCTGAGGATACATACTAGTTAAAAGCCATGTAGAACACTGGGAATTCCCTGGTGGTCTAGTGGTTGGGACTCAGCACTTCCAGGGGGCCTGGGTTCAATCCCTGGCTAGGGCACTAAGATCCCACAAGCCACAGGATGTGGCAAAAAAAAAAAAACACCACCACCATGTAGAGCACAGGGCACTTGAAAGGTGCTTGTTCTGATTACTTGACCTCTCTGGCTCTCCATCCAGTCTTGTGAATTCATTGAAGTTGTATGTCAACTTGTATGGCTTAATCAAAGAAAAGCCTTACCTATTGGAAATCAAATCATAGCCATACCTGTTTTAAAATAGAAAACAAACCTAAGTATGCGCATCAGAAGCCAAGGCGGCTATCATTGCCACACTGTTTTGCCCTGTCTTAGATAGTAAAATAATTTACTGAATTGGTAAGCTTTTGCTCATCTGTTTGGGGAATGCATTATACTATATGAAGAAAATTAGACATGCCGTCTTTTCCCAGATCATATAGGAGACAGATACCTAACATAGTGCCTAGTGTATAGTTGGCACTAAAATATTCATAAAATAAAGAATAAGAAATATTTACAGATAATGCCCATAGTTTTCACAAGGGTAGCCCTTTGGAGAGCATATTAGTGGCTTGGAGATAATTATATGTTGATGTTTAGCACTGTAGAAAATAAATTATTTTCTAAAGTTTCACATTTGGTGTCATAGTTTATCAGGTTCTGATTTTTAACTATTTAACTTAAATAGGATACTTTAATTATACATTTTAATACACAGATCAGTATATAGCATCTGAAATGGATGTTTAAATATACTTTGAAAACAGTATGTTCTTCCCTAGGTGCTAATGATAATGGTATTTTTTTTGCATATGTATTCTAGGTAACTGGAATCTAATTGTGATTAATGCATCCTATATTTTAGACATTCTTTGATGATCTAAGCCTGAGGATCTGTCCTCTTTATCAACATTGTGAAATTTGAAGCTAGAAACTCAGTTTATCCCCATTACAGTTGTCCTTAATGGAAATTATACATTCAGACTAATACTTACCTTGATTCTAGGAACAGGAAAGAAGGAAAGTCTTCATTTTTCTTAGTTTTCCATTTCACTTTCCTGAGTAACTGAAGAAATGTAATCAGCTACTCTTAGGGATTGTTCTCTAGTGGCAGGATTGCCGGCTGCCAAAGTACCCTCACATCCATATAGGAAGCCCAGAACAAGTGAAAGGGAACCAGAGATCACACCATAGGCCTTAGCACATTTTGGCTATTTCATAATTGCTCCCTAGGAGGACAGTGATTCTCCGAGTCTCTGTGTAAAGATAGTCAGTCTCTGAATATCCTTGCATAAGTACTTGAATTCATCTTTATTCTCAATTCTTTATGTTACTAAACTTCTAGAATTATATGTATAAGTACACATGCAACTTTTTAAAAAATTATTATTGGTAGGTAGGTATGATATCAGTTTAGATTTCTTAGTAAGAGAAATGTGTTGAGATAGAGTTTGGTGAAGATAATTGCTTATTAATATTCAAGTAAAAGCTGTGAGTTCAACTATTAGTCTGTTTTCTTTGTGTGATAGATTTGCAAATAAGTCTTACTAGTAAAAAAGCTGAAAAATAATCAGAGAAATAGTCTATAATCGGAAAATTTTGAAATAGATTGTAACTTGGTAAGGGATTAGATAAAATGTTCTTGTGATTATTTATGAAAGGAGTTGCCTGTTACTAGACTAACAAACACTAGCTTTTCTTGAGATACATTTTTACTGCTACTTTATTCAGGACCTTTGTTGTAATGATTTTTTTTTTTTTTTCCCCTTCAAGGAATTTACTAGTGTTTAATAAACTTTGATTTAGGTGCATTTTTTCTACTTGTTTGACCTCTAAAATATTTTGCAATTATAAAATTGGATATCATATAGAGTATATAATGTTAAATTATACTTAATTGGTTGCCCAAACCATTTTTACATACATACAGAAAGAAATTCATAACGATGAAGATTCCCAAACCAATTCTACTTGGAAGAACCATAGCAGTCAAGAAAAAAGCAATGATTTCCGGGAAAATATGGGATTTCTTGAAATGAAAGGTACCTTAAAAGAGACCATGTGCAGAACACAGGTAACATTTTATCATCTAAAAGAACAGAAATTTTCTATGTTTCTGATTTTTCTTTCAAAATTGTAGGAGAGGTGTTATTTGGTGAAAAAACACTGATTTTGGAATCACAGAGCTGGTATTGGAACCCAAATCTGATTTTCAGTCTATAATTTGAACATACTAAGTCTGTAATTTGAACATAGATACTGTCCTATGTCTGTTTTGAAGCTCTTATTGAAGTAATACATATGTACATGTAGAAATTCAGTTTCTAATACATAGTGTGTTGTCAACACATGATAATTACTTAAAACAATTCTCTATATTGAATGTAATGTGTGTCTTACAAAGGAGTCAGCAATAATGTATTGGTCTAAATATATGGTCTAAATTCAGGTATTTTACTGCATATAGATCAGGTTTTCTTCAGTGACATAAGGAACTTCTACTTTGATTAAATATGGAAAACAAAAACATGAAGGACTCTGAACTTGAAGCAATGAAAAGTACCTTCAGAAAGTGTATATGTGGCTCTCAACTAAAACTTTTCAGATAGCAGGAGCAACTAAAACAGTCTAAACTAGAATATTTTTTAATGTGATTAGAAATAAATTAAAATTTGTTTTTACTGCATCTGTCAAGTTTTTTCCTTGAGAATTTTAGGAACAATTTGGAACTTCTGCAACTAAATAGTACCTTACAAAATCATAAGTGGAGAGAGTAAATAAAACTTTCCAAGCACTTAAAATATTTTTACAATTTTTTCTAGTTTTTTCAAAATACAGTTGTTGGTGGGAATATAAATTTGTACACCCACTGTAGAAAATAATATGGCAGTTTCCCAGAAAAACTAAAACTGGAACTACCATTTGACTAAGCAGTTTCATTCCTGGGTGCATATTAGAGAAAAAAAGAAACTGCCATGATATGAAAGCAACCTAAGTGTGCATCAACAAATGAATGGATAAAGAAGATGGGATATATATATTAATATATATGTGTGTGTGTGTGTTTATACACATATATAGTGAAATATTAGTTTAAAAAAATGAAAGTTTGGCATTTGCAATGTTTGCAAACATCAGTGTTTGCAAACAACATTGATGGAGTTGGATTCCCAGGTGGTGCTAGTGTTAAAGAACCCACCTGCTAAGGCAGGAGATACAAGAGTTGTGGGTTTGATCCCTGGGTTGAGAAGATCCCCTGGAGGAAGACATGGCAACCCACTCCAGTATTCTTGCTTGGAGAATCCCAGGGACAGAAGAGCCTGGCAGGCTACGGTCCATAAGGTGGCAAAGAGTCAGCCACAACTGAAGTGACTTAGCACACACAGATGGACTTGGAGGGTGTTACACTAGTAAAGTAAGTCAGAGAAAGACAAATGCAGTATAATTTATATTTGGAATCTAAAAGATAAAGCAAACTAGTGAATAATACAAAAATGAAATGGACTCACAGATATGGAGAACAAACTAGTGGTTACCAGTGCGGAGAGGGAATGGTGATGGCAGGAGAGTGCAGTACAGGGCTAGGGGAGTAAGAGGTACAAAACGTTACGTGTGAGGTAAGCTGCAAGGATATATTGTACAACACAGGGAATATAGCCAGTAATTTATAGTAATTATAAGCTGAGTATAACCTTTAAAAAGTGTGAATCGCAACATTGTACATGTATAACTTATTATTGTACATCAGCTATATCAAAATTTTAAAAAGTAAAAAGAATATATCTGTAAATATCTTGTTCTTTTTAGAACTCAGAAGAATGTATTATCAAATTCAGGTAGCAATTTCTATTTTTTTAAATAAGTTGCCTTGTATAAAGAATAAATAATATAGTTTGCAATACTTTTTATCTTGTTTAATGGTCGAGGAAATCCCCTACAGAAGGGAATGGCTACCCACTTCAGTCTTCTTGCCTGGAGGATTCCATGGATATAGATAAGAGTCTGGTGGGCTACAGTCCATGGGATCACAGGGTTGAACTCTACTGAGCAACTAACACATACACACAGTATAATAATATTGATTATTATAGGGCTTCCCAGGTGGTGCTAGTGGTAAAGAACCTGCCTGCCAATGCAGAAGACATAAGTTTGGGGGTTCAGTCCCTGAGGTAAGAAGATCCCCTGAAGGAGGGCATGGCAACCCAACCCAGTATTTTTGCCTAGAGAATCTCTGTGGACAAAGGAGCCTGTGGGCTACAGTCCACAGGGTCGCAAAGAGTCAGACACGACCAAAGTGATTGAGCACAATGTTATCATATCTATTTCCTATACAGAGATTTTCTGAGATGTTTAATTTGATATGCCTAAATAATGGGAAAACTCTATTTGATATCCAGTGTATTTTCACAAATACTTGGAAAATAATGAGGATAACCAAATCTGCTTTGATTAAGCATATGGCAGCTTTTTTAAAAAGCAGAAATTCCAAGAAAGATTAAGTTAACAAAATACCTAAATTAAGTATATGCGCAAACACTTCGAGAACTAAATATCTGTATTTTTCTGCTTCATCATAGTATAGCTAAAATATAATGCATAATACTCTGTTTAATCTTATGTATATGTTTTATAAAACCTGTTTTTTTGAGTGAGATTTTTGTTTTGACTTGCGTTGGTTGTGTTGACGCTTTGCTTAATGTATGCTCTAACTAAAGTATTTTTACAAACATGCAGAAAGAAATGAAAAATCATGATGAAGATGTTACTATTAGTTCTATTTTGACTGAACATCAGAGCAAAGAAAGATTCAGAGATTCTAGGAAAAATTTGAAATTTGTTAAAATGAGAAATGCCTTAGGAAGGCATACTTACAGAAATCAGGTAAGACCTTCTCAATTAAAAGTTATCTATTATTTTATACTCTTTTCTAATGTTGTCATTTATGAAGTTGTTTCTTCTGAACTGTGTGTGTATGTGTTGATAAAGCATTTGTGTACAGTTTTTGAAAGAGTAAAAAGGTATATATGTTAAGAAATAGAGCATTCCCAACTTTTGAACATCTTGCTGTGTGTCATTTCCAAACCGTGTCCCTTTTTCTTCCTCTTACCCATGATAGGTAACCTCTGTTAAAATTTGTTTTAATTATTTTCTTGATTTTCATTATAGTTTTACTACCTACCAATATGTTATTTTCCCTCCCAATAAGTTTGCCTGTTAATGAACTTTCTGTAGTTCATGGTATTTTTAATTTTCTGTGACTTGCTTTTTTGCTGGTGCATATATTTCATTGTTTCACAGTTATACTTTTTATCCATTTTACTATTGTTAAGTATTTGGGTTTCTTTTTGTTTGTTTTTGATGGATTGTTTAGTTTTTTTTTAAATTATGAGCATTTCTGTTATGAGCACTATGAACATTTTCTTATTGATTCTTGGTGCACATGTTCAAGAGTTCCTCTAGCCTAGGATATATGCCTGAGAGAATTCTAGGTCCTAAGAACTCTACGTGTTTAACTCTACTAAGTAATGATCTACTAAGCTTTCCAAAATACTTTACTAATGTATACCCACTCCAACAGTAGGTGAAGTTTCCTATTGTATATAACTATTTTTTAATGTGTTTTAAGTCCAACTCTTCTTGAATTTATTTGGATTTAGTAACGTACATCATTCATGTTGAGATTTGTTTAATTTTGATTTAAATATATGTGGAAGGAAATGAAGAAAAAAGATGAAGATATTCAAAGTATTTATACCTTGAGGAAAAAGCGCAAAAAAGAGAAAGAAAGAGATTCCAGGAAGGACATTGAACATGACAGGAGTACCTTAAGAAAGCACATTTATAGAGATCAGGTAAAATTTTGTAAGCTAAAAGTTTTAATTTTCTCTGGTTCTTCCTTAATATCACCTTTACATATAACCTGGTTTTTGTGATTGTTTGCTGTGTCAAATGTAACCTGTACATCTTATGGAAAGAATTTTCTCATTTTTTTCTGGTATAATATTCATAATTTTATAATTAGCTTTGGTTCACAATGAAAGTATTTTTACATGTGTACAGAAATAATTTGAATTACTGATCAAGGTGTTCAAATATGTTTTATTTTTCCTGACAAAAAGGAAAAGAAAGGTTCTGGGAAAAGAGGGTAAAATTTTTAAAATGGAAAATACATGGTATGTAGTTTGAGTAATACATTCTAATCTAAATTTTAGTTTATCTTGTTCATCCCCGGTATAGAATAGACCATTATTAATAAGATAGCTTGTCTTTTTTTAAATGTTTGTTTTATTCATTTATTTTTGGCTGTGCTGGGTCTTTGTTGCTGCGTGGGCTCTTCTCCAGTTGCAGCAAGCAAGGACTGTTCTCTAGTCGCAATGTGTGGGTTTCCCCTTACAGTGGCTTCTCTTGTTGCAGAGCGTTGGCTCGAGGGTGTGCAGGCGTCAGTTAGTCGTGGCACATGGACTCAGGAGTTGCGGCTCCCGGGCTCTGGACAAGCTCAATTTTTGTGGTGCAGGGGCTTCCTTGCTCTGTGACATGTGGAATCTTCCCAGATCAGAGATAGAATCATTGTCTCCTGCAGGTGGATTCTTTACCACTGAGCTACCAGGGAAGCCCCGATATCTTTTCTTTTAAACGAGATCCTTCTTGAGCTAATTGTTCTAGAGTATAATTTTGTTTTACCGTATAAACCATAGCATGTTTACATGTATTCAGAAGGATCTTCAGAAAAATGATAAAGGTAAATAAACAATCATGTTTTGTGGTTTGAGTGCTCGGTCGTGTCTGACTTTTGCAACCCTGTGAACTGTAGCCTGCCCGGCTCCTCTGTCCATGGTATTCTCCAGGCAAGAATACTGGAGTGGGTTGCCATTTGCTACTCCAGGGATCAAACCCACATCTCCTGCATTGGCAGGCGGATTCTTCACCAGTGTGCCACCTGGGAAGCCCCATTTTTGTGGGAGCATGACAACAAAAATAAGAGAGGTTTCAGAAAAGATTTGGAATAGGTTAAAAGGAAAATGCGTAAGGAAGGGAACATGTAAATATCAGGTAAAACTTTCCAATTAAAACATACTATTTTTAATTTTTTTAAATTTCATTGTGTAATCTTTTTCTAATATGGTTGTATGTATCTTTGCTGTAATTAACACTGCATGAATATGTTCTGGTGTTATGTTGTCCATTTGATACTTAGCATTTGTGTTAGCACTCTTTGGTACATTGTCTAAAGTAGTTCTTATACGTATACAGAAAGAAAGGAAGAATTCTGTTTTTGCTGGTCATGCCAAAGAATCAAAAACCAAGGATATCAGGACAAATGTGGATATTGTTGACCTAAAGAATGCCTTAAGGAAACACATATATAGAGCTCAGGTAGAATTTGGCTTTGTGTAGTTTTCTTGTCATTCTGCAGTGTTACCAATATATAATATAGTAATAACAATAATGAGTCATTTTATTATATTTAATATGTCTTAACATAATTTTCTTAGTTCATTAATTTTTGTAAATAGTAATTATTGTATTTGGACAATGAGTAAGAAAATGTAAATTGATGAATTCTCTGCTGTTTATAACTCAGTGACGTCATGGAGAAATTATGAATTTTCTAAACCTTCCTAAGTTGTTGATGTTTCTTGGTTTAGCCTCAGTTTGAGGAAAGCTTTGAGGTGCCCTGGGTTTGGGGGAAGGGCTTTTTCAGGGTTCTTGCCCTGCCCCAAATAATGGGGTGTCCCTAATGGTGTGGGATCACCATCTTTTCTCCCCATCTTCAGAGTAAAGGACTTTTTTTCCCCTGCCTTTATTCAGCAGGTTACTGGTTTTCATCTGTGTCCTGATAGTACATACTAACATTTGCTGCCTTGACCACAGCAGCCACTTTTCTTTCACATTTCAGCCTTCACCAGCTGGGAGACTGACTTTAGCCTCCCATCCTGTCCCTTTTCCTTTCCCTGAGTACACAGTGAGGTCCATGGAGAAGATCATGCCATTGAGTGCAAACGCCCCTCATTTTATTGATTCCCAAGGGTTTTGTTCTCTCACTGTGTCCCACACTTAGCCATTAGCAAGTGGCAACAAATTTAAGCTCACATTTTCTTACCTACTGTATCGGAGTCCTCCTCTTCCTAATCCACTGTCTCAGATAAAGCAGTACTCATGTCCTTGGAGGCTCCTGTCTGTCTTCATATTTCTGTTTAGTTGGTTGCACTAACACCTCTGCTGTCAGAAGGGTTCAGGTACAATTAGGGTTTCATAGACTTTCCAGCTTTTTCTTGTTTGTAATGTGGGAATGCCTCTCCTTCCAGCTTTCTATATCTTAAGTGGAAGCCAGATATTTTCATTTGTATTCCTTGTGTTAGTAGCAAGATGGAGCATATTTTATGCCTTCACTTGCCACTTGTGTATTTTTTCTTCTGCCAGTTGCTTGTTGGCATTTTCTGTATTTTTCCAGTAGGTGGTTTTATACCATTGCTTCTAGAACTCTTGATGTAATCAGGGTGTTATTTCTTTTCATGTTTGTTGCAAATATCTGTTTGTTGCAAATATTTTTCCAGTATAATTTTTTAAACAAGTACAAACTTAGAGATATTTGACAACAATAGAGGAAGATTTTACCTGTGATTATGTATAAAACACGACTACATTTTTTCCTATGTATTTTTTGTACAAAATGCTCTCTCCATTTATATTTCTAATAATTCAAGTACTAAGGACAGTGGACCTCTTCAAGTCTTAAAAGTGAATATGACCTTATTTTTTAATCTCTTTTATTTTAGAAAGGGGGAAAAAAGAAACTGTTCATACTCAAGAAAGTGCCATGTCCCTAAAATGGTAGATTAGAGGTCACTAGTAAACATAAGAATCAGATCAATTACATCTATTAATGTCTTCCCAAATCTGTTTTGTACGTTTGGCCAAGGTTTTAAACTTTGTAAGTTGAAGTGTATTTTTTGACCTAAAAATGTTTAATTAATGATTTCTGTGTTGTAGGCTGTAAGATACCGTGGCATTAGAATAGATAAACAACCGGCATACAATGTTGAGGTAAGAGATTTGGAGTAAGATAGTAATGCGGGCAAAAAGAAGCTTTACGTTTTATTATTCTGTTTTGTTTGTTTGTTTGTTTTGGCTGTGCTGGGTCTCCATCGCTGCACAGGCTTTTCTCCAGTGTTGGTGAGCCAGGGCTCCTCTTGCTGCAGTGCTCGGCTTGCTCCTTGCCGTGCCTTCTCTTGTTACGGGGCTCGGGCTCTAGGGCCCAGGCTCTAGGGCCCAAGATCCCGCAGCGTGTGGGATCTTCCCAGATTAAGGCAGATCCTTACTGTGTCTCCTGTATTGGCAGGTGGATTCTTTACCACTGAGCCACCAGGGAATCCCCTATTTTTAGGTGGGTTTTTTTTTTTTATGTAAAGAAATGTGCTGTCAGCAAGGCAAAGATTCCTATCGGACTTGAAATGTAGTTTCTCTCATCAGATATGAAAAAAAAAATAGTATTCTATCAAAGCTCAAAAAAAATTCTATGCAATAATAAAAATTGATAAGAATTAAAAACTTGTGCGCATCACAGGTGAGTTGTGTATCTCTATTCATAACATTTCATAGCTTTTATAATTACTACTTAGATTAAATTTTCAGTATAATATTTATAAAAGTATATTATTTTCTTTGTATCCTTCATTCCTTCAAAATTGACTTCTTTATTCTATTTAGTTTTTCACAGTATTCTTGATTCTCAACTAGTTCAAAGTAGTCACTTTTATTGTTAAAAATATTTTGATCAAGCAGGATGTATTTTGTGGAACTCTTAGAGTTGTGTTAATGTGCCTCTGTAGAGTAATTTTATGTTACAGCAATTGTTACTTTTTGCAAGTATTGATTGTACTTGATGATGTCTTAATATATTCAGTATATGTTAATAGACAAAGTTTGCTTATAAGTTTAAAAGAACACCAAAAAGTAATTTTGCACCTGAATTAGAACTGTGTGTATATGCACTAACATGTGTAAATAGATAGCCAATGGGAATTTGCTGTATGACTCTGGAAACTCAAACTGAAGCTCTGTAATAACTTAGAAGGGTGGAAATGGGCGGAAGGTGGGAGGGAAATTCAAGAGAGAAGGGACATATGTAAACATACGGTTAATTCATGTTGATGTATGACAGAAATCAAACCAGTATTGTAAAGCAATCATCAATCAATTAAAAATAAATAAATATTTTTTTTTAATTAAAAAAAAGAACTATGTGTAGTTGTACTTCTAACTGAAGTCTCATTAGCAGCCAGACTTTGCAAATGCCTTTTGAAGTTTTCTTTAGAGGTACTATTTCCCTATACTATTCAAGGTGACAAAGACTGATAAATAGAACAATTAACAATGTATATGTTTTATGGTATAATTTTATTGTTGTAAAACACATTCATATAAATCATTCTTTTTGAACCACAAAACAATCTAGTGAAGTAGTGAGACCAGAGATTGTACATTGTACAGATGAGGAAATTCAGGCTCCTTACTAATTCAAAATTTCGTATCAGAATTTTCCTCTTCCTTTTGAGTCATAGAATCTTTCCTTTTGTAGGTTAAAAATGCTGAATTTCCACGAGGAATATTAAATTTAATTGAAAGCCTCATAGAAGGACAGTTTTTTAAAGAAGCAATTGAGGAACTTTCCTCTTTGCAAGCACATTATATCCCTCCTGTTTATCTTCTCCATGCTCTTCTAGAAAACATTCTACAGGTAAGAGCAGTCTTACGTATTGATGGTCTTTCAAAGAATGTTAAAATGCAAATTTTCTCTTTTTGCATATTTATAGTTAGTTTTGTATGTTTATATTATTATGTATATATTTGTTGTTTTCTCTTCCTTGTTTGTTTCCCTCATTTTAATAAGAAATGAGACACCCATTTATTACTGTTTCTTTTGTTTTTAAATTAAATTGTTTTAATATTTTTCTCAGAATTTTTTTTCTGTGGCAGTAATCAAATTTCAGAGATCTAGAAGGTCATTTAGTAAATTACTCAGTACATTGGTAATCATTTTTATTCATAGTATATGTAGGTACTGAATTTACTCTTTTAACTGTGAAAACCAATGAAAACACCTTTTCAAAGGTAGATTTCTATCAAGATAGATTTCTAGTTATATTCTTTATCAAGGTACCAATTAGAAGAAAAAACAGGTTTAAGCTGTGTCAGACTAACATTGGTAATAAGTCAGAATGTTGCATGTAAAGTTTCTTTAGTTTATTTCAAGTCACATTTGGGGACTCAATCTCAGTATAATCATGAGAAGTAAATGGACATTTTATATAAGTTAGTCCCAATAGCTGAGATTGTCTAATACGCAGATGCATGTTTAGAGTATGCTTCTCTCAGTTGCAGTCAGTATTCAATTAGCTAAACATCATGCTCCCATCTGTTCTCCTTTGTCCAAACACATATTTTTGCCAAGAAAGTTAGATCTGGGTTATTAGAGTTTTAAACTAAGTTAGCTGGTAAAACGGTACTTTTAGTCATCTTGTTTTCTTTCTTTCTTTGTTTTTAAATAATAGGATAACATAGATACGTTTTCTGGTCGATACTTTCATATATTGTCAGCTCTTCTTCACCTTCACCCTCCTTGGAAGTCCCCAGCCATGTCAACATATTACTTAGAATTGTTTCAGTGTCCAACTTGTATGAAAGGGACATGGTCTCTAATAGAAGTGCTTATCAGGTAAGGAATTTCACATGCAAAGGTGCTCAATTTCATACAGTCCGTGTTCTCCTATGTATTTTTTAGATATTGATAAATATGTTTCTTTTTAGAAAAAGTTATTTTTGTGTGTGTGATGTTTGTGTGTTGTGTTTAACACAAGGGCTAAATTGGTCATGTTTGTCAGTCATTTTATTTAAAAAAAAAAGTTTAATAAATATATGAAGTGGACTTACAGGAATGCTAAATCATTCTTTGTTTTCTTTTTAACAAAATACATTTGAACTTTGTTGTAAAAAGTAAGAAAATTAATTTATTGCATATGAACATTATCAAATTTTGGTCATTGTCAGTATAAACATTTGTAACTGTGTACAGTATCTGTTTTAGTGTTTCTATTTTTTCAGCTAGGAATTTGAATTTTGAAATGGAACTTAATGTTTCCTAAATATGTCATCTTTTTCATGCCTCTGCACATGCTGTCATCTGCCTAAATCCTTCCTTTGTCTTCCATATGTTAATCTTTTCAGAAATCGCTCCTATTTCTGCTGCTTTCTCTCAGACAGAACTAATCGATTTTTCCATTTTTTTCTGATAGCTCTGTGTATCTGATAGCCCTCCTTTGTCTGCGAAGTACTTTGTTTTTATCCAAATGTTTGATTTTAGCACGAGTCCATAGTAATAAGAGAAAGGTTACTTGACTAGCCAGGCGAAGGCTAGATCCTTGGTTACTTCTTTGAGATCATAAGGATTTACCTACCATCTTGGTTGTATTATATTTAACGCAAGCTAATTGGCTAGCTAGCATGCATTTATTTATTCTTTAAAAAAAAAAGTTATTGAGTAGTTACTGGAAGCCAGGCACTGTGCTATGTTTCAAGGGGTAAAAAGATAAAATCATAATTCCTGCACCTTTTTTCTTAGCTTCTGCACTTTTGAAGAGATGAGCACAGTTCTAACACAGTACTGTCTCAACACAGGTGTAGGAAGTGAAGATATATGGTTTATTTATTTGCCATTCTTCCTAATTTTCAAATCTGTTTCTTCCTTCATTGTCATCACATTTATTTAAAAGCCGTCATTGCTCTTTATGTAAACTGTTGCACTACCAACCTTGTTGACCTTGATTCTACTTTTTTCCTTTTGTCTTCCAAAGTACCCCAGTATGGTCTTTCCAAAGTGGTCTTATTATTTCCCAGATAAAAGTCCTTCATTAAGACATACATCACCTATAGAAAACATTTCAAATTCCTTCGCAAAACACGTAAGACCCTCCATAATTTAGCCCTCTGTGTGTCTTCATTCTTATCTTCATCTTTTCCCAAGTGTACCCAATGACTGAAATCTTTTTTAAAAATTTTACCTATATGTATGAATTTTTGACCATGCTGGGTCTTTGTTGCTGCGTGGGCTTTTCTTGAGTCGCGGCAAGCAGGGGCTCCTCTTGTTGTGGAGCATGGACTGTGGGGCATGCAGGCTTTGGTAGTTGTGGCTCCTGGACTCTTCTAGAACACAGGCTCTCTAGTTGTGGCCCACATGCTTAGTTGCTCCATGGCATGTGGGATCGTCCCCAAATAAGGGATTGAACCCATGTCTCCTACATTGGCAGGCGGATTTCTTTATCACCACACCGCCAGGGAAGCCCCTGTTTTTCATTTCTTAACCGTTTGCTCTTAGATTTTCTCTGCCTTCTATAAACTTCCATTCCTGACACCCTGTAAATACCTGACTACTCCTAATTATCCTTTAGAGTACAGGTGAAATGCGACTTCTATCTCTTGCCCTTTGCCTTGAGTTAAGTTTCTTATTTAAATCAGCCTCTGGCTTTTGTTTTTGTTTTTAATTCTTTATTGTTGTAACGTTAGTTTGTAACATTATGTAAATTGCATATGAACATTGTATTTCTGCTTTTGTGTACCTGCAGTGTGCTCACCAGGAAAACTGAGTTTTCTGCTGTTACCATACAGTTGATCTTCTCTCCACCCACCCCAGCCCTTCCCCCTCTGGTAACCGCTACTCTGCTTCTGTGTGTTGTTTAGGTTTGGTCTAATTTGCTCATTTATTTTGGTCATTTGTTTTTTATATTCCACAGTCACAGGGTATATGTCTTTCTCTGACTTGTTTCACTTAATACACTCCAAGTCTATCCATGTTGTCACAAATGGCAAGTTTTTTTTTTTTCTGAGTAGTATTCTATTACATGTGTGTGTGTGTGTGTGAACGTGTGTCATATCGTTATTCATTTGTTGATGGGCTCTTACGGTTATTTCCATATTTTGGCCAGTGTAAAATATTGTTGGAATAAACAAAGGGTGTGTATATCTTTTCAAATTAGCGTTTTTGTATTCTTTGTATAAATGCCCAGAAGTGGGATAGCTGGATCTTAATGGTAGTTCTGTTCTTAATTTTTTTCTTTATATATATATTATATTCAAGTAGTGTCTCAGGTGCACAGCAAGGTGATCCACTTACACATAGTGTTGTTGTTGCTCCATCTCTCGGTCGTGTCCGACCCTTTGTGACCCCATGGACTGCAGCACACCAGGCTTCCCTGTCCATCACCATCTCCTGGAATTTGCTCAAGCTCAATGAGGTCCATTGAGTTGATGATGCCATCCAACCATCTCATCCTCTGTCGTCCCCTTCTCCTCCTGCTTTCAATCTTTCCCAGCATCAGGGTCTTTTCCAGTGAGTTGGCTCTTCATATCAGGTGGCCAAAGTATTGGAGCTTTAGCTTCAACATCAGTCCCTCCAATGAATATTCAGGGTTGATTTCCCTTAGGATTGACTGGTTTGATTTCCTTGCTGCCCAAGGGACTCTCAAGAGTCTTCTCCAACAGCACAATTCAAAAGCATGAATTCTTTGGCACTTAGCCTTCTTTATGGTCTAGCTCTAACATCCATACATGGCTGTTGGAAAAACATAGCTTTGACTAGGTGAACTTTTGTTGGCAAACTGATGTCTTGGCTATTTAATAGGTTGTCTAGCTTTTCATAGCTTTTCTTCCAAGGAGCAAGTGTCTTAATTTCATGGCTGCAGTTACCGTCCATAGTGATTTTGGAGCCCAAGAAAATAAAGTCTGTCACTGTTTCTTTTTCTGGCACTTTTCCCATCTATTTGCCATGAAGTGATGGGACCGGATACCATGATCTTAGTTTTTGAATACTGAGTTTTAAGCCAGTTTTGTCATTCTCCTCTTTCACCTTCATCAAGAGGCCCTTTAATTCCTCTTCACTTTCTGCCATAAGGGTGGTGTTATCTGCATATCTGAGGTTATTGGTATTTCTCCCAGCAATCTTGATTCCAGCTTGTGCTTCATCCAGCCCGGCATTTCATATGGTGTACTCTTCATATAGTTAAATAAACAGGGTAACAATGTACAGCCTTGATGTACTCCTTTTCCAATTTGGAACCAGTCCATTGTTCCATGTTGTTGTAACTGTTGCTTCTTGACCTGCATACACATTTCTTAGGAGGCAAGTAAGGTTGTCTGGTAGTCCTGTCTCTTTTTAAGAATTTTCCACAGTTTGTTTGTGATCCACAGTCGAAGGCTTTAGCATAGTCAGTGAAGCAGAAATAGATGTTTTTCAGGAATTCCCTTGCTTTTTCTGTGATGCAGCAGATGTTAGCAATTTGATCTCTGGTTCCTCTTCCTTTTTTAAGTCCATGTTGTATATTTGGAAGTTTTCAGTTTATGTACTGCTGAAGCCTAGCTTGAAGGATTTTTGAGCATTAACTTCCTAACATGTGAAATGAGTGCAGTTGTTCGGTAGTTCAAACATTCTTTGGCATTTCCCATCTAAAAGAAGTTACCCATATACACATACATTATTTTTGAGATTATTTTCCATTATAGTTTATTATAAGATGTTGACTATAGTTCCCTTTGTTGCTTATTGCATATCTGTTTTTTATTAGAAATATAGTATTGTATTCATACTAAGTCAAACAAGTGAAATCAAAATGTCAAATTTTCTAGCCAGGCAAAAATTCAGAAGTTTTCTAAAATATATATATTATATTATACATACTTATATATGTATACAGAGACTTTTCTACTACACTTGATAGTCTTGAGAAAAAATGTCAAAAAAGAAGAGACAGACAAATTGGAAAACACAAACTAAATGAAATGGGAGCACTGGATATGAAATAGAAGTGAAACTAGATAAAAATAAACGATCCTCATATAATCCAGTTGCTTTTAAATAAACATGGCTGCTCATTAGAAACATATCTGGAGCTCTGGATAGAAAAAGCAGTACCTGGGCATTTGTATTTTTCAAAAAATTCCAAGATTATTCTGATACGGATCTGGATTTTAAAAAGTGATTACAGATTTTTCTATTAAATGATAGTTTTGGTGATGTAGAATTCTATTATTTTCTGTTGACCAATCATAAATACAGTAGTATTAAGTCAATGTAATAGTTATGTAATCACAATAGTAAATGATGTTTATCAGTTTTCACAGTCAATAGCCAGGCAAAAAATAAAAGATAATTACAGCTGCATGCCATAATAGAAACATGATTAGCCTTGAGGGATCTCCATACTGATTTACATTCCCTCCAACAGTGTATGTAAGCAGCCTCTGAATTTCAGAAGAGTAGATGCTCAGTGTTAAAACATCTCTCTCCTCAGTGCTTATATCTGGAACATAATAAATGCTTAATAAAGATTTGAATGAATTAATTGATGCTACCAGAAATGGATTTCAGACAGCTTAAAGGTAGACTTTTTAATAAACAGATACCAGATCTAATTATTAAATAACTATGTCTGTTGGGAGTCTAGTGGAAGGTGCCTAGGAAAGTGGTAGGAATGTAAATGAGCTGGATGATATTAGTCTACTTCTAAGTGTATTTTTGAAATATTTCATAATATGCTGCTGCTAAGTCACTTCAGTCGTGTCCGACTCTGTGTGACCCCATAGATGGCAGCCCACCAGGCTCCCCCGTCCCTGGGATTCTCCAGGCAAGAACACTGGAGTGGGTTGCCATTTCCTTCTCCAATGCAGGAAAGTGAAAAGTGAAAGTGAAGTTGCTCAGTCGTGTCCGACCCTCAGTGACCCCATGGACTGCAGCCTACCAGGCTCCTCCATCCATGGAATTTTCCAGGCAAGAGTACTGGAGTGGGGTGCCATTGCCTTCTCCATATAAAATGAAAAAATGATACTATTGTATCTATCTCTGGCAGTTTTCAGGTAGAGTTAAATAACTGTGGTCAAGGAGGACCTTTTAGACTAGATTGAAGTATCAAATGGATTATTAAATTTAATAGCTGTTAAATAGAATACCACACTACTCTGTTAGTGTGGTATTCTAAAGGAGATGGAAAGGATGGAGACAGAGGTACAGAGTTGCAAGTACATCATTGATATAATAATGAAATTGGAAGAAAATTGTAATAAATATTGTTGCCTAGACTCTTAGTCCTAGAGTTCTGATTTATCTTGCGTTCTCTTTTTAAAAATACTGTAGAACTGTGCTTCCAACTCTGAAGCCACTAGCCACATGTGACTATATTTAAATTTAATTAAGATTAAATAAAATTTCAACACCTCAGTTCTACACAAGCCACATTTCAAGTGTTCAGTGGAACATATCCATCATCACAGAAAGTTCTGTTGGGTAGAACTGCTGCAGAAGATGGAAAGAAAATAAATACTGAATTTTTAAAACTAAAAAAATAGCTCTAAATAATCTTCATTTTACTAAATATGAATAAGAAAATAATCTGAGTAAGAGGAGGATTATGGAGAATATTATAAATTGAGTGTAGCTAATTGAAACTGTAGCTGATCATCTGAATCAATGAATTAATGAAATTCATAGCTCTTTTGTTCTTTTTCAGTGAAATGAATACAAAGGGAGACTAACAGCTGGTTGTTAAACATTACAATCATTGAAAAATAGGGAAATTAGATCTCTATTGTTGAAAAATTAACTGTATGGGATATTTGACAGGGTTTAATATTTAAAGGAAGAAAATATATTATTAATAAAATTTTGCTTAATTTGCTGTACATTTTGTGGGAGCAAACTTTATTAAAATTTTGATGATTTTCTGAGAAGCGTAATAATTTGCTCACAAATTACTCAGTGAGTTGTTACATGTTATAGATTGTTGGGTTCATGTTTTCCAGGTCTTGCCTTTTCAATGAAAGTTTTTGTCATCAAATTTCAGAAAATATTATTGGCTCTAAGGTACTCCACCTAACACTGCTTAAATTTTTCTTTAATTTGATTGAAAGTGAAGTCCGACATCTGAGTCAAAAGTAAGTTTTAAACACAAAAAATATATATCTTTTCTATATGTTGTTTTATGTACCGTTTTTCTAATTATTTACATATACATCTCTTAAAAAACCACCTTGTTTTCTAGTTTAAAGTAGATTTATTTGAAAAATATATGTCTAGATTCAGTCCTTCAGTAGCGGTAAAGGTTTATATGTTATGTTTCCTTAGTTCACATTTTTATTTTTCACTGACTTACACGTTTGGATAGATTGTTTTTATTTTTCAGAATTTGTATACTTTTGAATTCTTTAGTAATTGAAAGCCTAAGTAAAAAGCTATACCAGGTTTTAACACTGGCTATAATATCTGTAAGCTTTGCACATGCTCTAAAACCTGCAGTTATATTAATGTGTACTCCTGAATTATAACTCGATATTAAGATCCTTATATTTTATGATTTTCCTATGTTCAGAAATTGCTAGAATTTTTTGTTTTATGGCAAGATATTATGCCTAATAAATGTGATGATCAATTTAGCAGCTCTTATGCCTAGTAACTGTAATAGTTAAATTGGCATAAAGATAATGCTTTTCATTTGTCTTTTTATTAGGTTGTATGACTGGTCAGATTCTCAGAGTCTGAAAATAACAGGAAAGGCAGTTCTTCTTGAAATCTTTTGGTCAGGAAATGAGACCTCTGGGCTTTTGACCAAACCTGTAAATATGCTTTTGGAGTGGACTATATATTCTCACAAGGAAAAATGCAAGTCTAATGATGTAAGTAGGATTAATTTACAAATGAACATTGGCCTTTGGAAAAAAGTACTTCTTTGACATATGCATCTTTTTTCTTCCTTTTATATTTGGAGTTACTTGAAAAAAATTAATATGTACCCAAATATATCATTGTTTTCTATTTTGTTTATCTAATTTTAAAGTAAAAGATTCTTGGTGGCTGGTTTCATCATTCCTCATTTGGTGGTAGTGCCGTTTTCACATTTGGAGAATTACTTGGTTATTGCTGCTAAGAAATCTACAGTTGATTATCATTCTAGATTTTATATTTCTGGATGTTTCAATTTTTAAGAAACTATTGATTTTAAAAATTGAGCTAATCCATACAACTTTTTGGTGAGCTACTAATAAGTTCTACTTGTTTTTAAAACTACCTTTCTTGATGTTGAGTTATTTCCTGAACCATTTCTCCATAAATAGGTTTTGCTTATCATTTGAAATTTAACATAAAGTGATGTTAGTACATTTATCTGAAGGGTAACTGGGAAAATTAAATGCAGAAAATATGTAAAGTTCATAGCAACATTCTGTTCCATGTTTTAGGTGCATAATGTTAGTCATTTTTCTTTTCAAAATGATCTTTTGGGGACTTTATTGTTAACTTTTCTGTATTATTAATTTCAGTTCATTTTTTAAAATCCCTTTCTTTTACTTTCTCTTCTGTCTTCTTGAATGTTTGAATCTTCTTTTTTTTTTTTTTTTTAGTCTTTATTTCTAATATGTGTACTTAATATAAATGTCCTTTTGAGTACAACTTGAGATTCCTCCTTCAAGTTTTGATCCTTTAATGTAGGGTGTTCTTACTGATTTTTTCAAAGTGTTTTTTATTGTCAATTATGAATCCCCCTTTGATCCAAGAAATTTTTAAAAGAGTGTTTTAAAACTTCTAAATGGATGGCTTTTTGTCGTTAGTGGGTTTTGTCTGTGCTTTTGTTATTAATATCTAATAGTAACTTACAGCTTAAAAGTGAGCTCTGTATGATTTCTGCTTTCTGAAATTAACTCAACTTTTTTTTTTTGACCTCATATAGGATTCAGTTCAGTTCAGTTCAGTTCAGTCCAGTCGCTCAGTCGTGTCCGACTCTTTGCAACACCATGAATCGTAGCACGCCAGGCCTCGCTGTCCATTACCAACTCCCAGAGTTCATTCAAACTCATGTGCATCGAGTCGGTGATGCCATCCAGCCATCTCATCCTCTGTCATCCCCTTCTCCTCCTGCCCCCAATCCCTCCCAGCATCAGAGTCTTTTCCAGTGAGTCAACTCTTCGCATGAGGTGGCCAAAGGATTGGAGTTTCAGCTTTAGCATCATTCCCTCCAAAGAAATCCCAGGGCTGATCTCCTTCAGAATGGACTGGTTGGATCTCCTTGCAGTCCGAGGGACTCTCAAGAGTCTTCTCCAACACCACAGTTCAAAAGCATCCATTCTTTGGCGCTCAGCTTTCTTCACAGTCCAACTCTCACATCCATACATGACCACTGGAAAAACCATAGCCTTAACCAGATGGACCTTTGTTGGCAAAGTAATGTCTTTGCTTTTCAATACGCTGTCGAGGTTGGTCATAACTTTCCTTCCAAGGAGTAAGCGTCTTTTAATTTCATGGCTGCCATTACCATCTGCAGTGATTTTGGAGCCCCCCAAAATAAAAGTCTGACACTGTTTCCCCATCTATTTCCCATGAAATGATGGGACCAGATGCCATGATCTTAGTTTTCTGATTGTTAAGTTTAAGCCAACTTTTTCACTCTCATCTTTCACTTTCATCAAGAGACTCTTTAGTTTTCTTCTCTTTCTGCCATAAGGGAGGTATCATCTGCGTATCTAAGGTTATTGATATTTATTCCAGCAATCTTGATTCCATCTTGTTTTTCATCCAGCCCAGCATTTTGCATCGTGTACTCTGTATATGAGTTAAATAAGCAGGGTGACAATATACAACCTTGACATCCTCCTTTCCTGATTTGGAACCAGTCCGTTTTTCCATGTCTGGTTCTAACTGTTGCTTCTTGACCTGCATACAGATTTCTCAGGAGGTAGGTGAGGTGGTCTGGTATTCTCATCTCTTTAAGAATTTTCCACAGTTTGTTGGGATCCACACAGTCAAAGGCTTTGCAGCCATAAATAAAGTCTCTTCTAGCTTAAGGAAAATTCTTACATAGTTCCTCTTCTAATTAATTTCCTCTGATCCATTTTCTCTTTTGCTTTATCAGTTCCAGTTGAACTTAACGTTATACTTCCTCTTTGTATCCTCTGTGTTTTTACCCTCTTGTGTTTATTTTCCATTTTTTTCTGCACTCAGTCTGTTTTGAATAGCGTTTTCATCCAATTTCTAGTTCACTAGTCTCTTTTCAACTGTGTCTAACAAGAGTACATCATGAGAAACGCTGGGCTGGAAGAAGCACAAGCTGGAATCAAGATTGCCGGGAGAAATATCAATAACCTCAGATATGCAGATGATACACCCTTATGGCAGAAAGAGAAGAGGAACTAAAGAGCCTCTTGATGAAAGTGAAAGAGGAGAGTGAATAAGTTGGCTTAAACTTAACAATCAGAAAACTAAGATCATGACATCTGGTCCCATCACTTCATGGGAAATAGATGGGGAAACAGTGGAAATTGTGTCAGACTTTATTTTTGGGGGGCTCCAAAATCACTGCAGATGGTAATGGCAGCCATGAAATTAAAAGACGCTTACTCCTTGGAAGGAAAGTTATGACCAACCTCGATAGCGTATTGAAAAGCATAGATACTACTTTGCCAACAGAGGTCCATCTAGTCAAGGCTATGGTTTTTCCAGTGGTCATGTATGGATGTGAGAGTTGGACTGTGAAGAAAGCTGAGCGCCAAAGAATGGATGCTTTTGAACTGTGGTGTTGGAGAAGACTCTTGAGAGTTCCTTGGACTGCAAGGAGATCCAACCAGTCCATCCTAAAGGAGATTCAGTCCTGGGTGTTCATTGGAAGGACTGATGCTGAAGCTGAAACTCCAATCCTTTGGCCACCTCATGCGAAGAGTTGACTCATTGGAAAAGACTCTGATGCTGGGAGGGATTGGGGGCAGGAGGAGAAGGGGATGACAGAGGATGAGATGGCTGGATGGCATCACCGACTCAATGCACATGAGTTTGAGTGAACTCCGGGAGTTGGTGATGGACAGGGAGGCCTGGCATGCTGCGATTCATGGGGTCTCAAAGAGTCAGACGCAAGTGAGTGACTGAACTGAACTGAAAAAGATAAACGTGGCGATTGCACTTTTAATTTTTGTACTTTTTCCAGTTTTAGACTTTTTAACTTACAAATTACTATGGTATATGTTTATGATTTCTGGTTCCCTACAAAGTTTTCAAGATTTTCTTTTTTCTTTGAACATGCTTACAATAGTTATTTTACAGTCTATGTCTGATTATTCCATATTTGATGTTTTTGTGAGTCTGTTTCTATTGTTTCTGCTGTTTTCTTGTCTTTTATATTTTCTTGCAAACTAGGTATGCCTGACTGTATGCTGTAAATGGTATTTAAAAAATTACTTTGTAGAAACAGTTTGTGGCAAAGACACTGACTATTTTCTTGTAGGGAGAATTTTTGTTGCTGGGGTCAAGGGTTCCTGAATAGTCTATGTGAAGCACAGGGCTACAGATAAAGGTAGTTTTGCTTCTGCTTCGTGCTTGCTTTGAGATTGAAGCCCTGCAGGGTGCCAGCATATTGGGCATTAGGCCTTGGGCCATGACTTTTATTCTCTCTTCTCCCCTGTATGTCAGCTCTTTCTCTGGGGTCAGCAGATGGCCTTAGGGCAAAGTCAGCTAGCTTTGAGGCATCACTTGGTTTTTACCTTCTCCTGGATCCTGGCTGAGCAGTTTCTCTTAACTTTACAGAAGATGTTTTACATATTCAACATTTTAAGTTTTCTTTTGTAAGACAGTTTATCTGAATTAGGGAGGCCTCCGTTATCAGAAACGGAAGCCCCTTATTGATTTTTAAAGATTCTTAATTAGGAAGTGTCTGATGCATTCTTTAAAGAAAAATTCTTTTCAGGGTTTTTGTTTGTTCTTTCAATTTGAATTAAAAAGGGAGGATTGTTGCTGGGTGTAACTACACTTATAAGCTAAAAGTGATAAAATCCTGATTAATTATCATTGCCTTTTTTTTCTACTGATTAGACAATAAAATCATTAAGTATAGAAAACATTTTCTTATTTATGCAGAAATGCATAAATAAGAAAAAAACATTTTATCCATTATATAAATGAAATTTGCATTTATAATTGAAAACAATAATAAAAGTGATGTTTCCACAATTTTACTAAATCATCAAAGGACTCCCACAGTTAAGAATTTACTCAGCAAATACTAATGTAAATAGTAACGAATTCATACATATTTAACCTGAAGATTTTTGTTCAGATTATAAGTAAATTAAACATTTGCAAAGCAGTGTATAAGAAATTGTAGCATCAGTTGTAGTATGAGAATTGGTTTTGAGCTTTGCAAATATTTTATTTAACATTTGTATTGCTTAACTTCATATAAGCTGGGTTTTTTTTTTTTTTAATTTTGGTACTTTATGTGTTAGAATTCATTATTGTACTTAATTAAATCTTTGGCAGTTTCCAATTTCACGAATTCCATGCATGTTCACAGGCATCATTTTCTGTACTGCAAAGCATTTGTATCTTGATTTGCTTAGTTGAAGCATTCAATTTAAGTCATTAGCTAAACAGAAGTCCTCAGTTTATGCTAATATTGTTTTGTCATAATGTCAATCAGAAAGTATTGCAGAGTGACACAATGGCAATGAATTTCATTGTCATAATCTCAGAAAGCTTGGGCTTTCCTTGTTAGAGCAGAGGTGGGATGTGTCAAGGTTATAGAGGAGGTACACATTTTACTAAGCTCAGTGCTTAGTCCTGCTTTTCTTTGTGATGTCCTTATATGCTGTTTAATTATAACCATATAGTTATTGGTAGAAATGGAAACTAGTTTGTATTTAAAGATAAAGAAATTGAGGTTGAAGAGTATAAGTAACGTATTCAAGATGTCACAGCTTCTTAGGGCAAAACCTTGACTAGCGGCCAACACTTTGTCTCATTTCATGTGCCACTGTTCAAAATAGGAAGAGGCACAGTATATAGTTAATGTTTGCCTCTTTCTGCCAGAGGTACTAGAGGAGCAGTTTGTTATCTGTTGCTGTGGGATATTGTAGAAAGCCCTAATCTGGGAGTCAGAAGTCCAACATTCAGATTTCTTCTGCACACTGGTCAGTTTTGGGGAGATTGCCAAGTTTATAACCTGGAGATTACTTATACTGGTAGATAATAGAGAACTGTATTGACAGAATGTCTTCTAAAAAACTTGAACATATTAGAAGGGAGTTTCAAGGTAAATATGTCACATCTGTAAATTATATCTTTCATTTCTTTAAATCTTAGGTTATTTGTGCTATACTCTTTCAGCTTTAGTAAACATTTCAGTATTCCAAGAAAGCTTTTCTCTTTTTATGATTTTTTTTTTTTTTTGCCTTTTTCCCCTCTAACCTACTCCAAAGCGAATATTCTCTGTGCTATAAATAGCATTGTTAGGTTACAGTGAGTATAGTCCATAGCACAGTTTCCTATGGTTATAGTGAGTGTCATGGTTAAGAAAATAGTGTAAAAGGATCCAAGAACCTGATTTGAAAGTATATTTTTCTATGAAAATTTTCTATAACGGATATGTGATAGCTATTTTAGCCATTGATACACAAATAGAATAACTTTGGTAGGAATTTTTCCGACCATGGTAAAGGAACCGCAGTCTTTCCTTGAAAATACTGCAAGATGTGCCTATCTCTTGATTTTTTTTTTTTTTTTAATTTTTCTTATCTTTTTTTTTTTTTTTTAAGATTTATTTATTTGTTTTTGGAAGCGCTGGATCTTTGTCTTATGGGCTTTCTCTAGTTGAGGCTAGCAGGGGCTACTCTGTAGTTGAGGTACACGGGCTTCTCAATGCAGTGGCTTCTCTTGTTTCTGAGCAGGGACTCGAGGGCATGTAAGCTTCAATAGTTGTGGCTCCGGGCACTAGAGCACAGGCTCTACATTTGTGATGCATGGGCTTAGTTGCTCCAAGGCATGTGGTAACCTTCGGGACCAGGGATCCAACTGGTGTCCCCTGCACTGCAAGGAGGACTCTGCAGCACTGGACCCCCAGCGGAGCCCTGTCTCTGTTTAATAACAATAATTTGAAGGTGAGTTGAATAGTAAGCAATATTGATACTCATCTGTGGTGTCAGGTACACATGTACATTTATTTGCATAAGGAAAGTCTCAGCTGGTTGGTTTTGTGTTATTTTTACGTGATGCAGTGCTGGATTATGGTTTTGTTGTTGTTCAGTCACTAAGACATGTCCGACTCTTTGCAACCCCATGGACTGTAGTATGCCATGTTTCCCTGTCCTTCATTATCTCCCAGGGTTTGCTCAAACTCATGTCCATTGACTTGATGATGCCATCTAACCCTCTCATCCTCTCTTGCCCCCTTTTTCTCCAGCCCTCAATCTTCTCCAGCATCAGAGACTTTCCCAATGAGTCGACTCTTCCCATCAGGTGTTCAAAGTATTGGAGCTTCAGCTTCAGCATCAGTTCTTCCAGTGAATATTTAGGGTTGATTTCCCTCAGGATTGATTGGTTTGATACCCTTGCTGACTAAAGGACTCTAAAGAGTCTTCTCCAGCACCACAGTTTTTGAAGCATCAATTCTTCAGTGCTCAGCCACCTTTATGGTCCAACTCTCACATCCATACATTACTACTAGAAAAGCCATAGTTTTAACTATATGGACCTTTGTCAGCAAAGTGAGTCTGCTTTTCAATATGCTGTCTAGGTTTGTTATAGCTTTTCTTCCAAAGAGCAAGCATCTTTTAATTTCATGTCTGTAGTCATCATCTGCAGTGATTTTGGAGCCCAAGAAAATAAAGTTTCCATTTATCCCTATCTATTTGGCAGGAAGTGATGGGACCACATGCCATAATCTTCATTTTTTGAATGCTGAGTTTTAAGCCAGCTCTGTCACTCTCCTCTTTCACATTCTTCAAGAGGCTCTTTACTTCCTCTTTGCTTTCTTCTATTAAGGTGATGTCATCTGCATATTTGAGGTCATTGATATTTCTCCTGGCAATCTTGATTCCAGCTTCATCTAGTCCGGCATTTGTCATGATGTACTCTGCATATAAGTTAAATGAGCAAGGTGACAATATACAGCTTTGATACACTCCTTTCCTAATTTTGAACCAGTCTGTGTTCCATGTCCGGTTCTAACTGTTGCTTTTTGACCTGCATACAGATTTCTCAGGAGGCACGTAAGGTAATTTGGTATTCCCATCTCTATTAGAATTTTCCACAGTTTGTTGTGAAATTACCTTGCTTTTTCTGTGATCCAACAGGTGTTGGCAATTTGATCTCTGCTTCCTCTGCCTTTTCTATATCCAGCTTGTATATCTGTAAGTTCTCAGTTTATGGAGTGCTGAAGCCTGGCTTGGAGGATTTTGAGCATTACCTTACTAGCATGTGAAATGACAGAAATTGTACGGTAGTTTGAACATTCTTTGGCATTGCCCTTCTTTGGGATTGGAATGAAAACTGACCTTTTCTAGTCCTTCAGCCACTAATGAGTTTTCCAAATTTACTGCCATATTGAGTACAACACTTTAACAGCATCATCTTTCAGGATTTGAAATAGCTCAACTGGAATTCCATCACCTCCACTAGCTTTTTTCCTGTAGTAATGCTTCCTGAGGCCCACTTCACTTTGCATTCCAGGATGTCTGACTGTAGGTAAGTGACCACACCATCATGGTTGTCCAGGTCATTAAGACCTTTTTTATATAGTTCTTCTATGTATTCTTACCACCTCTTCTTAACATCTTTGGCTTCTGTTAGGTCCGTATCATTTCTGTCCTTGATTGAGCCCATTGTTGAATAAAATGTTCCCTTGGTATCTCTAATTTTCTTGAAGAGATCTCTAGTCTTTCCCATTGTATTGTTTTCCTCTATTACTTTGCACTAATCGCTGTGGAAGGCTTTGTTATCTCTCCTTGCTTTGGAACTCTGCATTCAAATGGGTATATCTTTCCTTTTCTCCATTGCCTTTTGCTTCTCTTCTTTTCTCAGCTATTTGTAAGACCTCCTCAGACAACCATTTTGCCTTTTTGCATTTCTTTTTCTTGGGGATGGTCTTCATCACTGCCTCCCGTACAGTGTCACGAACCTCTGTCCACAGTTCTTCAAGCACTCTTTCTTTCAGATCTAATCCCTTGAATCTGTTTGTCACTTCCACTGTATAATTATAAGGAGTTTGACTTAGTTCATACCTGAATGGTCTGGTGGTTTTCCCTACTTTATTCAATTTCAGTCTGAATTTGGCAATAAGGACTTATGATCTGAGCCACAGTCAGCTCCCGTTCTTGTTTTTGCTGACTGCATAGAGCTTCTCCCATCTTCAACTGCAGAGAATATAATCAGTCTGGTTTTGGTATTGACCATCTGGTGGTATCCATGTGTAGAGTCATCCCTTGTGTTGTTGGAAGAGGGTGTTTACTATGACCAGTGCATTCTCTTGGCAAAAACTCTGTTAGCCTTTGCCCTGCTTCATTTTGTACTCCAAGGCCAAACTTGCTTGATACTCCAGGTATCTCTTGATTTCCTACTTTTGCATTCCAGTCCCCTATGATGAAAAGGACATCTTTTTTTGGTGTTCTAGACGGTCTGGTAGGTCATCATAGAAATGTTCAGCTTCTTTGGCATAGACTTGAATTACTATGATGTTGAATGGATTACCTTGAAAACCAACAGAGATCATTCTGTCGGTTTGAGATTGCACCCAAGTACTGCATTTCAGACTCTTGTTGACTCTGAGGGTTACCTCATTTCTTCAAAGGGATTCTTGCCCACAGTAGTAGATAAAATGGTAATCTTAGTTAAATTCACCCATTCCAGTCCATTTTAGTTCAATTGCTAAAATGTCAATGTTCACTCTTGCCATCTCCTGTTTGACCACTTCCAATTAACCTTGATTCATCGATCTAACATTCCAGGTTCCTATGTGATACTGCTTTTTACAGCATCAGATTTTCCTTTGACCACCAGACACATCCACAACCAAGCATTGTTTCGTCTTTGGCTCAGAGTCTTCATTCCTTCTGGAGCTGTTTCTCTGCTTTTCTCCAGTAGTATATTGGACACCTACCAACCCGGGGCTTCATCATTCAGTGTTAGGATTGTGGTTTACATGAAGCTTAACTCTTTGGGCTAACCTTGTCTTTCATATCTGGAGTCTTAGGACCAGGGAGCTGAAGTAACCCTGATTGAAATAGAGGAATACTTTGAAAAATCAAATGTAATAGTCTCATGCTTTCTTCCTGAGTAGTATCATTGCTAAAAGTCAGATATACGTATATGTTGAAAGGAATATTCTGTGGTATGAATCTAGACATGATCAGTTTGCTAATTTAAATAGAGATTTTCATTGTCCAGTTTTATGTTCTCTTGATAAATTGAACCATGAGAAGTAATATTGCTCAGTGATCATCTACATTTGGGCTTTGCACAGAACAGAGTTTGCTTCCTGTAAAGTTCGTTGAAGACTGTTTAAGACCCAGTACTTACAAGAGCCATTTACAGTCAGCTGCAAGGCTTGTCACAGTTAGAGCCTGAGGGAGGTGTGGGCACCTCCCCAGCCTGGTGGTAACGACCAGTCCTGCTGCTCACTCCCCATGCCACACAACCACAGCGGCAGAGTTTAAACCCAGTTCTCTAATGGCACCAGGAGAAGGGGCCCTGCTCTTACCCACTCATGAATCCTGACCTCACAGAATCAGGGTATGGTCACGGTTCTGTATCTTGGCCCCTGATCATGTTGGAAGAAAGGCAGTGTTTCTCTAATCATGCAGCTTAGAATTCCTTTGGTCCCAATCTTCAGAGTTTGTCCCCCACCTTCTGATGTCCAGCCCTGCCTGCCAGAATACCACGTGCTGCCCAACAACATCATGGTAGGGCAGAAGGGGACCTATGCACCTGCTAAGGGTCCTGTCTGTGGATTTTCCCTCAATAAACACCTTTTTAGTGGGTCTGATGTATGTGCTGCTTGACCATTTGTCCTTGTTTGTACAGCAACCCCAAAATAGCACTTCAATTCTGAAATCATTTAATAACTTCTTATGATAGGAATGATGTGGTATATACTCATAAGAACCTTGTCTTTGAGGGCAGGAGAAATAAATCCTGTAGTCACTGAGGGTTCAAAGTGCTAAGTGCTGGATATTTCTGTTACTCATCTCATATCAGGTATAATATGGTGGTAGAACATATCAGTTATAGTCTATTTGGGTATCATAACATTTATTAAAACCTTTTCACATGCTTTCTACCCAACTGTTAATTTAGTGATTTTTTTTTTCACGCGTCCAACATGCCTAGACAGCAAATACCAAAACTACAGGAATTTTAACTAGTTTAATGTCATTGTGAAAAAATGTGTCTGTTTAAATCAGAGGTGTTTAAAAATATCATTTTCACACCTCTTCATCCTCATAGTTTATGGATTAGAAAGATGTTTTTAAACACTAGTGTAAAACATTAGTATAAGTAAATTTTGTATGCCTTGCCATATTTCTTATAGTAGTTTAATAATGTTATTATAGAAATGGTAATATAAAGCAATGTTTAAACTTGATATCTGTATATCTGTAAGTTAGATATGGTATTTGATATAAGCTAGTGGAGGTGATGGAATTCCAGTTGAGCTATTTCAAATCCTGGAAGATGATGCTGTGAAAGTGCTGCACTCAATATGCCAGCAAATTTGGAAAACTCAGCAGTGGCCACAGGACTGGAAAAGGTCAGTTTTCATTCCAGTCCCAAAGAAAGGCAATGCCAAAGAATGCTCAAACTACCGCACAGTTGCACTCATCTCACACGCTAGTAAAGTAATGCTCAAAATTCTCCAAGCCAGGCTTCAGCAATACGTAAACCATGAACTTCCAGATGTTCAAACTGGTTTTAGAAAAGGCAGAGGAACCAGAGGTCAAATTGCCAACATCCACTGGATCATGGAAAAAGCAAGAGAGTTCCAGAAAAACATCTATTTCTGCTTTATTGACTATGACAAAGCCTTGGACTGTGTGGATCACCATAAACTGTGGAAAATTCTGAAAGAGATGGGAATACCAGGTCACCTGACCTGCCTCTTGAGAAACCTATATGCAGGTCAGGAAGCAACAGTTAGAACTGGACATGGAACAACAGACTGGTTCCAAATAGGAAAAGGAGTACGTCAAGGCTGTATATTGTCACCCTGCTTATTTAACTTACATGCAGACTACATCATGAGAAACGCTGGGCTGGAGAAGCACAAGCTGGAATCCAGATTGCCGGGAGAAATATCAATAACCTCAGATATGCAGATGATACCACCCTTATGGCAGAAAGTGAAAAGGAACTGAAAAGCCTCTTGATGAAAGTGAAAAAGGAGAGTGAAAAAGTTGGCTTATAGCTCAACATTCAGAAAACGAAGATCATAGCATCTGGTCCCATCACTTCATGGGAAATAGATGGGGAAACAGTGTCAGACTTTATTTTTTTGGGCTCCAAAATCACTGCAGATGGTGACTGCAGTGATGAAATTAAAAGACGCTTAGTCCTTGAAGGAAAGTTATGACCAACCTAGATAGCATATTCAAAGGCAGAGACGTTACTTTGCCAACAAAAGTCCGTCTAGTCAAGGCTATGGTTTTTCCTGTGGTCATGTATGGATGTGAGAGTTGGACTGTGAAGAAGGCTGAGCACCGAAGAATTGATGCTTTTGAACTGTGGTGTTGGAGAAGACTCTTGAGAGTTCCTTGGACTGCAAGGAGATCCAACCAGTCCATTCTGAAGGAGATCAGCCCTGGGTGTTCTTTGGAAGGAATGATGCTGAAGCTGAAACTCCAGTACTTTGGCCACCTCATGCGAAGAGTTGACTCATTGGAAAAGACTGTGATGCTGGGAGGGTTTGGGGGCAGGAGGAGAAGGGGACGACAGAGGATGAGATGGCTGGATGGCATCACTGACTCGATGGACGTGAGTCTGAGTGAACTCCGGGAGTTGGTGATGGACAAGGAGGCCTGGCGTGCTGCAGTTCATGGGGTCGCAAAGAGTCGGACACGACTGAGCGACTGAACTGAACTGAATAATAATTGAGCAGCCAATTGTTTTTTTTTTAACAACAAAGTACACTTGCTGTAGCTTGTATTCATTATGTTTTTCAGGTCTTTTCCTTTGAAAGGCCATTTAAGGAAATCTAAAGGTTAATTTTATATATAAACAGTAGAGGTGACTAAATTTCTCTTTTTTTATAGTCATATGTTCTTGTAAACAGAAATCCACAGAAGCCAAATACTTCTTTATTGTTTTAATAGAATTATTGCCCAACTAAAGCACTGGATACAATTAGATGAAGTTACTTTAAAAGTTTGTTTCAAGCTATCCATATATGAGAGCTGTAAATGTTATTAACTATTTTGTCATATAGATATAGATTTAGATGTAGATATAGATCAGGGAGGAAGGAAGGAAAGGAGGAGATGGAAAGAATGAAAAGAGGGAGTTAATTTGCTAGAGTTCTTAAGAATAACCTTTTAGCATTAGCATGCCCCATTTTTTTAAATAGCTATATTTTGCCTCAGCAAGTATTCAAAATAATAGAAATGGTACTTTTCAGTATGTTTTAGTAATATTTTTCCATCTTAATGTTAGGTCTTCAGACATGAACTAGCTTACTTATTGACTGGAATTCTTGGAGCAGCAATAGATTATTGGATTGTCCTTGGTCTTAATATGGGTAGAAACGTGATGCGACACATGTCTGATGACGTAGGAAGTTACGTTTCCCTCTCATGTGATGGTACGTATGTCTGTGGTGCATGAGCCTTACTCCTCACACACGTCATGATTTTATAAAATTTGATATTATAGAGTGGGAAATAGGACCTGGAAATAAAGTATTATTCATTTGTGGATAATATTAATCATGTTTTTCTTAATTCTACAACTAAAAATTTAAACTACCTCCTAAAAATAAATATTTAAACTGATTTAAAATCAATTTATTTTAGATTTACCTTTTTTTTGTTGTTTGCTGTTGATTGCTGTTTACCAATCTCATGTGGTAAAAACTATTTTTAATACATTTAATACTTCTACTCATTCAACTAGAAACCATTATCTCTCTGTAATGTTGTCTGTGCTATATGAACAGTTTCCTGGTCTCCTCCTGCATGAATACTTAACATTATTAAAAAATGAAAATCATTAGGTCAGAATACTTACTATGGTATAGAAAGCCACTTATATTAACTTGAGCTTATATTACTGGTTAAAACATTTCCCCCATGTACCTGTTGCTGTATAATTTTTCTATTATAACAAAAAGCTGCCACTGCTTCTTTTCCATTGAGTCTGATGATCTAACAAATTAGCATGGATGAAACAAATAAAAGTAATATGTAATACATATGTATAATTTTCTCAGTCTTCCTCCTCCCTGTATTATCTGATTTTAAAGTTCCCCCTAAAGTAATAGAATGTTATTTAAGCAATATGATGACAGAACTCATTTTCACATGCTTACTTTATGTTTTGTATGTATGTATATTAGTAGCTCAGTCATGTCTGACTCTTTACAACACCATGGACTGTAGCCCACCCTTCTCTGTTCATGGAATTCTCCAGGCAAGAATACTGGAGTGGGTAACCATTCCCTTTAAAGGGGGCTCTTCCCAGCCCAGGGATTTAACTGTGGACTCCTGCATTGCAGATGAATTCTTTACTGTCTGAGCCACCAGAGAGGCCCATGAAGGTTGTTCCTAACTCTTTTGGGTCTCCAGAGTTAAGGGAGGCTTCTGTAAGACATTTTTACATTCTTATTTTTCATATAGTTAACATACAGCATTACCTTAGTTTCAGGTATACTACATTGTTTGACATTTGTATATGTTAAATGATCACCACTACTATAAATTCAGTAACCATCTGCCCCCATACAAAGCTATTATAATGTTATCCACACTATGTATGTTCTTACTCTTCAAAGCCAGAGTAGTGCCCTGTGAACCATTTCCTTCCTCTCTCCCTTTCTCCCTTCTTTCCTTCTTTCCTAAATTTCTAAAATGAACATATTTTAAACCAAGTGAACTTTTATAGCTTTCAAATATAAAAGGTGATTTTGATATACTTAAAAATATTTTAGACTGCTAAGTAAGTGCTCTCTTTTGTTGCACATGTGTTTCATTGCATCTTAGTTTTATATAAAAGAAAACGTTCTTGAATATGCTGTCAATCACTATAATACTTCGAACAGAGATTCTAGAATAGGAGTCCAGGCTGTAACTGGGTTCAGGATTTATTCGATGATGCCCTCTGCAAAGAGAGGTCTCTCTTTATACTACTGAAGTTAGAAGATTTTTATCTAAAGCATTTTATCTTCTTTTTTTTTCTTTCTTTTTCATTGAGCTGAGGGGTGATTACTGTTGCTTTTGTGAAGTAGCTGTCCTTTGTTCCATGACTTTTTAACATTTCTTAGCTCAAATTCAATCTTCCTTCAGAATCCTTTCTTATCATTTCTTTCCCACCATTCCTACCAGATAGTGTGTGTGGGTTTGGTTTTTTTTTTTTCCCCCCATTTTAGAAACAGAATTCTGGCATTATTTGCTAGCATGGGAACTAAACATTCAGCTAAAAGGATTCCCTGTTTTCATTCCATAATGAAACTTCTTTGAGTTAGAGGACCCAGGATAGGATTAGCAGTGCCTCTACAGATTGTCAGTATATTTATATGCATTGTTTCCAGTGTGTATTGGTAACCTCTAGGGAGATACAACTTATCTTACAGTGTAACTAAATACATGAAATAATGAGCCTTGTATGAACAGAATTCTACTGTGTGTTGGGAATCAACTTTAATGCTTTCCTTACTCATAATCAAATGTCCCTTAACTTTAAAGCAAGCATTGTTACCCACTGTTACTACCAGTTTTCACAAGACAAATTTAAACCTAACATATCTGAGCCGGTAACTGACTTCAGCTGAAATTAGACTTTAATGTTACCATTGTAATCCTGTGAACAGACTGATTACTTTGCTCTCAGTTATGTTTGATCACTGATATTTAAAACTACAAGAGATTAAACTGTATTCCTGTTTGAAATGTGTGTTTAAGCCTTTCCTTCCCCTTTTCAAAGCACACACAATTGGTTTCTTAGGCTTCCAATTAAGCCATAAATGGGCAGTTTAAAAATATATATATATCTAAAAGTGGTCAAATTAATATCTCCTAAATTTTTGTTACTATATGTTGATTTTAAGCCTTTGTCAGGAGAGAAAAGTAAATGATTTATCCTTAAGAGCAGTAGCTTTTCTACGATTAATATGTGAAACTAAATTGTTTATTATAGAGCTTGTAGAATAATATACTTAATCCCTACAAGTGAATCTGGGCCTTCTAATAATGTCCTTTTGGTCAGTATTTTGATGGAGAATCATTTCCTTGTTCGGTTGCTGAGTCACGTCTAACTCTTTGCCCCTCCATGGACTGCAGCACGCTAGGCTTCCCTGTCCTCCGCTATCTCCCAGAGTTTGCTCAAATTCATGTTCATTGAGTCAGTGGTGCTATCTAGCCATCTCATCCTCTGCCTCCCCCTTCTCCTTTTGCCTTCAGTCTTTCCCAGCATCAGGGTCTTTTCCAATGAGTCAGCTTTTCCCACCAGGTGGCCAAAGTATTGGAGCTTCGGCATTAGTCCTTCTAATCAATGTTCAGGGTTGATCTTTAGAATTGACTGGTTTGATCTCCTTGGTGTCCAGGAGACTCTCAAGAGCCTTTTCTAGCACCACAATTCAAAAGCATCAGTTCTTCAGTTCTCTGCATTATTTATGGTCCAACTCTCACATCTCTACATGACTACTGGAGAAACCATCCCTTTGACTATATGGGCCTTTTTTGGCAAAGTGATGTCTTTGCTTTTTAATACACTATCTAGGTTTGTCATAGCTTTCCTATCAAGGAGCAAACATCTTTTAATTTCATGATACAGTCACCATCCACAGTGATTTTGGAACCCAAGCAAAGAAAGTCTGTCACTGTTTCCATTGTTTCCCCATCTATTTGCCATGAAGTGATGGGACCGGATACCATGATCTTAGTTTTCTGAATGTTGAGTTTTAAGCCAACTTTTTCACTCTACTCTTTCACTTTCATTAAGAGGCTCTTTAGTTCTTCTTCACTTTCTGCCATAAGGGTGGTGTCATCTGCATATCTGAGGTTATTGATATTTCTCCCGGCAGTCTTGATTCTAGCTTTTGATTACACAGCCTGGCATTTCCCTTGATGTACTCTGCATTTAAGTTAAATAAGCAGGGCAGCAATATGCAGCCTTGTCATACTCCTTCCCAGTCTTGAACCAGTCAGTTGTTCCATGTCCAGTTCAAATTGTTGCTTCTTGACCTCCATTCAGGCTTCTCAGGAGATGGGTAAGGTGGTCTCGTATTGCCATCTTTTTAAGAATTTTCCACAGTTTGTTATGATCCACACAGTCAAAGTCCTTCTGCATAGTCAGTGAAGCAGACGTTTTTTCCAGAACTCCCTTGCTTTCTCCATGATTCAGTGAATGTTGTCAATTTGATATGTGGTTCCTCTGCCTTTTCTAAATCCAGCTTATTCATCTGGAAGTTCTCAGTTCACATATTGTTGAAGCCTAGCTTGAAGGATTTTGAGCATTACCTTGCTAGCATGTGAAGTGAGTGCGATTGTGCAGTGGTTTGAACATTCTTGGCATTGTCCTTCTTTGGGGTTGGAATGAAAATTAAACTTTTCCAATCCTGTGGCCACTGCTGAGTTTTCCAAATTTGCTGACACGTTGACTGTGGCACTTTCACAACATCATCTTTTATAATTTAAAATAGCTCAGCTAGAATTCTGTCACCTCCACTAGCTTTGTTCATAGTAGTGCTTCGTAAGACCCACTTGACACTCCAGGATGTCCAGCTCTGGGTGAGTGACCATACCATTGTGGCTGTCTGAGTCATTAAGACCTTTTTTGTATAGGTCTTCTGTGTATTCTTGCCACCTCTTCTTAATCTTTTTGCTTCTCTTAGGTCCTTTCCATTTCTGCCCTTTATACTTGCTCATCCTTGCATGAAATGTTCCCTTGATATCTCCAGTTTTCTTAAAGAGATCTCTAGTCTTTTCCCATTCTATTGTTTTCCTCTGTTGCCTTCTTATCTCTCCTTGCTGTCATCTTGAATTCTGTTTTTCCCTTCTGTTGTTTCCTCAGCTATTTTGTAACGCCTCCTCAGACAACCACTTTGTCTTGTTGCATTTCTTTTTCTCTGGGATGGTTTTGGTCACTGACTCCTGTACAGTGTTGCAAACCTCCATACTTCAGGCACTCTGTCTACCATATCTAATCCCTTGAATCTACTTGTCACCTCCACTGTAATATCATAAGGGATCTGATTTAGGGCATACCTGAAATGCAAGTGGTTTTCCCCACTTTCTTCAATTTAAGCCTGAATTTTGTGATAAGGAACTCATGATCTGAGTCACAGTCAGCTCTAGGTCTTTTCATGTTTTGTTTTTTTTTCTAACTTGCCCCACTTGAGGTCTCCTTTCCCCAAGCTTTAGGGTTGTATTTCTTCTTCCTTTTTCTTTTTGCCCTTGGAGGGAAAGGTTGGTTGAGTGGTTTGTGTTGATTTCTTGTTAGGGGTGACTTGTACCTGCGTTCTCATTTCAGGGAGCTTAGCCTGTCCCCCTGGAGTCCTGGGGTCTTCTGATGTCATCTAGAGGTTGCTTTGTAGGAGTTGTTCCACATCTTCATGAGTTTTTGATGTATTTGTAGGGAAGCTGGTGATCTCCCCGTCTTCCTCGTCCTCTATCTTCTTCCGCATCCACAGTCAGCCCTAGATCTTGTTTTTGCTGACTGTATAGAGTTTCCTTATCTTCACCTGCAAAGGACCCAATCAATCTGATTTCAGTATTGACTATCTGTTGATGTCCATGGGTAGAGTTGTCTCTTGGGTTATTGGAAAAGGGTGTTTACTATGACCCTGTGTTCTCTTGACAAAACTCTTACCCTTTGCCCTGCTTCATTTTGTACTCCAAGGCCAAAGTTGCCTATCACTCTAGTTATCTCTTGATTTCCTACTTTTGCATTCTAATTGCCTGTGATGAAAAGGACATCTTTTTTTGACATAAGTTCTAGAAGATGTTGTAGGTCTTCATAGAACGTCCAGCTTCCGCTTCTTCAGCATCAGTGGTTGGGGCATAGACTTGAATTAATTACTGTGATGTTGGATGGTTTGCCCCAGAAATGGGATTAGTACTTCGTTCTGTTGTTTTTTAGGTTTCACCCATGTGCTGCTTTTCGGATTCTTTTGTTGACTATGAGGGCTACTCCATTTTTTCTAATGGATTTTTGCCCATAGTCATAGATATAATGGTCATCTGAATTAAATTTGCCCATTCTGTCCATTTTAGTTCACAGATGCTTAAGATGTTGATGTTCAATCTTGCTATCTCTTGCTTGGCCATGTCCAATTTACATTGATTCATGGACGTAATATTTCAAGTTCCTGTCCAATATTGTTCTTTATTGCGTCGGATTTTACTTTCACCACCAGACACATCCATAACTGACCATTTTTCTGCTTTGGCCCAGTCACTTCATTCTTTTCGGAGCTACTAGTAATTGCCCTCTGCTCTTCTTTAGTAGCATATTGGAATATTGGACCCCTTCCCACCTGGGGGGCTCATCTTCTGGTGTCATGTCTTTCTGACTTTTCATACTGTTCATGGGGTTCTCATAGCAAGAGTACTGGAATGGGTTGCTATGTCCTCCTCCACTGGACCATGTTTCTCACTCTTCTCTGTGACCTGTCCATCTTGGGTGACCCTGCATGGCATGGCCCACGGCCTCATTTAGTTAAGCCCCTTCTCCATGAGCAGGCTATGATCCATGAAAGGGTGTCCTACATTACTTTTCTTCTTTATCTTTCATCCTTCTCTGCAATGATAGGATTTGTGGATGTGGTTGGAGGAAAAATGTCTTCCTATCAGCTCAAGACTAATCAATGCAAATTAAATGTGCCTACTTAAAAACCAAGTTCCGGTTTTCTATTGACAGCCTAGTTGTGGGAAGAGATCTTTAACATTAATTGGAAAGTATAGTGATAAAAACCCATGTCTAACTGTCTATTCATATATCATCTCTCCATTCATGTGTATATATATAAAATTTCCAGCCTTTTATTTAAAATAATAAAAAGTAATGGTTGTTTCAAATGTGAGAACATCTGCCATTAAAAAAAATTTCTCTTGAAGACCAAGGAATAGGAATATTATCTATTTTTCATGGTTTAAAATTTTGTGGGTGAATCTCACTGGTGTAGAAATCACCATCTGAATGAATAAAGTCCATGGAGGAAATAGTCTATAGAAAGAAATTTTATAGTGTGTAGCAATAACTATATTTACTTCTCTTATTTTCTACAGACTTTTCTTCACAGGACTTAGAGATTTTTATTTCTTCCTTTTCCTCCTCCTGGCTTCAAATGTTTGTTGCAGAGGCAGTCTTTAAAAAGTTGTGTTTACAGAATTCCATTAGTATTTCTTCTGAGCCACTTTCTCTTCAGAAAATGGTAAGCGCCACTCTATTTTAGTTCTTTTAATTTTTAAGAACTAAATTTATACATTCAGTTTTTAAATATTCTTAGTTATTCTGATAATTGTACAGAGCATATTAATCATCTTTCAAATATATATAAAAGCAGGTAGTTTTCTACCTCAAAATCTAATAATTATTGAATAGAAATTTTAATTACTTGAGAATAATTAAGAATTGATAACAGAAAAGTTATACAAGAATCTTTGTATCACTTGCCACAGTACCTAATATTGTTATTTTGGAAAGACTGTGATCCAAAAAAATTCCACATAGTATTTAATGGTATTTAAAAAGTAAAATTTGCAAATGACTCTAAGGTTACACACATATAAAGAGTTTTATCTTGGCTATCTTTAGCTATTATTGATATTTATTATTTCCATCAGTTTCTTCAACAAATGAGAAATATACTTGTTAATAATTGGTCAGGTTGGGGAAATACTGTTTGCAACAATCCTTGTCTTTAATGACTTTTGCACTCCTTATTCCGTTCATTCCAGATTTCTTTTCTGTTAAAGGAAGGCATTACCAAGATGGAAATGACAAAATCCCAGTTGTACGTAAACCATAAATACTAAAAATAGGCAAATTAATTGTAACAAGTTGAGCATGAGACTCATCAAAAGAGCTTTCCTAAATGAACATCAGATTTGAGTTTGAAAAAAATTATTTTTAAGAAAGTAATTTTCTTCTGGTGTATGTCATATTGACATAATGACATGGAACTAGCAGCTTTCTTAATATTTTAGCATGTTCAAATGACTTAGGGAGGCAACCGTATTGATGAAACGAAGAAAATACAACTACATTTAATGGTGAAATGAATCAGGTAATTTCTCTTACCTGTTTCCAGGTTTTTTTAGTTGAGAAAGCAATATAATATTATTTTGCAACAGGTATATTCCTACTTGCCAGCTTTGGGGAAAACTGGTGTGCGTGGGACTAGAAAGATGCAGAAACCAAAGAAAATAGGACTGCGGCCTTGCTTTGAATCTCAGAGGGCCTTAATAATGCTGAATGGTGCTAAACAGAAGCAAGGTGAAGGGCTGCCAGAGATACCGTAAGTGATATTTGTATACCAGCTCGGCTTTGTTTTCAAGTACAGCTCTTCTTAGGCATTTCTTGAACCATATGGTTATCTGAGATGTTGTCTGAATTATGCTGATTAGCAGAAAACTCAGTTTTAGACCTATAAGTGCACATGATCAACATTTTCACTTTCTTTAATGCAATGTTCATGCTTTCTTTCTATTAAAAAAATAGATTCTTTTCTAAAAGAAGTAAAACTCTTCAGCAAAATATTGTTCCACACAATTTTTTTCCCTGTAATTTAAAATACTACTTATGTATAGTAAAGACGGGACTTCAGAATGCATGGTCATGTGAGACACCCTGAATTGTTTTAATAGCCTTCCCAAATGAGAAACCGTGTCTCAAAGTATGCCATGCAAAATTCAGAAAACTTGAAATCTTTGGGAAGAAGAGGATAGGATTAGAATATGAAAATAAGAATGGGAAGTAGGGGCCTGAATTTTTATCTTATTAGCATTTTGCTTTAGTCTCTCTGCCAAATAATGGTTTACTTGGTCTCAACTTCTTTATCTGATTTCAGTATTCATAAACTTTTTGGTGGTCAGTTGGGGGTGCAAAGTTAATAAAATGAAAATTACTGTATTAAAATTTGTTTCTATACAGTTGAAATAAATATAAAAATAGAAAGCAGTAAATATTTGAATGAATAATGGGGTTTAAATTAAAAGAATGCTAGGTTTTTTTATTTTAACTCACCATATAATTTGTGCTGCCATGCTTTGGTGAGAAACAATCTTTCCTTATGTCATTCTTTCTTTTCAGAGAACTGAATCTTGCTAAATGTTCCTCATCATTAAAAAGATTGAAAAAGAAGTCAGAAGGAGAATTGTCATGTTCCAAGGAGAATTGCCCCTCTTTAGTTACAAAGATAAATTTTCATAAGACTAATTTAAAAGGTATTCCAAATATTTAATTTATGCTAGGAACTTTGTGTGGTTATAGTCAGTATTTGCAAGTTTTACACACTGGACTTGATGAATACTTCACCTTAAATATTGGACAAGGTCCAGGAAAATACCTTCTTGGAGAGCATATTATTTTTTGAACTGCCATTTATACAAAAAAATGTTTAATACCTGGTATAATAGAGTATTTCTCCCTTTTCTCCACCTGCCTTTTCAAATATTAAACACTGTGTAGCTCATGTTGAGCTCATTCCAGACTTGCCTGCCTTACTTTTCTATTCCACCTCAACCTGTGCTGCTTAGGATCAGTGTCTTGTGATTTGAAAGTATAATTCAGTCTTCATCTCTTTCAGTTCTAGACGTTTTGTGAACAAAGAATGAGAAGTAGGCTATGTTACATAGCTGTGTTAAGCATATGGACTCTTTTCTTCCAGGCATTGAGCCCAGACTATGAAATGTGCTTGGCTTTTGGTTCTAACTATACTGGAACCTAAGTACCTAAAGGGATGGAGTAACAAGAATAGCGTTGTAATAATTCACTCCAGCACTTCTTTAACTTAGGTACCCCTTTAACTCAAAATTATGATACCTTCCAAGAGTCTACATCCAGCCAAAGTAAATTGCTAAGTCTCTTGTTTATGACCTATATTATGTTTTTAATACAAATGTTATCATTATGGTACCAAGCTTTCATAATATTTCTACATGGCATAAGTTCATGATAGCATATCACAAATGTAAAACAACTGCCCATTTGCCTCAAAATATGAAAAATGTATTAAATGTGAACTCAGATATTAACTCCAGAAAAGTGTCCTTTTTCTTTGTTGATTGTGTCAGAAAGTGAAATGAATATGAATGACTTTAGCTGAACAGCAGAAGGAACTGGGAGGGAGGAAGAGAATTGAGAAATAGTAGGGGAAAACTTCAAAAGCTTTTCAATGCCTTTAAAAGAAATGTTTTAGTAGAAGTTGTAGAAATAATCTGTAAAAACTGAACACTGGAAAAATGTGCTGCTTAGTATTTTATAGCAAGAAAGAGTTTGATTCAGTATGTATTTCATTTTCAAAGCAATCAGTATTATTTTAATCCCCCTTACATCAAATCATTACTTGTATCTTATTAATCTTGTTTACAACAGAGAGGGATATAGACAGTTTTAGGCAGCAGGCACTAATTGCACACTACCACCCCAAGAAAAGACTTTATCATTCTGTTTTTCATTCTTGTTCAGCTTTAAGTGGTACCAAGGATTTTTTTTTTTGTGCATGTATGTGCGTGCATGTATGTGTGTGCGTGTGTGTTTATATTAAGATTCCCCCATTTCTCCTTCTCTGTGCTGCTGTAGCCAAGCCAGACAGCCTATTGAGAAGCAGCAAACCATCTGTTAATGGATTTGAAGTTCTGAATTACACTTGAGTGTGTAGAGGCACTCGTGCTTAGCCAGAAACATTCATTTGAATTAAGCTATCAATGCTGTATAAAAAAGAGCCATACATTTAACGTAGGTTCATGAATAAATTTAAGAGAGGGCAATTGCACTCTAAACTTTTATTGCTGTAAAACCCAGTATTTTTGGTGTTCTCTGATCATTTGGGGGTTTTATAGCAGGATTGAAGCTTTAAACCTTGAACTAGGAGGAGACAATGCCTGTGTTAAACCTTTTGCAGTAGAATTTCATTGCTGAATTGCTGACAGAGAGGCTCTATAAAGAGGATGGGGTTCCCTCCCCCTTCTTTTTTTTTCCCCTAATGTGAGAGATGTTTAAAGCAGTCAAAAGGAAAACTCAATAAATAATTTTCTGGCATGGGGCCAGATCTCCTAGTTCATGCCCTTTGATTATTTTCTTTAGTTGATATCTTGTCTTCTCTGGAATAATCTATTAATTTTTTATGGCAGGAGAAACAGCCCTCCATAGAGCTTGCATAAATAACCAAGTGGACAGATTGATTCTTCTTCTCTCTATGCCAGGAATAGACATCAATGTTAAAGGTAAGTTCTAAATCTTTGTTGTCTAATTCAGTGTTTTATATTTGTGATATTAAATAGTTTAATTTCAGCATTACTAAAAATCACTTAAGTATATTTACCTAACATCTTCAAAGTATTGCTGGTAGCAAAACCAAGAAATTCATCACATACTGATATAGAAGAGTGCACAGTCATTTTTGGCATCTATATTGTGACACCATCAACATTTTAAAATAGTTTGTCTTTTATTTTATTTTTTATAATTAGAAATATTATACCCCTAAGCATTTATATCAAAGCATTCTGTTTGTATATAAGGCACTTACGAAGTAACACTGATAAGACAAGTAGAATTTCAGTACTTCACTACCAAAAGTCGTACTTTTGCCGTTTAAAAATTTGCCTTGATTTCTAATTTAGACAATGCTGGCTGGACGCCTTTGCATGAAGCCTGTAACTATGGCAACACAGTGTGTGTCCAGGAAATTTTGCAACGTTGTCCAGAGGTAGATCTGCTCACTCAAGTGGACGGGGTGACTCCTTTGCATGACGCGCTGTCAAACGGACATGTAGAAATTGGCAAGCTGCTGCTCCAGCATGGGGGTGAGTGCATTTATGCTAAGCGGGTTATGATAAATTATCCAGTTTTTTTTGATGAATCCCTCAGAGGTAGAAAGCATTTTATGTTTTAAGATCTATAAGGAAAGATGCCTTTATTACATTTTAATGAAAACTAAACATGAAAAGTCTGCTAGCATATAAGCACCTTTTATTAGTAAGGATAAAAGCCTTTTGATAAAATGATTTATTTCTTGTGTCATAAAATTAAACCTGTTTACCTTTGTTATGAGAGTATATTTTGAATTGGGTATGTTTTTACTGTTAATCCTTTTACTTAAAAGTACGTAATGTCTATAAACCAGCTATTTCTGAAAGCTTATTAATAAGTATATGTAAATCTTCATTTGTGAATACTTGGATATTTCATTCTTATTTCACTTCCTGTATATAACTGCTAATATGATTCTTCTTTTTCTTTAATGAGTCATTTCTTTACAGACTACACAAAAAGATAGCCTAGAATACCTTTTCTTCATTCACATTTTGTAGTCAATTAAGTAGGAGAATTGCCAAATGGTGATAACTGTTGTGTAGGGGTTTGTGATGGAAGTAACTTGAGCTCAGTATTCATCTACTGCTTTTTCTGCTGGTTTCTTTTTCTGATCTCTGCTTTCCAAACCCTTCCCCAGCCCCCCGGTTCAATGATATTCTTCTTATATCTGAACTGAATAATATAAATTTTATATCAAAATGTTCAAAACTGATTTGGAAAAACTGTTTTAAAAGGAAAAACAAAGGAAAAGTGATTACAAGCTTATAATGCAGATTTGTATAAATTTCCTGTTACTTTTATTTGCATTAAAAATACTATTGTACTATTTGTCCAGTAATTAAAGCTGTTTGATTCTGGATGAAAATAAATAGTATAAATTATTTAGATATCTCTTTAAGATATATCTGTATCTAGCTCTCATTTGTCTATCTAAGGAAGGCTCTATATCATGGTAGTTTGGTGTATTTGGTTATTTATAGTCTTCTCCTGCCCCCTAAAGGCCTTTGTGTGTCTGTTTTACTTATACCATTTCATAATCAATATATTTTTCAGTTCTTACACTTTTTTTTAGTATTATATGGGTACAGAACCATACTATTCTATCTCTGAAGTGTTTTATTTTTCTGCTTAACCATGAATGTGACCTACCATGCCAGTATTTGGTTTTGCTTCACATGGTCTAAGTGATATAAAACCTTTGTTGCATTAAGTCCAATTTTTCAGAAGAAGAAGGCATTATATTAACCATTGTGAATTGTTTTAGGACCTTTGGTGAAGAATAGTACACAGATGAGTTCTTTGTCCTAAGAGAGGGAAATCTGTTTGTACTTGGATTTATCAAGATCCTTTGGCAATCATATAGACTTGTCTTTGCCTTAGTTATAATCTGAGTTTGGACCTATAGAATGGTTTGATATCACTATAGAAACTGTGTTCTCTCTTTGTTGTGAGTTGCTTAGTCTTTCTTGAGAGCAATAATTTTAAAATTTTATTTATGTTTTTAAAAACTTTGTTTACTTCTGGTATCTTGGGGTCATAATTTTGTTGTATTTTCTCTTTTAAACAGAAGTAACTTGAAATTTGGGGGGAAATGTCACCATAATGAAATCTAGTTTTAGAATTTTTCTATAAATTATATATTAATCATATGTCATCACTGGTTAATCTTTTATACTAAGAAAGAAGGACATTGTCTATCTAAGCCCCACTACATATTGTCAAGTCAGATTCATCATGAAGAGATTTAGCAACTGGGATCTGATGAGATCTGTGTGGTAAGGTAGAATCTTCTGGTTATGTCTGCTAGTACTCAAACCTTTACATTCCTTGTAACATTTGTATGGCAAAGGGCATAAATAATTACAGGACTTGATTAGCAGAGGTACAAAGTACTCCTGTTCTTTACAGTGTGACCAAATACTGAGTCACTGTTATTTTGCCCCTCCCATATCATCTTTTACTACCCAGGGGATAAATTGTGTCTTCAGTACTTTGTAAGTAGGTGGTTAGATGGGTTTAACTAGCATAGGTGAAATGAAATCTGAGTTTGTCCCAGAGCATATAATATTTACTTTTTGTGAATCAGTTACCTTTACTAAAAATTGAACATAAGCAAGGGTAATGGAAAATGTGTCCTGTCTCTGGGCAGAGTTTTGCACTCTGCACTGCTGCTATCACCAATTCGCAATGGGAGGGGGCAGTACTTTTTCCTCTTGGTGGTATTATGAAATATCTTTAAGACTCTCATACAGAATTTAAGATAAATGTATTTTGTTAATTCCCTCCAAGAACACTGATATTCTTATTTCAAGATGACAATTTATAAAGTTTTATCAAAGTTTTTTTTATATATATATATATATATATATATATATATAAAACACCATATATGTTATTTATTGAATTAGGGATTTACTTTTAGGCAAACCTCATTAGGCAATTGGCTAGGTGTTTTTTTTTTTCCCCTAAAGCACCTTTATTAGGCAGTTAGTATATATAGCTAGGTAATTATATCAATATAAATTACTGCAAAATATGACTGTAAACTGAACCCTGGGTGGCTTTGGGAAAAAAAGAGAAAATATGGCTGTTAAGCTGCCAAAATGTATTACGCTTAACATTTTGCATTTTCTTTTTCACAGGCCCAGTGCTTCTACAGCAGAGGAACTCTAAGGGGGAATTGCCCTTGGATTATGTGGTATCATCTCAAATCAAGGAAGAACTATTTGCTATCACCAAAATAGAAGATACAGTGGAGAACTTTCATGCACAAGCAGAAAAACATTTTTACCACCAGCAGCTTGAATTTGGCTCCTTTTTACTTAGTAGGATGTTACTAAATTTTTGTTCAATTTTTGGTTTGTCTTCAGAGTCTTTAGCTTTCAAAGGATTAACTCATCTAAGTGAGCTGCTTATAGCTTGTCAGAATTATAAGGAAACCACTAGTGTTCATACTGACTGGTTATTGGATCTTTATGCTAGAAATATAATGACATTGCAGAAGCTCCCAAATGCTCTGAAGGAACTGCCTGAGAATGTAAAAGTGTGTCCTGGAGTACACACTGAGGCCTTATTGGTGACATTGGAAGTAATGTGTAGGTCCGTCACAGAGATTTCATGATGATGCCAAAAAATAGGGGTCAGCTTTCTAAACCTGTTCAGCTTGCTTTGTCATCTATTAGAGACTTCGTCGCTTATTAACACATGTTAATTGCATTTATTTATTGACAGAATTTGCAGCCTTGCTAATTTTAAAAGCACTTAAAGAACTTATGCAAAGCTGTAGTATAGGCTTCTTTTTCCAGTGTGTAGAATTTAACTCAAAAGTAAAAAATAGTTTTGTTGGGTATATATTGCTTTTGTTAATCTTCATTATTTTTTGGTTTAAAAGTTATTTATTTACACTGTACATGTAAAAATTTTTAATTTAAATATTTTTTTAAATCAAAATGTAATGTTCTCTATTTTAGGTGTTTTGGGTCTTAGAATCATGAAGAAAATATTTATGCAAATATGCACCTATAAACATGTAGCTTCCTGTTTCTTCTCTGTAGGCTGTTGGAATAAAATACTCATTTTAGTTTTATGTGTTTCTAAAATAAACATTTCAGAGTTCACAATAATATATTCTTTTGGTTTTTAAATGTAGTAAACGTGCAAAGTTTGGTAATTTGATCCCTTGATCTATTTTAGCAGTTCCTATACAAAGTGTATTTCTACTCTATGTAACCACTCTTCTCTAAGCAAAATAATCTGCTTTATAATGTTTTATTAAATATTAAGATCATAAATGGCAACAAAGTAATGGATTTGAGATTATCTAAAATGTTAATGGTCCAATATGAATTTACAGAGTAGTAATGTTTCATTTTGCAGTTTTTCCTAACACTGATTTATAGTAAAACTAAAAAAGGGGTATGGATAATAATTACTTTTGAAACTGGAGTTGCTTCACTAGTGGGAATAAGTTACATTGTGATACAGCTGGAAAAGAAACATTAGAACTTCCATTTAGATTTTATGTAACTAAAGTGATGATCTCACAACAGTTATTATAATCTGTTAAAGAAGCACTCTTTAGTTTTATTTTGGAAATAGATCTTTTAGCAGGATACAAATACTGAGAGTTTTATTACTAGGTTTATAGTCCTAAGCTGAAAATTGCTACATTAGTATATCACCTCTGAATAAAAATCAAGTTTTTTTCCCTACATTTTAAAATCAGTAATTTCTTACACCTATTGTAAAAAATAGTTTTTAGTTAGCCTTCAGATGTGACATAACAACTGCCAGAATATCAGAGAAAACATGATGTAGCAGAGACTAAGGCACATTATAATGCTTTTAGAGTTAAGTGCTTCCCCAGATGATGCGTAAGAACTTTTTGATTCTGAAGATCAGCGACTTTGCATCACTTACTTGTGAAGGCATATGGAATAACATTTGCTTGATAAATATAAACTTAAAAACATAGACTTTGACATCAGACAAACATAGTTTCAAGTTCTTGTGTAATTTCTTATTAACTAAATTAAGCAAGTTCCTTTCTGAATTTTGGTTGTTACACCTGTCATATGGAAATAACACCAGGTATCTTGGTCATGATAGAATTACTAGCCTATCACCTTATATGGCACTTAATGTTACTTTGTATTTTATTATTTTAACTCCTCTTTTTAGTTACAACAAATCATTTAGATAGTAATTTCTTAAGTTGTTAATAATTCTAAGTTAATGAGATAATCACCATCATGAGTTAGGGTTTTGTGCTGCTAAGAAAAAGTCGTTTTCTAAATTAAATGTTCACAAGAAATATTCATTTAGTTGCAGTTAGTATTAATATTTCATGACTGTTCTGTCTGCCAATTTTTACAAGTCATGTTGACATGAAATATTTAACACTAAACTGCCAGGTCTCTACCTCAAGAAGGTATCATTGCACTTTGCACTTCTTTAGAAGTATAACTTGGCAAATAGATTACAGTGTTTTGTGGCCTAGTTAATACTGGTAAATATATATGAATTTAAGCCTGCAGTAATAAACTGTATTTTCCATATTACCTCTTAAATGTTTTAGTTTAGAAAACATAATTGCCTCAAATTTATTTTAGATATAAAGAAAGTGGAAATTTTAATAGAAAAAATTTATAGACTTTCTGACCCCTGACTTTTTACCTGTAGGTATTTCAAAGTTGCAGCAGCTGAATAGAAAGCTGAGTAACATTATTCTTCGTTGTACTCTGCCAGATTTCATATCATAGTTCAATGGAGTTGGTTTTTTTTTTTTTTAAAGCCTATGAAAGCCTTTATTACAATATAAATAAAGCTTGGAAGGAGATTTTTGAGCTGTTATGGTTCAACTTTCTTAATGCATAATCCCCACAGGTATTTGGAATATAAAACATTTTAGAATATTCACTGTCAGCATTTTAGGAAGGGACTCTATGAAGTTTTCTAGCTTATTCTTAATTTTCCTATGCATAATAAAGTGATCCAAGTATATACCTTTTTTTGTCATCTCATTAACTCCAAAATAACCAGAAAGACATTTGTCCACATTAAATCAAATGCTAAATTAATCAGTATTTTGATCATAGTTCCTTAAACACCTACTATGTACCAGGTATGCTTGACGGGCCGACTACAATACGAGAGCAAAAGCTTACATTCTAGGAAGGTAAGTCCAGTTTTACTGTCTTCTGTATAGCCTTTTGAAGAAAATTAACTTCTTAAATTTGCAGTAATTGGTATTCTTTTCATTTTTAAATGTGAACATTACAAGGGTCTGATTAATCCTTTGATGAGTATTATGACTTTACCATTTTAGAGTGAATAGAATGTGGCATGTTTGCTTTTGCAGTATTAGTGAAACCCAGTACTCATTCCCCTAGCTAAATGCAAATGCATTAATGCTAGGATACTTTATTTAAACACTAAGAAATGTTTGCCACTTTTGTTTATTCTTTTATAGAAAGTTAATAACTTTGCATGAAAAAATTACTGGTGGAATGTGTAATCCATATGCATTTACACACCTTCCCAGTTAAGTGATGAACTTGATGAGAGCCTGTCACTGGTGCTCCTTAATCAGTAGGAAGGGGTCATCTTTGAGTGACGTGAGGCACTCTTTCCCTCAGGCGCTTATCACGTAGCTTCCACACCAGTCGCACCTCTTGCTGATGTGGAGCTTGCAAACTTCAGAATGATAATTGTTTTTATAGCAAATGTGGATTGAGTCAGTGGTGGCATTATTGGAATTACACTGTGCCTGGTGATATCAAAACTGAAGACATTGAATAGTTAACTGTTTCTTGGAAATCAAATTATGCTGTCAAAAAATTCACTTTGTAGGTTAAAAGGAATTGCGGTAGGATAATACACTTTGGTATTTCCTCTGATTCAGAGATAGAGACTATTAGACTATAAATTAGAAAAGACTGTGGTATTGTTAGGTTTTAAGCATATATCTTTTAGGGTACTACAAATCCCACTAAATGAAGACCTTCTTAAAGGAAACTATCAAGATAGTTTTAACACTGTTGATTGCTAGATGTTCAAAAAACTTCTCTTAAAGTAAATCCTAATCTTTGAGAATATCCAAAATATATTTAATTCATGTTTCCCAGTTTGTGAAAGTACCAAGCAGCTTTTTCTCCAAGACACATGAATTTATGTGAATTTCTGGGGGGGGCGGGGGGGGATATTCTATTAAATTATTTTTAAAAGAGGATATTTTCCAATCAGAAATCCAAATGATTAGCTTTTTATCACAGAAGAATTTGCTAATTAGTACTTTTGCATTAGAGGCAAAATTGTATTTTGTGTATTTGATGTATAAAGTGTTTTCCAACATTTTGTATATTTGAATTCTTTACCATAGGTATTGTTTGTTTGCTTTTTGATGTAGGCCTATAGTTCAAATACACTTACACTATATATATATTGTTTTAATCTTGAAGTATAACTCTTAGCACTAGACAGATGTGATTGATTTTTTTTTTATAATACCGTATTTGTATTGTTGAATATATATGTATTTTCTTTTTTAAAACAGAAACATAGTGAACTATTCTCTGGATTTTTAAAGTACTTGCTGAATTAAGATCCAAGAGTATTAAATCAACAAAGGAATCAATGGTCAGTTATTATAAAAACAATATCCTAATAAGTATATACTATTTTTATATATTTAATTTGTAATGTGTAATATTGCTGTGAACATAGACCAGAAAAATTAAGTTCCTTATTCAAATGTCTATAAAGAGCTGTCTTCAATTAGAAATGAAACATTTTCTCCAGATTTTGGATTTCTTTTTACCATGGTCCCCAAATCTTTTCAGACTGTTAAACCCAGATTTAGTAAATCTAATCTCCTTCCTTTCAAAAGTATCTAAATTAGATCAAGTGAACATTAATGCATAATGGGCATTAAACATTAATAGAGAATGACTATGTTGGAGCATATGATTTAGTTTTACCAAAGAATGGAAGTTTTTTTTTTTTTTAAGTGCTTAGCACTTCCAGCAGGTAAGCTGCACTGAACTGAAAGTCTGGAATCCAGCTTTGAATTTACACCTATTATACTATCATTTATCTTAAAAGCAGATGAACTAAAATTTTCAGTGACTTTACATTCTTCTGTCCTCAAATGAAATAGTCATGTTGAAAAAAAATCATTAATCTTAAAGTGGTGACAGATAAAAAGAATTTAGTTTGTTGTCAATACTTCTCAATTTAAAGGTTAGGTCAGCCATGGTTTTTGTCATGACACTGATAAATTTTTCTAATGACCAGAATGGTTTGATCTGTAATAGCTTTTTGTTTTTGTTTTAAGGAATATATGCCTTGGTTATCTGACTTCATCCTAAAAATGGATTTTTTTTTTCTGTTTTGAATTGTTTCTGTTTTACAACACAAAGATAGAATTATACAGCAGTGGGTAAAATTTGATAATATTAAAATATGCATTTTAAAGATCTTTATTGAAAACTTAGAAGAATTGTAAAGATGAAAAGTTGGCAAAGGGATAAGGAGGGAAATGTTTAGGAATCATTGTGGTTTAAAGAGGGTAAAAATTTCTAGATGACGTTTAATATATTGAGAAGGTAGTGAAGGTATAAAGTCAGAAAAAAGGGCAGATAGATCTCCTAATCTCAGGAATAAACTGTCTTTGTAAATTTTGAATAATGTTCAGAAAACCAAGGATCAAGATAGTGTGTGATGAGTCTTTTAGTTAAAAATTCAGTCAAAAATAAATAATAAAAATACTAATTTAAGTTCATACTGAGGATATAAACTTGAGAGGTTAAAACCATTTATAAAAAGTGGTTGAACTTGTTCCTGGTAACTCCTTTTTCTGAACTAATTCTAGTCCTTTCTTTTTTTTAAAAATAGAAACTACTTAAATGTTGTTTTTAAATTATTTCCTCTAAGTAAAATTACAGAGGGGAAAAGATTGTAAGCAAGTCCATTGCTAATAGTGGTTGTATTTGTTTTTCTCCAAGTTTCCCTGTAACATGATTTATATTTGTCTGTAATACTTGTAGCCAGTGTATTTTTTAAAGTAACGCTCCTAATATAAATAAAAATCAGTCTTGAAATTTTTCTAAAGTGGTCTTATTTAAATTAGCATCTACTGGATTTTTTTAATATAAAGTGCATTTTTTAAATATGCCATTTTTCTTCAAGGTAAGGATAAAATTAAGCTTTGTATCACCTAATGTAGATCTCAGTACTCTCGGACTATATGCCCTTCCTTTGAATGTCAATCTGTCTTATTTTACTGATATGCTGCTTTTGTCTTCTATTGAGCCTCTTCAAAGCAGTAGCCTTACCACGTTGAGTGGAGTCTTTACTGTTGAGGGGGATTCCTGAATTGCTAAAGATTAAACATCATTTAATAATACCCTGTGGACTCGTGTTACCATATCTTCATTAGTAGCCTTTTCTGATTTTAGTTACTTGTTCTGATTTTTTTTTTCCAGATTCTACACCAAAAAGCAGGGAGAAGCTGTAAGATTAAATGATGGCTAAATTTATCAAAGGTTATACCTTTAATTGGGCTTCCCAAGTGGCTCAGATGGTAAAAGAATTCACCTACAATGCACAAGATGCAGGAGACGCAGGTTCCATTCCTGAGTAGGGAAGATACCCTGGAGGAGGAAATGTCAACCCACTCCTGTATTCTTGCCTGGGAAATCCCATGGACAGAGGAGCCTGGCGGGCTCCAATCTATGGGGTCACAAAGAGTTGGACACAACTGAGCCTGTATGCACATATCTTCAATTTCTTTAAAGGGAGTTCAATACTGTGTGATTAAATTGATAATTGTTGTCTTTTACTATCATAGATCTGAAGAAGTTCCCTTCTAGATACATACTATTTACAACATAAATTCAGATGTAAGCAGTCGGTCGTCCAGTGAGAGAATTCTGAAAATGTCTTACCGCAAAAGCATGTTATTTTTCACCTCTTCTGTGAAGGTGAGGAAAATGACTTCTCATAAGCTACTGTTTTAAGTGCAATTCAAAGTACAGTATTTTAACTACATCCTATACCTACATCATAATTATAGTACACTGGGGAGTATCACATCACTGTCTTTGGGGTACATTTCTCACCTGCTTGTGTTGTTGTTACAGTCATTGGGAGATCCAGGTACATGTGTGTTCTCTGTACTAGCATCATAGTGCCACAGGAATGGTATGTACATGGTAACCCACACTATAAAAGTTCGTATTAGTATGCTTGATTCCTGGTTAAATTGTCAAGTGCTGGATGTTCTGCAATATCCTCCTAAAATTTTTTCTCTATTATATCTGAAGATGCTTTTTTTTCAATAGGGAAATTTAAAAAGTAATGTTCAGCAGTTTCAAACAAAATAGAACACCACATTGGTTGATTTTAAAACTATTAATACTTCTTCACATATACATAGTATTTTATTTTTCTGGGTGGGTTACCATGTGCTTCAGAGACCTTCCTGTGGTTTACTTAGTCTCTGTATTAGTGAAATCTGAAGTTTGCAAGAGTTCCAGGACAAGACTAAGGGGTAGGTATACTATTGTGTAAGGTTGGAGAGTTTATTAGTTCTTGACATCAATAAATTGTTTTCCATGGTTTAACTATGACATGTTACACATAGATTTTGACTTTTAAAGTGTCATAATCAGTACCGGAGGAAGAATGTTTTGAGGAAATGATATAGAGTTTAGTTAGAAGGTTTCCAGCTTTCTGAGTGACTTTACTAAAAGAAGATCTCTGAACTTGGAACAAATCTTGGCATCTCCTCTGCCTCACCTCTCTGCGAAGGTCCAGCTGTCTCTGTAGTTAGTCTTGACTGTTGTCTCAAATGTGTTTCTAGTAGTCAAGAGTGGTTGAGGCCACGGCTGCACCTTTCTCTATGCATTTAGCATTTCCCCTAAATTTACCATTTGAACTCTGGCAAAATAAAATGCCTCAAGTGAAGTTTGCTTTGTCCAAAATGAGCTTCCTTGGTGGCTCAGACAGTAAAGAATCTGCCTGCAAGCTTGAGGCCTGGGTTCGATGCCTGCATTGGGAAGATCCCCTGGAGGAGGGCATGGCAACCCACTCTAGTATTCTTGCTTGGAGAAAAGAGGCAAGCTAGCTAGAATACTAGCTGAGCCTAGTATGACCATCTTGCCTCACTAGTAGCAGTAACAACCTCATTTAGCCAGGTCTCCTCAGATCCATTTATTTATTCCTGAGAAAATAAGAGGTGGTTGGTTTTTAGGTTTGCTCATCGATTCTCAGGTTGATCATTCTTTTTCACTTTTGAAAGACCATTGAAGAATCTAGCAGGGGACAATTAAGTTGCAATTTTATTTTTGCTACAAATTGGAAACACTTTGGCACAGCTACTTACCTATTTCTGTTTTCCTTAATACAAATAGAGCCTTTGCCTTAATCTAGTAACATCGAATAGAGGAAAGCAAAAGAGCAGTGCTGTTTTGTTAAGTTTTTTTAAGTGGAGTCATATAATTTTTCAGTGATATTTGTAGACACAACTATCATATACATAAAAAAAGAAAAAACCTGTCTACAAAAATACTGCTTTTTGTATAAATAATGTGATAGAACACTTTTTGTTGTTGCTAATTCAGCATATGAAGAAATAGCCCAATAAATGGAAACTTACTTGAAACCAATAACATATTTGATTCTTCTCCACCCACCTTTGTGGGAGAGTGATTCTTAACCCTTGATCCCTTTGGAAAAGCACAGATAGAATCATTAAATTCCATCGAACCTTTCACAGTATTGTTAGTTTCTAGAGCATATGACCACTTTGGACATTTAATAGTTTTTATCTGCATAGTATTCTTACATGATGAGAAATTTTCCTTGATACTTCTTAATTCTCAGAGATTCAACTGGGATGAGTCTTATGATGTGACTGCTGCTGTACAAATGTAGAAAGAAACTTAAGCAGAAGAGGAATAGTTTCAACAAAAAAATACAGGATGTTTTATGTTTTTTCTTTCAGTGAGTTATACCAATCATCCTGGAAGGAGAATTATAATCCAAAGGAGTGACAGTACTGTAAGTATTCATTTCATTATTTTTTATGTTGCTTTAATTCATACTTGACCAAGCAGTTAGAAAAGGCTGATTCTAGATACATTAATGAAACACATAAATAGGTATCTGTTCACAAATACACAGTCATACTTGACTTTAAAGCCCCAAATTTAACCCTTAATTTGATAATACCTGAGGCTTTTGCAAGAAGTATGATAGTGGCTCTCTTGTATATTTCTGGAGCAGTAACTGCCTTTTGTATTTTGATTTATTTTTAATGCTAAGTACAAAACTCAAACATTTAAATATATTTAACAAGTATATAAACTGAAATTAAAGCCTTTGAATAAGACCTGTTAACATAGAAGTAGACTACTTTCAGCATTGGAGATATTTTGATATTGAGATCAAAATGGGAACCTGGTCCCTGCATAAGAGAACTTACTACTAAATTTTTCTTCACTTTTAAATAACACAATAAGTTTCCATAAAAGATACTTTCAGAAACTAACACAATGAGATTCTCTAAAAGATACTTTCAGAATCATCACATCAGTTAAAATTTGCTCTCACTGTACTTTAGCTCTGGATTTGATTTTAATATTTTCATTGGTTTGACCATTGCCTATGACAAAGCAAGTTGTATAGTTGGTACTCAATAAAAATATCACAGAGCAGAGTCACTTAAAGAATCTTTCAGTTCAGATTATCCTAGTGCATAGGTTCACAATTAATTTGGAATCCCGACAGCATCTATCAGTTTGAATGTGTGGAACAGTACCAAAATGAACAAGTACCACATTCTTTGTATAAATGGAAAAATCCTAAATATGTATTTCTTATAAATTACCACAGTTAGTGGCGATAATAGTAGTTTGGATAATGAATGACTTTCAATAAATTCACTCACTAAAAGATACTGACGAATATATAGTTTTATATATATAAATATAATAGTTCTTGTGACTACTGTATATCGCAGTCCAAATAGGTGTTAGAATGACATCCAGGCTCTTAAGATATCTTAAAATATTTACATGTTTACAAATCTCTCAAAACCAAATCAGGTAAAGCAGCTTTAAAAAGGCAGAATTGGTGAGAAGGGGACAGAAGTGGTTAAAATTCTATTAGTCACAGCCTCTTGTTTCCAGCCTGTGAATGCAGTAGTTTCTGAAAGCAGTGACGATTCCTCTGAATATAACTTTCATGCCTCAAGATAGTTCTTAATTCCTCTAGCAGCATCACTGGATACTTAACCCCTCCAGAAATATTGGGTTTTATTTAACAACAGTCAAAGTTTCAGGAAAAGCCTTTTTTTCCCCCCCTTCCCCAAAGCAAACCTGAGTTTCTTTAAGTATCATTTATATGAGAACAAACACATAATCTTCCATCATTCCTCTCTCAACACCAAAAAGAAGTACTGATTATTCTTAGAAAAGATTATTTTTTATTTAATGCAGTGAATAGTCAACATTACCAGTGAACCAAACATCTGAAATTTGATAGAATGAAACAAAGAGAAATCAGTCATCTGTTAATGGTTACTATCCACATCTGAGGTGGTAGAATATCAGCGTTGTGGACGTTTGAGTAGACAGTGTCAGCGCGGAACATAAATCTCACACAAAGTATAATCAAAAGTTACTTCAAACAGGTTATACTATCAGTAAACTTTCTATAATAACATCAGCTTCATGGAGAATAATGTCTTAGCAACAAATAATGATGGTATGTGGACGTAAGCATATCATTATAAACATGATGCACTAAATAGAACATACTGAGGTCAAGGCCTTTCTGTAGAAAGGGAATTTAACATTCTTTTAAGCATAGTGTAATAAACAGATCAAAATAGTTCTATCATAAGAAATAGTATTTACCAACATAGCTTTAAAATAAAAATGCTTTAAAAATCAACTTTGAGATTAAATTTATTTTTAAAGTATCTTCTTTTAGAATGAAATATATATTTCTTGCTCTAGCTTTTCTACATTTTTCCAGCATAACCCTCACCTTCACCCTATCCCAGTCCATTATTAATAAAGTAGTACAAAACACTTGTCTGCAGCAATTTCAACCAAGCTTACTCCCCTACCAAGTCAGGGAAGTAAGACATCCTCACCAAGTTTTCTCTCTAGAGGTATACTCCCTTGATAGTCAGGAAGTTAGGTATAAAAACTACATGAGAGTCTTGGGAATGCAGTTTTTAAGTATAGATTCTATGGTAATAGTGAAACATTTTTAAAGGCAAACTTTCCCCTCCCCATAAGCAGTTTATTTTACAAAATAGGTTTTCATGCATTCTAATTTTCAAGAATGATTATTTTTTTCTAAAAATGAATGTAATTAGACACTGGCATATCACTTAGTACACTGCATTCTCCTCTACATTAAAATTCACACTAATAACAAAAATCATAAATGCATTAAAACATTTCAGTAACCTAATGAGAAAGTAGATACATTTTTTTTTCTGTGAAATACTTGAGTATTAAATATTTTTAAATGCACAGAGGAATAATCTGACATCAAAGCAATGTGAATTTAATTTGCTAGATTTTTGACAACTGAACTGGGTTGCTAATTTGCTGACTTGCTACAAATTAATAGTGGTTGGTATAAAAATCCTTATAGGCAATCATTTATAAACATGGCAGTATTTTTTGTATCGTCCTGTAGATATTTTAAAGTTTTAGATGGAATGATAGAAGATTTGGAAATTTTCTTTGTAGGATTTCAGCGTATGGAAAATTCTCTTGTTGAGGTGACTATACTTTCATTCATTAGCTTAAAATCAGCCTAGTCATAGCTAAATAATGTGCACAGGAATGAATATCAGGATCTGAACCTATGTAAGTTGAAATGCATCTGTTCTATTATTCAAATTCTGGGATTCCCCCCCCCCCTTTTGAAATGTATAAAACATAGAAAACTGTAATGGATTATTTTTCAGATAAAAAATAGTCACATTAAAAAAAAAAAACTTTAAATTCAAATTGACATTTACATTTTATGTAGATTTAATCAGAGCACAGCTGAGCATTTAATCTAATATTCTAGTTTTTCCACTTGTAATTAGAGAAGTGTGTATCTCCCAGTGTTAACCATTCTTACATTTGTTGTTCCAGTGTTATATTATTATCCACAGCTAGCAAGGCTTTCAGGCAGCAATAGCTAAACTTTTATCAAATTGTTTCTGTACAATGGAAGTATATTTTCAAAGACATATGCCTTTGTACACTATTTACAAATTCTCTCAATCATGATAAAAAGGCAAAATAAATAAAAAACAGAAAGAAAGGAAGTGCTGCTGAGGCTGAAGGCTTTTTCTTTTATCCTCCCAAACAGATGCTGGTCTCCCCAGTGCTGGGAGCTGGCTAGCCAAGATTGTTTTTCTTCCTTTTACATGGGCTATGAGAAGGATCTGGTTTCAGTTCTTGGTATTGCACCTGTTTAAACAGAGTTCAGAGAAAGGCTGGTCAGGTGGCCACTTTCTGGCAAAGGAAGGAAAAGCAAAGGATTTGAGAGACTGTGCTTGGGGGGAAAGTGCTCCCTCTGGAAGCTGTTTGAGACCTGCAGCTGGGATGCAGAAAACAATAGAAAGACAGAGCAAGTCAAGGGAAATCTTGCCAGAAACTAGATGAGAGCCCTGATAGGGACTTTGCTAACAGGCCAGGATCTCCACTACCCATACACACGTCACATTAAAAGCTGAGCCATCTCCATTTATTTTGCAGGGCCGAATAATGGTTCTTTGCAATTTATTATGTGCTTGTTTAATATAGGCTTCATCTCCATCCAGCCCATCTTCAGGTCAGATACCAAAACAAAGACTCAACAGAAGCAAAGGAAAAAGGTACTGTTGCAACCAGCTTCAATAGTTTGAATAAAAACATTTCTCATTTTACTCTGAAAATATTTAATGATTAATGGGCACTAATTAACCTCAAAGGATTAAGATATGCCCCCATTTTCAAAAATCAGTTACTTTTGTATGGCCGAGTCAATCTGCTGTGCACCAGAAACTGTCACAACATTGTTAATCATCTGTATTCCAATATAAAATAAAAAGGTTTAGAAAAAAATCAGTCACTGTCCCCCCCCCCGCTTTATTGATCTGTAAAATAGCCATCTTTAAAACTCACCTAATCCATGCAGTTTACTTAGGGAAGTGTTTTTCTCAATGTCTGCTGGCACACTTTGCTTTCATCATCTAATATTCCTAATTCCTCCTTCAGGTAATAGTGACTTCCCTTCACAAACTCCAGCTGAATCTTCCTTGGAGGAGGACTGCCCTCCCTCCCTGACACCCCAGTAAGTTCTGTATGCAAAGCTCTCTCATTCCCCATCTTCTTTATAAGTTTCTTGTTGGATAACACCTCAACTGGACTAATCCCTGAGTGGCAAAATCTTCTACAGGCTTTATTAACTTTACCTGGCTCTTCTAAGACCTTCAAAATTAAATGGATATGAACGTGAAAATCCAGTGCCACACTACATTAAAAATGATACAGGCTTAAGAAATATTGCAGGTTTATCTCCAGACCATTGCAGTAAAGTCAAGTGAATATTTTGGTTTTCCAGTGCATATAAAAGTTCTGTTTATGATGTATGGAAGTCTATTAAGTATGCAATAGCATTACATCTAAAAAAGCAATACCTTAATTTAAAAGTGTTTCATTGCTAAAAAAAAAAAATGCTAACCATCATCTGAACCTTCAGTAAGTAGTAATCTTTTTACAACAGTAACATCAATGATCACAGGCCACCATAACAAATACAATAATGAAAAAGTTTGAAACATTTCGAGAATTACCAAAATGTGACACACAGACCCACAGTGAGCAAATACTGTTGGAAAAATGGTAGCGATGGACTTGCTCAGCACAGGGTGGCCACAGACCTTCAGTCATTGAAAAGCAAATATCTGTGAAGCCCAATAAAATGACGTATGCCTGCAGTAACAGTTAATAAAATCTACATACCACTTGCACATCTGAAGGGACTCTGGAAAGGAAATCGAGTAGTTCATTGTTATCAATTGCATACGGATTCCGAAGCTTTTTTGTAAATTTATTGATTCCTGAAAAAGTGACAGATCAAATATTATTGAAACCTCAACAGTTTGGAGTCCAAAGTTACATTTCTGGCAAAAAAGTATTGTTGGTGATTTGAAGATCTAGGTTAAGCTGCCTTGATTTTCAGCCTTGACTGACTGAACCAGAAAACCCAGTTTTCTCCCTCCCTCTTCTCCCTTCCTTCCACCTTCCAACTCAATGGCTGCTCTGTTTTTGTGCTTCAGTGGCTTCTCCCCAGCAGGAAAGGCTTTCTGTTTGGGAAACAAAGGGCACAAGCAGTGACCTATCTTGTCTTTCCCCTCAAATACTTAGAAGCTTTGTTGTAGTTTTTCATCTATGATAAAACTTATCTACCCTACATTTTGGATTGGGATTAAGGCAAGAAATCTGACTTCCTGGTTCCCCCTTTCAAAAGACACACTGCTGTTTTTGTTTCTGTTTTTGTTTTTTTATGATGGGGAAGTGTTGCTGTTATGCAAATTAACGTTCGAAAATGCATGACCTGGCATTTTGTTTTTTTAATTTTAAACTGACCTGGAATTAGAAAAGGTTTACCACCAGCTTTTAAAAAAAAAAAAAAACAAACATAAAAAGCTTTGAAGATGGTGATGCATAAGCATCATAAACCCATCTCTTCCCACCAACACACAGGATTTCCAGCTGCATATGGAACTGCCTCTGAGAATAACCTGAAAACTGGCTGAGTGCTGTCTACACACCAACAAGAGAAGGCCCGCATTGAAGCAGGTAGGAGAGGCAGGGGCACAGTCTTACCATAAACTCCACTCCTAGCCTGACAACCTATGGTCAGGAGGGAGCTCTCTCTGAGGAGTAAGGGTTTGAACCTCCACATCAGGCTTCCTCGACTCTTAAGAATTGTACCTAGAGGGAGAAGCCCCCAAAACATCAGGCTTTTTTTCCTTCTACTTTTGAGAAATAATTGACATACATCACTGTATAAGTTTTAAGGTGTACAGCATGATGGTCTCATACACATAGAGTGAAATGATTACCCCAGTAGGTTTAGTTCATATCCATCATCTCATATGTTGATAGATACAAGGATTTTTCTCTTTTTCTATGAGTTGGGGATGGGTGGTATTTTGCTTTTTTCCCTCCCAATTTCACATATAAGTGAAATCATAGTATTTGTTTTTCTTTGACTTATTTCTTTTAGCATAATGCCTTCAAATCCATTCATGTTGTCATAGATGGTAGGATCTCCTCGTCTTTTTATGGCTGAATAATATTTCATCATATACCGCTTCCTTATTCATCCACCAGTAGACACTTGTTGTTTCCATGAATCAGTTATTGTAAATAATGCTTCTGTGAACATGGGGGTGCAGATATCTTTTGCGGTTGGTCTTTGTGTTCCCCTTGGATAAATTCCCAGAAGTGTAATTGCTGGATCATATGGTAGTTCTATATTTATATTTTTAAGGCATCTCCATAGTGTTTTCTGTAGTAGCTGTACCACTTTACATTCCCAACAACAGTGTATGCTGCTGCTACTGCTAAGTCACTTCAGTCATGTCGACTCTGTGCGACCCCATAGATGGCAGCCCACCAGGCTCTGCTATCCCTGGGACTCTCTAGGCAAGAACACTGGAGTGGGTTGCCATTTCCTTCTCCAATGCATGAAAGTGAAAAGTCAAAGTGAAGTTGCTCAGTCGTGGCTGACTCTTAGCGACCCCATGGACTGCAGCCTACCAGGCTCCTCTGCCCATGGGATTTTCCAGGCAAGAGTACTGGAGTGGGGTGCCATTGCCTTCTCCAACCAACAGTGTATAAGGGTTCCCTTTTCTCTGCATCCATGCCAGCATGTTATCCGTTGTCTTTTTAATGATGGCCATTCTAACAGCCATGAGATGCTATCTCATTGTGGTTTTAATTTGCATTTCCCTAGTGGCTAGGGTTATTGAGCATCTTTTCATGGATCTGCTGGCCATTCATACGTATCTTTGGGAATATGTTCGTTCAGGTCCTTGGCCCATTTTTATGATGATTATTTTGCTCTTGGGTTATATGGGGCCTTTATTGGATATTAGCCCCTTATTAAAAAGCCTCTTAAAAAAAATAAAAATAAAAAGCCTCTTGATGAAAGTGAAAGTGGAGAGTGAAAAAGTTGGCTTAAAGCTCAACATTCAGAAAACAAAGATCATGGCATCTGGTCCCATCACTTCATGGCAAATAGATGGGGAAACAGTGGAAACAGTGGCTGACTTTATTTTTCTGGGCTCCAAAATCAACTACAGATGGTGACTGCAGCCATGAAATTAAAAGATGCTTACTCCTTGGAAGGAAAGTTATGACCAACCTAGATAGCGTATTCAAAAGCAGAGACATTACTTTGCCAACAAAGATCCGTCTAGTCAAGGCTATGGTTTTTCCTGTGGTCGTGTATGGATGTGAGAGTTGGACTCTGAAGAAGGCTGAGTGCCGAGGAATTGATGCTTTTGAACTGTGGTGTTGGAGAAGACTCTTGAGAGTCCCTTGGACTGCAAGGAGATCCAACCAGTCCATTCTGAAGGAGATCAGCCCTGAGATTTCTTTGGAAGGAATGATGCTAAAGCTGAAACTCCAGTACTTTGGCCACCTCATGCGAAGAGTTGATTCATTGGAAAAGACTCTGATGCTGGGAGGGATTGGGGGCAAGAGGAGAAGTGGACGACAGAGGATGAGATGGCTGGATGGCATCACTGACTCGATGGACGTGAGTCTGAGTGAACTCCGGGAGTTGGTGATGGACAGGGAGGCCTGGCATGCTGCGATTCATGGGGTCGCAAAGAGTTGGACACGACTGAGCGACTGATCTGATCTGATCCATATGGTTTGCTAGTGTTTTTTTCCCATTCTGTAGGTTGTCTTTTCACTTTGTTGATGGTTTCTTTTGCAATGCAGAGGCTTTTTGGCTTTATAGAGTCCCACTTGTTTGTTTTTAATTTTGTTGATTATACTTTAGATGTGATTTTCAAAAACTGTTACCAAGATCCATGTCAGGGAACTTCTTAAAAAAGGTTTTCTGCTAGAAGTTTCATTGTTTTAGGTCTCACAGTCCATTTCAAGTTATTATTTTTGATTAGTGTAACATAGGAGTCAAGTTTCATTTTTTACATGTGACTGTCCAGTTTTCCCAGCCCCATCTATTGAAAGGACTGTCTTTTCTCATTGAGTATTCTTGGCTCCCTGGTTAGATATTAGTTTACCATATATGCTTGGGTTTTTTCTGGGCTCTCAATTTTTGTCTCAAAATACACAGCTTTGAAAACCAACTTGCGTGTTCAGACTTACCCTCTCCAGGACCCAGCATGGAAACAGCTGATCCAGGGGCAACCAGACCTTTTGGGGGAAAGGATCATTTGCTTGCCTCCAGGCACTGAAGGGAAGTCATCTAGGGAAGACATCTGATTTGAAATGTTCAGGAGCCTGCCTACTTGGGGAACAGAGACTGGCAGCCATCCTTTTTCTTTTCTTTCCTGACGGGAACCATCTCTCCCCAGCTACCTCACTCCAGCCAGTTGGTACCATCTTCATGCCTACCCTCTGCCATGCTCCAGAGCACCAGCATCTCCCTGAGGGGAGCTGTCACACATGTGGTGCCCGAGGTTTTATGTCTATGAGGCAGTTCAAGATGGCAACCTAGGACAATCATGAATTCACCTCTTCGAGACAATCTCACCATAAACCCCAGGCCCAGTGCAGCTACCCACCATCAGGAGGAAGCTCACAAACCCACAGCTTCTCTCCGAGTAGCCAGGAGAGAAGTTCTTTTGTACACCACGTAAGGCACCTCAGCTTTTAAGACCTGCACCTGAGAGATGAGCCCTCCAGGCACCTGGCTTTCAAAACCAACAGGCTGCAGCCATGGGACCCAGAAGCCTGCAGTGAAAGGAAAATAGCTCTTAAAGAGCTCGTGAGCACTCACTCATCACAGGACCCAGCACAGAAGCGCAACTGTCTGAAAGATGCCCAGGTTCTATGTGAAGAAAGTCCATCTACTGATCTTAAGGTGTTGGCCAGAGAGGCAGGGACCTGCTGGGATACTCTCTGGGGATGGAAGCTGGTAAGTCCCATCTTTGAGCTCTGCCTGTACTGCACTTCAGAGCACCAGTATCTCCTGGAGGGGAACTTTTATACCTGTCTAGTGTCCTGGGTTTTGTGGCTGCCACCCAGGGGGCTACCCCTTGAGTGTTTGGCTCTGGAGGCTAGAGGACTTGCATTCCTGGGTCTGTGGAACTGTGACATTTGGAGAGACAGTTCTTGGCAGACCACCACTCCCAGGGGACCAGACAGCAAACTGAGACACACTCCCAGTCTTTCCAAGAAAGGGGCTATTTGCTTGTCTGGGGGCTTTGGCCTAAGGGGCAGGATTCCTGTCTGGCCCACTTAGAGGAGCCTCTGGAAGGGCTGTCAGGAAACAGTGGAGGCTGGAGGATGCAGTCATTGCCTTCTCTAGCCGGCCAGCATCTCCCAGAGGCTTGTCTGGTGCCCCAGTGTTTGCAGCTGCTCTCAGGAGGCACCCCTACATTGCCTAGTTCTGGTGGCCAGGGGACTGATGTTTGCAGGTTCTAAACGACTGTGACCAATGGAGAAAAGAGTTCTGACACCCTCTGGGCACAGCAAAAAGTATAGACCAAGGAGCTCAGTCTCTCTGTAAAACAGGCCTGTAAGCTTATGGCTGCAGCCTGAGGGGCAGGCTTCTAATTAAACACACATCTAAGGGCTGACTGTGAACCGTTCCAGACACCTCAGAGGGACGCTCTTATACATGTCTGGTGCCCCAGTTTTTTCAGCTGCCACCCAGGGAATGCCCCTCGACCACCTGACTCTGGAGGTCAGGGGAGCTGGTGTGCCTGGGTCCGCTAGAACTGTAACACCCAAGAGACAGATCTCAGCAAGCTGCCCCCACCAGGGCACTGCACAAACGGGAGACTGAAACACACCCCCAGTGTTTCTGTGAAAGAAACCTACGTGCTTGTTCTAGAGCTTTGGCCTGAGGCACCACTTTTCAGGTTTGGCACAAATCTGAAGGCCTGTGGAGGGACCCTCAGGGAACAGAGGCTGGGGGTGCTGTCATTGCCACTCTCCCTCACCACGGCTCATCAGTTATCTCCCAGAAAGGAGCTTACAGACTCAACCCGATTTTTGTGACTGTCATCCAGGGGACACCTCCAGATCCTCTGGCTCTGGCAGCCAGCTGGGCCTACACTTGCAGCCCCACTGTGTGTATTTGCTTTAAAAGCTGCAGCCCAAAGGGCTGACGTTCAGTGAGCCTGAGTCTAGGTACTGACTGAGAGCCTCCTGTTCAATACACTGACAGGTCTTGGCACATCCTCAACTACTGAGAGCTAAGGCAAAGTTGGATAATAAGGTTCATCTTCTACACAAGACCACTACTTCCAGGCTGGGAGAGGTGGCTCTTTCATCTAATGCATAGGAACCTACATAGAGATTCAAGCAAAATGAGGGACATTTCATATGGAAGAACAGGATAAACCTAAGGGGAAAAAGTCCTTAATGAAACAGATGTTATTTACCTGATAAGGAGTTCAAAGTCATGTACATAAATATGCTCACCAAATTCAGGAGAGTATGGATGAACACAGTGAGAACGTCAACAAAGAAATAACAGATGAAGTACCAAATAGAAGACACAGAGCTGAAGCACAAAATAATTGAACTGAAAAATAAACTAGAGGGATTCAACAGCAGGCTAGATGAAAAAAAACACAAAGGATCGGTGAAACATACTAACGTTTGCACTATAGGGAGTCATAGAGGAGGAGAGAAAAGAGGGCAGGAAATGTGTTTTAAGAAATAATGGCTAACAACTTCCCTAATCTGGGGAAGGAAACAGACATACAGATCCAGGAAGCATGCTGCTGCTGCTGCTAAATTGCTTCAGTCGTGTCTGACTCTGTGTGACCCCAGAGATGGCAGCCCACCAGGCTCCCCCGTCCCTGGGATTGTTCCAGGCAAGAGCACTGGAGTGGGTTGCCATTTCCTTCTTCAATGCATGAAAGTGAAAAGTCAAAGTGAAGTTGCTCAGTCGTGGCCGACTCTTAGCGACCCCATGGACTGCAGCCTACCAGGCTCCTCCATCCATGGGATTTTCCAGGCAAGAGTACTGGAGTGGGGTGCCATTTTCTTCTCCTCCAGGAAGCCTAGGGAGTTCCAAATAAGAGAAACCCAAAGAGACCCCCATCAAGACATATAATTAAAATATGAAAAGTTAAGGACAGGTATAATGAAAGCATCAAGAGACTAACAACTTGTCATGTAGAAGAGAATCTCCAGAAGTCTGGGCAGATTTTTGAGGAGAAACTTCACAGACCTGAAAGAGATGGCATAATGTATTCAAAGCACTGAAAGAAAAAGAAAAAAACTTCCAAACAGGAACACTCTATTCAGCTAAGCTATCCTTCAGAACTGAAAAATTGTTTACCAGACAAGCAAAAGCCAAGAGTTTATCATCACTAACCTGGCCTTATGACAAATGTCAAAGAGATTTCTTTAAGCCAAAAAACTGTGCTATAAGTAGCAAGAAAACACATGAAAGTATAAATGTCACTAATAAAGGTAAATAATAAATGTAGTGGATTAATCATTTCTAAAACTATTATGAAGATTAAACAACGAATATAGTAAAAATATAATTAGTTAAGGGATACACAGCATATTAATTTTAAAAAGGTAAAATAACATGAAACATGGGGAAACAAAATCTAGAACTTTCAAATGCATTCAAACTTAAGTTTTTATAAGTAAGCCTTGCAGTAACCGTATAGCAAAAGCCAACAGTAGATATATGGAGCAATAATTACTTCAAATGAACTAAATTTTCCAATCTAAATACATAGAGTGGCTGAGTGAATTAAAAAAAAAAAAACAAGCCTCTTCTATATGCTGCCTTTGAGATGAAGTCAGATGTGAGGGCACACGAGACTAAATGTCAAGGGATGAAAAAACATATTCCATGCAAATGGAAACCCAAAGAAAGCAAGGGAAGCTATAACTTACATAAGACAGACTTTAAAACAATCCAAATTGGAAAGGAAGAAGTAAAACTGTCGCTTTTTGCAGATGACATAACTTTATATATAGAAAATCCAAAACACTCCATCAAAATACTGTAAGAACTAATAAATGAATTCAGTAGTTTCAGGATACAAAAGCAATGTATAAAATGCTATTGCATTTCTATATACTACAATGTACTACCAGAGATAGAAACAATCCCACAATTTGTATGGAACCACAAAAGTCCCCCGAATTACCAAAGCAGTACTAAAAAAGAATAAATCTGGAGCTATCACACTCCCTGCTTTCAAACTATATTACAGGCCCCTCATAACTAAACAGTATGGTATTGGCATAAAAACATGACATGGATCAGTGGAACAAGATAGCCCAGAAATAAACCCATGCATATATAGTCAATTATTTACAACAGAGCAGCCAAGGATATACAATGGGGACAGTCTCCTCAATAAATTGATGTTGGGAAAATTGGACTGGCACAGCAAAAGAATGAAGCTGGACTATTACGTCATTTATAAAAATTCAAAATGGACTGAAACTGGAATGTGAGACGTGAAAGCATGAAACTCCTAGGAGAAAACATGGGTGGTAACAAAGTAACCCAGTGGGACTGCGTCAAGTTAAAAAGCCCAGCAAAGGAAACCAACAGAACGAAAAGGAACCTACAGAATGGGAGAAAATATTTGCAAATCCTATGCCTGATAAGGGGGTAGGCACAATACATTAAAAACATACACAGCTGAATAGTCAAAAACTACAAACCAATTAAAAAACAGGCAAAGGATATGAATAGATGTTTTTCTAAAGAAGACAGATGGCCAACAGGTACATGAGATGCTCAATATTACTAATCATTAGGAAAAGCAAAATACAAACCACAGTGAGATACCACTTCACACCTATCAGAATGACTGTATCATCTAAAAGACAGTAAATAACAATTGTTGGTGAAAATCTGGAGAAAGGGGAACCCTTGTGCACTGTTGGAAGAAATGTCCACCAGTGCAACCACTATGGAAAATCCTTTGGCACCTGATGCAAAGAGCTGACTAATTGGAAAAGACCCTGATGCTGGGAAACGTTGAAGGTAGGAGGAGAAGGGGACGATAAAGGATTAGGTGGTTGGATGGCATCATGGACTCAGTGGACATGAATTTGAGCAAACTCTGGGAGATGGTGAAGGACAGGGAGGCCTGGTGTGCTGCTGTCCATGGGGTCCCTAGAGTTGGACAGGACTGAGCGACTGAACAACAGCTATGGAATAAAGTATGGAGATTCCTCCAAAAATCAAAAATAGAACTACTATAATCCTAAAATTTTACTTCTGGGTATCTATCTGAAGAAAACAAAAACACTAATTTAAAAATACATGTGCACCCCCATGTTCATTCAGCATTATTTATAATAGCCAAGACATGAGAACAACCTAAGTGTCCGTTCATGGGTGAACGGATAAAGCTGTGGTGTACATACGCACAATGGAAGATTATTGAGCCATTAAAAAACAAATGGCAATTTGAAATGTTGCCATTTGTGATAACGAGGATTGACCTCAAAGGCATTCATTATGCTAAGTGAAATAAGTCAAAGACGAATACTGTAAGATTTCACTTACATGTGGAATCCTTAAAATACAAACAGAAACAAAGCTCATAGATACAGAAAACAGACTAATGGTTACAGAGGTGGGCGAGTGGGCAGTGGGTGAGGGAGTCAAGAGGTACAAATTTCCAGTTATAAAACGTCACGGGAGGCTTCCCTGGTGATCTAGTGGTAAAGAGTCCACCTGCCAATGCAGGAGACATGGGTTCGATCCCTGATCCAGGAAGATCTCATGCGCTGCAGAGCAGCTGAGCCTGAGCACCACAACTATTGAGCCTGTTCTCTAGAGCCCGCGCTTCACAACTAGAGATTGGCCCCCACCTGCCACAACTGGAGAAAAGCCCACACAGCACCAAAGTTCGAACAAAAAATAAGAATTTTTAAATGTCATTGGGATATAGCATCCAGCATGGCGACTAGAGTTAATAATGCTGTAATACACATTTGAAGGTTGCTAGGAGAGTAGATCTTCATCACACAGAAAAAAATGTTTCCATTTCCCTATCTCTGGCATTGAAATTTTTAGAAGCCAATTTTCCTTTTAAATTACAAGAAATTTAAATTTAATGCTTGCAAAAGATGCTGCTGTGATTGACTTACTTGGATCACTTCTTGGATTAGAACAGCCAAGAACCATTAAAATGAGGCATATCCACCCAAGCTAAATTATCCAACAGTGAACCCTTTGCACTACCTGGAGAGCAAATATGGATGAAGAGCAGATAACAGGTGGATTTGGAGCTAGTATACAAAAAAAAAAACAAAACCTGATGAGGTAGAAATGTCAAAATAATGTATAAAACTAGAGTTATCTGTTCTTCATATTCTATGGTATAATGTAGAATTTCAGTTGGATAAGTCTACTGTGTTAAATTTATATGGGACTTAATAAATTAACAAGCATATTCACATAAACGTAAACAAAGAGCTTTTTGTGAAATCAACAGACTGGGTCACAAAGCAGAGCATCTGGGCTCTTCTTCAAGGATTTTGGCAGAATAATGCAATTATGATTTGGTCTCTGTCTCCCCATGTGAGACCCATGTCTTAAATTTCTGTTTAATATTTCAGCAATCACCTACCACTAAAGGAATACTGTTCTTTGTTTTATTTTATTTGATGAAACAAGAGACCCAAACACATTCTCTGAAAATTACGTTTAAGACAGCTTGCCAGTGAGGCCACCCCAGGTTATACGGCCAGATGTCTGCCGTGGGCTCCACTTTCTGACAGCCTGGGGAAAAGAAACCAGAAGTTCCCCACCTATCACAACTGAGATGGCAGATCTGACCTGGGTAGGTTAGAGGTAATAAACTGCCACACCTAACGCCCTACCCTAATGCCTTCAATAAAACAGCATCTGTTTTAAATATCAGAGGAAGGAATGCAAGAACATACAATCGGGTCCCAAGAACATAGTGGGGGAAATACCTCTTCCCTTGGATAATGAAAGCGCTCTCCTGTTTCTTTAGATTATAGGAATTAAGACAAGAAAACATAATCACCCTTCCCTTCACCCTCCACTCCCTACCCAAGATGTATAGGTAATGATGGTGATAAAAAGGGCAAGAGGCTTGCTCAAGATATGACAAGACAGCCAAAAAGAAGAGCGAGATTCAAGGATTTTAAGACGGGGGGCCTGGAGACATCAGACCCTTTTCCATTTTATTCCAACATATTTCTTTAAAAGCCTTGATAGGAAAAGAACAAAACTTTGCTTTTCATCTTTTTGCTTTAACTGTAAGTCCCATGTTTTCTGAAGTTAAAACCCATTTGGCTCTCTGCATTTTGTATAAGTTTAGTAATCTCAGATGTATGCAGGCCAGGGGCAAGTAGAGCATTCTACTCCTACCCAGTCTCTTTCTCTCTCTCTCTCTCTATATATATATATATCTCTCTCTCTCTCATTAATGTAGTTTTATACGTTCATCAATCTCAGAGACTGAAAATTGACTTTTCCAACCAAAAGAATTTTGTTGGGTGAGGAAAAGCAAACTACGAAGAGTGCTGTAAGTACCACCTTAAATAGAGTCTAAAGTGAAGTCGCTCAGTCGTGTCCAACTCTTTGCAACCCCATGGACTGTACCCCACCAGGATCCTCCATCATGGGATTCTCCAGGCAAGAATACTGGAGTGGGTTGCCATTTCCTTCTCCAGGGGATCTTCCCACCCCAGGGATCGAACCTGGGTCTCCCCCATTGCAAGCAGACACTTTACCATCTGAGCCACCAGGGAAGCCCTAAATAGAGTCTAGGTACATAGGAACTGTCAGCATGCAGCATAATTGCATTAAAAATTAGGACACCCCCTCCCCAGATAGCACCTTGAAAGTGAGATTTTATAGAAGCATTCTTGTTCAGCACACACAGAGCGGAGGTTTTTGTTCCCGAGCAGCCTTCCGATGCCAAAGACCCTCTTCCTGTTTCCTAGGGGTGACCTCTTAAACATGCAGCCGTATACAGCACCATGCTTACGGACACTTCCACAAGATAAAGTACCACAGTACAAAAGCATATTGTCCTAAATGCACCTTACAGATCGCAGTGCCTCTGTTTACGTGTAAGTGGTGAAAATAAATCAGAGTGCTATCTAGACAAAGCTACACTTTGATGTATGGAGAATCTGCACCAATACATGTTTATAGTATGATGGAGCCTATGGTGCCAGATAAGAGAAATGCATTTTGCAGGTAGACCTAAATCTTCAGACTGTTGTGATTTTTAACTGACCTGTCTCTTTTCATCATAGAATAGCTTCATGACCATAAATACAGGGAACTACTGACAGTATAACTCATCCCTTAAAAATAGTTTGTTCTTAGCAGCTATGACAGTTTTTTTTTTTTTTAAAGAGGCTTTACTTACCCCAGACAAGGACAATGTATCGCAGCGGAATGAAGTACAGGATGACTGTGAACGCACAGAGGGCTACAATGGCCAGCCAGCTTAAGAATGGGACGGTCCAGTTGAAAGTACTGAATGAGAAATCAAACACATCAGCAATCTGAGCACTTCACACTTTTCTCAAAGATGAAAATGAATGTGACTACAGATCTAGGAAAGATTTATTTCTTTGGGGAAGAGATGCCAGTGGTCGTGGGCTTTCCTGAATACAGGACCCAGGTAAGGGGTGTTGACATCAACCCCTCAACATTGGCTGAGGTGACTTCAGGGTGTAAAGTCGTCATACTACTTGGGTGACTTCCTAGGGTTTAAAAATCTTTTTCTACTTCTAAAACTAGTACTCAATCTTGTTTTCTCCAACTTCTCATAGAGGAGAATGCCCCTGGGTCTACCATTCTTTCTTCTGTGAACTCTCACATAGGATTACCCACACTGGAAATAAAAATATCGCCAGCAGTTGTCTATAGACCTAAATCTTAACACTGTAGTGGAAATCCTCAGAACTTTAGAAATCCTTAGAAAAATACTTTCCACTTCAGCTATGTTTCAGATGGAACTAGAAGTCAGCAAGGGGAAATTTTGAAAAACTTTGTTCCCATCATTGCCCTCCTCCCAGCAGTGCATAGATAATTAGGAAGTAAAGCTAGCATTATCTGCTGTTCTCCCTGCATTGTTTCAGCAAAGGAGAACATGGCACAGTTGAAGACTACAAAGGAAGTTGAAGCTGGAAAAGGGTGGGCTTTTGATAATGTAGAGGGTTAGAGCCAGGGATGGACGCAAGACTGAGTATTGACAGGGATAAAACATCAGAACAAAGAACAAAAGTGGGATCAACGAACAGAAGGAGAAGTTATACAAAATAGTACCAAGAAGATGGGAAGGACTTCAATGGGACAAAAAGGAAAAATCACGACAGAAGGCAAACAGAACATGGAAAGAACAGATATTTTCAGCCTTTTTGTGTAGAACATCCGTAGTAAGTCTCTGATAGTTTTTAAGAGAGAATGACAAAATTATAAACAGACTCACTGCGTGGAGCCTTCGAGGTCAGGTATATGAACCGTGTCTCCATTTACAGGCATACTACTGCCTCAGTGCTCGGCCCCCAAGGAGGAACTAACGTATGTTTGAGTGACTCTTTAGCATAATTTAATAAAAACAACCAAAATAAGTAGCAAATCTGTGTTCAAAGCCTAGATTCTGTTTTGTGACTTTAGGTGGTTGACCTCTCTGAGCATCAGCTTTCCTGGTATAAAATAGGGACAGCTTTCACTGTATCCAGAAAGACTGGCAGTGATGGCAGCGTGTTTTCGTGAATCAAGCTGATGTTATTTAGAGCCATTAAGCTCCAGAAGTACTGTACAGCACTTCTTGGCAGTGAGAAGGGCCCCAGAGACACTTGGAGAAAATACTGAAATTGTACATGATACGGATAACTGTCAGTGTTTATTTCTTATAATTTCCTGGTAATGGATGCTCTATTCACTTGGACTGGGTTTTTCCAGAGAAGTCTGTAATCCAATAAAGGATGTTTGTCAAGAGATTTTCTCATGTACTACCCTTCAGCCTAATACTTAAAGAGTCATTCCTTAACTTTGTGGCATATGACTTGCTTTTTATCTTTCTCTAGGTCACATCTCCTAAATTTTTTTCCCCCAACAAAAAAGCCACAGTTTGATCGAACTGGGTTGTCTTATTTTTAGTAACTCTTGGGGTCTGGCTTCTCTGTCATGTTTTTTTATGTCCTATGGCCAGAGTGAGCGTCCTGTAACTGTCACCAGGTAAAGGAGCATGCCTTCCCTCCTCACTGACGCCTGTAGTTCCCTTGCTTCTGCCCGCTGTGAAGAGAACAGAAGGCTGAGGGTATGTGTGCTCTCCCGTGGTTGAGCTCAGAGCCATCCGTCACACCATCCTCACGCGGAAAACCCTCCTCCTGGGCAGCCTCACTGAAGTGCTCCCTGTGTTCTTATTCCTCTTGAAAGGATAAATGGCAATGAATACCAGTGTAGCTAATGTCAGAGGAAAAAAGACCGCCCTTTTTATTTCCGCAGTGCATCATGGAATCTAAATCTAGAATGTGATCCTATACCATTCCCTACCAAGAGATGCTATTCAAGAAAATTCTGGGAGGATTATTTCATAACAAGATGTAATTATGGAGACTTCCATTTTGCACTTAAAGATTGCATCTAAATCTGCTTTCTAGATAGATCCATTTTATCCAATGTGACTCCAGGGGAGTTTCTCTCATTTTAGTAGTCCAAAGATGATTATGCAGAAGAGAGTTCCAACAAGACTCACCAGATTCTAGGCTATGTTCTTGTACCTCAGCCTACACCTCTATCTCTGTCTACCCCTTAGAAAGTTCGATCAAATCCAGTTTTCCCCACGGCTGGTCCACAGCCACGACCTGGTTATTTCCTTCAACTGGCCATGGTCTTTTCCAGTACCGGTTTGAGGTCTCCTAACACCCAGAGTCACAAAGAAGCCTCGCCCCTTCAGGCACTCACAGTCTGCGGGGAGCGAGCTCCGCCTCTGGCAAAGGTCATGAGGAAGGAGGCTTGGCATACGCAAAGGCGGGATCAAGCCTCAGGAGTCTCCCTGGAAATTCTCGAGCAATCTACCCCCAAAACCAGAGTCTGCCTACTTTCTGCTTTGTGCTTTCACCTACACCTCTGACTTTACGGGGGGCTGTCCCCCACTACCTCTCTGAAAAAAGTTAGCTTACAGCTCCAGTTAATAATTCCTGGGTGTGACAGTGTTTAACCTTCAAACTCCTTTGGAAATCCTCTAGCCTGCCTGAATAGGTTTTTCCGGCCTCATGTGATTGTTCAGAGCCTCCCAACTGTGAGAGGCAGGAGATGTTCTAAACTGTCTAAACACAGATTCTTTTGAGTAGTTAAAAGATTGATTAGAAATTGTATTGGTGAAGGGATTTTCACTTGTTGGGCCAATGTTTGCTGCTAAGTTTCCATATCCCTTACCTGCTGTGTCCCTGGCAGTGTATTGATTAATATAATTGGTGTAAGTAGTAGCTTTAATGTTTGTAACCTGGGACCCTTGAGTTAATTCTTTTTCTTGTTTTAGCCCACCACACCTTTGCTCTGTAGGAATGCAACTTTATCTAATGCTTTTGGAGGGTGGCTCCTGACCAATCACCTTTAGAGAAAAATAAGTTTTCTGAAGAAAAGGTCTTAAAATGTTAACAGGCCTCCGGGCCAGAAGATGATGCAAATCACCTAAGCTTTTGCATATGATATGTTTGCAGGAAGAAAGCCTGGCTTGCTGCCTGACTCTACCCCTTCCCCCATTATCCTCTATGCATAACTTAAGGTATAAAAACTACTTTGGAAAATAAAGTGCGGGCCTTGTTCACCGAAACTTGGTCTCACCATGTCGTTCTTTCTCTTACCTTCTGGCTGAATTATTCAGCCTCTTTTCTCCACTGAATTTCCTCACTGAGCTATCCTTATTTCAGCCTCTTTTCTTCACTGAATTTTACTGAGCTATCCTCATTCTATTACTCTTTATATCCTTAATTAACATTTAATTAAGCAATTGTTTCCTGATCTTCGCCTACGCCGTCTCTCCTTCGAATACCCTGGATCAGCCGGGGCTGGTCCCCGGCAACAGTCCTGACCTCAGAGCTGACCCGGGGTCTTCTGCTATAAATGAGATATTCCTGTCAGATAGTCCACACACTATACCTCAGGGAAAGGACAACACCCAGTAGGGAAATGCCCCATTTAGGACTTTACACCCTGCTTCTGCAGAAAGGTTGTGGAGAACAAGGAAACATTTCTTAGAGATGGAAAAACACGAAGAAGAAGAAAGATGTGGAAATCAATCTTTAGAAGTCTGATACTGAATGTTGCTTAAAAGTCCCATTTGGGAGTCAGAGGGAGGCTGTTGTGTCTAATGTGAGAAAGTGGAAACTCAGCACCTATGCATATGTGGAAATGTATTAAAAATTATACAAAATAAAATGCATTATGCCTTGAAACATGAAAGGCACCAGATGAAGGACCCACACCTTTAGTTTAAATAATTTACTCCTTTCAATTTCTGTGTATGCCCAAGCATCCAAATCTGCCGCATACTTTTGGTTATGAATAATAAACAATGAATAGAGATATGAAACTAGAAACATATAGGCTTATCCAGGTATAAAGCACCCCTTCTTGAACAGACCATTTAGAAATCATTATGCAGGCCAATTTTCATGTAGTTTAGTGGCATAAGCCCTTAGTATACTTTTCACTGATTATTATTTATAAATCTACCTTACCATTTTTATAATAAAAGTTGTTTTAAAATATATATTAGTATATAAGATAAAATAAAATGCAAATTGTTTCTTAATTTTACTTTTGTTCTCTGTGAATCTCTAATTCCTAACTTTTAAATTATAAAAATTGTTTATTTTCTAAATGACAAAGTATTAGTTTATTTCATCTATAATTATGATCTCAGCTAGTTAGAATTGAAAGAATATTTTCCAGGGTGCTGTTTATAATATTTTTCTAATTTAACTTTATTGATGAAACTAACTTGACCAATAATAAAATACAGGTGTGTCTTGATTACCTGAAATCCTCATTTAACTGGATTTATTTATTTTTTTTTCTATTGCAATTTCATATTCTAAGAACAAAGTCTCGTTGTGAAAATGTGCTAAAATTTAGGACGGTGTTATTTTTTTCAAAGCTACAAGTATGACTTCTTTCCAACCAATATGTTCTAAATTTCAAGGAGGAAATTGACAGAACTTTCATAAAACCAAAGACTGGCAGAAACAAAGTAAATAATGATGAAACTGAGCAATAGATCACCCAGATGGAGTGTCCCCTGCCAGAAAGAATGTGGCATTTCACCCTCTGAGAAACAAATGGACACTGTCCCCCAGAAAGCCAGGGCTCGCATGTCAGCATCACTCACTTCTTTATCCTTTCGCCAAAGGAAGCCACTTCATCTAGGATGTTCTGGACACTGATACATACCTCCTGGATGGCATAAATTTTATTTATAAATCCCTTTTTTTCACTGTCCTAAAACACAATAAAAAAGAGATTCTATGTGAGTAAAGGTATCTATATCCTTCAGGGCTTGAATTCTTTTCATTGTCAACACTTACATTCTTAAACATAAATGAACTTCATTTTTCCATGGATATAAGTGGATGCATGCAGCCCCTGAAAATTTTAGACAAGAAGGGAGGTGGAGCAGGAAGAGCACTCAGCATTGGAGACCTGTGTCAGTGTACAGGTGGCTGCAAAGCACAAGACTCAGATTCTGTGGCTCTTGCCCTGATGAACAGAAACATTTCAGCAGGGGGACAGGAAGCGTGAAGTTGTAAGAGGGAAGTCAGGTCTCAGAATGACCAAATCTGGAATCTCTGCTGACCCTGGGCCCACCATGACATGATACTTAGCAGACCCAGTTTTCTGGCCTACCACCCACAGACCTAAGTTCGGTCTTGGCTCCAGATTATTTTAATAGCAGGGAATGCTGGGTGCAAATAAGACCTGTAAGCAATGAAAACTGCACACAAAAAAATTTTTTTTTAATTAAAAATAATAAAATCAACTGAAATCCAGTAAGTGGACACTTCTAGACAGCACCTTAGGGACAGCAAAATACATAGCCTGGGCCCTGTCTTAAGAATAGAGCTACATACTTCATGCTCTATTAGTCAGGGTTCTAACTAAACATTTTCCCCCTATTTGTATTTAATTCTTCCTTTTAAAACGTGTGCTGGCCCTAAGCTGTGTGCTCCAGCAGATGGGTGATTAGTCAGGGTTCTAACTAAACATTTTCCCTCTATTTGTATTTAATTCCTCATCTTAAAACTTGTGCTGGACCTAAGCAAAGCTGGTGTGTGCTCCAGCGAATGGGTGCAGATTGAGCATAAAGCACCCAAAGAGTGGTGTGAACCTGGGGGGTAATGTGCACGTTTTGTAATTTTAGACCCAGAGGAAGAAATAATGGTGGCCTTTCACGATAGAAAATTCTGCTTAGTAGCCTGGCACCAGAGGCACTTGCCTAGGCTGTTTGGTGGAGACCATCCAACCCATGACTCCATTTCTCCATGCCAGCTTGAATCTCTGTGGAAATGTAGATCCAATTTCATTACTTTTAACTTCTGAACACTTGCACACTGCCAGAACACTTGAGACCTCATGTGGCAGTCAGTGCTTGCTGGAAGCAGCCAGGAAACCAGAATAATAATGTCGTCATGTTGCACATTTACATACTGACTTTCATTTTAGCAGAGTCTAAAGCACTTTGCACTGTGAACACTTGCTGGGGCTGGCATCCTGCCACCTTGGAAAGTGAGGGCAAGTGAATGACAGGTGTGTGGGCAGCCTCCAAGGACAACAGGGTACAGTGGGATTGGGGATGTGGATGCCAGTTTCATAAACATGATCTTTAGATACCAGTTACTTAGAGCCTTCACTTTAAATTTAATTCCCACAGGAGATACTGCCTACATGATTCATCTCACTTATGCCAAACGGACTGTCAGGCAATGAGGTAGATGAAATGCATGAGGCTCAAAGTTTAGAGAACAATGACACACTCTCGGAGTCCCCACTGTCTTCAAAAGTTGCCCTTCACTTGTCATTACAAACACGGGTGCATCGATTTCTGGTCTTTTTTCCCCTCCCCAGGAATAAAACAAAATGCATTCATTTCACCTATGCAATTGTACATTTTAGAATAAAATGGACAACCAGTGGCTCCTTCTTGTTCCTTTTATAATTGCAGGATTGGTCTGCTCTAATAATCTCCATAGCCTTCATTGTTCTCTGTCAAGCACCAGCTAAGTTCATTTACATCTATGAAGTAATGTGTTCTTACAAAATATTTTTCTACATGCAGAATAAGTTGAAGATGAAGCATGCTGGTTATACAATGAAAGTTTACTGAGAATAAACTCTAACCAGTCTGAAATTATGAGGTGAAGAATATTTCTTTCACAATAGCAAAAAAATGTATAAGGTACTTAGCCATACCTTAAAAAGAAATGCACAGAATCTTTATTAAGAAATTAGAGATAATATATTTCTGCAATGGAAGACTGAATATTAAAAGAATGTATTCTTTTAGTTGAACATAAAATTTTAATTTTGCAAGCAAATCCTGATGTGTTTGGTGTAAAATGGGGAGAATTTGATGAAGTATTTTTAAAATTTGGAAGAGTACCTATAGCTAAGCAATGTTTGCAGAAGAGAAATAATGAGAAAGCACTTATTGTACCAGATATTTACATAATTAAAATATGAAAGATGAGCATTAAAAGAGGAATCGTTGTATGATAAAGCACCATCATAAATCTATCATAAAGAAGGAAATATTATGTTACTGGGTAATTGCTTTAACTATTAGGGGAAAATTATATTAAATCATGCCTTAATAGATTTTCAAACCTATTTGAGATAGCTCAAATCTACCTCAGCATCTGTCTCAAACTAAAGTATCCCAAATATACATTAATTTAAAAGCAAATAACTAAAAAATTATAAAAGCAGAAGAAAAGATAGGTAAGTTATTTACTGACCTTGGAATAGGAAAGAACTTTCTAAACATACAAGCAGTAAAGAAAATCACAAAAATAATTAGTAGCTAAAGTTACATAAAATAAAAACATATCAAAAGTTATAAATGTAAAAGGCTAAGTGGGAAAAAAATTTCAAAAATATGACAAATGAAGGGATGGGATTTCTAGTATATTCAACAAACATCCGAAGCAGTTTTCATGGCAGTTTTTTTTATAGTAACAAAAATCATTAACATGTTGGGTATAATTAATTATGTTAATACAAATGATAAGACTATTAGGAAATCACAAAATACTGCTTAAAAGAGTGAAAATACTTATGATCTACTAGAAATTTAAAAGAATGGGAAGTAAATGTAATATACAGCATAATCCTAACATTTTTGAAATGGGTAGGATGGAAAAATGATGAAGGGAATATGTCAAAATACTAAAGGTAAAATGGATGTTTGCCTTCCTCGTGCCTTCTTATAATATTCAGATTCTTTGCAATCAATATATTTTACTTTTATAAACAGAATAGTTCCCTGATTTTCTATAACCACTATAAAAGTAATAGGGATAGAAGACATAAATGAATCAGCACTCACTGGACATGATTTTATATGGTTTATCTGCTTTTTCCTTAATTTATTTTTTTGTATTCTAAATTATTTTTAGAAGTAAAATGTAAACACTCATTAAGCACCATAAAATGCTCTTCACATAGCTCATTCAGTCCTCACCACTATCCTCCAATGTATTTTTCCCTACTTTACAGAAGAGAAAACAGGCTCGTGGTAAATGACAGCACTTGGAATTAGGACTACGACTAGCCAACTCCAGAGTCTATTCTCTGCATGATATACTGTGACCTCATTCTACCCAAGAAGATTTCAGTTCCTGCCCAGGATCCCTGTGAGGATAAACAAGAAGAAAAGACTTGCAAAGATTTGGAAACTTATTATTATAAACACCATGATCAGCAAGAAAATGAAATCTAGAAACTTGATTCAAAAATGGAAATTGGAAGGTTGTTAGAAACCACCAGATTTAACATTAATAATGCAGTGTGCAAATATAAAATACGAGCCCTTCATTAATAAGATGTATCATTTTAGGCATCTACAAAGACTATTTTTAGTAGATACTTTAAATCCAAGTACTAATGTTGAGTATTGGCTAAAGAGTTTTTTAAAATCTGCTCATTTAAAATTTTTCTTCCTTCTGCATACCCATCCCACCCTCCAAGCTTGTCACCCCTGGCCACCAAAATTCAAAATAAAAAAGTCTGGAGTGTTGGCAAATTTTGAAAAGGAAATGCTTTGGGATAAAATTTTTTATTTTAAAATCTTTCATCAAATTCTATATTCCTCCACTGAGGTCTCCAACCAATGAAGTAATTACTCTTTATATACAGTATATGACCCCAAACTGCAATGGGTAATGGAATTGCTCTGTGTTGCTTTCCAATATTTCACACTTTTTTCATTAATGTTCAATACTTTATTAGTAGAGAATAAATTGGTACATTTCTTTTATTGTCATTTTTACTTTCCTTTATAAACCAGCCTGGATGGAAAAAAATATCATAGGGTAGTGAATCATTGAAAAGCTTGGAAATGACACTATTGTTTCCTTTTTTTTTTTTAATGCATTATTAAGGTTTCTTTTCAAGATGTAAAAAGAAACTTACCCATAAAATAGAACTATAACTATAAATCTGAAAACATGTGAGATGTATATTATACAAGTTTTTTTTTTAATAATTCCATATGATTTTTAAAATCTAGTTATTTTCAGTAGTCCACAAAATATCCATAACTGCACACCTGAAATATAGTGACTCTTTCATAGTCACCTATTTTACTATCATGTATCCCATTAGAAAATGCACTGGATTTTCCGAAAGAACTCTCTGGTCCCTAGCTGTGAGATATTTAGGAAACTCTCAAGACCTAAGGAATCAATATGTGCTCCCATTCACAGATTCTGTTCCAAAAGAGAACAAGAAGCCAAGGTGATAGGTGTCAGAGGATGTGTGTTCTGTGGGGTTGGGCTCCTTGTGCACCCAGCTGCATCCTGCCAGTCACTCACACCAACGAGGTCACTGTCGGTCCTGTTCACATCAGAGAAAATGAATCTGTTGGACACCTGTGCTGTGTTCAACACAGCAGGCGTGTAGAACATGTTGCTCAAAATATTGATGTTATAAAATTCAACTTACTTCACTTTCTAGGGTGAGAGCGTGTCTTAAGAGTGTAAAGGGGGAGTGCTATGAAGTCTCATATCAGGACGAGCACAAAACAGAACTGTCCTAGGAAACCAGAGCATATGTTCACCTTACTTATAATCTTCTGGAGGAGGCATGCAGATGTGCACCCCAGAGAGCTCATCTGGACCATAATTTTGCTTTTCCTTTAAAGTCCCGCTAGGTAACCTCGCAAAAGGTGAGCAGTAAGACTTAGGATATTTGCTATGATACATAATCGTGATAGTTTACTGTGGACTGCAGCTCTTCTGTGAGCAAACGTAGCACCAAGTATACAACTGTGTTTGGAATATGTTTATGTTTCGTGTGATTTATTTTTTATACTAAAGATGGTTTTAGTGTACAGCTTTCTTAGTTCACTCAGTAAACTTGGTTCACTCACCTGGTCTTTTCACTCATGCCCTGCAAAACCGACTTCCTCTCGGATCTATACTTCTAACCTATGGAAATGTTAGACATGAGGTGTTGGTTGAATAAAAGCACATAAAGTGGCAAAATGTTTTCTTTGTGGCAATATTCCTTCTTTTTTTCAGGCATAGGAACCTACCTTGCAGCCTTAAATCTAGAATACTGAAATTCTCAGAGAAATCAACAACTCACAGGGACTCTTGACTACTGAATCTCATCTCAGTGTCTTATTCAGTTTTTATGATATCAAATCTTACCCAGGTTACTGGGTGCCGTGGCTCTTTTTCCAACATTCACCTTGAAAATAGGAACCCTCCACTGAAATATTAAAGGTGTCTCAGGTATGGTTAAGGCTAAGACGACAGATGCAGGGGGCTTCCCTGGTAAAGAATCCTGCCAATGAAGGAGAAATGGGTTTGATCCCTGATCCGAGAAGATCCCACATGTTGTGGAGCAGCTAAGCGCACACACCACAACCGCTGAGACTGTGCTCCAGCACCCGGGAGCCACAACTACTGAAGCCCAGGCACCTAGAGACTGTGCTCTGCAATGAGAGAAGCCACCACAGTGAGAAGCCTGCACGCCACAGCCAGAGAGTAGCCCCCATCGCTGCAACCAGAGAAAAGTCCATGCAGCAACGAAGACCCAGCACAGCCAAAAATAAATAAATACAGAATTAAAAGGAAAATAAAGTCTGTTTTGTCTGAAGTATTGCTACCCCAGTATTTAAAAAAAAAAAGATGGACACCATTTAAGACAGTATATTTTCTTTTAAAAAGTAAGAAGTATTGTTATCCCATTGTTTTAAAAAAAAAAAAAAAAGATGGACACCATTGAAGTCAGAATATTTTCTTTTAAAAAGTAAAACAGTTCTCAAAAATATTTACGTTTCACGGTTATAAAGAGGACTGAGTTAAAGAAGATAAACCACATAGAGCTCTTAGTACAATATCTGCTGCCAATAATATAGCAGAAGTAGTATAGCAGTAAAACTTGGGATACAATTCCTTATCAAGACAATTCAAATTATTTTTATCTATTTTTGTTCCTTTGAAACAAAATTTTGAAATATTAGAACTCCTCAATATATCTAGAGGAAGGTAGGGCAACCCACTCCAATATTCTTGCCTGGAGAATCCCATGGACAGAGGAGCCTGGTGGGTGACAGTCCACAGGGTCGCAAAGAGTTGGACACGACTGAAGCGACTTGAGTATGCCTAAACATATGAAACCTCTTATGCGTGTTTAGTCGTGCCCCAGATGACTTCGTGTCAACTTGTCAGATTCCATTTTAGAAAGTGATATTAGTTTCTTTATAATGTTACATTGAGTTTTTTTCCCCCCTCCTTCTGCTGACTTTACATGTTTTCTCTTTTTTTCCCCCAGAATGAACATTTACCTGGTCTTAATTTTTTTTGCTTCCTCTATTTAGTATACTTTGCTTTCCAGTACTCATTTTCTACAGTACAATTTTTAATCACATTTAGTTGTGCCTCACCCCGTTAATGTTATACATTCTGCATGTAACTTTAAGTGAAGTGAAAGTGAAGTCCTCAGTTGTGTCCAACTCTTTGCGATCCTGTGGACTGTAGTCCACCAGGCTCCTCCATCCATGGGATTCTCCAGGCAAGAGTACTGGAGTGGGTTGCCATTTCCTTCTCCAGAAAGGTGATTGCAAAATAACAAAAATTTGGAAAGCACTATCCCTTGGGCCAAGCAATGAAAACGGGCATTTAAAAATGGCAGCTGGCACTCTTAAAGGTTTGATGAAAGCCAGGAAAGAAAGAACAGAAGAAAACAAGGGCAAAGAAAGGGAGGGAGGAAAAGAGGGAAGGAAAGAAGGAAGGAGAGAGAGAAAAGGAAAAGGATGAAAGAGCAGAAAGAGGAGACTGAAGGAAAGAGAAAGGAAACGGGAGAGGAAAACTTGAAGAAGGGACACCCCACGGGACAGGAGGATGAGGAGCAGACAAAGAACCTGGGGGAAGTGAAGGTGAATATTCTTGAAGATGACTTGAAGCCAGGCAAAAACGAAATCATTCACTACCCACCTTAAGTTCTAATTTTTTATTATTTGTAAAAAGGCTATACATAAAATGTTACCTTTCCATTAAATATAAATGTAGATAAACCTTACAGAAAGTACCCAGGCGGCACAGATGAATCTGCTGTTGGGAGGGAGAGTTCCCTGGAGCCCAATTTCTTTCTACTCAAAACCCTCATGTAGACCTCGAGGGATGTACCAGTCTCCCTCTCTCTAAGCATTTAAGAAAATTCCTTGTAACTGTCCAGTTAGTTCCTGTAATCGCTTGAAAGATCAGGGCTATATATCAGTGTCAAAACCTTTGACTAATCTCCTTGCCAGCAGGCAGGAAGTACACTTTCCAGGGGGCGGTGCTATAGATGATGCCATCTCTTGGCGCTCTGTCCCAGGAGACCGCTCTGCTTTCAGATGGACTCTCAAGGGAAAGGGCCACACGGCCTGGCTCCAGGCTGACCTCAATAGAAGCCACAGCAGAAGCCCCAAGGCTGCTGTTCCCAAGCAACCAGACAGGAAAATCAGTGACAAAGGAAACCTTCACCCAGGACAGTCCAAGTGTTGAGATAAGAATTCTGCAAAGTCAAAATGCACGCATTGTAGAAAGGTCTAGAAAATGTATAAGCACACTCAGGATTATGGTGGCCTAAGACAAGTCACTGTCTGTCCTTGGGATCCTTTGAAAAAAAAAAAAGGTTAAATTAGGTGTGTCCTAAAAAATCCCTTCTGGTGATGATTAGCCAGTTTACAGAGGAGATAGCAAGGCTGTGGAATAGCCTCTGCCCCCGGGGCTATTTGGCTGATTTATTTGAGGACACCGTTTATTTGAGGACGCGGCCGGGAACAGAGTTTCTCCTGCACTTTCTATGGGCCCAGTACTGTCAGCCTGACTGCCGATAGGGAGCAGAAGCCTGGGCTTGCTTCTGGATCTAAACAGCAGTGCCGGGCGAGTTCTTCTTTATCCCAGTTTCTAATGAAAAAGTTGTGTGTACATGTGTGTTTAAAAGCCTCTTTCGAAATCATTTGTTTCATTTCCAGATGTGTTTTTAAATCTGACTGGAGTTCAAATGCACAGCTTAGGGGGCAACTGAGTTTAGGGAAGGCTGTAAACCTTCTAGACAACCATAGTCTTCAGCTCAGTCACTCAGTCGCGCCCGACTCTGCGACCCCATGGACTGCAGCACGCCAGGCCTCCCTGTCCATTACCAACTCCTCGAGTTTATTCAGACTCATGTCCATCGAGTCGGTGATGCCATCCAGCCAGCTCATCCTCTGTCGTCCCTACTCTAGATTTCTGACTAACTGGTTCTTTGGTTAACCCTAGTTCAGGTTGTGCTTCCATTATGGCCTTAACTGTGTGATTTTGAGCAATTTACTTATCTTCATCTGTAAAATGGGGGTAACTATGGAGCCTCCCTCCTTGATGGTTATAAAATTGAGTTTAAAGCATTTACTGCAAATGTCTAGAACACAGAAAGTGCTTAGTACATGCTAGCCATTAATGTTACTTAACAGTTTGAAAAGACTGAAAAGGAAGCACTGAAAAACTTTTTAAATGATTAATTTTATTAAATATTCATAAAGATGAGAATTTTCTCCTCCTTATTTGTGATACCTAAGGAATACTATGCTTATATAATTTCTTTGTCATTAAATTCAATCAGGTTATCTCTGGTTGTATCATTTTACATAAGCATGTATCGATTTACTTGATCTTTGCAACAGTCACACAAGGGTGAAGGGTATTATTACTCTCATTCCCTACATGAGCAAACCAAAGACCAGATGCCTTTCATCCCAACTCAAACTTCTACCCCCATCTATGCTCACTCTCGTTTGGTGCCCCCAGCTGTATCTGTCCTCATCTGAGATACGGGATTTGAAAAATGAGGAGTCAATTCATCTCTTTACAGTATTCCCTGCTTGCTGAAAGCTGCACACTCTCTAAGGCCGAAGTCAGTCATACTCAGCAAAGCATACACCTTTTTCTCATGTGATTTTTATCTGTCAGCACTTATGCAGGTAACACTTCCCATTAAATCAGTGGTTTTTTTCTTCAACGAGCCTCATGGCTGAATCAGAGCCAGGATTTATTATTTTATTTTAAACAGCACGAGCTTTGCTGCCAATCTGCTTACTAAAAAAGTAGTTTTAAAAAGATTCCTTTTACTAACTATACAAAAAAAAAAAGCATATACATGAAGGTATGGAACTCTGGAAGATGTTTTCTTGAATAGGTTTGTTTGAAATTGTTCACCTCGTATAGGACTTTATTAAGCATTTTTAACTTATCTTCCCACTTGGATGGCAGGGGCAGGTGGTTTCCCCATTTTATGGATAAGGAAAGGGAGGCTTGGAGAAGTTAGGGTCTCATTACTCTAGTTAGAAAGAGTTCCTGGGATTCCAGGTCTCATGACTGAAACTGGACTCCTTTCAGGTCACTGTCAAAAAGCCATCAAGTAACATATGGTATTTCTTCACTACATTGTTTTAGATATTTAAACTTGGCTCTTCCCAAAAACTAATCTTGAGTTTAATCAAATTGTGTGAGCAAAGAATCACATTAGTGTTATAAAAGCAACGCTCTCTGTGACATCTCCGAGACCGAGTAAGGATTACTTTGTGAAATCCGGAGGCTATTTCTCTTTACAAATATTTTACAAGACAAACTTGTACCTTTCTTAAAAAAAAAAAAAGAAAGCACATCTGTTGTAAATTACTCCCTTAGAGAAAGAGAGAGAATCACCCTCCTTTCTTCCCATCAGAGCTTAAAAGAGATTTGTTGACATATTCTAAGGCCGGCATAGACAAAACAGTACAGGAAGGAGGAGGCGGTCAGCAGGACCAGGGCTTGGCTTTGCTTAAACTAATTCCACATGCCCCATGAACCATTAGCTGTTTTTTATTTCCTGCTCTAAAGATCTGTAGTGAAAATAATCTGGGGTAGGGAAAAGCTGCATTTATTTTTTTTTCCCCCAACAAGATGCTGTGTTAGCAAATAGAACATATGAGCCACCTTCAGCAAAGCAAGGTCTTTAATAATCCATTTTTCAAACACTACTGGTATTTCCTTTCCAAACAAAGATGGACTCCGACTGGAATCAATTTCATCATTTGTACGGTTACAATTGCCAAGTTTCTGGAAATAATTGCCATTTAAATACTGGATAATATTTTTTTATATGAAGCCAACAACAGTTTTATTGCTATTTAATTTCTGTGATTTGTTTGTTTGCTGTAAGTTTTCGGGGTTCTGAGAGCACAAAGTTTGGGGATAGAGAAAGGTCTTAAGAACAAATCAGGGAAAATGCAATGTCAAAGCCATGTTGATGGCCTGACTTGAATCCACCAGACAAGGGAGATCAGCATTAAGAAAAAATAATTTGTTCCACCATTTGGGGCTTTTCTTCCTCAGTTTCCCTATAAACTGCATAATCTAATATGTGTGCTCAGTCACTCAGTTGTGTCCGACTCTTTGCGACCCCTTGGACTGTAGCCTGCCAGGCTCCTCTATCCATGGGGATTCTCCAGGCAAGAATACTGGAATGGGTTGTCATGCCCTTCTCCAGTGGATCTTCCCAACCCACAGATTGAACCCAGGTCTCTCCCACATTGCAGGCAGATTCTTTACTATCTGAGCCAGCAGCGAAGCCCATAATCTAATATAATCCACCATTTCAGACCTGGCCATAATGTAGCAAGTTGAGGACAAAATTGAGAACTTAATTGTGAACACATGTATACTAATTAAATAATTTTCTATTAAAGAAAAAGAAAAAAAAAGAGAGAAAAGCATCTCCAGATGTTCCAGAAAAAACATCTATTTCTGCTTTATTGACTATGCCAAAGCCTTTGACTATGTGGATCACAATAAACTGCGGAAAATTCTAAAAGAGATAAAAAAAAAAAAAAGAACTTAATTGTCCTCTTTAAGAAGACAATAGGGCTCTTCAATGAAATTCAACAAAACAGAGGCAACGTGGGTACAAAAAAAGGGCATGCTGAATTTGAAGGGAACTTGCCCATCTTTCTTTATCGATGCCATATGTAGCACGTCCCTGAAAAACAACTTTGTGCTCGACGGGATGCTGCTGATATATGAGGTGGGCCTACCCCCTAAACCCCTTTCTTACTGCAGACTAAATCACAAAAACAGGCTCATCCTGAAATCAACCGGGAAGAAAACAACAAAGGCCCACTCTATCACACTGATAGCAGCTCCTGGGCCTGTCCTAATCAGCAGATGGCCACTGTGGGCTTGAATCCTGCTGTGTGCATTTTACAGCCACGCAAACTTGTACAATTTACTCAGCCTCTCGTGTTCTCAGTTTCCCCACCAGTAAGATGGAGATAATGTCTACCTGAATGTTGATATGGGAACAGAAAGAAATCACATACATAAAGCCACTGGCGCGTTAGTAGATATTATATACTGATTAGTTTCCTTCTCCCCACTAATTTTGCTTCTTCCCAAGGGGAAACATTCTCTTCTTCTTTTTTGCCTAATTTCCCTTTCTCTTACTGTCTTTTTTCTTTTCTGAGTTTTAGAAGCCGGATAATCATTAACTTCATTCCCAGGGGCACTAGTGGTAAACAACTCCCCATCAATGCAGGAGACAGGACAGACTTAGGTTTAATCCCTGGGTCAGGAAGATCCCCTGGACAAGGGCCTGGCAACCCACTCCAGTATTCTTGCCTGGAAAATCCCAAGGACAGAGGAGTCCCATGGGCAGGCTACAATCCATAATGTCACAAAGAATCGGACACGACTGAAGCAACTTAGACACACACATTTGAGCAGTATCAATGGCACCCCACTCCAGTACTCTTGCCTGGAAAATCCCATGGATGGAGGAGCCTGGTAGGCTGCAGTCTATGGGGTCACGAAGAGTTGGACACGACTGAGCGACTTCACTTTCTCTTTTCACTTTCATGCATTGGAGAAGGAAATGGCAACCCACTCCAGTGTTCTTGCCTGGAGAATCCCAGGGACGGGGGAGCCTGGTGAGCTGCCGTCTATGGGGTCGCATAGAGTCGGACACGACTGAAGTGACTTAGCAGTAGCAGCAGCAGCAGTTTAGCCAAATCTCAGTCCATTTCCTTCATTCATTCATTCGATAAATACTTACTGAATACCAACTACATGTAAGACACTATTCAAAACTCTGGGCAAATGGTAATAAGCAAGACAGCACCAAACAAACATGTAGGTAAATGAAGAAGAAAAATCACAGAAAGTGAAAAAGGTAATGAACAGAGTCAAAACAGGTGCTTGGGCTGGAGAGTGACTCAGAGCTCTAAGAGGGCTACCCTGGGGACAAACTTCATCCCTGAGACCCACTTAGGTTGGGAAGATAGAAACTCCTCCGGGCATTTCAGACACACAGAAATTCACTCAGAGAAGCCGCTACACTGAGAGTAAGAATGTGACAGACATCGGCGAAGCAGGAAGCCACTCCCAGAGGGAGGGGGCATCATCGGGCCAGATGCCAGACCACGTGGATGAACCAGGACAAGAGCTGGAGCCATGGTCGCGACTGCTTGGCGGTACTCGGGATTATGCAGGAGAGGGTATCTCTGGAAAATGTCTCCAAAGGTGGTGGTGTTGGGGGCAGGGTGCAGGAAGAAAGAGGAAAACACAGAAAGAAGGAAATTTTCCCATTTTTCTTCCTTCTTCCCTCCTTTCAGCACCTCCCATCGGCCAAGTCCCCCAAAGCCATTGTCAAGAGAGCTGGAAAAGCTGGTGTGTGGGAGAAGGGGTCCGGGGAGACTGATCTGGAAGCCAAAGGCTGACCACTAGAACAAGGCAGGAACTCACCAGGACAGACAATGCACAAGTGCTAAGGAGAAACAAAGTGAACTCCTCGGAGGAAACAAAGGATGGCCACCGCTGGGGGCCAAGTGGAGAGGGGAGTGGAGCGAGAAGGTATCAGAGAAGCGGGCAAGGCCACAGACGGCAAGTCAAGCAAAGCGAGCAGCGGCGATTTTATTCCAGGCCTGATTCCGGGCCTCATGGGAGAGTTTCAGGCAAAAAAATAAAAAAAACAGAATCTAATTTACATTTTTAAAAGACCATTTAGGCATAATAGAGACCAAGAGAGGAGGTTATTACTGCGGTCCACCAGGGGATGAAAGCTTAGACCCAGGTAGGCATATTCAGGATGTTTTGCCAAAAAAGTCATCATAGACATGATACTAAGATTGGATCTACGAGGTAAGAAAAAGAGAAATCAAAGAATTGCCTATATTCTTGGTTGAGGGACATGGTAAATGAGGCTGTTTTGGTTTTGTTTTATTGAACTAGAGAAGGGTAGAGGAATAGCAAACTTAGGGGAGAAAGGAGATGAAGGGATGCATTTGGGCCGCAAAAAAATATGCCTGTTAGATATTCAGGAGGTGACATCAATAGCTGGATGGAGGTATGAGTCGGGGCTGGAGATACAGATTTGGAAGTCCGTGGCATGTAGAAGGCCCACAGAGTCCTGGGAATAAGAATACCCAGGGACAAGACAGAGTCCCAGGGCACAACAAAACGTGGCTGTTAGGCAGACCAGGAGGAGCTAGCAAAGCAGACTGAAAAAGACTGAAGTAGAAGAAAAATGAGGAAGAGGCATCTCAGAAGTTAATGGCGAGTGTGTCCAGAAGAAGGGAGGGGTAATCTCTCTGAAACTCTGCTTCAGCAAGGTCAAGGAGCCCCTGTCCGTGGGTTTTTCACCAAACGGAGTTTACTGACAAAAGCAATTTTGGTTCAGCGGTGGAGACAGAAGCTTGGGGTGGACAGACTGGGCAATGAGTGAAAAGCAGACACATTGCAAACAACTCTCTCAGAAAGTCTGGTTGTAAAGGGGTGCTAAAAAATGGGGATGGACTGGCGAGTATATGCATGGGGTCAAAGAGGGGATTTTGCTTTTTTTAAGATGGGAAATGCAGCCTTACTCAAATGGTGATCTGCATTTTAGCAAGATTCCTGGGTGATGCATACACAAGGTAAAATTTGAGAAGTGCTCTGCTACCTCGTGGGCTTCCCTTGTGGCTCAGCTGGTAAAGAATCTGCCTGCAATGCGGGAGACCTAGGTTCAATCCCTGGATTGGGAAGATCCCCTGGAAAAGGGAAAAGCTACACACTGCAGTATTCTGGCCTGGAGAATTCCATGGACTATATAGTCCATGGGGTTGCAAAGAGTCAGACACGACTGAGCAACTTTCACTTCACTTCACTGCTACCGTACATTACTTGCTCTCAGAATGATACAGTGCAGAGGTGAAAGGGATGCTGCAGAAAAGGGGGCACCTACTGCAGGGGTGACGTGTGTGGGAAGGGATAGGACAAAGCCCGTATGGAAGGAAGGGCAGAGATACCTACCCCCTGTGATGGGAGGTTAAGTAAGAATGTCGTACACAGGAGGCAGGTCTGAGACTTTGGTGGAAGAAAGATGTGACGATGTGGGGGTTCCTAATTGCTTCTGTTTTCTCAACCATGTGTGTGCATGTGTGCTAAGTTGCTTCAGTCATGTCCAACTGTGTGACCCCATGTAGCCCGCCAGACTCCTCTGTCCATGGGATGCTCCAGGCAAGAATACTGGAGTGGGTTGCCATGCCCTCCTCCAGGGGATCTTCCCGACCCAGGGATTGAACCCATGTCTCTTACATCTACCTGCACTGGCAGGCAGGTTCTTTACCACTGTGGCCACCTGGGAAGCCCTTTCTCAACAATGCAGGTAGAAAAGTCATTCGCTCAGAGTGAGGTGGAGCAGGGCCTTGGTACAGGAAGCTGGTGGCAAGGCAGTGGGCGTGAAACTCTTTTCACGAGGAAATACACTATCTTTCTCAGGTCTGTTCACAGGCCTTGTCGGGTGATTTATTTGAGCTCTGCACCGTCCTCCTTGCTATTGATTTTGCACTTCTGTCTCTTACACTGCCTTCATAAAATAAGAATTTTATCCATCTAGCCTAGCCAGTCTTTCATTTAACCCCTTTTCATGACGCTTGAAATGACGTCACATACCTTACTGTTAAAACGTCTCAACTCAAATTTTAATAGCCACAATTTGCTCCTCTAAGGAAAATAACAGTCCTTTCTTTGGGATCGACTGCCCAACAGAACTGGCAATCAAGCCTGTGCTTGAGCTAAAACCTGGTGCAGAAGAACAGAAAGACAGGGCTCTGTTTTTCTTTCCCACCAATTCCTGCTCTTTATTCCTGGCTCTCTTGATTTCTTAGGAGACCAAAGACAGATCTTGACTAAATAACTGAACAAAACAATCTAGAACTTGGCCAGATCACAGGTAATTAAGGTGTTTCATTATTCTGGTGGCTCAGCTGGTAAAGAATCTGCCTGCAATGTGGGAGACCTGGGTTTGATCCCTAGATTGGGAAGATCCCCTGGAGAAGGGAAAGACTGCCCACTCCAGTATTCTGGCCTGGAGAATTCCATGGGGTCGCAAAGAGTCAGACATGACTGAGCGACTTTCACTTTCACTTTCATTATTTTGGTGGGATGGCAGGAGATCAGTCTCTGAAGTATGTGAATAGCCCCATCAGATTTATATTTGCTGCTCCAAGAAGGAGAAATTGTTGATCTTCAGATGCATTTGCATCCAATTGATCACAGTAAAGGGGAAAAAAAAAAAGATTACTATTGTCCCACCACAAGCTATTCTAGCTTTAGTAAAGTGCATTATACTTGGTCTGACTCTTGAAATAAACATCTCTCAAGTCTAAATTCTGATTGGACCTTCTACCCCCAATCCTTTTTGTGCCAGAGAGTCAGCAAAAGTTGCTCAGTCGTGCCCAACTCTTTGCCACCCATGGATAGACCTGCCAGATTCCTCTGTCCACGGAATTCTCCAGGCCAGAATACTGGAGTGGTAGGAGCGTTCCCTTCTCCAGGGGATCTTCCTCACGCAGGGATTGAACCCAACTCTCCCACTTTGCAGGCGGATTCTTTACCATCTGAGCCACCAGGGAAGCCCTGGTGTCAGAGATGCCAACATCAAGAAGAATAAGGGAGGTTGTGCTCCCTGGTGGGCCAGTGGCTAAGACTTCATGCTCCCAATGCAGAGGGCCCAGGTTCAATCCCTGGTCAGGGAACTAAATCCCACATGCTGCGACTAAGAGTTAGCACGCCAGAACGAAAGATCCCACACGCCCCGGTGCTGCAACTAAGAGCCGGGGCAGCCAAATATGTAAATATTTTTTAAAAAGAAGAAGAGTGAGGAATCGTTTTCCATAGAAGCTGAAAGAATTGGGGACGGCGAAGGCCATGCAAGCAGGTGGTGACCCAGAGGCAAGTTTTAAAGCCATACCTGCTGGAAAGAAGGACTCACTGTGCATCTCAGGAAGGTGCCCTGCTTGCTGTCTGAAAGTTACACACCTCTCATCCTCGAGCTCCATCCTTTCCTGCTAGCCCCCTGTTCCCACGTGTTTCAGAAGGAAGTTAGAACTACATAGTTACCACCATTCAGGAACCTCTATAATAAAATCATAAACACTTTGAGTTCTGGATCACAGCTAATATTAGCAACTCCAGCCAAACACCACACACACACAAATTGCGTGAGAACTTGACCAACATAAAACCAAATACCTATTTTAAAAACATATCAAGAAAACCTCCAGAAGCAAGGAGGCAGGATACAGTGCAGCTGCAAGAGGGTGTGATCTACTCCTAGAATTTTCTTTGCGTACTTTTTCCAGGAGGACAAAGAAAACTATTTCAGGTACACCTTCTCTCAGGTGAATAAGTCACTACACGCTTAGAGGGATTTAAGATTGTTCTTAAATCTAATATAGCAAAGTCTTACAGTAAATATAGTACAGACTTACATATATATAGTAAATAAATATATAGTATATTTATATATATAGTAAATATAGTAAAGACATATATAGTAAATATATAGTAAATATATATAGTAATATATAGTGTGTATATATATAGTAAAGATAGTATATAGTAAGTATAGTAAATATCATATATATAGTAAATATATATTTTTTATATATAGTAAATATATATTTTTATATAGTAAATATGTATGTGGATATAAAATTATATATAAATATATAGTAAATATAGTAAAGATTTATATATATGTCTAATATAATAAATTAACTCTGAATTTGTAAAATATTTCACCTCCTCTCAGTATACAGTAAGTTCTCAAAAATATTGTCACTATTATTTTTATTAGTATCATTGAATGTTAGAAGATAGATTACAATAAATACTGACTTCTCCTACACAGCTTTTGGTGTTTCTACGATATCAGGTATACTGTTGATGTTGTTCAGTGGCTCAGTCATGTCCTACTCTTTGAGACCCCATGGACTGCAACATGCCAGGCTTCCGTGCCCTGCACTATGTCCCAGATATCAGATACGTATAAATGTTTAAATGCCTCTGTTTATGAATGCACTCTGATTGTAAGCATGAAAGTTACAACAATCTGCTCTTCCTCAAACACACTGTGCAGAGTTGATAGAAATTATTTTTAACCTTCTGGTTTGTGTGGCTTTTTGGCACATCTACCAGTATTAAGAATCAGATATTTCATCTGAGCCAAACTGCTGCTATGCTGAAATACAAATAGAAGTATCACTCTCCAGGCAGACTGTTAGCTGGGGCAAACAAAGACATTATAAATTGACATTTTAAAGAAGAATTTCTATTATTCACTTTATTAGTCCAAATGCCAAAGTTTTCCTTCTAATTTCTGCATTGTTTTTCTGTTTCTAAGGATCATTTAAATACTTTTCTTTAGGAAATGGGCATTTATTTATTTCCTCCAGCTTAGCAAAGATAATGGGAAATATCAATTAAAAATGTAAAACAGTGAAGCCAGGAATCAAGGTAAGGTCATTTTGTGGAAGAAAACTAATGGCTCGCATCCTGTGAGTTTCATCAGTACGAGGGTGAAGTTAGTCCTCAGTGACTGCGCTTAAAACACACGGCTTAAGAAAAGTCTTTTTAATAGTGCTTATTGCTATGGGGTTTTTTTCCTGCCAGGATAAAATATTCATCCATCTAAATGGTTTGTGTATTTCTCCTTAGTAGCTGATTAGCTTAATTGAGAGATTTAATCAACATTTTAGTCACTTAAAGAACTTGGCAGGCGGGACACGTAAGAGACACAGGTTCAATCCCTGGCTTAGAAAAATCTCCTGGAGGAGGGCATGACAACCCACCCCAGTATTCTTACCTGGAGAATCCCATGGACAGATGAGCCTGGTGGGCTACAGTCCATAGGGTTGCAATGAGTCAGACACATCTGAAGCGACTTAGCACACAAAAATTTAGTCATATCATTCAGATAGGTTTTATAAAATTGTCTTTATATATTGAAGTCTTTTACTGTTTAAATTTAAGGTTTAAGTTTACATAATTAATTATAGACTAATTTTACCTATTCTAAATACAGGAATTTGGTTTCACAAATTCAATCCCGCTCACCAGTTTTGTTATTTAAATATGCTCATTGTGTTTAGATGTATTAAACATTAAGTGGGGGCTTCCCTGGTGACTGAGTGGTAAAGAATCTGCCTGCTAATGCAGGAGATGGTGTGTGATCCCTGATCAGGGAAGATCCCACATGCCGGGGAGCAACCAAGCTTGTGCGCCACAGTACTGTGCTCTAGAGCCTGGGAGCCACAGCTACTGAGCCCATGTGATACAACTGCTGAAGCCCACACACCCTAGAGCCCGCACCCACAGCAAGAGAGGCCCCTGCAGTGAGAGCCTGTGCACCGCAACCGGAGAGTTGCCCCCACTCCCTGCAACCGGAGAAAAGTCCACACAGCAACGACGATCCAGCACAGCCAAAACTAAGTAAAAACCAATTGGAAACAGATTGGAAAACCATTCTGTGAAATTAGTATTAAAAAAAAATTTTTTTTAACAGTTGAAATCAGACAGCAAGGAGGGACAGATAATGTTTCATTACAAGTCCTGCTTTATCTTATTTGCAGGGATTACAAGAATGATAAGGAATTTCTCAGGGCTAGAGGGTGGACATCAAAAGGTGGGTGGCTTTAGGCAAACATCCAGAACCCATTCTAATGTAATAAGTTCTCCAGGGTCCTCAGGCACAGCAATACAATCGATAGAGGATTTCCATCTTCTTCCCTTAGAACAAATTCTGGAGGCCACAGAGAGGGTCTGTGTGTTTGGTTTCCGCATGTGGTAGGTGTTAGCCACTATGGTCTTAGGATGGTCACCGTTCCTCACACGGCACTCCCTCCCCATATTAATAAAATGGGATGATCTGTATCTTAAAGGATCATTAGTATGATTAAGTAAAATGTTTGCTTAAAAAATTAGTCACTAGGCTCAATCCCTGGGTTGGGAAGATCTCCTAGAGAAGGAAATGGCAACCCATTCCAGTATTCTTGCCTGGAAAACCCCATAGACAAAGGCACCTACATGTGATCCATGGGGTCATAAAAAAGTCGGACATGACTTGGTGACTAAACAAGAACAAAAGCCAACTTTTAGTCCTTCATTCACACCCAGTACACAGTGATGGATGTGGGAGAAGCAGAAAGGGAGGGAAGCGACCCTGAGGGCCTTCTACATGCCAGGTCCTGGGCTAAACTCTCCACTTGCATTAGAAATACACTCTGCAAACAACCCTGCAAAGACCATACTATTAGCCTCATTTTGCAGATGGAGAAATATAGTCTTAGAAAGATCACAGAATATGCGAGGTACTGCATGGGGACCGGAACCTAGAGCTGTCTGTAGTCAAAAACAAGGAAAACACAAAAATCAGGTTTAATGTTACAGAAAAGATCTCAGTGTAAACATAACTCTGTTTCATCACATAACTCTAATCCTAGTTCTGCGGTCCCTCCTAAGTGCAGAGTGATATTGTAATTAGCATTCAAATTATCCCCGCATGTACCTCCGATACTCACTAAATGTACCAGCTGCCACCTACATGCCACCACCATCCTTTCCAGAATTTCTGTAAGCACTGCTGGTCAAAGGCACTCACTCACTAGTGCTCATTAAAATAGCTATTCATTCTATAGATAGGCATGGCATGAAAAACATGAATTATTTTTTAGGATGCAGTCTTACAACACTTAATGTCCCTCTTCCCAATCGTAAAAACAGTTACATGTTCATTATGTAAAATTTGGAAAATAAGTACAGAAGAAAGCAAACACCTATGGTAAACATTAACATTTTAGAAAATATTCTTTTAGTCTCTTTTCTGTTTATTAATTTTTCCATGATTATTAATCATGTGTTTACTACGTGTCAAACATTTGTGTCAGATGCTAAGGATTCAATGAACAAAGCAGAGTTGATCCAAAGCCCTGATATTTAACAAACAAATTTGCTGCATTTTACAAAGATGTATCATGTGAACACTTATGCACATATTTCATGCTTTTAATGTCTAAATGCTGAACATTTCATTGATTAATCTCTATATATTTTATAAATAATGATATAAAAAACATCTTTGTACATAAGTGTTTGGTACATCTTTTATGATTTCCTTAAGCTAACGTCCTAGAACTTGAAATGCAGGAATGAAGGATATACATGTATCTAAAAGTTTTTAAACTAAAAAATGAATTAAAAAAAAATAGATACTATATGTTTAAATGCATGGAGAAGCCTCTCTTTTGCTCCCTGGCTCCTAGTCAATTTGCTTCCTTTTCTATAAAAAACTAATGTTACCAGTTTCTTATATACTTTCCCATATATTATTCTATGCAAAGTCAAGCAAATATATATAGTCAAGAGTGTATGTGTGTGTGAGTTCTTTCCTTTCTTTTTTTAAGACACAAATAGTGCCATATTTTAAACTTTGCCATGCCCTTGTTTCTTACTTAACTATAGATTATACCTATGTCTAATTATATAGATATATGTTTCTTCTGTATCAGTGCTAAAAAAAAAATCCCCATTCTTACAGCTGCATAATACTCCATTATATTGATGCACTACAATTTTTAAAAATCAGCTTTCCCTTAATGGATATTTAGGTTCTTTACCAATATTTTGGTATTACAAAAAAGTAGAAGCAAAGAATGCTGCTGTTGACTCGCTGAGTCATGTCCAACCCTTTTGTGACCCCATGAACTGCGGCCTGCCGGGCTCCTCTGTCCACAGCATTTCCCAGGCAAGAATACTGGAGAAGGTTGCCATCCCCTTCTCCAGGGGATCATCCTGAACCAAGGCTTGCACCCGTGTCTCCTGCGTGGCAGGCGGATTCTTTACCGCTGAGCCCACAGGGAAGTCCCAAAGAATACCTTGTGTATATGATAATTTCACACATATATACGTATATCCGTAGGATAAACTTCTGCAAGCACAATTGTTTTGGCCACAGGATTTGTGTTTTTGTAATGTTGATACCTACTGCCAAACTGCCTTCCAAAAGAGACTGTACTGTTCCCACTCCCACCAGGAAGACACGCAGGTGGCCGGGTCCTTGCCAGGCTGCACCAGACTCGTGCGTTTTTCTCCCTTGTGTTTTTAAGAGTATTTGGTGGCCCAGACTGCTTGCTGTGGCGGCTCCAGGGGGTCAGTTCGTACACTTTTTATCAAGTATTTGTCTATGTTTTGTATTAAACATGATACTCAAACTTCAGTTTGTATTAAATGATGATCATTGCGATTTGTAAGATGATTGCGTACGTAATACATGCTAGACAAGAGGATGGTTTTTCTCTGGCTATAGAAATGGCCAAATCCGTAGACTATTTTACAATATAGAAGGGTCATGAATAATTTCTAAACCCCTAGTAGATGAATTAGAATTTTTCTTGTTAAATGGCAATTTTCACCAAAATGGCTATTCTGAAAGAGCTTTTAATATTATTTATACATTATGTCCAAGGTATCTAACAGCAGGGCTTCCCTGTAGCACAGATGTTAAGGAATCTGCCTGCAATACAGGAGACCTGAGTTTGATCCCTGGGTTGGGAAGATCCTTTGGAGGAGGGCATGGCAACCCACTCCAGTATTCTTGCCTGGAGAATCCCGTGGACAGAGGAGCCTGGGGTCTCAAAGAGTCGGACACGACTGAACGACGGTCACTACTATTATGTCCAAGGTATCTAATATCGGAAGTATGTTCAGATAAATGTCTCTCTTTTACTACTTTGGATAGGTTTTCAAGCAGAAAAATTCAGCATGGTAGTACAGACGGGAAACACAGCATCAGGAGAAACGACAGACTATTCACCCAGACAGCCCTGGGTTTGGACCATCATTGGGTGACTATTTGTCCTTGAGCACCTGACTTATCCCACCTAGGCTTCAGCTTTTTTTAATCTACACAATATTATTTATAATACTTGATTACTGAAAATTTTAATGACAAATACAGATTACTTAACACAACGACTACCACTACACTTAACAATATTGCTAGGGAAGCACTGTCCCAAATCCAAATATTCTATCCCATTGTAAGATGTGTTCCCATGTTTATATAGATTGCTGCTGCTGCTAAGTCACTTCAGTCGTGTCCGACTCTGTGCGACCCCATAGACGGCAGCCCACCAGGCTCCCCCGTCCCTGGGATTCTCCAGGCAAGAACACTGGAGTGGGTTGCCATTTCCTTCTCCAATGCATGAAAGTGAAAAGTGAAAGTGAAGTCGCTCAGTCGTGTCTCTTAGTGATCCCATGGACTGCAGCCCACCAGGCTCCTCCATCCATGGGATTTTCCAGGCAAGAGTACTAGAGTGGAGTGCCATCACCCTCTCCTTATATAGATTAAATATAAGCAATATAAATATAGGCTAACTCTGAGAACTTAGCCTAACCCAAATCATAATCTTGCTGAGTTAATCTAGAAAGATTAATACCAAAGTGCCAGGCCTCTTATATACACACACACACACACACACATACATATGAAAATTCTGCATGAACTTCTGAATCATTTTCGTACGGTAAGAGAGGTAAGCTCTGATTGCCAAAAATACACTATACGGTTGTACTTGATTTGTTGAGATCAGGTGGGAAAGACACTTTATTATTTTTTTGACTAACAGAAAAAATTCATTAACTCACTGAGGGTCTGCTATGTTCGGCACCATACCAGGCACTAGAACAGAATGCGAAGCCCAACAAACGTGGGTCTTACCTTCCTGGTGCTTACAGTCAGGGACGACACCGTGAGGAAGACAGTGGAGTTAAGACAGCGCATTCAGGGAGCTTCCTGGTGCTCACAGAAGCACTGGCAGATACGAGCATTACCTAACACATCAATGCAAACAGCCAAGTAGAAGAAACAGGCTCTCACCCGGATCAGTCAGCTCCAATATTAGAATGTAGCACGATTTCCCATCTCTAAGCACCCAAACAGTTTGATGTCATTTATTACTTGTCACTACTTGAAGACTAAATAAGGAAGCTTCCGGAGTGGGTACTAAATAGGAAAAATTAAAATAAAATAGGGAATCCTATAGGAGTTTTACTCAGATAGCTCTAATTTTTGCAACGCAGGTTCTGATGTGTTTGAAATAATTACCACTGAGTAATACTTCAGTTTCCTGTACCTATTAATAACTAGCTCCAAAAGTTATTAAGTCATATTTCACAAAAAGAAAATCTAACTTAATAAGAGCTGGAATTTTCAAAACAAGCTAAACCCCTTTCACCAGAAGAGAAGCAAAGGGCTAAAGCCACAAATAAGGCACGTTCCCCACCTAGCGGCACTTCCAGGAAACAGCAGGTACGTTACACTTGGTGTGTTCTGATTTAACTCATGGAACACATCAGAGGTGTTAAGAGATAACTTCCATTTTCTGATAATTTCTCTTGTTTTAGCCCCTAGCAATTCAACAGAATAACCTCTCTTTTTATCCCTCCTCAAATCTCTACTGCAATGTCCACACTCAATTGCCCTTACCTCTCCTGGCACTGGGGTACTAGACAACCCTGACTGGACCGTCCAGTGCCTCTCAAACACTGCCATTTAGATCATTCCTCCACTTAAGAAACAGAAAATAATTTTTTTTTTTTTTTTTTGCAACACATCCCGTCGAAGCACTTGGGGCTGTTAGGAAGTGCTTTTTACCGAATTTGCTCGGCAAGCTGAACTCTAGCAGGAGGTTCAGCTGTGATCACTCTGGGCGTGCATCACCCTTCCCAGTCTGTCCCCAGACTGAACTCCCCACTGGAACTCCCCTCGCCCCAACTCCACCTGGGGAACAGCTACCCACTCCCTAAGACACAGTTCAAAGCCCACTGCTTGTAAGAAGACTTCCCTGACAACTGCAGTTCATTTCTCTCTTTCTGTGATGAATCTTAAGAATAATGATGGTCTGCAGCCCGAGATTCACCCTTGACTTGTTTTTTTCTGCCCTTTCATCATTGTGTCTGTAGATTCATAGATGGTTTCTCTGCTAATGAGGGCAACACCCTACTGGCAGCAATTCTTCGTGTGTATTTTTAAATATTCCCTCTCCACTGGACCCAGCCAAGTGAAAAACTGAGACTCAATAAATACTGGAGGGCTCTTTGCTCCAATCCTTAATAGTATTTCATTAGTCTGATCTTTGAGCCTACAGGTGACTCCAAGGTGTGGCTTCTGACCACCCCATCATCTTTCTCTAGTTAAAAACATAGATGATCTTTTCAGCAGCATCAGGAGCCTTCCTGTCAATACATTTGCATATTCACTCGGGAAGACAACTGGCATAATGCTTCCTGGTAATTCAAGCCAAGGGAAGAGTTCTTCTTGGATAACCTGGGCATTTAAGGTGGAAGTTAGGGTTAATATTGGCAAGGATCTGTCTCATCTATTCATTTCACTTTGTATTAGTAGGTCAGCTGTAAATGATTTATGAAAACCTTTCAAAGGTCACTATCCATCCTTAAAATACATCAATCTTTAGCAGCAACCTTCTGCTTTAAGGAAAGAAACTTACTGTTTCACAAACCTGTTAGACAAGAATGTGGTTGATCAACAGGAAAGAGGATTCAGGAAATCAACATTTATTCCCCTGATATCACCTGAGGCAAGTGAGCAGGCTTCTGGTTCTGATTAAAACTACTGCAACAACAACTGATGGCTCTACAGGAACACTTTGTCCTTAAATTAATTTAAATATATCCTGGAATAACAAAAGGTATTGAACTTTGCCACCTGTGCCTTCAAGGGTACCACATTCAAATAGGGAGATGAGTTGGTCTTAATAAAATGGATAATCCAGGGAGTAGATATCCAGCCCATGCAAACCTCCATTTTAACCCTGTGGTTATAAGCATATAACAAGATCTTAATGCTCTTTAATTTGGAATAAGGTTTAAGACAGTTTTAAATACATTTTTATAAGGCTCAAATCTCTTCATTACATGAAGTGCTACAGCCATTACTTGCCAGACACAATATTTTCTTGAATCATACATATATTGAATATATATATATATACATTGCAAAAATAAAATTCATGTTGACTTATCATTCCTAAAATAACTTTCTCTACTCATATCCATTTATCTCTAGACAAACAGTCATTGCAAATATGATTTGCCAAGGATTTGAATTTGTGTATCTACAGCCTGCATATTCTGACAATAAAAAAGTAGAAAAATCGACTTACACGCCTTCAGTTATCTTTTTGAATTTGATTTTTTAGATATAAATAACCAAACTCTCTCGGTGAAAGCCTGACACTGATAATGAATATGTTTCAGATGGCAACAGGAAAACAGACTACTGCTGCAATTAAATGCAAATGTTTGGAGTGCATGCTGTATTAAAGTCGAGTTTAAGACACTGAATGAGAAAATTCAGAAGTTAAGTGACTCAAAAGAAATAACTTAAACCGGCTGAGTCAGGTTTTCCCAGTAAACTAGCTGCCCCTTGGGATTAAATCTGCTGCAGTTTTTAGTGGCAGAAAATCTGTCTGTAGGATTTCATAATTTTAATACAAATGGAGACATTACTCCTGATGCCTTAGCCATTCTTATGTAAAATACACAGGCTTCCGTGAGAGGCCCAGCCTTTGTTATCTCGTCAGTCAGTCCTTATTTCCTGAGCACCCACTGTGTGCAGGGCGTCCTGAATCAGGCATTTGAAGATACAGTGGACTTTTGTACCCTTGAGGAGCTAAAGAGTCCCTATAAGAAAATGCTTCCAAATACTAGAGAATCCTCAGTGTACCCATCCTGGGGGGAGTGATTATGAAGAAGGTTGGATGAATCTAAGAAGACTTCCTAGAGAAGGTGGGGACGCAGGATGCAGAAACACACAAGTTACTGTTTGAGGATAAGACAATGTGAAGGATTAAAGCCAAGGATCTACATCAAGGAGAACTGAGGTTACTAGAAGCTGGTGGGAAGTTGCCCAGAGCTTCAGTGATCAAGGGCTCCTGTTCAGCCACCTTGGTACCATCTCTTTCCCCCTTAAGTATAACCCGTTAATTACCCATCCTCAGCCTACGCATTTAGTGGCAGAACTCTGAGAAGCAAATTAATTAGTCTTATACAACTCTGTTGCCAAAACTTATGATTTCAGGTATTCACAGAAAATACTTGGCTTCCATTATGTACTCCCAGGAGTGATTCTTGTAAATCAAAATCTTAAAAGATCCTTCACCATAGAAATATAAGGTGAAACGCTGGTTTATGCATTTCTAATTGTACTTTGCTTCCTAAACAAAAGTATGAGAGAAAACATAAAGAGACACACTGGTTTTAAGCATTCAAATATTTGTATCTGCTTTTGGTAAAAAAAAAAAAAAAAGAAAGAAAGAAAGAAAAGACTGTATTTCTGTGAGAGTTGGACTATAAAGAAAGTTGAGCACCAAAGAATTGATGCTTTTGAACTGTGGTGTTGGAGAGGACTCTTGAGAGTCCCTTGGACTGCAAGGAGATCCAACCAGTCCATCCTAAAGGAGATCAGTCCTGGGTGTTCATTGGAAGGACTGATGCTAAAGCTGAAACTCCAATACTTTGGCTACCTGATGAGAAGAGCTGACTCATTGGAAAAGACCCTGATGCTGGGAGGGATTGGGGGCAGGAGGAGAAGGGGATGAAAGAGGATGAGATGGCTGGATGGCATCACCGACTCGATGGACGTGGGTTTGGGTGAACTCCAGGAGTTGGTGATTGGACAGGGAGGCCTGGCGTGCTGTGATTCATGGGGTCGCAAAGAGTCGGACACGACTGAGCGACTAAAGTGAACTGAACCGGTTTTTAATTTCCTGGGTTTGGTGATACTAAGAAAGTGGAGCGCCCTGGTTTGTTTTGGTCAATGCAGTCAGAGTTGAGTCCTGAACTGTGGCTGCTTACAGATCAAATACGCAAGCCCCACACAGGGTCTCCTGGTGGCCCCCAGAGGCAGAGACACACAGACTAATGATCTCAATTACTGCCTCTTAAAATCGCTTCTAAAGAAGAAAGAAGGAACTTCTGAAGCTTCTTGGTTCTGCCCCAAACGCAACAACAAGATATCCCCTTTGAAGAATTTTAATGTTACATTTTTAACTGCAAGGAAATATCAAGAAAAATGCTGTATTAACCTATCAATACCATTGATTAGCCTTGAGGAAGTAGTGTCTGTGTCCCTTCATGTCAGACTAAAGCTTCAATTTAGATCATCTTTGTAGCTACTACGTATGTGCTTCAGGCAAATAATTCTGAAACTGTATTGAACACGTATTATCCACCAGACTTTCTGCTGAGTGTGAGCTACACAAAGATGAATAATACCTAGTCCCTGCTCGTAAGAGAAGAGGCTAGTAAACAAATTCACTGGATCCTATCTGGTCAATTCTACATTGGAGGAGTAGAGAGGTGGGGAGATGGCCAAGTAAAAGAAGCAGAGAAGACCTCATAGAGAAAGCAAAATGATTTATCATCTACTGATTGAGAACAATCAGCAACAAACACCTAATGAAAATCTAATGAAAACATCAGTGTAATCCAATGCTTTTTTAAAAAATCTGCTTTGTCACTTCAATTTTTTTTTTTAACAAATAGAATTGACTATATTCAAATTAACTCCAAATCTCTAGTTGGGGAAATATTAAGTATTGGGCTTATTAGGAAACTTGCAAACTTACTTATATTCAATTCAATAAAAAGATAATTGAGGGCCTATGATATGCCACATACTGATTTCATGCTAGGAAGAGAGAGAGAAATAAAGGACAGAGCTTGCAGCCTCAGGAAGATGAAATGAGATAAGGGAGAATTTGAAAAATGCTTTATGACAGGTGCCAACGAGTTGCTCTCAGGGACACAAACTCAAATGCCTCACAGAGCAGGTGGGGTGAGAATACAGGCCTTATACAGAGCAGTGCCCAGGTCCCCGGGATCATGGCCACATGGGACCCTAACTCAGTATTGCCAGAACTTTATTTTTCAAGAAGAGCTCAGATTCACATTGTTCCTATGAGATCTCCAGATTTCTGAAGATTGCTTTTAAAATGCTTTCCACAGCCGAATTCAACCCTTTGGCTGCCAATTTGTAGCCTCTGTGCCTCCCAGCCACGCCGGGAACAATTATGGTGTATGATGAGATCAGAGAGGGTAGGGGCTTCAGCATTTGTATTCAAGGAAGCAAGGTGAGAGCTGTTTCCTAAGAAATACATAGGCTTTAGAATTTGGACCAGCAGAGATGGCCTGGAGGGCCCTCTAGCCATTCTAGGAAGAGAGAGCAAAGGTTTGCATGCTGGAAGGAGGCAAAAAGGTAATGCTGTCTGTTTAGGTGGAGCAGAGTACATGCCGGAGGGAAGAGAGAATGAACTCCAGAATGGTAGATCGTGACCCAGGCTCTGGAACTCTTTGAATGTCATCCTAGGGAGGGCTAGACTTTACATCAGGGGAAATGAGGAGACAATAAGGTTTTGAGCAAGGGATCCAAATCAAATGAGAGTGGTCCTATACGATGTGTCCATCCAATTAGAATTTACTTTGAACTTGCTACATGCCAGGCACTCTATTCGGTTCTGAGGATGCAGTAATGAACGAAGCCATTCATTCATTCAAAACAAACAAAGTCACTGTTCCATGACCCTAAATGCTAGAGGCAACAGGAAGCAGACACAAGTGAACTGCGAGTTGCTCAGTTGTGTCGGACTCTTTGCGACCCCATGGACTATACAGTCCATGGAATTCTCCAGGCCAGAAAACTGGAGTGGGTATCCAATCCCTTCTCAGGGGATCTTCCTAACCCAGGGATCGAACTCAGGTCTTCCGCATTGCAGATGGATTCTTTACCAGCCAAGCCCCCAGGGAAGCAGACGTGGGTTACATTACAGAAGTCTGGGGTTCAGGGGACTAGCTGTTGGGCCACTGCTAGTTCCAATGATAGAAAATGAGGGCCTGATTTAAGGCATTGCTTGCAAGGTGATTGAGGAGCTAAATCAAGAGACGGTAAGGAGAGAGAAGCAATGGAAGCAGCAGGCGGGATGGCATTAGCAGAAACAAAGATGCTAAGAGCAGACACCAGTTTGTTGGCAAGAATGGTGAGTTGACTCCATCCTGGTAGTTTCGGTAAATGGTGCACTGGTCTGTTAACAGCTCCATCCATTACTGGAGCATCTTGGCCAAGCAATCATTTCTGAAGCAGTTAGGGTTTCTGACCAAAAGGTAATTTTTAATTGGATTACATCCAGAGATTTGATACCAAGACTAAACCTATATTCAGCTCATTTCCCAAAACACAGTATCAAAGACAGAGACTGAACACAAAGCATTTCCAGTTAGATAACCAGTTGGCTATAAGATGATGGAAAATAAGAAAAGACTCCAGAGCAATTCCTATGATACATTCCCAGCCACATAGAATAAAAGTGCTCTCCACGGCGTCTCATCCTTGTGGGTTTCTTTCTGCTGCAGCCTGGGTATAGCAAGGTCCAGGAGGGAGTGGAGTCATGGAGCCCTCATCTAGTACGTTATAACAGACCTATGTGGGAAAAAGGTTAGCTCCCTTATGGGTGAATTGCTCCTCAACAGGAAGGTGGTCAGTGGGTGAGGCCTTGTATTAATTTACATCACTTACTTCCCCCCTTCCCAGATTGAAGGCAGAACCCATATTCAACTCATTTTCCTATATCCTTTTCATGGTAGGCCCTCAATAAGTATTGTTAAATTAATGGAAAATATTATAAATGTTCTTTTGGAGTGCATACAAAACCATGCTTTTTAAGTAGCTATAAAAAGAAAAAAGCGAACTCATTTCACATTTGTGCATTAGCTACTATTCCATTTTAAACACACTAAGTAAAGCAGGCTTAAGTGAAGCTCCAGAAAGAGATATAAGAACAAATATAAACAACAAATATAAAACATTCTTATAATTGTAACAACAATGCAGACAAAACTGAAATTCATCTCTATAAAATGAACTTAATTTTCTGTTTCTTTATCCTCTAATGCATTCTGTACCATAAAGATAGACAAATTATTCTAGAAAAACTCATTCTCTCAGGTTCAGAAATCTTCAGTGGATCACAAGGCACAGAAAAACTTTCCACACTCCTCACTCCAGGGCTTAACATGCTATATAACCTGGCCCTAACCAATCCTCCTAGCTCTGTCCCTCATAACTCTTGTATCAGAATATTTCGCTCCAGCCAAATTTTTCTACTCACTGCCTCTCCATAGCTCTTAGGCATTCTGTTCCCCTTGACCTTGAATACATTCAAATCCTCTCTTGGCTTGTCTGAATCAGACTTAGCCTAGGAAGGTTGGCTCAAGTATCGAGTTGCTGTTTAGATAACGTGAGTTTCCAGTATTCTTTGGTTAGAAATATAGTCTGTCTACAGAATATCCTCTGCCTGTGTTGGGTTCTGTTACTCCAGTTTTCCAAGAATCACTTGAATAACTGACCACCTTTCCTTCTATGCAATTTCTTACTCAGCAGAGCACCACAATAGCAATGATTCCTTCTGTAAGGAGAAACTGCTAGAATTCTGACAGTGATTAGACTGACCATGCAATTAACAATTTCAGTAGCTAACATTTCCTTAATAGGAACTGTATTAAGAACTATCATTTGATCCTTAACAATCTTATGAGGTACTATTTTTATGCCCATTTTGCTGATGAGGAAACAGAGGAAATAAATAGTTCCTAATCCAGGAGTCCATAAATTTTTTTTTTTTGTAAAAAGCTAAAGAGTAAAATATTTTTTATTTTAGAGGCCACCCAGTTTCTGCTGCAACTGCTCAACTCTCCCACTGTCATATGAAAGCAGTTGTTGACAATAAGTAAACAAATGGAGGCAGCTATGTTCCAATAAAACTTTATTTATTAAAAAAAAAAAAGACAATGGGTTGGGTTTGGCCCTTCAACTTTTGTTGGCTAACTTCTGCTATAGTCCGAATAACCCATTTATATATTAGTCCAGGAGAGGTAAAGTCATTGTTTCAGACTGCACCAGAGGTGGACCTAGAATCCAGATCTTCTGATGAGTTCTTCAGTGGACTTTAATACTAACTGAATTGGGATCATTATTCCATGATAAACTGAGCTTTACAAACTAAGGCGGATCTGAGACTATCGACAAATTAGATAATTTTGACCTAGATTATTAGACCCAAGGTGGATTTTATTCCATCTTCTGGATCTTCCAAAGGTAAATGGACTTTTAAATTTAGTTACTTGCTTATCATGCAGAGAAAAGCATTTCCGACACCATACACCACACCTGTATAGTTAAGACTTTTAGTGCTTATTAAAAAGCAGGATTTTGTGGTTTTGGAACTAGAGAAACATTGTCAGGACAGTAGCCCCTTGACAAGATTTTCTGGCATGGTTCTGAATACACATAGCTTCTTGCCAAGATTGAAACCTGGCCACCTATTTTACCAGGGGACATTCTGACATGGTTAGAAGGGGTCAGAATACCTTTTGTGGCTACAAGACAGAATCCATGATGGCTTGACCTCCTTAGCCCCATGCTGGCTCTAAAATATTTAGTTCTGCATTGTTGATTCAAATCTTTGACAGGAAATAAAATTTCGGTATGGAAAGCTGTTATTCTGTGACCTTTGTTCCTTCTGTTAATAGCCTGGGAATGTCATGGAAAATACATTTAACATCCCCTTGCACATCTACTTCATGACCACTATTTGCAGTGAAGTTTATCATTGTCTTAGGACACCTTGATGGTACAAATAGGAGAATCTTTCAAGGAGAATTTCCTGGAGCCAGAAGGATGGTAACATGATATTTTAAGCTCACTGCTGGGCCCACAAACTAATCAGAAAATGAGAGAAGTAAACTGTATCTAATACACCTTACTCTTCTGAGTAAAGACAAGATGCTCTTACCTTGACTGTTCCCAGTAGACTAACCACTGGAATACTGGCCAGCCTCTTTAGGAACACTCAACACAACCAGAGGCTGGAAGAGGAGCTGACTCTAGAAGGTCAAGAAACACAGCTCTTTCATGCCTCTCCTCTAATTGTGGCTCCAGAGCACTCTTGTCCTTGAGTTATGCCACGACTTGGGGTTGTATTTTGATTCTGAGCATCCATGCCTTATTAGGTTATACACACCATATTTAAATATTTAGATCAACTGTGGAAGAAGTTCAGAATCCTCACCAGCCTATATAACTTTTGCCTGCCCAATCTGTTAATGAGACTAAAGGAAAAAATTTTCTTTGAAATACATAGAAGTATTTGCTGGGGATGACTGAGCAGAAGATACCTGCAGTAGTGTCTTACTAGTTGGCACCACCTAGAACTTAAGATATATGCAGCCTTGTGCCCTGAAGCCAGCTTTTGAAGAATGGAAAACATTTTAAACACATTATCAAAGCGGTGGAAAAAGAGTTCGTTTCCTCAAATTTCAGAATCTATAACTATTGCGTCAAAATAAATAAGAAAATGGTAAGTGATCTTCTGCCATGAATCCTGGGACCAAGAACTATAAATATATCTTATCAATGCTCCACAGTAAACACCATTATTATATCCATTATACAGAAGAGGAAACTGAGGCTACAGAGAAGTTAAACAATTTAGTCACGGTGGTGTAAATGAGGAAGATGGGATCTAAACTGAAGAGGTCTGACTCTACCCAGAACCTGAATGAACTTTTACTCTAAATGTGTATAATCAGCTTGTAAAATCTATATCCTTCAGTAGAGAACTTGCTGAGTGAGACAGAGAGACTTGCTGAATGAGAGAGTATGTTTCAGTCCCACTGTTCCCAGATCGCTGCTTACATATCATAGAGCACAACCCACCTTGTGCTATTGTTCACAAATGCGCTCTGTGCAGTCACAAAGGGAGATACCAACAGGAACCCGTGATCAGATGTTGACATTACTATTTCCCAACAGTTAACAAAGTCTGCACCTTGCTTTTGGAATGTTACTGAAGTGCAGGGGGAAGCAATACGTTCTTAATGGCTCAAGGTACATATTTTGGGAATAGAAAAAAACTTGATTTTTATGGTCATTCCCTCCCTTCATTATTTTAGACTCATGAACCTCCTAGAACTTTGTCGCAATCATTAAGGCTATGCATAAATATTCTGGCTCTTTTTGTTTTAGGACTGCCCTTCTCCAGCATCTGGAAGTGACTTGCTTTGTCCAGTGAAAGATATGCAGAAGTGATCTCTGTTGCCTCTATGAAGAAGCTTGAAGACCCAGGGCATGCTTTGCCATCTTTATCCTTCAGACTTGGTAACTGGCAATATTCCAAACAGTGGCTACCCACGGTGAGGACAACAGCGGAAGTATGGAGCAAAGCTCTTCGGATGCATTTGATACAAAAGAAAGAAAGCATTATAAGCAAGAAATTATCCAGCAAGACTTAGAGTCATTATTGCAGCAAAACCTATCCTATCCTGACTGACCTACTCTTACAGAAAATTCTGATGCCTAATCTGAAGCCGTGACACAGTGAATACAGCAGAAGAAGGAGACTGGACTTCTGACTATAGTGAAGGTCATCAAGGCTGCCAGCTAACAGGAAACATCCAGGCCCTTCCAAAAGGACTAAAGACAGCAGAACAGAAAGAAAAAGTCCTCATGCCCCAGGATTGAAACCTGGTCAAGATTTCTCTGGAAGCAGAAATGTGAAATTTCCAGTTCCTACAATTGACCCAAGTGGTCAGTAGCACCACAGAAGCCTCATATATTCGCATATGCCCTTGGACCTCAGTGAGCACACCATAAAAGCACTGAGGAGTTTTTAAACTAAAAATCGGCCAGTTTTTGTGGTGGTTCCGAAGCAGCCACTTGGAAGCACACTACTATTTTAACTTTCCTGACAGACATGATCCGTCAGTAGACCAAACAGTGGCTTTTTGCTCTCCCTTTTCTCCTTTTCGGTAATCATCGAAAAGAGCTAGGGGTTAGGGGTTGTTGAGTTAGGGGTTTAAACAGAAAGAAATTGAAATCCATGACAGTGATGACTTAATAATATTGCAAATTATAGTTTTTAGTTCAGGTAATTTAGCATACCAAATCACAGCTTAATTTCCTTCTGGTGTGGAAGGAGGGGGTGAAGATGAGAGTGAGGGAAAAAAAATGTTTAAGACTGTCCATTGCAGGTGCCCTTGAAAGACTAATAAAAGCACCCTGGAGAATGTAGCCGACACTTCGTTAACATGTGTGAGAGGCCCATGGCCCTCATCTCTGGGAGGCCAGGGGGCATCCTGGCTCCCTTTTGTTCAGGTGCCAGCTTCTCCTGCCTGGTGGAATGTGGAGTGCCCAAAAGGAATGCACCAAGGGTGCCAAGCCCTGATGGCTGCGAAAGGAAAGAACGACTTTGAGCGTATCAGCCGAGCCAGCCGCCATTGACTGGCGTGTGTCCTTGAGCACGCGCCACACACAACCTCCTGAAGGAACCTGCGAGTTGGGGCTGAATCACTCAATGATTTATCTTTTGCTCTAGGACCAACCTTCTAGAAATACACCGCTCTTCAGTCTGCACACACCACACAAAATATTCAAAATAGCTTCCTCAGGTATGTTGATTCATTCACCCGGCTGAAGCAGCGTCTGTGTGTTTGGCCAGAGAACTGGGGAAGAATTCTTCTGACTGAATTTCATCCCCAAATGACAACCTGAGTTCCGGTCTTGACAGGGTAGTGAGGGTAAGCCCTGGGAGCTAGCCTGGGAAATTTTAGTTGTTCAAGCCCGTCAGTGTCACCCAGCCAGACCACAGCCCATCAGCTTGACCGAATGTTCATCGGAAGATCTTGGAGTCGTTACGACCCTTTGCATGGAGCTGAGTTCAGAGTCCAGGGGTCAGATAACTAGGCTGGGTTTGCGTGTGTTGAAATGAAAGTTCACAAACTCTAGGATGCCAAAGAATCACCTCAGTAAAAAAATTCCCGTGTCCCACCATATCCTTTCTGAATTAAAACCTCTTGAAGTGGGGTGAAGCAATTGATTTTAACATGGTTCCTAGATTACTTCAAGAAAGACTAGAGTCTTTTTTTTTAAATCTTCTCACATTTACCTGAGTAGAAAAAAGAAAGTGTAACCTTTCGTAAACATAAACATCACAAACACAAACATACCTGAGAAAACAAAGCTCAATCCAAAGAACTCATGTAAGTGAGAAATCATATCCTATCATTCAAACCAAGACACTTCTGAAAGTGAAACTGGGGACTATCAATAATTACAGCAGGATAACAGGTGTAAACTGGGACTCTGCTAGGCAAACCAGGACTCACGCTTACCTGAGTTGTAAGACTAATCTAGGCAGAAAAAAATTGATTAAGATTTATGCCACTAACCCAACAGAAGTCCTCATCCAAGCCTCAAAGCTTAGCAGTCTCTGCAAATATTTTAACTGGGCCCTAAAGCCAGAGAGTCCGGTTCAGAGGCTCACACTGGTTTAGGCAAAGCAGGATGAACTCTTAGATCCCGATACCCCGGCTGGAAAGAGACCAGCAGAAACCGTGACCTGCCAGTGGAAGGATGCATGCAGTAGTGACATGCATCCCCAGCAACTCCAGCAGTCTCATGACATGAAAAGGATTGGTTCTCAAAAGCAGAGAAGAGAAGAAACAAACCAGGCATTACTCTATACCAATAGCCATCTGACACTTTTAGGAAACACCTTTCCCCGGGTTTTTAGTTCTATTCTCATACAGTCTCTACAAACCACCTAACAATTACTGTCATGTGACTTTTCTACTGGTTTCTTCCTAGAGGAACTACTGCAATATACTTGTAAGATAAAGGAAGAGGGGGCTGTGCATTTTCATTAAACAATGTAGACAAAGCAATCAGTGTATAAAGGATGCTTTAGAAGTGCAAAATAGTGAAATGAGAAAGTACGTTTTCCTAGGAAATTTCATTTATTTCTCTGGCTTTAATAATGATCATGGCCTACAGCTGCCTTTTGCAAATAGTTACAACGAATCTGCAAATAAATACGATGAAAGTAAAAATTGCATATTTACTTCCAGATCTTACTTTCATCTAAAAAATAAACTCAAAATACTGTATTCATTCAACTATGCATCTTCTCATGAACAAAACTCTACTCAAAGCTTAGCAATCACTGCAAATATTGTAATAGTGCCCTAAAAACTCTACTCTGGGCTCTGTGAATAAACTCCCTACTATTGGAACTTCCTTCTTAAAATGTGAAGACCAAAGAAAACATATATGCAGAAGAATCTGAATCTTCGTAAAATAACTTTTCTTCTAGAAAGTACATGAAGGGTAACTCTGCCTCTTCTGTGTATAGTCGTCTGTACTGGGAATGGAAGGAAAGCATTAATTGGTGCGCTGACCCCAAGACAAGGGCAGTGTCTGAGGAAACACTGAAATAATCACTAAATATTTGTATCAAAGAGGTATGGTGATAGTTACAGGAGAAGGAAAAGGGGAGGGAAGGAAAAGAGAACTCTTTCTTAGATGATTATAAAATACATCTTATCTACCTGAGAGAGTTAAAGTGTATTGGCTATGATTTTCAAAAACTGGTCTTAATTACCCTTGAGACCAGAATTCCACATGAGGTAAATATGTTTTTAGATAGTTTTCTAAAATATGTATAATTTACTCAAGGAAAAAAGGACTGTGTCCTCTGGAGCCAATCTAGCCTCACAGGTAAATACAAATTTAAGTAGATTTCTAAGAAGTATATTATGTACAGTGGCTGACAGTGTGGAACGTCCATGAAGAAGCTGGGAAGGTCTGTCAGTTAAGTACATAATAAAAATGTATTGGAAAAATAGATCATTTTCTCAGTGGACTATAATTGGCTATGCATAGTAAAAAAGTCTTATTTTTAAAAATGTATTCTGCATCCACAGACTTTTAAATCTCAATACTGTGTTATTTTTAAAACTCAGAATGCTAAGCAATATTAGTCAGAGTGACAGAAGAACTGCCTGGTGGATGTCATTCTATAATTTACAAGTCTCTCTGACATCTTTTTCTTCTTCTTTTTCTTTTAAAACAGACTTCATCTGAAGCCACAGGTGAAGAGTTAAAGAAGATGGAGAACAAAATTCGCCTGTCCTTACTCAACTGATTGACGCTTTCAGGAGTGACAAAGTACATTTAACTTTAAATATATATCCTCTTTTATTATCTAGGAAGAGTCTTCTATTATAAACAGAGACAGAAACAGAGAAAGGGAGAAAGGAGAGAAAGAAAGGGAGGCAGGGAGAGAGGAAGGGTGGGAAGGAGGGAAGGAGAGAGTGGGGAGGGAGAGAATTTTTCAGGATCTAGAGTAGAAACATTTATCTTGTTTTGTAATTTATACCTTCGTTTGTGAGGGACGCCTTCTCTAGTCTACTCATTAACAGACTTCACCCTTCTAGCTCATTCACTCAGTTTTAGCTTCACTTGTCTCCTCTCCCTGCAACCTAGATGGACTTCAGTGCACCTGTCCTTGTGCCCTTTCTGTATTATCCTGTTTCTGTACAGATCATTCTGGGCTGTTGAGCTGCAAACTCTTTTGCTTTGGCTGCTGTAGACTCGCCTGTTCTGCACGTAGCCCTGGCTGAGCCTTCACAGTTCCTGGACGGTCTCTTTACCTTGTGTTGACCGGCCATCACATTCCTCCTAAGTGTTCTTTCTAGTCTTCTTCCTTTTTCCAGAACCTTCCATCCCAACTCTCAACTTGTAATAGCTGACTATTTCTCCCACTTTCTTGAGAGAACTGAGATCACATGTGCTTCCCCAGTCCTCACCCTTTCACTCAGGAGCTCCCCTGTGGAACTTCATCCCTTCTTCCTTGCACCCATATCCATCACCTCTTGACCCTTTTCTCTTCTATCTCTAGAATTCCAGCTTTTCCAGTGTTTCCTTCTAAAATATGGAGGGTTTCCCTGGTGGCTCAGAGGTTAAAGCATCTGCCTGGAATGCAGGAGACCCGGGTTCGATCCCTGGGTCGGGAAGATCCCCTGGAGAAGGCAATGGCAACCATTGGAGTTGGCTCCAGTACTCTTGCCTGGAGAATCCCATGGATGGAAGAGCCTGGTGGGCTACAGTCCATGGGGTCACAGAGTTGGACACAACTGAGCAACTTCACTTTCTTTCTTTCTTTCTTTCTTTCTCCACTACTTAAGCAAACCCCAAGTTCTCACCAACTTTGTTAAGTTCCTGTCCTTCCTCCTGTTATCCTTTCAGAGTCAAACTATTCTGAAGGGCAGTTCATACAAGCTGCTGCCAATATGCCCTCAGCTTTCTGCTCCCACCACTCTAGGGAGACTATGAGCACCAAGGTCATGACTAACATAATCACCAATGTGCATGACTCTTTTTTCTCAGTTCTCGCCTTCCATGAGCATTTGCCGTATTTAATTCAAGTAGCATGTTTCTCACAACTCCTGGATTCCATGACAAGGATCCTCCGGCTCCCCTCCTAACACTCATTGTTTCCACACATGCACACAAAATGGAAGAGGGGAAAAGATGAGTGTCAGATGAGGAGAACAAGTGCAAAGTGCATCAGTATATTTTCCAAAGTGGAGCTCAATATTGGCTCACGAGTCAACTGGCTAGGGTGGGAATAGTAGATTCCAGCTGGGACTTAAATGACGGGCCGGTCCTAAACAAGCAAGAAGGGCGTTTCATGTAGATAGCAAGGCAGAGCGTGCCAAGAGAATCTAAGCAGAAGGTACAAAATCAAGAGTAGTACAACCACAGAATCTACAGAACTTTTATTACAGATTAGACACAGAGAGCCACCAAAGATAACTCGAGTTTTTGGGTCTTCAAGGGCAAAATAATTACGCTTCGGGTAGAAATCCACAGACTACAAAAGGAAGCTATTTTTAGAGGAAGAATACAAGTTCAGATTGACAAACACTGAGTTTGGGGTCAAAATGGAACAACTTTCAATGTCTTAGAAAGAGGCAGCAGACTTGGGACAAAAGGCAAAACCAGAGATTTTTAGCTCCTTGAGGGAGTTAGGTCTCATTTCTCTTTGCATCCCTCAGAGCACCTAGCATGATGCTTTGAACACTCCAAGAACATAATTCTTGTTACATGGACAAATGAGTAAATGAATGGAAGTAAAAATTTTGTCATTATCTTCTCTGTTGTTTAGTCAGTAAGTCGTGTCTGACTCCTTGTGACCCCGTGGCCTGCAGCCTGTGAGGCTCCTCCGTCCATGGGATTTTCCCGGCACGCATATGGGAGTGGGTTGCCATTTCCTTCTCCTATCTTCCCTGGGGTGATAGTTAACACTGTGGGCATAGATCAGTTCTCTAAGGAAGAACAAAATCAGGAGTATCCCAAACTGGAGATAGAAGACACAAATTGAAGAGTTTGAGTGAACAAAAAACCACACGTGCATGGGGACATAGAAGGGGGATACTAAATGGTGGTTGAAAGGGCACTGGGATAAATGCACTCAAAAAGCGGAAGCCCAAATGAGGTTATCAATGTCTTCAGGGAACTAGTTTAGTCAAGTGTTACAGATGGAAGCCACAAAGGAAAGAAAGAACACTGAACTAAAGAGGGGAGTAAATGGAGGCCTGAGATGAAAGGTGAATGAAGGGGTGGATTTTTTTCTTAAAATGTGCACAGAGTGAACCTTTGTCAAAGATTTGCAAATAATGAAGTGCACTCATACATGAATATGTGAATGAATGAACTGAATGAATCATTCATATTAAATGTGAAAAGTACATCTGGATTGCTTTTTCTTTATCAGAAAGATTTCACCTTCATTTCTATGCTATGAGTGTGCAAACAGATACGAATGGACTCACAGGTGACAAAGTTGGTCAAACCCTGTAAGATAAAAGCTGATCTCTTTCTAACATCTTCCTCTTTTTCCTGTTGTTATGGGGAGAAGACTCACACATAAAGTTGGATCACTGTGCATGAGGCTGTGGGAAGGGGATTATTTATGAGTAAATATAAGGAATTTTGATTTTTGTATCAGTTGTTTTAGTATAAACTATAACCTCTCCAAGTGGCTCCCATCTGGATAGTTTCTTTTATTAAAACTAATTGTTTTGTATGTTTGGAAAATGCACAATTTTATCTTCATGGAGAAAGGTCTGTATAATGTCTTTATACCATAAAAAGCAAACATGACTTACAGAAACAGAAAAAAACACCTGAAATCAATAAGCATCTATTTACTTTTCCCCATCTAAATGAGAAACAGATATCAAGAAAATATTTTAGCTCTGGGTTTGCCTTTTATAATGCTATGAAATTCATGCTGAGTGGAGAAAACTCATGCCTGATACAACTTATAGTACATTTCAAGGTGAATTACTAAATCCTCAAAACCTGACCTTCTAATGAAGGCACTGATGCAAGCAGAGTTGGTGAAGAAAACTACAAAGATATAAAAATGCATAGATATATGACCAGCTAGGGACAAATTTTGATGGAATTATCACCATATCTCTCCAGACAAGGCATATCTATCAAACATGCCTACCCTAAGCTTTGATTCCATTAATTCCCCGAGAAAAGACATCAGGTAGAGTTCTGGATACCAGGTGTGTAAACACTAAGAGATTCTGATATTACGATATCTTTCACATAGAAACCCGAACACAACCCAACCAGATGCAGAAGCGAGTTTCCGCTGGGAATGCTACCTACCCTTTTACTACTGGTATCATTATTTAAACGTTTAATGTAGGAGAAACTGAAGGCCAAAAAAGAACACGCCTGCACTTAATTTCAAGTGACAGCTAATACAGTGCATTAAAGGTGTAATACTATACACATGGTAGTTATATATAAATAGCAACGTTAAAAGGGGTTACAACATCCCTAAGACATCCTAAGTCTAAAACACTTAAAAAGCACATTTGCAGTACAACTTATCTTAAATTATTTTAATTGGTTTCAAGAAGACTTCAGATTAGTAATGGGCTTTGACTTTTCCTGATTATAAAAGAGAAATACAGATGAATGCTTTTTAGGCAGCCTGATATCATTCCCAGGTAGACTACCACATAACCTGTGTTACTTAAATGCCATTAACCAGCAACGAATGTAATTTTCACATAAGTGTTTTATGTAAATTTTGTTTGCCTAAAGTTGTTAGTTCTCTTAATAAATATAGCTTATGCAAAATGTCTTTTTTTTTTTTTTGGTTCTTTCCTTGCATTCATTATACAGGAACTTTTTCAAAGAGAAAGAGGGGAGAAAAAGGCAGATTGACAGAACTTAAATACTTAGGAACCATTTTACCATAGAGGGTCTTTTTTTTTTTTAATAGTATGAAAAATAATCCAGTTACAGTCTTTAGCTCGATTACTTACAAATAAATTATCTGAAAAAAAAATCAAGTAAATCTGTCAGTTGTGGAAGTTTATTTTTCCATGTGTTATCTAGAGATAAGCCAGCCTGTACTATTAGATTTCCACTGGTATAATTGTGCATGAATTCTGATCTGATTTGGTATTACATGGTGCAAAAGGTGACACATTTTCTCTAATATACCCCATTAGAAAGGAAAGAAATTGCCAAAGTATGAAATCTGAGGACCTTGATTCAGAAACTATGTGACTTTGAGGTCAACTCAGTGGAAGAAAAGAACTTGTTCAACTACCCCAGGCACTGAAGGTTGTGACAAGCAAATCTAATACCCAGCGTAGTTACTCTTGTTGGATAATCAATAAAATCTTACATTATCAGACTGCAACAGCTGTATATTCGTTTATCTTATTGCCTTGTATGTCTCCAACATATTCAAGTGTGGAATCACAGAGAATACAGATGCTGTTCCCATTTCTAAATCATTGCTGATCAGAAGACTCAGCTAAGATACCAGAACTGAGAAACAGCACGCATGTGTATAACATGCTGAATACATATTTTATGTAAGGCTACCTCACTACAACAGAGAAATGTTAGCTCCAAGGACCTTGGAAAAGAGTTCTGACCGAGTTACTCAGAGTTCTTACAACACAAGTTTTAGAGATATAAGTGATCTTTGAAATCCTATGAGAAATGACCTTGAACAAATTAGTAAAATACCAGATGTGATCTGTTGGCAATTTCAAATTACATTTTCTAAAAAGTAGAAACCCTTATGTTTTAAGAAGGAAATGTTGTGCAACCTCTTTTCCTCACTTGACTTTTTCTTTTTGGCAGCCAGTCAGAGTAAGTAAAGCCTGACTTCCAGAACACAGGACTGGCATTCTGTCTTCCTTTGGTAGAGGACAATGAATGTCCATTACAACTTAAATAGGAATTTTAAAAGGATTCTTACAACTTCCTTCCTACTCAGCAACCCGCCCCCCCCCGCCCCGACCCCCTGACCCCCAATTAGTTTCAAAGGAAAGCTTAGGTAGAAGATGAAATTTTTGGACTGCATTCTTATCTCTGGACAAAGCAAAAGAAGAGATATTTAGGGAGCCCTTTGAGATTTCAGTGGAGAAGTCAAGAATGACAATTTAGTCAGTTCTTTGTTGCTTCTCATTTCATAAATCAAACACAAAAAGTGAAATAAAAAGAAATATTAATAGCATGATAAAATTTAGATATACCTGGAAAATTGAAAGTGCTGGTTTAATTTTTTTTTTTTTGCTAGTTTAATTTTTGAAATAACCTAATCCAGCACTAATTGTAGATAAGCCTTAGACCGTCTCCTGGTAACAGGCTTCATATTCCTAAAGGCAACAGGACATCTATTTGAAGCTTGTGCTCTTGAAAATCGTGGCTGATTTATTTTGAAAATGGCCACACAACACATCTTATCCCTTAGGTTCTTATGCAATATGACCTTGACACTCCTGTTGAAGAGGTAGAATCAAATTCACCTTCTCCTTGAATCTGGGCTGACTTTACAGACTAGCTTGATGCATACAACAGAAGTGACATTCTTGTACTTCCAACACCTGGATCTCTTGAAACAATCAATTTTGAATTTTTCTCTCTCAGAACCAAGCTGCCACGTTAGGAGAAAGCTGCAACAACCTCTAGTCACCTGACTGAGCCATGAAGATGACCACAGACGTGGCTGGAACCACATGAGAAATTCAGCAAGAACAGCCCAGCTGAGCCCAGTTAGTCCACTGCATGGTGAAGACACGGAAAATTATTGCTTTAGGGTGCTAAGTTTTTTTTTTTTTTAAGGGGGAGGGTGTGAGGTAAGGCTGTTATGCAGAAAAGGGGAGGCTTTGAGGCAACAGACTAGAGTTTGAAGTTTGGTTGTTTCACTTCTTTTGTGACCTTTAGTGAGTTACTTTATGTCTCAGAGGTTTTGGTTTTCATCGAAAAATACTGACGATAGTAGCTGCTTCTCAAGTGACCCATATTCTTCCAGCATCATACTCTCTTAGTGACTCTTAGAGTAAGGCCAGAATAAGCATGGTTGCTCTATACATTTTTGCTCGGAACCAACTTTTGAGGCATTAAAAATCTTTGGTTTCCCTTCACATTCATGTTCTTTGCTTCCACATTGGATCTGGGCTTCCCGATTGGAAGGACAATGAATGAGTAAAAGACATTGTTGCCATCATTTTTCCAAAGCTCGGTCTGCTTTCTCAAGACCTAGCATGCCGAAGAGGGCTGGACAGGCCCATAGGACACTTTCCCTGTGTATTCTGGAGCAAACAGGCTCTGGCTGTGCAGAATCGCATTCCAAGTGGCCTGGTTGTCGTCTCTAGGTGGGTCAGCAGGCTGAGACAAAACATGACCAGGAAGGAAAACAAATGAGATAATTTGTTTCCTCATCTCCATTTCTTCATCATCCAGCAAGCTACCTAATTCCTAGTCTTAGCTTCCTCTCTATTAGACAAGTAAACTGGTTTTTAGGCTCAACTACTTTTCTAATTTAGGCACATTATCTGGTTTCTAATCTTAGCTGTTTCCTCATCACGATAATGGTACTTGCTCAGCCAATACACAGTCATAGAGAAATTAACTAACAGAAGGAAGGGGAAGTACTCTGAAACGCTGAAGTGCTCCACAGATGTCAGGATGCCGCAGGTAGGCAGCTCCCAGTTATCTAAAACATTCCCTTACTCTGTTGTTGTTCCATCACTAAGCTATGTCCACCTCTTTGCGACCCATGGACTGCAGCACGCCAGGCTTCCCTGTCCTTCACTGTCTCCCGGAGTTTGCTAAAACTCAGGTCCATTGAGTCGGTGATGCCATCCAACCATCTCATCCTTGGTCGCCCCCTTCTCCTCTCCTCCCAGCCTCAATCTTTCCCAAACCCAGGGTCTTTTCCAAAGAGCTGGCTCTTCGCATCAGGTCTTACTCTAGCCACATAAATTTTTTCAATAATCATATTACAGAGACAGATAAATATATTTCTCAAATTTCTGTCTATTGTCATTATTACCATATAGGTACAAGATTGCCATTATTTTACTGCTGGGGCTACTGTGGAACCTTCCAGCTCCCCTCCCTTCAAGCCTCATCTCCTTCTTATGCCATCCTCTGCCCTCTTGCCAAAGTTTCCTTCATAAAGCACAAATTTCAAGATGACAGTTTCTTATTTTAGAACTGCCTTTGATTCTCCATTGCTTGGAGAATAGACTTCAAATTCCTTAGATGATGGCAAAAAACAGAGAGTGAAAAAGTTGGCATAAAACAACATTCATAAAACTAAGATCATGGCATCCAGGCTCATCACTTCATGGCAAGTAGAAAGGGAAAAAGTGGAACGAGTGACAGATTTTATTTTCTTGGGTTCCAAAATCACTGTGGATGGTGACTGCAGTCATGAAATTTAAAGACTTTTGCTCCTTGGAAGGAAATCCATGACAAATCTAGATAGCATATAAAAAAGCAGAGACATCACTTGGCCAACAAAAGTCCATATAGTCAAAGCTCTGGTTTTTCCAGTAGTCATGTACGGATGTGAGAGTTGGACCATAAAGAAGGCTGAGCGCCAAAGAACTGATGCTTTTGAACTGTGGTGTTAGAGAAGACTCTTGAGAGTTCCTTGGACTGCAAAGAGATCAACCCAGTCAACCCTAAAGGAAATTAACCCTGAAAATTCATTGGAAGGACTGATGCTGAAGCTCCAATACTTTGGTCACCTGATGCAAAGAGCTGACACATTGGAAAATACTCTGATACTGGGAAAGATTGAGAGCAGGAGGAGAAGGGGGTGACAGGGGATGAGATGATTGGATGGCATCACCGACTCAATGGACATGAGTTTGAGCAAACTCTGGTAGGCAGGGAAGGACAGGGAAGTCTGGAGTGCTGCAGTTCAGGGGGTTGCAAAGAGTCAGACACAATTCAAAACTGAATAACACAAGCTTTTGCAACCCTAAATTTCCCTGACCAGCGTCACTTTCCTCCACTTTGGCTCCTATGGCTTCATACACTACTTGACTTTACACACCACACATCCTCTTATATCCTTCAAGACCCACACCCAATGCCATTTCTTCTGTGCAACATTTGCTGACAGTCCTATGAATATGGTCATCCTCCTGTTTTGCCCACCCAGATTCTGTTCACAACTTTGCTATGACATTTTTCTCACTGTATTACAACTATTAGCTTACATCACCAAGGGTCCCATCAGACGATGACTCCTGAAAGGCCTGAACTGTGTCATATTTATCTTTGTCTACCTAATGACTTGTCCTTCAATATATGTTTATGGTAAATAAAAAAGCATCAGTTTTCAATATGAGAGACACAAGAACAAATTAGTTCATCCTATATCTGAGATTGGGCTTCAAAGGGCAGGGCTAGGTTTCTGGATTTGGGAAGTAAATAACATTTTAACGCTTCCTTTCTGAGACTTTGCTTTTTAGATAAGATGAAGACACTGATTCACATAGAGGATATGGCATGGAATGCTGTACCTATCAGCCTGGACTAAATCATTTGTTTGCAGTGAAAAAAAGACCTCAAAATCAGATACCTATAAAAACAAAGGTTTATTTTTTGCTCAAAATCATGATCATATGGGCTGGCTCCATGTCATCTTTACTCCAGAATTCAGGCTGAAGGGGCTTCCCTGATGGCTCAGATGGTAAAGAATCTGCCCGTAAGGCCAGAGACCCTGGTTTGATCCCTGGGTCAGGAAGATCCTCTGCAGGAGGGCATGGCAACCCAATCTAGTATTCTTGCCTGGAGAATCCCATGGACAGAGGAGCCTGGTGGGCTACAGTCCATGGGGTCTCAAAGAGTCAGACATGACTGAGCAACCAATACACACACCCCATGTCATCTTTACTCCAGAATTCAGGCTGAAGGAAGCCCTTCTGCATGGAAAGTTCCAGTTGCAAAGAGAGAGGGCAGGGGCAAAAGACAGCTCCTGAGCCTTCTTGTTGGGAAGTGGCATGGGTCAGCCAAAGAGAGGTCCATGGCCCAGCCTAAGATCAGTTGGCAGGAAAGTGCAGAATAGAAGGCATTTTGCCATCGATGCTATAGGAGGTAAAGAGACAGCTGGCGTTGTCCCTACCATGTTACGGCCTCTAGAACGGTTTCCTATTGACAGGAATCGAAGAAGACTCACCCTGCTAGCGTGATTATAGCCATAGGCATATACCTTTGTCTACTTTGAGTTTGGCTACAGCTGGAAAATTGCAAAGAAAAAAAGTACCATGTAACTTTTATATCTATTAATTGTATATTAATTATGGAGTGTGGGGTAACACAAAAGGGGCAGTATTTCTTGTGTGACAAGATTCCGGCCCATGGAAGCACTGAAGCGACAAAACTGAAGGAGTACCTAAAGCTGCCTGCTCTAAAAATCTATTCGACATTGTGGATCTTTTTCTTTATATAAAAATATCTTGATTTTTACAAACAGGAACTTTACCTGGCTTTGGATATTCCCCAAGACAAAAAGACTCGTGTTCAAACGTTGTTTTGAGTTCATCATAAGACCAAGAAAAATAACCCACTCCCTGGACACTGAAATATTTTGGTTAAGCAACATGTTTCTTGAGGTTGTGTTCTCATCAAATGCCGTTGCCACAGAAGAATTTCTGACCTCTCTTTAATATTTCCCTTTTTTGCATATATTAATAACTTAATGAAAATATATACCTGTATTTCCATAGCCAACTTCTGTTGGCAAGTTATTACAATCAAGGAAGAATTCCTACATTGCGAACTCCTTATAGAACCTGCAGAGTCAATGTCTTTAATATGGTGAAGGATTTCTTTGCCAAACAAACTTTCAGGCGGAATAAAGATCTTGGCACCCTGCGCTCAGATGGAGCATCTGTGACGCTTGGCAACACATCTGGTTCTGCTGCTTTGGTGAAGAAACACGCTCCTCATCTCAACATGCAGTGGTGTCAGCCCATGTCAACGGCTCTGCCAGCGATCACGAAAAAACTGTGTCTATTTCTATGAACGTTATCAACCTCCTGAGAGCCAGGGCTGACACACTGCTATTTTAAGAAGTTTTGTCAAGAAATGAGAGTAGAAGAGTCAGTTCAGTGCTGCAAAACAGAAGTTAACTAGCTTTCCAGAGGACCTGTCTTCAAATGTTTGGTTGACCTTCAAATGCAAGTTCCACATTTTTTTTTTTTTTGAGGCCACGGAAATCCAACTATTAGAATAGCACAACAGGAAAGAGTCCAGTCATAGTTCACTTTCAGTTCGGTTCAGTTGCTCAGTCGTGTCTGACTCTCTGCGACCCCATGGACTGCAGCATGCCAGGCTTCCCTGTCCATTACCAACTCCTAGAGTTTACTCAAACTCCACTGAGTCCAATGGACAAACTCCAAATGTCCATCGAGTCAGTGATGCCATCTAACTATCTCATCCTCTGTCGTACTTGATGGATATTCTTGCCAAGTTACCTAGGTCAATCTTTTCATTTAAATTTTTTTCAGCTCAGTTGCCACTCTGGAAGGGCATGTGGGAGGCAATATGTGTGTGTCTACTTGCTAGGTCGCTCAGGTGAGTCTGACTTGGCAACCTCACAGACTGTAGCCCTCCAAGGCTCCTCTGTCCATGGGATTTCCTAGGCAAGGATACTTGAGTGGGTTCCCACTTCCTTCTTCAGAGGATCTTCCCAACCCAGGGATCAAATCTGTGTCTCTTGCGTCTCCTGCATTGGCAGGTGGATTCTTTAACACTGCAATGTGGGAGACAGCTACCCAAGGAGTTCAAGGCTGGAGAAGGGCTTCCGCAAGCTGGAATGAGTAACAAAGCTTTCCAATTTGTTTACAGGTAGAAACCGACAGGCAGCTGGAGTCCTTAGATAACCCTTTCAAAGCTAATCCTGCCTCGGATGAACTTAACATGCAACCATGAATATTTGATCCTTAAAAAAAAAAAATGACAAAGCATTAATGATGCAGACTTTTCAAAGCATGAACTCAACAAGAATTTTGGAGAACTCTAGGAATTTCACTGTGTCTAACCCTCATCTAATAAAGCCACGGCAGCTCCCATTTTATTTGTTACTGTTTTCTTCTGCCAAGTGAGTATTTCAAGCACTTATTGCCATGAAACTGAAAAGTCATAGTCAAACAGATGTCAAAAATAACAAGCCTATTGCTGTGTCAAAAAAAACCACTCCATAATTTCAATATCAAAGCCAAACATCAGCATTCTCGTAGAATTTTACTTCTGAGCTGAATTAAACTTTATTTTTACTTGAAAAATTTACATATATCTCAGGTGTTTGAGGAAAATAGGCATTAATGTCAAGAGAAATGTGGTGAGAGCAACAGAGATAAGACTTTAGAAAGATAATTTATAGTCTCTGGAAAATAATTCAATTTCCGTTGCAAAAAAAAAAAAGGCACAAAAAGTTATTTATATATGTGTTTATGTGTTTTCTTCTGGGGAGAAAATCCACAGCTGTCTTCAGATTCTGAAAGGGTTTGTGACCTAAATAAGGCTAGTACCCTGTGTCCCCATGCTTTGTAGAATGAAACATTTTAAGAAATAGAATGAATGCTGTGAGGAAGTGGATTTCATCTGTTGAAAAATGAAGTTAACTATGCTTTGGTGCTCTACTCACCAATGAATAATAATAATAATACTTTCCTAAATAGGAAAGTAACCCACTGCACTAGAGATGGGTTCTAACTCACACTCGATTTGCACAAGCTTTCTGAAACAAAATTAAGGCAATTTGAATAAAAATATTTGTTTTGTTAGATTCTGCTTTTAGTTTCCACATTAAATGAAAAATCATATAGCCATATTTATATAGCACAGTAGGACTAAGATAATAAGGAAAAATTAGGAGCTCAGATTTAGGGCTTTGAAATGCAGTATTTTTCTTTCTTTCTTTCTTTTTTTTTTTTGGAGAAGTATAGAAAATGAAGTTTAAAGTGTTTAGTTGCTATTGCTGCTGTAACAAATTATCTTAAACCTAGTGGCTTAAACAATGTAAGCTTATTATCTTACAATTCTGCAGTTCACAAGTTGAAATGGGTCTCACTGGGCTAAAATCAGGATGTGGGCAAGGCCACATTTCTTTCTGGAATGTCTAGGGGCCTTTCTAGTTTCTAAACGCTGCCCACATTCCTTGGGTTATGGCCCCTTCCTCCACCTTCACAGCCAGTACAGCTGCTTGCCTCCCTGCCCCGCCCCACCCCACCGCACTCCCACTCGCTGTATGCTTTATTCAAGCCAGTGCTCCGGCCTCGACTGTGTGTTCCCACAGTGGTGTGTCTTCTGTGGCTGCTGCTTCAGGTGCTTCTCCATGGTCTTCAGAACTCCCTGTGCTTGTTGAGCCTGGGGTTTAGGGCATGTACTTTCTTGGGCAGCAGATCCTGGGGCTGATGGAACTTCCTGAGGTTTTCTTCCTGAGTCTGGTTAATGAAGGTGAGAATAAGGGCAATGTACTCATGGAGAGTGCAGATCTTGGAGAGCTCGGACCACATGTCACCTGTCACTTTGGCGATGTACAGCTGGGAGAACTCCCGCTTCAGGTGGTCCGGATGATTCAGCAGCTCTTCCTTCTTGTTGGGAAGGTTCTGAGCATTGGTTTTGGCCATAGTTGCACAAGTGGCTGCCAGCTGCTACCCACTCTGAGGGTCTCTTCCACTTTTCAGGACACTTGTGTTGGGCCCACTCAGATAATCCAGGATTAGCTCCCTATTGCAAACTGAGCTGATTGGCAACCTTCATTCCATTACCACTTAATGCCTCTTTACAATGTAGCGTAACATATTCTCAGGTTCTAGGGAGTAGCAGGGACTTCTTGGGGGGCTATTATTCTGCCTACCACACAGCCCCTCAGCTGGTATGATGGGAAAGAGTAAAGAGAATAGTGAGAAGAAAAGGAAACAGGTGTAAATAGCCCCTTGCTAGCTTGGATGGTATGTTTCCTGATTGTGCTACTAAAGACCATCCCTGAGATCATTTGCATCTATACTCTGATTTTTTTTTCTCCTGGAAAACATTAAGGAAGGGTAAAGATGCCATATTGGAAACCTGAGTGTTTAGCCCTGGCTCTACCACTGACTGTCTACATCACCTTTGGCGATTCACTTAACTTTGCATTAGAAGCATATTTTCCTCTTTAAAACTAGGAGAGGCAGGGAGAGGATGCACTGGGATGTGCTGAGTGTCAGGGGCTCAAAGGAAGGGAGCTCTCATGAAATTCCAGGGGTTCCGGCAGCCTGCAAGGCAGTCCTGGGATGAGAAATGCCTGGGTGCTCCTGGTGCTAGAGGGCCCTCATCCCAGACTCCTGCTAAGGACTCTGGTCCATGCCCTCTATCAAACAAAGCTCAGGCATCATGAACACCTCCCCTGATGCCCTGGCCAGGGTCACCTTGGCATAGAGCCTGGCTCCAGGGGCCAGCCGGATGTGCTGGATGGACTCTGACCCAAGGGCTGTGCAAAGAGGCAGCCCCTGAGAAGGCCCACGGGGTGGGGGGTGTCAGTGAAAGACACGTGCACAGGCAGAAAGCCTCCCACCTTCCAGGAGACAGACAGCTCCAGGGCAGCAAGGCAGCCTTCTTTCACCTGTCCTGGGTATCCTCCAGTTTCCATCTTGCTATGATTCTAGATGGAAGGAGAGCCTGTTCCTACTGACTCGAGGTCACGGGTCTATCTGCTCAGTGGGTCCAGGCACCAACAGGAAGAATGGGCTCTTTCTCACTTATTGCTGATTTTATTCTTATTGCTCTTCTCCTAGGAGGAAGCAACAAGGGTAAAGAGCTCATCGGGCTCTCTGCATTCCTAACCATCCCTCATAGCAGAGGTGAATCAGATAATAAGGAACTGGAGCATGTGTGTGTGTGTGTGTGTGTGTGTGTGTGTGCATGCACACACGTGCATGTGTGCACTCAGTCGTGCTTGATTCTTTGCGACCCCATGGACTGTAGCCCGCCAGGCTCCTCTGTCCATGGAATTCTCCAGGCAAGAATACTGGAGTGGGTTGCCATTTCCTCCTTCAGGAGATCTTCCTGACCCAGGGATCAAACCTGAACATATTGTATTATGACTGTAAAATATATCTCAGTTTATACCTCTGGTCTAAGCTGTTTCCTATCATCTTTGAAAGGCTATGTCCAGGCAGGCAGGATTTCCTAATTTGTTTACTGCAAGATAGTTATATCAGGTTGTAGCAAAGCAAGGAATGCAGAAACTGCTCCATTTTTGTTCTGGAGCATGGGTGGGACTCGATGGTTGTATTAGGCAGAATTCTAAGATGGCTGTCAAGATTCCTACCTCCTGATGTATATGTCCTATATAATCCCCTGCCTTTGTTTGTGAGGGGGATTTGGGAATATGATGGGATAGGCATTGTCATGATTAGGTTATGTTACAGTTGATATTTAAAAGGGAGAGTATCTTTGGTGGGCCTGGCCTTATCAGGTGACCCCTTAAAGCAACGGGGCTCTTGAAGAAACATACTTGAAGTATGAAAGAGACTCGACACAGGGAGACTCTCCACTGACGGATATCAGGATGGGTGGGGCCATGGCAAGTAGACACTAGCAGCAGAGAGCCAGCAAGAAAACAAGGCTTCAGTCCCCTCACTACAAAGAACTGAATTCTACTAGCAAATTAAATGAGCTTGGAAGTGGATTTTTCTGCAGAGCCTCTAAACAAGAATTCAGCTTGACTGAAACTTTGACTGTGAGACTGGGCAGAGAACCCAGTTGAGCCACACCTGGACTTCTGATCTACTGAACTGAGAGCTAATAAATGTTTATGGTTGTAGCCAGAAATAAACTCACACACCTATGGTCAATTAACCTACAGGCAAGAACATATAATAGAGAAAAGATAATCTCTTCAATAATTGCTGGGAAAACTGGACAGCTACTGCAAAGGAATGAAACGAGAACACCATGCTGCTACTGCTGCTAAGTCACTTCAGTCATGTCTGACTCTGTGCCACCCCATAGATGGCAGCCCACCAGGCTTCCCCATCCCTGGGATTCTCCAGGCAAGAATACTGGAGTGGGTTGCCATTTCTTCTCTAACACCATACACAAAACTGAACTCGAAATAGATCAAAGACCTAAATGTAAGACACTATAAAACTATTAGAAGAAAACACAGGCAGAAAACTCTTTGACATAAATTGCAACAGTATCATTTTTGAGCCACCTCTTAGAATAATGAAAATAAAAACAAAATAAACAAGTAAGACCTAATTAAACCTAAAAGCTTCTGCACAGCAAAGGAAACCATTAGCAAAATGAAAAGACAACACAAAATGGGAGAAAGTATTTGCAAATGAAGCAACTGACAACAGATTAATCTCCAGAATATAGAAACAGCTCATGTAGCTCTATGTCAAAAAACCAAACAGTTCAATAAGACAAATAGGCAGAAGATCTAAATAGACATTCCTCCAAAGAAGACATACAGATGGCCAAAAAGCACATGAAAAGATACTCAGCATCACTAAGTAGCAGAGAAATGCAAATCAGAACTACAGTGAAGTATTACCTCACCCTGGTTAGAATGGTCATCATCAAAAAGTCTAAAAACAGTAAACGCTGGAGAGCGTGTGGAGCAAATGGAACCCTCCTACACTGTTGGTGGGAATGTAAATTGGCACAACCGCTATGGACAACAGTATGGACGTGTCTTAAAAAACTTAGAATAGAACCATTATATGATCCAGCAGTCTTACTCCTGGGCATACATCCAGAGAAAACCATAATCTGAAAGGATGTTCATTGCAGTACTATTTACAACAGCCAAGACATGGAAGCAACCTAAACATCCATTGACAAAGGAGTGGATAAGGGAGATGTGTACACGTATATAATGTAATATTACTCATCCATTAAAAAAAATGAAAGAATGCCATTTGCAGCAACATTCATGGACCTAGAGATTATCATACAAAGTGAAGTAAATCAAAGACAAGTATCATATGAAAGCACTCATATGTGGAATCTAATTTAAAAAGATACAAATGAACATATTTATAAAACAGAAACAGACTTATAGATACCAAAAACAAACTTGCCAAAGGGGAAACAAAGAGGACAGGGATAAATCAGGAGCTTGGGATGAACACACACACACACACACACACACACACACACACACACACACACACACTATCTATACATTAAGTAGATAACTCACACGTTATCTACCTCATACATATGTAATGTGATGAGTTGGACCATAAAGAAAGCTGAGCACTGAATAACTGACGCTTTTGAACTGTGGTGTTGGAGAAGACTCTTGAGTCCCTTGGACTGCAAGGAGATCCAACCAGTCCATCCTAAAGGAAATCAGTCCTGAATATTCATTGGAAGGACTGATGCTGAAGCTGAAGCTCCAATACTTTGGCCACCTGATGCAAACTGACTCATTGGAAAAGACTCTGATGCTGGGAGGGATTGGGGGCAGGAGGAGAAGGGGACGACAGAGGATGAGATGGCTGGATGGCATCACCGACTCGATGGACATGGGTTTGAACAAGTTCTGAGAGTTGGTGATGGACAGGGAGGCTTGGTGTGTTGCAGTCCGTGGGGGAGCAAGAATTGGACACAACTGAGCAACTGAACTGAACTAATTCACAAGGACCTACTTATAGCACAGGGAACTCTACTCAATATTCTCTGATAACCTACATGAGAAAAGAATCTCAAAAGGAATGAATATATGTTTATGTATAACTGAACCATTCTGCTCTACACCTGAAACTAACACATTATAAACTAACTATACTCCAATACAAGGCTGTATATTGTCACCCTGCTTATTTAACTTATATGCAGAGTACGTCATGAGAAATGCTGGGCTGGAAGAAGCACTGGCTGGAATTAGGATTGCCAGGTGAAATATCAGTAACCTCAGATATGCAGATGACACCACCCTTATGGCAGAAAGTGAAGAAGAACTAAAGAGCCTTTTGATGAAAGTGAAAGAGGAGAGTGAAAAAGTTGGCTTAAAGCTCAACATTCAGAAAGCTAAGATCATGGCATCTGGTCCCATCACTTCATGGCAGATAGATGGGGAAACAGTGGCTGACTTTAATATTCTGGGCTCCAAAATCACTGCAGATGGTGACTGCAGCCATGAAATTAAAAGACACTTACTCCTTGGAAGGAAAGTTATGACCAACTTAGATAGCGTATTAAAAAGCAGAGACATTACTTTGCCAACAAAGGTCCGTCTAGTCAAGGCTATGGTTTTTCCAGTGGTCATGTATGGATGTCAGAGTTGGTCTATAAAGAAAGCTGAGTGCCAAAGAATTGATGCTTTTGAACTGTGGTGTTGGAGAAGACTCTTGAGAGTCCCTTGGACTGCAAGGAGATCCAACCAGTTCATCCTAAAAGAGATCAGTCCTGGGTATTCATTGGAAGGACTGATGTTGAGGCTGAAGCTCCAATACTTTGGCCCCCTGATGCGAAGAGCTGACTTATTTGAAAAGACCCTGATGCTGGGAAAGATTGAGGGCAGGAGGAGAAGGGGACGACAGAGGATGAGATAGTTGGATGGCATCATTGACTCAATGGACATGGGTTTGGGTGGACTCCAGGAGTTGGTGATGGACAGGGAGGCTTGGCATGCTGTGGTTCATGGGGTCTCAAAGACATGACTGAGCAACTGAACTGATACTCCAATAAAATTAAAATATTAAAAAACCCAGAAATCTTATTTTAATATTTTACAATGGACTATTGCTAGCCTTAGTAAATAAATATTTTAAAATGTTTAAAAAGCCTCTAAGTTTGTAATAATTTGTTATGAAGCAATAATACTAACAATACTAATAATACCACTAATAAATTTTAAAAATAATAAAATTAACAATACATACACATAAAATGCTAATAATACCAATAAGCTACTACAATGGTATTTCAGTTAAATATAAGATAGGATTTTTTTTTTGTCTCCTGTTTTCCTGCCTTTCTCCAAAGCTTTGATCTGTTTTCCCACCATGAAGTGATTTCACTGACTATAACCAGAAAACGCCGTCGTGCCCGATTACAATCTTGTCTCATACCACTTATCAGAGTTATCTCTTCCCTTCCCCCTCACGGTTGATTTGAGATGCAGGGATGTACTCATCTTGGGTATGTTATATACATGTAGGGCTGGAGAATCAAGCCAGAAAATACAGATTTTGACAATTAAAGCAAACAATCTGTGTTTTGAAGTAACTCGGATATGTTTCCTTCATACATCTAGTTATCTTGAAACACAGTAACCTTGACATCATGGCTGAAGAAAAAAAGAGAAGCAATGTAAGCACACACGTCTGAACATTTAAATATCTTTTATCGATAAACATTGCTAGAATGCCATGCATTTGGATCTGTGCTTTTCCTGAGGAAAACCTGCAGTCTATCTTCTGCTTCCTGATACTGCAGGTGGATCCCATTACAAGGGTAGGAGACACCATGGAAAGCATGCCTAAACTTTTAAAGCTACAAAACAGAAAGCTGGTCTTCATTAATTAGATGTCAGGATTATGCAAACGGACCACTGTATTATTACGCATAATATGGCGAAAAGCCTGATTATATAGTTTGTTGATAGTTCCATGTGGGTAATTTATCTAAGCCTTATGTGCTAAGATATTCTATTAACCACAAAGGCAGGATTTGGTATCAGGTAAGAAAATCACACTGTGACTTTGTGGTTGATGGCTGAAAGAACGCCTTACCACAAAGGGAACTGAGAATGCAATATGGTGTCTTTCTAACTTTTAATTCAGGAAAAATTCCACCCCCCAGTACCACTTAACCTGGTGCTACCACACAAGGCAGATATAAGTGGAAATATTAACAAGTCAGTGATTCATAAGTGAGACTCACCATTGCAAACCCATATTCTCTGCCTTTGTGAAAACCATGGAATTGGATTAAGAGAGAGGCCATGTACTTTTAGATTTAAGCAAATGTGGACAATGGATTCTAGAATGAAGGATAAATCTGAGCATCACAAACCCTCATCTGAATAATGATTAGCTGCTTTAATAAAAAGGAAGAGCTCACACACAAAAAACCTCAAAGTGCATAATGTGGAAAAATCTCAAGATCTGGGAATCTAGGTAAATCACGACTTTTTGCCTTTACCAATTTTACCCAGTCTTCCCAGGTGCTAAAGGCAGCACTAAAGAAAAGCTATCACGAAACTATTATGTTAGGCCATTATCATCTTTGCCTCAATCTCTTATACCTGTGTCTATGCCAGCTATCTAATTATGATGAGGGAAAACACTCCAAGCTCAAAAGAAGTGAACAACTTCGGTTTCTGCTCACACGGACCTTGTCAAGTAGCCAGCGAATTGTCCTTTCATTGTGAGTGACTAATATCAATGCTGGCTCTAAAGAAAGACACTTTTCATAATCGTCCAACAATCTGCTAAGTGAAAACATATGGATGGGCTTAGGCGAAGCCTGCCAGGGGTCTTTGTTCAATGGAAAACAGGTGCTTTCATTCTGTGGCACGTAATACCCCATTTACCCCCAAGTCCAAAGGTTACAGGACTAATAGCTGCCTTGTGGTAATCAACGAAAGCCAAGACACTAGCCCTGGTGAAACATCTGGGACATATTTTACATACTTGCAACATATGCTTCAGGTTCAATTAAAGTGAGGCTTTGGCACATTTATTAATCTTTTTTACTTTTATCCTATAAGAGGACCCACTGACCTGACCCCACTATTATACCATATGAAAAAACAGAGAAATAATGAGAGTTAGAGGTCAGTACCTGCTCGTATGGCAAAAAAACACATTTGTTTTCTCATGAAACTCCATTACGCATGACTCTATACACAAACTTTAAATAGAGGAACCAATGAATTTTTCAAAGTAGGAAATTACCCTTCTCCCGCTCAGACACTCTGATAGCCAAGACTTACAACATTTACTACTGCGAGAGTCAGCCGAGATACAGAAGCTGGTAAATAGAAACTTGAAGTAGCCTTTCATATTTTCATAGTAAAAACTTTATATTTCCAGAATATAAGATTTCCACTCTAAGATTCTTCCCTCTATTATTCAAGTCCCTAAAAGTCTATTGTAAATTATTACATTTCAGATTTTCTTTTTGTTCAGATATGTTTTTATATTATCAACTGTGTTATGAGTAAATAAAAGCAAAACCCTTAATATATCACTCAAATAAAGGGGTGGATTTATGAAAATCAGCTCACAATCCTTTCATATGGAAAACACCACTGTTTTTTGGCATCCTATGCAGAATAGAGGTGAATTCATAGAGTTATTTAAGCACTCACTTTAGTAAACTTTAGTAAACTTCAGTCAACTTTAGTAAACCAGATCTGAAAATGTGTTAGAACCAAGGTGTCAATTCCAGACAATCAAACACCGCATAACAACAGATGCCACCCCCGAGTTTGGAGTTGTCTTCCACATGGCACCTTCTACTTGATATCTATGTTTTGGTAATCTGGTTAACCAGGTACGCTACTGGTTTTCCACAAACATCTTCTCTATTAAAAAAATGACCACAAAGGGAGATTAGTGTGTAGGATATCAAACAAAGTGGCTAAAAAAATATAGGTTGACTTCAAGCAGGGGCGTTGAAGCATCAGACTTCACTAAGGGTTTCCATTTATGAACATTTCTTGGGAGACACTTGCTGCTAGAATGGATCTTTATGGTGGCTTTAATAATAAAGCAGCAACAAGCAAGGGAAAAATGGCCATAAATGGATGGCAGCTCAGTGTTTATCAGCAGAGGAATGATGATTCAGAGCTGGCGTGCTGAGTTAAAATACAAGCTCTCTACAGCGCCACAACTGACCTTAACAATAAATCATATCATTTATTGCCGGGAGTGCATGCTCATGTTATTCAACATTAGAAACAAGCACATATGTGTTTTTGCAGAAAGGAGATTTTTGCTAATGCTTGAGGATGTTGCTAATGACTAAATGATATCCAGAAGAAACATTTTACATAAAAGCGCTATCGATTTTAAAATGTTTGAAATAGCAGTAGAAGGGAGAAAGAATGTACTTGGAGAAAGAAGGTACATGTGTGTGCTTGTGTATGTGTGTCTTTCTATTTTCCTTGTAGCATTGACTATTAGGAAAAAAATCATTCAGGAAGTTAACAAATCACTGTGAATTTTTTTTTTTTTTTTTTTGACATTTCCAATGCTTGCTTCTAGCACACAAATTCTTACACTGGGATATAAGTGTACATCTCTACTGGAATCAAAGGTCAAGGGCATAAATTAAGATACACTGTTTTTCTCGTTCCTTCAAAAAATTTCAGTGCTTTACTAGAAAAGAAGTCAGACAGATTCAGTGTAGGTCAAAACTCAGGCTTTATATGCGGAACGATGTGGTCAAAATGAATGCTCATTCTCACCCCTGCTCCCAATCTCACCCTAAGACTTTTTAGGTTTTAGATGCAGAAATGCCCAAAGATGATGCCATAAACCATCATCAGTAGTCTCCGTGACATAGAAAGCTGTCCTCCCGACTCCAGGTACTGCTGCAGCAGGGCAAGGTCATTCTGGTTTCTCTCTCTACTTGTCCCCTCTCCCTAGGGGACAACCAATTCAAGCTGTCCCAGAAACCAGCTGTTATTTACTGTGGTCACCATCCACAAGCCAACCAGCAACTGACACACGAGCCTCTCTGCACAGACTTTCCAGACCAAGGAATCATAGGGCTGTTTCCAAGTCTAGACCAGGGGCAGTGAGCATTGGGATTATTTAAACGCCCTCCAGAGCCCTCTGTACACATGTGTTCATTTGCTGAGCAATTCTTGGAAAATTACAGATGACGATATCCATGTTTAACGCATACAGGCTGCTATTTTTTCACTTCTCTCTTCCCCCAAAGTGTAGCCTGATTTGTAATACTCGAGATAGGACAAATTTTTGCCCTTCAAAAACAGTTGTCACTGCAGTTATCTTCGTGAGAGCTATCAAGTTCCAGACAAGCTGAATTATTATTATTATTATTTTTTTTTGTTCCTGGCAGAAAAATATTTGACCCAGCTCTGGACAAAAGCGAAGACGATTTATAGCCCTCTCTGCCTCTTTGCAACATGCAGTGGCATTGTTAGGATGATAAACAGCACTGTCCAATTTTCTGGACTCAAAACACTTCAACTCCTTTTTTAACTGTCTGTGAAAACAGCGTCATGTCTACATTTCCCCGTCCCCAGGTACCCGAGTGCCGGGAAAGATAATTACCTTGTCATCTTTGTCATCTTCTTCTTCCTCGTCCTCCAACATGTCCTCCACTACCTGCAGACAAGAAACAGAAGTCGTTTTCCTGCTTTTTAAGAGAGACAATTTTGTTCTGTCATTTTGAGCCTTTTGGAAATGAAAACTTTATTAACATTTGAAACAGAGGCACTGAGAAGGAATATTTGATCTAGAGGCAGGGATTAGGAAAATGCTATGCATTTAATTGATGAACGCCAGGGACCTGAGTCCCCAGTCAGGGGAACCCTATTTGTGTGAAATGTTCTGTGACGACTTAAAGAATCGGAACTCCGCTTAAGGTAAACCAACGTTAATTTGAAGGATGCTTTAAATCAGGAGATTTCTTTTTTTTTTTTCACCTACTCCACTGTCTATATGAATTAGGCACTTTAAATTTGGAGCTAGATAACTAAGCAGAATACAGCTCTGCTATTTTCTAATTTACTTGTCACCAAACCCTAAGATAAAAAATTGTCAGCTCATTGATTCATGCTAGTGATCTATGGCATAAAGCTAACAATATCTTTCATGGCTCCAATTTGAATTCTGATGTATAAATGTCAACTTTTGACTATCTCTGAATTACCTCTTCCTTTTTTGGATTACTTGAAACTCTAATGTTTATTCTCTGTGATTTTACACATGGATTATGTTATGAGAATGGACATTACTATTGAAAGAAAATGAGAAATTCATTCAATAATCAAGTGTGTATAACACGTGTATATAGCCCATGAGGACAGATATGCATACATATATTTTTTAATAGCTCCTGGTTTATCTACTTCAGCAGAATGAAATAGTCATTTTGGATTTGCTAAATAATTTCCCCTTTCCTGGATCAATATATAACTGCAGGCATTACAAACGAGACTTCACCCCATTTCAGGTGTTTTATTATGTTTTTATACACACACACTTCATGGAAACCAAAAATTTTACAACTTTGAAGGGAGTTATTGTTCAGCTATGTGCCAACTTATGATTGCATTTATGTCATTTAACATAACTTTTAATTCTTGTGGTGCTTTTATATTTTTATCCAGTATCTTTATCTCTGAATAAATTCAATAAAATCATGGTCATCAAATATTTTTAAACCTTTTTCCAAAGCTCATAACTTTAGAAGACAGAGGTAGCTAACTCTTCTTCCATGCAGCTTTATGATAGACACAGGAATATGCTATGAATGAAAATTTCAATAATGAAGACTTACTAAACAGAGAGTTACATAGACTGAAGTAACACATCAGGACCCTCAGTTATTCTAATAATTTTTCTCAAATATTTTAAAAGCATGCACTGATTTAAAAGAAGAGCCCAAACACAAACTTCTAGTTGTCATGAAGTAAAATATAACAAAAAGCACTTGACAAACTGGGAAATTATTCCTAATTTACTACCATACTTTAAATTTTCTATTAAATGGCCTTTCATTTGGACATTCAGCATTTCAAAAGAACCAGAGTGACACAGTGTGCTGTTTCCAGTATCGGGGGAGAGTTTACACTTATTTTGGGAACATCTAAAGCAATTCAACCTCAGCAAGAATGAAGGACTCTTGACATTCTAACTACACTCAGTCATTCCATAAGCATTTGTTACAAATGCCCTTGTCCAAGGCATATGGTACTAGTGATTGTGGAAATACTAAGATGGATAACACAGATACTTCATTTCAGCCCTCAAGAGGCTTATAATCCAATAGAATTCAAATGGGGGATATGAGATAGCCTTTCCTGTTTCCTTTTAATTTCCTGAAAATTTGAAGCATGAATCGTACACACATAGGCAACAACAGTGGCAATGTGTAACTGAGGTGCTGTGCACCAGTCTATTCCAACCTGGGCCCTTTGTGAGGGAAGCTGATACAGGAAAAGCAGTCACGGATTTTCAGTACATTACATTGCATCAGAAGAACCCACCAAACACCAAGTAGCTAAACTAGAATTCAAACTCAGGTTGTGGGATAGCAGAGCCAGCTCTTAAACTCTGCCCAGTTCAAACACCAAAAAAAATTTTAAAAAAAGTGTGGGGAGGAAAAGGAAAACAAGAGAAGGACTGATCTAACCCTTACATGATCTTTTTAATGATTATAATTTTGTAACTCTAATAAAATGATGTTTCAAATGTTAGGTTTATATTAAATAATTTTTAAAGGTTGGTCACTACCTATTTTTTAAAAAAACTATATATATTGAGGTATACAATATGATCATTTGATATATATCAGATTAAGTAATTTTCCCCTAAAACTACCCATATAGTCATATATGAAATATGAAATTAATATACTTTTATTCTTGTACATAAAAAAAATCAAACAATATTTTAGATAGTTATTGTTAAGTCTGTATTATATGTCTCTCCTCTTCAGTAATTATCATATCACACTACAGATGCAAGGAAGGGAAAATGGTGTCAGATTGGGCCTGCTGCTGCTGCTGCTAAGTTGCTTCAGTCGTGTCCGACTCTGTGAGACCCCATAGACGGAAGCCCACCAGGCTCCCCCGTCCCTGGGATTCTCCAGGCAAGAATACTGGAGTGGGTTGCCATTTCCTTCTTCAATGCGTGAAAGTGAAAAGTGAAAGTGAAGTCACTCAGTCGTGTCCGACTCTTAGCGACCCCATGGACTGCAGCCCACCAGGCTCCTCCATCCATAAGATTTTCCAGGCAAGAGTGCTGGAGTGGGGTGCCATTGCCTTCTCCGCAGATTGGGGCTAGCAGTTCATAATAAGTGTTCAAGAAATATTTGTTGATAGACTGAACAGAGAAATACATAATCTATGCTTCATATCTTTGTACAACTGGTAGAAGGCCTGTCATTAATTTGACAGAACTCAACTAGCTCACCTGCAAAGACATTGAATCAATGATGCAGATTAATAAAAGCAAATATTCAAAGTGTTTTCAAAGATTTGCCAGGCAAGAGAAAACATGGATATCTAACTATCATTTCAAGATTTGGAGTTCTCCAATATCTTCAAGTTAATTTTCCAAAATTAAAAATATTATTGAACCAGGAAACAAACCAAGAACTTAATTTACACATTTCACAAGTCAGCTGCAGACCTTATGTTCAAGAACACCTCAAAAGAGGTCTACAGAATCAGACCCTTCATTCGCAAAACCCAAACAGTTCCCACCCTGCACAAGTCGGTAATTGGCTACGCACAATTGCTCCACAAATGTGCGGCCAGAACCACCCAACACAACCATTTGCTTTACATTTGGCAGCAAAGTGCTGTGTTCAAGAGAGGCTGTTGTGTTGTATTGCAGCCCTCGAGTGACGGCTTTTCCCCTCCTCCAGTGATATTTTAATGTTACTACATAAACATCTACAAGTGAGGATGTATAATACAGATGGTTCCTAGGGATGCCTTTAAGCAGCTTCAGAATGTATACCACGGTTACATTTTGCTCAGATGATGCTTACTTAAGGTGCCTTGGAAAATGGAGACGATCATAGCACCTACCCCACAGCGTTGATTAGGTATCCAATGAGATAATGTATTAATATTTAAAGTGCTCAGCACAATACCTGTACCAAAGTACTTAAAAAATGTGTATGACTAATAAAATTAGAAAAGACATCCAGTTAATAATATTTAAACATTAATTTTTGGAACTTAAATGATGCATTTATTTTCCTGGACAAAAATATTCAGGGTTCTGAATGACACATACAATTCTGATTCATATTTCATTGAAACTAAGAATTACATAAAGGGGCACAGGTAGAGCTGCGGATAAAGATTCCCAATTAAAATGATAATGGTTTCACAACTCACTTTCAGGCTTTAACAGTCCAACGAAACGGATGACTTTGACAGCAAGTACCTCAGAAGCTAGAATGTGCTCTAAGACAAGAGCCTTGACCAAATGCAATGAATACAGAAACTGCAAACTGAGCTTTTAAAAACAAACCGTATATATCACTGAAGTGCATGTAATAATTGCACAAAATTGCAAACTTTCCCAGAGAACTCAAGTAACACCTACTATTTAGAAAGAGAGGGCTGGAGTTTAACACTTAACTAAGGAAAACAAATAAAATGAAAGTTCCAGTCTCAAATTCCAGTTCTTTCCTCTGCAAATAAAACCAAGTAAGGACTACATAGTTTTGTTTTCATGTATACAAAGTCCAGTTGCCCAAAAAGTTGTCAGCAATAATTTAATAGCAACACATCTGTAGGATTTCCTTGAGAAAAAAATGAAAAGTACCAAAAAATGCATGTGTTAGAAAGGATACATTTTTGCAAAGTTGGGGTTTTTTCCTCTTTTCTTGAGGGAGGCTATCTGAGATTGGCTCTAGAATTCTTTTTTCCAAATTATACTTTCTGATACCTTGCTTGAAAGCAAGTAGTATTAATCAAACAAAGGAAGGGCACTAGGGAAATCAGAAAGATGTAATGCAAGCAGTTAAAAGTGACATGACCTTCTGTAATGTCGCTCGTCACAGACTTATATGCCACACAGTGGAGGAAGGTCTTGAAAGAAACTGATTCTTGGTACTATTCCTTGAACGTAATACTAATAAAGATGACATTTTAAAAAACACATGTAGACAGGCCCAAATGCAGCATTCTAGCTACCTGACAGCCAAAGGATAAGCAGATCACACTATTTTTAAAAGCATAATATTTCTTCTTTCATAGTCCATATTTGCTGAACATTTGTCATTAACATATAACACATAATATGTGGCTGTTTATTGTAAAAAAGCCATTTTCAAAATGGAGCAACATTGTATCTGTGGAACCTATATATTTTATACAGTTGTATAGATGCTCTATTAATATTATGACTTTTAATGATAATTTGACACAACTAAATGCTTTATGATTTGCAAGGAAATAAAATTTTATTTGGCTGAAGATGTTAAAAATGATGCTGGTAATCTGAATAAAGGTATGATAACTATGTTTAGAATTATTCCACTAGACAAAGATATATAAGGGGGGGGACCAGCAAGAAAAAAAAAAGATAACAAAACAGTGGAAGGATGAGGGAAAGTAGATTCAGGTAAATTTCATTATTAAAATCATCATAAGACAGTGGACCCTAAGTACTGCTTTTTAATATTAATTCAGGGTGCATGGTATAAAGCTAAAATGATTTTAAAAAGAAGGGAATAAAATTTCCACCAATAATTCTTAAAACACGTTGTACTATAATTTTGTCTAGGCTAAAGTCTGCCACTGATTTATATCTCTTTAAACAACAACAACAAATCTTGGTTATATTACCTTCGTAAGAAAGTATTGAGTACCACAGAGCCAAAAACCCTGGAAAGCCAAAGCTGACACAAACCAGTTTCTTTTGTGTGTTTACTTTTTCCCTCAGAAATAATCCTTGAATTAAATGGATGTTTTGCTATGTTCAGAATGAAGAGTTGCACAATTCAAATTGCCTTACTCTAAATGGTCTATAAAAAAGCAACACATTTAAATTAAAGAAGAAATCACTGCTGTCCAGATGTGCAACTGCGATGTTAAAAAATTAAAGAAATTGTCACAAAAGAAAGACATTTCCTATTTGATTTCATAGTCATAGAACATTCAAATGTGTACAGATGCTTATATTTGGGTACATTACAAACTGAATGCTTATTTCCACCCTAGAGATACGGAGGAATTTGGGTAGAGCAGTTTGCTTCAACATGGTCTAGAGTTCATTTACATCATTTCACGGGTACATAAACCAAGCAGAACATGCATTTGTGTGCCAATGGATGTATTACATGTGCAAATATCACATGAATTTATTGAAAGTCTATGAATTGAGAAGATGCATATAACCGCTCAGATTATGTCAGATCACTTAAAAGCACCGGAGGTTGGGCTGAAGACGTTCTTGGTCAATACGATCATTACAGGTGGGCTTGCACTCCCATTTTTACCACAAGACACCTGTACCTCTCAAGATTTCTGAGAAGGAACTTTTGCAAAATGAATGGCACAATTAAACTGTACGTATAATTTACTCCACATCTGAAGGAATAATACAACCCATAAACAGGTCTGGAATATACTGTTTCATCCAGCCTATCTCAAAAGCAACTGCAAGTGTGATGGCTGCTTAGTTTGATTCACGCTATTAAGGATTTGACCTTGGAGTATTTCAGCTACAGTAGTCATCAAGATAACTGAATCACTAGATGTAATAATAATTAGTGTGATAGGCTTGCCAGTGAAGCTGAATATATTGCAATACAAAAGAAGGCAGACTAAAAAGAAAAGCATTATTACTTACTGCTAAAAGACTTCCTGATTTTTACAGAGACACTCAAATACAATTATTTCTTCTTGCAGAATGCATTTCCTTGGCTCATTCTGGGAAGTGCCATGCTGTAATTTAGTCTGATTCTTAATAGGAAATGTGGCTTTAATGTGACTATCAGATGACTTTTGATGCATGCCACTGATTACATACAGCCTGTATTCTGCATCATCAACAACAGCATTCTTATTTGCAGTATAATATGCTTTGCTGCAGGGTGCAAGGACAGTAAATTTACTTTACTGGCCAAGAGTATGTAACCTTTTAGTTTTTAAGTGTCAGCTTAATATGCAGAAAAACCCTTCCATTCAGAAATGCTAAATACAGTATAAATTCTATAATCAGTATAAGCATCTTAAATGAATTTCTTTTCATATTTCCTTCTTGGTATTCTTAAATGTTCATTCTTATGCTTACACAAAGCACTGTGAACAGATTTCTAGTGTTTATTTGAACTATGTCTCCATCTAAAGGCTTCACAATGTAATGTATTTTTGCTTGCAGGGAAAATTCTAATCTTAGCATCTTTAGGATATTGCATATTAATTTGACTGAGTAGGGAAAAATAGGTCAACTATTAACCTGCAATGTGCTTTTTAAAAACTAATGCTTTCCTGAAGCAAAATTTTTCAGGTTAAAAATTATACAAAAAAACCCCACAAAATTGAATTGTTTAACCTGTTTTTTCCAAAAGAAATGAAAAGCTAGCTAGTCTTATTACTAATCTATTTTATGAAAATTTAATATTTTCAAAGCTAAACATTTTTGTTTGTTAATAATAGATGGATTGCAAATCAAAAAGAAAATTATGTGCTTTAGCCTCTCTCTATAAAACCAAATTTCCATTCCAGAAACACAGATTTGTAACCAAAAAAGGCACAATTGTACATTTTTCAGATTTTAGAAACAACCTTAGGAATTTTTAAATACGCCTAATAAAGAGACCACATAATCTATTTAAAACATTTTCTGCAAAGCAGAAAGATGGAGCTGCTATGACGTCCAATCTTTTCAGGTATGTGCGGGAGCATTAGAGGTACAATAGGCAAGAAGTTCTTTACAGGTAAGTGTATAGTTTAGCAGATATAAGGGGAATGCTACACTTTGGGAAGATTAGGTTCCTTTAAAGAATAGAATTTGAAAACAAAACAAAAAATTTATCTTGGAGATTAATACAAGCAAACTTTTGAACCATACTGCTCTGTTAGGTTTGATTATCTTAAAAAAATTCACTGCTACTGCCTATTTTAAGCACTATAATTGGGAGTAGTAGAGGAGTGAGAATAGGTGGACATTTGAAGAGAAAAATATTCTGATGCTAATTTGATTTTTCTTTTTCTGTTTTTTTTTTTTTTTCCTCTTTGTGCCTAGAATATTTTGAGGCCTGAGGACATTATATCAGAAAGTCTAACTTTAAAAATGGAGCATATTTTGAATGTCAAAAAAATCAGTCAGAAAACTTCAGTGTTTTCCTTGTATCTCTTTTCTATAAATAATAATGATAAAATATTTTTTATCTTTTTGTAAAGAATAATCACTTCACAAAAGACAGCCCATGTGGGTTTAGACCTGCATTGGGACTGGAAAGAATGTCTGTGGTGAATGGTGAATTGTAGCACAAAAGCCTGAATGAAAAGAATGTTCGTGAAACCTCACACAAAACCTCCGTAACCGTTTTATCATGAGCTTCCCACAATATAACACAAGAGCTCTATGTTCTAGGAAAACCTTGCCTGGTCCACTTATCATTTCGGCTTTATGTAGTGTACTGCGTGATTGCTAAATTAGTGCATAATGTATTTATAATATTTATAGTACCAACATTTAGTTAAATAACCTTTATGTAAGATTTATGTTGATTTTTTTTATTTCTCATTTAATGGCAAATTATGAAGAGCATGTTTCATAAAGATAATTCTCCATTTAAATTCATCAGTCCATTAAATATTAAAATTATGTTTCTGATGCAATCGAGAACAAATTTGTCCAGCTTCAGTGATTATTTGCACTCATAAAAATTAGGCTTGATTAATAAAATTTAAATGCTTGATTAAGTTGACATTTTCATGTTCTGTCCTGATTTATTAAAATTAGTCCCTGTGCCCAGGCCTGGTTTGCTAGTAGGTTTACCTTTCTCCTTCTCTTAGTCGACATCCAGAGCGAGGCTGTTAGGAAAGAATATTTTGCTTTTGGACCCAATGATGGTTTCAGGGACATGCCCTGTTCTTTGCTCACAGCGCAGCTGGCCTTTGTCTTTATGCACTGTGTGTGGTGGAGATTTGGATTACAATAATCAAGGAAAGTGTTCCTTTCAAAAATCTTTGGAATTGATCTATAAAATGGCATGCATTTTTGGTATTTTTCTAAAATGGTTTGTAAGAAATTTTTGTCTATAGAAGATCATTTATTTTCCCTCATTAGCTTTTTTGGTTGATAAAAATATAGTTTTTATTTTTGTGGGACTTGCATATACATAGCAGGGGGATTACAAACAAATCTTCCTGCGGCAATGTCACTGTCTTTGTCCACAAGTTCAGAATCAGGAAGTACTAGTGGCCATGGAAAACCGTTCTCTTCAACAGGTCTCACTAGAGAACTCTTCAAGAAATGTGTTACCTCGACCATGTGTGTGTTCAGTCACTCGGTCGTGTCCAACTCTCTGCGACCCCATGGACTGCAGCCCGCCAGGCTCCTCTGTCCATGCGATTGTCCAGGCAAGAATACTGGAGTGGGGTGCCATTGCCTTCTCCAGGGGATCTTCCCGATGTAGAGACTGAATCTGCATCTCCTACATTGGCGAGTGGGTTCTTTAACATCAAGCCACCCAGGAAGCCCTCCTTTAGGTTACTCGCTTCTATACCCGCACCAGCTTGTGCTATTTTAAATATAGTCAGGTGTCTAATTCTCATTTATTGAGCACTCACTATATACTTAACACAGTGGACTGTCTCTTTAATCCTCACAAGATCTCAACAAAGGTAAGTATTAGTCCCATTTCACTGGTGAGGAAACTGAGGTATAGGGAAATGAAAAAATTCATACAGCTAACAGATGGAAGGTCTGAAATGTAATACCCTGTCTTCATAATTTCAAAGTTTGGACCCTTAACCTCTACCAGCTATAAAGGGGCAACATTCTGTTTTAAGATGTTTCTGCTGTTGCCCATGGAGTGTAACCTATCTGGAAACTCTGTTTCGGTGAACTGTCTTTCATTTCAGCAGGCTGCCAGAATATCATTATTTTTAAAAAATAAGTGATACAGTATCATGGCTATTTTCTTTTTCTTGTATGATGAAATAAATTCAATAACAAAATGACAGAAAATGCCCTTGAAGGCGTATTTTAGTTTGGTTACCTACAGGTGTTATTCCAGTTCTATGAACATAAAGGTTTTAAAATTGCATGCTCTTAATAAGCTTATCTCATGCAATACTAAAAAATAATGAAGACAAAACTCTCAGGGTTATTGGGCTCCTAATAATAGTTCTGACTTATAAACATTTTCCACAAGCAGATAAAAAGACATGTCATTGGTTTCTACTTTTAGTTTGATAATTTAACAAACGTCGTTTCTTGTCACCTTTCTGAACTAGGGACAATTATTCTCTGCAAATATCACATGAAACCTTCTGCCAACACCACCCCACCCCACAGGGCATGATACAAACAGTCATGGGGTTATGAGTCAGCCAGAAGGTGCTTCTGTGAATCCTATATCCTATCTCCCTCATCGTACTGTGTCAAGGAGTTTTGGCTACTTACAAAGACGAGTGTATAGAATCATTTAGAAAGAACCCACAGGATATCACTAGAAGTAGGTGGGAAAAACACATCCATCCTGAGAAGTGACACCCAAACTGTGGATATTCTTTCTTGTCCTCTCCTAAGTCCCATTCTTCAATTACAGAAATGACAAAATTGCAGGGGCAAACCTTTTGGAAAGGGAACAGAAATAATAAAACCATTTGGTTGACAAAGGGGTAGATGTTGGGCTGGACACTTTGGAAAACCATTTAGATGGTAATTCTTTGGATCCATAGGAGACTTTGGGGAGACTTTAGGAAGTTGATTTTCTAATGAGTTCCTGGGAATCCAGGAGTCAATTTAGCTTCAAATAACAGAAATCCAGCCATGTATAAGGGCGAGATCTTCAGGTTTTCTTTGGGGTCACTGAGACAATTCATTTGGTGGAAAAAGAGCTGGGTTTCAGGGCAGAAATCTTCGATAGGAATGAAGAGTAGTAAATCCTCTATAGGAATGAAGAGTGGTATCTTTTTATCTTGTTACATTCTTATATGCATCTTTGGGGAGTCCGAGCAAGGTGGGAGCGATTCAGGAAATGAGGGGGGCTACAGTATGAGAGTTGACTGCAAGCGCCCTCCAAGGCAGCTACCACTAACTGTAAATTCTAAGCATCTCTCTTGAGTCCTAACAGAACTAAAACAAAAGAAGTCTGCCTTCTAGAGAGGAGACTCTGTAGTAAATTGATTTTTAAGAATAGAACCGTTTTCCTTTACATCTCTCGCTATGTGAACTGACACGTCATGGACAGGTAGCCCTCACCTTCTACCATTCTAGAGTTTTACCTTTCCAATTTGAAGGTGAGTTGCAGTTTGAGAATAGAGTAAAAAAGACCGATGACACACTGAAGAATTAAAAGCAAACCTGGAGCTACTTAGTAAAAGGGACAGACTAAAGGTGGAATAAGAGCTGTGGCCACAGATGGGTAGACCTTTTCTTTATCTACGCAGGACATACACACAGACCTGGGATAATGTAAATGTCTCTTGGCTGCTCGCGTCTGCATGTCACACACAGACCTCCATTACTGCACCTATCATAGCCACATATTCCATTTAGTTGTTTCCCTCACTAGACCACAAACTGGGTAAGGACCAGGTCTTTTTTTTCTTCTCTCTCTCTCCCTTCTTTTTATTTTTATTGAAGTATAATTGATTTACTGGGACTAGGTCTTAATCACCTTTGAGCAACCTGCTAGCACAGTGTCTGCAAAAGTTCAGTGCATTTTTGTTGAATGAAAATTAGACAATTTTTGATGTGGAAAAAAGACTGGACTAAAATACACAGTATTCATTCACTAAATCTTTTTTGAGCCACTATTGTGCTACTATGACTTGCTCTGTGCTGGGATTAGATGCACAAATGGAAGATACTGTTAGAACAATCTGGAGCATGTGAAGAAGACCCCCAGTGAGGTTTTTTTTTTTTTTTTTTTTTTTTTATAATAGAGTGAGGGGAAAATAGGAAATCAGAGTGTTTGGTGGTAGGGATGGGTTGATGGGGGCCAGGGGTGGGCAAGAATGGGTAGGAAGGCAGAGATGGCTATCAGGGGGAAATGATGAAGATAACTGGTGGTTATCTAGGCACATACAAATAAAAATATTAAAACCTTAGTGAGTGGCAAGTTAGTATTAACTCCCCAAAATATTCAAAATACGTATACCCTGACCCAGAAATTCTCCTTCGAGGACTTTTCCAAAGGACATTACCAAGGACCTGCTCAGAGATCTGTTTAGGATTTTTGTTTACAGCATTCTTTGAGATGGTAGAAACACTGGAAATGAACATTTCTAAAATGAGTGCTTAATTGAGAAAAAAAATAAAGTATTCATATGGCAAAAACTATTTAGTTATTAAAAATCCTGTTATTTTCCAGCAATTTGAGGGAATCTCAAAGTAGGTGTGCTAACAGCGTCTTTAATGTGATCCAATTTTTTGTAAAAAAACAAAATATATATGACAAGCAAGAAATACATCCTATATTCATAAACATATTTTTTAAAGAAAAGAGTAGAAGCTATCAGATCAGATCAGATCAGTCGCACTATAGAGAGAGTATATCAACTATTTGGGAAACTATTGATACAAATATACTTGGTTCCGGATACTGCTGTTGTGGGCCATGGCCACCCCAGCCACACTGGGTCGTTCTCTCTCAAGACCATGGACCCCACTTCCATCCTTCAGTGCTGCCCTCCCCGCATGGCCAAAGAGCCCTCTTTGAACCTGCTCCTCCGCTGTGCTCTGGGGCCTTGACTCGAACACACTTAGGCTGCCATCCGCTCATCAGCACCAACAGGATCCCCTCCAAGCTCATGGAGGAGCTGCAGGAGCAGCCCTGGAGTGAGTCGATCCCCAGAGAGCCAGGCCTTTGTGAGGGAGTGCTCCCACCTCTCTGCAGGCCTTCTGAGCTCAACTTCTTCAATGTCTGGCTCCCGAAGCAAGGACTTCAAAGGTCCCAGCCACCTGTTCTGGCACGGTGCCCCAGGTCACACCAGGCTGGCCCACTGAACATCTGCTCTGGTGCCCGTGGGGTTCCTGGGCACAGCAGGAGCACCTCCACTAAGTCTGAGCGCACACGCCTCCCTGGGCCACGACGTCTGTCCCATCCACACACACTCACTGCCTGGGCAGAAGCCAGTGCCTTATCTTAGGCCCCAGGATCCCCATCTATACAAAGAGAGACTTCCTTTCTTCTTCAACTTCTGTTGTGTTATCTGGACCAAGCCCTTGCCCTCCCCAGGCCTGAGGAAAGGGTGTGTTGCAGGAGAGACTGAGAACACAGGTCTGGGAGCCAGTTGGAATTGGGTTCCCGCCCTGCTGTGCTGTGTGAGCGTTTGCCCATGGCAGAAATTCTCTGAGCCTCGTTCTCCTGCTCTCCCAAGTGGTGAATGGTTCCTTTTTAGATGAAAGAGATGAGAAAAGAGCATTCCCCATTTGTGCTTGCTACCTCTGTCTTTTTGCTCATGAAGCACTCCATTCTCAAAAACAAACAAACAAACACATGCACACACACACAAATGATCCTGATGGAATATAGGGGAGATAAAACTGAAGCTGTGGTTTGGGTGCTACTCTGGTGTTGCCAGGGGACGACAGAAGATGAGATGGTTGGATGGCATCAACGACATGATAGACATGAGTTTGGGTAAACTCCGGGAGTTGGTGATGGACAGGGAGGCCTGGCGTGCTGCAGTCCATGGGGTCACAAAGAGTCGGACACAACTGAGCGACTGAACTGGTGGCTCAGCAGTCAAGAATCCGCCTGCAATGCAGGAGACACAGGTTTGATCGCTGGGTCAGGAAGATCCCCCTGCAGGAGGAAATGGCAATTCACTCCAGTATTCTTGCCTGAAAAATTCCACAGACAGAAGAGACTGGCAGACTGTAGTCCACGGTGTTGCAAAAGAGTCGGACACAACTTAGCAACTAAATCGCCACAACAAATGGTTTGGGTGGGGTGTACACGTGAGGAATCTTTCTTTGACAGCCTTGAAGATATTATGGAAAGATAAAAGTAGCAGAAGGAGAAAAATCAGCATTTTGTTTTAGAATTATCACCTTCCTACAAGTCTTGAGGTAAGAAAACAAGCTGTGATTTTGGGGAAAGTTGCCAGAAAAATACAAGTCATCCAGTGAAATTGGAATTTCAGATAAATAATGAATATTATTTTTGTATAAATATCTCCTGTTGTTTATCTGCAATCCCGATTTAACTGGGCATCTGTATTTTTATTGGCTCAATCTGGCAACCCTAAATTGGGAACAATTTCAGAGGCCTTCAGAGGTTGGAGTTTTGAGGAAACTTTGCAAAGTAGAAGGGTGTGGTCATCTACTGAGAGGGAGGAGATCTAGAGTGGGGGTAGCGTTTGATAAGAGTGGAAAAAATGTGCAGATCCTGCTGGGGGTGTGTCCAGAGCCTCTGAGGTGATGGTCATCAGGGTACAGGGCACCAGCCCAGACAGTGAGTGATCATCTGGCACATCTACGTGGTTGAACAGCTTAAGAGGGGTCATAAGCGATGACATGTTTCACTGACATGCTATCGGTGGTTGGTTTCTTTCTGCTCGTGGTTGCGCTGGAAAACTAGAGGTCTGGTACTTTGCACAATCCTCCTCACATTTTTTCAAGCTGGTGACCTTCTTCAAAATTTGAGAAAATTGTTGAAATAAGTAGGAAAAAGAAAACAGTGATCATCTATTTTTAGATGTGTTTACAGGCTGTATGACTCAGTGCTGCTTCTGTTGAGAGCAAGTACATGGTCTTTTTGGTACTGAAATGCAAACTCAGGAGGCTCTGATCCACGCTACTTTCTGTAAATGATAAAGTCCTCATTCAAGTACCAAGGGTCTGACCACACACCCCAGTGCTTTTTCTATGGAGTGCTCAGCTCAGCTCTGGCCAGTCTGTTTAGATCCTGTTTGGAATAGTTCACATATTCAATGGTCTGCTTCTTCAAATATTCCACCCTGGACTTCTTTGGAGCTGAGAGTACTGGCTAAGAAAATAATAAACAAGTTTCACTTATAGGAAGTCAAGTCAAACAGTCAGACGTCGCTTTGGTAGTTTGTATCTGGTGGATGATTCCCAGTTGTCCAATCAACAGCATTTATGGTAGCAAAGAAACTGCTCTCCTTACAAGCTTTATTTCTAGACATCAATGTTCTGGGCCTAATTGGAATAGACCCAACAACAACAAATATATTCAGTGCTCTTCCAAAGGGGAGAAGACGCGTGGAGGGCTTTGCCATGTGGTGGAACTAACAAAACATTTCAGTATTTACTGAAGTATTTCAGTAGACAGGCTGGGGCTCAACTTGTATCATGCTGAGATCATCAGTTAGAGAATGATTTCATTGATCTAGCCTCCTCTTCAGTCTTTTAAAGTCTCCATTGATTAGGCAACTGAGGTTGTTCTGTGGGAGGCATATCTTGACAGTGAAAGTGAGTGCTCTCTTAAAATGCAATTAAAACATACTGCTTGAAGAATGTTTGAATGTCACAGATATTCAGAGACTTTCTTCATGAATGTGAAGGATTATTATCACTGATTTACTCTCCCCATACTCATCTGGGTAGAGGAAAGTACTCCTCCAGGTCATGAAGTTTTTTTTTTTTAAATGAGTGGGGTCACCTGGAGTCAAATGTGACCAGTACCCATTGTTGAGAGATCACCAGGTACCTCACAGGAAGGAATTTGGGGATGCCTAGGAGTCTCTGTAAGGCTCCAGACACTTGGAAAGTGATGGCTTGGTTAAAGGCATGCCCGAACCTGCACCACAGAGATAACCTGAGTTTTCAGGACAGGGCAGAGCTAGGCTTGAGTCCCACTTACTCTATGGAGATCCTCTTTGAGTTTGAATTTCCCCGTTCATAAAATGAGGATACAATCATTTAGAATCATCTACTTGACATTGTTATTATAAAGAATTCAAAGAGACCAGGCTTCTAAAAGGTTTAACAGGATATTTGATAAATCCAAGAGGCTGAATAGGTACCTGCTCCTCTCCTGAATGAGAGGTGAGGAGAAGACGGGGGGGTAGAGTGGGGAAAATGAGGGTTTTCAAACAATCTGTCTGCTCAAAGGTAGAGTTCCTCCTACTGACTGTTCTGAAGTGTAATGGAGAAATGTGCTTAAAAGGTACCCAGGAAGACCTGGAATAGACCAAACGATAGCTCCAAGAGGAAATTTAATGGACTGGAGGTAAGGAGTGCAAACTTCAGAAAGACTGGCGGATCCTAATTCCCTCTCAGCCACTTCTGGACTGACCGTGTGCCTTTGGAGCTGTTTAATCTCTCTACCCTGTTTCCCTGTATGTAAGGTAGTATAATGATATTTGTCTCTGGGCAAGTGTAACAGAGCTCTGGTTTGCTTGGCCAACCCATTTCTTATATCTTGAGACTTGATTTGCTCTCTCTCAAGGAAGCGTTCTTGTAGCCATGCTTGAAGGACTGCTTAACACAGTGCCCAGGGCGTGATGAAGACTTGGTAATTTTTAACTCCAAAGTAAAGACCACTTCTTGGCATGTACTTCTACAAAATCTCAGTTTATAGTAACTGTATTGTGGACAGTTGGTACCAGCCTAATGGGCACTACAGGGGCGATTTCCCCCTGGTTCTGCAGTGATGGCTCAAACCAAGAGAAGTATGATAGTCCTATCTTTATGTCCCGTTCATGCCAGAGACATCTCTGAATGAAGTTTATATTAAACAGTTTCCTCTGGAAAAGTCTAACAATTCTTATGCTAGAAAGTTTAATGTCATGGTCTGAGTATAGATAGATTTAGATCAAGAATTGCTTATTTTCAACAAGTCTGACTGAGAGATAATGGAGGCAAAATACCATTGCTAACCATACCTCTTTCTCGAGTGCAACTCTAAGTCTATATCATTGGAATGGCTGTTTCTTTATCCTTTCCTCAACGAGTTCTGCTCATTAAGTGCCACAAAACGTACTTGGCAAGGATTAGATCTCATTTTTTTCATCAAAGTAAAACAGACACCACGGTGAGGAAAAAGTAGGGGATTTAAGTTCCTGTGATCCTAAGTCTCCAAAATGGAAGTGGTCTCCCTAATAAACAATATACAAAGAAATCCTTTCCTATTTTAGTATTAATCTCAACTACCCATTAATATTTTGAAGACAGAATTTTTACCCATCTATATACTTTTTAATCTTTTACAGTATTCATTTCCTTTTCTCTCTTTTATGTCATGGAAATACTATCTTATTTTTGCTCTTTGCCACACAAACTTGAGGTTCATTTTGATTTGTTTTTCTTCTATGATTTTCATCCTAGTTGGATTTTCTCAGCTGAATAATGTACAGATGATTTTTTTTGTGCCTGACAGAATATTCCCCTCCACCCCTAAATCCCCTTCTCCTAAAACAGAAAGTTTCCTGGTTTAGAATCAGCCCAACAGTATGATTTATGCACTTTAGAGATTCCCTCAAGTTTTCACACATGCTGAAAAATTCTGCATTGTTTTGGGGAAAGCAATAGGGATTTAGGACAAAGTACCATTCTTTCAGTGCTTTCCACTACGCAGTAGATAAGTAGTTTTTAGGCACAGCATGGCCACCCCTACGAACACTTTCCCTTAATTTACATACATATGAATGTGAATATAGACATATGTGTACATATATGTATATGAATATATATGTATATACACGTGTGTATGTAATCTATAACCAGCAAAGTATAATCCAGGTTTCTTTTCAAAAGGAGCAACCAGTTCAAATGCACAGCTGGGTATGGAAGAAAACACATAATTAGACAAATTGGATTGAAGAGTTACGTAAGGTCTCAACTGAGCCAGTGAATGAGAAGCTGAATGAAACGTTGTGATTGCTGCTCCGGTGCCTAGAAAGAACAGAATATGTGGATATGTGTGTTTTGGGCAAATAAAAGGCAATTACTGGGAGTTATGGAGTGCAGTTGGCATTCCATGCAAGTTAGACTAAAGAGCATTTCACAGTGGGCTGTGCTGGGGAATAAAATGTTGTCCATGGCTAAAAGGGAGATTCTGTCAGAGATGTGCCAACAAGGAAAGATGCGTAATTACCATATTGGAGTTATATTTTTGGGGGAAAAGAGCAGCAGAAAAATTTGCATGATACATAACTTTTCAATAGGCTTATAAAAATTCTCCGAGAATTTGAAGTAAAAGGGGTTACCTTATATATCATTATTTTCCCTCTAAAAGTAGACCTTTCCAGCCAAGACTGGTATATTTTGAAGAAAATAGCAAGCAAAGTCTATAGTTTCAGAATTTTTTTTTTTTAACTGAGAATAGTCAAACCAATGACTAAATATTGAAAATAAGCCCCCTCGTAGGCTTAAGAAGCTGAAATGAAATTACCACTTTTTCTTATTTACAAACATTATTATTTGCAAATTTGTCTCAAGGCAACTGAATGAAAAGTAGATTTTCTTCTCTCTCAACAATTTCCCAGAAATAAATGGAACAAAAAAGCAATTGCCTAAAAAAGTACTATGTTCTTAAAGAAAACATCCTGGATTAATTGACAGAAGTACCTATTAGTCCCCATGACACCATGTGGGACTTGTCTCTCAGTGTGCAAGTTAAATATATATCCGCAAAATCCTTGCCAATAATAATAATAACTTCTCGTCTGTTGACGCTGTCTAACCATTAAAATCTCTCAGAGAAATCTCATGTTTGGTTTGATAAGCTTTACGAAAAAAGTTTGAACATTTCTAACTTATAAAACACGCTAGAGATGGTGGCAAGTACAAAGATGAATAGTCCGCCACTTCAAATTTATAACCTCATGAGAGAGACAGAAATATATACAAATAGTATAGGGAAATAAACGTGGTTGTTGTTGGCAACTCTGCCATCTATTTTGTAGTTGTGTATCTGGATTTTTCTTTTACTTTGATGTTAAAGAAAATTATCTCAAAAAGTATATATTTTTCTTTTGTAACCATTGAAAGTATATTGTGCTTGAGTTATTAAAAAGGAAAATTCTTTTATGTCATAGGTATGTCTGTGCAAACATTATGATGCTAACTATACTATGTACTACTTTATAATAAAGTAGTATATAATACTACTAAACTTATGATCAAATAGGTCTGTTTCTTGCATCATTATGGGCACAATAGTTGGCAAAAGTCTTGATTAGAAGTCAAATGGAGGCTTTTAATGGCAAATAAGAAAAGAATCAATGCAATCTGATGTGGACTAATAGCTAGCAAATAGATTCTCATGTTTGAAAAACCCTTACATTACTCTCAACAGCTGTATATTATTAAAACTTCGAATGTTCTAGATGGATAAGACATTTGTGTTTATTTAATTATGAGGAGGTTTTGGAAGCTGTTAAGTTTGGTTGGGGTGTAGTGACAGATAATCTAAGGAAATGAAAGCTGGTGGGAGAATTACAAACATGATTATAACATGGCTAGCTTCTATTTCTCAATCTAAAACTCTGTGAGAGATAAAAGGTCATCTCACACATTCTAAAAATTTTCAAAAATGTCAAAGAGCACAGGTAAGTTCAGTATAACTTTCCCTGGGTTAAACGAAAGGTCTTGATCCACAAGCCAGTATCCTAATATACCCCTGACACAGATAAGTATATTTGCTGTTGTTCAATGAATGAACATTGAATTAAGGTACTTTTTGCACTTATCTAGGCCAACAACCATCAAGTCTTCCTTCCCTCCAATGGCAGACCACAGAGAAATGTCTTAAATGAAATACATTCACTTGGTCTGACCAAACAGAAAATGTTGCAATATTATATCTTAACTCAGGATTCATTGAGACATAAACACAACTAAGGAGAATAAAAAGAAATAATCACTTGGACTCAACAATTTATACTTAAAAATCATAACTCATTCTTCAGTATATTCTCAACTTTAGTTCCTACCAAAATGAGTAATGTTAAAAATAGGCAAATACATTGTGTTAGAACCAAAGAGTTGTTAGTTTAGAACTGGGAAAACTTTCTGTCAAACTTGAGTATTTATAGACAGAATTTCTGGTGTGCAAAACCAAATGCAATGTTGATCTTGCCAGGGAGACTAAGAATGAGAACAAAAACACATACAAATAAGAAAGTAAGAGACTTACTGTATCACGTTGCCTGTTATCTTTCCCTGATATTATCAAGAAGTAGTTCCATGTCAGTAGTAACAACAAAACCAGTGGTATCATGTAGAGCTCAAAGTTCCAGACGACAAAGAGAAAGAGCTGAGGAGAGAAAAGAGCAAAGAAAAAGATGAGTCAACTTTGAATTTCACTCAATGGACTCTCTTATCCATACTGCATTTCAAAACCAAAAACACACAACCAAATTTGCAGAACGGAAAGATTTATTTATCTTGAAAACAAAGCCTTGAGAACTTGTTAGGCACTTTTTCTAAAAGGACAACTGACCCCTGGAAAATCATGAAGATTTTCACTTTGTTGAATTTCTCTGAAGGAAAACTGATATTATCACATTGTCAATGGGGCAATTTTAATTTTTCTCCTCCAGTGAAATTATTGTTAGAAGGGACGAAATCAAGTTTGAAAAAAAAAGTCAGCAAAATGAGCTTCACTGCGTTGTCAGAAATAAACGGTATATCTGCCTTAATGATAAAAGATGAATCACCATTTAACATCAGGGCTTTTAAAAAAAATCTCACTTGGATAATACAACGTAACAAGCATAATAGGCAGATGAAAATACCACATCTACACCAGGAGAGTCCTCAAGATTTCACATGATGAATAGAAGCACTGCTCCCAACAAGTGTAAAACATTCCGCCTTACCATAGAAATCGAACAGCTATTTTAAAAACGGAGTAATTTTGTCAAAGGGAAATTTTAAATGTCTACTTTAATTATCTTTTAAAACTACCTACTTGTCTAAGTATGTAAATGGTTTTTTAAACTGTAAGAAGGATGTAAGATTAGAGACTCACCTGGGCTGGCAGAAGAAACCATTCTAAGAGCATCTGTGTAGTGAAATAACCAGCAATGTACATAAAGTGTGACTCACTCTCATTCCTCACCAGACTCTTATAACCCTGCACAGACCATCTAAATTCTCTGGGTCTGTGGCCCCTGCTGCCAAATTAAGGTAGTTTAAGTCAGAAGGTAGTTGAGAGCTGGATTCCACCCCTAAAGGTAACTAGTCCTCTAACCTCTGGCATGGTACCTCTCTTCCCTTTAGTTTCTTATGTAAAATGGGAATCCTAAGAGTGTCCCCCCTGAGAGGTTGTGAGAATTAACAGTTGAAATGTGTTTAAGGTTTAACACACTGGGTACTCAGTAAGTGCTCAAAAAAAATGACCGTGTAAACGATATCAATATTTTACAAAACTGATGAAATTAACTATTTATCAACCGAGGGCCTTAGGAAATACATATTCTAATAGTGAAAGCTAGAAAGTATCTGTCTGCTAAGATTTAGCTGAACCAGAGTACAACTGGGAATTTGAGCCGGCTGGTTGGGGTCACGCTGGTATCTTGCATTTGACAGATCAGAAGAGCGAGGAGCAGTGCCCTAAGAACCCTCACACCAAGTACAGCAGCACGGGCTGTTTGCAGCTTTCTTAACAAACTTCAGAGAAGCCCACAGCCTATTCAAACTGCAGAGAAAAGAAACCTGTCCAGAGCGGCAGAGGGACCCCTGGCCCATGGGCCAGAAGACAGGTTCTGGGCCTTAGAAAGTCACTCTACTTCAGTGTGTTCAGTTATCAACAGAGCTCTGTAGACCTGATCACCACTAACAACCCTTCTTTAATATTTTAAATGACATCACTGTACCATCAGGGTTTTTTTTTTTAATGTGACATTAAATTTTGAAGACTGTATATTTTACTGGATTCTTTTATATTCATAACCCACATGGACACCAAAAAGCATAAATAATGGTTTAGTAACCCAAGAAATGAATTTTGGACAGAATTACATGGTAACTATAGATTCAAGTTCCTGAATAAGAAAAATCTCAAATATGTTAATGCATGAAACATGAGCCATATCTTCTCTTTCACCAGGGAAGTATAAAGATTTCCAGAAAAGGAAAATATTTCCATTTAATTTTTGAAATATATGTAATATATTTAAAGATGACACAAATTATAACTGATGGCTATGATTATTCTATTAAAATGCATCTTAAAAATGTACTTTATTCAGGAAGTGATTTAAGGCAAATTTGACAGACATCAACACATATAAAAGAGAGAATTATTTTTGGCTAGGATTCGTATTAATTCTTTGCATATTTATTAGTAAAATTTAGACAATCACTAAAATATAAGCTCTTTAAAGATAGGGAATTTTCCTTTTAGCTCACATTCTATCCCCAGAGCCTAGAATGGTGCCTTCCATTTATTTGTATCTTCAATTTCTTTCATCAGTGTCTTGTAGTTTTTAGTGATAGGTATTTCACCTTAATTAAATTTATTACTAAGTATTTTATTCTTTTTGATGCAGCTGTAATGGGATTGTTTTCTTAATTTCTGTCTCTGATAGTACATTGTTAGTGCATTGAACTGTAATATATTTTTATATGTTGACTTTGTGTCATGCAACTTTACTGAATTCATTTAACAATTTTTTTTTTTTTGAGGACTCTGTAGGGTTTTCTATATGTAAAACCATGTCATCCACAAATAGTGACAGTTTTACTTATTTCTTCCAATATGGATGACTTTTCTTTTTCTTGCTTAATTACTCTTGGTAGGACTTGCAACACTTTGTAAAATAAACCCAGCAAAGTAGGCATCCTAGTCTTGTTCCTGATCTTAGAGGAAAAAGATTTCAGCTTTTCACTATTGAGTATGTTAGCTGTGGGCTTATCATATATGGCCTTTATTATGTTGAGGTATGTTGCATCTACACTCACTTTGTTGAGAGTTCTTTTTATCATATATGGATACTGAATTTTGTCAGATGCTTTTTTTGCATCTATTGAGATGATCATATGCATTTTAGCCTTTATTAACATTTTATATCCTATTGGTTGATGATTTATGGATACCGAAGCAGCCTTGCACCCCTGGAATAAATCCTACTCAATCATAGTACATGATCTTTTTAATGTATTGCTGGATTCAGTTTGCTAATGTTTTGTTGAGAATTTTTGCATCTGTGTTCATCAAGGAAACTGGCCTGTAATTTTCTCTTCTTTTGGGAAAGGAAAGTTCCTTCAGTAAATGTTGTTGGGAAAGCTGAACAGCCACAGGCAAAAGAATAAAATCAGACTATCTTACACCAGATGCAAAAATCAACTCAAAACAAATTAAAAACTTGGATGTTAAGCTCTATAACCGTAAAATGCCTAGAAGAAAACACAGGCAGTAAGCTCCTTGACACTGATCTTCAGTATGATTTTTTTGGGTCTGATTTCTAAAACAGAGGCAACAAAAGCAAAAATAAACATGCAGGACTATATCAAACTAAGAAGCTCAGCAAAGGAAACAACAAATCATCAACAAAATGAAAAGCCAATCGACTGACTGGGAGAAAATATTTGTAAATTATTAATATACATTTGATAAGGGGTTGATGTTCAAAAATTCATATAACTCAATAGCCAAAAACCAAGCAAACTGATTAAAAAATGGGCAGAGGATCTGAATGGACATTTTTCCAAAGGAGACATACAGAGGGTCAATAGGCACATGAAAAGATGCTAATCATCAGTGAAATGCACATCAAACCCATACTGAGATATCACCTCACATCTGTTAGAATGGCTATTATAAAAAACGCAAGAAATAGAAAGTGTTGGTAAGAATGCGAAGAAAAGGGATCCTTTATGCTCTATTAGTGGGAATGCAAACTGGTACAGCCACTGGGAAAACAGTATGGAAGTTCCTCAAAAAATTAAAACACATCTACCATATGATCTAGTAATTCACTTCTGGGTATTTATGTGAAGAAAATGAAAATACTAACTCAAGAAAATATATGTGCCCTCATGTTTATTGCAGCATTATTTACAACAGCCAAGATATAGAAATAGTCTAAGTGTTCATCAATGGATGAATGGATACAGATGTTATGTATACAATAGAATACTATTTGACCATCAAAAGAATGGAATCCTGCCATTTGCAACAACCAAGATGGACCCAGAGGGTGTTATGCTAAGTGAATCATGTTAGTGAAATGACTCAGATAAAGACAAACACCCTATGATCTCACATTTATGTGGCATCTAAAGACAAAACAAATAGATAAAACAACAGGGACTTTGCTGGCAGTTCAGTGGTTAAGATTCCATGCTTTTACTGCAGGAAGCACAGGTCCAATCTCTGGTTGAAATACTAGGATTCTACATGCCCTGTGGTGCAGCCAAAAAAAAAAAAATCAGGGGGAAAACAAAGAAACCAGATGAACAAAAAAATAACAAAAAACCCCAGATCAGTAGTTGCCAAAAGTGAGGGAGCTGGGTGAAATGGGTTAAGGATGTCAGAAGCTACAAAATTCCAGTTATAAAATGACAAGCCATGGGAATATTGTGGACGGCATGGTGACTGTAGTCAATAATACTGTAGTACATATCTGAAAGTCACTAAAAGAATAAATCTTAAAAGTCCTCATCAAAAAAAATAAACAAACTTATAACTATGTATGGTGAGGGATGGTAATTAGATTTACTGTGGTGATCATTTCACAATATATACAAGCATTGAATCATTATGTAGAACCCTTGACAATAATATAACATTATAGGTCAATCAAACATCAATTTAAAAAAAGAGTATGAACACAGATTAACAATAAAACATATTTATTGAACATCTATGTGCTATATAATACTAGGTGTTCAAAATTAGGATAAGACACAGTCTCTGGATTCACATTGCTAAGAATCAGTAAGAAAAAAGCAATTATTCTCTACAGTACTAGTGATGATACTAATTCTTGTTAATGGTGATGATCCTCTAAGAAAGAGAACCCTCAAAGCAAGAAGGGGCCTTTTAGCTTATTCTCTCCACACTGAAGCTATTTTATTTTTTCCTCCCTGGAGCCCACCTGCACTAAGATAGGATCCTTTCCTTTTTCCTATAAAAACCCCAAACACTCCTGGATGGGTCTTGAATGTCTCATGAGGGCAGCAGAAAAAGAAAGCAGCCCAGAGAAACTTGGAGGCCAAGACAATGCAGGATCTGTCCTTGGTCCTGACCACACTTTTTCATAGGTTTGGGTAAAAAAAGAGGGAGAGAGAGATAATGTACTAAAGTGAGACCAAAACAATTAAAAAAAAAATCACTGACACATCCACAGAACATAAATACAAACCATAAAATGCCCAGGATTTTCCCAACCCATATATCCAGAAACCTTTTATGCCTGCATGGGACATGGAAAGAGGATCTGGCGATTATAGAATTTCTCCAGGTTAAACTAGGGCTTCTGTGATAGCTCAGTTGGTAAAGAATCCATCTGCAATGCAGGGAATCCGGGCTCAATCCCTGGGTTGGGAAGAACCCGAGAAGGGAATGGCTACCCACTCAAGTATTCTGGCCTGGAGAATTCCACGGGCTGTATAGTCCATGGGGTCACAAAGAGTTGGACATGAGTGAGCAACTTTCACTTTCCAGGTTAAACTAGGCAATAAGGACTTCTACACATTTGTACAGTGTTTAATTTCCCTTGACTTCATCACCATGTATGACATCTTTTCCTTATTTTTCCTCTCTTTGTCACAGTCTCCTTGACTTTTCCTCTCTCTCCTCCCAACACTTTTAATAAGGAAACTTGGGCTATCTATATATAACTTTCATAAAATCCATGACTCCATTCAAAATAAAACATTTCAGTCTTACATTTGTTTGCCTTGCTCATTAGAAACACAAACTGTTCCAAGAACTTGGTGGTTTTCTTTCTCAAATTGCTAGATGGCTGTGATTTACAATTAAAATTCTATATCACAAAATCTCCATGGGACATTAGTCAAATGGTACTAAGTACATACAACCTTTTTCATTAGAAAAAGGACATTGTGAGTTTTACACATTATTTTGGACAGTAGAAGCTCTTTGTTAATCTTCCCTGGACTGTTAGCCATGACTGTGGGAATCCCTCAAGAAACTTCTGCAGTGTGGTGCTCGAGAAAGAGCGCGGGTGTGTGAACGAGGCCCACGCTTGTATCAATGTTCACTAGTCCTTAACTATGTGACTTTAGATTAGTTACTAGAATATTCCTAGCTTTATCTTCTGAAAAATGGAAACTACACTATTTACAGATTTGAGATGGAATTAGCCTAGTGCTTAGACCTATAAGATGCCCAATAAGCACTAGTTATTATTACAAGCAGGAATATATTGGCTCACACTACAGGTAACATTTTTGATGCTCTTGTAGCTCATCACTGTTCTTATACCACTTTAGCATCCATAGAATGGATTCAAGCAAAAGAGCTATGTTTAGAAAGCTAAGTCAACTACCATAGAAGAGATGATGAAGTGAGTGCCATTTTCAGTATTTTTATATTTAACTTATAGTGATTAGATGCAGTAGTAACCCCAATTTGTTGAAGTCTCCTTGTATTCAGGCCTTTTGAAATACTCTCCCACGATGACACTGAGCTTAGACATAGGACTTGTTTTGGCCAAGGGAAGAGTTGCAAAAATGCTGAACAGAGGCTTAAACAGTACTTGCTCACTGGGTTTTCCCCTCTGCTGTCTTCAAACCCTGAGCCACCATGTCAAGAAGCACAGGCTAGTCTGCTGAATGAGAGACATGTGACACAGTTGTCTCTGTTGCCCCAGGATCCAGACGTATCGAGAGGCAGAGCTGCCTAACTGATCAGAAGCTGAGCACAGATACATAACTGAGCCTGGAGGAGAACAAAATAAATATTCGGTTGAACCTGATCTGGCTTGTTCACCTACAGAATCATCACTAAATGAATGGCCGTTCCTTTGCACCACCAATGGAGTGGTTATACAGCAAATGTTAGCTGACATATATTCTCTCCATGGAGACAGTGCCCTATAATAAAACATGGTCTGAACCAGGAGCCTGAAGAAGTGGTTTTATCTCTAGTTCTGCTATTTGATCATCATGAGACCTTGGGCAGGTCAGTTTTCCTCTTCTATTTTAGTCTATCATCTATAAAATGAAGATGGTAATACCTATTTCACAAGTTGCCTGTGGGCAACAAGTGATATAATACATGTCAAAATGCTTATTACAAAATAGTGTATTAATGTATGTACTATCAATATATGCTTTTCATATTTAAAATTATTTCTGAAAAATTACAGAGACTTTATAAAATAATACTCCAAGATAAGTCAACATGATAATTGTTCTCTGAGCAGTTACAGAAGATGGGTGGTGTTTCTAAGAGGGATTTCTGTGTGGTCTGGAAAGAAAGAGTTTGCTGGAAGGAAGTCGTAAGTATTAAACTTAAGAGCGGTTGCAGTGAATTTTTTTTTTTTTTTTTTACTAGTAATCAGAGAAAGAAAGATCTAGATCTTTATGGAGACTCACTAGTCTGGTAAATGACATTAGCATACATTATAGATTTTGTGAAGTCTTGAATTGAAAAAATTAAGTTTTTAAATGTTAACAATTTTTTTAACAACCTCATGCCCTTAGATATAAAAGTATCTTGTTCTGAACAATCAATTTTATGAATGTCAATTCCTGTCCGCAACTTTTTAGCTTTTAAATCCAGATACCTTTTAGCTATATCAGTGTTATCTTGCCTATGATTTTTATCACTAACATCACAAAACACAATCCTTCAATACCTATTTGGGCCAGGCTTTAAGAGCAACCTATATTTTAATCATAAGTATTCTGAACGGCTCTTTTGAAAATCTGAAAGGTAAATGACATAATTTGTCCTAACAAGTATCATATCACACTGCATAAAGTGAACTTTGGAGGGCAAGTCCCACATGACAGGCTTGGAAGGCTGAGACTATTTTCATTTTACAAAGGGGAAAACTGAGAACGAGAAGGTTGAGACTTGTCCAGGGACACCCTCCACTGAGCGGCAGAGTCGGCTGACTCCCAGTCCAGCGTGATTTCCCACAATGCTCCACTGCCTCTAAGGTAAAGGACCTCACAGTGAGTGTCGATGCTCTGAAGGCATCAATTATTTAGGGACTGATGATTCAATTTGTAGACTTTATTTCTCCTGCTTCCTCTTGCTCTGGGATAACCACTTTCGCAATAGTGCAAAGAAATGGAATACCACTTTCAGGTGCTCTGGTAACAGTTTGGCATGGCAAAGAGGCCAAACACTAATGGTCAGAATGAGTTTTGCGGAGCCAATTTCATTATTCCTTATCGTCACTGTCTGCATAATCAAAGTCAGCTATTCAGAAGGTTCTTATTAAGTGGGGTTTTCTTCTGTCCAAAATGTTTAGAAGAGGTTAGCAAGGTGTCTGTAAAGGCAAAGACTGGAAAATGAATGAGCCAATTACATTTTACAGACCAAAAAAAAAAAAAAGCCTTACTTTTTCACGTGAAGATTAAACAAACAAAAAGACCCTTTCTACTCAGAAGCTAATGAAGGTGGACCAGGGCTTTTCACTTACATTTAAATAAGGCAAATTATATGAAGTAGAGTGTATAAATCAAAATATTCAGGTTTTACAGCAACACCATTTCTTAGGAGGCACAAGATGTCTGATTTCTCTTTCTTTGAGCCTGGGGTTTTAAGAGTCCCTGGCAAGACTGGGCCATCTACCTCGTCCCATCCATTGATGCTCGCGTTGAAGTGCAGTGGAAGATGCCTGCATTCAAGGATCATTCACTGCGGCACAGGAGAGTATCTCTGGGGGAGCGCGCTTCAAAAAAAAATCATTTAAGTTGGAATATTGAATATCCTATTCTTCTGCAAACTACAGTATATTTTAAAAAAGAAATCTCATCCAAAATGATTAACACTTCCTACTATTCAGGAAAAAAAGCCTGCCCTTTCAGACTAACAGCTGTGAGTCATTAGTTCTCCAGTGATGAGATGTGTTTGATGAGTATTTTTCTTTCTAATTAAGAGATGAGATTCTCTATTTGACTGTCTCTTCAGAAAGAAGTGAAGAGAAAATGCTCTGCCTACATGGAAAGGCCATCTCCTACAAAACAATTAATTATTTCACAGCCCTTTTAGAAAATCCTTTCCTCCCTAATTTCAATTCATTTTTTTTCCCTTAAACTTAACACATTTGCGACCCTCACAGTATTAACCCATTTCCATCCAACCTGCACCGTCTCATGTTTTCCTGTTTCATCATTCAAAAATGTCTGTTTCAGATGAAACAGAATAAGGAAATGTATCAAAAGTACACACATGCTTATGCTAACAGCATTTGGTGTGAGAATATTTGCTGATATGAAAGGCCTCAGATTAGACAGATAATGAATGTAGAAGGTTTGCCTTTTGAAGAATTAGGCAATGCTTAAAAAAAAAATTGTAAGGGGCCTAGCCACATATAAAAACTGATTTTGATGATTAATCCTTACAAGGAAACTATTTTACCTCTACCATTAAGACTGTCTTTAAAGAGAAAAACCAGTGGATATAAAGTGGAACCAAAAACATGTCTTTTCTTTTTTGAAAAAGCCATCAGCAAGGTTATAAAATCCCTGAATTAAAAATATGATCTGTTTTTAAAAATTAAAAACTGTTTCTAAGAACAGTAGGGAGCAAGTGAAAACACTATTTGCCAATCAGTCCCATGAATTGCCTCCTTTAAATCCTTTTTGGCGCAAAGAAAGAAAGAAAGGGGAGGAAGGGGAGAGGTTGCCACCTCTCCCACCAAGGCACATCTAGAAAAATGTGGGGGTATTTTTATTTATCATATTGACTTGGGTGATAATAAAGATAATACCAACATTTGTTGGGTGGGGCATGGGTGTGGAACATTGTGAGATATGTGGGACAGTTCCCCTCAATAAAAATTCCTGTCCCCAATGCTAACAATACTCCTCTTTGAGAAACACCGCCAGTTCTCACATAGACACCAGGCTATTCCACAACTAACTTAGAAAAGAAGAACCAGGTATGTACATATGCACTCAAAGGTGCATGTAAGAAGGCTAGGTGTATTTCCTAGATGATGGCATGAGGGTAGCAGAGAAAACGAAATGTGCTCATTCAGACGGATTTGCACTAGACTGTTTCTCTCCATCATTAATATTCACTGCTGCTGCTGCTAAGTCACTTCAGTCGTGTCCGACTCTGTGCGACCCCATAGATGGCAGCCCACCAGGCTCCCCCGTCCCTGGGATTCTCCAGGCAAGAACCCTGGAGTGAGTTGCCATTTCCTTCTCCAATGCATGAAAGTGAAAAGTGAAAGTGAAGTTGCTCAGTTGTGTCCGACTACTTCTTTAAAAAATCTGTCTAAAGAAGAACTGGGCGGGGGACCCACTCTGCCCACTTTCTCTCCCCTGGATTAAATTAGGCTCTACATAGCATCAGGGGCTTTGGAACTTCATCTTCTGGGAAGGGGGTGGTCTTGATTTCAACAGCCAGCTGGTATCACCACTTGTTCTCAGGTCTTTATTTCTGGTTGATTCCACTAAAACTTTTGGTACCACCTCCATCAACAGAGGAGAGAAGATAGGCAATTGTGAACCTGATTCATTCCCAGACTCACAATAGCCTTCTGAAGGTAATTTCGAAGTAGGACACATTGCTCTCTTGAAGAGAAGCTCTGCTTTATTTGGACAATTTTTGAAAATAAGTTGGTGACAACCTTAAACCCAGTGGATTGTTCCACCTTGTTTCCTGTTGCCTAGGGTTCTTGCCACACTGACCCAGGGAACCTGATCGGCTCATATACATGCTTATATCCAGTGGTTTTTCTCCCCCCTCCAATCAGAATGAGAACCAAGATGATTGACTCTACTGCTTTCTTTTTGAACAGTTACAACCAGATACCAAACTGACAAGACCTGTTGCATATATGCTGGGGTGGGGAGTGGTTATGTGTTTAAAGGAAAAAAAGTCAAAGTGTACTCTCTACCAAATGATCACTTATATTGATTAGGGAAAAAACGTCAAGAGAACCATCTGTCTCTGTTGTTCTGGTGACAGAATGAGATATATGGTCAGGAGTAGAAAAAAAATTATATATTGGTTGATTTATTGGCAAAGCTTTGAATTGAATCTACATACAACGTGCCTGCACGCATGCTCAGTTGTGTCCGACTCTTTGTGACCCCAAGGACTGCTGCCCGCCAGGCAAGAATACTAGAGTGGGTTGCCATTTCCTCCTCCAGGGGATCTTCCCTACCCAAGGATCAAACCTGCATCTCTTGCATCTCCTGCATTGGCAGCTGAATCCTTTACCACTGAGCCATTGGTGAAACCCACAACTTACTTCATTTGTTTACTGATGGTGTTAAAAAATCATTGTTTGTTCAGATTTACTTAGATCACTTATAAATACTTATCAGAAAGTTCCAGTTCTCCACTTTGTGAAACTGTACACGGGGTTTTGGAAGTTGCTGCATGAAACTTTAAAGTCTACCACCTTAGTATATCCAGGCCTTTTTGAAAATCTTAGCTTGGCTTCATCCATTAAAGAAACAAGCATGACAACAAGCCAGGACTCATCTGAAGCTGTCTTACTTATGACTCACAGAAATACCTACTGAAGAATCTCTGCAACAAAATGGACCCAAACAAGCTCAAAGATGGTGCTATCAACTAATCACAGCAGAATGCACCCTACTCTCCTTGATGGAGGTATTATATCAATAGAATCTGCCAGCCAAAAGGCTTGGCAAGTATTTATTTATTTAGATTTTTTTCTTTTTCAGTTTACAAGTTGTACCACTACTTCATGTCAATTTTTTTTATCAAAGTCAGAGATGAAAGGCTCTGGCTTTGCTTTGAGAACACTGACAACTCCAAAATGTAAAGCCCAGAGTGTGTCCAACTAGAGCATCGCATCAACCACACATGAATAACTGATAAGCAATCCCAGCAATGTTGTGAGTTTCGTGTTGGTAAAAGTTTGGATGTAGAATGAAAGTGACAAATGCTTACACATGCCTGGAGAATGTTGATTCTCCGAGATGCCTTTCATTGGAAGTTAGTACTTTACCTAGTAGTTATAGCACTTACCACAGAACCAAGCACAGTTATGTTTTTGAGTTTAATAGCTTCATCATTCATAGAAGTTCTGCTAATTTAAAAACAGGTTGCATGTAAAGTTGTCCTTGCACATTATTTGTCAACACATATTTATCATTATAAATGACCAAATATGAACAATAAAGAGGAACTGATGAACTGGTATTATTTGGTCCATGAGGAGGTTGCTGGTCTCAAGTAACAATTGCTCTTAAAAAATACTTAAGGTACGTCAAAAAAACATAGACTAAATAAGCTCACTGAAGTTTGTCTTTTCCTAGAATCCCTTTTCTCCAGAATCCAACAGGTTTTGAAGGGACTCATGGAATTTTCCAGGCAAGAACACTGGAATGGGTTGCTATTTCCTTCTCCAGGGGATAATCCTGACCCAGGGATTGAAACCAAATCTCCAGCACTGCAGGTGGATTCTTTACCATCTGAGCCACCAGGGAAGCCCTATTAAGACTATCTTACTAGTGTAGGTAAAGAACATTTCATGCTTGAATTACTTTCTAATTAAAAAAAGGGGGTGATTTAAATGTTGTTTCTCAATTTGTTTCTGTTTTACTTGTTTCTAGTGCCAATGAAAAAGGCCTATTTTTCTATGATATGCAAGTCTTTATAGAATGTTCTAATAGCCCTTCCTGTCTTTTAACTTCTTACACTATTATTTAATAAAACTATCGGGTTAAATGTGATAGTTTGGGATATTGTCATACAAATGTGCCATTTAAATGTATTTTCTGGGGCTTTGGAAGTGCTGTAAATGTTAAAGCGTATTCAAGATATTATCTTTTCAAGTTTTAAAGAAGTTACTCTACTATCATTACTATTTTTGAAGCAGGTTCTTGATCAACTTCCCTCTTTGTGTGTGTAAATGCTGTATGTAGAGAGACAAAGCTGATACAATGTTTGCTGATGTACCAAATGTAAATTTTTCCCTAAGCTTGAAATCTGGCGTTCAAGCTCTCTCCATCATGAACAGGTACAATATTTAGGGCAACAGCTGGCACTTCAGTTGCTCATGGGGGGAAAACTCCCTCTGTTCCATAAGACATGCCAGAAAATAAGTATACCCAGCAGCTATCTAACAAGCCAAACACATGTTAGTGAAGTCTGCAATACCAGTTACTTTAAAAATTAGTCCTGTGGTCTTCATACTCCACCTATCTCACTGAAGAGAAACAGAAATGCCGTGAAAAAAAGCAGATGATCAATCATGGGTAACTGCTTTTTCATCTAGTAGCTGATATGCAGAGGGTTGTTCTCTGCCAAGTTTGGGGATGTTCGGTAGCATTCTGATTTTTTCCCACTCAAATCATCTCCCTCACACTTATCCAACTTGCCATGATTATCTGTCCTGGGCTACTGATTTCTGATCTTTTTAATCCCTCATGACATAACCTGGCTATAACTGCAGCTTATTTTTTATCCAGATTTAATATCTTCATTTCCATCTTAAAATCACAGAGCCAAAGTCAGAAAGCATGTTTTTAAATGTTCACCCTCATAAATAGATTTAAGACCTAATAATATCATATATTTCAACAATCTTACCAGTTTCTGAAACTTCCATCTCCCATTCTGTCTTATAATTTTCTAATTTTCTCCTTCACTGGTCTCTCCCCCCTCTCCAATCCCTCTGTTCTGGAAAAACTTCAAGAGTTATGTTTAGCAGCTCTAGCTATGTCTGAACATTTCTGTTTGCAATTCAAATAATCATCTCAGGCTGATTTTAACAGCCTCCTTTACTCCACTCCATCTTTTACCCTTGCTGTGTAATGTTTACTAATGAATGTCTTTCTCCCATTTCTTAACAGATCTAAGTGGTCTAGTTACCACACGGGAAGCCTAGAGGTTTGAACACTGAGTATACACTTCTCTTGGCTATTTTCCACACCCCTAAACATTCTCCTCAATTGCAGTAGGGCTTGTGTTTCAATGGTAACAGAAGTTATCAGAGAACACTAGTTTAGACAGCAAGCAAGCCGCACTCCAACTGTTCAAACAGCCTGACTTTTACAGTAAAAGGAAAGGCCCCGGGCCAAGACCACTGAGATGAGCAGGTATTTTTAGTTCACTTGTAGGCCAGCTCTAATGTAATTCTGAAATGTTTTCTTCAAACCCAACCCAACTTTTTCAGGGCTGTCCAAATCTGTTTTCTTTTATAGCAAGTACAAATTCTTGGAGCAAGGGAAGCATGAGTATCATTTGCAATGCTGCTGCATGTCTATGGTGTTGATGCTCGATGGCTCAAATTAGTCCGCAAAACAGATGAGCGCATTGTAATTAGCTCTTGTCAAACTGTTAGAAATACAAAAACCATTTCCACTGTAATAAAAATTATGAAAAAGAAAAATCTCTCTTATCGTTTGCAGCCAAAATAGTTCCTGAAATGTCTGGTAGTTTAGGATTCCAGAGTTCTAAAAGAAGGCCATTTCATTTTCAGAAAAGCTTTCATTTCATTGACATGGGGAGACTCAGATGTATCATCTTTAGGCATTTCTGCTGTTATATTAACCTCATTTCTAAAAATGACCTGTCATGCGTGGACACATTTCGTTGGGCCACAAAGCACTAACGCACGATTCTCAACAAGCAGAAACTTTTGTAATTTTTTAATCAAGATTTTTTGAACTTTTTTTTTATCAGTGTGCTATCGTCAGTTTTATCAAATAACTAAACACTGCTTTTTGCTTAAACAAAGGAGGACATTCAGAGGTCACAACCATAGGTTCAGATGGGACAGCTTTGATGTTAAACTCTCACGTGATGATTATTAGTTTATTTTTTTATATGTTTCTTGCTGACAAATTACTGGAATATTCATTGATAGGACAGTAACATAAAAGACTATTTTACTTAACTTTTAAGTTATTCACAAGCTTCAGGAGGGTTCTGGAACTTAACGCCCTCTCAAAGAAAAATATGAGCTATTAACAGGTGGATGTTTCAGAAAGTAAACTTAAAAACTAAAGCGAAAGGTAGTATAGTTTGAGATTAGGTCAGACAAATCCAAAAAAACAAAAACAAAAACAAAAACTGTACCCTTCTACTCACCTTCAGAACTTTCCCAAAGATATCTTCAGGTATACTTGTGGGAATGAGTAGGGTGATAATTAATTAATTTCATCTATCTTTAAAAGTAATGAAATTACCACGTCCAAAAGTTAGCAAAAAATTGATCATAATGCTAAAACCATAAAACACCTAGAAGAGGGGCTTCCCTGGTGGCTCAGTGGTAAAGAATCTACCTGTCAGTGCAGGAGACACAGGTTCAATCCCTGGCCCAGGAAGATCCCACATGCTGTAGAGCAACTAAACCTGGGCGCCACGACTTCTGAGCCTGGGCTCTAGAGCTTGGGAAGTGCAGCTACTGAGCCCTTGTGCCACAACCACCGGAGCCAGTGTGCTTAGAGGCCCAGCTTCCTAACAAGAGAAGCCACCACAACGGGAAGCCCGGGCAATGCAACTGGAGAACAGCCCCTGCCTGCAGAGCGACAAAGACCCAGCACAGCCCAAAATACAGACTAGACATAATTTTTTTTTAAAAAAAGGAAAGAGGAACCTTAAAAAAAAATCTAGAAGAAAACATAGGAGAAAAGAGTTGGGCTGGGCGAGGAACTCATATGTATAACACTAAAAAACAAGACCTAAATATATATTTAAAAATTAGACTTCATGAAGGTTGAAAACTTTGGTGCTTCAAAAGACACAGTGAAGAAACTGAAAGACTAACCACATATTTGGAGAGAAAACTGCAAATAATTTATCTGATAAAAGACTTGTATCCAGAGTATATAAAGAACATTTAAGGCTAAATTAAAAAAAAATGATTGAAAAATAGACAAAAGATTTGAATAGGCATTTCACCAGGCAAACACACGCATGTCTAATAAGCCTACGAAGCTCAACACTGTCAGTCACTAGGGAAATGTAACTTAAACCACAGTGAGATACTGCTTCACACCCACTAGAATGGCTGTAATCAAGGCAGAAAGTAGTAAATTGTGAAGATACAGAGGAACTGGAACACTCACACATTGCTGGTGAGGATGTAAAATGGTACAGTCACTTTGGAAAATAGTTTGGTAGTTTCTTAAAAGGGTAAATGCACATAAACTTAACATACAAACCAACAATTCCACTCCTAATTATTTACCTAACAGAAATGAAAGCATGTGCCCACATAAAGTCTTATATATGAGTGCTCATCTACAGCAGCATTATTCATGCTATCCCCAACTGCAAACAACCCAACTGTTTGTCAATGGGTGAACGGGTAGTCAAAATGTACTATCTCCACACAACGGTGTACTACGTCAATAAAAAGAAGGCACTCCTGACACACTCTGTCATGGACTCAGAATCACCTGCTAAATGAAAGAAGTCAGACATAAAGGACTACATTTAAGTGATTTCACTCATGTGTACTGTCTAGGCAAGTCACTAGAGACAGGAAACCGGCCAGTGGTTGCTAAGGGCTGATGGTGCGGATGACTGTACTTGACGTGTGTATGTGTGTTAGTTGCTCAGTCGTGTCTGACTCTGCGACCCCACGAATTGCAGCCCGCCAGGCTTCTCTGGCCATGGGATTCTCCAGACAAGAATACTGGAGTGAGTTGCCATTCTCTTCTCCAGGGGATCTTTCTGACCCAGGGATCGAACCCTGGTCTCCTGCATTGTAGGCAGATTCTTTATTGTTTGAGCTACAGTAGCGACTTAGCAGCAGCAGCAGCAGCAGGGAAGTCCTTGTAGTTGACACGAGGGGTTGTACAACTGTAAATTTACTGATAATCAGGGAATTGTACACTTAAAACGGGTAAATTTTACGGTTTATAAACTATACTTCAGTAAAGTTGTTTAAAATAAAAAGAGATAATTTTGGTGGCGGTAATTCTAATCCAAAGAACAGAAAGAAACTAGGCCAAGGCAATGAATGATCATAGATTTTGGATGTAGTTTGCCAATCCACTCAAAATATTTAAAATGCTAGCTGATGACACCATCTACGTGATGGTTCTTCTAACAGTTGCTGCTCCTTTGAGTTCAGAGAAGTTCCACAAAGGCTATTAAGAAACAGCTAAAGCGACTATCAACATCAATCATGGCTAATTATAATCGGAAAAGCAACATCCTAGAGGTAGGTGATGAAATGCTTGCAATACTAATGTGAGACTTATTACAATGAGTTTTAAATTCCCAGGATAAAATATGATCCATTTTGAAAAGAACATGTTGAATTCCTTACCCTATGAATAAAGAATGGCACAAAGTATGAACAAAAAAATGCTAAGGAAAACTCAGTCCGAGAAGATAGGGAAAAAAGGAAGGAAGGAAGGACTGCTTAGAGCAACAGGTTGGAAGGAAAAAAGAAGAGTCAGAGCAAAACAGAATTAAACCTTTGTATTGGAAAATGAAGGAGAAGGCAATAGCATCTCACTCCAGTACTCTTGCCTGGAAAATCCCATGGATGGAGGAGCCTGGTAGGCTGCAGTCCATGAGGTCGCTAAGAGTCGGACATGACTAAGCGACTTCACTTTGACTTTTCACTTTCATGCATTGGAGAAGGAAATGGCAACACACTCCAGTATTCTTGCCTGGAGAATCCCAGGGACAGGGGAACCTGGTGGGCTGCCGTCTATGGGGTCGCACAGAGTTGGACACGACTGAAGTGACTTAGCAGCAGCATAGGAAAATGAGGACAGAGCTAAAAGGTCATCTTCCCATTTTGCCCACAGGAAAGCTCTCCGGTACTGCATAAATATGACAGTGTTTTCTTCCTTTGCAATCATGCTGAGGAGGCTTTCAATTTGGGCCCAGAGACTTCAGTGTTCATTTGAATTCTTCAGTGATGTCTATTACCAAGTTACCTACAGTACCAGCTATCAGGAAATAAAACTTTTCCATCCACCAAGGTAGCAGGAAAATGTTAGGGATTTGTTTTATTTTTCTGGTCAGCAGCTCCCTTTGGTTGGTTGAGTTTGTTTTTCTCGGTATACTACATCAAGCAAATAGAAAGGAAAACTGCTGAACCCAGCAGGAAGAGTGAAATAAATCTGAAAACCACTTCCAACTGTTTTCATTCCCGTACTTTGAAAACTCTAGGCTAATCCTGTATCTTCCTAGACTGCTGCATACATGTCTCGGATTTTTTTTTTTTTCCTGCAATAAAGCTTACTACGAGTGTTTGTAAGTTAACTAAATTAGAGCAGGCATGAAGAAGCAGGTGAGCCCTGGCAGATTTCCCATTGTTTTCACAGGCATTTTCTCTATCAACTGCGGCAATCTACACTGGCTCCCTGCTCTGCTGTCGGTGCCGCAGAGCTATTCTATCTCCGAGGGTGGCAGGTGTGGCTTTGTTCTCTAAGTGCACGACACGGGGCCAAATACAGCTCACCTTTCACCATTCATGTTGTGGCAACATCGCGCTTCTTTCATTGACGCTGTTGCCTTTCAGACATGTTTGACCACACTCAGTGCTGAAGTGTTCATCACCTTTCTTGCTGTAATAAAGAGACTGACTTAGTGGCAACTCTGGGTTCAGTGTTTACTGGTGTCATAAGTAAGAGTGACATGTTTCCTCTTCTCTAGCTCCTTTATGATCTAGAGCAGGCAGGGAAAGGTGCATGGCTTCTAAACATTAACTCGAAAAGAGCACCTCTACTGCAAATCACAGCAAAAGTAAATGGATTGGGGTTGGTGTCAAAGACAGGGCAATGTACCCCCTAGAAACAAAACCCAGGGCATGGAATTTTATGGATTGTCTATATATTGCTTTGTTTCCTTTTCTTTTATGACTAACCTATGCAAAATAGAGTGTGACGGGGCAGAACCTAAGAGGGAACACTGTGAAAGGTAAAATAAAAAGGGATGAAAAAATCTTTTCTATGATTTCTGCCGCCAAACAATTAAGCCTTTTTCTATTGAGAAACTTATGGATAATGAGAGCCCCGAATCAGCTAAAAAATTTCAGTGTTAAGGATAAAATAGGTTATGCATAAATACATATACTAAGTTATAATATATCATAAAATGTTTGTGTATATGGATATAACAGAAGATGTGTGTATATAAATGTATATCTATACTGTATCTGTATCTATCTATACTTTTATTCATCCATCCCATGGAAAGTATGTAACTACAAATATTAAGTGATTATTTATGGGACCTTCCCCCTAACTCTAGAATGTAAGTATCAATTCAATTATAATGTGAAAGTTCATTCGGTTCACTTCAGTCGCTCAGTCGTGTCCGACTCTTTGCGGACACGACTGAGTTCATTAAATGCTGCTAATTACATAGTTTATCTCACTTCTAAGGAAATAATTTTACATGAGATATATATTAACACAGTACTGTTAATATATTAAGGAACTTTATTATTTTGAAAGCTCAGTTGGAATTGAAAATGAAACCTGCTTTAAATCATTTTAATTAAGTAAAATTGTTACTATGGAGGAATAATTATATCTAACCATTTCTAGGCCCCAAGGAACCATTTAACTTTTCACCTTTATAATTTTTAATGAGTTTTCTTCCCATATTGCAGATAGAAAAATTGAGTTTAGGGTGGAAGAAGTATTTTCTAGCATGTGTATTGGGCATCACTTTTAAAATCTACTTTACTATCTTATTTCCAGAAATAAAGTGGTAAAATTGGAAGGCTTTTAAACAATTTTTGTTGCCTCTCTTCAAGATCACATGAAAAGATCATAAATAAACATAAATATATTTTAAAGCTTGTTAAATGTAAAAGAATATTCTTATATAATTTAAAGTTATCATTTTATTAATCTGCTTTTAGAACTTCCTTCCCATTTTAAGATCCATTTAAAAGACTGTGTTAAAGATAAAGGTGTCAAAGATAAGAAAATGTTCTTGATAATCAGTACTGAAAAGCTGTAACAGAGAAATCCTATACCTTGCTGAAAACCTCTTATCTTCTCACATTCTCAAGACTCACCCAGTGCTTCAGCACAGCTAACATATGCCTGGCCTATCACACAGGAGCAGCTGAAATGTCCTACATCATAACCTTTCAACTCCATCACCTTTTGGACAATTACACGAGTACCTAGTCCCCAGTGGCAACCCACTCCAGTACTCTTGCCTGGAAAATCTCATGGGCAGAGGAGCCTGATAGGCTGCCGTCTATGGGGTCACACAGAGTCGGACACGACTGAAGCGATTTAGCAGCAGCAGCAGCAGTAGTCCCGAACGCACTCGTGACCAAAAAAGTAGTGCTGGGTTTCATTTGTTTGCTTTTGTTTTGTTTGGTTTGGTTGTTGCTTTTGCTGTTGTTTCTTTGGTTTTACTTCAACCTCAATTATTGGTAAATTTTATTGCATGAGCCTGACTTGATCTGCAATATAAGAAAGTCAGTGTGGGGAGGGAGCATGGGAGAGCACCATGCCACATCCCAAATCAGCTTATCAGTTTACTACTGACATGTAAGTAGTTCCTAGTCTCGTAACTGGTAGTTCAACTCTATGCTGATGACTGTCTCTTTAAGGAATTACTGGGCCACCCTTCCTTGTGGACACCTCTTGTTTCTTTATTCAGTGCCCTGAACTTGTGCAAACCCTCTAACACTCTCAGTTGATGGTTTCTGACTCTGCCTCCGGCTGCAGAAGGAGGGACACTTGACTCAAACCTGGTCAGTGATTGGTTCAAGGATGGGCCAATCAGAACAAGTGAGACTCAACTCTGGGTCTTTGAGCCTCTTGAAAAACAGAGAGTCTTTTTTCCCTAAACAAAAACTAGAAACATGTAGACCTGGTGGAGGGTGGGAGGTGGGGTATGTGTGTGAATTGCCCCTTAGGGGAAATCCTGCCCAAGATCAATGAAGATCAAGCCAAGAGATAGCAAGAAGCTGAGTTCTGATTGAATCATTTAAGGCCCCAAATCCAGATATGTCTAGAAGCATAATTTGGCCTCTCACACATACATATACAAAAGAAGATAGGAAGGGCAATTCAAACATTTCGATGAAATCCTTACTGCTTTTGAACAATGTACAATTCATCCACCACTCCTGGCTGCCACCAGACTGATCTAAGTAGAATCTCTGGCAGTAGGGCCCTAGAATCTAGAATTTTCATTATTCCCTCAATGTTTCTGGTGATCACCTAACTTAGGGAACTACTCTGGGCATTTATCAAAACGGCTCACTCCTTTTCCAACACCATCAACAGGCCAGATGAAGCTCACCTAATGCCTCAGAGGCTTCCCAGAAAACAGACTTCAAAATAGAGCAGGCTGAGGACCACGGTAATTCTCTTTCTGATAGCTGTAATGCCATTGTCACCCCTTTGCTCCTCCAGTCAAGAGAGAGACTGCAATTATGTGGAAGAGATTTTAATGAAGGGAGGTCTCCTTTCTTCCTTCTTCTCAACAGCTTCCTGATAATGTACTCTCCTGCGTGTGTGTTCTGGAAATTGTGGGATTTACTTTTTTGTTACCTGTTTGACTAGGACTGGTGAGAAAAGTAGGATGGCAAGATAGAATACACTTTGAAAGTGAACACCCAAATTCAATTTTTCTCATTGTTTTAGAAAATTCAGGTAATCTGCTTGGAAGGAACTGTAATAAGTTTGTCTGTTAGGTCTTAGAACTCAGGTAAGGACTGATTTGGGGGACCTAGCTTCCTGAGGTGTGAACGGAGTGAGATCTCAGTTGACTGTCTGGGTTTCTTTTCCCCCATTTTATAAAGAAGAGAAATTACTCCAAGCGTACCCTCCTGGGTTCCTGATGCACTTCCAATAACACTCTTCTCACAGTACAGTCGTTTAGTGAGGCTGAGACTAACAAACACTTCAGAGTGGATTTCCTGCCTTCAGAGCTGCTTAATGGTGGTTTCAATTCCTGCAGACCTGTCCATCTGGTCAGCTCTAAGGGTGAGCAATAGGCCCAGGATGGCCATTCTACTAAAAAGAGTGTGTGCCTGCATAGTTGCATCAGTCATGTCCGACTCTTTGCGACCCTATGAACTATAGCCTGCCAGCCTCCTCTGTCCCTGGGATTCTCAAGGCAGGAAAACAGGAGTGGGTTGCCATGCCCTCCTCTAGAGGATCTTCCCGATGCAGGGGTCAAACCTGCGTCTCCTGCACTGCATGTGGATTCTTTACCACTGAGCCACCAGGGAAGCCCCACTAAAGAGAAGGACTTCTTAATATAATTATTATAAAAATTATCAATCTTTTTATATCACTGGACATTCTGGGCTAGTTTTCCCCATGAAAACTTGCAAGTCCACCTTCTCAGGCCAAAATTTTGTCTAAAAAGCAGACAGATTCTAGGCACAGCATTCTATCAACTGACAACTGAACCTTTTTGGAAACTGACTTTGAACCACGTGCTTTCAGATAGCTCACGCTGAGATTTTTCAAAATGGACAGGAATTCACTATGAACGAGCTGCATGAGGTCGTCTGGGTCTCCAACAATTAGTGGTCCTATGGAACCTGTCCCTTTGTGTCATTTTGAGTTGGGTTTTACAGGCAAGTTGTCCTAATGGAAAGGAATTTCCAATGAGATGAAACAGGATGTGTTCTACTCTCTTTCACACCAGCTCTCACTTTCGTCTTTTTAACTCGTACCTTAGCACCTTGTTATCGCCTGATTGAGCTAGATGCAGAGCGGGAAGACAGAGAAAAAAAGTGTTTCCTAAAGTATTGATGTCACAGTGTTATTGTCACAAAATAGGTGAGAGTTTAAAAAACAAATAGCCTAGTATTTATTTAGTATTGAAAAAAATGGTGCTAAGATGAATCATCCTAAAACCCAAATAATTACTCCTGGCAGAAGCTCTGTAACACTGAGCTCACTTACAGCTAACCCCTCTAGCAGGAGTCCATCACCTAAGGGTAGAAAGTTTTGGCTGAAGACTCATGGGGAGTGAAGAGGTAAGCTCTTCCATGGGTGCTCTAGTGGAACTTCCTTATCTCTATGGCACTGGGAGTTTCATAACACTCTAACATTTTTGCAGGCTAAAATAATCACAGTCATGCTCTTTGGCATAGAATTTTGAGGTTTGTGAGAAAAATCTTGTCCCATTCTCAGCCCATGTCCATGTGGAGGCGAGGTGGCATTTTACAGACGTATGTTTTGGTTAGGCTTCTCAACTTTTAAAAGAGTTGTCAACTATATTCCCATCTCCGCTGAGGCTTAAAGCATGGTCTGTCCCTAATTGGCAACAGAATATTTGCACTCCAAGTACTTGTCAAAAGAGGATAACACTGAATGCTTGCTGCCCAGTGCCTATCAAAAATCAGTCATGAGAAATCGTATTTATGGAAGGTTGCCTGAAGGACATATATTCCCTTTTAGATATTCTAAGTTTTAGTTTTGGATCTAGCCAAACCACTTGAGAGTAACATACTTAAATGCCATGGCTATGCCACTTCAAAATGATACTTATCATTTGTGGTCATGTGCCTAGCACTGAATTAGGTACTTTCCAGACACTGGTAATAATCTTTAAAATAACTGTGCAAAGCAGGGGTTAATATCTGGAAAACAATCCTAGCACCATCAAATCACTTGCTCAAGACCACCCAGCAAGTAAAACGGTAGAAACACAATTCAAACCAAAGTCTGTCTGGCTCCAAATTTCATGCCCTATATACAGAGCTGGTGTTGTTTTACTGAATTGCATTTTGGTGTTACAGCAGCCCCTACTGAAGGAAAGTATAAGAAAGAATTCTATGAAGTATAGCATTGTATTTAACTCTGGAGATTTTGTTCACATTATACATTGTCAGCATGATAGAGGCTCTTGAATAAGAATTCCTGAGGTCTCAGTACTAGAAATAGTTGGGCTTATACTGAATAACTAAATAGGCTTCATATGAAATATTAAGAAGATTGTGAATCATGTCACTGATAGTTTCCCCCTTAATCTACTTTCTGGGAAGCCCAGATTCCAAGTTTTGACCTTCTTCTGTCTAGAACTTGAGCTATGAATTTTATGTACCACCAGCATTATTTTATTTACCCTCCCACCTTCTGAGCATCAGTGTGATTCCTTTACGTACACATTAACTTGTTATGCTATGAGTAGCTTTATAATTCACTTTCATTATCTCCCCAGAATGAGACAGAATATAATCAAACCCAAATTAAAAAGTTGGTACCTATTGAACATTTATTCTCAGGAGCTGTGCTAACTGTCGTATTTTCTTTTTTAGTCCTTATAGCAATTGTGAAATAGATTATTGGCCTCATTTTGCAGATGAGGAAAATCAGGCTCAGAGAAGTTAAGTAAAATGCCCAAAGTCACACAGCAGAGCTAGATTTCTGCCTGACTCCAGAATCTGAACTACTAACTACTACGCTGTATCTCTTCAGCTCCAAATTATGGTCAGTTAAGAATAGATGGACACAGTAGAAGGGGAACAAAAGGATATGTGAGAGAAAGGAAAAAGAAACGATGGGGGGAAAGATCCCCTAAAGAGAAGAGAAGGAGCAAGCAAAAACAGATGAAAAGTCAGGGAGAGCAAAGGAATGAAAAGCAACAGAGAAGAGGAAGACCATGGGACAGAGATGCAATCACGACTGGGCCTCTGAAGTGGATCATCATGGGAACTCTCAGAAAGACTTTTTCTTGACATTTCAGCCACTATGTTATCAACACCCAAATGCCTACTCTTCACTATAAACTTCTGTTTCTCTTCTGAAGCACTCCTTTGCCCAAGTATATGCTCCCCTCTATTGTTATTTCGCTCATTTTGTGTTTCTGCTCTCAACCCAAGTGGACTCCATCACTTGGTGGAGAATTCGACCATACTCTTTACAACACTAACTTAGCAGAAGCAGCATTCATGATGCTTCACAATGCTGATTTCCAGTAAAGAGCCTGGTGTTTTTTTTTTTTTTTTTCAGTCCGAGTAAATTCTTGAACATTGCCACACACAGAAATAAACAAAAGATTTAAGCATACACACATACAAACAAAGCCCAAACCAAACTCCTTTGTTTTTCTGACCCCAGGCCAAGAAAACATCACTTTTTAGTGTCCTTCCACAGCCAAAGATATAAAAGGTGAATGTGGAAGGCAAATCACTCTTGAGAAGCACAGCTATTTACATGGGGTCGTATACATCAGAATAAGTTATCCCTGGAATATGAATTAATAATGAACTCTCCGAAACACTTTAAAAGTAGACCTTGCTGTATTAGGAAACAGCTTCCATGTTTTACTTTCAAATTTAAGATGTATTTTAAAAATGAAGGTTTCTTTTTCCCATGAAATTTTAATGGATCTGCTATAGATTAAGGAATGGTATGGGTTTTAAAAGTTCACACTGGAACCACCTAGGTGTCTGTGAATTTACCAGTCGGTAATACCTTCAAGATTTAATATATAGCATACTGACAGTCTCAGAGAATTAGGCTATGAAACCGCTGGTTTCTGTAGGCCCAACTTGGATCGACATTCTAAAAATGAGAATTTGGAATTAATTTTTTAGATCAAATCTAGGTTTTTGTTCAGCTGGTTCCTTGTGGAAGAAATATGCAAGGAGGGGCATATCATGCTTCTATACAGCCTCACTGTCACTCTCTTGGCATGTCTCCTTAGTATCTTCTCCATGAGAGAGATTTCTAAACACAGACAAGCTGGGTCATTTTAAAGTTGCATTGACTCTTATTAACAAACTGCAAGGAACTACAGGACAGTGAAGCTGATGCTGGAATCGTCCCCGGCTTAGCTCCAAATCCACCAGCCATGAAGTGGGCCACTCTGGGCAAACCACGGCCCGATGTGTTGTAAAAGATTGTTGTGAAGATAAGGCATGTGAACATGCTTTGTAGATGGTAAAACATGAACCAATTAAAGATAATGAGGTCCAGATTCTGGTCCATATCTAGATACAAATAAAGACTCTGGATTTTCATTCTGCTGCTGCCAATTAGCTAACATTTATTGAGTGCTGTAAGATTAGGCCAGGGCACATGGTGCCATAGACTTCTGATAAGAGTCAGCTACTGAAGGGCAGGGTTAGTAAGACAGTGAGCATGGCCAGCAGACTGCAGATGGAGAATTCAGTTGGTAAGTGGGAATGCCGAGAAAAACTCTTAACTACTATAGTATTACAGGTTAATATAGTTTAGAGTTGATGACACTAAGTCAAGGGTAGTCCTGACAAGGCAAAATGGACCTTCATATTATATTCCAGTTCATTCCATTTTTTCCATTACTCGATATCCAGTAAGAGCCTCCAAATCACTGGTGTAAGCTCCCAACTTGCAACAAATTATAAAGCATTCATTTTGTTTTTTGTGAAAGTGAAATTTGCTCAGTGGTGTCCGAATGTTTGCGACCCCGTGGACTGTTGATGGAATTCTCCAGGCCAGAATACTGGAGTTGGTAGCCTTTCCCTTCTCCAGGGGATCTTCCCAACCCAGGGATCAAACTCAGGTCTCCCGCATTGTGGGCAGATTCTTTCCCAGCTGAGCCACAAGGGAAGCCCAAGAATACTGGAGTGGGTAGCCGTTCCTGTCTCCAGGGGATCTTCCCAACCCAGGGATCGAACCCAGGTCTCCTGCATTGCAGGCGGATTCTTTAACAGCTGAGCCACAAGGGAAGTCCAGGAATACTGGAGTGGGTAACCTATTCCTTCTCCAGGGGATCTTCCCCACCCAGGAATTGAACCGAGGATTCCTGCATTGCAGGCAGATTCTTTACCAACTGAGCTATTAGGAAAGCTGATAGCTTCCTTGTTTTTTTTTTTTTTTTTTTTTGATCATATGCAAACAAAAATATGTTAAAAAAGCTTTTATAACACTCCTGGTTAGTTTTTAAACACCCAAATTTAGTGCCAGAAATAACTTTGGAATGTCCTTTAAAGACACACTGAAAATTTTCTTCTCACAGCTGACAGACACCTGGCATTTTAGCCTCCAAGCATGGTACTCCATCTCAACTACAGGATCCATTTTTAGGAGTCAGAGGTGATTAAAGAAGGATCCTTTGTGTGATGTAATTCACCTAAGCTTTACTGAGTTTTCTTTTAAATGCTCTTTATAAATTAAACTCAGATTAAGATTTTTAAGAATGTAAAAGCCTGCAATGGTTTCATGGGAAGGATATACACATTTTCTGGTGGCAAAATTCAGGCATTCATTTCTTACAAATAATAAAAAAGATGAGAAGAAATGTGTTAGTGCCAATGATATTCAAACTAGAGAGAAGGGAAGAATGAAAAAGTCCTGGAACCCTGCTATGGGGCCTTTTACTGATCAAGTAGTGGCCTAGGACAATTTCTTTAATGAACTTGCTGATGTTTGATTAGGGTATTAAAAGATTTCTTTAAAAACGGGGCATTCCCAATGGTCCTACTTTGAGTTCATTATTTAAGAACTGTTTCAGGGAAACAAAAGGCCTGCATCTCTTTACAAACATGTTTGGGAGTTATTTTATAAGGCTGTCCTCTTTTTGCATAAGCTATTTCTTTTAAACTAGATTCAAAGAGGAGACGGCGTAAAGCCACTCATGTTGCCAGAGGAAAGAGCAAAGTTATCCAGTTCTGCCACGGCTTCCTTAGTGCAGGGAAGAAAGCCTGCAAGGAATCACCACAGCCTTGCCAAGAGTAAGGGAGCCATTCCTTCCCCAGCTTTCAGAGCTTCAGTTCTACCCAAGACTATTTCTGCTTGGGAAAAGATGCCTCTGATTTCTTTGATGGACAACTTAAACGTTTAGATCTCCTTCTAGAGATGGCTTTGGAAAGAAAGTCCATTTGGCCTTTTTGACTCTCAGTCCACACTTTATCCTTCAGCTTCTTCCCTCAGTCATTTGTACATAGGTTCTTTTCTCTTGCTTTTGGTTATCTGAACACACACACACACACACACACACACTCCCCTTCGAATGACTTCATGACAAGTGGTCTGAGTCTGAACGCTACCTTAAATTTCAGCTGCCCTGTTGGCTCCTGTATTTACAGCGTCTGAATTTATCGTGGGCCCTTGCAGTGCAATTTTTGACACATCATTAAGCTCCCTTTTCATTGGGAGCCTAAGGGCATATTCAGGCTGACTGCGAAGAGCGAGCCTAAATAACGGTTAAAACACGTGTCATGAGCTGCAAGGGGCTTGTTTGCCAGCAGGGCAAACAGTTCACTGCAGCTCTAGCAATGCCCTACAACAGGGTGGGTAGACATAATGAGATAACCACACACCACAAGTGAGTTGTTCATCTTTGTCTTCAAGCATCTAAGAACACAGTTATCTCAGTAGGATGGTGCACCCTGGAGAGTTATAAATATCTTTCAGAAGGTAAAGAAAGCTAGTCAAAGAAAACACCCAAAAATATAAGCAAAAGGAGAGCTTCAAGCAGTTTGTTTTAAAAGCAAAATTTCAGCTATACCAGAACTTACTGAATCAGGCTGATAAGTTCTGTGTGCCTTTTTTGGGCAATATGCTTTATTTTAATTGCATGCAGATTTATTCTAATGTTATGATGTTAATCAACCTGTGTAGCTATAATAAAATAAAGGCAATGTCAACACCTCATCAACTAATCACACTGCTTCTTTCATCCTAGATACTGTATCCTCCCTACCCAACAACAAAGTACTATAAAAATTATTTATACAAATAAACTATTATTTAAAGACTAAAAAGGTATAATAAATTATGCATAATATGGCCCAATTATGTGGTAATTTCTTTTAATTATTCGTACAGTTTTAATGAAGGGGTTGCTAGAAGGTGGAACCATTTTTATATTTAATGGAAAAAACAAATTTGTTTTTAAGAATGAAAACAAAGATAATTAGCTCTTAAATTAGAGGCATACTAATATATGCATGTTCCTAAATTATCACCAGGATTATTACTTTGTTTGTGCTATCAAAACTTTTCTGGAGCTCTGCGGTTGGCTATTCCAGTTATTTTTCCCATTTCTGTTAAATGTATTAATATCTCGCTGTTCATCAAGTGCCAAAATAAAGGTTAAAAAAGTTCCCAAGATTATCTACAGAAGAAAAATTGGGGTGGGTGATGACAACTATGATCTTTCAAGATGCAGTGTACGAATGCATAATAACTTAAGAAAGTGAGAAAAAAAATAGATTTATCAAGAAAAGAGAGAACTATCCTAAATTCAACACGGCAAATCAGCAAATTTCTTCAGGGAAAGACATCACATTTGAAAGGCATCAATACTTTTCTGCTGTCACCAAACTGTTATTTATGCTCATGCGCCAGCTGGATTTGTATATGTGCGTGCATAATCTTTTTCTCACCACTGATGTCATCATTAAAGCTGTGCAAGATTTTTGATTTTCGCTTTGCACAATCTTCAGGGGAGACTTGGACATTATGGTGAAAAGTTTGTGACAAGTTCGTAAAAGTAAGAAATGCAGGCTTTTATGGCAGTGAAATTTCACCACTGCAAAACACAGGAAGCTCTCCTGACTGTATATTATTTACTCTTTCCAATTGCCATTAAGGAAACCACTCAGAACAACGGCTGATAAAAAAGTAGGTAACTATCGTTGTTTTGTTTTTAGTCAGGGGAAAGAAAGACATTTGGTATTACCCATGTAACACGCCTCAGAACTAGCCATTTTGAATTTTAAGCATATTCTAGAATTTTTTCAAGACAGATTTTTTTGCAACATGCAGAAAGATACTGACCACTAGACATCTGTTTCTCTAGGCATAAACTAGTACTGCTTTTTATGGCTGTAAGCCTGATTTATGAGGTTTATAAAGGCTTCAAGACATGAAGACATTTAGGAACTTTTGTTCACAAAATCTAAAGGCTGCAATGCACTGATTATCAGACTAGGAGACAATAAGGGGAACAACAGACAGGGTCACTATGAGGAAGAGACATCCATGGCAAGCCAGAGGCAGCTGGTTTTGGAGTTGGAGATTTCAGGTTGACCAAGTGGTCGCCTGGATAGGCTGTGGAGGATGGAGCCAGTGGAAGGGAGTCCCTTCCCACAGCCTCAACATGGTTTCACTCAACCTTCGCTTCTGACTGGCCTGACAGTTCCTTCAGTCAGGAAACATATTCTTCTGTCTAATTCTTTTTCAGCAATGTTTTGGTTTCTCTGGAAACAATCTAACCCAAAATAACTTATCCCCAAACAGCGCTTCACTGGGACACCCAGTGACTGGATTAGGCAATAGTGTACCGTTACCACACGCTGTCTGTCTCAGTTTAGTCGGCAGTTAAGAATGCACAGATTTGAGGGTTTGTTTGAGTGCTGAGGAGGGGGTTTTTACAGGGAAGTAAACTGATTTTTACTGAGTGTCTCTTAGAGGAGTAGCTGAGTCAACAGATCTTGTTCTTAGGTGTTCTTCCTTTATTTGCAGAGAACCTTGCAAGGTAGGTATGAGTTTCCCCATTCTGACCAAGGAGCTAACTGAAGATGTGAAAGGTTAGCTAACCTGTCCAATGCAGAAAATATAACACAAAGGAGTGAGTTATAATGGCCTTCATGTGAAGCCTGGCTCTGTCCTACAGTTCTGTGGCAATAGGCAAGAGACATCACCTCTCCGGGTTTTGTCTTCACCTAAGGGGTTGTTGTGGAGAAGGCGATGGCGCCCCACTCCAGTACTCTTGCCTGGGAAACCCCATGGACGAAGGAGCCTAGCGGGCTGCTTTCACTTTTCACTTTCATGCATTGGAGAAGGCAATGGCACCCCACTCCAGTACTCTTGCCTGGAAAATCCCATGGACGGAGGAGCCTGGTAGGCTGCAGTCCATGGGGTCACGAAGAGTCAGACACGACTGAGCGACTTCACTTTGACTTTTCACTTTCATGCATTGGAGAAGGAAATGGCAACCCACTCCAGTGTTCTTGCCTGGAGAATCCCAGTGACGGCGGAGCCTGGTGGGCTGCCGTCTATGGGGTCTCGCAGAGTCAGACATGACTGAAGCGACTTAGCAGCAGCAGCAGCAGCAGCAAGGGGTTGTTGTCTGTCAAGAGCAGGGATTCTGTCTATGGATACCAATATGATGGTTGCCTGACCAAGGTCACTTCTATTAAGGCTGCCAACTCCTCAGGATTTTCTGTGACCATGACATCATCATTAACATTCTTAGCAGAGTCTGATTTGCCTCCAGGCTGTCTTACTTTAAACCTCTTGCTCTTTCCTTACTATAGTTCTTCCATCTGGATTATAGGAAGAAAGAATGAAAGAATAAACCCATCGGTACATCTGCTTTATGTCACTGAGAGTTGCCCAAGCTTCATAGAGTAGGACCTGGTCCTCAAAGGCTTACTATCCAGCTGGGGAGAGAAGATACACACACAGAACTGATTTAATAAAGAAAACATGATATCATGCTGTGAAGCAGCAGAATGAACAGTAAAGACAGAAAGCACTTGAGGAGTTGAGGGGTTTTCATTGCTGTTCATTCCTCCAGTCTCCTGTGATTTTCTGGTTACCATGGCTGTTGGAGTCAACTCAGATTCTTTATAAAGACACTCAGGGTTGAGACTTAATGCTGGAAGGTTTATACTATGAAATTCCTTTTCCCTGGTGATTTTATGATCTTGCCGTCTAAGCCTTTGTCTTTGGAGCAGATTTAAAAGACCCCCTGAATTGCTCATGGTTTGGTCCTAAGTGGCAAGCTTAGTTGCTTATGTAACATACACTGGAGCTGATAAAATCTAATTTCCCATTTATTATATCTTTGCGCCTCTTGAACAAAAGGACAAGGTATTATTGGATCCTGCCGTATGCTTTAAAAATCATGGACTTATAAATGAGGGTCATTTGCATCCCAGGAAGCAAAGAGGTTTTGAATGGAAATACGCTCTGCTGTATATCGGTCTCTCAGTAATGCTGATCTTAGACTGCTTTTTACCCTAAAAGCAAAGCTTCTTGTGGAAAACCTGACTTTTCAACTCTTTCCAGGAGGGTTCTATGGTTTTAACAGAAGTGAAAATGAGTCACACTGTCCACAGAGGGGTAAGCATAGCACCGTGCTTAAGAATAGAGCTAGTCCGTTTTGGGTAGGAGATCTTCTTTTTAGCAGTCATGGGTCTCTGGGTAAGTTATACTTCACTTCTCTGGCCCTCAGTCTCTTCATCTATATGCACAGTAAGGATAACGAGTAATTACCTGAGGAGACTGTTATGATTATTAAACGAGTTACTATTTATCAAGTCCTTGGAACAAAGCCTGGCACGTAGTAAGCACAACTTAAGGATGGGTTAAGTGAGTAAGAGCTGAGCTGGCTTGCACATTTCTAGAGCTAGTTTTCTCTCAGCAGCTCTCTGGTCAGAGGGATGCAAAAGCAAATATCTGCAGTCTGAAGTGCTTGGGTTTGAGTGTGCAGAAGTGCGCACTGGTTTATGAAGCAGCCATTGCTTAAAGTAGAATGAGTCTCGATAAGGCCCCCGAATCAGAGGGATCTTCATGCTCACATAAGGGAAAAGTATTCATTGGTATATTTAATATGAGTTTACGCTTGCAAGGAGTCAGAAAGGCAGACATCCTGAGGCAGAACTCTTGGACAGGACTTTTGGAAAATGATATTGAGACATTCCTTCACATAGCTTTATTTGATTTAAGGCCGTGATTTGTTAACTGGGTCATCTGTAACACATATCCCTTCCTTTTTTTGGAAATACACCTGTTTCTGGGATTTGATTTGGCTCCTAATTCAAACAGACCTCCAAGTGCTCTGAAACAAAATCAACCTAAAATTATACACTTATCTAGAGTTACATTTAGGCCATATGGTTTAAGTTGTCCAAATGTCACAGAAGTAACAGCAGCAGCCATCATCATGCTTTACACTTACCCAGCATCTTTCCTGCCAGAATATTATGTAAGTTATAAAAGTTTCATTAAGATGGAGGCGTTAACCCTAATTCCAAAAGGACAGTCACTGCTGTGTTTCAGATTAGCTCTGTCCCCTGGTGAATTGCTACATGAGAATTTCTCAAAGTCCATAAGAGTTTCAGGACAATGTTCTTATAACTGATAATGTCTCAACTGTGACCTCTTACGATATGGAAAACAGGCAGCAAGCATGTACGACCCAGACCTTTTTCTTGGGTCTCTGAGAGGACGCAACTACATTTTAGACTCACTGCATTAGAGTCAGAGAACAATGGCCCTGAAGCTGTTTCCAGAAACTTCTGTGAAATGCACAGGAACCTTCTAGGCAGTGAGGACATCTCAGTGCATCATCTTAAATCATCATCCGTCTGAACTCGAAATTCTCTAGAAGATGACCAGGTCTGTCTGTCAGCATCCAGTACCTTGCAGCTACATAGGAGGTACTCAATAAACAAATGTTGAATGGACAAATCAATGTATTAAACACACACTTGACCTGTCGCAACAACCAGAGGGTTTTACAGTATATATTTGGAGTAAATGTGATGGATGTAGGCAGAGGAGGGCAGTAAGACGATGCTGGACAAGGGAAATGATATAGCATTGACAGGGGCAGGATGGACTGGTGTGATCAAAAGGATCCTGAGAGTTGTTAGTGGTGAATTCTCTAAGTAGTCTGGTGTGACTCAAGACAAAATTCCATCCTGATTTTGCCTAGAATTAGTCCCATGGTGTTGAACGTCTTCGGAAACATCTAGGCTGGAATACTGTGAAGATCTATGCTCACCTACTCATCAACCAACTAACCAATCAACAAACTGACTAGCTGAGCCATGAGCCAGGTGCTAGGACACAGACATGAAGACTCCTCAGATGAGATCCTGCAGTCTGTAAGCTCACCATGAAATGCAAGAACTCAAAATTCAACTTCTTAAAAAATATTTTGCCCCCATACAGATACAATACTTGGCTATCATCCCCAAGTTGAAGTAACCACATCTGAATATCCAGGAAGTTTTCCAATCAACTGTAACCACACCTTTGGGTCAATATCTCATTAGCACCAGATCCTACTTTCCCCACTAACCTAGAATAGAAAGACATTAAGCTAATATGTATTATTTTCCCCCACAGTTGAGTTTTCACACTGGAATACTAAAAAGTACCGGAGTTTACATAGCAGTTTTCTGATGGGAGGCAGAGGTGAGGCTAAATAAACAAGATAGGAAACTTTTATGTATGTGTGGAAGTAAGGTGTAAAATAATCTTGAAAATGTTTCATAATAGAATGGCTATCATCTTCATTCAAAAATAATGTGAAGATACAGAAAAATTTCTTGTCCCTTTCATGCTGGGTAGTCCAAGCCTCCTTGTGATGGATGTTCACTCTGCTCTACCGATGATGCGGTATCTGGAAAGCCATGAGACACAAACCCAACCAGGAGTTTGAAATCAGGGCTCTAGCACTTTCTTACTCTGTGATTATCAGACAAATCTCTTTCAGAGCTTTGATTTCCTTTTCCATGAAATGCTAAAATAACAGCACCTTCCTTAAAAGATAATTATAAAAATCACATGATGACATTTGCACACCGCCAGGCAGATAATATATGCTCAATAAATATTCATTCTCCTTAATTGAAAGAAACTAATTCACACATCACATTCTAGTACTTTCTATACCCTCGAACCAGTATTTAATTATGTCCTCTGGTAATAATTAGAGATCTAGAGTAATGACCTCAGGCTAAGCACTAGAAATATGGCTGCATCTGAACCCCACAGGGGACACAGGATCAAGGCCTTTGAATCAACTTCGAATCACCATAAATGAATCGCATATGCTAAAACTGGGTTGGGTTCACAGTGATATCCATATTAAATGCAAATAATGTAGGTAGGGAAAAATCCCCCATTCCTTGACTTTCAAGGGGATTCTTTTTTTTTTTTAATTTATTTATTTATTTTAATTGGAGGCTAATTACTTTTACAATATTGTAGTGGTTTTGCCATACAGTCACATGAATCAGCCATGGGTGTACATGTGTTCCCCATCCTGAACCCCCCCTCCCACCTCCCTCCCCATCCCATCCCTCTGGGTCATCCCAGTGTACCAGCCCTGAGCACCCTGTCTCATGCCTCGAACCTGGACTGGCGATCTGTTTCACATACAATAATATACATGTTTCAATGCTATTCTCTCAGATCATCCCACCCTCACCTTCTCCCACAGAGTCCAAAAGACTGTTCTATACATCTGTGTCTCTTTTGCTGTCTCGCATACAGGGTTATCATTATCATCTATCTAAATTCCATATATATGCATTAGTATACTGTATTGGTGTTTTTCTTTCTGGCTTACTTCACCCTGTATAATAGGCTCCAGTTTCATCCACCTCATTAGTCAAGGGGAATTCTTGGAGCCATCTAAGTAAGTCTGATAGTGGAAGAAACAATGATGAGAGAACCTTTTTTAAGAATCCAAATGACATTCACAGGAAAATATAACAAAATTAGGAAGCCTGAGATATACAGAGGAAGACAGTGGTGAAAAATAGCATCATCATCTTCTCTTTCTCATTGTGCTGAGTCGCTTCAGTCGTGTCCGACTCTTTGCAACCCCATGGACTGTAGCCTGCCAGGTCCCTCTGTCCATGGGATTCTCCAGGCAAGAATACTGAGGTGAGTTGCCATTTCCTCCTCCAAGGGATCTTCCCAACCCAGGGATCAAGCCTTAGTTGTAACAACAGGGGCCTGGGAAAGTGAGTGTGAGAGAAAAGCTGTGCTTAGAGTTTCCAAAGGAAGAGCCTATAATGCAGGAAGAGATTTTGACCCTCCTAGGACCATCTGATTGGAGCTTTTCATCTCTTGGGCTGCTCTTGATTTCTTAAGGCTCTCATCCTTTCCATGTAATTCCTGTGTTTTCCCTTTCTTTCTAATTTGGGTTGGGAGAGGGAAACACCTGAATAGATCAGGGCTTACCAGACATGAGCTATGAGCACATGATTTAAACTCACTGGACAAAGTTTCCATACCTGAACTAGGAGTACTATCAGAAGAATCAAGTACTCTTGTTAGAACAAAATAGTGTAATTGCAATATAATCTAGATAGCTGCTGCTGCTGCTGCTGCTAAGTGACTTCAGTCGTGTCCGACTCTGTGTGACCCCACAGAGAGCAGCTCACCAGGCTCCCCCGTCCCTGGGATTCTCCAGGCAAGAACACTGGAGTGCGTTGCCATTTACTTCTCCAACACATGAAAGTGAAAGTGAAATCGCTCAGTCGTGTCTGACTCTTAGTGACCCCATGGACTGCAGCCTACCAGGCTCCTCCGTCCATGGGATTTTCCAGGCAAGAGTACTGGAGTGGGGTGCCATTGCCTTCTCCAAATATAGATAGCAATACCTCCTAATTTCTAGAAAGGCAGTATTGCTTATCAAAAAGTTGCATTTGAATATTAAATAAGATATGTTGACAGAGCACAGAGCATCTGTATTCCTTTGAGATGGATTTGTGGTGGGGGGGTCAGTGCAAGGGTTGTTAATAAAGAGTTCTACCCTTAGGTATGGCCATTTCAGATAAAACATCTAAGTACTTGGAACAGAGCAAATGTTTAGTACGGGAAGCATCTTTAAAATTAGAGTGCCACAGGAGACAGAAAAGGATAGAGCTGTCTACCTGGCATGCATCCTAGGCTAAAGGAGAGATCTAGATGGTTCTTCCTTTGTCCCTCTGAGGTTGCCAGCCCAGTTGACCAGGAAATGGAAGACAGGGGTTCAAGGACACATCCCTGGGGGCGGGGGAAAGGAGCCACTGAAAATAAAATAATTGCAAAGAAAGTACTTATGAGGTCGGCAACCTCAGACACAGTGCAACAGCGGCAGAAGGTAACAAGTCGTAAATCCAAGGTCAATCATGAAGACTGGCACTTAGATTGGAAATGCTCTTAGGATGTTAACTTTTCCCCATTAAAACAGCTGAAAAACAAAGCTGATTTCCTATGCTGTTGCTAGTCCTCATTTCATAGTGGCACAACTCCCACCCCAAATGTTGTGGAATTACATTCAGTATAGATCTGTTTATCAGTTCTCCTACCCCATCTATTTTTCAGCAGCTGATTAGTCTCCATGGGAGGTAGGCGCCTCTCTGATCAAGAGCAGCTTCACTCTTTCCCATCCTCACACGTGCATCCCAATATCCACATCACTTATAATAAATGTGCTTATATGTACATACATAAGCACATTGGTATGCATATATGTTCCCAATACTGCATTCAAAGACACATTCCAAATGGAGGCCTATATGCATTCACATACATACAGGAATCCAACTGGATTCCCAGAGGGAAGCGTGGAACACATTGTTAAAATGTCTGTCATCCATGTAAGAGAAGCAGAAATGAGCTGGGCATTAAATTTGCATACAGCCCGGAGCACAGAGGTTCCTGTATGTGCACCGTTCTCCTGTTCTTGATGATGGGCATATCTGACAGAAAGATTCTGTCAGGATTAGCTCAGGAAAAACACCCCCAAGGAGATAATTTGAAGACATACTGAGAATTTGCCTCAATACATGAAAATAAACATGAAATCCTCAGCACTCTCTGCGCATTGAGAAGTTTCTACCAACACCCCGCCGCACACCGGGGGATAATCTGCTGGAGCTAATTAACACACAGTCATACGCAGCGCTGTGAGAAGTGGTTGCCACTTAGGATTGATTTAGTTGCTGCAATGCTTAAAAGAGACTTGAGAAGGTTTTTGTGTAAATGTGGGAGGAAAGAAGAGGAAATAAAAGTGTATAAACAGCTAAAAAATTAAAAGGTGCTAAGGTCTTTTTTTTTCTCCCCCTCCCTGAAGACATTAGGGAAACTTATCGAGAAACTATTAGTATTCCTGTAAAGAAAGACTTTTACTTGATTTGATGTTTGCTTCCACATCAAAATCACACACACACACACACACACTCACTGCAGAGTCTATAGAATGTAGCTATGAGAAAGGGCACGTTTTACTTCAAAAGCAAACAAGCTCTTTGTGAAATGCTAACATATGGATTGTGTCATTTAAAATACAGCAGTCTTTTATCTCCGTGTCTACTTCACAATTTATCCATCTGAAATACATAGATTTCCAGCAAAATTATTAATTAGTAGTCTGTCTTGGGAAAAGTCATCAAGGAATAAAAAGGAACAAACAATCCCTTCTTATCAAACTATCTTTGTGATAGAATAAGAATAGAACAAATCTACTTTAAAATCTTCTTCCTCAAAGCATATGTCATGGATGGTGTCTATGACTAAACAATCTCTCTGATAAACACAACACTGAAATATCACAACTCTGAGTTAACATAGGTTTCAGCAACCTGCTTTTTATTACTGAAATACCATGGAAGTAATATTTAAAAGACCATTAGTGTAAATCCCACCAAGTTAGGCTTTATGAAAATTTAGAGAGTTGCAATTGACTTTTTGCTCTGATCAAAAGGTTTACCAAAGAAAATTATAATGACATAAAAAGGATTTCAAGGGAGAGAAACAGTACTTTCAATTTGAAAACCTGCTTTTTATTTTAGCTATATCATTTGCATCCAAAATAGCTAGAAATCCTTCTTGACTCGGGTATTTGGCTATATTTTACTTTCTGTTAGTTGAGATATGGCTTATTAAGAACAATCAAGCCTACATGAAAAACTGTAAAATATATTTTTTTTCCATAGATCTAGACTGACCTACAAAATAAAATTCAACAAAACACATTGACATTGAGTATCTGCTATGTACTAAGCCCTCTCAGTAGAATAAACAAACAGAATCTCGTCTCCCTCCTTTAGAGGTTCAACCCAGGAGGGAAGACAGACACATTCAAAAACAACTGGAGAATGGCAAGTCAGTTCATCTTGAGAATCAATTTGAAATAGTTGGTGCTCTTTAGTAACTTGGAATGTTTTGTTGAGATACAACAGGAATGCTTGTGCTGTGATCAACTTATATTGTCTGCCCAGAGAGGGCATAAGAAATATAGAACATAAGCAATATCTCTGACAACTCTGGCCTAAAAGATGGAATGTAAGGGAGGGATTAGATTATATGGAAGAAATCAGGTTTGGATGGTTACTGGGGTTTTATTTTCAGTATCTTTAAGAAAGCTGAGTGCCGAAGAATTGATGCTTTTGAACTGTGGTGTTGGAGAAGACTCTTGAGAGTCCCTTGGACTGCAAGGAGATCAAACTGGTCCATCCTAAAGGAAATCAGTCCTGAATATTCACTGGAAGGACTGATGCTGAAGCTGAAACTCCAATACTTCAGCCACCTGATGTGAAGAACAGACTGATTGGAAAAGACCCTGATGCTGGGAAAGATTGGAGGAGGGAGGAGAAGGGGATGTCAGGGGATGAGATGGTTGGATGGCATCACTGATTCAATGGACATGAGTTTGAACAAGCTCCAGGCATTGGCGATGGACAGGGAGGCCTGGCATGCTACAGTCCATGGGCTCGAAAAGACTCAGACACGACTGAGCAACTGAACTGAACCGGAAAAAAAAAAAAAAAAAAAGGGGTTTGGAGCCATTAATTGCATCTCCTTATATGAATTTCCGGAGAAGGCAATGGCACCCCACTCCAGTACTTTTGCCTGGAAAATCCCACAGACGGAAGAGCCTGGTGGGCTGCAGTCCATGGGGTCGTGAAGAGTTGGACACGACTGAGCGACTTCACTTTCACCTTTCACTTTCATGCATTGGAGAAGGAAATGGCAACCCACTCCAGTGTTCTTGCCTGGAGAATCCCAGGGACAGGGGAGCCTGGTGGGCTGCCATCTATGGGGTCACACAGAGTCGGACACAACTGAAGTGACTTAGCAGCAGCAGCAGCATATGAATTTCAGAGTGGCTTATGCAGAAAATAAAAACATAAATAGAATATTCAAATGTAAAACTCGAGTTACAAAAGTTTACTAGTGCCATAAATACAAACTGAGACATTGCTTTGAACTGGACACAATACTAGAGTGGAAGTCATGGGTGCTGAGAATTTGTAAGGTGGGACCAGCATATCTGAATGAGGGAAACAGGCCAAAACTATTAGGTAAAGAAGAAGGTTGTGTTCTTGGAAAAATAGGATTTTTTTTCCCTGAGTCTCCAAATGTTAACAAAAATATTAGCTGGAAGCAGCTTCTCATTCTACTCTCTAGATATAATAGATGCCATGTACCAAAGAGGACTAGGAAAGGTCACCCTCCTCCTATGTTTCCCCTCATTTTGCTTCTTGGATGTTTCCCCAATAACACTGTCATCAGGTGACATCAAATACTGATAAGCCTTTCCTTCATCATTCTTTAAAGGAAGGAGTAGGAGAGAGAAGGAAACTTTAAAAATATTTCAACAAACAAGTGAACTTATTTGTATTCATTTCATTAATTTACTTCTAATGCAACACTCATCTACTCCAAGAGCACTAAAACTTTAAGGATGCCACTTCAAGAGCTTGCCTTTCCTTCTGGGTCTAAGACGGCAGGAGGCATAGGAAGAGAAAGAGAGATTGAAGAATATCAGAATATCAGTCTCAATGATATCCTGCCAGCTCCCCAACTGGCAGTTGCAGAAACATTTTCAGAACCTCCTTCACTCACAGGTTTTACTTTATATTGATGATTTTCAAAAACAATATTTGCCATTATTTCTCCTCCTGCTGCAGCAGTTTCTGGTTTCTTTCCTTGGTCTTTTGAAATTATGTCTCTTTTCTTCTCTTGATTTAATTCTTCCTTTTCTAGTTTATTATATATCCTTCCATGGAAGGAACCCAGCTGGGTTTTCTATTCTGACTTAATGTTAGAGTAACTTGAGAATAGTTGGATTTTACTCATCATTTAAGGGCAGAAGGGGTGGGTGGCGGGGCGGGAGGGTGGGTGTGTGTGTGTGTGTGGGTGTGTGTGGCTGTGGGGGGTGTGGGGGTTGTGAGGGTGTGGGGGTGTGTGTGTGTATTCCTCATCATGAACATCTAGTAGACTGGATTACAGCAGACCAGTGGTTCTCAAGGTGTGGTCCCTGGACCAGTATCATCATTTGCACACTTGTTAAAAATGCAAACTTTTGAACCTCAGCTCCACCCTTCTACATCAGAAACCTCAGGATCAGGGTCCAGATTGCTGTGTTTTTAAGATCTTCCCAGATGATTCTGAAACATGCTAAAATTGGGAAGCCTATGAGCTAGATCACTGATAATTCTGGTATCTAAGTTCACACCTCATGTAAAACCATGCTTCCTGATCAGGATCACTCAAGAACCCTACCCTTGGCCTGCTGAGGTTTGCAACCTGATTTTTAATCAGATCCCGAGTGATGTGTGTGTAGATCAGAGGCTGAGAAGCAACATTCTAAGAACTAATTCAAGCTTGTATTCACAGAGTTGACTCTTATGATTGTGTTAATAAATATAATAATTATTCCTTTCTCAACAATGGAAGCCATTCATTCTTTAACTGTTAAAAAGGAATCAAAGTTGTTTTCCTCTATGTGGTGCCAGCTTTGAGCCTTTTTCCTTTTTTTTTTTTAATTTTATTTTTTTTTCCTTTTTCCTTTTTTTTAAATTGAAATATAGTTGATTTACAATGTTGTATTAGTTTCAGGTGTATGGCAAAGTGATTCAGTTATAAATTAATACATATATATAATGGCATCCCATTCCAGTATTCTTGCCTGGAAATTTCCATGGACAGAGGAACCTAATAGGCTATAGTCCATGGGGTTTCAAAGAGTTCAACACGACTGAGTGAGCACACATGCATACATCCATATCTACATATATCTGCTCACACACACACAAAAACACTCATATACACATAAGATTCTTTCCCCATATGGGTTTTTAAAAAATATTGAGTATAGTTCCCTGTGGTCCTTATTGGTTATCTATTTTAAATATAGTATTGTGTACATGTTACTCTGACTCTTTTCTATCTTCTGTTTCAATTCTAAGGGTATTTTCACATATCCTGAGAAAATGAAGAACTAAAAGGTCAAAATTTCTTTGTATGTAATTTGTTGCTTTTTCCCTAAGGGAAAAAAAAAAAAGATCAAAATCCCTAATGTGTTCCCCTTAGTTCTGAGATGTGTATCCATTTAATTCCTCTGGAAATTGGATCTCAGGGGTTTGACAAAGAACAAAGATGGAATCTTTGCTTTGTGTCTTCTCCCACGCATGGGGAAGAAACTCTAGGTGTAAAAAAAAAAAATCTCTATTGATGTATTAAGAGGAATGAATGTGTATATTTGTATATATATTGAGGTGGGTAAATTAAAGAGAGGAAAATGTCCTTTCCACCAAGTCAAGTTCATCACCTCTCAGGGTCAAGCCCTGGTGTGAGGGTGCCCCAGATTCCTCTGTAACAGAGGGATTATTCTAAGACTATGAGAACCAGTGTAATGGCAAAAGATCACAAACCCACCTGTTCAAGCACCTGTTTTTTTTTTGACTCTTCTATTTTCATCTGAGTCTTCAGCCTCATTTAGCTCAGATAAGAACTGGTCCCTTGAAACTGCAGGTCCTTTATCTATTTGGTATCCTAGCCTAAGCCTTGATTTGGGAGGGGTCGTCAGCAGGTGGAGAAAAGGGCTGTCAGATGATCTGCTTTTGTAGCTAACAGAACATGTTCAGAGTTAAAAAGCACATACCAGAAAATAATGATTTAATACTGTATTTGAATCTGATTAAAACCAACGTGCAAATCAACTACACTTAATAAAGGAATCCATCATTGTATCTTTTTTCAAATGTATTTTTTAATTGAAGTATAGTTGATCTACAAAGTTAGTTTCTGGTGTACAGCAAAGTAACTCAGTTGCACACATATATATATATTATCTTTAACACTCTTTTGCATTAGGCTGATTGCAGGATATTGAAGATAGCTACCTAAGCTGTACAGCAGGACCTTGAGGTTTATCTATCCTCTGTATAATAGTTTACATCTGCCAGCCCCAGCTTGTAATCAGAAAGTCTTAGAAAAATAAAGGATTCAAAACACGATGTGTCGTGTTAAGAAACAAAGAAGCCTCCCTATCATATTAAAGTCAGTTTTCTTGCCCCAGTTTCACTGGTCTGTTCAAAACTTCTTAGTTACTCAAGTGACTTCTTTCTGAGCTTGTCTGCTGGCACCCAGCTGTGAGGTCACCCTGTGAGAAAAGCAACTTCTCTATTTAACCACTCAAGATGTGAATATCTGTTGTGAACCAGATGTAGCTCTAATAACCACAGATGCAGGAATCAAAGGCTACTCCTCACAAACAATATACTCTCCTTGTTCCTGAAACCACAATCAGTAACCTCTGCAAGTATTACAGAAAGGAGGTATGCCGGGTCCAAAAGGCAATTGCAGCCATAAGTTTCTTATAACTGGATTAATTTCAAACCTTAGTGGAAGTTTTATGAACCAAGGTGGTAACTGATGACATACAGTTTCTAGGACTACGGAGCAGTTTTTGCAAAATAAGATGCACTGTATTGCCAATTTGGTCAGCAGCTGAAACTTACAATGCTCGGATTTTGAAATACGCTGATATATGTGAAACATGTGACAATCAAAGGTTGGTTTCTCTCTTACCTAAGCATAATTTTCCATATTAAGAAATATAATCAGTCAGAAATAATTTGTTCAAAAAACGTTAAAGTGTTAGTTGTTCAGTCGTGTCTGACTCTATGTGACGCCAGGGACTGTAGCCCACCAGCCTCCTCTGTCCAAGGGATTCTCCAGGTAAGAATGCTGGAGTGGGTGGCCATGCCCTCCTCCAGATGATCTTCCCAACCCAGGGACTGAAGCCCTGTCTCCTGCATTGCAGGCAGATTCTTTACTGACTGAGCCACCATCCCTGAAATAAACCAAGTTCCATTCTCTAAAACCCAATGAGTTCCTTGATAGAAAAGGAATATACATAGAAATGAGGGTTTATAAATTTTTGTTAACTCCACAAAAAATCATGGAATTAAACACTCACAGGGGGGACATGTCAAAATTCCCTAAATTTAAACTATGTTAATAAGATCTTAGTGTAATTACAATCCGTTCTTCTCAAATATGACTTTAACAAAACATAAATGTTTTCACAGCCAGGTCCTAACCGATTTGGAAACCCAGTGTGGACTAGAACATGGACACTTAGCGGGTGCTCAGTCAATGTGAGGAAGGAAGAAACCAAGGAATGAAAGCAGTTCCAAACCGGGCACATATATTTATTAGCAGGAGAAAATTATTTTTCCTGAAATAAATAAAAAGTTATACTTCTAAAAGCATCATGTACTGTTTTCAACCCATGAATTAGAAGTAAAGGTACATTGTGGTATGGAACACATGCTCTGCAATTGTTTGAATTAATACACTTCTGTCAATTATTCCAAAACACAGCTGAGAATAAAGGAAGGAACTGATACTTCTTCACATTAAAAAAATACGCACATGGCGGCACTTTGTAGTATTTGTGTAAAAATAACAAGCCACAAGAATAATGCCAGTCCTTCTGGCTTTTAACTATTCTTAATTGAAATAAGATTAAACAGGTCTAAACTGACAAATGTTTCCAGAGGCTAACACCAATTGCCTCATTGCACGTGAGACTTCAGAACTTTTTTTGTGTGTCATCTTTGCTACATAGGTGATAAAATATCATTCTTTATTTTAGATGATGGGTGGATTTATTTTTTATCTGAAGGGCTGTATGAGAAACAAAGCATTACGTTTCAGACGAGAGGCCTCACACTTTGAGGTTATTCACCCAACCATCCGGCCGGCTCCCACCTACACGGGGTCACAATGCAAAGTAAAGTCACCTCTGAGCATTTTCGTGAACTTCAAGGCCAAACAACTGCATAAATAATCTGCAGGCCACAGACCATCATCAGAGTCTGGAATTTATGCAAATAACTCTGCTTACATTGAACAGATCTGTAAGGCTGTAAGCTTCTCCAGCCTAAATAAACGGTAATGGAGAGCTTTAGTGGTACAAGATTGCTCTCTACAGGCCAAACTGCAGAATGACATATGAGACAATTGGAGTGGTGGGGGAACAGAGATAAACAATGTTTTATAAGGCGTTTACTGACGAGCAGATAACCCCAGAAAAATGCACAGATTTCATAACACACATTGGGATATGTATGGATAGTTTTTGATCTAAAACTACACTCCAGTTTTAGAGTTCCCTATTATTTCCTACTTTTTTCCTTCTGGAGGTTTCTTTATCTTCTTAAAAACGTAAATTACTTTTCTGCTGGGAAAAAGTTCTGTTTCAATAATGTATTCTAATACCTCTGAATGTATATTGAAGCTCTACATTCTACAGAATTCCATAGGGAATCTATACTGATAAATTTAATTGTTTTGGGTAGAGTGATCAATCACAAAATTTGGAATTAGTTTCCATGATTTGAACAAATCTCATGAGGAGAAGGGACAGTTTATATTATTGATGTAAGATATTATGGAAAACCCAAACGTGAACAACCCAATACTTTCCCCCAGACTTTATATAGCTTTCAAAATCCACTGGTCAAAACTATCTACTTTAAATATTTAGAGTGATTTAAAGGTCATGTATATTTCAAACTGCATTTCTTCTTTAAGAAAATATCAAATACTTTGGTTTATAATAAAGCTCAGATGGAATAACAATAACAATAAAATAATCTGATTTTTCACTGCTGCTGCACTGGAAAAATATCAAATTAATACTGAATTTCAGTAATTTATATAGCAAGTCACATTTTCTGAAATATGGAGAGTGATGTTTAAAATGCAGATCCAGTGGGATGGGTGAGGGAGGCTCAAGAGGGAGAGAATATATATATAGTTATGACTTCTTTGCATTGTTGTATGATAGAAACCAACACAACATTGTAAAGCAATTATCATCCAATTAGAAAATATAAAAGGGATAGACAAAAAAAAATGCAGACTTCAAAACTGTAAGACAAGTTATTAGAAATGCATTTTCCCTGCAACCATAGAGAAATTCCAACTCTAAAGAGAGTAGGTTTCAAAACTGAATAATATATTATGGTTAAAACACATCAACAATCTGTCACACCATATGTACAAATAAACATACCCCACTATCACCGCGCACGCCATAAACGAGGCCAGCGAAACATCTGAAAAGGTAGAGCAAATTCTTCCTCATACTGTTACAGACGCTAAATAACACTGTCAACATTTTCTAAGAGATGCATAGAGGAAAAGCTATCATTTTTAACACTGCTATTTATATAGTTCAAACATTCTGCTTGGCCATCTGATAAAGATGTTCCACACATCCTCAATTTTAAAAACACAATTTAGAGCATATTCAGGTTGAGGAAGGAAGACTATTCTTCATAATTGGATTTTGGTATTAAATAATAAAATTTTAATTATATCTTTGGCATATTTAGAAGTGATAATCTTAGTTGAAATTCTATTAATGAGAGTTCAGATATAACAAAATCATCTAAGAAAAGGTATGGTGATGAGTATGCTAGTTTATTCTGATTTATAGCCAACTGCATATTGGTCAGCATCTCCCCCCTACTAAAGTATGAATTTTAAGCAACTAGATGATGTAATAAATGTGTGTAATAGAACCTATAACTTTAAAGGTGGAAGTGATGAGGACATTAACCTACAGGTGTTTTTTTTTTCCCCCACTATTAGTGTCTCCTGAAGAGTAAATGTTTTATATATGGTATTTAATTGTATATAATCATAATATAATTATGTAATGATGAAATGATCTCAATTTTATTTTAATTAAGTATATAATCTTTTTATTAGAAATAGTTTTCTATAATTAAATTGTTCAGGAGAAATTTTAGTAAAGATTGAAGATGAACCGTGTAATTTCTAAAAGCAGATTCATAACAAGTTTTCTGTGAAATTAAAATTTAATTCAGCTAACAATATTAGTCCTCAGTAAATTGGGTTGTTACTTTTCCAACTGATTTATATTTTGTCAGTCAGTATAATTGTGAACAGAATTAGTGAATATGTTCAGGTTGTGTGAGAGAATTATTAATTAAGGGTAAGAAAAAGTTTTTAATATTGCCCTGTTAGGCAAAATGGATTTCAAAGGCCGTATTATTATTTACCTGGGGCAAATAAATTCATATGTAGAACTCTAATTCTACCATAACATATTTATTAACCATAATAATGGATAAGAATTTTCCATTGCCCTTATGAAGGCTTTAGGAACAAAAATATAAGGCTGAATAATAAAAATTGTATTATGGTGGACACTTTTCCTAAGGCTATCTATCAAAATCAACTGAAATTATTGATCACAAGAAGAAGTATCATTATTCTGTTGCTATAATTGCAATGCATATAGCAAGGTGAGCTTTTTTTTTTTTTTTTGCAGTGTTTGTATATTGTTTTAATGTGGATTTTGTATTGGGAAAATTGCTTAAATATGCAACAAAATATTTCCTCTCAGCTTGCAGAAATTTATTTGACATTTTTTCTTATTTATGTATATTCATTGTTCTCATGCTAAACATGAATAAATTCTAAAACTAAATTCACATTATCAATATGAATTCTAGACCTATCAGGCCTCCTTCTAGCAAGGAATGTTACTTTTATCTTTGTTACGTTCTCTGCAAAACTTATTGGTAACATACTTTCAGAAAATGCCAGCCAATAAACTACACTAAAATAATTTTCTTTATAAAAGCACAGTGATCTTTGGCATCGTTCACTATTTTCAAAGCCATAAAAGAACAGATAACAAATATATGACTCACAAATTATCAATTATGAAAAATAATCTGGTTCAGAAAGCTGCACTAATGCAAAAAGATGGATCACTTGTCACAAACCAATAAAGGCTATTGTTTGTGAATCCAATATTTGATTTTATCATTTATGTTGGGCAACTTAAAATGATTTTTAAACCACATTACTTTTTGAAAAAAAAATTGTTATAAAGGTGAACGTGGGGGTTGTAGGGAGAAGAAACCAGATGTGTAATCTGTCATCCTTGAAACAATTTACCATCTTACACTGAGTCCAGCATACAAGTCTAAATCGCAAAGACCTGGTCAGGAAGGATGGATGCATTAGAAAGAACCCTTCTGTATTCCAGAAAATGGACAGAAGCAGAAAGTCCAGTAGACTTTGAGCCTATCCTTTTCATGCGCCTTTCCACTGGCTGAGCATCTGCAGCTATGATGTTTCATTAGGCAGGGACATGTAAACTCTATGTTTCTTAAGCGAAGTGTTGTTTGTTACATTTCTGCTTTCGCTTATTTTGAATTACACAGAGGAAAGCACAATGAGGCTCCCAAGCTTAGAAAACCTTTATGATTGATTCTTTTCCAGACTGTTACACATTCATAATTTTATAATGATGGAAGAGGTACAATTCTTTCCAACGAAGAGGAGCATCCGTGTGAGTTGCTGGGGCCAGAAATGTCCTGTGTGGTGTTATCCGAGGGCCACTCGAATTCCCTCCCTGCTCTCTGATAACCCAGTTACAACATTTTACACCTGCTTGTAAGTAAGGGCTTGGATGTCTAAGCACATCAGAAATACTTCCCGTAAGGCCAGTGATAAAATGCAGATATGTTATCTAGGGGTGACCCATTCCCTCTCCTAGACAATAGACTTGATCATCAGATGATACACGACACGGTGAGTTTCAGGGACATGATAATGGCAGACGCAGGCAGACAGTAGCAGGGACCATAATGCAGATAATGGGGAGTGATGTCAGGATAATGATGTGCCTGGATGGGTATGTGATGGGGAGAATGGAAAATGGTGAAAGAAGGGATGGATTTAAGGGTAAAAAGGTTGTCACATCCTAGAGACATTATCGTACAGTGGGCCTTTACAGTAGACTTCTCCTTTCCTTACTTAGTGAAAAACACTGGAAATTCTGAAACACACAGAAAAAGGGAGAACTCAAGGGCCTAGTTATATATGCCAGAACATAGAAACATAAAGTATTAAACCCCGGCATACCCTTCTAATAGTTTGTTTGAGGTGGAGGTCATGAATGTTGCCTAAGGTGGGGAATCCTGAATGCTCTTGGATATATTCCTAGTTGGACACAAAAAAGAAGTGAAAATGAGGTTGGGGGATGGACATAATTGAGTAACTGTTCAATTATGGCAACTGCTAGCTAATGAAGACCTATTACAACTAAGTTTTTAATAGAAAATGTGCTAATTGACTAGGTTGGAGCTCAGAATGAGCATATGGCTAAGATGCTTGATTACCTAGTCTGGTTCCATGACAGTGATCAACTCTAACACTGTAAAAAGGACAGTTTCTATGACAACTACTGAGCTGCTGACTAAGGTGTGGGTGACCAACCTGAGGGGTGAGATACTTCACGCATCTTCCATTAGTCTCCACACTTGTGTGACCTGGAGGTTCACCGGCCCAGGTGTGTTTTGTCTTGTCCCTTACTCAAAATATCCATCTTGTTCTCAGTGTTGACAAAGCTTAAATCAGCCTCTTACGTGAAGAATATTACATGCTATTTGTTTTTTAATTTTATTTTAAAATTTATTTATTTTTTATGCTATAAATCTAATCTGCTTATAAAAGCGAAAAGTCAACACACTCCACCTAAGTCTGAGTCTAGTGTTCAACCTCAGGAATGATTATAATGATTTTGGAAGTTTCTGGGGGTTGGGGGGCCAGTCTCAAAGTCAAAGTCAGCCTGTACAGCAACTTTCAGGAAAGGGCAACTTCATCATCCATAATTTTAGACAAAAACTGTCTTTTCCAGTGTCATTCTAAACTAAAATTCAAAACAGGTGCTTGATGCTAAGGCTGTAACCAAAATATTCCCCCTTTATAACCTGCAACTCCGATAAGACTTCCCTCGGAAATATAGTGGTTACATAGCCCTTGTATGGCTTTAACAAACCCCTACTTTCTTCCTTCTGCACCATACAATGTGCAGTCTATTTGCACCCATTCAGGACTAAATTACAGATAAAGTTACACCAAATTTGTTTTCTCAAAAAAGCAGTCAGCCCTAATATCCCTTGAGTAATAAAAGCCTCGTCTTTCATTCAGAACTAGAACTGGCATAATTTTCTCCAAGAAACAAACTCTACTTCCTGTGACAATGGACCTGTTCTTAAAATCTGAATGGGATACAGCTCAATTTGCAGGTGTTCAGGTATAAAGGTAAAAGGGCATTTGACCCCCCAACTGGCAATTGTTGCTGTGGTAGGTAACTTCGGTTTCCTAGTTATATCATGCTACTAGATAAGCTGCCAGAGTTTTCAGCCCTGAATTACAGAGGTAGGCTCAAGTGAATCAATAATTTACACAGATATATCTCACTCATTCTGAGGGTATAAAGATACATACTAACAGTCTGCTGCAACCACGGAACAAAGCCAGAGAGACATTATTTAAAAAGAAAGAGAGAAAAAGAAACCCATTTATCTATGTGAGCAAAAACATTATGTAATAATGACCTCATGACTTATTAATTTTATTTTTTCAACTGTTTTAACAAATATTGTGATGAGGTAAATAAACTCTGTATGAATCTCAATAAGGTTGCTGTGGTGAATGTTAAGCTAACATTTCAAACTTTCAGATTGACTTTAAAATAGCATGATGTTAAACATAGCAATATAATGCAAATCACTTGAAAAGATTTGTGCACCTAAGAAGTTTAGGGTAACTAGCTTAACTAAATCCCTCCAATATTTTATTACTGAATTTCAGTATAAAATTACTTTTTAAAAGATGAGAATCAAACACATTTAGGGACTCTTCTCTAAGACTATTGTTAATATAGCCTTATGCTGTTAATTATTACCTGGGGAAAATTACATAGTGTTTTATTCACTAATACTATGACATTTTTATTAAGTCATAATCCCTCTGCTAACAGTGGTACATTAAACAAGTTATAATTAAGAGGGCCGCAAATATTAAAAATGCCTACTTTAAAATTCTTCAATCATGTTAAAGGGAATCCGAGTTCCTCTCAAGGAAAGCAGTACCCAAACCAGTGTGGTTATAATATAAATTAATAATCAATAGCCTAGATGGCTTGAATAATATTTTTGTAAGTTCCTGTTTTCTTGTCCTTAAGGATGAAGGGAACCCATGGTCTAAAAACATGATAAAAATCTCTCCTAGCAACTTTAATTACAAAAAGTGAATCTTTCTTGACAGATCTGAACATTTATTTGAGGACAAGATGCATTAGAAGTTGGTGCCTTGCCCATTCTTTTTTAGTTCAAGGCTGGACATACGTCTAGCTGGGACACACGAACCGATTATGTTCAGAGTCGCTTTAGGAAGACTGTGCAAAATTAATCAGGGCAATAGATTCAATGAGAAAGAGGGTCGCAAATAGAGATAACACTCAGGTACCCTATTTTCCTCCACATGGAGAAAGCATCTTTTTCCTTCTTTTCCAAGGGACCCCCTGGCCACTGTCACCCCCGCTCTGAGAAATAGGGTAGACGCTAAAAGTCTGAAAGCAAGGAAATGCATGTAGGAGAAAAAAAGAATAGAAACAAAAGCGAGAGATCAACTCTGTGGTCTCTACCTAGAGTCCTTCAGCCTTTCTGCAGGATACTCTGGGGCTGCCTGCTGTAACCAGTTAACATTTCTAGCCTTCCAAGAAAATATAACTAGTCCCTTAAAAGTGGAGAGAGGAAGGAGGAAAAATGCAGTGCCCCATTTCTGACAGTCAAAAGGGAGAGGAAAGAAATGTTCCCACACTGATCTCATTAAGATGATGAGAATAATGAGTGTGAATCTTATGTATGAATCTCACAGTAGATAGAGGAGGGCATAAATGTATCCCACATTCACCCTTTTATGAAGCCTGATATACTACATTTATTCTTAGCTTCATCTGATACTACTGTTGGGGGTTTCTGTTACAATATTACAGCTTTAACTTCCAGTTTTGCTGCTAAAGTCATCTGAGTCAGTCATTCAACACAGCTTTATTGAGTGTGCATGAAAATGGGGAAGATCTGTTAATGGAACTGAAATGCATCTCAAGCAGAACAGCCTGAATTTATCTCCTGTCACTGGTTCTAGTGACGGATTAAAAATACTGAAAAAATGGCATTTTTCATTTTATGATCTAGTTTTTTCCTAGTTCCTTAAACTTAGGTTAAACATTCCAGTCTATTAGAAATTGAACCCGGGTATTATTACGCTTCCCACATACTTTTGGAGGAAGAGCTGTGCATTTTTAGCACACATCCATGAGAAATTTTTCCTTGTGGTTTGTCTTCCTTTCTTAGGTCCAGTATAGGATACATTCAAATAATGATTAATTTAAGTTAAATCATTTTTTAAAGACTGATACAAAATTTGAAGATTACATAGCTCTCAGGAACAAAACCCTGTATTGTTGGGGTCCTGTATGTTATTCAAGCCTAAATGATCCAAGGGCCCTCATACTTAAGAACTTCAAAGCATTTCATATAGATGATTTAATTTAGCTTTCTTCACTTGAGTAACTCCAATAGCAATAAATTGGTGCACCAAGTTTATAGCAAACTATACCTCACATAATTTATATAACAAGTGGGTAACACCCTACAAATTCTATTAATAATAGTATCTCAAAATATGCCCAGATTATTATTAATTCTATGCTTCCAACACTTTGTAAAGGAATATAATATTTCATTTCATTGCTTAATTATATGCTAGAAGAATTTTGATCTATATAATTTTAAAGGAAATTTAGGATTGGAGCAAACCAATGAAATTGAATCACCAGTTTTTCTAGGTAATTCACAATACGTACACTTTTTTTCCTGGCATTTATTTAGTCTAATGGAAATTCAGGCATGGACAGGTTGATCTCAGCTACCATTAAATCGATATGGATCAATATAGATGGTTTAAACTGTTTAAGCAACTCACGATATAGTATATGTTTAAAATCTGGGAAATATAGTCTCAAAGAGTCTACATTTACTTTTGGGAATGAGTAATTTATACTACTTAGAGGCCAAATGACATTTCTTTGCTTGTCTAAAATGTACCTCCCTCAAATGCACAGTGAACTTTTTGTGTTCTCTATTACTATACACACATCTCTGCAGTGTTTGGGGGAGCTGTGATGTGATGTGATCCCAACTAGTAGAGAAGTACATCAATAGACAAAATATGCACTTATTACATGAACTGCAGGGATACTACGAAGCAAAGCAAGCAAAGATTTACTATTTTGAGTAGGCAATTCCAGCCCTTTCAGGTCAACACATTCCTTAATAAGACATCCCAAGAATTTGGAGCCTAATTTTACACTCTTAGAACTCTACAGAACAATGTCACACACTTGGTTTTCTTAATTAAGGACAACAACATATAAACTTCATGATAAAGATTCTCTCTTTCTCATTCTCTTCCTCTCTTTCTTCTCAATGCTTCTGTCTTTGAAACATTCATTACCAATAACTGGGGGAGAAGGAGAGTAAATGCCTCAGTAAGTTGCTTTCCCTTACAGCACTTTAATTTCCTCCACCATAAAATTATCTCTAAGCTCCCTTCTAACCATAACACTCCACGACTTCATTGGCACACTTAAAAGCCTAGACAGTCTCCACTTCTGTGGGTCCCTTACCTGTGCCATGAGGAAGATGGTCTATTTGAAGCTAGGATTGGGGTGGATGTGGCATTTTCAGCACCAAGCCGTGACTGCACTCTAATCTACCTCCTACATACGACATTTCCATTCTACAGCTAGTACTCTATGAAGGGATTGACAGGCTCTGTGAATGGTTCTATGTCATTACTTATGACATTAGACATCACAATGATTTGTGGCCCCCAAGTTGCCACTACAGGGCGATGTGTCCCAGGGTCAAAGCAACTGTCTTACAAAACAGATACATCTTGCCTGGAGGTTTTTGAGTCTATATGAAAAAATAAAAAGTTTTAATTACGCATCAACCAAGATTTAGGACTTGGAAATAAAACTGTGGTAGGAGGCTCATATTCTGAGAATTGAAAAAATGAAGGATATAGTGCACATCCAGACCAACAGCACCTAGGTTAAAGGTCTTTCCTAAAAATACCAGCCTCCTGGTTGGGGCATGTAATAGTCTCATGCAATGGAAGAACCAAGATCTATATAAAATAATTTAAACAAATCCAGATAAGTTTTCAACATTTCTGCCTAACTAGAGAAAGTGACCTCAGCTTTCTAAACTCCCACATTTATATTTTATTTTTCTCCTTCACTCATATCATTTCAAAATATATAATAACACCTCTTTTATACAACTTCGGCATAATAATCTGTAGGTAACTCATGGGCTACTTGCAACTTTAGCAATCTCTTATTTTAAATTAAATCCAAAGAATTTCTCTGATTGGCTAAGGAAAACAGTACTTAATTCACCAACATTTTATAACAAAATTGGATGATATATTCTTGTTTCAAACACGTAAGCATTGCCTGAAGTCTGCTTGGCAGAAAATCTAGAGATCGCTAACTATGGAAAATGCAGTAGAATTATTTTTATATAGCTAAGTGGGATATAAAACATCATATGTTTACTTATTATTGACAAATTACAACAGTAAAAGTTGTTTGATTCCTATGAGGAACTGAGTAACCAGCCATGCAGAATAGCCAGTAGAACACGTATCCTGTTTTAAATGACTTTTCTATTCCACAACCCCCTTGCCTTCCCTTCCCATGAAGATCTAATAGGTAATCAAGTCTAATGAAGTATTCTTTTATATCTCTGACATAATGATGTCCATTCAGGAATATGAAGATTATCTATTAGTCATAAATATTGTACAGTGTGTGGACAAAACCCATCGAACGCTCATAATGATGGAGGTATTACTTAGCCCAGAATTCATGTTCACCCCACTTCTTTTCAGCGAAGCACTACAAAGCCCCCTTGGGACTGGTATAGAGGAGGGAGCTCTCATATGGGTTTTCATAGGGAGAAAATTTAATTCCTCAGTCTCCATGAAGCCAGACAAAACCTCTCCTTTCACTGGACTCCAATATGGTCAATAATTTTGTATAAACATCACAAATTCTCTTTCCTCAGACTGATTATCTATGGGAATCATTTGCATGGTATGCAAACTACAGAAAATCGGAGCTAGACTTTACCACCAAGAGCGTGAGAGTAAACACAGCCAAAGTCACAGTAAACCTCCTCTAGAGCGTGCATTCTCAGCGGGGTTGAGATGGCACCCAAGGGGGCAAAAACTGGTTCTTAGGGGACAGCACAGAGAATCCTGCATATCACAGTGATCTGTGGCCCCCAAAGCTCCACACTCCCTGAGAAAGCCTTATTCCTTAGTATTTCTTTTCTCTCATTAAATTAAACGAAAAGCTTCTCCTTAGGGGAGTGACTATGAAAAAACTGTTGAGAAATGCTGATTTAAAACAAAAGAAAAGCCAAGTTTTGTCTGTAAAATCCTTTTTCCCATCCTTAAAATCAGGGCTGCCTTTCATTTTTATCCAAATATCTGTTTACACTTTGATGTGATTTCCATTTTTCCTTGTGAGCTCTTCTCTGAATCTCTATTCATTACTTCCCTTTGAGCCAGTGGCTGATGACTGGTGCAAACACGAGACATGGTCACTCTTTCATCTTCAGAGTTACTGATCTCTAATGTTACCACTCGCTGAGTGTCAGATACCCGTCATCAGAGCAGAATAGAGGATGTGGTGCAGGGTCGTAACTCACAGTCCTACTATGGTAAGACTGACTCCTACGTCTCTGTTCATTCTACCTGCGAGGTTAAAACATGGTAAAACGATGGCAAGGAGAGGGGCGATGAAAATCGTTTTTAACAGCATTTCCGGTTAGCTTCTCACTTGTTCAATTAACTCAAATACACCATAATTCTAAGGTATATCTTCATAATTGGTCAAAATAGAAAAATCAGACAATAGAAAGCCTTCTACTCCTTTACCCCATACAAAAGGGCATGAAAACATTTGGAGAATTAAGTCACTGTCTAAAGTATGGTAATGACTGCATTTCTGTTGCAATGTACAATCTTTCAGAAGAGCTATTATTCTGAGTTTACAAAATTTTACTAAAATAAATTTCATAATTATTCATTTACACTTTCTCTTTTGCAGAACATTTGACAGAATATTATTTTGGAAAGGACTATGCCTTGCTATGTTGCTTAGAATGTGTGTCCCCAACAATTTAAATTGAAGCTGGAGGGTGGAAAATTTCTTCGGAGGACAAGAACATTGGTTTAGGAATCTGAGGAGAGACAATGAAACATCTCTGATTTCATTATTTTGTCATTTTTAATCCTTAGTAAACTTAATCATAAAATCTGGACCATGCGACACACTTTTTAAGGATCACATAAAGATTTTGAGGCTGCAACTACAAGATATGTAACGCAAGAAGGCTGCCTGAGGTGAAATCGGTCAGCAGCCCTATAGCCAGAGAGACCACAAACAACCATTGGTGTCATCCCAACTTTCATTGCCCATATCACTAAGATTCATGAGGAGGCTAATTCCTAGATTCAATATGGTGTTATTGTTATGCTGGTGATACTTGAGCTTTATGTTTGATTATAATACAGTGCAACTGCCCTGTACGTGAAAAAAAAGTGAAATAATTTCATTTTCTTCAAGTCACCCACAGAACGTCCCCAGATTATAGCATTTGACAACTTCCTGCTTTAGAGAACAAAGGAAGGAGAGTAGAAATGATAGAAGAAGTTAGCAATGTGTTTTAAGAATTAAATTCTTCTTGTAAATATAAAATAAAATCTAAGAGGAATTAGCTTTTTGGACAGCAGCAGATTCTACAGCTTATGTGATAACCTACCTCCAAAGAGCAGGAGGCCCTTTTACTGACATCTATTAAAATAAACAAAAAAGGGGCACTGGTACAGAAGACCAGATTTTTGAAGTGAGTTGAAGTTTAGAACCGATCACAATTAGCTAAAATCAAATATTAATAGGACAAAGCATTTTAACTAGATTTCTCTAATCCTTGAGGATGCTGCTCTAGTTCACTTTGTAGGTCTATTTAAATGTATAATTCTTTTGTTTTATTTTTGTGGCTGTTACATATACCAATGTAGCACTTCCTCAAATCAGCACTTGCTGCTGCCAAGTCACTTCAGTCGTGTCCGACTCTGTGTGACCCCATAGACGGCAGACCACCAGGCATCCTCAAGGATCAGAGAAATCTAGTTAAAATGTTTTGTTCTATTAATATTTGATTTTAGCTAATTGTGATCAGTTCTAAAATTCAACTCACTTCAAAAATCTGGTCTTTGGTGGGGGGAGTTGTGAGAATTTATATGCAATGCTTTGTGAAAGGCATCACTTTAAAAAACCTATTTTTTTCATTGGCTAATGCTTAAATACAATTTCCTTCCATGGAATCTAGATAAATTTTGGAAAAATGTATACTTTGAACACCAACTTAAAGTGCCAGCATGTTCATATGAATTGCGCACGCAATCTACTTACTGAAAAGTGTAGTACTAGAATTTTCTAAGTGTCAATGGTCTCTGATGTTGTAATAGGAATTTTAGGCAACTTTGGAGGTATAGTCTTTGAAAGCAATGAAATTCTATATGCTTTCTCTTTCTCACACATTTATGAGGGAAGTGCTTAATGTGCCTTTAAAATTTGTATAAATTAAATCAGAAGCATTGTTTATAAACTTGGTAAGTACTTACATCAGAGGAAAGCATACATAAAGAAGGGTTGGCAAAAGGTCTTGGAAGTTTAGATTTACATAATTCCAGGAAAATTCAAGAATATATGGATAGAACCATCAGTTACAGATTATTTTACTTTAGTACTTATTTCTATGGTTTCCAGGGGTCCTTCTGTTTTGCTGTTTTGGGGAGAAAACAAAAATTATGTCTGGAACATTTCCAGTTTTTCTGCTGGCACTAAAAAAAAAAAATAGTAGCAACAACAAAAGCGTCTATAAAAATCATTTGAAAATTGCTACAGACCTGAAGCATAATTTTGCTGGTGTGGTATTATTGATGCCTCTTAAATTATTTAAACTAGAAATTTCTGTTGAAATTCAAAGTTACCTCCCATATGGCCAGTACAATCCCTTTCTATTGCTCAGTGAAGGCTAAGACTTGAATCCGAACTACGGGAGATCTAGACATGTCTTTGTTTTCACATTAATATTTCTTCTTAAGCGATGCTCCCTTTTCAGTCCCTGAACATGAAGGCCACTTTAAATGTCCTTATTGTTTGTAATAACTTTTAGAAAAATCCATATGTTGTTTAATAGTAGCAGGCTTTCTACACAGGAAGTGCTCGATATGGTTTCCTGGGGAGCCTATTGTCTTCCAATCCTTGTACACCAGCCACATCGCCCCTGCAAGTTCAGTTCCTCCTTTGCTTGTGCTTCCTCCATTTTATTTTATTTTTTATCATTTGGCTACAGAGAGCTGCCTCATGTCATTCTTTGCATACATCATCTCTGGTTTTTCTCTTTCGCTGCATAATGGCCCCGCTTTGCTCAGAGTCGCTGTTGTCCCAAGTGTGATCCTTTACTAAAACAGGGATTGAATGAAGGTGGAGCTCAAATTATCTGGGAGCAAAGGAAAACCAGGCATTTGAAAAGGGCCCAGAAAGGAACGAGTAATGAACCAGAGTGGCCTCAATGAATTGCTCTAGAGGGAATTCTCAGCTTTGACACAAAAGGAATGCCTGGATACCAAGGAAAACCTAAGGGGGGAAAATCTCAGTAGGAATCCTGCCTCTTAGGCTGGTCAGCCTGGAGGGGTAAAGCCAGTAGCTCTCCAGATAGGAAGAGAAACACATGTATTTTATGAGTAATGGTTAAGCATTCAAACATGCCGTTCTGGAACACAAGGTACTTTGAGGAGTTGACATCCCTTCATAATTCATGTTCATTGTCCCTCTAAGTAAAATATGTGTCTCCCTTTAGTTATTCTGTTAGGAATCGTGCTTTAAAGGCAGGAGGACATTTTTGATAATGCACATCTTAAACTTTTCATTAAACTACCAAATTTAAATTCTACCTTTTTGTGCACTCTGACATTTTTGTCTGGCATTTTCATTAATTTTGCGACATACATAAATGTAGCTGAAATGTTAACTGATCAATACTTTGTCTCTCTCATGTAGCACTAGCGCTCCGTTCCCTAAGGACCACGCAGCAGAACAGAAATTAAATGTGTAAAATATCAAATGTTAATGTTAAACACAGCGGCACTTACTGTATAACGACAGAAAAGGCTAAAACAATTCCAAATGGACAGATGGTACCACAAATTATCTACAATCCCATTTAAAGATTAAAGTTTGTCCTGTAAAATAATTCTTTGACGCACACTGAAGTGTGTCCTTTTACTGATAGCTCAGTTGTCCAATTATTTTTGTGCTCATTACAGTGAGAAATGACAGTACTGAAAAAGAGAATGTGCACTTTTTTTTTTTTCCCCCCATGTTGCACCCACTGACATCCACAAGAACACACATGTCTGGTCAAGAGCCGGATGAAAATTAAACGCAATTGATGAGACATTTACACGTCTACAATGGATGATTCCCAAAGACAAGCGTCCCTGACTCCCACACCACATACGTATGTGTTTGCTCTTAAGCATACAATATTCATAGTAAAATTTAAAAACCTAATTCATGGCACACAACAACAAGGACATTCCCAGGCACATGCTTGCTTATATTTCATCCATCACCTTCCAGGCTGATTTCTGTGTCTCCTAGAGTCTGCCAGCTTTGAACCTTCCACAGAACACACAGGTAGCACGAAAAGAGAGCAGGCAGCTCTTCACCTGCATTTCTCACGCTCTCCACTCTAAGTGACATCAGGACAAAAATGACTGTTTTTCCGTTTAAATTTCACTACTCTACATTTACTTTTGGATGCTAAATTAGAAAAGAAAAAGAAAACAGGATAGAAAAAAAGGCACTTAAACATTATAAAGTTTACTGATCTGGGCCTAAAACCAAGCAGCATAATGGTACAAATGCATGTGCTCCATGAGGCAGCTGCATTTATGAAAAAGTGGAACCAACATTATAATAATAGACCCGTGATCCATCAACAGGGAATGATGGGAACAATATGTTTGTATCAATGGGGTGCTGCTCATAGCCTCTCCTAATGGAAAGCAGTTCTTTTCAATAAACTGGCCTAAAAAGGCTCTGGTTATGCAATAAGATCTTTGAAACATTTCGTTTTTAAGTACATAATTTAATATGTAGAAGATGAATAAAAATCCTACCACGGCGTTTTCTTTTTTCTTGAATCGTTATGATGTTAAGATTACAAGGTACATATTTTAAAAGCTCTTTTGGAAAGGACATAATATCTGTGTGGCTTTGAGCAAGGTACTTAACTTTTTCGTGCCTCAACTTCTTCCTCTGTAAACAGGAAAATAACAGTATCTACGTCAAATAAGGTTGCTGGGAATATTTAATTTACTAATGCACAAAAGACACTTTCATGCTGTAGTGCTTGGAAAAGTGTTTGGGCACATAAATTTGTGATAGATATTTGTTATTATTATATAAGGGTTTTTTATATTAGAATTTAATCTGAGGTTAAAAGAGATGATGGATGGAGGATTATGAAATAATTTAGAATTTCAATATAAGGTCTAGGAAAAATTACTAAAAGGTATTAAGCTAAGCCTATCATCATCTAATCACTAGCTTTATTAGAGCAAACTCTTATCTATATGGCATCACTGAACAAAGTTTCTCCACATAAGAAAAATATTTCAGACTGACTGGATCACTGGTTGGTCTACTGATTTAGACAGTTGTTTACAACGGGAGCCTACTGAGGGGCTAGATGCTCTGCAGGTGATGCTGGAGTCCCAGGAGAAAAAAGCAGGGCCCCCATTCTCCTGGGACTCCTAGTTCAGGTCCGGATAAATGAAGCTGGGGTTGTTATCTGCTGTTTTAATGACATTCAACGGACTGAAATTCAATGCTTCTTTTTTTCAATGAAACCATTAATAATATTGCTTCTTCTCAAAATCACTGTTAACATGTATTCACATTGTAGTTTTCGGCCTGTTTTTTCACCATGGGTGTCAGGAGTCCCTTTTCCTACCTTTATTATAGCCTCCCCTGCCCCTCCTTCCTGAAAGCGTCTTGCATTCAGCTTGTTTCACAGGGTCGAGTCTGTTAGAAACTGACCACCAGCTAAAAGAGAGATCACTACCTTTATTCCCCAGTGAATTTTGACTCCCGTACAGTGAAATTACTCAAGGACTGTGTAGCTAAGTTTCTCAGAATTTCACTGGCTGATATATATATTTTTTCAATCAGTAGGAAATTGTGAGGAAAGTCCACCATCTTGGACTCACTGTACAGGAGAGATCTCTAGAAGCCAGATGAAGTTTGTGGAGACTTACATACACACCGCAATGCTGAAGTATCCAAAATGAAGGTTCCTAAACAAGTGATATAATATACAGGTTTCTCTGTTTGCAAATGTCATAAATAGCTATGAAACAAAGAAGAGAAACAAAGATGGCAGCATGATGCTCTCGGCAGAATATTACTGTGTCTGCTATACGACCCCCTAGAATCTGGGCGTCATGGCATAAAATATACACACAAACGCAACATCATTTTTTTTCTCCCGCATTAAGATTAAAGTGCCTCTATGATGCTGAAAAACAACCAAGTTTGCTTAACAGTACTCCAATGTATTTATCATGTGAAAGAGCTAAATAAAAGAATATTGAGAGAGGCAGATTTTCTTTTCTAAAACTTAATGATGATGCCAGTCGCTTTCTTCAAGGAGACAAGAACATGTCTATGGGAAGCAGGCTGCCTAACTTTCTGGTAACTCACAACACAAAGGGACGTGCACACTCTTTGTTCCAAGTGCTCAGACATTAATGAAAGTCCCGCACAAGGCCCAAGAGGAGGACAGGGCTCAAAGTATTGAACTGATGTGCCTACACTCATTTGAATGGTAATTCTAAAATGTTGACTTGTTACTATAATTAAAGCTCTTCTTGTAAGCCCCCCAAGATAAAGTCATAGTCTGCGAAACCTGCAAATATAAGGACACATAAGGGTACTCATATTCTAACAAGTATGACAATAAAATGAAAGATTTCAAAAGAACGACTCCACTTAAACTTCAGACTGAAATCCTGAATACGCAAAAATAATGTGAGAGCAGAAAAATCTCAGCTGAAGCTCAGAGGAAAGAATTCTCTCTGAATTTCTAGCTTTGCAAGTTGGTCTCATCAGCAATTTTTAAATAACCAAAGTAAAAGACCACCAGATGAATGTTGTCAGAGGACTCTGGAACTATCAAATTTCTGACTTGTACCTTTTTAAAAACTGGAAATCTCAGAAATAATAAAGCCTTCATCCACTTCCAACCGTGATTCACATTTTAAAGTATTACAACTAGCATTCTACTGCCAAAGATTTTCATATTTATCCTATACAATTAAAATGAGGATGGTCAAGATTCTTAATTTTTTTTTTTTTTTTTAACACTAAGGACTTTTCTTGGCCGGGCTATTGGGCTTTGGGATTATGCAACATGTAAAATTTTACTTTTTAACTGTCACAGAGAAAATTGCACATTGGCTGAGATGTCTTGTATTCCGGAAATCTGAGGCGGGGAGTGGGGATGTATTCTTGGACTCAGACCTTGAACATCCATCAGGTTCCTGCCCACGGCAAATCTGCCCAGTCAAATCTCAAAATAGAAGTTAAAAATGGCCACATCGACATAACTGTAACTAGAGCCACAGAAACATGCAGCTATGATTACCGAATTTAATGAATAACAATGTAAGGAATACAGTATGATCATACCACAAAAGCAGCGAGGCTCCTTGGGGGTGAATCCCAGTCAAAGCAACTATTAACATAGTATGCAGCATTTACGAGCACCATAACACAACGTTTCGTTCTGATAAAGTTCCTTAGCAGCAGCTGTAAAGGAAGATGAAAGCCATTATTAGAATTTGCAAGACTAAAACCCATCAGATATGCTACAAAATTCTTCAAGTTTAGTGTGACTTAATATGAATTCAGAAAGTTAATAAAGTTGTAAGAATATACCAAGCAATTTGGCTCACAACTTAGAGGGAGAGAGGTATATCTGGAGAAGGTGGAAAGAACTAAATTACAAGAGCAATTTCTAAGTTAAATATATTTGCATAAAGAGTACTATCATGCAAGCTGAGTTACCTCTGTTCAAAAGAAAAAAAAAATTCCAACGGATCAAAAACATTTTTTTTTTGACACTTAAAATGCTGAGAACTTTAAATATATTTAAAAATTCTGAAATCCTGTGCTTTTAAAATTCTTTAAATGCTTTCATTTCAAGATGTTTCAAAGTGAAATTGCTAACTTGGGATGTTTTTATTGAGGAGCTTAGAAAAAAACCTGTCAAGTATTGCTTTATTATAGAAAAAAGAATATTTTATCACCATTTCAGTAGGATCTCCCTTTCTTCCTATCATAGTCTCATTCCCCTTCTCTCTTTTCCCTCTTCCTCTCTCTTCCTCCCACAATAAATTTTACCCACATTTCTCATTACTTTTTCCTAATTTTGGATTTAGGGAAAAATGTATGGTAACCAAGTACTTTACAAAATATTTTCTTAGAAAAGGTATATGACAAGCTATTACATATAAAATATGCTACAAGAATATATTGTACAACACAAGAAATATAGCCCATATTTTATAGCAATGACAAATGGAACAAATCTTTAAAAATTGTGAATCACTATACTATACACCTGTAACATAGAATATTGTGCATCAATTACACCACAATAAAAAAAAAGAGACAAAAAATAAACGGTAGATATGGAACAAGATTAAGAGGTATATGGGAATTTATATAATTAAAAAATTTAAAACTAAGGTATGGCTAGAGCTGTAAGGCAAGCAGCCCATATACGAGATACAGATTCAAAAAATTACATACAGTTATGTTAATAATTAGAGTAATTATGTCTGCAGGTTAATATTTTGCTACTTACAAGTATATTTCAAGGCTAATCTGGTATTTTAAAGAAGTAGCTATGCAAAGTTAACTGGGCTCATATGGAAAACATCTGCATTTGTATGTACATATAGAAGCGTGTACATGCACAGCAGTTTAAACAAGTTAAAATTTCTTTCTGGCAAAGGAAAAAGTGTCCCTCTTTGTTTCCTTCTTGGCCCCTACTCACCTTTAAGAGTTTTACTATTTTTAAATATAACTGTGGAAAAATGTAATCTGTGTTTCCATTCAGATAGATATTACATTTGTACCTCCTGCACCGTCTTTAAACAACTAAAGTTTCCACTGTTTTGGGTGAAGTGATTGGAATGAAAACAAAGCAGTTTTGGTCTTCTAATAGCACAGAAAGTTATTAAAGATTCTAACACACAGATGGGTTCTGTAAACTGTAGAGTCTCAAATACATTTTATTTTAGCTGTGTTAATTGGAAGTAAACAACTTTTAAAAGGGGAAACCTAGTGTTCTTTTCTTAACTTGATATCAAATCAACTTTAAAGCTACAAGTCTAATTACAAGATATCAAGTCTAAAATTCCTTTCTGATAGGAAAATCAGGGTTCCTGATTTTCTACGTCCTGAGCTAAAAATGCCAATAAAAGTTCACTTCTAAAAGATCATAGTCAAAATCTAATTAACAGAAAGGTCTCCCTTAAAAGATAGAGCCCCCTCTCTCGTGGATTAGAGGGAAAAGCTAAATGCTGGGCTTGCTTTACACACACCTGCATCATACCTGTGGGTGGTCTGGATGTATATTTGAACCTCAGCTTTTGGTGTTCTCATTTACACACTCCATGGCAATCAAATTGTATTTTATGTTCAAAATGATCATTCTTTTGCTAACGCATGAATACATATCCATTCTATGCAGAGCCTACAGTATCCCCTTTCCTTTCTGACCACCCCCATCCAACTTATTAGTTTGGTATTGTCCTTGTTTGATCTTTCAAGGAAAAGAAGGGAAGAGAGAAAAAGAAAGAAGAAAAGAAAGAGCCATTTCACATCAGTAGATGATCAAACATTCCATAGTCTTTCCCCACCCGCCCCACACCTCCAAAGTTTATTTGAATTTCCATAGATGTTTTACAGATAAAATCAGGTCTTCCCAGAGGGATTCATCTTTCCTCGCTGTTTACCTGTTTAGAGAGTCTGTTTTCCTCTTCAATGTACTTCTGTTCTTTGGGTATTAATGTTCGTAAGCTGGCTTTCACCTATACATCAACATATGTGTCTGTTATGGATGAATATATTACAAATGTTTACAAGTTTTTCACGCAGTTCAATTTGCAATCATTGCTAAAGTTTCAAAGTCCTGGCTGCGGTTCCCAGAAAATATAAATGTATACAGTGGCACATGCATGCGCTTCCACTTCTGATGCCGGCAGGCAGTGGCCACAGCACAGCCGCAGCGGCAGCCGCCAACGATAACAGAAAGTGTGGGTGTGCCAGGCAGTGGCAGAAGCGTATTCTCCAGGATACATCAAGGTTTAGAGAAAATGAGGGATGACAGAAATTCTCTACAAATCAGGAACAAAAGCTTTCATGAAACTGAACTCTTTAGCAGTACAAAAAAGCCAAAGTTAAGACTTACAGCATTAAAAATCACATCTATTTCAAGATAGATGACCCCCTTTGTTGGCCCTGTCAGCTGCTTGTTTTTCAAGACGTAGGCTTTCTGTTCACCATTTTGAATCTGCGGGAAAAGGACATGACAGCCGTCTGTCTCGCGGTCTCCACTGAATACACTCCCTCAGTGACCTTTGACCCCCAGCTGCTGAAACTGACAGAGAACCCAAAACAACTGTGGCAATTCTGACAAGTACCTGTTCATTACCAGGATCAAGTCTGTCAGGAAAAATTAACTATCATGGGATTCAACATGGCCGTGAATTGAGTATGTTAAAATTTTTAGTGTTCTTATTACAGACCTTGGTTGAGAAATGACAGATATAGAGCTGAGGGTTTTTTTTTTTTTTTTTTCCTTGAGCAAAAGCAACACAGAGCTGTGTGTCAGGTGAATAAAACTTACAGACAGCAAGGGTATAGCAACTTTGCCCAGAAAGTCAGCACTTCGATCCCGATCTTCATCATAAACTGTCACTTCCAAAACTGAATGGATATCTTTAATGTTGCTGCAAAATAAATATATGTAAGGGGGGGGGGGAGACTTCATCAGTGGGGAACAAGAACACAAATGCTTTTGAAAATTTAGATAGCTCCAGCTGATTTGGTGTATATGTGTTTTATGTATGCTATTTGCATAGACATGTACGTAGGGCAGCTTGGTATCTGACAGAATTTCCCACAATGCATCTTAGTAGACAGCAGTGATGGTTCTATTATCTGGAACTTTGAATACAATTTTAAGTTATAATTTTTCAATAAAATATAACTTCCATCTGGATGGCCACAGAATAAATCACTGTTTAAAAAAAAAAAAAAAACCATCAATAAGCGGCACTGATTTTTTTAGGCTTTTCCTTCTTCTCATTATTACAATAATTCCTATCTTCTTATAACTCCCACATAAAACATCACCAGGTTTGATTTCAGCAAGAGTCACAGTATATTTTGTATCATTTGTCTTTTTTTTAAATAATTTTTATCCACAGCTCTCATCAAAATGCTAACTTATTTCTGTTAAGTTTATAGTAAAAATTAACTACACAGAATACAGAATGGAGAAAATGTAACATTGATAGCTATTGTACCACCCTAGGATTTAGAAATTAAGTAGTGCTCCATTATGTTCCAAAGACAACACATGCTAATAAACAACTGTGCAAGCTCTTCATATTTTTGTTTCTAGAAAAATAAGCCCCAATTGTTGACAGCATTTATTCTTTGATCAAACTGTTTACCAAGAAAACATGAATTAAGAGAAAACAAAAAATGAATATATTCATTACTGAAAGACTGCAGCCACATGTGAGAAGAGGCTTTATCAGAACACAATCAATTAATGGCTTTGATAATATCAAACCTATTCATTCAATTATGCATTCCAGAGAAAAACACTCTCCACAACCTTCTTAGGAGTGCAAGTCTCCTGACCAGGCTTTCATGTCTTATAAAAATGTGAAATTCTTTAAAGATAAATTGGTCAGATAATTAAATCTGATTAGTTACTGGATCTTAAGCAAGGACATTATAAGAAATTAATGAGGAATTTAGCAGTTTCTCATATACAAAAAAAAAAAAACTATGTTAGAAAACTTTTAAGAAGTACTTCTATTTGGAGAGTTTTCCTTTGTTCAGAGTTCATTTCTAAAGCCCAGCTTAAAAAAAAACCCCACAAATTTAGGAGATACTACAGAGTAGCATTGGCAGCTTTTATAGTGAATGACTGGAAAGATTTACAAACTTTTTAAAACAAAAAGAAAATTAACTCAAAGGGTTTTTTTTGGGGGGAGGGGTAAGTAGGACAGTACTTAATATTCTTATTGTGGCTAAAATGCAACAAACCAAAACTAAAACATCTGCTGAATCTGAGACTGGATTGTTTGCTGATTTGAGCAACGGAACAAATAGAGCTTTGTCCTCCTTGGTGTCAATGCAATTGGGGAGAATTTCAATAGAAAGTATAAAAGGAAGAAGCAGTATGGCAATTCAGTTAATGGGAGCAAAATCCTTAGTCAAAAAAATGCACAGCTTAAAAAAAATATCTGTATAAACACACACAAAAATGGTATACCCTTTCCCCAGTTTTACTCTCAGGAAGGCAATGCAATTATGCAATTCACTGTTGCTGGCAAAGGCAGGCCAGACGCACCGAGCTGTTAATCAGTTAAGAAAAAACACACAAAAATCTCGAAAATAAATATCGTTTAGCATCATTCTTGAAGCAAGCTCAAGGTAACAGCTACTTACAATGTGAAGACTTTGTTCCACTCAGGGTTCAGATTTTTGTAGACAGTATGTGTTAGCAGCCTATCGTTGTTCAGCTCAACCACACAAAATGGGTCACTTTTACCTACAAGAAATATGGGGGGGAACAGTTTTAGTGTAAATAGCACCCATAGCTATCAGTATCATGACCACGACCACATCTCTTTTCTAAAAAGTTTTATAGAAAACAGAAAGTAAAGTACAATTTTAAAAATTGAAAAAACGAACAAACATTAATATAGAGTTAGATGTAACAGGGTGAGGTTAACAGTTGTGATTCAGAGCAATTTAGAACTTGAAAAAAGTTTTAACGCGCTAATTTATATGGCTATTTTAATTTGCATATTTTGTTTTTACAAAAATAATACTGTAACTGCCAATTATGAGGGCAAATGTGATATGTGCCCATCCCTAAATCAGCTTTTATTTAATTTAATGATCATTTGAAAGGTTCAGCCCCTTCACGTTACATGCATAAAGTTGCATGTATTTTCCAACTCATCTGAGTCACTAGGAACTTGTAATAGAAATTCCTAAACAAGTTTATTTTGGGAAAACTGCTATATTGCAGAACTACAATATTTTAATCAGACTTTAGATTCTCTTTTGAAATATCTATGGCATCACAAAAAGGTAAATTAGACCCTCTAAGGCAGAAAAAAATTCTGCCATTTGAAACTTAACCTCAACAAACCAATCTGCATGCTAAAGAGATGTTTTCCTGTCCACGGAGAGTAAAGGATTTGGAAGTTATCACATGTTTACAGCCACTCTGCGCAACCATAGTCAAACCTCATCTATTCAGTAATTATACCTTGTGATGTCCTCAATATTTTTGTAATGTCATGTCCTATATTATAAGAACCTGTAAAGTCAGAGGCTCTGTGGGGGCAGTATTAATGATATTAGTGCAGCATGTAATTTGTTTGATACCTTATACAAATGACAATGAAATCAATATTTAGACAAAGCTGTCCAGAGGTCATCTCTTTTAAACGACAATATTGATTTAGACTACATAAGAGGTTAATGTGCATATTATTAACTTTAATGATAAAGAATAATTGTTTTAAATGCATTGTGAATTGTAGTCACAGTAGTTTACACTTCTGTGAAAGCTTAAATATCATTGAAGATTTTCCTATTAAAATTTAATAGGAAAGAATTCATTAGCTAGCAAGGACAGATAAGCTATGTATTCCCACACAGCAGTGTATTTACTTTCCATATTGTAATATTTAAAATGAGCTGTACAAACTTTGACTTACCTTTAATTTAACTTTGACTTACCTTTTAATCTACCTCTTTATTAATTTTACATTATAAAAGAGATTTAATATGTGTGTGTTAGTTTGGTGGCCTCATCCAGCCCAGGATAACTGCATAATTTAACATTATGGTAGTCTTTTCAATTTTGGGCCTTGGGATTAATTTTCAATAAAGAATAAAGAACTGAAAGTCTTTCAGGTCTGGTGAAAATTTCACCCTTGACTTAGGATCTGTGTTTTTTTCCCCCACATTCTTCACTCCTCTTCCCCTACCTGCTACCAACCTCATTCGTAACTCATACGTGCCATGAAAGATAGTATTCAAAAATATTTTGTTCATTAATTCATCTTATAGTAGGTTTTATTTGCCACATCAACTTTATTTTGTCCCAGAGAATTTAGATAAAAGCATGAAAAGTAGATTAGTTTTCAAAATCTTAGTTGCTCTTAAGACTCATATTAAACATTGTCTTTCCACCTAGCTGAGCTGGAGCAAAAGAACACAGCACATAAGCTACAACCTCAACTAGTTTATAAAAGGTTTGGAGAGATAAAATATATCTATATATAACAAGCAGAGAGAATATTAAAGCCATATTTATGACAGAATCTACGACAAAACAAGAACTACTTCACTTTCACTTTAGATGAAATGATAAACTTCAAAAACACTTAAAAGACAAGTATAAGTCTCACATTTCCTTGGACTTCCTTGTAATTTTTCTTATGCACATGTACATCCATATTAATCTTAACCAGTAAAAATAAGTACAAAAAAATAGCACTTCTTGGTATTTTTGTTCCCTTATTTTCACTTGCTATACTCCAATTGTTAATACTATTCTATTTCAATTAACTTGGTTTTACTTGCCCTCAAATGATCAACAATGTGTGATAGATTCAGTCAAAACTGAACAACTTCTCCAACAACAAGACACAAGAACAAACTCTAGAGACTGAAATCTATGCTGGAAAACTTCTACGAACAGAGGATGAAAATGTTGACTTTTTTCCCACAGGAAATTATATTCAGTTGTTTAAGCAAAGAGCTGGACTCTACTGGGCAACTGAGCAACAACAAGACTGAATATAATACTTTCAACCAACCCCATGGAAAGTCTCCCAAATCATCACCTTCTTTGTTACTATATCCTTATTTGCTGACAATAGAAGACCTAGGTCAGTGGTTGGCCAAAGGATTAGAAAGAAACAAAATCTGTGCTTAATGTTTAATATTATTCATATTCTGCTAAGAAACTAATGTATTTATCAAACCCTATGTCTATGAGGTAGTTGCAATCCATATTTTGTTGCTATTTAGTTGATTATTTCTCCAAACCATTTTAGGGAAAACCAGTAATAGCCATCTATCACCACATTACTTAACCCCTCAGTTACTCTTTCCTATTAGAATAAAGTTGTTAAAGAACTAGAGACAACACCAAAAACACTGCAAGAGGCTTCTAAAGCCACTTCTCAGTCATTTTGCTATTCAAACTTCCAGTGGCATACCATCAATGGCAAAGACATTCTCCTATCAGCACCTATCTTATAACTTGAAATGGGCAAGCAATGTAATTTTTAAGAGATCACGTTAGACAATATGCAGAATAGAATGGTGATTACATTAAAAAAGAAAGCCTTTTACCTAAGAAAGACCAAACATGTTTTGATTTATACTGATTTTTCCCAATCTGAAATCTATTATTCTTACACTTACGGTCATATTAAAGACTGTGATCAGTGACAGGAACTGATCCATGTAAAGGCTATTTTCATTTTTCCAAAAACTTCTTCCCAAATTTAACCCACTTTTGATGCCTTTTCAGTATCTATTAAAATCCACGTTATATGGTATGTACGTGTGTGCTCAGTTGCGTCAGTCGTGTCCAGCTCTTTGCAGCTCTATGGACTGTAGCCCACCAGGCTCCTCCGTCCATGAGATTCTCCAGGCAAGAATATTGGAGTGGGTTACCATGCCTTCCTCCAGGGAATCTTCCCAACCCAGGGATCAAACCTGTGACTCTTACCTCTAACCTGCATTGCAGGCGGGTTCTTTACCACTGTGCCACCTGGGAAGCCCATCATATGGTAGGCCATATAGTTTTTCATCTCCAATCTCAAGGTCCTTAAAGTTCTTTACTTGAGCTATATCACACCTTTTGTGTCCTCAAATATTATAAGTACTTCCAGAGCTTGGGGCATGGCATTAAAGTCCACTGTGAAAGGCCAGTGGTCTGGGAGGAAGAGCCTAAACTTTGGAGGCAGAGCAAGCTGGGACTGAATACTCACTCTGGGACTCTGGGCAAGTTCCCATACCCCTTCAACAGTGACAGTAATGGTCCCTTGCAGATAATAGCTAGAATATAAGTAGTAAAATGTCTGGTATACTAGCAAGGGCCTCAATAAAATATAGCAATAATAAGGGCAATAATAATACCAATAAGGGGAATTACAATACTTACTGCAATCATTGCAGACATTTTCTGAGTTATTATATAAGCCCAACATAATGTTTTCATTCATTTGCTCAAAAAATTTTATGATTCCTCTATGAGAAAGATGCTTTTACTCTTTCTATTTTACAGAGAGGAAGCTGAGGCTGGGTGATTATATAACTCACCAGGTCACACAGGTTGTAGTAAAACCATCATTCAAACTCAAGTCCATCTGACATTTAGAGCCCTTGATCTATCCCCTTAGTTGCTCAGTCATATCTGACTCTTTGTGACTCCATGGACTGTAGCCTGCCAGGCTCTTCTGTGTATGGGATTCTCCAGGCAAGAATACTGGAGTGGGTTGCCATTTCCTTCTCCAGGGGAGCTTCCTGACATAGGGATCGAATCTAGGTCTCGTGAATTACAGGCAGATTCTTTACCATCTGAGCCACCAGGGAAGCCTCAACTGTGCCATGCCATATCTCAGTATTTAGTGAGTCACACCCATGGAAAGGCTGGGTGATGTCTTATCTGCAGATTCATTTATTCAACAAATGCTTATCGCTTACCATATACCAGGCATCTTCTATGTGCTGAGGACACAGACATGCATAAAACAACTTTAAAAACCAATGAACTTGCAGAGTTTGCATTGAAGAAGAAAGACAATGGATAAGAACATGTTAGAGTATTTTAAGAAAGTGAGAGTATTTTAGAAAGGGCTAAGTACTATAGAGAAAAATTAATTTGAGAAGATCAATGAGGAGGTAAGGAGTGCTGCTATATATGCAGTTTTAAAAAGGACAGCCAGAGGGGGTCTCAGTGAGAAAACAACAAGTGGGCAAAGAAATGAGAGGCAAGAGAGTGACCCTTGGCCAGAGAAAATGACTGTGCCTGGTGTTTCCAGGAATCTCCAGAAAGCTAGTGTGACTGGAGGAATGGATGGAGAGTAGGAAGGAGTAGTAGATGACATAGTCAGAGAGGTACGGGGAGGGTGGCCAGTCTCTGGAGGAGTTTGCTTTCATTCTAAGTGCTAGGGAAAGGTTTTGGAGGGATCTGGGTTGAGACGCAACAGGATCTGATGGCTGCCATTTGTAAAATAAGGTAGAGGGAGGGCAATGAAGGAGATAGGGAGAAGAGTTAGTTAGGAGGATATTACAATAAACTAGGTGGTATAAAGCGATCAGATTCTGGATATATGTTGATGGTAGAACCAACAGAATTTGCAGATATCAATACTGAACAATCTATTATGCCTGATATTATTATTTGGAAACAGAAAACAATCTATTGAGCTTAGCCAAGTCAGTCTCTTTTGACAAGGACAAGAAGTATTCAACAAAGTGCTCTGACTAGCTATTTCCAGACTTCAGAAGAGGAACATTTAGGCCAGGCCATTTTATCTTTAGCTTCCATTCATCTTGTCTTTCTAAAAAGTTATGTTTTTACAGTTATCAGTGTGGATGCCAACATTAGGTCTTTACACACTATGCTATTTTTGACTAATTTAGAAAGTATCCTTCTGCCATTGCATGATTCAAGGGCAATTAAAAATTAACAGCAATTGCAACCAAAATAAGAGTAAACATACGATATTAAATACCATGAGCTTACTACTAGAAAGCCCGCACGACAGTTTTGTTTTAAAGAAGCGGCTACACATAGTTGATGTGCTTATCTGGTTTGCTAAATGATGCTTTAAATGACTGGCTTTTCAGTTCCTAAATTTTGCCGTCTTGATTAGACGCCACTTAAACAAACAAAAACAATCACAGAAATACCAGTGATGGGCCTAACCATTCATTATCTGCTTAATTATTCCTTCTTTTCATGCTTTTATCATTCTGGTTAGGCCCTGTGGCCTGCTGCTTTGCTTGCTGAGGGTACTGGAGGACAGGCACTGACTACAGGAGGCAGCGTTGACGTCTGCAGAGTGTGCTGCACTTTGCAAAGCTCTAGAGAGTGAGACACCCACTCCAGTGTCCTTGCCTGGAGAATCCCAGGGACAGGGAAGCCTGGTGGGCTGCCGTCTCTGGGGTGGCACAGAGTCGGACACGACTGAAGCAACTTAGCAGCAGCAGCAGAGAGCGAGGCAGAACTGGCTCCTGTTATCGTTTTATTCGATACTGTCAGGCTAGGAGAGCAAGGAATGAAGGCAGCATCCAAGGTTGCAGTGTACTTTGTTTCCAGCCGTTTGGGGCTATTTGAAGAGCATGCGTGTCTGGGAACAAAGATTATATAATCTCTTGTTCCCCTCTTACTCATTCTTGTCGGAAGACTAAAGCAGACCTGTGGGTACCAACCGGCTCTCCCTTAACTTTCACTGTTTTAGATAAAAAGTGCCCATCCCTCTCCTTTCCAGTGCAGGAAACTGGAGATTTTGGGTTGGATGCAAGACAGAAATCGCAGCAGTGCTGGATGAGGATGGGGCAGCGGGGTTGACTGTGTTACCCACCAGGACAGCTACAAGAGAATCTTCACCTTCTTTGACAGCATGGCCATTTCCCATGTCGACGATTCCTAGAGAGTTTCAGGAATATATTTTGAAGCTATTCATTACTTATTGAGTGTCTGCTTGTCTTTCCCCAGAATTCTAAGTATGATTAAGGTATAGTCCAAAAACCTAAGAGAGCTCTATATTTGGCAAAACTAATACAATTTTGTAAAGTTTAAAAATAAAATAAAATTGTAGTTGGAAAAAAATAAAATAAAATAAAACAAATGAGATAAAGTACCCCTTAGCCCATTTTTTTTAAAAGACACAGTCCAGCTCTCAAAACACACACAATTTAGTAGGCACAACAGACACATAAATACACGATAATAATGCAGGGTTGTGAGTGCTGTAATAAAAGTGAGTAAAGAGTGCAAAGAAGTGTATCATTCTCTAAGTTTAGAACAGGAAGGGGAAAAGAAAATGAAGACTTTTTCCCAATGGAGATGACTCTGGTGATCTATGGTAATTACACCTCTGTCACCAGCAATTTTAGAAGTGAAGGACTTTCAGATTTGTGCTAAGGAATATTTAGTTTAAATCTATTTGTATATCCCTTTAATAGGGTCTCTGTAACACAAAACCTAGATCTATATTATATAACAATTATAATATGGGAATGGGTTGCCATTTCCTACTTCAGGGGTTCTTCCCCACTCAGGGATCAAACCCATATCTCTTGGGTCTCCTGCATTGGCAGGTGGCTTCTTTACCACTGGGCCACCTGGGAAGCCCATGAGATAGATACCTACAAATATTATGTTAGGACTGATGCATTTCTCCATAATCTGGTTTAATACTAAGGGCTATCTTTTTTTTTTTCTATGAAATTTTATAGGAAGAAAATCTCCCAAGAGAATTAAAATTAGGAGACTACTTCACCTTGACGTATAAAAATAAACCTGTAACAGATTTTGAAGCATCTACTGTATTACTTCAGCTCTTCTTATGGTGGAAAGACATTCCTATAACCATAAATATAAACGTCAGAAAAGTCTCCAATGGGCATCTCTTCTGGCAATCTTCAAACTGGCAGTCAGGATTAAACAGGATGCACTGACTGGCTGCTGCTGCTGCTGCTAAGTCACTTCAGTCGTGTCCGACTCTATGCGACCCCATAGACAGCAGCCCACCAGGCTCCCCCGTCCCTGGGATTCTCCAGGCAAGAACACTGGAGTGGGTTGCCATTTCCTTCTCCAATGCATGAAAGTGAAAAGTGAAAGTGAAGTCGCTTAGTCGTGTCCGACTCCTAGCGACCCCATGGACTGCACCCTACCAGGCTCCTCTGTCCATGGGATTTTCCAGGCAAGAGTACTGGAGTGGGTTGCCATTGCTAATTCTCTCTTACTCCTAGCCCTGGCTCTCTGAGGTCACCATACTGACATATTTACAAAGAACTGTGGGAAAGTCAGCACTACCCTTGTTTTGTGGGCAAGCAGATGATTCCAGCTCATGCAGACAACTGGTTTGAGCATTGAAGCCACTCAAGAGATACTGAATGATATTCCTGCTCCCAGAATAGAAAGTCAGTCCCAATCCATCAGTGGTGGGCTTTGTCCAAGGTCCTTTGGCTGCTGACAAGGAGCACCGTTTGCTGGGTGTGATGTGTTATAAAAACGTGTGTGTGTGGAGGCCCTGTGACCCCCTCTTTGTTGGCATGTCTCTGAAAACACAGAGGCTTTCAGTAGCACTGAAAGCAATTCATACCCACAAGGGCCTTTTATTTGGGGCTACTTGGCCCAAATCAAGCTCATTGGTTTAACTTCCTCAGTTGCCACAACTCGAAATGGTTATAATTAATCTTAAAAAATCACAATCAAGGTTGCCATCTTTCTATAAACTGGAATTAAATCCTAGCATATAACAAGGTTATAGTTGAGGAATCCCACAGGGTCCACCAAAATAAAGAGCAGCCTATATCAGAGACATCTTCCAATCCTCTCCTTATCACTGGAGGTGAGGCTTTGGCCTTAGCTTTTTTCATTGACTGCCCTCAATATACTTTAAACATCTGGTTGGTATAATTACATTAGCTGACACTCTTCACTAGGTTCCCACTGGGTCTGGCTCTGGACTAATAATAATAGGGCTTCCCTTTTTTTAGTTAAGGCATGAAACAGGTGTCATAGTGGCAGAAAAAATGGGCCCTCTAACTTTGTGGTTCTTGGTCCAGTAGGTCTTTCCTCACAGTGAAGATTTTGTAATGCCCTCCTCTCACTATTCTGAAATATATAAGAATAACCTGTAAGTTATCTCAACATTTAATATGATGCTTTAATGCTATTATTCAGAGGACTAAACAGAAAGTTGTATACAATTAAGTCATACATTTGTTTATTTAACAAATTTTTATTGTTAAAAGATTTATTCAACAAATATTTATTGAGTATCTACTCTTTGCCAGGTCATGAAGGAACTGGCTACCCACTCCAGTATTCTTGCCTGGAGAATCACATGGACAGAGAAGCCTGGCGGGCTAGAATCCATGGGGTCACAAAGTACTGGACGTGACTGACCGATTCACAGACAGATGAAAACCAAACTAAGGTCTCTGCTCTCCTGGAGCTTGCTTGCAGTGGGGACGGAGGAGAAAGAGGATGAATATTGAACGTAATTAATAAGTAGACTATATGGTATGCTAGAGTGATGTATGTTAACAGAAGATGGAAAAGTAGAGCAAGATAAGGGGTTTGAAGAGTGTGGGGAAGGTCACAGTTTATATATTTAATTATGATGTCTGGAGTAGACCTCACTGATAAGGGGAGCCTAAGCAAAGGACTGAAGGAAGTGAAGAAGCAGCTAAGGGAATATCAGGAGAAAAGTGCTCAGGCAGTGAGGGGAGCCACAGAGAAAGTCTGGTGTCCTCTGGGACTCTGATAGGGGGGCAAAGTGAGCAACGGGAAGAATAACAGGCCAGAGATGTAACAGGGAACCAGGCCATGAAGTACCTTGGAGGTAATTCTAAGGTCTTTGGTGTTACGTAGCAGCCATCAACAAGACTTGAGTAAAGAATACGTATTTAGGGGTGCAATCTAGAGTCAGATGATCATGAGGCAGAGTTTAAAGCTATATTAGTGTCTATATTTAGTCATGTAGGACCTGGGACAATTTTCGCTATTTATGTCTAGTTGTCTAATAGTGTCACTATTTATTACTGCCTAATTTTTTAAAAGACAATTAGTATCCCCAACACCCAATACAAATAGTGCTCCCCAATCACTGTGGCAACTTAATTCCCCTACAGATGTCTAAAGTACTGAGGGGGCAATACTGCCATCTCCCAACTGAGAATCATTTCCCACAGCAACAGTTTTTAAACATTTTGGTTTTAGGAACTCAAAGGTTATTGAGGATCTCAAAGAGCTTTTTTTGGTGAGTGGGTTATATCTATCAAAATTTACCATTTTAGAAGTTAAAATTGAGAACATGTTAAAACATACTGTGTTCTTGGGCTGAAAAAATCAAAATGACCATACTACCCAAGGCAAGCTACATAGTCAATATCATCTCTGCCAAAATAATAAAGACATTTTTCACAGAACTAAAACAAAATATTTTAAAATAAGAATGGAAACACAAAAGAGCCTGAATAGCCAAGGCATTCTTGGGAAAGAAGAACAGACCTGAACAGAGTCATGCTCCCTGACTTTAGACTATATCACAAAGCCACAATAATCAAAATAGCATAGTGCTGGCCCCAAAACAGACACATAGACTAATGGAACAGAACACAGCACCCAGGAACAAACTCAGTTACCTATGGTCACTTAATCTATGACAGAGGAGGCAAAAATATACAATGGAGAAAAGACAGTCTTGAAGAGTGCTGGGAAAACTGGACAGCTACATGTACAATGAGATTAGAACATTTCCTCACACCGTACACAAAAATAAATGCAAAATGGACTACAGACCTAAATGTAAGACTGAAAACTCCTAGAGGAAAACATAGGCAGAAGAGTGTTTGACATAAATCATAGCTATATTGTTTTCTGGATCTGTCTTCTAAAGCCAGGAAGTAAAAGCAAAAAAAAACAAACAAATTGGACCTAATTAAACTTTATTTCTTTGGCATTGCAAAGGAAACCATTGACAAAATGAAAAGTCAACCTGCTGAATGGAAGAAAATATTTGCAAATGATATGACTATTAAGAAGTTAATAGCTAAGATATATTATCATCTCATACAACTCAATATAAAAAAAACCTGATTACAAAATGAGCAGAATACCTGAATAGACATTTTTCCAAAGAGGAAAGGCAGATGGTCAATAGGCACATGAAAAGATGGCCAACACTGCCAATCATCAAGGAAATACCAATCAAAACCATAATTACATACCACCTCACACCTGTCATCATTTCTGTAATCAAATTTAGAGGAATGTAATCAGGATGTAACGGAAAAAGAACTCTCATATACTGTTGTTTGGAATTTAAACTGGTATAGTCAGGACTCTACTGGTGGCCCAGTGGCTTAAATCTCTCTAAATCTCAATACAGGAGACCTGCATTCAATCCCTAGTCAGGGAGCTAGATCCAGCTTGCCACAACTCAGGCCTGCTGCAGCCAAATGCATAAACAAACAAACTGGTACAGCCGTTCTGGAAAATGATATGGAGGTTTCTCAAAAAAACTAAAAATACAATTTTTCCCTATGACCCAGCTATTCCACTCCAGGTAATATATCTGAAAAAAATCAAACCACTAATTTGAAAAGATACATGTAGCCCCATGTTCATGGTAGCATTAATTGAAAATTGCCAAGATAGAGAAGCAAACTTAGTGTCCATCAACAGATGAATGGATAAAGAAGATGTTTTACACAATGGAATGTGGTACACTCAGTTCAGTTCAGTCGTTCAGTCGTGTCCAACTCTTTGCGACTCCATGAATCTCAGCACGCCAGGCCTCCCTGTCCATCACCAACTCCCGGAGTTCACTCAGACTCACGTCCATTGAGTCCGTGATGCCATCCAGCCATCTCATCCTCTGTCATCCCCTTCTCCTCCTGCCCCCAATCCCTCCCAGCATCAGAGGCTTTTCCAATGAGTCAACTCTTCGCATGAGGTGACCAAAGTACTGGAGTTTCAGCTTTAGTCTCATTCCTTCCAAAGAAATCCCAGGGCTGATCTCCTTTAGAATGGACTGGTTGGATCTCCTTGCAGTCCAAGGGACTCTCAAGAGTCTTCTCCAACACCACAGTTCAAAAGCATCAATTCTTTGGCGCTCAGCTTTCTTCACAGTCCAACTCTCACATCCATACATGACCACAGGAAACACCATAGCCTTGACTAGACGAACCTTTGTTGGCAAAGTAATGTCTCTACTTTTCAATATGCTATCTAGGTTGGTCATAACTTTCATTTCAAGGAGTGAGCATCTTTTAATTTCATGGCTGCAGTCACCATCTGTAGTGATTTTGGAGCCCCCCAAAAATAAAGTCTGACACTGTTTCCACTGTTTCCCCATCTATTTCCCATGAAGTGGTGGGACCGGATGCCATGATCTTCGTTTTCTGAATGTTGAGCTTTAAGCCAAACTTTTTCCACTCTCCTCTTTCACTTTCATCAAGAGGCTTTTTAGTCCCTCTTCACTTTCTGCTATAAGGGTAGTGTCATCTGCATATCTGAGGTGATTGATATTTCTCCCGGCAATCTTGATTCCAGCTTGTGTTTCTTCCAGTCCAGCGTTTCTCATGATGTACTCTGCATATAAGTTAAATAAACAGGGTGACAATATACAGCCTTGACGTACTCCTTTTCCTATTGTGGAAGCAGTCTGTTGTTCCATGTCCAGTTCTAACTGTTGCTTCCTGACCTGCATACAGATTTCTCAACAGGCAGGTCAGGCTGTCTGGTATTCCCATCTGTTTCAGAATTTTCTACAGTTTATTGTGATCCACACAGTCAAAGGCTTTGGCATAGTCAATAAAGCAGAAATAGATGTTTTTCCGGAACTCTCTTGCTTTTTCCATGATCCAGCAGATGTTGGCAATTTGATTTCTGGTTCTTCTGCCTTTTCTAAAACCAGCTTGAACATCTGGAAGTTCACGGTTCATGTATTGCTGAAGCCTGGCTTGGAGAATTTTGAACATTACTTTACTAGCGTGTGAGATGAGTGCAATTGTGTGGTAGTTTGGGCATTCTTTGGCATTGCCTTTCTTTGGGATTGGGATGAAAACTGACCTTTTCAGTCCTGTGGCCACTGCTGAGTTTTCCAAATTTGCTGGCATATTGAGTGCAGTACTTTCACAGCATCATCTTTCAGGATTTGAAATAGCTCAACTGGAATTCCATCACCTCCACTAGCTTTGTTCATAGTGATGCTTTCTAAGGCCCACTTGACTTCACATTCCAGGATGTCTGGCTCTAGGTCAGTGATCACACCATCATGATTATCTGGGTCATGAAGATCTCTTTTGTACAGTTCTTCTGTGTATTCTTGCCACCTCTTCTTAATATCTTCTGCTTCTGTTAGGTCCCTACCATTTCTGTCCTTTATTGAGCCCATCTTTGCATGAAATGTTCCCTTGGTATCTCTAATTTTCTTGAAGAGATCTCTAGTCTTTCCCATTCTGTTGTTTTCCTCTATTTCTTTGCATTGATTGCTGAGGAAGGCTTTCTTATCTCTTCTTGCTATTCTTTGGAACTCTGCATTCAGATGCTTATATCTTTCCTTTTCTCCTTTGCTTTTCACTTCTCTTCTTTTCACAGCTATTTGTAAGGCCTCCCCAGACAGCCATTGTGCTTTTTTGCATTTCTTTTCCATGGGGATGGTCTTGATCCCTATCTCCTGTACAATGTCAAGAACCTCAGTCCATAGTTCATCAGGCACTCTATCTAGCAGATCTAGGCCCTTAAATCTATTTCTCACTTCCACTGTATAATCATAAGGGATTTGATTTAGGTCATACCTGAATGGTCTAGTGGTTTTCCCTACTTTCTTCAATTTCAGTCTGAATTTGGTAATAAGGAGTTCATGATCTGAGCCACAGTCAGCTCCTGGTCTTGTTTTTGTTGACTGTATAGAGCTTCTCCATCTTTGGCTGCAAAGAATATAATCAATCTGATTTCGGTGTTGACCATCTGGTGATGTCCATGTGTAGAGTCTTTTCTTGTGTTGTTGGAAGAGGAACTCCCCAGGTCAATAGGTGCCCAATATGATACTGGAGATCAGTGGAGAAATAACTCCAGAAAGAATGAAGGGATGGAGCCAAAGCAAAGACAATACCCAGCTGTGGATGTGACTGGTGATAGAAGCAAGGTCCGATGATGTAAAGAGCAATATTGCATAGGAACCTGGAATGTCAGGTCCATGAATCAAGGCAAATTGGAAGTGGTCAAACAAGAGATGGCAAGAGTGAATGTTGACATTCTAGGAATCAGCGAACTCAAATGGACTGGAATGGGTGAATTTAACTCAGATGACTATTATATCTACTACTGCGGTCAGGAATCCCTCAGAAGAAATGGAGTAGCCATCATGGTCAACAAAAGAGTCCGAAATGCAGTACTTGGATGCAATCACAAAAACGACAGAATAATCTCTGTTCGTTTCCAAGGCAAACCATTCAATATCACAGTAATCCAAGTCTATGCCCCAACCAGTAATGCTGAAGAAGCTGAAGGTTCTATGAAGACCTACAAGACCTTTTAGAATGAACACCCAAAAAAGATGTCTTTTTCATTATAGGGGACTAGAATGCAAAAGTAGGAAGTCAAGAAACACCTGGAGTAACAGGCAAATTTGGCCTTGGAATATGGAATGAAGCAGGGCAAAGACTAATAGAGTTTTGCCAAGAAAATGCACTGGTCATAGCAAACACCCTCTTCCAACAACACAAGAGAAGACTCTACACATGGACATCACCAGGTGGTACACTATTTGACCATAAAAAGAGGGAAATTTTGCTATTTGCGGCAATATGAATAAACGTGGAAGGTATTATGCTAAGTGAAATAAGTCAGAGAAAAACAAATACTGTATAATACCATGCATGAAATATAAAAAATTCAGCAAATTAGTGACCATAACAAAAAAGAAACAGATTCACGGATACAAAGAATAGATTAGTGTTTAGCAGCAATGAGAGGGAAGGGGGCAGGGGCAATATAGAGATAGAGGTATAAGGTATTATGTATAAGATAAGCTACAATGATGTATAACACAGGGGACACAGCCAATATTTTAGAATAATTATAAATGGATCATAACCTTTAAAAATTGTGAATCACTATATTGTAAACCCTTGGAATGCAAGGAGATCCAACCAGTCAATCCTAAAGGAAATCAGTCCTGAATATTCACTGGAAGGACTGATGCTGAAACTGAAACTCCAATACTTTGGCTACCTGATGCGAAGAGCTGACTCATTGGAAAAGACCCTGATGCTGGGAAAGATTGAAGGCGGGAAGAGAGGGGGACAACAGAGGATGAGAGGATGAGATGGTTGGATGGCATCACCAACTCAATGGACATGAATTTGAGTAAACTCTGGGAGTTGGTGATGGACAGGGAGGCCTGGTGTGCTGCAGTCCATGGGGTTGCAAAGAGTTGGACATGACTGAGCGACTGAACTGATATTGTACACCTATAAATTATATAATATTATATTACATCAACTATACTTGAATTAAACAATAAGAGATATTCATTTGGAAATAACAATAATAAATTCATGACGTTAATATTCAGTTTAGTACAGTTCAGTCGCTCAGTCGTGTCCGACTCTTTGCGACCCCATGAACCAAGCATGCCAGGCCTCCCTGTCCATCACCAACTCCTGGAGTCCACCCAAACCCATGTCTATTGAGTTGGTGATGCCATCCAACCATCTCATCCTCTGTCGTCCCCTTCTCCTCCTGCCCTCGATCTTTCCCAGCATCAGGGTCTTTTCAAATGAGTCAGCTCTTCACATCAGGTGGCCAAAGTATTGGAGTTTCAGCTTCAACATCAGTCCTACCAATGAACACCCAGCACTGATCTCCTTTAGGATGGACTGGTTGGATCTCCTTGTAGTCCAAGGGACTAATGTTAACATTAGAGTGATCAAATATTATGCAGCCTTTGAAAAACTCCATTGTATACTCATGAGAGAATGACAGTAAGAAAAAGCAAATAATATCTCAGTATTATTTATAAAAGAGTTTTGACTTCACAAACCCCTAAATGGGTCTTGGGAATTCCTAGAGGTTCCTGAGCTACACTTTGAGAACCATGACTAAGAGCAACAGAAATAAAGTTTAATGTATATATGAATTTATTTCTCTTGGGATCTAGGGTTGTGCCAAGTCACTTCAGTCATGTCTGACTCTTTTTGACTCCAAGGACTGTAGCCCATCAGGCTCCTCTGTCCATGGGATTCTCCAGGCAAGAATACTGGAGTGGGTTGCCATTTCCTCCTCCAGGGGTTCTTCCCAATGCAGAGATCAAACCCGAGTCTCCTCACTGGGGGCAGATTCTTTACTATCTGAGCCATCAGGGAAGCTCAAATGAAAGTCGTTCAGTTGTGCCTGACTCTTTGAGCCCCCATGGGCTATAGAGTTCATGGAATTCTCCAGGCCAAAATACTAGAGTGGGTAGCTGTTCCCTTCTACAGGGGATCTTCCCAACCCAGGGATCGGACCCAGGTTTCCCACATTGCAGGCAGATTCTTTACCAGCTGAGCCATCAGGGAAGCCCAGGGATCTAGAATCAGATGCAAAAGAACATTTATAGTATCCTGTATAACTAGGTGCATTCTTGAGTGCTAGAAGTGAACCATCTTGGTATATGCTGGGGAGCCCAAAATTTATGATAGAAGAATGAGAAACAAGACAGATAAGAAACTGGAAAATAAAGACAAAGGAGACTCTGGGCTTTATAAAATGAGAAGAGGCAGTAGAGAAGTTATGTCTAAACCTTTAAGAGTTTAAATAAATTATGGCAAAAACATTTAAAGACTTTATTTTCAATTAACATTTAACAAGAAACTGCACATATCTGACTTGCTATTAGATTAGAAACACAAAAGTTGTTTGGCCTAAAATAAATGTAAAAATATATCATGAATTCCTCTGTTTTTACAAGTCCTTATAGACAGTTTAGGGCCTTCAGTAAATACATATTTAATTAAATTCTGCACAGAAGAGTATGGGGTTTCAGATGATTATCTGAATAATTCACATAATTAACTAGCTGGAGAGGTCTTTTGCAATGGAATAAAATTCTTCAGATTTAAAAAATTAAAAATTATATTAGGTGATTAAATCTTTTATATTTTTAGGCAATAACACTGAAAATTGCCACCTGTCAGGCCTTTGTCTTTAGAATGATACCTTTCTTTTTATTTCTCATCTACATAATATCTACTCATTCAAGGGTCTGCTCCTCATCTTGGCACCTACTGCAGGATCTCAGATTCTGAAGGCCCAGGAGAGAAAACAGAGTCCAAGTTCAAAAGCTCATCTAAGACTTGAAGCCCCCCCTTCAACCAGGTGGTCATACCAACCTGGCATCAATGGCTCTAGTGACAGGGAATCACTATTTCGACAGGAATATTCTGATTCGTTTTTTGGCAATTATAAATTAGGGGGGATTTTGCATTTTGTCTCTCTGGAGCTTTTGTCTAAGTTTAAATGAAATAAGGGGTGAAAAAGAGGGATAGCATGTGTCACCGAGATGATGTGATTCGTGTCTGTCACCTGCCCTCCTGCACTGCAGAGTGTGGATGGCTTGCTGAGCATCTATTCTATTCCTAGTGTGTCTCTTCCTGAAACCAGAGAAGCCACAAAGGCCCAAGGGGCATTTCCTGACTTCTTTGCAAGCTGGGGTTGCAGATGTGATTCGGGCCGCATGGATCAGAGGTATCTGCCTGAGATCTGACACTAGAGCTCAGTTCTCCGAGAGGGCGAACTGCTCACAGAGCGGGCGAGCGGGAGTGGCGTACGCTGCCATCACAGCGCCTTCCCCGCAGGCTCACGTGGCAGGACCTGCAACATCTTGGCTCTTTCATGTGGCTCTTGTAGTAACCCTTGGAAGTTGGGCTTAGAGCTTGTTTTTGTAGGCCCTTCCTGCCTCCAAAGATTCTGTGATCCACTAAAAACTCTATAATAAATTCCTTTCTGATGAAACGTGCTAGAAGAAAGTTTGCTCTCTGGATTGAACCTTGGTCTTTACTATTCTTACTAACCCCTAACAACACCCTCCCCATGACAGTCTTTTGGATAACTGACCAAAAAATCAATTCAACATCTTCCTTTCTCTAGTACAAACTGGTGGCTTCAGTGACTAGATCTGGACTGGCATCCTTGCTCTGCCATTTATGAGCCGGAGTGTGTGTATGTGCGTACGTGCATATGTGTGTGTGCGTGTGCGTGTGTGTGTTGATCTGGACAAGTTATTTAACCTTCCACACCTCTGTTTTCTATTTTGTAAAGGGAAGATAACAACAATACCTAATTAGGTTGTTGTGAGATTAATTGTGATAATCCTTATATCAGGTTTAGGGTACTGTCTGACATGTGATAAGGGCTCAATAAATGTTAGTTGCTATGATTACTGTCATTATCATTTTCATTGAGCTAGTTTCAATGGCCTTGATTTTAAAACACCAGATATACCAACGGAGGACTTATTCTGGTTAGCTTGTCAGTGTCCTTCTTTAAAGAGTAGCTTCTAAAACTGAATTCCCACCCCAGGATGTCTGATGAACCCAGAAGGGAGTATCTTTTCAACATTCTCCTCTGATTGAATGTAACAAAACTGATGTATGTATAATTTACTCTCATAGAGATTAAGCTTGATTCAAACTCAAAGACTTTATTTTCTACTGTTAAATCAAGAAATCACTGCTTTTTACACAGGCAAGCCTTTTGATTTATAATTTTTAATGTTCATTGTGCAGAACTAAGTCTATTATTTAAGGTTGTTGATTATATGTATAAATTGTATATTATATAGTATATATGTATACAAATAGCATACATATTGGTCTGATATATAGTGAATTAATTATGCCTCTAGCAAGTTTGATAAAGAAGCAATTATCTCCTCAAAGTCAATAGTTACTATGTTGAACAGGTTAGACAAGGGATAGAGCGCTGCATTCCTCTGCTTGGCATTTCCCACTGCCATCAATCCTTTAATATAATCACCCTTTGGGGTGGATCATTTAGTCATTTCTGAGTCTAACTACACTATCATGTCATCCAAATATCCCTGCAGTAAGATTTTATTTCAAAAGCATAGTTAAATCCAGATCCTGTCTGCAGTATTTCCCTAATCCACTGTTCTAGAAAATTCATTTCTTATTTACATACCTATATCATAATGCAACAAAATATATAGAATAATTTAATTTTAAACAATGATTCTAACATCGAAAGCATTTCTTCAAGCACTGGGTAAAACCCTGGAGCCAGCCCTCCAAGTCAAATCAGCAATTCTCTATTTCTTTACTCAAAGGATCATTTTGTAATCTTACTTTCACAGAACTCAATTAATTATTTTATAGCATTTCTCTTCCCTCATTTCCCATTGATAGTGGGACCACCACTTTTTCAGCCCATAGTCCTTCACCTCTAGAGTATATCAAACCCAATTATTAATCTCTTTTGTCATCCCACCTATTCTTCCAGAGCAGTATCTTCTAGCCATGTGACCAGCATATGAATCACACATGATTTCTGCAATTCCCTGTAAAACACTAGTTCAGACTCAGGTCTCACCTGCCCTTATGCTAAATTATCATTTTAATTACTCTCCTCACAAATATTATCAACTGTTTGGTTTTAGAAGAACACTTTTGCATTTCTATAATTAGAATATGACTTAGCTTTTTTAAAAATAAAATTACTAAAGGAAGCAACATTTATTTCTATGTGCAATATGGTGTCAGAAAGTATACTATTTGCTTAAAAGTCTTCTACAATCTTCATTATTAAAAGGCAAATAGAAACATTAAGTTATAGAAAAGAAATAGAGAATTCTTGGGAACTTTATAATATATTTTGTGTAAAATTTTGATTTTATGTTTCAAGAAATATTTTAAAATGTTTCAAGAAATATCTTAAAATTTTAAGATTTTAAGATAGTGAGAGTTTGAAAATTAAGAATGATATCCACAAATAACTCCCACCCCCCTATGGGTAAATTATTTCACCCTTGATAATTCACAAATATAAAGGAACTCTGTCGCATTTTGTATATAATACTTTCAATGGAACTATGTAGTTTAAAGGACATCTATTTTCTCTTCTTCAATGATAGGTTTTAAATAGCAATCATAAATTCTAAGACTGCATTTATCAGATATCACTAATGTTATTAAATGTGATGATGTCTATGAAAGGCCTATGCTATTAAAAATTTAAACTGCTACAATTCTATAAAAGAAACAGCATGGCTACTCCTATTCTAGTAGAGCTATCATATTTGGAGGGCCACTCAAGCAACAGTGGCTTCCATCTTGTGCAATTTGCTTGAGTAACCCAAAAAAGTTAATTTTTTAAAGGGATAATATCTTGGATACATATGTTCTTGGCATTTAGTATATAAAACTTCCAAAGACCAGACTTGCCTTTTTCTGTACAGCTAGCTTTTCATTTTCTTTCTCTGAATAGATCCATAATGTTCAGGGAAAATACCGAGAATAATAAATCCAAATCTCTGTATAAAATATACCTTCATGACACACTCAAGCTGGAAATCACAGGAACCAATAAAAATGCAGGCAGCCTACTGATAATGAGGTCAGAAATACAAATAAATTTACTTTTAATGAAGACTGGAGGCACAGTAATCAAAGTGTTAAAATTCATTTCATGCATATCTCATTTGCTTCTTAGCTGATATTTACCACGCAATCTGTGAGAAAGTAGAGGCCTAAGAAGCTCCAGATAAATGGCTCAATTAATTGTACAGAGGTAGACTTCTTTGAGCTGAGCTGGAGCTGTGAGCTCTTTATTAAAAGCACTATTCTGTAGCCCATAACCTTGTTCCTTGACTCCTCTCTGGTTTCCAATTTAAACAAGTCCCCATGTGGCCTGCTCTAAAGGGCTTTGTCTCCCTGTCATTGTTAAGAGAGCTGAGGCATCCTGGAAGTGTGAAATCAGACCTCATGAGTTGAACGGTTCCCCAGGGAACGCCGGACTGCGCAGAAGGTCAAAGTCATGGGCCGGACCATCTAAAAGTGTCTGATCGCCGGTCTGTGACACAGCAAGTTGGGGGTGGTGGTGAGGAGGTGGGGGGGTAGGGCTAGACTGAAGAGGACTGAAATTGAACACATCTTAATTAAAGCCCACAGACAGCAAAACAAAATGTTTTCTAGGCAGCCTGTCAAACGGGGCTTAAATTTAGCTCTGCTAATGAATCTGAGCTGCTAACTGTTATTTCTTAAGATAATAAGACTCTCACGGAAGCTGATAAAAAAACTGTAGCATGTCTTTTTCTGCTGTTTTGTTACTTAAATATTTTCCAACAATGAAGACAGTTTTCCTAAAGAAAAACATGGGAAAAGTCTATGCAAATAAAGGGGTAGTAAACATCTCTCTTAATAACTAGTAGGTTTCCAGACTCCGGGGGCTGGTGAGTCGCAAGTCTTGATGCACAGCCTTGTTCCGGAAAAAAGCTATGCTCATTTAGTGGGACTGTTTCAATGACAGCTCTGTTAATTGTAAAATTCTCTCCCTCTCTTCCTTTTTTTTTCTTGCTCTCCCTCTATTGTTTCCTGAAAGAGATGTGCATTAATTTGAGAGATCAATTCACCTGGAGTGAAGAAGTTTTATATGAGTGTACCTTTTAATACAGTGAAAAGGCAGAGCATCTTTTGAAAGGGTTTCACAGTTCTCCCATATCAGTGTGTCTGAAACTGAGTGCCTGGTATCCCTGGGGAGGCTGTGACCTCTTCCTCAGGAGCTCAAAAAAACAACCCAAGGGAAAATGAAGGGGAGGGGCTGAGGAGAAGAACCCTTTTCTTTTTCTTCTTTAAGAACTTGAAAGAACCAAGAGGCCAGGTCTAAATACTCTGCAAAGAAAGCCTCACTCAATATAGAAATGTGCAGCTGAAAGCAAAAATTAGGCCCCGTCCAAAGAAGAATAATTAGAAGCTAGGAAAGACAAATTCCAACATACAGTGAACTGTTTCCCACCACCAAATAAAAAAAAAAAATATTTCCCCCCTCATTGGTCTTTCTCTCACACAATCTGTCCAGTTTCAAGGAATACTTGATTTAGCAGTAGGCTCTTCCCCAGTGAACACAGGCCCAGACAGTCGGAAGATTTTGCTCTGATGGTCCAGAGAGACATTAACCTTTTCCCTGGTTACTTGAAAGGTAAGTAAGTTGTACCACGCAGTATTTTTCAGTGAATCGAACTTTTTCCCTCCTGAAGAATTTCACTGACCAACTTTGAAAACCAGAGTGCCACTTTCTCAGGCTGTGAAAGGCTGCCCACAATTTGACTGAAATTTCAATCCACTCTTGTGCCTCGTTCAATGCATGTGTATGTGTGGGAGTTGTAAATGGAGGCCTTAACCACCAGAGTTAATCTCTTTTTTAAATCTGTATTAACCTTAATGATTTGAAGTGCACTGTCCAACACTGAGCCATTGAGACCGAAGAAAAAACTACCCTCAACTATCAACAGTTTATTAGGGGCTTAACTGAAGTGACCCACTGTAGTAGCCTTCAGCTGAACAAGGCTATAGGCTTTTTGTGGAAAGCAGAAGAATTGAGGGTTTCATTAAAAAGTAATTTGTGCTTTATACTCACTCATTCAAAGAGAGTCTCAATTGCTCTTTATTCACACGGAGTTAATACAGTATCACAATGTTTCTCAATGAATGTGTTGTAACAAAAGAAAAATTTTACATTTTGAAAGGGAAAAACTCTTTGTAACTGCAGTAAGATTGATGGCTACTTAAAAGATTACAGAATCTCTTTTCTGGTGCTCATGCTAAATGATGAAATATTGTAATTTAAAATTTTTTGCTTAAACTGTGGATGCTTAACTTGATATTCTGGTCATTAAACATATTTTAAGAATTGAGTGAAGTTGGTCAAATATAAGTTTGTGTTGTTGGACTTGTCTGGGAAAGTGTTTGGAAACCAAGTATCTTATGGCAACAGCCTGGTTTATATCAGCTCAAAAGTATTTTTTGCTTCACACAGAGAGCTATCAGTGATTTAAAATCTCCCCTCTCCATCCACAACAGTCCTAAACGGATGCTAATTTGAGCATTTGTAGACAGCACCACTGATTCTCTTCGCTTTCCTCAAACTGTTGCTAAGTATCTTGTAGAGCCTGACTATGATTATCCACTGAGATGCACGACATATTTTTAAAGTTTTACTTTGAAAAAGCAGGAGATAAAGTATACAAAGAGCTTATTTGTGCCCCAAATTTCATGCTAAAGACCAGGAAGGAGCAGTACATATTTATATGTATGTATTTATAGGGTAAGTATGCATTTATCCTTTGCAAAAGTAAAGACTTTAAAAAAAAATGGCAGAATATTCAGACATCTGACTTGAATATATGGTCCTCGGTTTTGGCCACCATCACAAATGTCAGAAAGACCACAAAAGGCCCAAGAGTGAGCGAGGTCAAAGACTGAATTATCCTCTTGCCCCTGAATAGTTCAACATCTCTCTTGTTCAATTCAGAGCACATTAGATTATAAGGTCAGTGTGGAATGAGGAATCATTAGATTTATATCCCTAAAACTGGAAGGAAAAAATGGAGAATCTGTTATTTAGTATTCTCCAAATTAAAGTCCATTTTATCAGATCAAAATTATGTCTCACTGAATCCCTAGGGAAAAGGCAATTGCTATTCACACTAATTTACATAGAACCATTACGAAAGAAATATACCTATTTTCTCCAGCTTCAAGAGAACATGTACTTTAACTTGCAGAGTGGCATATAGGCCATCTGGGTTAAAGTAATTGGCATATTCATGAAGTTTCAAAAGCAATGACAGCTTCTCTCCAAGAGACACAAACAGATAATTACATTTAACTTGTGTAATGGGCAGGTATCTAAACTTCTGAAGTAAATGGGATTTGAATTTTTGTTTAAGAAATTACTGTACCCACTATAAATATCCAGGGATAGTTCTTAACACTTTGATGCTAGTGGTAGGAGCCTGCCTGCCAGAGCAGGAGACACAAACAGACGTGAGTTTGATCCCTGGGTCAGGAAGATCCTCTGGAGAAGGAAATGGCAACCCACTCCAGTATTCTTGCCTGGAGAATCCCATGGACAGAGGAGCCTGGTGGGCTACAGTCCATGGAGCCGCAAAGAGTTGGACATGATTGAAGTGACTTGGCATGCACGCACGCACACATGATACCCTCTGACATACTTTTAATTTTAGTCTTTATCTTCAGATGCTTTTAGCCCAACACTGGGTGCTCTCCTTCACTGCAGAAAATACTCAAGAAAAGTGAAGATGCCTCCTGTGATGGTAAATGTCATTGCCATGAATTTCTGAATCTACCTGCTGCTGGGAATCAAAGGCTGGCCAGAACCTCTGTAGTGTAAAAGCAGCACTGAATTCCTCTTCTGGTCTTTAAGTCCATGTTCAAAGTGAACAAAAAAGAACAGACCAGTTAGTCAACCATTCATGTTGACTATTGGTTCTAATAATGAAAGCTCGTAATAAATAAAATCATTTTGTCCAGATTAATTTGGTTACAATCACACATGAAATAAAATAGAACGTGAATAAACTTGACATTCACTAACTGTTTAGTACAAGAAGCCAAGTCAGTATAGGTGCAAAAAAATTACAATCTTCTCTCCCACTATTTTCAGGTATGCCTATCTTGAAACAATATCTCACAGTTGTTATTATCTGCTTGGTTAAACATGAGTTGATAATATCTTCCATAAAGAAAGTCCCACCATTTTTACTTTTATGATACAATAAATAGTCACTCAATACTATGCAAATATTAAAAAATTTAAAATGTTGTCATTTTGGAATAGACATTTTAGTTTTAAGGCATGTGATCTTTTAATTAGATTTTGATTCTGTTCCATTAATTAAGGGCAGCAGTGACCATATAATGAGCTCGCAAGCCCTCATTTGGTAGGAAAAGTATATTTCTCCCTTTCAAATAACTTAGCTACCCTTTGAGGGTCAACTTGCTGGCCATTCACAGTAAGCATATTTCTACAAATTATAAGTGGATACTTTCTTTCAGGAACAGGGAAGTTTGCACAAAAATTGGTCAAGTCAATCCTATTTATTGTCCATCTTGAGATGGACAGTTTAAGGAATCGTATAAATACCTCCCAAATCCTATGAAATTAAACAGTTAGTAAATGCTCACATAGCTGTAAATTCAAAACAATAATTCTGGAAAGTAATGAAATAATTAGCATGTTATAGAAACAGCAGTATCCAAATCAGGAAGCTTTACGATATCATATTGATTTTGGCATTTTCACAGGCCTGTTTCTTGGTTTTCCAGGCCTGTCTCTTGAAAAACAGTTTAGAACAATGTAGATGTTTAGTTTAGATCCAGAATTATCTCTGGGACGGACTAGGGAATTTGGACGACTAAAGAATTGGATCGGCAACACAAATACCAGAAGTTCGTTCCAAGTAATTGAGTGTTAGGCATCTAAACTTTTCAGCAAACCACGCAAGAGATTTCACGCATGTCTGATTTATCAGTGTTGATGCTGCACAATCAGCTGAGGGAGGCTGATACTGTTTTAAGAGAAGATGCATCATTACTACCCAGAGACGCCAAAATGACAAAACCTGAAAGAAATACAACCACTATGTTGACTAAACCTGGGAGAAGGCAACAATTCAAAAGCTGTTTTCCTTTCTACTGTTCATTTTTTATTATGTTACCCTTCTTTTAAACAGCTGAGACAGTATAAAAATCAGGTGGATGGCAAATCTTTGTGAGATCAACACACTTTACGATTTCCTTGGATTATTCAGTCAGATGAAATGAAAAGTTCAGTCATCAGACTATAGACCCGGCATGCTGCTTGATACATAGGCAAAAGGAAAACTGCCGCGTTTCTTACCTGTGACGTCAGCAGCCATCAACCCTTCCGCTCGGATCACTTTCACCTGGAGGAAGCCCACATCTTTCAGGTTGTGAAATATCCGCAACGGGCTCTGAAACACCCCAAAGTCAGTATTAGAAAAGAAAGGTCCCAAAACACCTCTAGGAGCGCTCTGAGAAAATACCAAGTGCTATGGTTGATCTCAGGATGCTGCTGAAATGAGCCAACGGATATTTGTGTTTCTTCAATAAGGATGCCCTTTTCCGCCATCATGAATATGGACACATACACACATACATTTGTGTAGATAATTATTGCTATGTAAGTAGATTATTTTTTAAAGAGTAAAAAAAATACCACAACATTGCTTCTCTATAAGTAATTAGCAGTAGATAGTGAACAATCAATTATAAAATATGACATGTCTGCTTTCTTCCATCCATCTCCTTTACCAAAGCACTCCAGGAAATCTTTTATCTATAGGCATGATGATCTGGAGACTAGTAATTCTTAATAGGAATCTTAGATTGTTGGTTAAGTAACACACACACTTAAGGCTTTGGGAGTAAGACAACATTAAATTAATTATTTTTCTACTATATTTTCTCCTTGGTGAGCTTTGGAAACTGTAGGTGCTAGATGAGGGTTAAAGACTATGTTTTAATATTTAATTCAAAAGGTTTAAATATTAGAAAACACCACACACCTTTCAGGTAATATATAATCTTTTAAAATAAATCAAGATGATTACTAAAAATAAATTCAAAAGTGATGGATAATCTTTTCTTAAATTTGTAAATTTATGTCATTGTCGTAGGTATAAAAGTATAGAAATTTTGATAGAAGAATCAGACTCAAATGCTAAAACCAATTTAATTTCATGAATTAATAATGGTAGAGTATGAATAAGTGTAATACCTAAAGGAATTAAAAGAAGGGATACCAAGAAAATAATTCACAACTCTCATGAACTTAAACAGAGAGTAAAATCAACCAATAGTTCATGATGCACATTTGTTCTGGAGAAGGAAATGGCAACCCGCTCCAGTATTCTTGCCTGTAAAAGTCCATGGATAAAGCAGCCTGGCGGGCTACAGTTCACAGGGTCACAGACAGCTGGACGTGATTGAATGACAGGACACACACACATTTGTTTATTTGCACTTCAGTGCAATTTTCTCATGACAAAATCAGTATTTTTATTCAGTAAATCAAAGGCACTGCTTTATCGTAATCTTTAATATGCTTTAAAACTGGAAAGCATAACACAGTTTCTCATAATAAAGTTATCTATTAAAATGTTACTAAAGATCATTCCCATCTTTGTGTTGAGAATGTGAGAATACTGAGAAGCACAAGCTTACCACAATATTAACTTTATCAGCCCTGTATGACTAGTCATTGTTTAGACTGAAGCTCTGACCTTGGTACACTGAGAGGAGGAAACACAGATAGATGTGTAATCTCATAGCCTAACTTTGTTAAAAAAAACAGTGTTTAGCACAAGGATTAACTCCTAATCTTTTATTGTTTTTAAACAGCTGTTTATCACCCAAACTCTTTTTAAGCTACCCAGATGACAGGGTTTAATAAAAATGCACTTCTCTCTCCATTTAAATTCCTGTAAATTGAGGGTTTAAGAGTGGAAATGTTAGACCGAGTATTATAATTCAGAGATCTGTAGACTTGTTGTCTTCCTAAGGTGGTAATGGTCAGGTGTGGGAAGCTGCTTCTTAACTCAGAGCTTACTGACTGTTAAAGACCAGGTAAGTCTCCTAATCTAACCATGGAGAGGAGTTTTATCAAAAAGGTTTCTGTCCTTTAATTTTTAGGAACAATTTAGACCAAGTTTCACTGTGACTGAAGCAGGTATCTGCAGTCTGAGAATCATTTTTATACCGGTAAACTCACTGCAGAGTCACACTGCTACTGGTACTTTAGCTCCGAAGTACCATGCATGTCTTCCATGCAGAGGAGTAATTATTTGAAGGTTTCATATTCTCCTATCAGCTGACAGTCATTTATGGCAAATTTCAACCGTTTAGGCCAGCAACACATGGATTATAATAAGAACTCCAAGGGGGAGAAAAAAAAAAGAAGCAAAACACGTAAATGTATCAGTTAAAAAATATAACTTTAAGGAATACTTCATCAAGAGATATTCCAGCCCTGTTATTTACGGTTATTTTAGAAGGCCTCTAAACCGGGACGGATTCTGAAGCCAGAAATTTCCATAGCAGAGGAATCTATGATTTGCTGTGAATCCTTTCAGCCCTCAATAGATGGGAAAAGATTGAAATGCTCTGGAGAGGAGTCCTCTTTATTTTTTTAATGAAAGGCTGTATAATATATTTTCTCTATGGCTGCAGCAGCTGTCAGGAGAGCATCTCAGTTCAGCTCTATTACAGGAGAGGCAACACCCCATCCTATGGCATCGGGATGCTCTGAGGGGCCAGCGCTGATTGACAGCTTGTCACCGTGACGTCTTATTCCATCTCTGTTATGGAGAAAATTAATGTCACACCACCAGCCTTATGACTCGCTGTCATCTTAGAACCGCTCACCTTTTATCAATGCTCTAAATAACATTTCAAGCCCATCGTCTCACGGTGGACAATCCGGTCAAGGGACATTAAATCAGATGACTGTGAAATGTCATAATAAAAATGGAATGCTAACAACTTCTTCTCTAAACTAGCTCCTCTGGTTTTTAAACTGTGACAAGGGGGAGCAAGGGTTCAGCATCCCCGTTCTGAAAAGGTCATACAATCGCTCTTGGTCTACTACCCATTACTATCTGCCCCCTATTGACCTTCCCTGCTTTCCTCCCTCCAAAAAGGAGGGGAAAAAAAATAAAAATGGAATTAGCCATCTTTTCAGAACGTGGTGATCAAATAACGGCTCACACAGTAATGTCTTTAATTTGTGGGTCTTCAATGCTTCACAATGAACCACTGAATGACAGCAAGGGAGAGCCTTCTCAGGGTTGTTTCATGCAAGAGTGGGGGCCATCCACTTACTTTCCTACCACAACCAGTGCCAACTCAAATTCTTAGGTTTAACCTGACCTTAAAAAAATAAAAATACACAAAGTTCTCACCAGAAATCTTACGGATAATTCCCCAAATAAACTCTTTTATATGTTTCTCCAAAACAAGTGATATTTCAGACATCATACAGTATTCATTCACTTTATAATCTATCTAATAAAAAGGTAACACTCTGAAACACTAAAATATAGGTGTTTGTCCTTGTATTGCTATGAGTAATCATAATAACATGTGCTGTATTATGTACACTAGCTTCTTAGCAAGTATGATTCTAAAGGGAGATTTAGGCTTATCTTGAAATTCAGGGCTAAAAAACGTATATTTAAAGTTGGCTCACTTTTTAGTATATTGAACATAATATAATTTGAGAATTAGCTGGGACATCCACATAATATTTTACATTTTATTGACATAATAGCTAATATTTGAAAGAAGGTATGGAAACAAATATTCAAATTCTCAGTAGAAATGGCTGATTTGGGGAATTTCATGTAGCAAAATAAGGGAAAAAATCAATAGTAATTGGACCATTTCTAATTACCAAGCCCATTGTATGATACTAACATATGGGACTGTATCAAATATTAATCCATCAAATACAATATTATAATACCTAGAATCATTTTTACATTAATATGTGAATTAATTTCTTTACAATTGTTTTAATTCATGAGGCTCACTTTGGGGAATAGGAGAATATGTCTTGGTGGGTACCAAAATGCGAAATAATTTTCACAACTGCAATTATATATTCGAAGATGTCATACAATACCTTAGGCGCTTAGGTTTTTTAAAAATATATACTATTTAGCCTTGCTAAGTCACCTCTATTAAACTGTTTATGATAACACCATTGGTGGGTGAGTTGTACAAGCATTAGCAGACAGCTGATTCGGTGCAGATAGCCAGAATAAATTTGCTGAAGTGCACATCCTGCTAATCTGTTTGAAGAATATTGTAGAGCATTAGTACCAGCACTTCATGTTATCTGCACAGCCTGATAAGGTACATCTTTATTAAATTCAGTTATTGGAAGGATGTCAGTCAGCAAACAGGAATATTTTAAAATTTAAAAAAAAATTAGGCAGTTCTTTGTTAGTCAGAGCTTGGTTTCATGACCGGGAGTCTAGAGGAGCCTCCTAAACACCTGGCAGCTTGGTACAATACAAGCTTTGTAATTTTAAGTGGAAAAGCAATTTTTTTCTTCCAGCTCATGGGTACTGAGACATTGACTTCTTGAAAGCTTCACTGAGAGAGAACGATGGAGTAAGAGCTCCCCTCTCTGTTGATTCATGAAAACTACAGGGCGGGAAACGCATACTGTGAGGAAGCTGGGAAAGAGACTCAGTGGTCACGTTTGGGCTTGGTAAAATTTGAGAAGGGTACTTAGTGACTCATTCTGCCACCCTGTCACTTTAAATCTAATCCAAAGGTAAAGAAGCTTCCTTTTAATTACAGTTCACACTCCATAATTTCAAAATTAAAAGGATGAAGTGAGGCTTTTCTAAGCAGCTGAAAAAGAAAATGATTTCTGCAAATATCCTCTAGCTATCAAAAGTCTGTTAGGTGCTCAGTCATGTCTGATTCTTTGCAACCCCATGGACTGTAACCTGCCAGGCTCCTCTGTCCATGGGATTCTCCAGCAAGAATACTGGAGTGGGTTGCCATTTCCTTCTCTATGGGATCTTCTGGACCCAGGGATCAAACTCGGGTCTCCTGCATTGCAAGCAGATTCTTTAACATTTGAGCCACCAGTGAAGCTCCTAGTTATCAAGCTACGAGTTAAAAAGTTAAGTGCCATTAACTCCATTTCAAATGTATAAAGATGAGATTCTAATTCCAATGATAAATAATCAGTGAACTCCCTTTCCAGTAGTCTTGTGTAAACTTGACTTTCCATCACGGGAGGTTGCCCTGTGTGATAAGAACACTGAGGAGACCCCGAGACTCTAGAACTGGCTCTGGAAGAGACTCGAGAAAACACCAAGGATCTAGATATCCTGGGGTAACCCAAGTGCTTCCGCAAAGATCTGCATGGTATTTGCACCTGCCCTGCCTTCTGCTGATTCGTCTGTCAGACAGCTTTTGCAGATGTATTCCTGCCACTCCACGTAAATTATTTACAGCCTCATCTAGTCACCCCTGACCCCGAGGGAGGCGGGTTACATACGTACATATCGCTTCAATATTTCCTCGCGTTCTTTCCGGTCCTCCAGGGAGTTGACGGAGAGGTCAGAGATGCTGACAGTGGCCGAAGCTGTCAGGGTGACCAGCAATACCAGGTGCCCCTCCCCTTCTTCCAGCTGCAATTCCAGCTTGTGTGTCTGCTCCCTACTGAGAGCCGACAGGTCAATCTGGCACCTACAAACAAATGTTTTGGATTAGCAAGAGGCTTTTTAAAAATTTTTTTGGCCACATCAAACAGTGGAGGTGCAGGCTGCTCAGAGCTATGTGAAAAATAAATCAATGAAAATACCATTTGAACCACTGGAAGCATATGCCTTTCATGTCAGCTGACTCCACAAAATTCAGACTCTGATTATTTTAGTAACTAATTGCTTATTTCTTGTAAGAGGCAAGAAGTGTGCTTATCTGATTTGATTACTACCCATTGTCACCACATTTATAAATCATAAGGGCTTTCAACCCCAAGATGGCCCAGATGAGTGAGGCCTTACTTGTAGAAAGACTAACGGGAGCTGTCTAAACTACCAAGAGTCTGAACTTGTGTTACACTCTAAAAAATATAGGTGTTTTGTGGTTGTTCATAAATGCTATTAATAAGCGAATAGATCATTACTATGATGATGTCAGATGTTTTACATTTTTAAAACCATGTCAGTTTATTCACAGAACACTTCATGAATCTGAATTAACAGATCCTCTGAAGACATTATAGCTCAACTGTTACATACAAGAGTTGTCCTAAGAGAGACTTTGTAATAATGTGGTAGCCCATGCTCAATATGCCACCCTCTCAGAGTTGAACAAATGCTTTTCATAAAAATGTCAGTTGATTTGGAAGAGAAAGATACTGTGGTGACCACAGGCCAATAAACAGAGAAAGGGGGCAGACGTGAGTAAAAGACATTTAAAACAGGAAATAGCCAATGATAAGAATAAATGTGGGAATGTCATAAACAGAGTGGTGGCTATCAGGGAAGATTAAATTTTTGCCCCTTCTTATTCTTTACTCTATTTATTGTTTATTATTTTGCTTTTAAGTTAAACTTTTATGAATAGGGCATCAAACCTGATGGTTGAGCTCAAACACTTCTTTAGTGTGAGTGATTTTAGAAATAGAATCAAAGTTTCATATTTACACGTTTTATTTTTGCCTATTGGAAATGACACGAAAGACATCCAGACTAGAAACATTTGGGAAGAAGAGGAATATAGATGCAAGAAAGAAAACAGATGAAAAGGAATATAGATGAAGAAGAAAAGAAACATCCTGGTCAGTGACAGAGAATCTGTATGCGCTAGATGCTAACTGTCAAGAGAGCAGGATATTAGGGTCTGTATCAAGTCTGGAAAACATCTTCCTAAAGATAGGATGTATATCAAGTAACCTCACTGGTTCTGCAAACACAACATCCATTTCAAAATACTCTCATGCTGTCTCCTTAAATTATAAATGACAAAAAACCACATCAAATACCTTATTTAATATTCAAATCTTAATTGGAATTAGTTCCTAATAATACTTGGAACAAATTGAGGGTTAAAAATGCAACAGTGAAAGACAGCTAATCAAATGTATTTTCTAATAAAAAGAAAAAACATAAATTTGATTTTCTACAGATCTTTCCAGCATCTGGCACAGTGCCTAACCTACAATTTATTGAATGTGAATGAATCTTTGGACAAGACTGAGAGTGTGACACTGGAGAATTGAACAGAAATTACAGTTCAGATAGTACTTTCTGTTGGATACAGTTGGGACAAAGAAGGGTATTTCACTCACTTTTATCTATTTCCAGTCCTGATCATGCCCTATTCCTTTGTATGATGCTGCATCTCTCTTAACTCTGAAGCTTTCTGAAGGATTTCCTTCTACGCCTAGTACCATTTTTTGTTATTGTTATTGTTTAGTCACTAAGTCATGTCTGACTCTTTTGTGACTCCATGGACTGTAGCCTGCCAGGCTCCTCTGTCCAGGGGATTTGCCAGGCAAGAATGTTGGATTGGGTTGCCTTTCCTTCTCCAGGGGATCTTCCTGACACAGGAATTGAAGCTGTGTCTCCTGCACTGGCAGGTGGATTTTTTTTTTAATCACTGAGGCACCTGGGAAGCTGGTCATTTAGATGTTGGCCTCCTCCTGATTTACATTAGAGTCACTGCTTTTAATTCTTTAGAGTTAGGGAAGGTGTTCTAAAGATGATCTGGTCTAAGAATTGCAAATTGGCAACTTTCAGATAAAACCAGGTCGATGGGTTTGCTGTTTTTATTGTGCTAAAAGAGTTTTGAACTTAAATAAGCTTAAATACAAATGCCCTCCAAGTTACTTTTCCTAATATTTTCATTACAGCTGGACTATTTCACATAATTCTGTACCTGGTTCCAATTATACCAATATACCATTTATACCAATAGGTATAATGATTTGTGATCCTCAAAGTCGCTTTAATTTACCAGGGAGGAAACCTAGGTCCAGAGAAGTGACCTCAATTAATGGAGATGCACAGTTACTAGCAGAGCCAGACCTGAACCTGGGACTCTGGAATCCAAGATCTAGGACTTTTCCTTAACCGATCTGTCATTACTGTAATTTTTCATCCTGGAGGAAGTTTGTGCTGTGTAAGGTGGTTCTTACTGGGTAATACCTGGATTTGTTTCAAAATGGAAAAATAATCTGTTTTCAAGTGCAGAAGTATGTTATTTTTATGCTTTAAAAATACGTATGAACAAGGGAAGAAGGCTGCAATTGTTCTTATAAAATAATAAATGAAGAAAAGCTTACAAATTTAATTTTTAAAGTTATGGAACTAATAAAATTTAAATTATCATTATACATTTGTAGGGAGGATTATACCTTTCTGCTGCAACTAGATTTTCAATATTGGGTATATTTGTATAAATAGTCCCAGGCCCTGTCCTATATTTAATGTTTCAGAATTTTGACTTTAATCATTTTAATATAGAAAATACCTATTTATACAAATATTTTGATAAAAGAGTAAGTGAATTCAAGACATATTTTGCTAGTTGAGGTTACTCAGATCTCCTATTCATTTAAAAACTCTGCTCAGGAGCACTCTTCAGATGCCATTTAAAACAAAATGTCATCCAATAACTAAGAAAAATTGTCCTGCTAACTTGAGATAATATCATCATTACAGCATCATTGATATCTGCATTAAATGAGTATCAAATCAAATTATTGCTAGAATTTAGTGGAGAAAAACCTTTTGCTATCATTTTGTAGTTTTTGAATACATGTGTACAAAGATGGAACTTCTGCAAAATAATATATTGTAAAGTGAATTCAGTACTAATTAACATTTATGGTCCAGTACTATGACTTAAATGTTTGTGTGCTGTCTAAAATGCATATGTTGAACCCTAGTGCCCAGTGTGATGATATTAAGAGGTGAGGAGCTTGGGAAGTGATTAGCTCATGAGGGTGGAGCCCTCATGAATGGGATTAGTGCCCTTATAAAAGAGGCACCAGAGAGATCTCTCAACCTTCATCATGTGAGGACACAGAGGAAAAGCAGTTTATAAACCAGGAAACCAGATGGAAAATTTGCTGCTGTCTTGATCTTGAATGTAGATCAACCCCTAGAACTGTGAGAAATGAACTTCCATTGAATATAAGATATCCAGTCTATGGCATTTGGTTATAGCAGTCCAAAAGACAGATTCACCTGTGTTTGGCTTGCCTGTACTATTATGTCCTCAACAAAGGAAGTATTTGCTGTATTTTGGTTACAGAAATACTAAATAGTCATTCAGATGTCTCAGAATAAGCAAAAGTTGTTGGCTTTATATTGTTAAGAACATGAAAATGCAAAATTTTAAAGTACTGAAGCAAATTCATGAAATCCAAAAATACATATACTGGGAAAAGAGCCCAAGATTGGGCATCAGATTTCCTTTGATCTAGCCCTCCATCTATTGCTAATTAGTTGTATGACCTTTTCTTAGACAACTTATCCTCTTGAATTCTAGTTTTCTTATCTGTGATATAAGGTAATTGAACTAGATGAACTTCAAGTTCTCAAAAACCTCGAATTCCACAATTTGTTACAACTCTATCCATATTTACAGTTGTTTACATCTTCCTTTGGGCTGGATGATTCACAACCTGGAATCAAGATTGCTGGGAGAAATATTAACAACCTCAGATATGCAGATACCACTCTAATTGCAGAAAAGTAAAGAGAAACTATGCCCCAACCAGTAATGCTGAAGAAGCTGAAGTTGAACGGTTCTATGAAGACCTACAAGACCGTTTAGAACTAACACCCAAAAAAGATGTCCTTTTCATTATAGGGGACTAGAATGGAAAAGTAGGAAGTCAAGAAACACCTGGAGTAACAGGCAAATTTGGCCTTGGAATACAGAATGAAGCAGGGCAAAGACTAATAGAGTTTTGCCAAGAAAATGCACTGGTCATAACAAACACCCTCTTCCAACAACACAAGAGAAGACTCTACACATGGACATCACCAGATGGTCAACACCGAAATCAGATTGATTGTATTCTTTGCAGCCAAAGATGGAGAAGCTCTATACAGTCAACAAAAACAAGACCAGGAGCTGAATGTGGCTCAGACCATGAACTCCTTATTGCCAAATTCAGACTTAAATTGAAGAAAGTAGGGAAAACCACTAGACCATTCAGGTATGAGCTAAATAAATCCCTTATGATTATACAGTGAAAAATAGATTTAAGGGCCTAGATCTGATAGATAGAGTGCCTGATGAACTATGGAATGAAGTTCTTGACATTGTACAGGAGATAGGGATCAAGACCATCCCCATGGAAAAGAAATGCAAAAAAGCACAATGGCTGTCTGGGGAGGCCTTACAAATAGCTGTGAAAAGAAGAGAAGCAAAAAGCAAAGGAGAAAAGGAAAGATATAAGCATCTGAATGCAGAGTTCCAAAGAATAGCAAGAAGAGATAAGAAAGCCTTCCTCAGCGGTCAGTGCAAACAAATAGAGGAAAACAGCAGAATGGGAAAGACTAGGGATCTCTTCAAGAAAATCAAAGATACCAAGGGAACATTTCATGCAAAGATGGGCTCAATAAAGGACAGAAATGGTAGGGACCTAACAGAAGCAGAAGATATTAAGAAGAGGTGGCAAGAATACACAGAAGAACTGTACAAAAAAGATCTTCACAACCCAGATAATCATGATGGTGTGATCACTGACCTAGAGCCAGACATCCTGGAATGTGAAGTCAAGTGGGCCTTAGAAAGCACCACTATGAACAAAGCTAGTGGAGGTGATGGAATTCCAGTTGAGCTATTCCAAATCCTGAAAGATGATGCTGTGAAAGTGCTGCACTCAATATGCCAGCAAGTTTGGAAAACTCAGCAGTGGCCACAGGACTGGAAAAGGTCAGTTGTCATTCCAATCCCAAAGAAAGGCAATGCCAAAGAATGCTCAAACTACCACACAATTGCACTCATCTCACACGCTAGTAAAGTAATGTTCAAAATTCTCCAAGTCAGGCTTCAGCAATATCTGAACCGTGAACTTCCAGATGTTCAAGCTGGTTTCAGAAAAGGCAGAGGAACCAGAGATCAAATTGCCAACATCTGCTGGATCATGGAAAAAGCAAGAGAGTTCCAGAAAAACATTATTGACTATGCCAAAGCCTTTGACTGTGTGGATCACAATAAATTGTGGAAAATTCTGAAAGACATGGGAATACCAGACCACCTGACCTGCCTCCTGAGAAATTTGTATGCAGGTCAGAAAGCAACAGTTAGAACTGGACATGGAACAACAGACTGGTTCCAAATAGGAAAAGGAGTATGTCAAAGCTGTACTGTGTCACCCTGCTTATTTAACTTATATGCAGAGTACATCATGAGAAACGCTGGACTGGAAGAAACACAAGCTGGAATCAAGATTGCCGGGAGAAATATCAATCACCTCAGATATGCAGATGACACCACCCTTATGGCAGAAAGTGAAGAAGAACTCAAAAGCCTCTTGATGAAAGTGAAAGTGGAGAGTGAAAAAGTTTGGCTTAAAGCTCAACATTCAGAAAACGAAGATCATGGCATCTGGTCCTATCACTTCATGGGAAATATATGGGGAAACAGTGGAAACAGTGTCAGACTTTAGTTTTCTGGGCTCCAAAATCACTGCAGATGGTGACTGCAGCCATGAAATTAAAAGACGCTTACTCCTTGGAAGGAAAGTTATGTCCAACCTAGATAGCACATAGAAAAGCAGAGACATTACTTTGCCAACAAAGATTGGTCTAGTCAAGGCTATGGTTTTTTCAGTAGTAATGTATGGATGTGAGAGTTGGACTGTGAAGAAGGCTGAGCGCCAAAGAATTGACACTTTTGAAGTGTGGTATTGGAGAAGACTCCTGAGAGTCCCTTGGACTGCAAGGAGATCCAACCAGTCCATTCTAAAGGAGATCAGCCCTGGGATTTCCTTGGAAGGAATGATGCTAAAGCTGAAACTCCAGTACTTTGGCCACCTCATGCGAAGAGTTGACTCATTGGAAAAGACTCTGATTCTGGGAGGGATTGGGGGCAGGAGGAGAAGGGGACGACAGAGGATGAGATGGCTGGATGGCATCACTGACTCAATGGACGTGAGTCTGGGTGAATTCCGGGAGTTGGTGATGGACAGGGAGACCTGGCGTGCTGCGATTCATGGGGTCGCAAAGAGTCGGACACGACTGAGTGACTGAACTGAACTGAACTGAAAGAGAAACTAAAAAACCTCTTGATGGGGGTGAAAGAGGAGAGTGAAAAAACTGGCTTAAAACTCAACACTCAAAAAACTAAGATCATGGTATCCAGTTCCATCACTTTATGGCAAATAGAAGGGGAAAAATTGGAAGCAGTGACAAATTTTATTTTCTTGGGTTCCAGAATCACTGTAAATGGTGACTGCAGCCAAGAAATTAAAAGACACTTGCTCCTTGGAAGGAAAGCTATGACAAACTTAGCTATTAAAAAGCAGAGACATCCCTTTGCTGACAAAGGTTAGTATAGTCAAAGCTATGTTTTTTCTAGTATGCATGTGACAGTTGGACCATAAAGAAGGCTGATCACTGAAGAATTGATGCTTTTGAATTGTGGTGCTAGAGAAGACTCTTTAGAGTCCCTTGGACTGCAAGGAGATCAAACCAGTCAATCCTAAAGGAAATCAACCCTGATTTCCATTCCTTGGAAGGACTGATGCTGAAGCTGAAACTCCAATACTTAGGCCACCTGATACAGAGAGCCAACACATTGGAAAAGGCCCTGATACTGGGAAAGACTGAAGGCAGGAGGAGAAGGAGATGACAGAGCATGAGATGGTTGGATAACATCACTGACTCAATGGGCATGTGTTTGAGCAAACTCTGGGGATACAGTGAAGGACAGGGAAGCCTAGCATGCTGAAGTTTATGGGGTCACAAAGAGTTGGACCTGAGTTAGCAACTAAAGAGCAGCAACAACAACACATCTTCCTTTTTTATAATTCCACATATCAAAAAAGGTATGAGAACAAATTCATCTTCCAGGTAATGAAATACTATTCCTCAGATGTATTATGCCTCCACCTCACCAAAGAAAAAAGTCTGAATGTAAGAATCTAATCTTCAAATTGTCTTCTAAGGAGCATGGGTCAGGGGTTGCATCCTAGTCACCATGGATGGAGGAAGGGTGAAAAATGGGGTGTGGGTTCAAAGAACAGCTCCTCTCACTTCTTGTTTTATATCTGGGTTCTACATGGAACTCCTGGGTGGGTCCTCAGCTGCCGGCTTTGTCTTAGCTTTGCCTTTGACTGGGTCTTTCCAAGGGGCTGTTCCTCATCCTCCAACTGTGACCAGTCAACTGGGTGTGAGTCCTCAGAGGTCTTTCACCCAGGACTGGCCTCGGACGGTCAAAACTCTCACTTACCCAAATGGGCTGAGTGCTCCCCTCGGCTGCCACTGTGCATCTAGGCCCAAACGCCACATGCCCCAAATTTCTGGCCTCTAAGGCCACTTCTGCCCTTGGATGAAAAGCTGCACTAAGGAGTATGTATGGGATCTGGCTTCCTGGTCAACCACTAAAGAAACCAGATGAAACCACATAGATGTTTTCTCCTGATGGGGTGAACTTAGATCAATGGCATAGGAGACGGGAAGGTAACTTTCTCTCTCTCACAAACTGTTCCAAAAGCAGGATTCTCCATCTTGCCTGCCTGTGCACACGTGGTCAAGTGTGCACAGCTGCTGAGCAGCCATGGGGTCTCTGAAACTCTGGGAACGTGGCCAGCCCAGTAACATATCACCGTGTATGACTCTCTAGTCTTCTCTGCATCATGTTCTCTCTCTCTCTCACCCTCAGTGCCTGGGATTGTACCTCCCATTTAAGCACCAGCACCTCATCACTGCTTCAAGCCCTGTGTTCTAGGGAACCTGTGAGTGAAGTCGCTCAGTCATGTCCACCTCTTTGCAACCCCATGGACTGTAGCCTACCAGGCTTCTCCGTCCATGGAATTTTCCAAGCAAGAGTACTGGACTGGGTTGCCATTTCCTTCTCCAGGGGATCTTCCAGACCCAGGAATCAAACTTGGGTCTCCTGCATTGCAGGCAGATGCTTTACCATTTGAGCCACAAGGGAAGCCGTAGGGAACCCGGTCTAATGCAAAAACCATTAACACGATTCAATCCTGACAGTTACAGATATCCAAGAAGCAAATCTGCCCATGTCCCACTCCTGGCTTCTCACCATTTATGAAAGGTCTTTAGTAAGGCAATGGGGTCCTCCACAATCTACCATCAGCTTGGGTGTTTACTTGTTGATTTATACTTGCTATTTCAGTAATTCCTGCTTGTCTGTAATTCTCCCACCATCCATGCTAAGGCTCACCTGCTTATTTGTGTTCTGTTGTGAAGGAAGCAACCCCATCTACCTGAGATGATGTATCTACCTATCTTTGCTTGGCTGATTTTTAACTAATTCTCAGGGCAATAAGCAGCAGTTGTCTTTTTCTGTCCATCTCTTGGTACACCTCAAGGGCAGGCACCTAGCCCAACACCGGGAATACAGTCAGAATACCGCAGTCCAAATATTTTATACCTGCATTCACACTGGTGGCTTGTGCATCGGGTATGTCACACGTGACCGCCAAGTACCTCGAGTGACGAGCAGCAGCCGCATGACACAGAGGAGCTGTCAGTGACTCCTGAACTTGTTGACTGGTTTCCACTGAACCACAGTCCAAAATACTTACAGAGGAGGAGATAAAGGTTCAGAGAGGCCAAAATTCTACCCATTTTGATAGTGGCAGGGTCAGAATCAGCATGCAGTTTTGCTCATGCTACCATTTCTATATTGTCTTCCTAGAAAGTGGATTGATTTCTTTCCAACACCCATTTATTAACTATTTATTTCTATTAATTGCATTATGCATCAGGCTTCTGTTAAATTTGAGGGATTCAACACTTTGTAAGCTGAATTATTCATTAGTATTGTGATATTAAGCAAGTCACTTAAACTTTTTATGCATCAGCTTTCCTCATTTATGCCTTCTTTTTGCATACAGAAACAATAGATGAAAAACTACTGTGAAAAGATGAAACACTATGTAAACACTATATAGTTTTATTATCTCATATGCCTTAGTTTGATATTGAACAACTTTAGAATTTACTGTCAGAACTGAACTCATCAATGAATTATCAATAGAAGAATCAAAAGAGACTCAAACTGAAAGAGATTTGAGTGCGACTTTCTTTCATTCCACAAATGGGAAATTGAGGCTCAGAGAAATTAAGTGATGGTTTTTAAAGACCTCAAAATGGGAAATTGAGGCTCAGAGAAATTAAGTGATGGTTTTAAGACCTCAAACCCCATTTCCTCACTTCCATATCAAAGCTTGAAATTCTTTGCTCTTTTTAAAAACTATATGCACTTACTTGGCCATGTGAAAGGAACACATCACATTTATTTGGTGACATTTTCCCCTAAGTTCAAGGAGAAAATGTTCAGTATTCTTATCACTTTTTTCTCACCGCCTTTCCATCTGCCTAAGCCAGTCACCAACCCAGATAAAAGTTTTGTGATTAGCACCAGTGACGTACATGTGAGATACAGGAAGCAAATGTTAGGCCTATTTGAATGCATTTATGTATTTTTTAATTTAAAAATAAGACAGAAAATTAAAAAAATAAAACTAGGATTCAAGCTTCATAAATATTTTATACCTGCATTCACACCGGTGGCTTGTGCATTGGGTATGTCACACGCGACCGGCAAGTATCTTGAGTGACGAGCAGCAGCCGCATGACATAGAGGAGCTGACAGTGACCCCTGAACTTGGTGACTGGCTTCCACTGAACCACAGTCCATATGATACGTGCCCAGGGAGGTGGGTTTACAGATTATAGCATCTAGCTTTAAGTGAACCAGTTCTCACAAAATGGACAATGGCTTTAAAAGATACCAGTCAATTAGGAGGTTGGGATTAACATATACACACTACTATATATAAAATAGGTAACCCACAAGGATGTACTGCATAGCACAGGGAACTTACTCAGTACTCTGTAATAACCATTATGGGAAAAGAATATGAAAAAGAAAGATGTATGTATATGTATAACTGAATCATTTTGCTGTACACCTGAAACTAATGTGACATTGTAAATCAACTATACTCCAATATAAAACAAAAATGAAAACAATAAAGATCCCTGTAAAGAAACTGTGGATTGAAGATTATGCTAACTGGACAAACATAAGTGAACAGAATGATGGACAAGAACACCCAGAGTTGACACATTTCCTCCTCGCCCAGCTCTGTGTCAGCTACATTCTGATTCTGATTTACAAACCGGGGGTGCGGCATAATCAGGTCTAACAAGAATTCCACCAAAATCAACTTTAAATTATCAGGAAGAATATCTGCAACAGAAATATATATCTCCTCTAACAAGGAACTTCTAAGTGTGTGTTGTGCCCTGAAGTGCCTGCTCATGATATTACGAAGTCAACCAGATAAGAGAACATTTACAAACAAAGCCTCTATCCTTCAATAAAAAGTCAATTAATTAAAAAACAAAATAAAACAAAATCAAAGCCTTGGGACAGGAAGACAAGCCTCTACAGGATTTCTTTTGTGGGGGAGAATTTCTAAAAACACAGTTTACATAATTTGGACCAAATTTATCGATAAAATTAGAAAACTTTTTGAGGTTTACTGTTTGAGAACTACTTTACATTGGTAAAACAAATAACGCATAAGATCTCATATTATAAATCAATATGATAGGTAACTCTTTAGAATCTTTGCATTTTAAAGAATTCAACAGGTAACCACTAAAGTTTTTCAAGTTTCATGATGATGCCGTGTACACGCCACCTGACATTACTAAATGCTAATGCAATTACTGGAGAAGGCAATGGCACCCCACTCCAGTACTCTTGCCTGGAAAATCCCATGGACGGAGGAGCCTGGCGGGCTGCAGTCCACGGGGTCACTAAGAGTCGGACATGACTGAGCGACTTCCCTTTCACTTTTCACTTTCATGCACTGGAGAAGGAAATGGCAACCCACTCCAGTGTTCTTGCCTGGACAATCCCAGGGATGGGGGAGCCTGGTGGGCTGCCATCTATGGAGTCGCACAGAGTCGGACACGACTGAAGCAACTTAGCAGCAGCAGCAGCAATGCAATTACTGCATTGTCAGCAGTTGTCACTGTCCAACTGTCTTTGGGGAGATGGATTTATCAGAGCATACTTCTATTAATACAAACTTGGGAGGTTCCCCTTCATTGCCTAGAAGGTAAGCTACTTAACATACACACAGTGATGCATGGAAACTGTCTTTGGAAACTTTGTCTATCATATATAAAATACTGCAGTGAGTATAAACTTTCTGAGAAAGTCTTCAGAAGAAAAAATAGTAAGTCATGAAAGAAAATGGATTGAAATCTCAATATATTTGACTTGAGTTAACGACAAACCAAGACAAGAATCAATGACACTCCATTCTTTATCGAAACATTACCTATCTCCCAAATGAAATATTTCACTCAGTCCCTAGTAAGGAAAATGGTGAAACACAATGATTCCATTAAAACTTCTCTTCAGTTTAGAGTTTTCTAAATAGTTATCTTGTGCTTTCAAATTAATAATGAAGCAGAGATTGCTTCTACTCTGATATAAGTAGGAAGTAGAATAATCACTGTAGTATTTATATCACAAATAAGAATCACTGCAAATCAGAACCTACAGAGTGTCAAACGCTCACATGCAATGTCCTTCAATTAAGAAACATTAATTTGGTTAATATACAAAGTCAAAGGCTGTTTCCTCATTTTCCACACTGTATCTGGAGAGACGTATGTGTATGCCTACTCGTTCCGCATTCTCTTTCCTTTGGCATTAAATTACAGAGTCACAGATTTATTTTTATGGTCATAGCATTTGAAAGCATTTTTCTTCACCCAGAACTTGCCCATTTGGAATAACTTTTTTTCTTTTATATTACTAAGAAAAATTGTGTTAAAATAGAACTTTCTACTGAAGTTTGCATCTATAGCACTCTGTTGTTGTGGGCAGTATCAATGTCTTGTCCCTGATAACAACGCAGCAAATAAAGTTAGGAGCAATCCACCAACCGAAAATATATGGGCACCAAATCAATGCCACTTTAAAGATAAACAAGCATTTTGCACACTAATAAATAATGCTATAAATCTTGCTATATTGGATTGCAAATAACTCCGACTGAATGAAATTGCTTGACATGGGATTTACTTATTCTGCACGTTCATAAAAACAACTTGTTCTCTGACAGCACTCATTCTTAGCAATTTACCACAGCTGTCAGCAGCCAATTTGTTCAGATTACTGCTCTGCATAAAAGTGTAACAATCATGAGGATTTATTAGCTGATTATTGTAAAGGTGGCAGTCCGTCTTGCCTGCCAAAATGCAGGTGATCAGAAAGTTAAATAATTACTCACAGATTAACATTATTTCACCTTCACTTGAAATCTGTAGTTCAGCGACAGGTAAAATTTGCTGTTCAAACTTGCAGTATGGTACACACCATCCAAGTGGGTTTACTGCCCACCTGGCATTTTATCAAGCGCTTAATGGCTCCAGAACATACTGAATATGAGACCAAAGTGAAAGGGGCATGGATTCTAGAGTCAGGAATCCTGGATTTGAATCTCAGATAAGTTGCCTCAAATTCATACTAGCTGAGCAGTCGCTGAGCCATTTGGCTATACCTCAAAAACACCTCGCTTTTTGCACCTGCAAAATTGGTATAATATGAACCTCCCTTGTTTTACCCTAATATTGAGCTAAAGTACATAGTAGTTCCCCTTGCAGTGTAAAACATTATTATTGTTGTTGTTTCTTTCCATTCATAGTAAATTTAAATTTTTTTGTAAAATTTAACAACCAGATAGCATTAACTCACTAGACATTATGATAAAAAATTATAAATATCTTTGTAAATGGATAGGCATTTTTTTTTCAAATGCAAACACTCAGTATTTTTCAAGTACAAAGATCACTCAGACACTTTAACAGTTTAACTCATTAATTCTCCCTTTTGAATTATATACAAATATCTTTCTTAACTGTACTGCAACTCTATACTTTCCACTAAGACATGTTGTTCTAACTACTGTTGCCTTAACATCTGCTGTCAAATTCTATATTTATTTAGAGAAGGAAGAGCCATAATTCCAGCAATCAATCAAGCTTCAGGTGTGTAAAGTTAAATCTAGCAGATACTTCTTAAGCACCTATTATTTGCCATTTGCTTTTCTAGGTATTGAGGATGCCACGATTAACAACACAACTCAAAAATTCCCACCCTCACGAAGCTCACATTCTACTGATGGGAAGTAAATGATAAAATTAGTGAAATGCATAGTCTGTCCAATGATGATAGACCTCGATGCAGAGAACAAAGCAGGATAAAGGAAATGGGATGTCAAGGGAAAGAAGTTTCATTTTTACATAGAGTTGGGATGGCTGCATCGGTGGTGTGACATTTGTGCACAGACCTAAAGTAGGTAAAGAAGCTAGACAGGTGGACACGTGGAGATGGAGGGAAAGGTCCTGAGGTGGGAAGATGTCTGGTGTACTTGAGAAGGAGCAAAAAGGATCCTTAAAAACAGTTAATAGACATTAATGGGACAGCATTACCCTCCACAGCCAACTTCAAATTTATTTGCCAGCTACCAGCCAACTCCCAGAAGTCTCTAACTTTTAAGTGAATAGAGACACATCTTAATTATTTCCACCACATACACACACACACACACACACACACACACACACACACACACACACACAAAGATAATATGTGACATGATAGAGGCACCAACTATAGCTACAATGGCAACTGTATTACAATATATAAATGTATTAAATCAACATGTTGTACAGCTTCAATTTACATATTTCATGTAAAATAGATTTCAATAAATTAATTAAAAATAATTTAATATAGACATAGAATGTTGCAAGAGTACTTGCAAAAGAACACAGAAGACCATGAGGACACTTTTGCTCCTGTTACTTTAATCTTAGAACTCAAATTTAATTAGAAGGTAAGTCAATTCTTTTCTAAACTATTCTAGGATCAAGGGATTCTGTTATAATCTGCATTATTTCGACTGTTACCACACAGCCATCACATAAACACATGCAAATCTACTTGCCTTCTACTTTGATCTAGTAATGTATTTTTTTTCAGCGGCAGGATGTGTGTAAAGTACAATTTAGTAAGTATGAAGTGAGTGATCAAGAGCTTCGGCTGCTTTCTGGTCATCAACTAGATTGAAAATAATGGTATTTGCCATAGTCACTTCCTTTTTCTGCCACAGGTATCTTTGTTAAATTAGCAGAGTATACAATGATTTTCTACTGTCCACCTTTGATTACCCCAGATTCAACAATAATTCCCTTTACTCTGCAAAAGGATTCAAACTGATACTCAAAAGTGGTCCTAAGAGTCTTCTTGTCTATCTGTGCTCTGTTTACTCTAAAAATTCTTGGCTCAAATTGCTTTCATAGGGAATTATATTTGATAGATGACCAAATGTGAATTTCTTTAGTGAAGCTGATGCCAAATAGTGTTAGTCGCTCAGTCGTGTCCAACTCTTTTGTGACCCCATGAACTGTAGCCCACCAGGTTCCTCTCTCCATGGAGTTCTCCAGGCAAGAATACTGGGGTGGGTTGCCATTCCCTTCTCCAGGGGATCTTCCCAACAAAAATGTAACTGGAAATAAGAGTAAGTCATTCAAAATAAATGAGAGTTTTAGAAATCCTTATAATTCTTTAAAGGTAGTATTTTGACTCTCCATCTAAGCCAGTTTTATCTAACCAGGACACTGGGAAGCAGAGCACACAGTTGTGTCCATCAAAGCAATAAGGGTGCTGGAGTAGGTCTCCTTGATCCTGCTTGTAAAGTTCCCCTGTGTAATAGCCATGGGCATAAAGAAGTCATCCAACAACCCACGCAGAGCCCAAGCCAGAAACTATATGCAAGAAGGTCCATCTAGTCAAGGCTATGTTTTTTCCAGTGGTCATGTATGGATGTGAGAGTTGGACTATAAAGAAAGCTGAGCGCAGGGGAATTGATGCTTTTGAACTGTGGTGTTGGAGAAGACTCTTGAGAGTCCCTTGGACTGCAAGGAGATCCAACCGGTCCATCTTAAAGGAGATCAGTTCTGTGTGTTCATTGAAAGGACTGATGTTGAAGCTAAAACTCCAATACTTTGGCCACCTCATGCAAAGAGCTGACTCATTTGAAAAGACCCTGATGCTGGGAAAGATTGAAGGCAGGAGGAGAAGGGGACATCAGAGGATGAGATGGTTCGATAGCATCACGGACTCAATGGACATGAGTTTGGGTGGACTCCGGGAGTTGGTGATGGACAGGGAGGCCCGGCGTGCTGAGGTCCATGGGGTCGCAAAGAGTGGGACACGACTGTGTGACTGAACTGAACTGAAGCACTTTCAACAACTTAAAAAATAAGGGTGGGATACACTTCCAACTAGATAACTAGTTTATTAGAAAAGGATATGGTCCCGGATGGAAGAGATGCACAGGAGGTATGTGGTAAGGGGTATGGAGCTTCCAAGCCCTCTCAGGGCACACCAGTCCCTCAGCACCTGTGAGGACTCGCACAGGTTCCCCAACCTAGAAACTCCAAAAATGGATTTCTTCTCTTTTTCCAAACTTCATGAGACCTTCTTAGCTCCCTAGTTGTCTAGAGCAATCACTATTATCTTCAGAGTGCCATTTATCACTGTTCTCTCAAAAACTGCCAAAACAGGGATACACCCATAGAAACAAGATGAAGTGGCATACACAGGTCTACCTCTCTGCCAAACATTTCTTCAAATAATTAGGCCTGCCGTTGAGGAATACGTAATATTATCTAATGAGGAAAAGGGAAAGGTCAGTGAAAAATGAGCTGAGAGGACTTCCTGGTGCTACAGTGGATAAGAATCTACCTGCCGATGCAGAGGACATGGTTTGATCCCTGATCTTGGGAGATTCCACATTCCACAGGGCAACTAAGCCCGCACACCTCAACTACTCAAGCCCACGCACCTACAGCCTGTGCTCTGTCACAAAAGAATCCACTGCAATCAGAAGCCCATATACTGCAATTAAAAGGAGCTTCTGCTCACTGGAACTAGAGAAAGCCCACACGCACCAATGAAGACCCAGCACAACCAAAAATTATAAAAATGGGCTTAGAAATTTTCATCATTTCCAAACTTGGAGATTCCTTTCAAAGAAAGAAGAGTTGTTAAAAGGGTGCATGTTATCATGGAAAAAATGGAAAATAGGAAAAGAAGGACTTCATGGAGTGTGGACCCAGGAGTACAAGAAGCCAATACATTTTATGATTTATGTCATGATTTTACTGATATAAGAAAATCCGAATACAAAGCAATGAGATTGAGGTAGTGTGTTACACATGACAGTCATTCTGGTGGTCACTGAATAGAGCTAATGTTGCTAAAAATTATGAAAATGAATGAATTATTCAAGGAATAGCTAAAACAGTATCTACTCGAAATAGCTCATAGCATATTGAGGGGAAAAGAAACAGACATATTCATAATAAAATGTATTCCGTGTATGAACAGATCTTTACTGTTACTTAAGCTTTCCCTTTCCCTTTTCACTTTCCTGCATTGGAGAAGGAAATGGCAACCCACTCCAGTGTTCTTGCCTGGAGAATCCCAAGGACGGAGGAGCCTGGTGGGCTGCCGTCTATGGGGTTGCACAGAGTCGGACACGACTGAAGCGACTTAGCAGCAGCAGCAGCAGCAGCAAGCTGCTGGTACAGCCCAAAGAGAATAAGACAGACCATTAAGAAAACCCTGAAAACGGTATTTTACTAGAGGGAAAAAAACATGCAGTAAAGGCTTGTCATTTAAAAAGGATTGAAATGTAACACGGCATAAGATTAGTGGTGTTTTTCTCGTTCCATTTTGTAAGTAAAATATTAAAGGTTAACTGAAGCTCATCTTTGACCTCTCATTCTGTAATCCGATGAAGAAAACTATTGTTTAAAACATCTTTCTTAGAATAGGAAAAAGACAAAAAGATACATATGTTGAGTTGGATTCCTGTGTTTTGTTCTCCTGGTGTAAACTCCCCTTTATTATTATTAGCATGTGTGCATTTCTTCAGGTTGTATGTTTAGAGACGTGGAAGTCACGTGAACCACAATGAAGAAAGAAGTTTTTAAACAAGTTCTTCTGTACACTGTTTTATCTCAGTATTGATATTTCAATATGTTTTGCTATAAAGACACATATGTAACTACTGAAAATACAAAAATAGGTGTAAAAGTAAGAAAACAATCATATAATTCAAACAGTTTTTCAAAATTAGCTTGTCAAGATGCCGAAGCTGAAGCTCCAATACTTTGGCCACCTGATGCAAAGAGCTGACTCCTTGGAAAAGACCCTGATGCTGGGAAAGATTGAAGGCGGGAGGAGAAGGGGACGACAGAGGATGAGATGCTTGGATGGCATCACTGACTCAACAGACATGAGTTTGAGTAAGCTCCGGGAGTTGGTGATGGACAGGGTGGCCTGGCGTGCTGCAGTCCATGGGGTCACAAAGAGTTGGACGTGACTGAGTGACTAAACTGAACTGAACTCTGCAGAGATATCATGCAAGCCTCAGAATATTCTTTTCTTCACTGCATTATCAGATTAACATGGATCTGCCTCACCTACACACTTCCTTCATTAACACTTGAACTCCTGGGAGATTTGTGAACTCCTAGGAGATTATCAAGATTCTCTACCTTGCAGGGAGCTGGATGAAACAATACATTTTACGGTCACAATATGCTTTATGGAAAGCAATATCATCTCCGATTACTCTGCACACTATGAATATGCTCCTTGTTCCTTTTAAGCATTGTACATCAAAGGAGATTCCTCTTTCTCAACTCCTGTAATGTTCATGCACTATGTCCCCAACATCGGGAAAAAATTTCTGGATATCAAATTCAAGTAGCCTGTCCATCAACTGGTCAAAACTGCCACCTACTGATCAGTCTTCAAAATCTATTTTTCAGGTCACCCAAGCCTTGCTTTCCCATGGTAAGATCCCTTGCTTCGAAACAGTGAAGACCAGTTATAATACCAGACTTAGACTAAATTTTCTTCTTAAAAACCTTACCCTCTCTAGGATGAATCAAAAATACCAAATTGCACAAACCTGCCAATAAAGTCGTCCCTTTTCCCGGCGTCTTTGTCCCAGGCAGTGATATCAATGATCCCGCCTCTTTCTTCATAGAGATGAAAATCAAATTGTTCCCTCCACTGAGGATTCAATGTTTTGGGCATAATCTGGAAAAACCAAAATGTCATTACTATCTCATTGGTATCAGTCTTAAAAAATGCAACTTGAGACATAAATCAAACTTTAGGTCCTACCTAGAAAAGCATGTGAGATTTGAATGAGAGCTTCCAGAAATGATGGACATTAGATGTCAGCATTTTTACTGCATATGGTCTGAAAGAACCCAAAAAGACGTATCCTAAAGACCAAGAGGCACCTTCTCCTCATCGTGAACAACAGATGAGAGACACGAATTATATAGAAAGGGCCAACAGTCTCCAAGTGAAGTAGCTCACTCAGATAACAGCGCTTGTTTTACATAACCAGTTAATGCATGAAGATATAGCTCAAAGTCTGTGATCTTATAGAAAAGGGAGATGAGGATTTCTAGAGTTTCTTTCTTCCCCCCTTACTTCCATCTTATAGAATTCAAATAGAATAGTGAAGAAAATAGACAACGAAGTTCTGTAGGAGGGGGGAAAAGTCAGTTTTTGGTGGCCAGGCAAACTTTTATCTTAGAATGACAGCACTGATGTATCATCCCCATTTTATACATGGAGAAACCAAGACCTGAAGTTTAAGTGAGGCCACAGTCATTAACTTTTAATACCTAGATTATAACTCAAGTCTTTGAGTAGAGTTTCAGATCTCTTGCCCCACGGCGCTATGCCAAAAATGCTTGTGAATTAATATGAGCGTGTGTGTGTGTGTATAATCTCCATGTTGCATATACAAGAAGGATATCTGATGTGCAATTTTGTACCTTCAAGTATTTAGATTAGACACCTGGTGGAATCAATGAATAAAGTGACCCAATACTGATGTGTTTTAAAATTTCACTCCTCATTGAGCTGGACAACATTCGTTCATATTTGTTTCTCTATTCTTTCTTTTTAGCAGGAAGGCCTGTAGTGGCCTTTTCTCTTTTTAATGTATGAGAGACACATCTTCAGATGTAAAGACTTTGAAAGCAATGAAGTATGTTATGTGCAGAGGTAATGCAAATGAATCACAATTTTTAAAGTTCATAATCTGAAATTAATCTGCAATACATCATGGAAAGAAAGAGCAGAGAGAGACACGTGTCCATAGCTGGGTTTCATATTTCACATCTAAAGAGCAGAACTATAAAAATAAGTAATGTTTTAAGCCTATCAGAACATGGAAATAATGTTAATTGATAAAGGACAAGATGAAAGTGGTCATAGGTATCTATTTTGGGGAATCAGTACTTTCTTTAGAGTGTTATTATTAAGCCCAATGCAGAAAAAAAAAAAAAAAGATGACACTGGATGGATACTATGATGATTCAAATGTCTCATAACTGGGTTCAGATGAACTCCTGCAGTGTTTGGGGGAGTGGGCTGTTTTGCTTGTTTGGCCCAAAAAAGACTAGGTTTTCAGTTTATTAGGATTGTCTTCTCCATATGATTTCCTGTAGGTCAGAAGTGATGTCTTCTCCTTCAGTGGGGACACTCAACAAGGTGACCAATCAACCTGCTAACAAATCACTCTGCGGTATTTCTAACCATCTATGTTACTGATGAGAAGTCCCCGGGCCAAAATGAACCTGGGCAGGCTGTTGATAAAAAGTTCACAAAAATTGTGATGTAAAGGTGAAGATATTCCCAAAGGAGAAAGTGATTTTTAATACAAGATGGATGCAATCAATTATCCCAAGCTATCAATGCATACTAGCTGGAGAAGCTGATCATTCAAGAGGTTGTGTTTAGATATAACTCAGAGAAATGTAACTGTCACATATAGACAACTCTGACCTTTACTAATTATTACTATTTCTGTTAATAATATGATTATTTAATATGTTATTACTAATAATATGTGTTATTACACAATGTGTTTACTCTTCCCCTTCCTTCAGCTACTACAATTGATTATTTATGTGGGCAAAGCAATATTCTAAACCCTTTACATACATGACATATAGTATTCCATCTTCTCAATAACTTTATTAGGTAGGCATTATCTTCATTCTCATTCTCACAGATGAGGAAATGGGAGTATGGAGAGGCAAAGTAACTTTGCTGTAGTGGCAGCAGAAACTTGGCCCTTTGATTTCTGAATGAAATTTTAAAACCTTGCAATCTTCGTCAGTGTAAGTCACTTTGAATAACATGGTTCAGAGTACTGAGTACTGCGTGAAGATTTTTACTGCACGTCAAATGATGCTCTTTGTAGTTTGTGTGCTAGTATCAGGCACAGCCAACACTCTCTGAGCATTTTATGCTCCAGGCATTGACTTGGGATTGCTCCAGCCTTTTTTTTTTTTCAAAAGATAGTTTCTAGTATTATTCTGTGTGATAGATGAAGAAATTGAGACATAGAGGAACGGTTTACCAAAGGTCTCATAGCACAAAAAGAAATGCAATACAATTGTTGATCCTGTTTCCTGACATAATGTTCACAAGCAGTTCTGTAAAGCATTAAAAAGTGTCCAGTGTTTTCATGTCTCAAAGAGTGTGGCTATTAACCAGCCACTGCCTTCCAAGCACTGACGGGAACACAAAAGAGACAGGTCACCTTGCTCTTGTACTTCTGATGCCCAAGTCGGAACTTCACATAGGGGTCACTCAACCCGTTTGAATCCATCGCCTTGAGGTCTCGCCCTTCAATCAATGTGATGCTGACGATTCCTCTCCAAAGGTGTGATTTTCTGTGCACATCTGACAGACGTAAACTTTGAGTCTGAAACTTGTGGTGAAGGAAAACAGAATTAGCTTATTGTCCTTTAAACCAAAACACCACATTTGGCATGACCCTTTCCTCTGTTGCTACAGTTTTTCAAAAATAAAAAATTGGCAGTTATGGGTTTTTGAAATTAAAAATGATTAATAGGTTATAATCAATACTGATGAAATGATCATCTCATAAATTTAAGGTTGCTGTGTAAAAGAGGTGTGTACTCAAAATAAAGTCTAGTTTTTCAACTCAGAATTACATGCAGATGCTTGAAGACTATTGAAGGATATTTGCACATGTGTCAAATATGCTTGTGTTTAAATATGTATTAATATATAAATATAAAAGGCCTCACCCACACTGTGATATATAACTTTTAATTGGTAGCAGTTTTTTTTCCTGTCGCAGCTGCTTCAAAGTTTTTATTATTACAAATCGTAATAAACACAGCTAGCAATCGTCAGTAATGATTTTTTTAAATCTCTTTTTTCATCTTACAAAAGGATTTTACAGGTGGTTTTTAGTTCCAAGATTAGTTTTAAGTTCTATTCAAGCAATTTAAAAGCTTTTTTATTTCTACAAGAGAAGATAACTGAGTTTCAGCTCACTAAAAAACTAAGGAATCATAGAACAGAATAAACTCAATATTCCTCCTAAGATGTCTTGCTTATGCCTGAAACTTTTATTACAAAATTTTAAAATTACTTATGTGATTTATATTGGCAGGTATATGTTTCTGGATTTATTTATCACTTTAGTATTTGAACATTTTCTTTAATAATTTTCAGTTGCTTGATTCTAAGACAATATTGAAATCAGTGGACAAATTCAAAAGTTTTAAAAATCAGCAAGTCTAAAAATGGCCACATAATCTCTTTGAACTAAACAGCATATAAAACAAACCAGAAAAAGTAGCTAAAATATTAAAGACCTTTTCAATCTGGATTCAAAACCAAGAAGTCTCATAAAAATTGCTATATTTTTCATGTTGTTAAGCACATTTTCTTCACTTATAGTTATTTCATGAAGAAATTCAATGTTTCTTCCAATCTCAAAGTACTATACTAAATTATGGATTATCTCTATTTCTGGCCTAATTCCTTCTACATTAAAGTTATAGTCTATTTTGTATAATTCCCCCTCCCACTCTGAATTCTTACTTTTTTCCTACACCATAGCAATGCCATAGCCATTTTTATCTATCATCAAAAGTCATGCATTTTAGGATGCTTATTAGGAAAATGAAAACTACATTCTTCAAAAGATAATACTTTTAATATTTGAACATTTCCATGGAAATCTTTCTAAATCACATTGTATACTTCCCCATCCTGGTGACCAGTAAAGTTTGAACAACTCTGCTTGGTGATTCTGCCTTATTAATATCAATGCAAGGCTTTGCCTACACATCCCTCACCTCCATGAGCCCAGGAGCAATGTCACCTGTGATCTGAAGAGAAATCGAGGTTACATGGAGCACCTGTACCTTCCACAGGACCTCATACCCCACCTCAGTGAAGCCCCCTGCTCCCATCTGATTTATCCACTGGGTTACCTCATCGATTTTGTTTGAACCAATGATACCTCAGATTAAAATCATTGTTCAGAATTCATTGCACCAAATAATCTTCAAGTTTTCCTTTATTCTAAGATTTCATGCTACTTATTTCATATAGTGCAGCAATCAATTTCAGTATGTGTCTGCCTGTCTGTCTGTCTACCTATCTATCTATTTCTGCTGCTACTGAGACCACAGCAGACTCTAGAGAATCAAGTTGTCAACTGGGGGACTGAAATTTTTGTTAAGGAGCATTAGTAGCAAAGATGGAGAAGGAAATGGCAACCCACTCCAGTATTCTTGCCTGGAGAATCCCAGGGATGGGGGAGCCTGGTGGGCTGCCATCCATGGGGTCGCACAGAGTCGGACAAGACTGAAGTGACTTAGCAGTAGCAGCAGCAGCAGCAGTAGCAAAGAAAGAAACAAACTTTTGGCAAGTAAGAAGAAACAGTTATCTTAAAGACCAAGCAGTTAAAAACTATTTATTTATATAGAGCTTCAGAATTTGTAAGTGCATATATATACATTATATAATTTGGTTTCCACTAAGAGTCTATGAAGTAGAAAGGCAAGTACAGCTATTTTCACTTTACTGATGAGGGATTTGAGGCTCAGAGTGGTTGGCCTAATAAATGATGGATATGTGACTAGAACCAGTATTTCTGACCTTTATTTCTGAGCTTCTTCCAATATTTGTCATTAGGGCAGAGACTCTCCCCAAGGTTTAAAAGTAATCATGATTTAAATATATTGTTACTAAATGGTGCTCTCCAGTAAAGGTGAGTTGATTACATTTGAAACAACATTCCGGTCTACACTTTCCTACATGGCTAATACATGACATCACCTTCTACTTCTCTGCCATATGAGCACATGTATTCATACTTACAATGTTCCAGCTTGCAGATGGATATTCTTAGGACATTTTCTACACACTCTAGCAGCACAAGTCATACACTGCGGTCGTCAAATAACAGTTGGGTACAATCCAGGTTACAAAGCGACTGTGGTTAGCAATGCTAAGTGAGGTTCTTAAATGGTACCATGTCTGAAACACTTGCTTGCATGCTCCTCTTGACATGAGAACACGAATCTTTTAAGATGAAAAGGAATGCCTTCCATAGAATTCATCACGCTTTCACAAAAACAGAATGAACTTCATGGAGGCTTTACCTAGTGCCACTAGCTGTTAGCAAATGTGCTTTGGGACTGGAGGAACAGTCCCAAAATGACTTGAGAAGTTAAGGGGTAGAGGAGGGAGACAATTGCTTAACAAAAACAGGGCTAATGAATGTGCAAATTAAAGCGACCTGTATAAAAAGCTAAAAGAAAAACAAAGGGGGGAGGTCTCAAGACATACTAACCTAATATCATTTTTAAAGTGATTTTTTTCAATATTTATTTTGTTAAATGGTTATTTTCTAAATAGAGACTTTGTAATTTGGCTGTGATTTGACTAACTGCATAGTCATAAAGGGGCTTCCCTCATAGCTCAGTCAGTAAAGAGTCTGCCTGCAACGCAGGAGACCCGGGTTTGATTGCTGGGTGAAGAAGATTTCCTGGAGCAGGAAATGGCAACCCACTCCAGTACCCTTGCCTGGAGAATCCCACGGACAAAGGAGCCTGGCAGGCTAAAGTCCATGCGGTTGCAAGAGTTGGGCATGACTAAGCGACTATGCACACATAGTCATAAAACAGGTAAATATTTAGCCTATATTTGAATAATAGGAACTTGAAATAAAAATACAAGGTAAAGAGGGAAGATATAAACTTAGGCTTTGTTGTTGTTCAATCACTCAGTCATGTCTGACTCTGCGACCCCATAGACTGCAGCACACCATGCTTCCCTGTCCATCACCAGGTCCCGGAGCTTGCTCAAACTCATGTTCATTGAGTCGGTGATGCCATCCAACCATCTTGTCCTCTGTCATCCCCTTCTCCTCCTGCTTTCAATCTTTCCCAGCAATAGGGTCTTTTTCAATGAGTCATCTCTTTTCATCAGGTGGTCAAATTATTGGAGCTTTAGCATTAGTCCTTTCAAAAAATATTCAGTATTGATTTCTTTCAGGATTGACTGGTTTGATCTCCTTGCAGTCCAAGGGACTCTCATGAGTCTTCTCCAACACCACAGTTCAAAAGCATCAATTCTTTGGCGCTCAGTCTTCTTTATGGTCCAACTTTTCACATGCATACACGACTACTGGAAAAACCATGGCTTTGACTCTACAGAACTTTGTTGGCATGTATTAAAATGTCTCTGCTTTTTAATACGCTGTCTAGATTTGTCATTGATTTTCTTCCAAGGAATAAGTGTCTTTAAATTTCATGGCTTCAATCACCATCTGTAGTGATTTTGGAGCCCAAGAAAATAAAGTTTGTCACTATTTCCATTATTTCCACATCTATTTGCCATAAAGTGATGGGACTGGATGTCATGATCTTATTTTTTGAATGTTGAGCTTTAAGCCAGCTTTTTCACTTTACTCTTTGACCTTCATCAAGAGGCTCTTTAGTTCTTGTTCACCTTCTGCCTTAAGGGTGGTATCATCTGTGTATCTGAGGTTATTGATATTTCTCCCGGCAATCTTGATTCCAGCTTGTGCTTCATCCAGTATGGCATTTCTCATGATGTACTCTGTATATAAGTTAAATAAGCAGGGTGACAATATACAGCCTTGACGTACTCCTTTCCCAATACCAAACCAGTCCATTGTTCCATGTCCAGTTCTAACTGTTGCTTCTTGACCTGCATACAGGTTTCTCAGGAGGCAGGTGAGGTGATCTGGTATTCCCACCTCTTTAAGAATTTAAACTTAGGCTACTAGTAGGAAAAGAGACAAGGGCTTAGCACAAATGTCTACTTGCATCTTCCTAGCAATTTCTGACTATGTGACTTGGGCATGGTCCTCCCTCTCTAGACCTCAGTTTTCTTACCTATGGATTCTAGACTGTACACCAGGCCCTGATGGGCTAAGAGCACCACTCTCTGTGTGTCTGATGGGGGTGGTCAGGGGGGGTGTGTTGGGGGCCTGAATGTTAAAAAGTACATTCTATAAACAAAGATTTTATCCACTTAAGATAGTTATTAGTTTTGTTGACTTTTTACATCAAAGTTTCAGGGGAACTTTGTTCATTGGGGAACAAATGGAAAGCCACAACTAAAACAAGCAAATTTTTAAAGGCAGTAGTTTTAATACTCCCCATGGTAACTTCTGAATCATTTGCTTCTCTGTTTTAAGCTTCCTTCTTCCATACAGCAAAGTTCTCCAGGTGTGGTCTACAGACCAATGGCATCAGTGTCACCCAGGAACTTGTTAGAAACTCAGATTCCTTAGTTCTGTCCCAAAACAATGGAACCATCAGCTCTGGGGGTGAGGCCCATTGCTCTGGTGTAACCATTCCTCACTGGAGGGGGTTCTGATGCACACTGAAGTGTGAGAACAGCCCCCTCCCATTTTAAAAGTTCTGAGGTACATGTGCACTGGGATTCTCCTATGTTCTAACAACTACTATTAATTGCTATAATTGCAGACATCCATTCTCTGGCATGGATGCTATAAATGCTAATTAAAGTCCTTCTTTAGTCCTGCTTCTAAATTTACCGATTAGGAAAGCACATTGGTCTGGATATTTGGAGCATTTAAAGAGAAAAGTAGGAGGTCCCTGAGAAATTATATGGTTCATTTATTATTTCCTTTGCTAATGGTTTTTCTAATAGGATATATCTAAATAATACATATTAACTGAATGATTGATAACCAGTCAACCAAAAGTTACTCACTGAGCACCTAAAGGACAAGGAATGTTAAATACATCTAAGAAACCTCTCAGTAAAATCAACATATTATAGTGGGTTCTCATCATCTAAGATAATGTTTTCAACTACATCCTTATTGAAATAGGACTCTATTAGAGGAGGGAAAGCAAAAAGGAAGGAAGAATAAAAAGGAAAACCAACCCAGCTTTGAAGCAAAGAACCAATTCCATAAAAGGAAGAAGTACTCTTTGAACCTTTAAAGCAGTAATTCCCAAGTTTTTGTGGGCCATTTGTTGAAATCACCAGGCCTGATCCTCCTGGATGTGATTCAGTTCTTTTGGGCAGCACTTCATGTGTTTCTCCTACAAGTGCACATGTGATTCTCCTGTACGCTGAAGTTGGAGATCCATTCTTATAAGGAATATCCATCCAAGTTCATATTTAATAAACAATATTAAGATATCAGGTGACAATGTAAATTTCAAAGTCTGAAGTAATTAGTCAATGACATGTAAGATTTTAGAATTAGCGAGCTGGCATTTAAACAGAATATTAGTTTATGTACATTATGCCTTGAAAATGAATTTAAGATTTCAATCCCTTTTCATACACATAAAAGATGTTAGGATAGGGGATGGTTTTCAGAAGAGTAAGTCAGCCATAAGAGTTCACAGCTCATGCAAGCTCAGAAGAAAAAAAAATAAACAAACTTGTTGAACTTACTTGTGCATTTTGGTAATGAGTACTCTGAAGCTCTGCTCTGCAGAAGCCCAGGACAGGAAGAGCAGGCCTGCCGCATGTCTGGATGGAAATGAACGATCAGAGCCATAGGGGAAATCTTTGGGCAACTCTCAACACCTCATGTCAATCAGAGTTTACATCACTCCAGCAAAAAATCATTTGAAATAAATATGTATTTGCATCTCAAGTCACTGTCAGAAAATGTCTCCTAGCACAAAGAAGACAAATGCCAGGGCAACGAGAGTTTGCAGCCACCATTTTTTAAGTAACATTATGCTGTAATGGTCAAGGAAATAAAGGACAGATTATATGGTGATAGATCCCGCTTGAGTGGTTTCAGGGTTTTGTTAACAGGTATAGCAGAGAAAAGAAGTACAGCAGGAAAAGTCATAAGAAAAATAATTTCCCCAAGTCTGTTGCCCTCAAATTTTGGGAGACTTCTTCCAATGTCAAAATGGTGATAAAGTTCCAGGAGAATAAATGTTGCATGGACACGCAATAACTATGATCATAGTAACTGCATCCCGCATGTGAATCTCTTTTAATATTCAAAGAGATATTCCTAAAGTAACAGAAATTTTGCCCCACGTAACACTTATCTTTGCTGTCTTTGCTGCTAAAAAAAACAAACCCAAAGTTCCCTTCACTACCAAGACCAATTCCAACAAGAGGTGGATAAAAAAGATAGAGCTGAAAAAGAAAAAATGGAAAGAAATTATCACAGTGGAGCTAAAAGTTTCTATTAATTGAATTCTAGAGCAGCTGGACAGTATTATGATGGGAGTCCTCAGCTTTACTAATATCAATGAGGAGGACTGAATTAGGTTAGTTCACAAAAAGAAATCAAGATGTACTGAGCAGCTATTAAGTGCTGGAGTTTTCACAATCTTGTGTTTTTCATGACAAGTGTTTTTAAGATACAGAAACTGAGAAACAGAGAAGATAAATATCCTGCTGCTGCTGCTGCTGCTAAGTCGCTTCAGTCATGTCCGACTCTGTGCGACCCCATAGACGGCAGCCTACCAGGCAAGAATACTGGAGTGGGTTGCCATTTCCTTCTCCAATGCATGAAAGTGAAAAGTGAAAGTGAAGTCACTCAGTCGTGTCCGACTCTTCGCGACCCCATGGACTGCAGCCCACCAGGCTCCTCCATCCATGGGACTTTCCAGGCAAGAGTAGTGGAGTGGGGTGCCATTGCCTTCTCCGGATAAATACCCTACCTAATGCCAAATGACTAAAATTGGCAAAGCAGAGATTTTAATTTGGAATTGCTGATAATTAATTTTTTATTTTTCCCACTACATCTCAATTTTTGGACAGAGTCTAATAAGTTCAACTCAAAAAATGCATTTAATTTGTATAGGATTTGTTGAAACACTTTGACTTATATTTAGATGAAATACAACCTTGGGTATAGGTTATTAAGAAGGGCTAATCAAGGGCTTAAATAAAGAAAAAAATTTCAAGAGGTGATACCTCTAGCATATGTTGTTAAGCAAAAGCAGTTGAGAGTTAGCTGCACTCCATCATAAATTATAGTCTCATTAAAAAGGTGGTGAAGTTGTGGAGTTTTGCATATAAATTAAGACTATCTCTAAATTCCAATTTTCATGAATAAAGTTTACTAAATCTGTTCCTTAAAAAATTGGATCACTAATAATAAATTCCTATTATTCTAGATCCTGATTAAAACAGAAAACCAAACCAAAAAAGTCTATTTAGACTTAACATGTGGCTAAAGGGACACTCAGTCATACCAATCTGCTCCCTGTTGTGTGCAAATAATCCTTGGCTTTTGTTATCCTGGATTTTTTTTTTAACCTGTGTGAAACCTAATCCTTCTAAATGAGACCCGGACACTATGAAACTGGAGAGAAAGACATAGCCTGTGTCTTTACAATGGTTGTGTGTGGAGACAGCCCTTTTCTCTATTTTCAGCACAGAGGTGCACATGCCTTTATTTAATCAAATGATCCATAAGACACTACAAAGAAGAGATAATGACAGCTTGGAATGACTGTTTTGTGCTGCAAAGCTTGGAGCGTGGAGCAATTATGAGCTCACCCCAGCACAGGCATTTTCTATCTTTCCCTTTTCCTGCTGAGTTTATTCCAGTGAATTGCACCTGGATGATGAAGTCCAACAAGTAGATTTGTTCTATGGTCCATCCACCCTCTCAAAGCAGGATTGCCTTTACAGAAAACCCTCCCAGTGCTTTGTCCAGCCTGGTCTGAAGTGTCTCATCTAATAATAAAGCTTCGATCCCTTTTTTTCTTAGAAGATGATTCACTGGTGCTATAATCCTTAGAAAGATTCATAGGTTTTTATCTGTAAACTTTCTTTCCTATGTCTATTGCTTCTTGATTCAATTTATGTTGTCAGGAAGGTATTTCTGTGTACTTCAGATGTTTTAACTACCTTCTCTAAACTTAACTGTGCCCCCCAAAAATGATCTTAAGCTTTTACTGTATTTGCTCAAAATATATACAAATAGAAGCATCATGTAGGTTGTAACCTTGTAGGTTTGCTAAAGTAATCTGTAAATTTTTTTCAGTGGTATGGGAAAGAAATAATAAGTCTTATATTTGATTTAGAGAGACAGTTTTTTGAGGTTTTTAACTAAAAGTTCATTTTTTTCCTGAGGGCCTTATTAGTATCATACCTATTGACAGAAATAATACCTGAACTTTTCCTGGGTATGTCATATATTGAGTTGTTCAGGATGTAAGCACTTTTGCACAGGATCACATTCTTGTTTTACAAAGCAAATACCTCAATACCTCTTCTCCTTGGTCTGCAGGGTCTTCCTTCAACCAAACTTCTGTTTGACCCTACCATAAAGTAGCGCTCTGACTAACTCTGAATTGTTCTGTATTCTATGCACTTTTTTTTACTCATTTCATATTATGATCCATTTCTCCATTTTTTATATGAGGCATCTTGGCTTAGCCCAGCCTTCTCCATTTAAACAATATTAAAATCTCTCTTTAATTCACTGTAATACTCTCATAAGATGGATTGTTCAATTAGCTCTCAGTCATCAGAATCTAAATGTCTAGTCAGTGGAAATAACTGGGAAGAAACTTAAATGTACTAAATATTTGAAAGAACTTCACTGAATTACCATCCTTTAATGGGAACTTAAATGTCTTTAATGAAATCCTGACTTAGAGCAATCCAATTGGTTTCACATATTTTTATTCCTTTCATGAGAAACTTGGTAATTGCCATACCCATTGCTTAATGTTTTGTGTGCTCAGATACCACGTTTTGATAAATTATAAATGACATGCTTTTGGAAAAATTAGAATATCCCCATATCACTTCACTCTTTTCTCTCCATTATTCTGCTCTCAAGGAAATTAAGATAATAGCAAGTAGCTATGACATTGTTGAGCCAGTTCTCACCAGGATTCAGCTTCACTCAATGTAATTCAGGTACCATCTCCTGGACAAAGTGTTAATCCTTACATAATAAATAAGCTGACAATTTTTTTCATATCACTTTCTAACTCCCAAAGCACACATACAGTCTTCATATAAGATTTTATCTGAGCTGTTTAGGATTCCTGTGTGTCTGAAAATATGGCAAACCTCTTTTTATACACATCTCTTCCAAAAGTTCATCAGAATACAAACATTGCTTGCACAAAGAGCAATGAGGTCAGTTGTAAGAGTGACCTTTGAATGAGAATATGAAAGATCACACTCACTCAAAGCAGACTTGGTCACTGATTTTGTAAAATGGAACCTCAAACACACCAACATTATAGCCCTCAAACACATCCATCCCTTCGTGGATCAAGGATCTGCACAGAAGAAGGGTCATCACATAACGCAAGAAAAATTTGAAAGGCTGTCAATAGAGATTAACCAAGGGGCAGCTCTATTTATGTGCTGAATCTCTATTCATCAGCCCCAAAAGAACTCTGCTGCTTTATGTCTTCACCAAAACGTTTATTTCTCTGACATTCAGAAGGAGAGAAATATTTGTCCTGATGATACCATTTAGGCACTTCAGAGCAATGGCACCATGTCTCTGGGCCTTAGTTTGCTCACTGGTAACATAAATGACCTCTAAAGTTTCTGCTTTTATGACTCCATTTGTTTGTAGCTCAGTATATGCTCAGAAAAAAAGACAGTAGATCACTGTACTGCAGATATAAAAAAGTTATCTTTTAAATTCTCATATTTGATATTCTAAAATAAGACAGATTAAGAGATGAGAAAGGTTAATGAAGAATACTTAAAGATGGATACAACCAAATGGAAAGTACTCATAAGTAGAAGGCTAATTTGGAAGCAGAAAGTGAAAACAAGATGCTGAGAAAGTCATTTGAAAGGGAAACCCAGAGAAAGCAGTGCTTACAGAGTTGATCCTGGTGCAAGTCTTCCTAATGATCATTCTATACATCTGCTGCAGACAGAACAAATACTGAACACCCCTGAATTCTGTTTTCTTGGCAAAGGTGTATACTGTGTGAATTCACCGTAATTGTGGGTCTTAGGAAAATGGAGAAAAAAAAATCGCCGAAAGCTATTTTCCATTTAAGGTAATGGGGTAATTCTAAAAACAGTCACTCTGTGTCTTCATGGATAATGTATGAATACATAAGAGGAAACATTATTATTTTGCCAGCAATACAGAATAACATCAGTGAAGGCAGTCATCAGTAGACTGAAAGGAAATGAAGACGCTATAATAATTAAAATAAGCTCATGCAAATACAAGACTGAAAAAAGAAGTGTGTGGGGAGGAGGTAGAAGATAAACAGGTATTGGTTTTACTTGCTCATTGGTCAAGTCACTGTATGACTTAATCTAGGACCTGCTCGTCTGCTTCATGAGACACCACAACAAATCTTAAAACTCTAAAAGGAGAAACACAGCTTTCAGTCATGAGCAGGTTTAAGAACCAAGAAAAGAAAATGGCAAAGTCCTGCAAGAGTAGCATTTTCACTGCAATGTCTATTGCTAGGTAATCACGTACCAAGTACGAATTTTCCAAGAAAAGAGGGAAACTCTTGAAGGCAAAGCCATAAGTGCGTTAGTAATAAGCCGCGCCTTGCACAATGCAGAATTATAACAGAGAAAAAGGATGACAGAGCTCATTATGTTTAAGTCATGAAAGCGTAAATAACGTTAAATGGCAACAGCATTTAAAAAAATTCTTTGTGGAAATTTTTTTGTTAATTTAAATCAAAAGCAGAGTTGGTGTTTTCTAATTCATAGGGTTTTCTTTCCAAAGAAAGAACACTCATTATCTAGTATGTATACAGTACAAGATCACTGTAATAGAATTATTTCCCCCAAATAGATGGAAGATTTTTTAAGAAGGGGGAAAGCATCTTTATCGACTCTCTAGACAATGCCGCATATTCCTGAAAGATCTGTGGGCCTCTAATTGTTAAGAATTTGGGATAAATCTGGGCCCCCATTGACTTCAAAGCAATATGTAAAATATACAAAGCTCTTAGTTTTTACAAGTGAAGAATAAAAGAGTCACTTAAATGACAGAATAAGAGTTAATAAAAAGGCAAATGAATACATCTCTCTTTAAAATAGTCTATTTTAAAAAGTGAATTTCTTAATTCACATTGAACTTCCAAATTACTATAATCAGAACCAAAAGTCAAGAATACTAATATAAAGGATTTAGACGTTACCCTCCAAAAGAAAGACTTCACAGAGAAATAAGATCCAAGCACTTCGTTTTCTGAGAGTTCCTAAAAATAAACAAATATTTAGCTAAATTTTGAGGTGTTTTGAGCATATTTGATTAACTCATCAAAATTCAGACAAGTAAAAACCTTAAAATGATATATCCTAAAGACACTTCAGATGTTTATGAACTGTAAGTTTTCCTCTTTTGAATAAATCACATTTTTGAAATTTTAATTGAACTGTCTTGCTCTTATCTAATCCAATGGTAGCAAAGCTTAGAAAGGACTATTTTTGTAATTTTAAAAGAATCTACTTACCTCTTTATTAGTAGTTTATTAATGTATCTGAGTCTAATATTTTATTTTAGAAAATAGAACTGTTTAAACATATTTTAAAATTCAGAAATAAATCCGATACTATCTATTCCTATTAACAAGATAATTTAATGTCACAAACCGTCAGAGCATTTTAAAATAACAACAGCACAAATCTTATTTATAAACATGTACCTAGTCAAATTTGTCTTAATTCCTAACTAAAATTTTCATAGTTTTACGATATAACATTTAGTATATATAATATAAATTACTTAGTTAATTGGAACTTCCCTAAAATGATTTTAAAAATAAATGAATACTAAGAAAGATGGCTATTTAGCTGGAAACAAAGCAATGGATTCATATTGGACATTTTATTGCTGAATTATCAGACTTTTATAAAACCAAAAGTGAAACCAATTTTGACTTTAGGAAATCAAGAATACAATTCCTCACTTTTAAAGAGAACATCTGAATTGCATGCATCCTTCAAACTTTGATGTTTAGCATCCTGTCTCTGGGTGACAGTTACAGTAAAATTATGGGAAACTGATGACAGTTATGGAAACCATCAACCTTTGACACCGACGTAGAGAAAGCAGTTCTGTAATTTATTTGATTATTCCACAATTTTATGTTATTACCTAAGATGGTAGGGTCCAGGACCTCACATGATACCTGATTATACATAGAAGGTGCTCAATAAATATTTGATCGACTGTCAATCACTTGGAATTCCATTTGCTTAAGGATATATATTCCTTTCAAAGTGATCCTTCTAAGAAATTATGTCAGAAAGCAATAATGAACTAACATACTTAAAGGTGTGCAGCAATCTGAATAATTTAACTAGAATTATATCAGAGATCCTCTATGCACTCTACCTGTGCTTTTTACATGAAATCTATTTCTTAATGAAACCAATTACATTTCCCTAAGTTACTTGCACCTGGTTTGGTCAGGTAGCATAGTAATTGAGAGGTCATCAGGAAGTAGTCATGAGTTTAAGACATGGTTTGACGATCACTACAGAGTTACACATTATTTACATTTATAGCACTGGTTCTCAACTGCCACGTTTAGCACACTGTCATATCAGTTTCTAGAAAAGTCTTCACAAAATACACTTACAGTTGAACATTGGAGCACAAAACTTAGATGAAATGACTGCAGTCTTCTTTGATGCTATGCTATTGTTTAACTCAAAAAAATCCTTATTGTAGCTTCTGGAAAAGAAGCATATTTTCCTTTTCTACTGCCAGTTCTTTTTTTTCCCTTGATTCCCAAATCTCTTTTAATTAAGCAGCATGCTAAACAAAATGTGGATAAATTTTAAAATATCATATTAAAGAAATTATTTCTCGAAGCTCCTGACAAAAATCACTTCTCCAGAGTCAATAACAAGTTATCCAGCTGACACTGAGTTTTTTCTTAATGCAAAATGTGTTAAGGTGACTTAAATCAATGTGAAAGTCTTGGCTCTAGACTCAACAGTCACAGCAACTAAGACAACCATTTAGCACTTAAAAATCTTGTTACTTCATTTAAAGTTTAGGTGGTCTAGTGTTAGTCACTCAGTCGTGTCCGACTCTCTGCGATCCCATGGACTGCGGCCCACCAGGCTCCTCTGTCCATGGGATTCTCCAGGCAAGACTACTGGAGTGAGTAACCATTCCCTTCTTCAGGGGATCTTCCCAACACAGAGATCAAACCTGAGTCTCCTGTATTGCAGGCAGATTCTTTACCATCTGAGCCACCAGGGAAGCACTTAGGCAGATTTTTACCAGCTGAACCACAAGAGAAGCCCAAGTATACTGGAGTGGGTAGCCTATCCCTTCTCCAGCGGATCTTCCCAACCCAGGAATCGAACTGGCATCTCCTGCACTGCAGGCAGATTTTTTACCAACTGAGCTATGAGGGAAGCCTAAGTGGTCTAAGGTGACCTAATACTGAAACTGTACCAATTCCTACTCTCTGTTCTTCCCCAGATGAACATCAGGGACAATGACCTAATTATGTGATTAGTATGCAAAGAACAAAATGAGATTGATGAGTTGGTGGGGGTAGGGAGGGATTTTTATGGTTGAGAACTTAGGTTTCTCTGTTAAAATTTGAGAAACAAAATACTCATCACATTTGGATCCACTGAAGTCCTCGGGCTGTGCTTTTTATGTCATATTTAATTACTTCTGTCATTATTAACCAACTAAAATTTATATTTGATTTTACAACCTACATTCTCATGTAAATTTAGGTCTTTATTTCAAATAAAACAAGTTAATTTTCCTGTGGACCCTTATGCCACTTGTAGCTCTGATGAATATAAAATTCACAGTAGATTAGCCAAGACTTTTTTTTCACTAGAATTTCTAATAATAACAATGACAAAAAACAATAATAATGATACACCTGTTTTACGATAATAAACAGAAAGTGGTGATTTTATTGTGGGAGGCAAGAAAAGCGGAATAAACTCGTTATGAATTCCAGAGAAGACTTGTCTTAAGTCTTAATTATAGATATTTAGTTACACTTCAGTCTCTGCCAAGACAAGAGTTTGGTAAGTGAAGGAAAGTGCTACTTTAAAAATGCTAAAATTATAAAATAACAACAAAAGGAAACAGAATAAAAACCATAGGTGTCAAGCAAATAAAAGGAAAATTATTGAAGTTATTCTGAATGATGAACTGTTGAACTATGTCTGTTGAGTTTTTGAATTTATTAAGGAAGCAAGATCCATCTTTTTTAAATCTACTTTTTTTTGCCTCCAAAAAACTCAATGCATACTAAGAAAGTTTCTCCTCCAAGATAAAAAATTCTACTATTAACCTAAAAGTTAATGTGATTTTAATTTAAACAATCTAGAAGATGGATTCTTTTTCTCAGAGAAATAAAACTGGATGCTCAATTTTTCCCCAACAAATGAATATGATGATGTTTCTTTCATATTAAAGTATGAAACTATTTATATATATTAAATGTTTAATAGAAAATATTTATATGTATACAAGTATATATAAATATAATATTTCTATTTCTATATAAAATAAATCATAGAAAGATTTAATGACTTTGCCATCAGACAAGCAAGAATAGCCACTGAACTCATTAAAAGTGATATCTTTTATTGGCCTTAAATTGTAGAGGCCTTTAAACACATTGCATGTTATTTTAATACAGTAATTCTATGATACTCAAAACATTCACAGTAGATTGGAAGTTTTGAAGTATGAGATTCTGATGTAAAAGTCAAGTCAGGTAGTATTATTATTACACAGCATGTTTTTATAGGTGCATAATTTCCTCTTACCTCCTTGCCCACTTCCTTGGGCATTTCAGAGGTGAAAAATGAGTAAGTGCATAAGTAAACAATTTTCATAGACTTTCCTAGTCACACTGGAGTCTAGTTACCAAAGCTGCGATTCTCAGATGCCTCCATCAAGTTGACTAAGCCTATCGACATGTCAGTGAACACAGGAATGTGAAGGAAATAGAAGCGAACACTGAAACACTATTTTCTTGTTTTCTTGGTTCCTCAAATAGATGTTCATATCATTTGTACTCATTAAACATAAATATAATCCCTCTGCAATGCCCATTGTCCTTTTAAATATTGTTGAAGGGAAAGAGGCAATGTCAGCTCCCCAGAGGACCTACTCTATAGCGGAAGCCCGGCCCTGCTTTGTCTTTTATTCTTTTTAGAAATTTTACCTGGAGTCTTTCTCATACATGTGTGTTGTGTGTGTGTGTGTGTGTGTGTGTGTATATCTAACATATACATATACATATATATATATATATATATATATATATATATATATAAATACATGCATTGTCAACCAGGGCTTGTCAACCAGTCCTTAAAAAATTATGATTTACTTTCACTGTAGACATTTTGGGGGCTTTAAAACCAATAAATCTCCTCCCAGGCACACTCTATAAACACATACACACACACATACACACATATATCTGTATCTAACATATACATGTTAGATACATTATATGTACATACATATGAATCTTTGAATTAAAAGGCCATGTAATCTGTGAATGAACCTTCATCATCCTGAAGTCAAGCTATGTCAGTTCCCTCTCTTTGATCAGTCCAGAAAGGGTCCAGAGAGCTCACTTGGTAGCACACGTTAGCAATGTGAAAGCCAACCTATGTTCCCACAATCACACATCTTAGAGCTAGCACAAGGCGTCATGGAATCCACTTTCTCCTTAAGATTACATTTTGGCATTTCACTTTGTGCCAGCTCATCCAGATTCTCCCCAAAGAACTCCCAACATTTTAAAAATACAACATGAGGGGTCAAATAAATGTAATGCTCTTGTTACAGCAAATCCCTGTAGTTATGAATTACAATACATAAAAATGTATGATATATTATACCTCTGTGAAAACAATGCCAGAAACAGCAAGAAAAAAAAAGTCATCTCAATATAAAATTTAATTACAGCTCCATGTATTTTGAGGCGATAATCCAATATTTGCTGGCATTATGATATCTCTATTTTAAATAAACTTATTATGAATTTTAGGAGTATAATTAATTCAGATAAAAATACAGTCCTTTATAATACAAATGTTCATGAAATTCACCCTTTGTTTATTGTTGTATTGCAGACTCTTGGAAGTCTTAATTATAAGGTTGACTTTATAGAACTTCCAAATAAGAAAAATTTGGAAGTACAGATAGTAGAAGAGTAAGAATTTTTAAAAGAATTTTATATTTACTTCAAATACATGTCAGCATTTAATTTTTTCAAAGACATATACATAATCATTAGAAATGAGACACCAAAGAAAAGCCATTTTGGTCATTCACAGCTGAGAAAGTAAAAAATCATTAAAATTTTCATTTTTGCAACTTTTTAAAGATCACCCTCTATTTATTATCAGGATATGAGGTCTTTATGAAAAGGACATGGTAATTGTTAAATAATGACTTTTTTCCCCACCATGTCTGACTGACTGTGTGAGATACTTAAAAATGTGTTAATCTGTTTCTCTACCATTTCTTAAATTAAAGCACTTAGAGGTTTTCACTGATGCATTTTTAATGTGTCATCCAAGGTGTCAGGTTTAACTACGCCCTGCAGACTTAGAGTTGAAAGTGTTCTCTAGTTTAAATTAACAATATCCTTGCCAAACGTCTTATTATAAATTGCCTCATTCAACCAGTGAATATAGTGTTTTATAGTTCATTAAAATTATGCTAAGTGATTAAAATAAAATCTTTATAAAAAAGATATTACTAAAAAATAAGCTATCAAGTAACAGAAGATATGCTAATGAGACGTCATCACATAGTCATATTATTCAAAGGATGAACTCTTCTTAAAACAATTTTAAAGTGTTATTGTTGAGAACAGAAATTGCAATGTGTACATCTTTATATCACAATGGTTATTTCTCATAGAATTAAAGTGATTTATTGAAAGCATAAGTTCATTATTACTGTCACTGATAAACTCATTCTTCCATGTTAAAACACACGCAGACACACAATGTGGTATAAAATCATTTCTGCTTGCCATCTGACAGAGGCAATTATTTCATTATTGATTTTCTATTTTTTTTTGTTTGACCCCACAAAATGAATTCACAAAATTCATATACACCTTCTCTTCTGCGCTCATGAAGCTTTCTTGTTGAATAATTTAGCCTTAGAATAAATTATCAATGATAAGCTTCTTCTAAAGAATAAAACATTACAATAACTCAAACCATCACCATTTCTCTGCCAAAATGCATCTTGCCACCTACATAGAAAACTTTGGCCAGGATAATTATCCAATTGTCCAAGTTTAGGGAGTTATCGATCCCTTTCTTCTTAAAATAATATTTTCCTACAAAAGCTTAGTGTGGGAAGAATTAGAAATGTGCACAGTGGAAAGTATGTCTTGTGGAAAAACCAGAAGGAGTGTATTACAGGATGCTACTATCCTCAGAAAAGGAAATACTATGGAATTCATAATTGTTTACTGGTTAACATACAGTTCAAATATAACACATATTTTAACACACTTCCTTTCCAGAGGTAAGTTTAGGCATAGTTTTTCCCTATTCATTATTAGATGGTAACACATATATTCCAAATAATATCTAAATCTGTCCTGAACTATAATTACAAATTCTCTATCAAGTTGGCTCTTCACCTCTCTTGCTTTCAATAGTAAATACAGCCCCACATTATGTGAGTTTCACAAATAATGAGATTTCTACTGAAAGAATCTGCCATTGGCAAGACAATGAAAATGAGCAGGTATTTAAGTAATGAGAAATTCTATGAGCTGATGAATGTATACACTGAGGAGATGTGCATATTAAAAAAAAATAACAATGCCATTTTAGCTCTTCCTCACCCCGCTTCCATGCTTATATCATTTCTGAAAATAAAAAGAAAATAAGCAAAGGAGAACTCCATATTGGAGAAATTATCTAACAACATTATCTGACTATATGTAAGTCTTTGCCACAAAGTGTATAATTCTCAGATCTTATCTTCACCAGATCAGATCAGATCAGATCAGTCACTCAGTCGTGTCCAACTCTTTGCGACCCCATGAATCGCAGCACGCCAGGCACCAAGGGGGCTTAAAAACAGACTGAAGCCTGTCTATAAAAAAGCAGATCTCAGTCCCATAAACCAAGATTCCAAAGAAGAAAATGACCTGTTTCTATGAAAAATTCACCTTTGACTTTGAGTACAGTTATATCATATGTAAAAATACCTGTATTCAAGAGTCATCCAAATAAATTACATCCTCTTTCCAAAAATAAAAGAGGAAAAATCTTTACTTACACAGGAATCTTTACAGGGAAAACACAGAAATCATTAGAAAAGGGATGCATTTGCACAACACGGTAACTCATAACTACACAGCACAGTCATTTGTCCCTTCGTTTCTCAGGAAGGACTATTTACTTGAGCACCATCCTTGCTCCTTCAATCCCCGGAGGAAAGAACTGGGGGAAGCAGTCTCCTTGTGTGTTAAGGAGAGCGGACGAGGTGGTAACTGAAATTTCAAACTTTCCCTGGATTTTCAATTTAACACTCTGCTCTTGTAACACTAAGATGAATATGGCACATATTTTAAGGGACAGTGACAATTTGAATGAATTATCAGGTATTCAGTATGTTCTCATAGGAAAAAAAATGATTTTCTTCTACTCAGCATTCACTGTCCCCATGAAATTTTATAAAACTGAAAATCCCTCAGGCTAAAAACCCCAAAGCTATATTATTATATACACTAAAAATAATCTACCAAGTACCCCAATGAGTGCAGTTAGATACAGGGAGTTCTGTATCATCAGTGTCAAGCTAGAAAATATACCAGTTTGAATGTACAATTGGATTGTTAATGCTTAAAAACTCTAAGAAGTTTAGATATGAAAATAGTAAAGAATAGATGTTTATTATTTTTTGTGGATCAAAAAAATGGATTTATGTTGGCTTAATTTATCTTTAAAACTAAATTTAAATATTAATTAGATAAACTATTTAAAGAAGAATCTTTCTTCTTTTATATTACAATAAAATAGATTATTCCTTCTAGTTAATACTCAAAACTATATAATATCTTGCTCTAGCATTATATCTTAACTACAACTGGAAGAGAGATATTGCTATATATTAATGGATTACAATGTTTTTACACAGATATAGTATAATGTAGACACACAATGAAGAAAGTCAAGTTACATAAATTTTTAAACATATATATCTTTAATATAATACTAATTTTGAAGTATAATTACAAAGAAAAAAGTGTAATACAAATATGAACAGTGCAAATATTTCCTTAAGATTTTTGAAATTTTATTTTGGCCAGGAGAAAACCTAGTGAACACTAGGTGAGAAATATTTGGCAATGTTTTTAATGTTTTAAAATTAAATGTTTTTAATTTTATTAAAATGATAAAGGTGATTTTTAATGTGGACCTGACCTTTTTATGATCCAAATTATCTTATGGCTGCTAATTCTACAATAAGCAGAAAGAAAGTTTTTACAGTAAGAAATTCTGGTTAAAGCAAATTAAGACACTACCATAAATAATCATGTTGCTATAAGTATTTTCTTAATTCACGATAATGAAAGTGACAAAATTAAAGAAAAATTTAAATAATAGCATGATTCAATCAGAATGGAAGAAAAAAGATTGTTATGTTCCAGGGTCTAAAAAAATAAGTCACTATTCAAAAGGAGTACCAATTTTGTAAAATAGAAATTTGAGCAAAAATGATCTTTACAAATAAAATCCTTTAGATTTATTCCAAGGAGTAGTCATACAAAAGTCGGTTTCATCTTGACATTTATTTGTGTACGTGGTACCACCACTGAACAGATTAGAAGCTTAGAATAGATCTTTTATATTTTACAAGTTATAGGAAGAGCCAGGGCTTGGTAACTTACAAGAACTATAAACTCCTCTTGTTCCCACCTGCCATTTATTTCTTGAAGTGAGAGGAGAAGCAATGACAGAAAACTGTTCTCATTATGCACTTCAAAGATGTAGCAATAAAGGGATTTTTGAGTTTAGAAAACCTCAGACTCGGTTTTCAGTGAAAGAAAACAGTAAATTACATGGATATTCCTCCTCTCTGGAGTTGTCCCTACCCTAGTGCCATTATTTTAAACCTGATCTGGAGCAAAGGCATTTTCTAGACCCTGTGGTGCCCAGAACAGAAACCAGATGCTGAGAATGATGCTCAAAAGTGACCCAAGATTAGCAAGAGGATGGTTTGGATGTGATTGATCAGAGTGATTTCTATTTACTGAAAAAGCATCACATGATTGGCTTAAAGTTCATGGGGAAAAAAATAAAAAAGTGAAAAGTGATGAAATTCTGAGGTGTAGTTTGAAGGGGTATGAGAGAGCCTGGGAAAGCAGCTGATAGTTCTTCTCAACGAGAAAAGCTGAAAGATCACATGCTAAGCATTACCTTACTTGATCTTTTCCAACTCTTCCTCATTAGCATTGTCTGTAAATGAAATAAAGCATTTTCATTATCTTATCACTCAAGCACAGGTCAGGGCAGCCAATTGTTTTTTGGAGGGAGCTTAACATTTAAACAGCAAACGGTTTCCAGCAACAATTACACAAGACAAAAATTGTTTTTCTGGTACACACAGCTAGAAGAAGCACCTTTAACATTCAGGCAGTCTTTCTGGTAAGAGTTCATTTGCTTTATCCTTTTGTACAAAGAAATGGGACAGTAGATTTTAAATAGAATGGAAAATTTGAAATATCTTATTGACAGGAAAAAAATGCATTGCGTCTCCCAATTAGCAATTGTTCCTTTTGTTAGTGGAGGCTGAGGATGTATCATGACTTTACTGGGTATATAATTTTCCTCCTTAAACACATTCAAAGTCTGTTGCATTGATGGCGTCTTAGATTTGTGTCTGCTTCCAGTTAGTCTGTAATTACATCAGGGTTTTCAAATGCTTTCAACTGAGAAAAAGTGCTGCATATTGTGATGGTTATTAGTGGATCTTCCTAATAGCCATTTCAGATCCTGTAAAGTTTTTTCATGTCATAGTAAGAGGTGTTATGACTTCAAGTTTTCATTAAGTTTCATGAAAGTTCGTGATGAGTGCCCAAGATCATTGGTCTCTCACATAAAGTAACTCATAAAAATACAATGACTTTTAATTTCCTCTCCATTTAAAAGGAAAAATTCTCAATGAACATGGAGGTATTAACTTCTGGGTATTAAGGTATTAACCTTACTCTCAGCTTTATTATTACCTTTAAGGCAGATGCAGTAGGGACTAGGGAATATTTGGAGCAAAGAATACAGTTAATAGAAATGCTAGCTGTATTTGTGTATCAAGGAAGAGCACTGGTGCCTTTTAAGAACTCTATCTCCTTCAGCAAAATTCACTGTAAAGCAAGACCATTTCAGAAACCACTCACAAATTACAAAAATACAAAAAGGGAAAGATCTTAATATAAGATTAAGTCATTTAGAAGTCAACCTTTGGCTTGAACCAAGACAAAGGAATTATGTAGAAGTTCTAGCATAGGAAATGAGAAAAAATCATAAAATTGTCAAAGATAAGGCTATATCCCGCTTTTACGTAGACAGTGGTTTTATGGATTATATTCTCTCTATATACACTCTGAGTTAAATATTAACCAAAATATGGAAGAGAAGTAGATTTCCCAAGTTTATACTAGTTCCCTATTTTTTTCAAATGGAGTCATGAACTGCAAAGTATTATATTTTTTTCTAATTACTAATGTCCAACTTATTCTGAAGCAGCAAAACCCACCACTGGGCTGTGGAGATGGGTGTTTAACAGATGTTTGTGGTTGATGACAAATGAGTATTGTCATTGTCATCACCACCATGATCATCGCCATCACCACCACCACATTCTCCTCACCATTAAAGTCAACTGAGCATGAAATACTTTCATGGTATGCCAAGTTTATCAAAACTGTCCCAGTTAGGAGTCATACTGCACATGTTCAACTTTCTCAGAAAGAGTTTCAATGAACAAAGAATGCTAATTCCTAGGGACAAGTTCTTGAGTCAAATCAGGTGAGAATAATTAAGACAAGTAAATCAAAAACTAAAATCTCTTATCTCGTGGCCATTTATCATCATCAGCTAGTCTTTAAGAATCTTACAAAGTTCCATTTTGTAAGAAATGCTGTCCTATGAAAAAATGGCTAAGAACACGAGAAGAGTTGAACCTCAGGGCCACACTCGATGTTACACAGATTCACTGCTCCTGGCAAAGCCACACGCCCTGACTCATAACCGCTGTATGCAATTAACCTTTTATATGTAAAGCTAACTACAGGTTTGGTATTTTACTGTCTCTCAAAATCAGTTTTACCAATAAGCTGCATGGTATTATTTTTCAGATTGGGATTCTGATACAAACAAAAGGCCAGTAATTTCCCCAAGTGTAAATAGAAAGATTGGGCAGTTACAGGGACTAATTCCTTATTTTCTGATTCAATCTCTAGAGTTCAATTATAAATCCAATGACTCTCAAAATGGCCCTGGATTTTATAACAAAATTTCTGCTTATTGAGCGAATCCAACCTGCTAACCAGTGGGTTTAGGTATCTCAGTCCCAATTCTCTTTTGTTTTTTAGATGGTTGGGTGAAGGTAGATTCAATAAAACTGAAAACAGTAAAAAAGGTTTTTAAAAAGTGAATTTAACAGACATACTATCAATATTAACATTGTTACCTTCGCTAACTGTGGGACATATTAGAGAAGAAAGATTGGGGAATGTTAAAGATAGGAGATGAAGCAAATTCTAGAAAAACAAGATTTAGTTTTTGCTCTTTGATCTTCAGCTGAGAAACATACGAATTTGTTTTTGAAAGTGTCATTATCTAATATCATAGTACAATTCAAACCCTTTATTAGCAACTCAACCTCTTTGAAGCCCAATAAAAGGCGTAAGTACATTAAAATATGACTCTCTGAGATTTGCAGAATCTTTGGGTTTTTAGAAGTTTCACATTCTCAATCCATGTTTTGTTTTTATCTTTTGTTGCAGTGATTTTTTTAAGGCAATTACATGGCTATTATAGATATAAAAAATCACAGAATGGCTAGATATTATGGTACCTACATATTATAAAACACATGTATGGTATGTTTATAGATAGATTTCCCCCAAATGTTAGGTTATGAAAGAATTCAAAAAATTTTCAAAAATAAACTACCAAGAAAAATAAATTCACTAAAGATCAACTAAGGTTAATTCATATGTTTCTTAAAATTTTCTACTTTTTAGCTTTAGCCAATCCATAGGTCTAGGTTATCTAAGAGAGTATGTAACACAAATTAACTCACTTTTATTCCACAAATTCGCCAATGAAGAAAGTTGTGGATTGAACTCTGCTAGAAAAAGAGCCAGAAAGAACTCACACACACAATCAGACCAAAATACCACATATAGGACTCACATGTATGCACTGCACACTACAGGGCCTACACAGGACATGCATTCAAAGCAGAAATGACAGTTGCATCATGCAAGTCATCAGCGTGCCCCCAGGAAGGTTTTGGTTTCTCACACACGCAGCACTGAAAATTAAAACACACACACACATATATATGTGTGTGTGTGTATATATACACATGAACATACACACATACATACATATATGTATCTGTTCACACATACATACATATATGTATCTGTACACAACTGAGATTTTTTACAAAAGAATCATGACTCAATGGAGAAGATTTTAACATAAGTAACCATGAAATACTTTTGTTATGACTCATGTATATTTCTTAATTAGCTATAATTAGATCTTGTATGTTTGACAGGCTTTAGTAAATACAGTAGGCTGATAAGGTTTTCAACTTGTTCTTCCTTTTTACTGAGTTCCAGAAGGAGAACTGTTCTCACAGGGAGAAATTTCTCCTGTTCATACAAGGAGAACTCATCGCAACCATGTGATCATGAAACGTAATGTCAGTATTAATAGTGTATTAAACACGGGCATGATAATTGATTTAGAACTCTGAGAACTTTGTGATGCTAAGTCCTCTGTTTCCAGTTACTCATTCCTTCCCACTTTTGATAGGATTTCTTAACATTAATGTTCTATTTCCTATCTGATGGTTAGGATTTATTTGTCAATGGCTCTTGCAACTCATACTATCCATTCTCCATGTGAATCCATATAAAATATTTAGTTAAGTTTTATAAACACAGGCGTAAGAATAAACATGTGCTTTTTGAACTAAGTCTTAAGTTCCAAAAGCTTAAAATAGATCATTTCTGAGCTAATAATCAAAGAGAACAGAACTCATAATTTTGCTGTGAGAAGGTCAAAGCAAAATCATCCTCTATTCCTTCCCTATGCATCATTCTGAATATTAAATGGAATTATGAAGCATTTAGTAAACTGATTCTGGTTTTCTGCATTATGCATTTGAATTTCTCTAAATAAGATTTATTCTTAGGTAATTTGTGAAAGTTCAGCATGTCATTTTCATTGCAGCAATACATTATATATTTCAGGCATATTAAAAGTTTAATTTGAAGGTACACTGGATAATTGAGTTGCTTTTAACCAAGAAATTTCTAATGTATTCCAGGTAAATATATTTAGCCAATAAATACTAGGCACGTTACCAAATGAAGAAAATACAGTGATGTGCTTCTAATTCATTGTCATGGTTAGAAATCTCGAGACGAGCAGTATAGACTGATTTTAATCAGATTATCATCAATATAAAATTTAAGAGTTCCAAAGGAACATTAAATCATTATTTCCAGTATTGTTTGTGACAACCTCAGGGATTTGAATATTGAAGAAGGAAACTTAAAATACTTTCCCTTGAACCTTTGAGGCATTCCATCAAATCCTCCTTGAGATTTATCTACAGCCCACTGAAAATCAACCAGGTACAGAAAGCTGGACTAGGTTCTAAGAGGAGTCATCATAAGAAAGGTAAGCAGAAACAATAATTTTAAATATCTGTAAATACTTATAAATTATTATTTCTTAAACCAGGAGGGACAGGGTATAGGATGGAGTCAAGGTGAAGTACAGTAAGTAGAAGTGTATTTTAGGTAGGAAAAGTCATGCTGGAGAAAGCTTGGACTTGAGAGGAGGTGAGCTGTGCAGGAGTCTATATTTTGCTGGGACAAAGGTTACAAGTGAGGGAATGTATGTTCCTTTGCTGGAGAAGATTAAAGCCTTCATCAGGAGTTTCCATTTCCATGTTAGAGACATAGCCAGAGGTCACTGAACACTTAGAAGAAGAATAAAGAAGGAGTTATACAACTTAGCATAATGCATATAGGTGGCCAGTAAGTGGTTTTATTCAATAGATGCCTATAAATGACATTTATTCAGAGGTTCAAAAATCTCCCAACTAGGGTCGCTTACCAATTTTAGAGACAGTAATTAATAAACAGCTCTAGAACTGCTATATAGACCAAAATAAACAAAAGGTGGCTCCCCACCTAATTCATGTGTCTTGGTTAGAAATTTTCATCATGTAAAGCATATGCACAGAAGCCGCAAGCCCAGTCTAGGAATCAGACTAGCCAGGATATTGGAGATCCTGATAGGATTTCCTATAGGGGACCTTTCATGCTTCCTCCCCTGCCCCTAACCCAGCTGCTTCTCAATAACCAACTCCAAGCTCCCAGCTATTGGTCCAACCACAAGGAGGACCAGGTCCTCCAGGTCACCCTTCTCTCTGCTTCTCGGGTGTTGCTGAGGTCAAGACGGGCTTTACCAGCCAGAGGCCATCTCCGGTACAGGCTGCACCCACTGTGCCTTTTCTGCGGCACTGGGTGCTGATAAGCCACTTGCTTCTCTGGTGCAGAGGACAGAGTATCCAAAATGGGAAGGGAAAAGACATTGGTTTTCAGTTGCTGCAGCGGAAACAATCTAGTGCTATTTGGAGGTATAAAGTAAGGCAACAAAGGAAAACTACTTGGCAGTAAAAGATTTCTTCCATAAAACTAAGTTAGCCAAAAAGATCTGAATCAAGAAAATGGCATGAAGATTTCAAGAAGAATCTTGAAATGTTAAGGGAGAATGTGGCTGGACAGATACAATAAGGAGAAAGGAAAACGAAGAAAAGATAATTAACAATACCAGGTTTCTGATACGTTAACAGTTTCGTATACCCTGTTTCCTTTCCTATTCATGTTTGATAAACCACTGATGATAAGTAACCAGGCACTGTCATATTCTAAAATGATTTTTCCTAGTTAGAAAGAAATGGTGCCTAAATATGTTTGAGCAGCAATGGAGATGGAAGGATTTTTGCAAGAATTGTTGAAGAAAAACTAATTTCTGGAATTACTCTACCTGTGCTATATTTCTGAGTAATTTAGAATTCAGCTACTTCATCATAAAGTCTCTTGATACCAATTTGATCCCTTAAACCCTCAGTCTGATGTTAAAATATTTAATAAATATTCTTTTAATGTAGAAAATCAGCAGACCTTTCATCATGAAGTCACCCGAATAACTAAAACAGTTGTATATATTTGGATCCTCAGTAATACTGCCAGTTCGGATATTCTGGGGACACCTAAGATCTCAGGCACTTGGTTATTTTCATTTATGAAGTGCTGTCTTTCATAAAGTAACAAAACATCACCAAACAAGAATATTCTGTCACCAAGTTTTGTTGATTTCACCTCCGATAGATAAACTTTTTCATTTCCTTCCATCTCTGCGTCGGACAACTCTAATCCAAATCTCCATCATTTCCCACCAGAATTTTTAAAACAGCTTCCTAGTTGGTCTCCAAACATCTATTCTCACTCTTTCATCTCTTTTCTACAGTGTAGCTACACAACAAAAGGCAAATACAATTATGCCGCTTCCCATTTACAGACTTTTCAATGGCTCCCCGTTGCTCTTTGGGGAAAGACCACGAACTTTAACATGGCCAACAGTCCTAACACAGTCTGGGTGCCTCCCTTTGACTGTCATCATGCGCTAAGATCTCCCACAGTCTGCTTCCACCCTTCTCTAAGCTCCAATACTCTTTCAGTTCTCGGAGTGCAGCTTGGTTTCCCTAGTTATAGAGCCTTTGCCTGTGCTATCTCTTCTGCTTCAAATACCTCCTCTGTTTTTGTTTTTTCTTTGTTTTTTGCTTTTATCAACTCCTATTCGCACTTCAGATCTCGTGTCTCATTTGACTTCTTTAGAGAATGCTGTTCCCATGACTAGAACAAATTCACCTCTGTTTTCTCTACAGCAGCACGTCACTTCTCTTTCATGGCACTTAAAACAGCTGTCATTTTACATCTCCTTCTGGGATCGTTTGATTTCTGAGCTCTCCACTGCATTTCAGCTCTACTGAATCCTAAAGGTCTAGCGTGTTGTTGCTGTTTTAGTTGCTAAGTTGTGCCTGATTCTTTAGCATCCCCACGGGCTATAGTCTGCCGGGCTTCTCTGTCTGTGGGATTTCCCAGGCAAGAACACTGGAGTGGGTTGCCATTTCCTTTTCCAGGAGATCTTTCCCAACCCAGGAATCGAACCTGCATCTCCTGCGTTGGCAGGCAGATTCTTTACCACTGAGCCAGCAGGGAAGATCAAGGGTCTAGCATAGGATTTAGCTCATAGCAGGTTCCTGATGAATACCAGATTAATTTGAATAAAAGAATAAATGAATATTTATACTTTATTCCTGTGTATGGACTAGCCAGATAGGATATACTCCTTGGTTTATACTGGGTGAAATATTATATTCTGAATTGGTGACTTTCAAAATTGTATTTATAAATGTTCTCTGTGAAAAAACATCACCTACCCTTTCATTTGCCCACAAGAGACCATGCCTATGAACGTACATACATTCTTTCACCCTGCTAAGTTCTCAATGTAGCTTTATCAGATAGCACTTGTTCAAAAAGAACATTTTCTTCCTCACTGAATAAAGTATAGAGACTTAAATCATACTTAACAAATATTATATGTGAATAGGTATGCTCATTGTTTAATTTTAAAAAGGATAGAGAAAAGTCCATTGCAAAAGGTGAGTTTCTCAATGAGTTTAAAACGCTTCCCCATTTGAAACTGTAACTCGCTATATTTACTTACAATCTAGGGGAAAATGCCAATAATATTAATACCTTTCCAGTAGAAAACATATACCAACTTTAATCATGCAATATTTTAAGACAGCAATACACATATTGCTGAAAAAGAGTGTTTAAATTTGCCTAAAAATTATTAAATATGTCTACTCTTAAAATGTGTTGCAATCAGAATTAATGAGAATAGCTCTTAGTACATGAAAGTACCCTGAGTCTAATAAATAATCTTTGGTAAATTGAGGCAGAAAGTGTACTGGCAAGCATATCGATGCAGGTCAAACCTGCATATATATTTTTTTTTACCGTCGCTTCAACAGTGCTGGAGTTTCTGTATCTCTTGTCAGTTTCTCATAGTAGCATGGTGTGCAAGGAAGTACAGACAGCCAAGGCTAGAAAATTGGTACTGCCAATATTGGAAGCCCACCAAGAAGATGAAAAGTACTCACTTATCATTCATCAAACAATACCAGAAAGCAGAAATTCTATTGTAATTTCACCTCATTTTCTTTGTTATGGTACATTTGACAGTACAATCAAAACAGTAGGCTCTGGATATCTCTAGGTGGAATTCAAAATATTCAATTCACCAGTAAATATAATCCCTGAGTGAATATCACTGTTCGCTACAATATAACATGTCTGAAATTGGAAAATAAAATTATGATAAAACATGCAAATATGTCTCTTATTTACAGGAAGAGGTCCTGACCTAGAGAACAGAATAAGAAATTTGAATTCAAAAGACGCGATACACCTAGACTGCTGATACACAAGATACTCATAGAAACAAAGAAAAGGCCAGACTTTCTTACGCTGCTTCTCTTTAATATTACCTCTGTGTTCAGAGAAGGCTAACAACATTCAAACAAGCAGGAGCAAGAAAGCTACAACCAGACTCTGCGGGAACTTACCACATGTTCTCCTTCTTTAGGGGTAAGGATGACTGACAGCAAAATGATTCCAAGATCATGGTCAGGATAATGGGGATCTTTCAGTGTTAAGGTCACATCCGTGGGCCTATGATATAAAATGTTAAGATATTGAGCATGCAGGAAACCAGTAGCAAAAGGCAATCTACGGAACGTGAAAAGATAGTTGCAAATGGTAGCATCCAATAGTGTTTAATACCCAAAATGTGTAAAGAACTCATATAATTCAATATCAAAAAACCCTAAGCAATTGGATTTAAAAATGGGCAGAGGACCTAAACAGACATGTTTGCAAGAAGGGACATGCACATGGCCAACAGACACACAAAACAATCCTCAAAAACCACTAATTATTAGGGAAATACAAAGCAAAGTACAATGAGATATCACCTCACACCTGTCAGAATGGCAATTACCAAAGAAGCAACAAATAAGTGTTGGTGAGATTGTAGAGAAAAAGAAACACTTGTACATTGTTAGTGGAAATTTAAATTGGCGAGGCCATTATGGAAAATGGTATGGGGGTTCCACAAATAATTAAAAATAGAACTACCAGATGATCAGGCAGTTCCACTCCTGCCTGGGTATCTATCCAAAGAAAACAAAAATACTAATTGGAAGAGATACAGGCACTCCTATGTTTATTGTAGCATTGTTTACAATAGCCAAGGTATGGAAGCAACCAAAGTCTCCACCAACAGATGAATGGATAAATAAGATGTGGTATGCATATACAAAGGAATACTACTCAGCCATAAAAATAGCGAAATCGTGCCATTTGCAACAATATGGATGGACTTGGAGGGTATTATGCTAAGTGAATTAAGTCACACAAAGACAAATACTGTATGATTTCAGTTATGTGCTGAATCTAAAACAAAACAAAACAAATGAACAAACAAAACAAAACAGAAACAGACTCATAGATACACAGAACAAACGGTTGCTAGAAGGGAGGGAGCAGGGGAACAGATCAAATAGATGAAGGGGATTAAGATACATAAACTTACATTCATTAAATAAATACAGGGGATGTAATGTACAGCACAGAAAATATACTCAACAAGGTTGTAATAACTTTGTATGATGAAAGATGGTTACTACGTTTATTGGAATCATTTTGTAATGCCTATAAATGTCAAACCACAATGCTGTATACCTGAAACCTACATTGTATGTCAATTATGTTTCAATTAAAAAAATATATATACAATATTAAAAAGGTTATAAACAGTCATTAAATGAATAAACCAAAGTATATCTTATATCAACAATTTATTATTTTTAAGAAGAAAAGTAATTTTGCCTTCCTTTAATTTCCTGGCATAGTTTTTGTTATTAAAATACCATCAACCTATTAAGTTATCCAATAAAATCATGGGCCAAATGGATAACTGGGTTCACACATTCAGTCTTTCATGGGGCTCTAAAAGGTCATGGAGTTACTGGAAAGGCCAAGAAAGTACCAGAAGGAAGTACAGAGAAACCTGTAAGGCACGTCTCCATGAGCTCTTAACACACAGAAAGCAAGAGTAGCTATTTTCTACAAATTTGAGCCCAACAACTAAATGAGGGTCATTTATTGACCTCTACCTTCCTTTTAGGTCTTCAGAATTTTTTTTAAACCAGGAGTATGATTTTTTTAAATGTATTTTTAATTGAAGGATAACTGCTTTACAAGTTGTGTTGGTTTCTGCCATACAACAACGTGAATCAGCTCCAAGTATATGTATATTCCCTTCCTTTTGAGCCTTCGTCCATCCCCCACCCACCCCACCCTTCTAGGTAGAGTCTAATTAAAGTAAACAGATGAGCAGGAGAAGAGGAAAATATAACATATAATTTGCTTGATATACATTATAAACATACTTTAAAACAATGAACAGTGGTGGTTTAGTCACTAAGTTGTGTCTGGCCCTTGCGACCCCATGGAGTGTAGCCCAGGGACTGTCCATGGGATTCTCCAGGCAAGAGTACTGGAGTGGGTTGCCATTTCCTTCTCCAGGGGATCTTTCTGACCCAGGGATCGAACCCAGGTCTCCTGCACTGCAGGCATATTGTTTACTAACTGAGCTACTAATATTTAAAATAATGCTTCTATTTTTGGCTATTTAAACCTATGCCTAAATACTGTTTTAGGTTCAGAAATTCAAGGAAACCAACACTTAAAACAGGTGATCAATACTCAGAAGGCTTCAGAATTAGAAAAGTATCTCTGAGGATAGATTATGAATTACTAAATATTACCCACAATAACTTTTGGAAAATAATGCAAAATATACCTTCAACTGACAATAATATCTTGTTTCCATATTTTAATTAATACTGAAAAAAAGGGTTCATGTCCTCCATTAACCTAAGTGACTGCAGAACATTTAGCATCAGACTTGAATCTTGAAATGCTAGCAAATTAGGAATGTTCCTTTGGTTGTTCAATCATTTATTCATTTAACTCACAAAACAGGAAATGAACACTGTACTAGGTTCTGGGTAAAAATCAGAGGTCAAGCCCAAATATAAGACACTTGTCTTCATGGAGCTTAAGTTTTACTGAATGATAAAGCCAGATTCTAGTCTTGGGGAAAGGGCTTGATGGGAAAGGTGGTCCAAAAAAAACCTTCCAATCCTGGCTGCACTTCAGAATCAACTAGGAAGCTTTTAAAAAGAGCATAATCCTGAACTCTACCCATGATGACTCTGGTGCTGTAGATCCAGCCTGGGGTCTGGAAATCTATATATTTACAAATGTACCCAAGCAATTTGGGGGAACCACAGCTACTTTCCAATGCTAAGATTTTATAATCCTAGGCTACTCTTTCACATGATTCTTAATTCACCGATTCAAGGAATGATGCGGTGAGAAATCTGGATGGTTTTTTGATGTTAGAGGTTTTAACTGAAGCATAAGGAACCAAGCAAACTGATAATATACAAAAATTATAAGGGCTGTGATGCAAATGCTTTGAGAGTAACAACTTGATCCTTTTAACAAATGCACATTAGTCATTATACTATATATGTGTATAATACATACTGGTGCATACACACATATTATATACACATATGTATACACACATGTCTTTACATGGGGTTACAATTTTATTTGGATCATTTTCCTATAATAATGATTACATTAAAAATTAACAGCAAAACCTTGATACATTTCTATAATGATTACATGATAAAGATTTAAGAATATTTGCAATTGCTTTACGATGATTATTGTTTTCTTCAAACACAATACCTTAATGCATTATACAGCAGCCTAAGTATTTATATGGCTGCTATTGCTATCCATCTGTCTATACCCAAAAGCTGCTGATTTCTATACACAGAATGCAATGACATACATGAATGTGTGATTTTTTTAAAGTGGTAACTTAATGTTTAATGTGTTGGGAGGGGAGGGAATAGTCCACTAAATTCATAAAATAATGAATGTGGCAAAGTAAACATCAAATGCTTACGTATAATCTTTGAACTTTTTTTAACCATCCCCATTTTTTTCTAGTTAAAATATTTTTCAGCAATAATTTATATTTAACAGCAAAAAAGAGAAAGTTTTGCTTTATGTTAATAATTTGCAGATCCTTACGCAGGGTCTAGGGAGAAAATAATGGTAGCCTTCGGAGAGGAGCAGCACAGTCCATTCTAGCTGGAGGTGTTTCATGATAACTGACCACAAACAACACCTTCAAGACAGGCATGGGGAGGCGGGGAGCCAGCCATCACCCTGAGTAAATCGAGTAATGGCCTGCGCTAGATTCTGGGGTAGAATGCAGGACGTGTAGGAAGTAAGGAAAAGGCTGCTCTTTTGTCCCGCGTGAGGCACAAATGACTTTGGAAGACAAATTAGATGCCATCATGCTCAGACTGTAACACATAAGGGCTCTACTATTTATTCCGTTTACATGTAAAGTATAAAGTAGTGATCTGGCCCACTGCTCTGCTTTCCTGCTTTCCACTATTCCTGCTAGATGATATATAATACGATCATCTAAAAGATCTCTAAAACCACCAAAGTTGAGTTCACAGCTTCCTTTGCAACCCATTTCAACACTGCTTTGGAGCTTCGAAAATCTACTTTTTCTTCTGTGGTCATGTTTTAGTCTCTAAGTCATGTCTGATTCTTACGACCCCACAGACTGTAGCCCACCAGGGTCCTCTGTCCGTGGGATTCTCCAGGCAAGATACTGGAGTGGGTTGCCATTTCCTTCTCCAGGGGATATTCCCAACCCAGGAATCAAATCCAGGTCTCCTGCACTGCAGGCAGATGTTTTACTGACGGAGCTAGGACCCGTGGTATATTAATCAATACCAATCAATATCAAATGGTAGTTTCATTCTTAAATTAATGATTATGATTAACATGTATAATCTTCTTCATGCCTCACTACAACCACACCAGCAATGTGAGAGCAAAGACTGTGTCAGTCTAGATTCCTGGTTTTTGGCACATTCTGGAAAAAAAAGTAGGTGTCTTAAGAATTTTTTTGCTGAATAGTTGTTGTCAATGAGATAGTGCGGGAAGCTACTATTATTCCCACTGAGTAAGTGAGAAAGATATACTTGACAAAGGCTGGCTAGTATGAAGACTCTCAACCATGATTGACAGAACAGCAACAAGAACCCAGATCTATTGACATTTTCTGCTGCAAAGGTCTAGCTTCACAACAAGGTATAGTGGTTACGACAGTGTAAAAGTTACCTGTTTAACTCCAATTGTGTGAGATCCAGAAAGGCTGAGCCCATAAAGTCATCCTGCAGTCCAAAGTCATAGTCAAACACCTACCGAGCCAAAGACATAGACATTATTATGAACAATTCTAATATAAACCTTAAATGAAAACATCTTCATTATACAATAGTTTTTCTATGTGACCAGAGTCAATACAATTTCCTCAGATTTATTTTTAAAATTCTGTTTTTATGTTTTGAAATGCTAAGTTCTCACAAAACATTAAAAGGGAATTACATTTAATTTTGTAACTAAATTACTGATTTAAAATAGAATTTTACAGAAAATGAATAACAAAATCAAATAAAATATAGTAAATCATCAAAAATGTGGGAACCACAGGCTAAGAATATTTACCCCTCATTATAGAAGGTGTATTAGTATTACTGAAAGGTAAACTGAGTTGGTATGAAATTCAACAAATATGTCTTTCATAATGGGCTGTAGGTGATGAAGACAGGACTCCAATTTCTGTATGTTTTTCAGGTCATTGAAGACATATTCTGTGACATTCTAGGAAAATGTTATTTTAAACATATATAGTAAGTAAACACTAAGATATTATGCCTATAGCACTTTATGCTTTTATACTATGCTTAAATTAAGTTTTTATTGTCACAAGCAATTATTCAGGGATAATATTAATGTAACTAATAACAACAAATAGACAGAAAAAGAAAAGGTTGTATTTCTTCTGTCAAAATCATGTGTCTATTTTGTGCCTTTCATGGTTCACATTCATACTATGATGAACAAGACAGGCAATGTGCTGAACCTTCTGGATCCTACGTTTCACAGCTGGGAGAGCCAATAACAACCTGAATAGATATGTAGAGTTCTGCGAGGAGCGCCATGGAGACAAAAGCGTAAGGGAGTGTGTTGGGAGCTGCTATTTTATACTGGAGTCCAGGAAGGCCTCTTGGAGGAAGTGTGTTTGTGTAGAGCATGCAATGATGAGAAGGATTAAGCAACTAGAATGGGAAGAGCAGTTCAGGCGAAGGAAACAGTGAGCAATTAGCATGTTCAAGAATCGGCCAGTAGCCAGTGTGGCTGACGCAAATTGAGAAAGATGGAGACTGGAGGGAAGATGGGCAGAGAACGCAGAGCTAGATCAGACAGGGCCATTTTCAAAGAATTCTAAGTAAACAAGAGCTGGCTAATTTCCATCCATTTAAACATTTTCTTGGGCTTCCCTGGTAAAGCTCAGATGGTAAAGAATCTGCCTGCAGTGCAGGAGACCCAGGTTTGATCCCTGGAGAAGGAAAGGCAACCCACTCCAGTATCCTTGCCTGGAGAATCCCATGGACAGAGGAGCCTGGCAGGCTACAGTCCCTGGGATTGCAAAGAGTCAGGCATGACCGAGCAACTAACACACACAAACATTTTCTTACTCACGAAATTCCTCAGCCAACATTGATTAAATACTTATCATGTGCCAGACAATGTGCTAGGCACTCAGTAAACTGTGGTGAATTGTCAGTGCTTATAGTTTAGTGAGAGAGACAGGTGATATTCAAGGAAGTGCCCAGGTGTTACAATCACAAATTTTAATAACTGTTGTAAAGACAAGAACAAGGTATGAAATAGAAAAAAAGTACATTGGAGATCAGGAAAAGCTTTGAAGACTGAAAAACTGCTGCTAGATGAAGTTTAGAGCGGTGTGCCTGACCTTTTCAAATGGAAATTCACTGTATTGCACACTGTAAATGAGCATGAACAGGTAAGTCTGATCTTAAAAGGATGAGCCAGACCGTTGCACTCTCCAGGCTATGAGAATCCACTGGTCAGCACTGTTCTGCCCAATTCCTGACACACTAGCTAGAAAGCTCTAAGCAGAGGGAATAGTATATACAGAAATCCTGCATCAGTTACTTTTTCTTTCCCTCTAGTAATATATGTGTACTGCAATTCAAAAAAAACTTAATGTGTAGAAAATTGATATTTAAACAAAAAATACATACTTTGCATTACAAAGGGATTCTTAAATCAGAAGAGTCACAAGGGATTTATTTAAGTTATAAGCTCCTCTAATGCCTTTTAAATTATTCAATTTATAGTCATTTGATTTACATACAACCTTTCAGGAGTACATTTGTTGTAGAAAGCACAGCACTCCTGCAATAAATATTCTCCTTGATCAATTACACTTCTGAGCTTCAGTCATCCGCTCAGCGGCATATCTTACGCACCTGACACCTTGGTATTTGCAAACGGCTGCAGTAGTGTATTTTACAACATAAAATATACACCAAAATTAGAGAAATCTCTCTTGTGAAATCTCTTCTAGTTGTATCAACCTAAGGATTAAAATCTTGGGGAGACTACAGCAACCTATAACCCACGAGAACACCTGGGGTACATCTACACATATAATGTGGAAAGCTGAGAATCCAGTGACTTGATCAGTATAGACAGCTCAGATGGGTGATTCAACATTCAAACTCTGTTTAGTCTCATGGGGAGAGTCTTTTCTACCATCCTAATGCTAGATGTTTACATTAGTTCTCAATTCCTATTAATCAGCAAAGGCATTAACATGGGGAAGAATGCAAACACCAGAATCCATCCGTTAATGAAACTGTTAGCAATGAAATTTGCAGCCAAGCTCTATAAAGTATTTGTCAATTTATATGTCAATTTATTGCTCTAGGTGAAATGTCAGAAAATACAGAGCATAGAAGAGAGAAATAAGAAAGTACTCCTACTGCAATAAGTACAGTTAATGATGATTAATGTTTATCCAACATTTACCATATATAAGGCACTGCCTTAAACACATCATATAGATTTTTCTTAATAAATTTCACTCTTTTACAACTCAGTGAAAAAAGCATTGCTTCCATTTGTCAGATAAGGAATCCAAAGCTTAAAATATTTATTTTACTTGCCCCCAAATGCCAGGACTAGGAAGAATTCGGAGTCATCTCTTGTAACGGATTTCAGACACAGAACATCTTTAAATTGAACAAATATAATCTGGGCACCCACTCTGGGTAAAGCACTGGGAATTCAAATGTGAACAATTTATAAGGGATCCCTACTTTCACAGACCCTCTGCTCCATGAGTTGGAAACATTAGGTAATATTAGGTAGAAGCTGATTGGGACTGAGTAACACCTCTCTTCATTCTCAAGCAAGTTTAGAACAAGAAATGCTTTATTCTGATCAATGAATTTATTTATCATCTTGATTCAATTGTTTTCTATGGAAACTGGATTAGGAAATGCATAAGTTAAAATGCTTTTGGGTACAAGTAACAGAAAACTCAACTCACACTGGCTTCAATAGAAATGGCAATTTATTAGCTTAAATGAATGAAATGTTCATAGGTAATTATGACTTCAGGGGAGTTTATATTTGGGGTAGTTCAAACGATTTATATATTGATTCATTCATTTACTTGGAAAACATTTGATGGGCACTTGCAATGTGCCAAATACTGCTTAAGGCACTAGAAATACAGCAGTGAACAAAATAAAGGGAGGGATCCTTAATATATGATGGGCTGCAGACAATAAAAAAACGTGTTAGGTGGTGGTGAGCGCCATGGAGAAAACGATTGGAGGGAACAGGACTGATGGGAACCGCTATTTTATGTAAAATGCTTAGGAAGACAGTGAGAGAGAGCGGCATGTGAGTGAAGTGAGAAGACATAATGGGAATAGGCAATGGAAAGGTGCTCAGCTCACACAGGTACCCAGGTACCTTGGCCCAGGATATAAGATGCTACCCATACAAGTATGTCTATGACGCATTGCACACCTAGGCAGTTTCAAAACAACCATTTCACTATAAAAGAGTAATTAAACTTCAAGTCATAAAACTGACATTATAAAATAAATAAAACAAAACCTAACTGCGCCCATTGCAACTAGTTATCTCTAATGGAAAACAGAAGCTATGTTGCTTGATTGCTGGGAGGACTTAAGCAAACCCTTCATCTCTGGGAGCCTCATTCACCTGTAAAATGGAGGTGAGAAGAGTTACTTACAGGGTTATTGAGAGGATTACATGAGACAATGCAGGTCTGGCAATTAGCACAGTGCTCTGTAAATGGTAGTTAGTATTATGATGAAGCTGTGACTGCAGATTCCATCTTTCTAAGACTCAATAACTTCACATGGTCTTTATCCATAAGTTGAAAACAAGTACAAAATTCTGAAAGAGACGGGCATACTAGAACACCTGACCTGCCTCTTGAGAAACCTGTATGCAGGTCAGGAAGCAACAGTTAGAACTGGACATGGAACAACACACTGGTTCCAAATAGGAAAAGGAGTATGTCAAGGCTGTATATTGTCCCCCGGCTTATTTAACTTATATGCAGAGTACATCATGAGAAACGCTGGGCTGGAGGAAGCACAAGCTGGAATCAAGATTGCTGGGAGAAATATTAATAACCTCAGATATGCAGATGGCACCATCCTGATGGCAGAAAGTGAAGAACAACTAAAGAGCCTCTTGATGAAAGTGAAAGAGGAGAGTGAAAAAGTTGGCTTAAAGCTCACCATTCAGAAAATTAAGATCATGGCATCTGGTCCCATCACTTCATGACAGATAGATGGGGAAACAGTGGAAACAGTGGCTGACTCTATTTTTCTGGGCTCCAAAATCACTGCAGATGGTGAGTGCAGCCATGAAATTAAAAGACACTTACTCCTTGGAAGGAAAGTTATGACCAACCTAGATAGCATATTCAAAAGCAGAGACATTACTTTGGTAACAAAGGTCTGTCTAGTCAAGGCTATGGTTTTTCCAGTGGTCATGTATGGATGTGAGAGTTGGGACTATAAAGAAAGCTGAACACTGAAGAATTGATGCTTTTGAACTGTGGTGTTGGAGAAGACTCTTGAGAGTCCCTTGGACTGCAAGGAGATCCAACCAGTCCATCCTAAGGGAGATCAGTCCTGGGTGTTCATTGGAAGGACTGATGTTGAAGCTGAAACTCCAATCCTTTGGCCACCTGACGTGAAGAGCTGACTCATTGGAAAAGACCCTGATGCTGGGAAAGATTGAGGGCAAGAGGAGAAGGGGACAACAGAGGATGAGATGGTTGGATGGCATCATCGACTCGATGGACATGGGTTTGGGTGGACTCCGGGAGTTGGTGATGGACAGGGAGGCCTGGCGTGCTGTGATTCATGGGGTTGCAAAGAGTCAGACACGACTGAACTGAACTGAACTGAACAGCCATGTTTGCTTTACTATTTATTTTTTGTCTAAAACAATTGAGATTCTTTATTCATGCACTTAGAAATACTTTTGAACCATTCAAGACAGAGCATGTAAGATAATACAAACATCTAACTCTGAAATAATTTTGTTTGGGTGCTCTACTGTTTATGGTTGTGAAATATTTCCATTCCAACTATTCAGGTGTTTCCATTCAAATGTCTAGAAAAGCGTCTCCCTCCTCAAACAATACATCATAGAAACAGAATACATTTTGTTTCTATACAAAGAAATACATTTTTAGACCCTCTGCTCCATGAGTTGGAAACATTAGGTAATATTAGGTAGAAGCTGATTGGGACTAATACCCCTCTTCATTCTCAAGTGAGTTCAGAACAAGAAATGCCTTATTCTGATCGAGTTTATTTATCTATACATTTAAAATTTTAAGTTCTATCTATACAGTTTAAATTTATTTATCTATACATTTAAATATTCTATACAAAGCAATACATTTTCAGAAACAGAGGCCTGGACTCCAACTCGGAGGTCCTGAATCAGAACCTTTGGGAAAGAGACTTGGATCCCTAGATTCTTTAAAATTTTAGGGATAATTCTGATGTACAGTCAGGATTGAGGGTCACTGGTTTATGACACGACATTCTTTTAGGGCCCTTTAACCAACGTCCACTTGAGACAGTTTCTTGTGCAAATACAGGTTTATTTCTTATGTAAATATAGGTCTGTTCGCCCCAAAATGACTTCTAGAAACTTATTAACTCTATACTTGGAGATTCTCTTGTCATCAACTTTATACACTGTCCTGCTATAATGCTAATAATATCTTGATTCTTTTTCCCTGTTTGTGGAAAGGGGAATGACTGGAATCAACACAAGCGAAGGTTTGAGGAGGAGAAGGAAGTGCAGGGACTGCTGAAGCAGGGCTCCTGTGAGATCTGGGGCTCGTGTGAGAAAAAGATGGGGCATGTGATGCGGTCAAAGTATAGAAAGGTTTGGTCACTGGATGGATAGTCAGAACATAGGAGCTGAAAAGAAAATAAGTATCCAGAGACATGAATAAAGGGAAGTCAGTTATTTTTTTCCTTATTTGAAAGTAAAATGAGGAAATATGGTTAACTCTTTCCATAAATTCTTCTTTCTCTTTTTCCAAAACTACATCAAAGGAGAGGAAATACTCTTTTTTTCATCTTTGATAATGCAATAGAGACAGGCATTTTTCTCCCTCTATTATCTTTAACCTCCTCACCTTCCAAGTAAAGCATTTTGTTTGCAGCCAGGAATGGTAAACCCCTGATGTTAAAACAATTCTTAAACACAAAGATTGTGTTCTGTGCAAGATCTTATTCTTGCTCTATTACATGAAGACTTGTTTTTATATGTTCCCAAAGTGTGTTAAATTCATTAACTGCAGCAAGCAGCAGGAGATGAACTTCATAGTCCTCCTAAAAATGCCTGGAAATAGAACTGTCTGGAAGAAAAATGCTCCTATGAGCTCCCCCTGGTGAATATAGCTCATTCTATCCTATCACCAACAGATTAGAATTGAGTATAGCAGAATATATCTCTGGTGGAAAAACTTATCAGACAGAGAGACATGATTAAAAAACCATTAAATGAGAGTTTCTACATCAGATTACATTAGTGAAAAACAAATAAATGGCTCACCTTTATATATAATGGCTCCCTAAGATGATCAACAAGAAGACAAGCTTTCTCCTCCCACACAGGATTGAGGTTCTTGTGTATTATTTTACTTCTAAAAACTTCTTTTCTTCCAATTTTAAACTTCACGTATGGATCACTTGTCCCTGTTAAAGAGACACAGATCAATCCATGTTAATTGTGCTTTTCTGTAGTAGTAAGGCAATAGCTCATCTAAATACCACAAAGTAGTTAAAGGAATAAAATTTAAATAAAGCTTATCAAATGGGAAATAAAGATTAAGTGTCTTTTCCTAATATTTCCTTAAATATTGAAGTGACAGTAAAGATTAATAAATACTATTATTATTATCATATTTTCTGATCTTAATACTGTAACCCTGTCCTGGTATGTAAAAACTCCATTGCATGTTTCTTACATAAATTTAATTTAAATCATAGAGATTAATCTGACATTTCATCTGGTCAGCTATAAAAAAGATGGTCTGTGATTTTAGCTGACTTAACTAGTTTTAGACTTATAAATGCTGCTAAAAATTTACACTAGACTAATGGGTTTCCCTGGTAGCTCAGATGGTAAAACGTCTGCATACAATGTGGGAGACCCGGGTTCAATCCCTGGGTCGGGAAGATCTCCTGGAGAAGGAAATGGCAACCCACTCAAGTACTCTTCCTTGGAAAATCGCATGGACTAAGGAGCCTGGTAGGCTACGGTCCAAGGGGTCACAAAGAGTCGAACATGACTGAGCGACTTCACTTCATTTCACTTCAATGGGTTTAGGAAAAGGTGAGTCTTATATTGGGCTTCAATTTATCCTTGGTCCCATATTCTCTCTTGTTCATAAGTTTCAATTTTAGAATATTAGGGAAGGATGGAAGTCTCAGAGGAAGCATCAGGATGTAGGAGACAAATGATTATTAAATCATCTTGAAACTTCATATTATCCCTTAACACTTCCCAAGCTCTCTCTAAAGATAAAGGAAGAGGCATCACATAAGCTGCCCATGGGTACCCAACAAGCAAGACATGGAGTCAGGATTACAAGCAAGGCTGTCTGATTCTAATATCTGTGCTTTTTTTTTGCTTCATCTGTAAGAGGGAAGGGCCTATATATACTTTCATGTGTATTTATACCATTTCTCATTTTGACTGATGAATGAGACCAAGCTCATCTAATGAGTCTATGCTGTTATTAAGGATTCCTAGAAAAGGTAAATCAGGAACATCACCAAGGAAACCATTACAGTGACAGCCTTCATCCTCAGGAAATAATTCTTTGTACAAGATCTGTCTCCCTTAGAATAAAATCTTGTTTCATTCTTTCTGTTTTGTCCAACCTGAAACTACAGTTGATAACTATGGTCTACATGATTTAAAGAAAAATATATAAATTATAAACTACTATGCAAGTGTTAGGTATGACAGTTATGATATTGATATACTTAAATCACCTTGGATAAGGAAATGGCAACCCACTCCAGTATTCTTGCCTGAAAATCCCACAGAGGAGCCTGGTGGGTTAGTCCATGGGGTCACAAAGAGTCAGACATGACTTAAGCAACTAAATAACAACATACTTAAAACTGCCAGCCTATATTCCTCCTCAACACTTTACTCACCTCCATGACACATAAATATCCATGCTAAATATAAAGATTGCCTTATGGAATCTGGTTTTGCTTACATAATCATTTGGGGGCTCCCTCAAAACTCTCCACATCCCCCATACAAATATAAGGCCTTGTTTTTGTGTGCCTAGACCTGGGTTTAATAGACCAATGATTCCAATTTCCCATTGTGAAACTCCCATTTTGACCGCAAGACAGATAAAAAAAAAAAAGTTTTTAACGTAAATACAGGCCTAATAGTAACATGTCACAATGCATCCTTTATGGGAGTCAGTGTGATCCAATGTTTAATATGGCTGACCCGTGTTGATGTATGGCACAAATCCAACCCAATATTGCAATTATCCTTCAATTAAAAATAAATAAATTAAGGGGAAAAATGGTTATGTTTTAACACAGCAATTCCCAGCCTAGAAAAGGTAAACCAGGAACATCACCAAGGAAACCATTACAGTGACAATCTTCATCCTCAGGAAATAAATCTTTATACAAGATCTGTCTCCCTTAGAATAAAATCTTGTTTCATTCTTTCTGTTTTGTCCAACCTGAAACTATAGTTGATAACTATGGTTTACATGATTTAAAGAAAAATATGAGTGGGGCTCCAGGCTGAGCACCCTGGGGACTGGAAGAGTTATAGCATATAATTTGAGGGATATTAACACCCCTGCATCCATCTGAATTTTCTCAGTCATGCTCTAGATCAACTTACTGCGTTTGACTTGGACAATCACCTATGCAACTACTACCAGTTACTAGAATATAATAAGCTCTGTAAGATCACAGCCATTTGTACCACTGTTTTTTAAACCTCCAGCACTTAAGTACAAACTCAGACATATTCTTGGTCCTCATCAATATGTGGTGAGCAGCTGGATGACTTGGTGTGGGTGGCAGACCCCTCCCCCTGCTGACTTTGCTCACCTCCACTTGGACACCTCACAGACACGCCGTGTTAGCACTTTAATGGGCCTTGACTCTCTCCTGCTCAGGGTGCCCCTCCCTTAGGCTTCGTCATGGGGGTTAAGGGCTCTACTATTTGACGTTTCCTCCAGCAAGACACTGAGAAATCATTCTCCATCCAGGATCACCACCAAGTCCAATTAATTCTCCTCCAAAATATACCACTCATCTGTCTTCTGTGTCTCCATCCTCGATGAGCTACCACAATTTCTTTGCTATGCAGCTGTCATAACTTCCCAACAGGACTCTCCATGCTTCTGGGTCCTCCATTAATTCTCTGTACTTTGGCCAGACTGACCTTTTAAAAATGCAGATTTAATCTCCTCCCTTCTTTGCTTAACACATCTCAGCACCTTTCAACCAAATCTCTAACCTGGCAGACAGAACTTACCATCCTTCCAACTTCATTTTTGGCCTCCACTCTGTTCCAGCTGTCCTGTTACTAGAAGTTCTTTTCTGCTTCCAGTCTTAGCATCTTCCAACCAGTTTCTCTGCTTAAAAAGCCCCTCCTTCCTTTTTTTTTCCCCCACCTTTTTTTGCCTGACAGATACTATCGTTCAGGTCTTAGATTAAAAATATAATTTGCTAAAGGATGTTTTGCTTAACATCCCAATCAAAAATAGGTTTCTTTGTTATTTTCTCCTGGCATTTGTTCTCTTGTGTAGTAGTACTAATCATTATGCTACTTACGGGTTAATAAATCTGTATGCAGGTCAGGAAGCAACAGTTAGAACTGGACATGGAACAACACACTGGTTCCAAATAGGAAAAGGAGTACATCAAGGCTGTATATTGTCCCCCGGCTTATTTAACTTATATACAGAGTATATCATGAGAAACACTGGGCTGGAGGAAGCACAAGCTGGAATCAAATTTGCTGGGAGAAATATCAATAACCTTAGATATGCAGATGAAACCATCCTGATGGCAGAAAGTGAAGAAGAACCAAAGAGCCTCTTGATGAAGGTGAAAGAGGAGAGTGAAAAAGTTGGCTTAAAGTTCAACATTTGGAAAACTAAGATCATGGCATCTGGTCCCATCACTTTATGGCAAATAGATGGGGAAACAGTGGCTGACTTTATTTTTCTGGGCTCCAAAATCACTGCAGATGGTGATTGCAGCCATTAAATTAAAAAACGCTTACTCCTTGGAAAGAAAGTTATGACCAACCTAGACAGCATATTCAAAAGCAGAGACATTACTTTGGCAACAAAGGTCCATCTAGTCAAGGCTATGGTTTTTCCAGTGGTCATGTACGGATGTGAGAGTCGGACTGTGAAGAAAGCTGAGCGCCGAAGAATTGATGCTTTTGAACTGTGGTGTTGGAGAAGACTCTTGAGAGTCCCTTGGACTGCAAGGAGATCCAACCAGTCCATCCTAAAGGAGATCAGTCCTGGGTGTTCATTGGAAGGACTGATGTTGAAGCTGAAACTCCAATCCTTTGGCCACCTGATGTGAAGAGCTGATTCATTGGAAAAGACCCTGATGCTGGGAAAGATTGAGGGCAGGAGGAGAACGGGATGACAGAGGATGAGATGGTTGCATGGCATCACTGACTCAATGGACATGGGTTTGGGTGGACTTTGGGAGTCGGTGATGGACAGGGAGGCCTGGCGTGCTGCGGTTCATGGGGTCACAAAGAGTCGGACACGACTGAGCCACTGAACTGAACTGATTGGATTATTATAGGAATTTTTCCATTGGCTATAACCCCCATGAGGGGAGGACTCTGTCCCAGCACAGGACGCAGTGTCCGGGATGGAGCAGGCACTCAGGAAGGATTTGTTCAATAATGAGTAAATGAATAACTATAGAGTTTCCAGTGTACAGAGTACTGTTCAATACTTCCTCATGATGACCCTGTGAAGTTGGTAAAAGCATGTTATCCACTGAGATTGCAGGTGAGAAACAATTTGGGATTCAGTGTGACTTGCACCAAATCACATAAGAAGCTAGCAAGTAACAGGACAAAAGGCAAATTTAGACTTTAGACACTAAGTCCAGTGTTCTTCCTACTCAACTTTTTAGGAAACCTGAACATCCATATTTCCCTTCTTTAAAACACCATCATAGAATTAATATGTAACAGTGTTGAATAATCATTTAGAGTCTATGAATAATACTAACATTGACAAGTAATTTATTGATCTATAAAACTGGCATCTAAAACTCTCATACTTATTTGTTTTAATCCCCCTAAGGTCTCTGGAAGGACTTCCCTGGTGGCTCAGATGGTAAAGCATCTACCTATAGTGTGGGAGACCCGGGTTCAAACCCTGGGTTGGGAAGATCTCCTGGAGAAGGAAATGGCACCCCACTCCAGTACTCTTGCCTGGAAAATCCCATGGACGAGGGGCCTGGTAGGCTACAGTCCATGGGGTCGCAAAGAGTCAGACATGACTAAGCGACTTCACTTTCACTTTTCACTTTAAGGTCTCTGGGAGTCTGCTGTCCCCATCCTAGACATAAGAAAACTAGGAAAGGTTGTACCAGGTCAGATTTGAAATTGGGAGCCTAGTTCAGTCAAAGCTTTTCCTGTAACTTGATCACAAACCATCCACTACCTTCAAGGCACAATAATCTGGTATTTCTTTGGTCCAAAAAAGTACGAATAAGCCTTTTACAAGAAAATCATTTCAAGGAAGTTGGCCTTGTGGTTCTTAACAGTTAATGATATTAGTATCTCACACTATTTAATTTAGCTATTATGTAAACAACTGACATAGCTGATGATTCTGCACAGAAGCCTATATACTCACAACTGCATCTTTTTCAGAAGTCATCTGTTTCTTACTGCTTGCCGGAAACATTTTCCTCAACCACTGTTTATGCTGTCAGAATCCCCTTAGAGTTAGGGACAACCAGTTTCTAGAATCCTGCAGGTCTTGATGGCAGAACTTAAATTACAAAAGAGAATCTAGACGACTCCAGTTAACATTTATTGAACACTTACTATGTCAAAGATTACATACTACCTAACAAGTTTAAGGTGAGGCCTAGTGTTATCTGGTTGATAGTTGTAGGAACCAGAGCGTGGGACAAGTAGATTCCCCAAAAGTCACACAGCTAGGATGCTGGGGCTTGAACTTCATTGCTACATTAGGCCACTTCCTAACATTCTCATGCTTGGTATAATATCCGTGATGCCACTTGGGGCAGTAAATATACAATGGCCTGAAGAAATAACAATTTAGATAGCAAGAGTCCGTCTAAAGGTGAAGGTTTAGGGACAGATTTTTGAGTCTGTGATAGGCACAAAGATCTCAGGGATTGACACAAGACAGACAGAAAGGCTGTTTTAAGGGACTCTGAAAAGATATTATGATGGTGAAATATTTCATAAATGTGTGGCTTTGGCCACAGGGTAACTTGGATATTAAAAAGCAGAGACATTACTTTGCCAACAAAGGTCCATCTAGTCAAGGCTATGGTTTTCCCAGTGGTTATGTATGGATGTGAGAGCTGGACTATGAAGAAAGCTGAGCACTGAAGAATTGATGCTTTTGAAGTGTGGTGTTGGAGAAGACACTTGAGAGTCACTTGGACTGCAAGGAGATCCAACCAGTCCATCCTAAAGGAGATCAGTCCTGGCTGTTCATTGGAAGGACTGATATTGAGGCTGAAACTCCAATACTTTGGCCACCTGATGCGAAGAGCTGACTCATTGGAAAAGACCCTGATGCTGGAAAAGATTGAGGGGAGAAGGGGACGACAGAGGATGAGATGGTTGGATGGCATCACCAACTCAATGGACATGGGTTTGGGTGGACTCCGGGAGTTGGTGATGGACAGGGAGGCCTGGTGTGCTGCGATTCATGGAGTTGCAAAGAGTCGGACATGACTGAGCGACTGAACTGAACTGAACTTAGATTGGAGACGGTAAATATATTAGCAAAGCTTAGAATCATAAGTATAGAAAAACAGCTCTGGGTGCAGAACAAATGGTGAGTCAGTTACCTGGTTTTCCCCCCTGTATTTTGACTCCACAGAATAAAATCTGAGACACTGCTCCTTTTCCAGCCATCATTCAGAGGCTTTTGGGTGCTACTATTAAAATTCAATACTTTTTAATAGTCAAATTCCTTAAGAAATTTCTCATTGTTTAATTTGTCATTGTAACTGAGGGGACCTTCAGTATCATAAGAGTCCTTAATTTCAAGTGCAAGACCTTCAGCCTGTGATTCCAACACAGAACTGGGGACATCATTCTTTTAATTTAGCTTCAGTAAGGGATTTGCACCTAATGCTCTAATCTTTTATGCTGGAAGGTAATCAGTTTATTACCTGGTAGTATTAACAGATGTTATTTGTTTTTTAAGAAAGAATTCTGTGGTCAGGCATATTTGGAAAATGCTGGTTTGAAACAAAATTAAAGAGTAATTTTCTATAGCTTTTTAAAAAAGAATTATTATTATCATTTTTAACTGGTACGGTTTATAAGATCTAAGTTCTTTGACCAGGGATTGAACCTGGGTCCTCAGCAGTTAAAAGCATAGGGGATATGACAGGCGGCATTTACTAGGCTTCTTTGACCATAGTTGAGTGTATCTTTCAGGACTAATAATCCCTGATCTCTCCTTGGGAAATGCTACCTTATTATATTTCATACATGAGGAAGATTCACATGTTTTGAGGGTTCTTTATTGTAATAAAGTTCCCAGTGAACTTAAGTCATTTTATTATAATAAAGCTCCCACTAACCCCAAGCCATTAACTTGTGTTTAATCCTTAATAAATATATTAACACACATACACAAAAAGGGATTTAGTTTGTTGGTTCAAAAAACTCAGACATTAAATTCAAGCGCCAGTACTGTTTTGTTGCAATATTGCACTCAACCACAAGGTGGCACCAACAGTCGTCAAATTACTGGGAAGCCTGTGGTTCTGCTCTTCAAAGGCTTCACTACTGCACTCATGGTGGCTCTCAAGCATTTTCCAGCAACTTGTACTTTGTTGTTACAAGTTGGACTGTGATCCTCATTACAATCTTTTTTATGGTGATAATACAATGGAAACAGGGTAAACAAATACAGGAGAAGAATCTAGGAAGTGTTAACCCTAAAATAAAATTCAAATTTTATGATTATTAACATCATATTCAAGAATAACCTTTCACGCTATCATTTCATCACATAGCATTAACTTCAGAAATTTTATTTTAAAGTATTATTATTTTATCTTATAACCTTAAATTCTATGCTTTAAAAGGTCTAGAGTATTTTAGACGTATAGAATTTTAATTGTATATATGTGAACCATAGGATCAAATTGTTTGAAAAAGAGGAATTAGATGGTTTGTATAATGTTCCTTCATGTAGGAACTAAAAACATGTCCCTCAGCTACGGTTTTTATTTTGTTTTTGAATCAGGATGTCTATGTGGCATTCCAATATTTTGTGTGATTATTTAGCCTCTACTGTAGTTTAAGTCCAACATAGACCGGAACTTGATCTGAATGGGTCCCCTTTTGTGTAGCAAACACAGCAGACTCAAGGTGGCAGGCTTCCTTCCCTTAAAACTGTGAAAGCTTTTTAAATTGCAAACAGCCATCTAGGAATGAGTCTCTTGTTTTTCATTTTCAGAATAAATGAGCCTCCTGGTTCACAAGTTTAAGTCAGCCTTACCCCAAACCTAGTGTGTAATGAAACAGAAACAGTGATTCCTGTTCGGGGGGCTATAGTTATTCAGTAACGCCTGCTGCTGCTGCTGCTGCTAAGTCGCTTCAGTCGTGTCCGACTCTGTGCGACCCCATAGACAACAGCCCACCAGGCTCCCCGGTCCCTGGGATTCTCCAGGAAAGAACACTGGAGTGGGTTGCCATTTAAAAAACAATGTGAAATCAAAACTCAGTCTTTATAAGAAAGGAGAAAGGGAAGGAGGAGGAAGATGAAGAAAAAGAAGAAAAAAGACAAAAGAAAAAAGAGAAGTGAATATAAATACTGAGTGTGAACAGTTAAAAAGAATTCAAATTTATGGTGGATCTTCCTGAAGGTATCCAATCTTTCAACAAACATATAAATCTAGCTACTTCTGTTGACCAAATACAACAGAGAAAAATATCTTTACTATAACAACATCCTTCACACTTGACCTACAAAAATAGAGACGTTCCAAGTGTACTCAGAGCTATAGATTATATTTTTATATAAATTTATTTTTACTAATGATTTAAAAATCTTCAAGACAGGTACCATTTATACATTAAAATTATTCCTTAAGCTCATTCCTTCTTCATTTTTTTTTTTATTTTTAGAGATTTGCAATACTCTACCATGGAAACATTATATAGGGCTAAATAATTTTATTAAAATTAAATAGCAAAAAGTTTATAATCACATGTGGCTTAATATTATTAAAATAACATTTTTCCATAATGAGGAATGACTATTCCAGTGATTTTTAAATTGTTAGTTAATGAAGTTACCATGATACAGAATACAGGTGAATGAAAACTAATACAGTGAGAAAATGCAGTATAGAACTGAACTAAGTCAATTTATTTCTTTGACGGGGAGAAGGCACTTCCAGACACAGCATAAAGAGAAGGTGTAAGTGACAGAACAGACTGTGATTTTTATGAGTAATTTTGGGGCTTATTTATCTTTTATAAATGTAGAATTGTGAATATTAAGAAAAAAATGATATATGTTGGATTGGGGTAAATACAGCTCACTCCAGTTCCCCTTCACACATGGCATAAATTATAGGTGGAACCTACAATTTCCTGGGAACTTCTAAAAGTTTAGGTAAACTAAAGCAGAGAAGGGAAGTGGTTATTTACATTTTTTTCACAGTGATTTAGACAAGTACTGCTTTACTTTTGAATATGAATTATTTGCAAATTAATGTATGGCCCAAGAGCAGCTGCAATGAGAAGAGTGTTCTGGATCATAGTCATCCTTTGCAAAGGGTTCTACTCCTCCCACCCCGGGAGCGCCCTCTGTGATCAGTGATCAATGCACAGATTCTGGGGGCACAAACACCTTTCTCATCATTTAAGCATGTTCTTTATTCTAAGAGAAACAATTAACTCTGGAATTCTTCTAGAATATGTTGATTATGTTTTTACAGCCATCCCAACCAAACAAGAACAAATACCATTTCAAAACATTTAAGCATTTAACTTTCCTATAAAAACTTTCCTTAAAAAGTGTAAGCATTTCCTTTTCTAACTAAATAGCTGTACTCTCCTCAATCCTTTTCCTCTGGCTATCAATACTTTGCTGAGACCATTGCCTAGAGTGTCACTAGTAACTTTTCCTTCTTGCATACATTTTGTATTGTCTCATTTTCTGTATCACAACAGGAATGTATTAGTCACTAGCAACTTAAATTTTTTTTTTAAGTTGGGGGAGTATTGTTTACAATGTTGTGTTGGTTTCTGCCGTACAACGTGAATCAGCCGTGAGCATATTTATGTCCCCTCCCTAGTGAAACTTCCTCCCACCTCCCACACCATCCCGCTCCTCTCGGTTGTCAGAGCCAGGTTGAGCTCCATGCGTTATACTAGCAACTTTTAATCACCGGTTTCAACACATTTGGGGGTTTCCCTGATAGCTCAGTTAGTGAAGAATCTGCCTGCAATGCAGGAGACCCTGGTTTGATTCCTGGGTCAGGAAGACCCCCTGGAGAAGGGATAGGCTACCCACTCCAGTATTCTGGCCTGGAGAATTCCGTATCTCCTCTTTTTCATTTTAGCAATAGTCTCTGAGTTTAGCAGGACATGTGATTATTTTATCAGAGAATTCCATATTTCCCAAGCAATTGGTATGGCCATGTGACCAAGTCCTAAAGATATGTGAAGTAACATATGCAACTTCATGATTTTTTTTTTTTTTTGGTAAATTCGCTGAGTATGTGCGTCCTATAGTTTTGTTTTTTTTTTTTAACCACTTTAAAAAACCGAAGTATAGTTAAGTTACAATGTTGCATTAGTGTCAGGTATGCAGCAAAGTGACTAGTTATACATATACATACACACACACGCATACTTTTTCAGCTTCTTTTTCAGTCTAGGTTATTATAAGATATTGAATACAGTACCTTGTGCTATACAGTAGGTCCTTGTTTACCTACTTTATACATAGTAGTGAGTACATACTAATCCCAAACTCCTAATTTCTCTCTCCCCACAACCTAATATCCCTTTTAGTAACAATACATTTGTTTTCTAAGTCTGTGAGTCTATTTCTGTTTCATACATAAGTTCACTTGTATCATTTTTTAAGATTCTACATATAAGTGATATCATTTGATATTTTTCTTTGTCTTACTTCACTTAGTATGATGATATCTGAGTCTTTCTATATTGCTGCAAATGGCATATTTCATTCTTCATGGCTGAGTAGTGGTCCGTTGGATACATGTATGACAGCTGTATGTCTTCTTTGGAGAGCTCTATTTAGGTCTTATGCCTGTGTTTTGATTGGGTTGTTTATTTGATATTGAGCTGTGTGCAGAAGCTTTCAGCTTTTTACCACTGAGTATGATGTTAGCTGCGGGTTTGTCATATACAGCCTTCATTGTGTTAAGGTATGTTCCCTCTAGGTTCATTCTCTGAAGAGTTTTTTTTATCATAAATGGAAGCTGAATTTTATCAAAAGCTTTTTCTGCACCTATTGACATAATTATATGGCTTTTATTCTTCAATCTGTTAAGGTGATGTATCATACTGATTGATTTGCAGATATTGAAAAATCCTTGCATCCCTGGGATAAATCCCACCTGATCATGGTGTATGATCCTTTTAATGTATTGTTGGAGTCAGTTTGCTAGTCTTTTGTTTAGGAAGTTTGCATTTATGTTTATCAGTGATTTTGGCCTGTAATTTTATTTTATTTTTTGGTCTGGTTTTGATATCAGGGTAATGGTAGCCTCAAAGTATGAGTTCAAAAGTATTCCTTCCTCTGTAATTTTTTGGAATATTTTGAGAAGGATAGGGTGTTAGTGCTTCTCTAAATGTTTGGTAGAGTTCACCTGTGAAGCCATCTGGTCTTGGACTTTCCAAATAGACTTTTCTTACAGAAAAGCATTTTTCTTATTAGAATGACTGGCTGACTTTGTACAGCCAATCTATCTTGGTTGAATTCCATTCAATTAAGTTTCATAAGACTAGGTGGTATGAACCAGATTTTCCTACAACCTGGCCATTCCTGGGCACTGGGATTTCTCACTTACCAAATGGAAGATAGTATCTAGTAAAGAAAAAAATGGGCTGAGGCAGGAGGGAACTAAATTTTTTGAATACTTACTATGTGCCTGGGGTTTTTCATATAATATTTTATTGAGTTACAACTGTAGCCCTGTGAGGTAGGTTAAACCAGCACAGCAGATGAATCCAGTAAATATTTGTTCAATCAATGAATGCATTAATATTCTTAGTACTTTACTACACAGATGAGTAAACTGGTTGAGAGAGATTAAGCTGCTTGCCCTAGTCATAAGGCTAGTAAGTGACACCCCCAGAATCCAGTCAAGATCTATTTGATTCTAGATTCCAAGTGTACTACTCCATGCGTGCTTGTGTGCTCAGTTGTGTCCAAGTTTTTGTGACCCCACGGGCTGTAGCCCACCAGGCTCCTCTGTCCATGGGATTCTCCAGGCAAGAATACTAGAGTGGGTTGCCACTTGCTACTCCAGGGGATCGAACCAACCCAGGGATCGAACCCACGTCTCCTGCGTAATCCTAACCAATCAATTGAACTATCTCATGTACCTCAAACTGTCACTTCTGAGCTCAGCCCCAGGCAGAAACTGGATTCCACAGTAGGAAGCTGTGGATTTCAGTGAACTTGGCAATCATGAATTCTGAACCATTAGAGTAGCAGTTAGACCAGCATGAGGGAGTCTGACCTGGGAGATAATTTCTTTATAGTCTTTTATCTCCATGAGACAGAAATCTTATGAGGGGAGAGACTTCTTATGCATCCCAGAACCTACCACAGATCAGGTACTCAACTAATCAATAAACATTCACTGACTGTATGAATACAAGCTTTAATATTACATATATGCATTGCTATTAACATATTTGCTAAGCTGGGCACTTATTCCAATGCCTGAACCTGGGGTTCTCTGTAAAAGAATTAAATTGTTGAATGGTGCTCCATGGAAAAATCTAATTAAATAGTATAAGATCGTTTAATATATTTTTGAAGGTGAGGAAGACACAGGATCACTCCATCCTTAACAGAGGGGGTTTGGTGAAGTATAGGGTAGTGGCTGAGAGCCCAAAGTCCAAGTTAGAAAGTCTGGGTTCTAATCTCAGCTCTAGCACTCAAGGAGTTTTATGAACGTAGACAAGCTTTTTAACTTAGGCGGATTTTTTTTTTTTTTTTTTTTTTACCACTAGAGCCACCTGGGAAGCCCCTAGAGGAGAATGGAGAACCTCATTAAGGTCATTGTGAGAGTTTAATTACATAATACATATAAAGTACTTAGCATAGTTCCTGGCACAAAATAAACATTCAATAACTATTAGCAATTACTCTTGCTCTAAATCTTATTCAACATGAAGACAAACTAATATAATTATACCACAATTGAAATTTGAATCAACACAATTAAATTGAAATAAAGAACTACAATTCATCAAAATAGGTACCAAGTCCTTGATTTTCCATGTTGAATAATTCATTTCAGTTGAGAAAACAGTTACTATTTAGCTACCTTCCTTAACCATTTACGAATACATGGATATACAGCAGAAAATAATGTTTCAGGATACTTCTTCCTCCTAATTATGTAGAGATGGTAATTCTACTGGATTTGTTAAATCAAGAAAAAAACAGCCTATAAATAATAATAATCATCACATAAATAAACCTATGTATAAGGAAGGACCATAAAATCTGACATGAAAACGACTGGAGTCCACAGAACACACCCACTAAAAAATGTTATTACTATTGTAAAAAGAAAGTGAAATCTCTTCATCAATCAAAACTAAGTAATAACAATGAAAAGAGTTTTATGACTCCTGCTGATTGATTACTATCATTAACTGAACCAACTTCAAGACAATTACATTACAGTATGACTAAAATGTATCACAAATGCATGGCACTTGAATAACGCATCCCTGAGCATACCCACACATTCAATTCGAGAAAAAGAAAAGTTAATGGTCTCTTCTTTTTCTCCTTGCTCTAGTCTTCCCCACTCCAACTCTTTCTCCAAAATCTTATTCCTAGAGGTTTTTTTCTGAAACAAAATCTTGATGTTTTTGCTTTAAGTTCTTCATTGCTCTCACTGATTTCAGAATAAAGTTCTACCAAGGCAAACAAATAGATCTTTGCTAGTTGCTCCAGACTCATCTTTGACCCGATCTCTATTCTACAAGCACATCTTGGCAGCACCTCAAACTCACAGCTTCTCTCCAGAGTCTGTGCCCCTCTTTATTTCCCCTGCCCTGATCGACTTTTTCTGTCAGCCCAGTTCTCTTTCAGTGCCAAGTTCAAGCCTCACTGCTGCTTAGACATCTTCTTTGATCCATCCCATGGACATTATTAGGCCCTTCCTACATGCTCCCTAACATGCTTTGCAAATAGCACTTGTCACATCGAGGCCAGATTTAATTTCTGATCCCTGATGTCTGGTACAACCTCCAAGTTATTCTGTGTGATCAGGAAATGTTGGTTGACTGGAAATACTCTTGTATAACTTAATGAATGAATTTGTATTATCTTTTCAAATTAAAATGAAGGTTCATATTATCTAAAAAAAAAAAAAAACCCAAAAAACTAACAAGAAAACCAGTATTTATATTATACATCTTTCCCCCTTTTCCCCCCATTCTTATTCACTGTGGATGGTATCACTGATGCAATGGACACGAACTTGGGCAAACTCAAGAGATGGTGAGGGACAGGGAGGCCTGGAGTGCGGCAGTCTGTGGGGTCACGAAGAATCAGACATGACTGGGCGACTGAACAACAATTCACTGTGATTCTAATAATCTTATTTGAATTTCCTTCTCTGAATCTGAAATATAGAAAGTTTAATATCACAAAAGCACTGAGGTATCATTTCTGCAATAGTACGTATTTTGCCATTGCTGCTTTCCCAAATTATGGTATGCGACCTTCATTGTAATCCCTCAAAATGGCCATGTGTGTTTTATTTTCCAAAATGTTTTCAGAAAATCTCAAAAAAATGGGCAGAAGACCTAAATAGATGTTTCTCCAAAGCAAAAATACAGGTGGCCAACAAACACATGAAAAGATGTTCAACATCACTAATTATTAGAGAAACGCAAATTAAAACTATAGTGAGGTATCACCTCACACTGGTCAGAATGGCTGTCATCAAAAAAAAAAAAAAAACTATAAACAATAAATGCTGGAGAGGGTGTGGAGAAAAGGGAACGCTCTTACATTGTTGGTGGGAACATGGATTGGTGCAGCCACTGGAAAACGGTGTGACGGTTCCTTAAAAAGCTAAAATTAGAACTACCATATGACCCAGCAATCCCACTCCTGGGCATACACCTGAAGAAAACTATAATTCCAAAAGATGCACGCACTCCAGTGTTTATTGCAGTAGTGCTTACAATAGCTAGAACACGGAAGCAATCTAAACGTCCATTAACAGAGGAATGGATAAAGAAGATATGGCGCACACACACACACACACACACACACACACACACACACACACTGGAATATTACTCAGCCATTAAAAGGAATGGAATTGTGCCATTTGCAGAGACATGGGTGGACCTAGAGATTGCCATACAGAGTGAAGTAAGTCACAAACGGAAAAAAACCCAAATATCATGCATTTAATGCATATATGTGGAATCTGGACAAATAGTTCAGAGGAACTTATTTCCACAGCAGAAATACAGACACAAAAGTAGAAAACAAGCTTATGCACACCAAGGAGGGAAAGAGGAGGTTGGATGAATTGGGAGATGAATTGGGAGACTGGGACTGGCATGTATACACTGCTATGTGTAAAACAGATAACTAATGAGAACATACTGTGTACCACAGGGAACTCCACTCAGTGCTCTGGGAGATCTATTTGGGAAGGAAATCCAAAAAGCAGGGGATATATGTATACGAATGGCTGATTCACATTGTTGTACGGCAGACTCTAACACAGCATTGTTAAGCAACTATACTCGAATAAAAATTTTTTTAAGATAAATCCAATTTGTAAACTATCTCAGCAAAGGATCAATGGTTTATTCAAATAATGATTTGAAGAGTTAATACTAAAAATAAAATTCAAAGGACTTATTAGTCATAGGGATTCTCAGGTGGCGCTAGTGGTAACGAGCCCACCTGCCAATGCAGGAGACATAAGAGACTTGGGTTCGATCCCTGGGTTGGAAAGATCCCCTGGAGGAGGACATGGTAACCCACTCCAGTGTTCTTCCCTAGAGAATCCCCACAAACAGAGGAGGCTGGTGGGCTATGGTCCAGAGGGTCGCAAAGAGTTGAACACGACTGAAGCGACTCAGCACGCAGCAGTGCCGTTTAAAACAGTCTTCACAGGTATGTTCTGGATAGATTATTTCTACTGTTTTAGTTGTTTTGCCTATTTTAGGTAATAATACTGACAAAATGAAAAAATTCATATTATGATGTTGTTCATCTTCCCATTCAGCAATGTTTTCCTTTCAAAACTAAGTGATGATTGAATACTGTTGCTGCTAAGTCACTTCAGTCATGTCTGACTCTGTGTGACCCCACAGAAGGCAGCCCAGCAGGCTCCCCCGTCCCTGGGATTCTCCAGGCAAGAATACTGGAGTGGGTTGCCATTTCCTTCTCCAACGCATGCATGCACGCATGCAAAGTCTCTTTGGTCGTGTCTGACTCTGTGCAACCCAATGGACAGCAGCCCACCAGGCTCCTCTGCCCACAGGATTCTCTAGGCAAGAATACTGGAGTGGGTTGCCATTTCCTTCTCCAGATGATTGAATAGTCTTGCAGAAACATAGTCTTAGAACTGGAAGAGACCTCATCCAATCCTTCGTTGAATAGAAGGATTCCAGCTACAAAAGTAACAGAGGACAGATGGCCCTGTAGATGGACTAGAGACAGTTTGAATACTTCCAACTCAGCATTTCAAAATTAAATTCAGTATTTGTTGGACATATGCGTTGTGTGATGTAATATTTTATTTTGGACTGGTCTGCTACAAAGTGTATGTTATAGAGCGAAAATGCCTCTTCAGGATCTTCAGAGCTATAAGAAAATAGCTAGTCCCTGTTTCACAAATGTCCCTTTCAAGTACTTGGAGTCCTTAATACATTTAGTCATTGGCACAGTGATATATCTGAGGTCATTAAAAGAAAGATGCAATACACTGACTTCTTGTCAAATGTTTCTCAATGAGAGAAATTTTAAAGTAAAAGATTTATTTCTGTTCAAAATGCAAGTTTCAAATTCATATCCTCGGATTATTAATTACAGGCTTTTCTTCAATTATCATATTATTTGATGTAGTCAATTGTTACATATGTTTTATCAGCAAGTATAAAAGATAAGCAAAGCCAAATGTTAACACCTACAATGTAACTAAAATACTTGAGGAACAATGAAAAAAAAACCTTCACCCCTTGTTCTAAAAACAGTTAATAAGTGTTTAATGTGACAAGTGACTTCAAAACTTGCAATTATCCTGCTAAAGCGTGTCGTCACCGATAGAAGCAGAGATGGCAGCTATGGGAGAGTAGTGGGTGTTGAGTTCTTGCTCCATCTTAAACACAGCATTGCCTTCAATGCTCTGGCAGGGACTGGAAAAAGTCCACGGTCTGCATTGGTAAGTTGAACAAAAACTGGAGAACCAACTCAGGCACTGATTCTCCCAATGACCCACTCTATCTTGCCTTCTGTTTCCCTGCCAACATTGTTACTTTTTTCCATTTCTATTAACATTCTGTTCCTTTGTCAAGGAAGACAGGGCTCTTTCTTAATGCAAGACTTGTGTTAGTTTGCAGAGTAAAGGAATCATCCAGCTTACATACATTGCCTTTTCTGAAATACATTCGTGCATAAATTCAACCATATTTGCTATAGGTCTATAATGGGCTTCCCTGATAGCTCGGTTGGTAAAGAATCTGTCTGCAATGCAGGAGACCCCAGTTAGATTCCTGGGTTGGGAAGATCCACTGGAGAAGGGATAGGCTACCCACTCCAATATTCTTGGGCTTCCCTTGTGACTCAGCTGATAAAGAACCCGCCTGCAATGTGGGAGGCCTGGGTTCGATCCCTGGGTTGGGAAGATTCCCCGGAGAAGGGAAAGGCTACCCACTCCAGGATCCTAGCCTGGAGAATTCCCATAGTCACGGGGTCACAAAGAGTCAGACATGACTGAGTGACTTTCACTTTCACATGATGCCCTAGGCACTAAGGATTCAACCAGACCATAAAATGAAGTCCCTTACCCCCAAGCAGCTTTGGTTGCAATGGAGGGAGACAGGCAAGGAGCCAATAAAGAGATAACATAGCATGTAATAGCATAGATGCGGGAACCCACATGACAGTCAAAGGGAGATGCTCTTTCATAGAGGAGATGGAGGAGAAGCCTCACCAACACAATAGGGTAAAGCAATTATCTTCCAATTAAAAATAATGTAAAAAAAAGATGGAAAAAACAGACTTGAACCAAAAAGGGAGTGTATCAAGGAGAGGCCCTGAAGAAATCTAGTGTGGATAAAGTGAGTGACCTGGAAAGAGAGGAGTGGGAGAGGAAATGAGAACTTGGGGAAACATGGAGCATGTGGGACTACAGATCTTGGTAAGGACGGGGATTTTTTTTCAAGTGAGTTAAAGCTGAAGGACAAAGGAATCAATAGATAAAAATATTTTAAGACTGCCTTGTATCATGTCAAGTGGTCAGCCTTTTATTAGGGAATATACCAACATAAAAACAGAATATACTCCAAGGGCCAATGATAAAAGGGCAAGTATAGTGTTTTCTTAAACTACTCGAAGCAATTTCTAAATTTAAGACTAACTGGTCTGAAAACTGTTGACAAAGTCAACCTAAAGGTTAATACTGCATGCACAAAGTATATGAACTTTTAAATTCATCTTTATATCTACACTACATCCTCTGAAATTTAGATTTATGAACTATATATTACAATATAGTTGTTTTTAGAATCTTTTATGACTCCTGTTAATGTAAATATTGTCTTGAAAGTAGTATAGTAACATCAAATGCGATTTGGCAATGCACAATCATCACTAAAATATCATATTTAAGGCAATGAAAATTTATGAAATGTTTATGGCTTGCCCAACACATAATGAGATGGCTGTTTGGGAGCTGGTGGTAAATGTCTCCCCTACTGTGATAGGCAGAATTCTAAAATGCACCCCCAAGATTTCGTGTCTCAATCCCTGGGCTGTGAATATGATAACATATGTCTGTGATTACTACTGTTTATATGAAAAAGGGACTTTCAGATGTAATTAAGATTACTAAGCCATTGATTCCAAATTCATCAAAAGGGAGATTATGAGGGCGGACTTAACCTAATCTTTCAAAGCAAGGAGTTTTGCTACCTAGTTTGCAAAAAGGAAAATTAGATTTGAAGTATGAGGGGGATTTTGCTCCCTGTTTAGGAACTTCCCTGGTGGCTCAGATGGTAAAAAGTCTGCCTGCGATGAGGGAGACCTGTGTACGATTCCTAGGTCAGGAAGATCCCCTGGCGGAGGGCATGGCAACCCACTCCAGGATTCTTGCCTGGGAAATCCTATGGACAGAGGAACCTGGCAGGCTATAGTCCATGGGATCACAAAGAGTTGCACACGACTGAACGACTGACATTTAACTTTTCCTTTTGGTAGCTTGAAGATGGAGGGAGTCACAAGGAAAGAGCCTAAGACTGGCCTCTAGGAGTTCAAAGAATCCCCTGGCTGGCAGACAGCAAGAAAACATGGACTTCAGACCTTTAGTTGTAAGGAACTGAATTTTGTCAATACCAAGAAAGAATTTGGAAGAGGACCCTGAGCTCCAGTTTTGAATGTTAATCCCAGCTGATACCTTAACTTTGACCTTGTGAGATTCTGAGCAGAGAACCCAGTTAGATCACACCCAGATTCCTGACCTACCCACAATCTATAATCCACCTGTTAAAAAGATGTTGTTTTAAGTTGCTAAACTCATGGAAATTAGTTAGAAAGCAACAGAAAAATAATAAGTCTACCTTGAAGAACATACTTATGAGGTAGTTTGAGAAATTTTTAAAAGCTAGAAGGAAATTAGTTGAACATAATAAAAGACTTTCTTATAAAGGGTGTCAATGTATTGCCTAGAGGGCTGTCTAAGCTACCATGACAAAGAGATTAAAAAAATACAATGGATTAAACTAAATTCATTTCATCCACAGAAAACCATGCAGGGAAAGGTAATCCTAAACTAATACAATTCCACCATTCTCAGTGTATGGCTTCTGACCCTTGGTCCGAGACAGCTACTCTTTTTTTTCCTCCAGCTTTACTGAGATATAATTGACATATAGTATTATGTAAGTTTAAGGTATACAACATGATTTGACATATGCACATATTGTGAAAATGATTGTCACAATAAGGTTAGTTAACACATCTGTCACCTCACATAGTTTGTGTGTGTGTGGTGAGAACAATTATATTCTCAAAGAAACTTTCAAGTATAACAAAACAATATTATTAACCACAGTCACCATGCTGTACATTAGACGCCCAGTACTTAGTAATCTTATAACTGGAAGTTTGCATCCCTTGATCCTCATCACCCATTTCTTCAGTCTCCCAGCCTCTGGCAACTGCCAATCTATTCTCTAGTTTCTGAGTTATGATTTTTAGGTTCCACATACGAGTGAAACTATATAGTATTCAAGACAACTCTTGTTCTCCTCATCTCCCAATTGGAAGGAAGATAGAAGAGGGCTAGAGAAACATTTGTGTGTGAAATACCATGGACAGAGGAGCCTGGTGGGTTACAGTCCATGGGTCATAAAAGAGTCAGACAAGACTCATCAACTAACAAAAACAAGAAGTTGCAACCTCCAAGTAGCACATATTGCTTTTGTGTACATCTTACTGGCTAAAACTTAGAACTTAGCTGCCAGTGAGGTTGGTAAGTTGCCAAATCTAGCTGAGAAAACTTAGGCCTATCTAAAACATGGAGCTCTAGGATGAAAAACGTAGGGGCAGGACACCGCTGGACAACAAGCAGTCTCCGCCACAATCAAACGATGAGCTGTGGAAGTGAGTCAGATATCTACTTCATCCAGACGCTTCCCAGTTAGACCTAAATCTATTTTCTAGACTCCAGATATAAAGCAAAAGAAGAGTAATTCCTCTTTTAAGTAACAGTCTTCCAAATATTTAAGCCAGGTTGTCGGCATCCTCCATACGTTTGAAGACTTATTACTCTCGGATCCCTCTCTTACTCTTTTCTAGTTATCATTTCTTATGATCTTAAATTCTCTGGACTGATTTTTGCTTCTTAAGAAATCCTTTAAAATGTAGCCTTCAGCAAAGAACACAGTCCTCAGTGAAAGAGTCGTGCCTAGCAACTTGAGTTTTCCAAGAGGACAAGTATGTATACATAAAATGGAATATTATTCAGACTTAAAATAGAAAGATATAATGCCATCCTTGTCCCTTTAAGTGTTTCAACCCACCAGTGAACCAATGGATGAAACTGAAAGTCATTAAACTAAATGAAATAAGATAGACACAGAATGACAAATCTTTCATGATATCACTTGAACAGTGCATCTAAAAATGTCAGACTCATAGTAACAGAGTAGAATGTTGGTTACCAGGTACTAGGGGTGGGGCAAATGGAGAGATGTTTGTCAAAGGATATAAACTGTCAGTTATAAGCTAAATAAGTTCTAGAGACCTAATGTATAGCATGATGATTATAACATACTAATAATATATTAGTACATTATACTATACATAATAAATAATATTGCAATATATTAAAAATTATGTATCATATACTTGAAATTTGCTAAGAGAGTAGATTTCAAAGACTCTCACCACAAAATAAAAGGATAACTATATGAGGTCATGGATATGCTAATTAGCCTGTTTGGGGTAATCTTTTCACAATATATACATATATCAAAAGATCACATTGTTTCAACTCTACTTCAGTTAAAAACACATTACATTGTATACTTTAAATACATAAAATTTTCATCAATTATACTTCAGTAAAGATGGGAAAAATAATATTTTATGGAAAACAAGCAAATCTTAGTGATTTAAAAGGCAGATCCAACAAACTAATTTGATCAAACAATCAAAAACTGGAGAAAAAAGTACATAAGTTATAAACATAATGAAGTACCGTCTCTAGTGACTGAACAGTACCTCCTCTCTCCTTAATAACACAGGCAAGTGAAACAGACTATGTCAATGTGTGATTGACATACATGGTCAATATAGGATATTGGCATTAAATTGATAATTGAATATGTTGTTGCTGTTCAGTCACTAAGTCGTGTCTGACTTTTTGCAACATCATGGACTGTAGCATGGCAGGATTTCTCGTCCTTCACTCTCTCCTGGAGTTTACTCCAACTCATAGTAATTGATAATTGAGTATGTTGATAATTAAATATGAATGTCCACTTAAATGAGACAAATGATTTGAAGCCCCAGGAATTCATGTTTTCAATTTGTTTTATTAGAAATGAGATCTAATTGTTATTTTTTCTCCTCTTTACATTTTCACATCTACCATCCCTATTTGGGGGTGTCATGTGGAGATGAAAGGCCTTGCCCTAAGGACTGGCCACAATGCTACCACCATCAACATATCATATATGTACAAATTCTGCTAGTTCTGGAGCTTCTTTTCATCTAAAAATGGAAATTCTAAACCCATGTACTACTCTAATTTTTCACTGATTTGTGATTGAGATAGTTACTTAAATTCTTCCTACTGAAATCTCAAAACATGTGCTGAGTGTTCTGGCTTTTTCTGGCCAGGATTAAGTTCTAGAAGTATGAAAAATTAAATTGTTAGAAATGCAGGATGTGACTATCATCATTTTTATTTTTTCCCTGGCACAGCTAGATAAATAGTCTTCTCTTATTTATTGTCTAAACCTTTACTTCCCCACTTCTCTCTTGTTTTCCATGTTTTGTGGCAAAGCACCCACTTTGGCATGTGTCATCATGGGCCTCTGTGAAACTTCAGTTCTTTGATCATCATCTCTTTTACTAATGATGGAGTAAAAGGTGGTGGTTACTTTTTCCCTGATGACCAGTAGTTCAAAGTTCAAAACACCACAGAACCTTCTCCAGGATAGATCACATCCTGGGCCATAAATCTAGCCTTGGTAAATTCAAAAAATTGAAATCATTCCAAGCATCTTTTCTGACCACAATGCAGTAAGATTAGATGTCAATTACAGGAGAAAAACTATTAAAAATTCCAACATATGGAGGCTGAACAACACACTGCTGAATAACCAAACAAATCACAGAAGAAATCAAAATATGCATAGAAACGAATGAAAATGAAAACACAACCCCAAACCTGTAGGACACTGTAAAAGCAGTGCTAAGGGGAATGTTCATAGCAATACAGGCATACCTCAAGAAACAAGAAAAAAGTCAAATAAATAACCTAACTCTACACCTAAAGCAACTAGAAAAGGAAGAAATTAAGAATCCCAGGGTTAGTAGAAGGAAAGAAATCTTAAAAATTAGGGCAGAAATAAATGCAAAAGAAACAAAAGAGACCATAGTAAAAAATCAACAAAGCCAAAAGCTGGTTCTTTGAAAGGATAAATAAAATTGACAAACCATTAGCCAGACTCATCAAGAAACAAAGGGAGAAAAATCAATTCTATAAAATTAGAAATGAAAATGGAGAGATCACAACAGACAACACAGAAATACAAAGGATCATAAGAGACTACTATCAGCAATTATATGCCAATAAAATGGACAACTTGGAAGAAATGGACAAATTCTTAGAAAAGTACAACTTTCCAAAACTGAACCAGGAAGAAATAGAAAATCTTAATAGACCTATCACAAGCATGGAAATTGAAACTGTAATCAGAAATCTTCCAGCAAACAAAAGCCCAGGTCCAAACAGCTTCACAGCTGAATTCTACCAAAAATTTAGAGAAGAGCTAACACCTATCCTATTCAAACTCTTCCAGAAAATTGCAGAGGAAGGTAAACTTCCAAACTCATTTTATGAGGCCACCATCACCCTAACACCAAAACCTGACAAAGATGCCACAAAAAAAGAAAACTACAGGCCAATATCACTGATGAACATAGATGCAAAAATCCTTAACAAAATTCTAGCAATCAGAATCCAACAACACATTAAAAAGATCATACACCATGACCAAGAGGGCTTTATCCCAGGGATGCAAGGATTCTTCAATATCCACAAATCAATCAATGTAATACACCACATTAACAAATTGAAAAATAAAAACCATATGATTATCTCAATAGATGCAGAGAAAGCCTCTGACAAAATTCAATATCCATTTATGATAAAAACTCTCCAGAAAGCAGGAATAGAAGGAACATACCTCAACATAATAAAAGCTATATATAACAAACCCACAGCAAACATTATCCTCAATGCTGAAAAATTGAAAAGCATTTCCCCTAAAGTCAGGAATAAGACAAGGGTGCCCACTTTCACCACTACTATTCAACATAGTTTTGGAAGTTTTGGCCACAGAAGTCAGGGCAGAAAAAGCAATAAAAGGAATCCAAATTGGAAAAGAAGAAGTAAAACTCTCACTATTTGCAGATGCCATGATCCTCTACATAGAAAACCCTAACGACTCCACCAGAAAATTACTAGAGCTAATCAATGAATATAGTAAAGTTGCAGGATATAAAATCAACACATAGAAATCCCTTGTATCCCTATACACTAATAATGAGAAAATAGAAAGAGAAATTAAGGAAACAATTCCATTCACCATTGCAATGAAAAGAATAAAATACTTAGGAATATATCTACCTAAAAAAACAAAAGACCTATATATAGAAAAGTATAAAACACTGGTGAAAGAAATCAAAGAGGACCCTAATAGATGGAGAAATATACTGTGTTCATGGATCAGAAGAATCAATACAGTGAAAATGAGTATACTACCCAAAGCAATCTATAGATTCAATGCAATCCCTATCAAGCTACCAACGGTATTTTTCACAGAGCTAGAACAAATGATTTCACAATTTATGTGGAAATACAAAAAACCTCGAATAGCCAAAGCAACCTTGAGAAAGAAGAATGGAACTGGAGGAATCAACCTGCCTGACTTCAGGCTCTACTACAAAGCCACAGTCATCAAGACAGTATGGTACTGGCACAAAGACAGAAATATAGATCAATGGAACAAAATAGAAAGCCCAGCAATAAATCCACGCACCTATGGATATCTTATCTTTGACAAAGGAGGCAAGAATATACAATGGAGAAAAGACAATCTCTTTAACAAGTGGTGCTTGGAAAATTGGTCAACTACTTGTAAAAAAATGAAACTAGAACACTTTCTAACACCATACACAAAAATTAACTCAAAATGGATTAAAGATCTAAATGGAAGACCAGAAACTATAAAACTCCTAGAGGAGAACATAGGCAAAACACTCTTTGACATAAATCACAGCAGGATCCTCTATGACCCACCTCCCAGAATATTGGAAATAAAAGCAAAAATAAACAAATGGGACCTAATTAAAATTAAAATCTTCTGCACAACAAAGGAAACCATAAGCAAGGTGAAAAGACACCCTTCAGAATGGGAGAAAATAATACCAAATGAAGCAACTGAGAAAGAATTAATCTCAAAAATATACAAGCAACTCCTGCAGCTCAATTTCAGAAAAATAAATGACCCAATCAAAAAATGGGCCAAAGAACTAAACAGACATTTCTCCAAAGAAGATGCTAACAAACACATGAAAAGATGCTCAACATCACTCATTATCAGAGAAACGCAAATCAAAACCACAATGAGGTACCATTTCATGCCAGTCAGAATGGCTGCGATCCAAAAGTCTACAAGCAATAAATGCTGGAAAGGGTGTGGAGAAAAGGGAACCCTCTTACACTGTTGGTGGGAATGCAAACTAGTTTAGCTACTATGGAGAACAGTGTGGAGATTCCTTAAAAAACTGGAAATAGAAATGTCATACAACCCAGCAACCCCACTGCTGGGCATACACACCGAGGAAACCAGAATTGAAAGAAACACATGTAATCCAGTGTTCAACGAAGCACTGTTTATAATAGCCAGGACATGGAAGCAACCTAGATGTCCATCAGCAGATGAATGGATAAGAAAGCTGTGGTACATATACACAATGGAGTATTACTCAGCCACTAAAAAGAATACATTTGAATCAGTTCTAATGAGGTGAATGAAACTGGAGCCTATTATACAGAGTGAAGTAAGCCAGAAAGAAAAACACTAATACAGTATACTAACGCATATATATGGAATTTAGAAAGATGGCAACGATAACCCTGTATGTGAGACAGCAAAAGAGACAAGATGTTTAGAACAGTCTTTTGGACTCTGTGGGAGAGGGTGGGATGATTTGGGAGAATGGCATTGAAACATGTATAATATCATATAAGAAATGAATCACCAGTCCAGGTTCGATGCAGGATACAGGAAGCTTGGGGCTGGTGCACTGGGATGACCCAGAGGGATGGTATGGGGAGGGAGGTGGGAGAGGGGTTCAAGATGGGGAACATGTGTACACCTGTGGCAGATTCATGTTGATGTATGGCAAAACCAATACAATATTGTAAAGTAATTAGCCTCTGATTAAAATAAATCAATTTATATTTTAAAAAACCCCAAAGTTCAAAACACCTTAGCACAGTGCTTAGGTTCATTTGTGGTTGCTGCTGCTGCTGCTGCTGCTAAGTTGCTTCAGTCGTGTCCAACTCTATGCGACCCCATAGATGGCAGCCCATCAGGCTCCCCCGTCCCTGGGATTCTCCAGGCAAGAACACTGGAGTGGGTTGCCATTTCCTTCTCCAATGCAGGAAAGTGAATAGTGAAAGTGAAGTCGCTCAGTCATGTCCGACTCTTAGTGACCCCATGGACTGCAGCCTACCAGGCTCCTCCGTCCATGGGATTTTCCAGGCAAGAGTACTGGAGTGGGGTGCCATTGCCACCTTTATTAATATAGTTAAGACCTATTACCTGCTTACTATGTGCCAGGAATGAGTCTTGTCCCTTTACGTGTTTCAACCCACCAACACTTCAAAATGATTTCTCACTATAGTGTGTCATTATTTTATACTACTAGCTCAAATGGAAAGGAATCTGCCTGCAATGCAGGAGACCAGGGTTTGATCCCTGGGTTGGGAAGATCCTCTGGAGAAGGGAATGGCGATTCACTCCAGTATTTTTGCCTGGAGAATTCCACGGACAGAGAAACCTGGCTGGCTACAGTTCGTGGAGTTGCAAAGAGTTGGACACGACTGAGTGACTAACACATACACGCATTCTCTAATTGATAGTTATGACAGCATTGCCACTTGTACTCCCAACTCAGGAATTTGCAGGGCTGCTGTGTTGCAGAACTCCAGGTGTGAAGGGTGCTTCCTTGAACTGGCAACCTGCCCGGTACTGTACAGACCGGGTGTTCAGCCTAGCACTGCGGGATTTGATTTTCTAACATTTGTACACTTCATGCTTTTATGTATTCTTTTTCATATCCCTGGTTTTCTAGGCAGTTCCTCTGACCTGTGTTAAAGTCCAACTCTGGAAAAGGCAATATTTACAGTCTATTTTTTTTTTTTAAGAGAATACAAATTGAAAGTAGAGTCTGTCTTAGACTGGCACAGGGAATCATACTTCAGGGGCAAAACAACACAGTGGAGGTCTTTAAATGATGGCGTCATGTGGGCTACACCCTGGGACTCCTCCAGATAGCCACCAGCAGCACCTGCATAGCCTGAACACGTGACAAGTATGAATACAAAGCAGCAGCACCCTCGGTCACTGTGTTTAGGAGGTAGTGCAGTATTTTTTGATAAGTCAAATGCATGATTCTAAGAAAAGCCCAAAGCTTTCAGTGTTACACAGATCACCTAAGAGAGTTTCTGAATTTTATGGGCTGACTCTGTTTGCTTTAGACTTTCACCTTTAATTATATTCTCATTATGGAAGTATGCACAAATTATAAAGTCCAAACAATTCACTTCCTCTTTGCTCCTGTCTGACACATTAATCCTATACAGTGTAACAAGGCTCAGGATTATTTGACATCTGTAGACACTACAAAGTGATCACCACAGGTCTAGCTACCATCCATCACCATATAGTTGATCCCCTTCTTGCGTTTCACACACCTCTCCTCACCTGGTTCCCCTCCGGTAATCAGTACTCCTTCCTCTGCATCTTTTGTTTGTTTTGCTTTTTTAGATTTCACAGATGAGCGAAATCATTTTATGCTTCCATGCTGCATCTGACTTATGTAACTCAGCATAACACCAAACCTGTGTTGGAGCAGATGCTGCTGGTGCCCGGCCATCTCCTGCCTGCAGTCAGTTTTCCTAAACACCAAAGACATTCGACCTCCATCTCCTCCTCAAGCATTTATGGTTTTAGGAGCATGTTTGGCCTGTGTATGTGCCAGGCCACAGGTGCCGGAACCTTGGGAGCAGGCCTCAGCAAATGGCAAATTAGGATTGTCAAATAAATAGCCTGTCTTCTCGGCTTCTTACTGAAACTTGTTGGGGGCATCCATACCCTGTTCCAGAGGTCCCTAAAGGTAACCTGCTGCTTCGTCTAGCCTCTACTGGTCTCCTTCCTTCCCTGTTTCATCCTCACCCTTCCTGCTGTGTTCTCAGATTATTTCACAGAGAAGCACAAATCCCTGTCTCAGGCTATGCTTCCAGAGCCCCCAACCTAAAGCACAAGGTCTTTCTTCTATTACAGCCTGCTATTAAGATGTGCAAGTAAATTGACTGAAGTCTGAGAATTTTAAAATTTGAATGTACTTTTTTTAGAAAAGCAATTTCTTTCAGTTATTCTTATAATTCATACTCAGAGTCTTCTTTAGTCCAAAACAAAGCTTCATTCATTCTTTTCTAAATTTAATGAGGAACTGTTCCTCGATAATTTTGTCAAGAGATAATATATTCTCAAAACTCGAGAAAATTTAGAAAAGCACAGTTATACAACTTTGTAGTCATTGGCTCTCAGTGCCTTTTGTTGCAAAACTGTACTCTTTCAAAATTTGAAACAACCCATTTTCCCACATCTGAAAGATGTTTGTGAATGACAAATTGGTCATTCTTTAACAGGGAAGAAAATTTCACTTGCGACTATAATTGTAAAACATCTACACACATTCACAGTGGATAGCATCCATCCATGCTTAACAGAAAGGTAAACCAAATAACTAGGGCGTAATAAATGATGAACTACAGGCCATACAGATGAGTATCTCTTTTTTCCCAGAACCATTCTCTTTCTTTTCTTTTCTGGTTGTGCCACATGGCTTGTGGGATCTTACTTCCCTGACCAGTGATTGAACCTATGCCCTAGCATTGGAATTGTCAAGCCTTAGCCACGGGACTGTCAAGCCCCACTCTTTTCATTCTAAGGTTGACGGGTGTCAGGCTGCACCCCAAAAGTGCCCTACATCTGCCCAGCTTTGAGACTGAAAAGGAGTCAGGAGTCAGTGAAAGAGACATTAGAGGGAAGGAGAGAGTGGGTTGAATTGAGAGAGTAGCACTGAAACACAGACATTACCACGTGTAAAACAGATACGGCAGTGGGAGTTTGCTGTGTGATGCTCTGTGATAACCTAGAGGGGTGGGATGGGGTAGGAAGGAAATTCAAGAAGGAGGGGACATATGTATACCTATGGCTGATTCATGTTGACATATGACAGACTAACACAACATTATAAAGCAATTATCCTCAAACATTTTTTAAAAAAGACACATTAGTGGTTTAATGGATAGGGTGTGTTGCAAGTCTGAAAGCAAAATCCTGGAGCAACACACCACCACATACAGGTTTTACAGTGAGATGGGAGGGAGAGGGAGGTTACCAGTTAAAGGGGGATTTGATGTTACATCAGCTCATCAATTCATTAGTCACCAGGGAAACCAGCAGAGGTGCACACCCTTCAGTGACCCTTTGATAAACTCTCATAGTGGAGCCCTTCAGATCTGAAGATTAGCACAATCACTAGCTGGGGCTGTGGGAGGGTGGGGATGTTGTGGGCAAGCAGGAAGAGATAATATATTCTCAAAACTCGAGAAAATTTAGAAAAGCACAGTTATACATAAAATCATTTTTTAAAAGAGGTTTAGGTATAATAGAGAACTTGTAGTTTAGAAAGAAAAATGGTAGTAAAAATTTAATGCTTTGTGCATAGAAGGAAGGTTTTGCCTCGTCCAAACTGAATGCATACTTTCAAAAGAGTCTGCTTTTCTGGTGATGTTGTGTATTTTATGACCACGGTCATTTATTTAAAAAAACAAGCAAACAGAAAGAATAATAAGGGTCCGTCATGTCTGTTGTGTTGCTGTTGTTTAGTTGCTCAGTCGTGTCCAATTCTTTTTGATCCCATGGACTCCTGCCAGGGTCCTCTGTCTATGGATTTTCCAAGGCAAGAATACTGTCATGTCTAGACAATCTAAAATCACTAAACTATTTATTGTTTTTTCTCTGTTATGGCTGCTATAAAGTGTTGTTACTTTGACTGGAAACATAAAAGGTTGTAGCTACTTCTCATCCATGAGCATTTGTGTGCTCTGGTTTTGGTTTTCTTCCAAGGTCAGGCCCTAAATTTGGATGAACAAATCTGACAGGGTATTTTATACCCAAAGCAACGTTTATGCTGCTTTAACAGCTGCTAGGTAACACCAAAGGCTTGAAGTTATCTCACCTTGAAACCTTTCTTGTGGTACTAGAGCAAGGAGGGGCCAACTGATACAATTAGATACATGAATGCCCTCTATTTTGTTATGTTCTCAATGCTGGCCCCAGGGTGGGGAAAGCTTTTCCCCCTTCTTCCTGAGAATATGCTGCTGCTGCTGCTCCTAAGTCCCCTCAGTCATGTCCGACTCTGTGCGATCCCATAGACGGCAGCCCACCAGGCTCCCCCGTCCCTGGGATTCTCCAGGCAAGAACACTGGAGTGGGTTGCCATTTCCTTCTCCAATGCATGAAAGTGAAAAGTGAAAGTGAAATCACTCAGTCGTGTCCGACTCTTAGCGACCCCATGGACTGCAGCCCACCAGGCTCTGGAGTGGGGTGCCATTGCCTTCTCCCCCTGAGAATATGACCTTTGGTTAACTCTCTATGTCCTTATAAACCTCAGTAGATAGTATGTCAACTATGTTGCTAAGCAACACAAGGTAAAAAGGATGCCCTGGTTGGTAAATTTCATCTGGCCTGGGAGAAGTATAAGCATCTGTTAGGAAGCCAAATCTTTGGGATTTCCAAATGTAATACTTGTAACTGGGCAGGTCCCTGGAAACTATGTTATGAAGCAGTTATAAAAGATTCTAGCTCCTATGAGAAAGAAGCTTTGATATCATAGAGGCTCCCGCATTTGTTCAATGTCATCTTATCTTTTTCCATCTGCATAGTGTTGCTGCTGCTGCTGCTAAGTCACTTCAGTCGTGTCTGACTCTGTGCAACCTCACAAACGGCAGCCCACCAGCCTCCCCCGTCCCTGGGATTCTCCAGGCAAGAACACTGGAGTGGGTTGCCATTGCCTTCTCCAATGCATGAAAGTGAAAAGTGAAAGTGAAGTCGCTCAGTCATGTCAGACTCTTAGCGACCCCATGGACTGCAACCTACCAGGCTCTTCCATCCATGGGATTTTCCAGGCAAGAGTACTGGAGTGGGGTGCCATTGCCTTCTCCCTGCATTGTGTTGCCTAGTAGCTAAGGTAAAGAACTCCTGGGTGACTGCAGGGCCTGCTGCAGGTACAGCAGGAAGGGACAGCTGAGACTGTCCTGCTGCTGAGCCACGGTTCCTGCCCTGTATACTCCTGAAGCACTGTCAAGTGTGGCCTGGATGGTCTTGTGGGTCTGATGTTCAGCTGAATGTAGGAGGTCAAAATAGGCATGCTGCTGCTGCTGCTGCTGCTAAGTCGAGTCAGTCGTGTCCAACTCTGTGCAACCCCATAGACGGCAGCCCACCAGGCTCCCCCGACCCTGGGATTCTCCAGGCAAGAATACTGGAGTGGGTTGCCATTTCCTTCTCCAATGCATGAAAGTGAAAAGTGAAAGTGAAGTCGCTCAGTCCTATACGACTCTTTGTGACCCTGTGGACTGCAGCCTACAGGCTCCTCTGTCTCTGGGATTTTCCAGGCAAGAGTACTGGAGTAGGTTGCCATTGCCTTCTCCCAAAATGGGCATAGAATATTCTCTTTGGACAGAGGAGCCTGGTGGGCGACAGTCCATTGGTTGCAAACAGTTGGACATGACTTAGAAACTACACACAACATAATTCTTTTGGGGGATAGGAAAAATTCTTCAAAACAAAAAAGAAAATCTTGGCCTACTCAAGGTCAGTTTTGTACCAATAAAGTATTAGTTTTGACATGATATTATAGACCCCATTGGGGTGAGGGGAAGCAAGTTCACACTCATACACTCGGGATGACATAATGGCTGTCAATAAACTGACTTTGAGGAAGAATTTTATTCGCAGTTTTAAAATGCTTTTATCCATTGGACATGATTTTGGTGTACACTCTACAGTACTGACTGCACAACACTGGATATTTACCAAAGCCTTCACTGTCCATAACGTATTTTCCCTTCAGGTAATCGTCACCTGATTACCTGTTGCCCAAAGCCTATGTGATCATTTCCAATAGGAGATTTTACTCTCTTTCATTCTGGTATGATTGGTTTCTATAATAAATTAACCAGAAGCATTCTGTCTACCATCAACATATGGCCTCTGTTTTCCCCTCTTGCTTGCCTACAAATTCCTGCTTAAGCTAAAGATTAGACATGTCTTTTGCAAAAATTAGAAAAAAAGGAAAAGGAAAAGGCAGAGGAAACAGAGATCAAATTGCCAATATCTGTTGGGTCATCAAAAGAGCAAGAGAATATCAGTAAAACATCTACTTCTGATTTATTCATTATGCCAAAGTCTTTGACTGCATAAATCACCACACACTGTAGAAAATTCTTAAAGAGATGGGAATGCCAGACCAACTTACCTGCATCCTGAGAAATCTGTATACAGGTCAAGAAGCAAGTTAGAACTGGACAATTTAGAACAACAGACTGATTCCAAATTGGGAAAGGAGTATGTCAAGGCTGTATATTGTCACCCTGCTTATTTAACTTACATGCAGAGTACATCATGAGAAATGTTGGGCTGGATTAAGCACAAGCTGTAATCAAGATTGCCAGGAGAAATATCAATAACCTCAGATACTCAGATGACACCACCCTTATGGTAGAAAGCAAAGAAGAACTAAAGAGCCTCTTGATGAAAGTGAAAGAGGAGACTGAAAAAGCTGGCTTAAAGGTCAAGATTCAAAAAACTAAGATCATGGCATATGGTCCCATGACTTCATGGCAAATAGATGGGGAAACAATGGAAACAGTGAGAGACTTTATTTTTTTGGACTTCAAAATCACTGCAGATGGTGACTGCAGAGTCTGTGAAATTAAATTAAATTTCATTCTTTTTGTGAAGTTAAAAGACACTTGCTCCTTGAAAGAAAAGCTATGACCAACCTAGACAGCATATTAAAAAGCAGAGACATTACTTTGCTGACAAGGTCCGTCTAGTCAAAGCTATGGTTTTTCCTGTAGTCATGTATGGATGTGAGAGTTGGACTATACAGAAAGCTAAGTGCTGAAGAATTGATGCTTTTGAACTGTGGTGTTGGACAAGACTCTTGAGAGTCCCTTGAACTGCAAGGAGATCCAACCAGTCCATCCTAAAGGAAATGAGTCCTGAATATTCATTGGAAGGACTGATGCTGAAGGTGAAACTCAAATACTTGGGCCATCTGATGTGAAGAACTGATTCCTTGGAAAAGACCCTGATGCTGGGAAAAATTTAAGGCAGGAGGAGAAAGGGATGACAGAGGATGAGATGGTTGGATGGCATCACCGACTTGATGGACACGAGTTTGAGCAAGCTCTGGGAGTTGGTGATGGACAGGGAGGCCTGGTGTGCTGCAGTCCATGGAGTTGCAAAGAGTTGGACATGACTGAGCAACTGAACTGAACTGAGAAAGTAAATCTCAGAAGTTGGTGGAGAAGACTGTTGATGCTCCTAAGAATAAACCCATGGCTGAGGTTTACAAATGCAAGCTGAGACTGCCATGAAAAGAAATACTTGACCAACTGATCCAGGGCACTTTCAAAGTTAAGATTTCCAAGACTATTTTGGTCCAAAACCAGATGTCTTCGTGAAAGTAGACTGCTAACCCAAGATCAACAGAAAAAGAAATAGTAGCTTGTAACGGAGAAGGCGATGGCACCCCACTCCAGTACTCTTGCCTAGAAAATCCCATGGATGGAGGAGCCTGGTGGGCTGCAGTCCATGGGGTCGAGAAGAGTCGGACACGACTGAGCGACTTCACTTTCACTTTTCACTTTCATGCATTGGAGAAGGAAATGGCAACCCACTCCAGTGTTCCTGCCTGGAGAATCCCAGGGACGGGGCAGCCTGGTGGGCTGCCATCTGTGGGGTCGCACAGAGTCGGAAACGACTCAAGTGACTCAGCAGCAGCAGCAGCAGCTTATAAAAGCAAAAAGAAACACCCAATTGTAGTTATTTGCTTTAGAATGTCATTTTTAATGATTTATTTTATGATAAGCACTAATAAAGCCCAGTAGAACTTTTCACTGTCTCTCTAATTCCAAATTTAGAAGACTAACTAGAATGAATGCTGGCTCTTAAAATAATCTTAATTAATGAGCCTATAACCTTATATACTGCTGCTGCTGCTGCTAAGTTGCTTCAGTCGTGTCCGACTCTGTGCGACCCCATAGATGGCAGCCCACCAGGCTCCCCCGACCCTGGGATTCTCCAGGCAAGAACACTGGAGTGGGTTGCCATTTCCTTCTCCAATGCATGAGAGTGAAAAGTGAGAGCGAAGTCACCTTATATAGGTTTGACTATATCAAATAGTTGTACCAAAAATGTATACCTATTCTTATTTGGTAAATGGTTCCAATGACATTTCAAAATTTATGAAAAAGGTAATTTTGCATACTTCATATGATCTAATTTCAGAGAACACATAATTAAGTTCCTGAACTTATACTCTCTCTATAGGCACAATACACTGAAATCCATGAACACATACAATCTCCTTTATACTTAGGTCAAGGAGAATATCCTTTAAGAAATCTAAATATGGAAAACTATGTATACAAGTTAATTAACCTCAAGTGAATTTAAGGACGCTATTTCTAATATTGGAACTCAGAGATGCACTTTTAAAATGAGTTAAGCTTAAAATCAGCCTTTGTTACAGATGCTGAATTAAACTATACTTATTATAAATTGAATTCATCTATAAATAATAAAATCATATTTCAAATAAAAACCCACCAGTGTCAAAGTCTATGCAGATTCTGAAGAACATATGATATGTATTGATTGGCCTTGTCTATCAACTCCTGAGAACAGTGTCAGGCATTGTACCCTGTTCCTTTCATGGGCCTTTTTACTTTTCATGGCAATGTGGTTTTTTGTAAAGGTTAAATAAAAATGGGTTCTTCTTCCAATCTAGAAATAATTAGGCAAAGCAAATTTGTTATCATAATAGCAGGAGAGATAGCACCTTTAAAAGTGAACCTAACGTTGCCAGGTGTGATATGACAGCATTTCATATGTGGAAACATCTTTGGGGTTTCTTCAGGAAGTTGGTATAGGGTTTGCTCTATGGCTTAAGGAGTTCTGGATTTACATTCACTAAAAGATGGCATCTTTTGGCAAACCATGGGAATTTTGAAGAAAGGAATACCTCCACGTATGCAGTGCTGCAGAGAGCCTAGGGAACTGCCCGGGTTCTTTGCCTCTGGCTCAGAATAAAGGAAGTGCTAAGACTAATATAGGACTGCCCTGCTGATCCAGTAGTTAAGAATCCTTCTGCCAAGGCAGGGGACGTGGCTTCGGTCCCTAGTCCGGGAAGATTCCACACGCCTCAGGACAACTAAGCTTGCGCGCTACAGCTACTGAGCACAGGCCCCAGAGCCCATGTTCTGCAACAAGAGGAGCCATCACACGAGCAGCCTGCACAATCAGAGAAAGCCCCCGGCAGCAACGAAGACCCAGAACAGCCCGAAGTAAGATTTTTATTTTAAAAAAGACCAGTATAAAAAGCTTTCTAGCAAAAAGATATAGTCTAGGAGTCATTTACAAAATCTCAAGGTAGAAGTTCATTCTGAAGATTTAGTAATTATGTAGCTCTAGTTATACTAACATGAAATAAGGGAATCTTTATGTGTCAATGAGTGGTTTTTTTGCACCTATGAAAACAAGACAAACACAATAGAACATATGTGTTCTGCAGAAGCATATGCTATAAATGTATATATGCACACAGTGGATATATATTATAATATGTGTGTGTGTGTATATATATATATATATATATATATATATATATATTTGAGGCTTAAGATCATAGTGAAAAAGCTATCAATAAAACTGAGTCACTAACATTAAAAAATATCCTCAATGGTAGGAAACTGGTGGAAGCTATAACGTTAACATCTTTGCTTATGCTTGTGCCTATATTGAGTAAAATAAGCCTATAGTTGATTCCACCACTTGTAAGAACTGCAAAAATCGATTGACTAGCAACACATACAATTCACAACCTCAGCAGAGAAATGCAGCATGACAGACCTTTTCTTGATCAAAATAGCTTGTTTAAAGACTGTATAAACCTAAAGAAGGGGCTGCCAAGAAAAGTATCTCAGAGTCACTCAGATACACACCTTTCTCTGATGATATAAATTGCAATTTCCTTCTGGGAAAAAACAGGAACACTCATGATGCTTAAATTTATGATCAAGTTTAATGGGATTAAGATTTTTTTCTAAGACACATGAGTACATACTATGTCTGTAAAATCAGGACCCTTGTGACAGTGAAATGAGATAATATTATGCAAGTCAAAGGGGAAAAAACAGAACTGCCCCCAGGCAAGCCCGGTTATATGGCAATCTGACCATAAAAGAAATTTGCAAGGGTCAAAACCAAAGAGGACCCTAAACACCAAGCGGTGAACGAATGTGTGGGGTGGAAGCCGCTCTAATGGTCAGTCCTATTCAGATTATACATGTATGGACACATTAAACATTACTCCTGATACACAATACATATTAGAAACATTACTATGCCTATCCACTCAATGAATAAACCTCTAAAAGTTTTCATAAGTCACACTCTAATAACAAAATTTCTGGCAGATTCTCCAACCTGAAAAGGGCTATTTTTACACTTAGAATATGTTTAATTTTTATCAAGACAATTTTTGAAACAGAAAAAAAAAAAAAAAGCTTTCTAATTTACTGTCTCAGATCTGGCTTTCTTAAAACTGGTATTAAGTTCTCAATTAGTGAGGCTTTCCCAAATAGTGAGAAAACTGAAACTTGTCAGGGGATGAGCTTCTCAATCCTTTCCCATCTATCAGGTTTCTAAAGTTCTTACTCCAATCTGAAAACTGTTCTCAGAACACATGGAAACTTTCCTTTCACACTGACACATCAGAGTCACAGTGCAGACTGCAGGGGTTTCAGTGTGGAGTGAATGAAATTCTCTACCTCAATGCAGGGATTTCGAACACTGTTAAAAATAGAATTACAATAAACAAGTTCATGTGGATCACTTTTTTATTTTTTAAATTTGTTCCTGGTATTTGAAGAGAATTGTCCTCTGTTGTGAGCTGACCTGTGTGTATGTGTGTGCACGCTCAGTCACTTCAGTTGTGTCTGAAGCTTTGTGACCCCACGGACTGTAGCCCACCAGGCTTCTCTGTGGGATTCTCCAGGCAAGAATACTGGAGTGGGTTGCCATGCCCTCCTCCAGGGAGTTGGCCTGGGTCCTCCCAAAGAATGTGTCCAATTCCTAACTCCCAGTACCTATGAAACTTATTCAGAAATGGGCTTTTTCATCAAATGTCTCTAGAGTTCAGCCAGATCTTTTTAACCTTTGAACAATCAAAACTTCTCAAAGCCTCAGGGAACTGAAATGATTTATGAACATTCAAAGTTGCTAAACTTTTCACAGTTGTTCTCGCAAAAACTGTCTACATTATCTTGTATTACCATACTGATTTTGACCCCCAAATAATTTATTTCCAAAAAAAGAAATGAGGTTTCTGCAGATAAAATACTTAAGGACTTTGAGATGAGATCATCCTGGATTTAGGGTGTGCCCTAAAACTCAATGACTGCTATCCTTATGAGAGAAAGAGGATGGAAGTTTGAGGCAGGAAAACAGAGGAGGATGCCATGTAGAGATGGAAGCAAAGATTGGAGTGATGCTGCCCCAAGTCAAGGAATGCCTGGGGCCACTGGAAGCTGGAAGAGGCGAGGAAGAATTCTTTGCAAAAGCCTTTGGAAGGACTATTTCCTACCACAACTTTGATTTCTTTGATTCTCAGACTCCAAAACTGAGAGAAGAAACTTCTGTTGTTTTAAGCTACGAAATTTTGGGTAATATGTTAAGGCAGCCCCGGGAAATGAATACAGCCTCCACAATACAAATTTCAAGGACTTAAACTGTAGAGAATTTGCTCTCACCAGGCATGTCTACACAGATTGCTCTTACTTTTCTAACAACATAAATAATCTTGTCAAGACATGACTTTCAAAATGTGATAGATGATAATGCAGTCCTGGAAAGCCAAACCTAATTAAAATATAAATGGCATTTTGAAAAGTAACTAGGCATGACAATTGCCAAAGGGCTGCTAGAGAAAACAAGGAACTCTGTTAAACTGGAACTTCAAATAAAGAATAAATAATTTTTTAGTATAAGAATACTCCAAGTAGTGTATTATTTCTTTTTCATTGAATAAATTTGACATGAAAAATAGTATACACTTAAGATGTACAGCATGTTACTTTGATATATTTACATATTGTATAATAATATGTTTATCATTATGATGATGTTTATCACATTACATAATTATAGTACAATGTTATTGTCTATATTCATTATACCATGGATTAGATTCATGAAATTTATTCACATTAAAAGATAATGGATTATTTGAAATTCAAATTTAAGCATCATGTTGGAACTTCCCTGTGGTCCAGTGGCTAAGACTCCATGCTCTCAATGCAGGAGGCATGGGTTTGATCCCTGGTCTGGGGACTATCCTTGTGGCTCAGCTGGTAAGGAATCCACCTGCAATACAGCAGACCTGGGTTCGATTCCTGGGTTGGGAAGATCCCCTGGAGAAGGGAAAGGCTACCCACTCCAGTATTCTGGCCTGGAGAATTCCATGGACTATACAGTTCATGGGGTCGCAAAGAGTCGGACACGACTGAGTGACTTTCACATTCACCTTCTGGGAACTAAGGTCTCACATACCGCACTGTACAGCCAACCAAAAAAAAAAAAAAAAAAAAAAACGCAAGGCATCGTGTGTTTTTGTTTGTGAAATCTGGAACCCTGCAGTTGCAAAGGGAGACTGCACATCTCACTCAGTCACAAAGCTAATAAAATGTGGAGATTGGCTTTGAAATTATGTACAACAGACTCTCCAAGGTCATGTGCTTTCTGGTCCATGAGGCTGTTAAAGCAGGTATAATAAAATGTAGGAAAAAGTAGTAGCGCTCCCCAGAGCTATCTGGTTGTTCTATAAAACAGGTTATAAAAGTGGAAGAAGGACGGCCAGTTACAACTGCTCAGTGCCCACGATGTATAAAAATTCTGATATAAAGTTCAAACAACCTTCTAGTGACCATGCGGATGGTTGAAATGAGTTTTCCCTTCCATTATTTAGTGCAAGGATGACAGGGAACACAGGCATTTGGGCTTTGCTGGGCAGTAGGTGAGGGCATCAATATAATAAATAACAAGAGAGTGCAATCTCTGCTAATTCTAACAGTTACACAAATATTTTTGCCTATAGTCACATTTCCCCAAAATCCACAAGGTGCCCAGCCATCATTTAGTCTGAAAATTGCAATACTTTTTGAACTCCCTCACCCAATTTATCTCAGACGCTATTTGACATTCCCTGAACCAGCAGCTCTCCCATTTTCCTTTCCTTCTCCAGTTCCACATTCATAATCCCAAAACTATATTCCCACAAGACCATAGTGCTTCCCCGCTTGTTTTCTCACTGTGAACTACCCATCTCCATCTAATTATCATATATACATGTCCCAGTGCTATCTATCCAATCATATGTTTAACATCATCTGTTATTTACAGGTGAATCTACGATGTTTTAATCAATCCCAAACTTAACTCAGGTTGTTTCCTCTGTTTATATATCTCCTCTCATATCTACCAAATAAAAACTTCATAAACGTCAGGCAAGTGAGTAAGACAGTGAAGCTGGGATAGAGTTTGCATTTTAAACACTTTGGGATAGTCTTCACTTCTGTAAAGTAGTATTTTCTCTCCGTTATTTCTTAGGAACATGGTCATCTCATTTTCTCTCTCAAAAGTTCCTATTTTGGACAGAGATGTCTATAGAGAATAATTTGCTACTACAAAAAAGACAGTGGTACACACACGATGCCATCCAGACTCATACCTGTGAACACGTGAATAGAGGAACAAGATGGTGCGTGCCCTGCCCAAGGGACAGCTGCTAAGTAGCTCAGATTACTGGCATCATATGTTGCCAGAGTTTGCCTGATGTTTTCTCAGGACGACACTGACTTTATGCATTGCTGACAAGAATGCCACAGACAGGATGTATCTTTCCCAACGCATCAGATCAGGAGGTCCATTATGTCTGTTGGTCTCCTTACTGCTGATGTTAACTTTGCACTTGGTTAAAGGGATGTCTTCCAAGTTTTTCTACTGTAAAGTAACCTTTTCCCCTTTGTAATTCATACATATCTTGTGGGAGAAATAGTCTGAAATGATGCAAATGGCCAGTTTCTCATCATAATCTTGCATATATAGTTGGTAGCTCAGCTGTAAAGCATCCACCTGCCAATGTAGGAGGCACGGGTTCAATCCCTGGGTTGCAAAGATCCCCTGGAGAAGGAAATGGCAACCCACTCCAGTATTCTTGCCTGGGAAATCCCATGGACAGAGGAACCTGGCAGACTACAGTCCATAGGGTCATGAAGAGTCAGATACGACTAAGATTCTAAATAACAATTTTAGCATCGGTGGATGATTATTGCCTATAATAATTATTACAGTGATGCTTGTCAAAAGGTGATCTCCTATTCCTATTTTCACACCTTTGTTCATTAGAATTCCACCATGAGGAAAAGCTTTACCTTATCCCACATTTATTCAGTTATGTATTTATCATGATACACGGTTATCTATGAGCTCATAGACATCTATAGTATTCTATGTGTTATAATGTATGATTACCACTATTTATTTTGTTGCTGAAATGTACCAGCTTTGATCATCAGGAACGCCTTTAAGTTGGCTCCTATTTCGTTTTGACATTCTGCCATCCATTTTTGAGTACCTTATTTTTTGGCACTGCAAAATGTCCTAGGCTTGTCTTGTACTTTCCCTGCCCTAGATCTGCAATCAACCATTTTACCAGGAACCCTGCTTACTTTTATGGGGGAATTGTATTTAGAAACCAAGATCTGGGCCAAAAGTGTACAGATTTCCACTTTGTCATTACACCTTTGTGATGGCTTCTAGGTCCCCTCAGCAGATAGATTATACACACCCCTATCCATCTTAATTCCTATCTGTATATATAAGAAGCCATAAGTTCCTACTGCTACCTTTCTAACACAGCAAGGTACATCCTAGCTTTCTCCCATTCCATGTATGTAACTTCTTTCTCCAACAGTAAGAAATCTGGCTCTTTCATCTACAGTATATCTACTTAGTTGTCCATTACTAGTATATTCAGTAAGTAGTTTCAGAATTGATAATCATGCTTTGAAGTACATTAGTTATATCTAGTTCTTTTTGTCTTGAGTTTCACAGTGTATAATCCAAACATGGTTTTACTTAATCACTTAGATTAGTTGTTTTATTTCCCATCCCCCTGAGGTGTGGTTATGGTTAAATATCAACCAGGATGTGGGAATCTATCATCAATCTATCCATCCATCCATCCATCTACTCATTCATTTCTTTCTGTAATACTGCTGTCATTAAAGAGTTAGAATCATATAAGAAAGTTCATTGAAGAAAATGTCAGTAAACTTCTTCCTTATCCTTTTTACCCCATTCCTATCCTATATTCTAAACACCTATTCTTACATTATTGTACATTGTTATCAGTCTCATTCATTTCTGGATTTTACTTCTGATATTTCTTTTTGAAGAAATGAACAGCTAATGCATAATCCCTTATACTCCATTCTTACCTAAATTTCATACTGTTGCTATTCTTAGCACTTTGACTTTTCACTTAATAATAAATCCAGTAACTCCATATCAGTTCCTAGAGATTTTTCTTATTTATTTTACAGTTGCATATTATTTCATCCTGCAAATGTACTAAGGCTTATTTAACCATCTCTTCTATTCATGGGGATTTTGTAATTACAAAAAATTTGCAATAAATAATTATGTGCTTATGTATTTAATATTATTGGGAGGACATATCAAGGTCTAAAATTTTGATCACCTGATGCCTATTTCAATTTCATTTTAGGTCAAATGATGTAATTAAGATTGTTCTGAAGACTAAAAATGATTTATATATATATATATAGTGAAATACTATGTTAATAGCATTATTTTTTTTCCTCCAAGCTAACTATAACTTCTTTTGAGACCATCATTTCAATTCCATAAATATTTGTCTTCAGCTACTAAAAGAGAAAAAACTAAAAGTGTTCATTGCTCAGTTGTGTCCAACTCTTTGCAACCCCATGGACCATAGCCTGCCAACCAGATGGTTAATTATGAAAATTCCCCCATGTTTATATTCTAACTTTTGTAATCATACCTTCATTCATTAATAATATTTTGATATTTACTAGTTTTTACTTAAATCTATTATTTGTATCATTTCTAATCTTAAAAACCCCACTGCTACATTAATCATTTTCTCTATTTTATGTTTGTAGAGATAGGAAGGTCTTCCTTGGTGACTCAGATGGTAAAGAGCCTTCCTGCAAATGCAGGAGACCCGGGGTCAATCCCTTGGTTGGGAAGATCCCCTGGAGAAGGGCATGGCAACCCACTCCAGTATTCTTGCCTGGAGAATCCCCACGGACAGAGGAGCCTGGCGGGCTATAGTCCATGGGGTCGCAGGGAGTCAGACATGACCAATCAGCTGTGATCTTGTTTGCTTCCTTTCACTTCCTAAGTGCAGATATCAGTTAGGGTAGGAGAAGAAAAAATGCAATCCTGTGATGCCAGGAGCACTCAGGGTTATCTGACAAGGAGTTAAGAGGCTAAGGGACTCTCCTCCTTCTCAGTGGGAGGAGTTAAATTCAAACTCAGTTTCCTTTAGGAATGTGGGCCCTCGGGGCCTTCAGATCTCCACATCTGGAAGCTTGAAACATGCAAAAGATGTTAGAAAGTCTGTTTAAGGTATACCTTTTGTCCTACCCCTAATCAGGGTTCAAGGAATAATTAATGTATCCCAAGCTAGTTCATCAGGAGATGGCCTTGGGATATGCAATCCAGGAACTAAACAGTGTTTGCTTTGTCTTCCTTTTCATCATGACCTACAAAATCTTGTTAATCCACCATGGGATTATTGCCAGGTCCAGTCAAGTTTAAGGAAATCCCATGTTGGGAATCTCCAAAGTTTTGGTGAGATGCAGTTTTATGAGATTGTGCAGTTTTGTGAGATTCAATGGAGCAAATCTATGCAGCAGAAAGAATTTCTGGTCTGTGAAAAGGTGAATTCCAATATGGCTTCAAATGTGTGCCTCATCTACTCAACTGACTCTGTCACTAATTATATATAAAATGCAGGGTCTAACTTGTCAGCAATGTGACAGGGACCTCACTGTCTGGGTTGGGATGAGTCCAGAGTTTTCGAACTTGTATCATAACCTCTTTCTCCATGGTCACAGGCATCAGACATTTTGAGTAACATCACTGAACCCAGACTTCTAAAATTCATATTACAGTTGATCTTTTTTAACTTAAGAAACCACAAGGAAAACAAAGCTTGTCAAAAATACAGAGAATAAGCTTCCAGGTGACACTGTTCTTACCTCCTCGATCTCGGGCAGCTAAACTTTGACCCCGTCTTAATGTGATGTCCAATTGGTACATTCCGGGCTCAGCCAAAGGGACATCTGCATTACTGGTTCCAGCAGTATTTATTTTCTGAAAAGCAAGAAAGATATACAAAAATTAAATTTACTATGTCTATTTTCTCCTGTGAGGGACCATGTATAGCTAAATGCAAACTCTAAAAAACAGTCAATATAATAAATCATCTTGGGAATTCACCCAGTAGCATCATCACCCAGTTCTCTGAAGGTTTTGAAATTCATGAAATTCTTTAGACTCAAAATTAAGACACAGTAGTTACAGGAATTCTTGTTTTGACTCAGATTAGAACAACAGATATAATGTGAAAAACATTTCCCATGGAAAGCCCCACATAATTCAACCAAGGAAGACTAACGCAGAAATAGTGTCTGAAGTAAAGATACAGTCAGTGACGAATGGAGAATAAAGGTGTGTGAGAACAGGTGACTTCCACAAAACTGAGTTGAAAACTAAAATGATTTATTCAGGTGACTTTGTTGATTCATTTATCCACACAAAGGAACTCGTACTGATGGATTACACATGTCTATTTTAGCCCCAACATAAAATATGATATAATTATATAGAAATAAATTCACCCAGCATGTTGACAGTACTTGCAAGAAATAAATTCTCGATAGGGCTAAGTTCCTAATGCTGCTTTCTATGGAATAAAAGTGTACAAACTATTTTTAGAATAAAAAAAAATCTCTGCAAGGCTACCTCTATAGAATTTCTTTAGCAACAATATACTAGGCATTGAGTAATAAATGCACTTGCAAGAGGAATAACTGTATACTAAAACAACATAAGAGAAACATATAGTAAAAACTTTAGAGATCATATTTTATACTTCCTGACATGTTGAGCACAGTAGGAAAACTTCTTTACATGTTTGAGATGATTGAAAATTCTTATTTTTTTTCCAATTCAAAAATAAAATTACTTTAAAAAAAACTTTTGAAGCTGAATTTTATTATCACATTTATAAAAGTTGTTAAAATATTAAAACACCACCACCTGATTCAAATGCCCACTTTGCCCCACGAATGCGTGCTCAGTCGCAGACATCTCCGATTAAATCTTTATTGGTTTCTAACTATCAAGAAATTAGGAAAGGGTTGATATCTGACTTGAGGAAATAATAGGCTCACGCAAATGAAATAAAATATTAATGAGCTTAAATTAAAAATGGGATAGAAATTTAAGTCTTAGAGTATTAATTCCAAATTCCACTGAGAACAACCAGTTAACTCACTTAAGGAAATTAAATGTCCCATAATGTAAGAATATTTAAAAGTATTTTTTATACCCAATAGGAGTATTCCTCAAGGTTCAACAGTATTTTCATCTTCTAAATATTGCTTTTATAACCCAAAATAAAAAACTTAATATATATAAATATACTTCTATAAATATAAATGCTGCTGCTGCTGCTAAGTTGCTTCGGTCGTGTCTGACTCTGTGCGACCCCATAGATGGCAGCTCACCAGGCTCCCCCGTCCCTGGGATTCTCCAGGCAAGAACACTGGAGTGGGTTGCTATTTCCTTCTCCAATGCATGAAAGTGAAAAGTGAAAGTGAAGTCACTCAGTTGTGTTCGACTCTTCGAGACCCCATGGACTGCAGCCCACCAGGCTCCTCTGTCATGGGATTTTCCAGGCAAGAGTACTGGAGTGGGGTGCCATTGCCTTCTCTGATAAATATAAATATACAGAAGTATATATATATATGTATATATGTACATATATATATACACACACTAAGTAAAAGTGACTAACACTTTGACTTCTGGAATGATGAAAGTGAAAGTGTTAATCAGTCAGTTGTGTCAGACTCTTTGAGACCCCATGGACTATATAAACCACCAGGCTCCTCTGTCCTTGGAATTCTCCAAGCAAGAATACTGGAGTGGGTTGCCATTCCCTTCTCCAGGGGATCTTCCCAACCCAGGGATTGAACCCGGGTCTTCTGCACTGCAGGAAGATTCTTTAACATCAGAACCATCAAATGATATGCATGGATAAGGCAAAATATTATATACCATTCTGGCTTTTAGATTTCAGTTTTTGTGTGAACAAAATATTATATTTTGTTCATTATTTCACAATTTATTGAACTTAGAAATATCATGGGCACTTTTTAAATCAGTACATAGAGATCTATCTAGTTTTTTTTGTTTTTTTTTTTTTGAGATACCTAATTTTCCACAGTGCACAAAAGCTATAATTTCAATTATTTTCCTAATGAACATATGAGTTGGCTTCAGTATTTGCCACTATAGAACCTGTGATTTTATTTCTCTTATAGGATGCATTTTTCCAAAAAGGTTTAAATAGTTCACACTCCTACTGAAAGCGCACAAGTGCCTATTTTCTACACCCTAGTCAGCACTGAATGTTACCAACTTTCAAGTTTTGTGCATAAAAATATCATCTTTCTTCAAAACACATTTCCAGCACTATGGTGAAGTGCCTTGAATCTAGCATGAATGGCAAGAGTGATAGCTCTTCGCTGGACCACACAGAAGATGCCCACTTGGTAAGAGGAAGCCAACCAACGCCTTCTGACTGCCTTTTCAAAGAACAGTTTGTATGTGGGTTTAATTAATAAGCAAGATTTAAATTAAAATCCAGCAAACATGTAAAAGACTATGTTCTGAGCCTTTCTTGAGGCTCTATTATATATATATATTGTTTCAAAATAAATGCACTAACAAATATTAAATGTAGTTACTTTCTAAAAAATGGAATAAAATCTATAGGAAAGTAGAAACTTTCTACCCACCCTGCATCCTCTTCTAGTATTACTTTAGAGGCAGAAAAGTTTGAATGCTCAGATATCTGTGTATTTTTGTAGATTTCATTGCTCTATTCAGTGTTTCTTGAAGTTTAGAGTGAATAATTTATAGAGTGTTTGGTTTAACATTTTAAAATGCTTATTACACTACATGGGCAAATTAAGGACCTTGTACAGCCATGAAATAAAAAGACCCTTACTCCTTGGAAGAAAAGTTATGACCATCCTAGACAGCATATTAAAAAGCAGAGACATTACTTTGCCAACAAAGATCTGTCTAGTCAAGGCTGTGGTTTTTCTAGTCATCATGTATAGATGTGAGAGTTGGACTATAAAGAAAGCTGAGCACTGAAGAATTGATGCTTTTGAACTGTGGTGTTGGAGAAGACTCTTGAGAGTCCCTTGGACTGCAAGGAGATCCAACCAGTCCATCCTAAAGGAAATCAGTCCTGAACATTCATTGGAAGGACTGATGCTGAAGCTGAAACTCCAAATACTTTGGCCACCTGATGAGAAGAGCTGATTCATTGGAAAAGACCCTGCTGCTGGGAAAGATTGAAGGTGAGAGGAGAAGGGGACGACAGAGCATGAGATGGTTGGATGGCATCACCAACTCAGTGGAAATGAATTTGAGTAAGCTCCGAGAGTTGGTGATGGACAGGGAGGCTTGACATGCTGCAGTCCATGGGGTCGCAAAGAGTTGGACACAACTGAGCAACTGAACTGAACTGAAAGGTAATTATAATTACACTAGGTTTTCCAGTTTTGCTGTTTGAAAATTTAACACCTAGTTAAGAGACAACTTTGCTGGATTTATATTTATTGGCTTTTAAAAGCCTGAATAATATTCAATTCTGTGTGTGTGTGTTTACAGCTCACATTTTTTCTCTATCCCTTTCTCTTATGACAGACATTTAGGTTATTTCCATATTTTGGCTACTGTGAATAATGCTGTAATAAAGGTGGTAGTGCAGATATCTCTCCAAGAAATTGATTTCATTTCCTTCAGATGTATACCAACTTCCCCATCTTGTTCTCCGTGTACTCCTGCCCAGTCTTCAATTACCATTTCATTCAGTTCAGTTCAGTTGCTCAGTCGTGTCCAACTCTTTGCGACCCCATGAACCGCAGCACGCCAGGCCTCCCTGTCCATCACCAACTCCCGGAGTTCACCCAAACTCATGTCCATCGAGTTGGTGATGCCATCCAACTCTTTCCCAGCATCAGGGTCTTTTCAAATGAGTCAGCTCTCTGCATCAGGTGGCCAAAGTATTGGAGTTTCAGCTTCAACATCAGTCCCTCCAATGACCATTTCATTAACACTTTATATATCTCTTATCTATTATCATATTATATCTAAAAATTTGCCATTTTAGATTATAAACACTCTGTTCTCTGTTGTTAAAAGTTTAAGGATCTGAGCACAAAGTGTGATGGAGACTATGAGGATAGAAGATGTGTTTAAGGTCGCGAGACCCAGCTGAGTGGACACATACATGGAGTTCTGTGACAAATCTGGCTACTCCATGGGTACTTTGGCCTCTCTCCTCTCCTGTGTCCATGGATGGCATCTAATCTGTTTCGGCACCTTTAGTCAAGAGAGTCCTTCTCAATACACTGCTCTAAGCCAAAATTAACAATTGATTACAATTACACTTAAACCATGTCCACTCAAGAGGTAGGATTAAAGACAGACTGTAATATAATGGAGTCATTAAGTCACTGGGAGAGCAGGCAAGAAAGACCAATTATTATGGGAAAAGAATCTGAGGCAGCTTCATAGCCATGACAATAAAGCAGTTTGAAAACAGGAGTAAGACTTGACAAAGAAAGATCTAGGAGAAGGGAGGATGGGAATAGCAACATGAGCCCAACACTGAGTAGTCATAAGAGGGTGCATCAATGCATTGTGTGAGAAATAAGGTAGAAAGGAAGATTGATGTTCAGTCACACCAGCCTTAGCAGAGTTTCCAACTGTGGGCAACAGGAAACTCTCACGGGCTCTTGAAGAGACATAGCCAGGACTCATTGAACAAACATTTACTGCCTGTCTTTCACGTTTCCTGCTCTGGATAATGTTACTAGATTTCAGAGAGGAACAAAACTCGGCCTTTCCTCTATGTAGGTTGGATGGGAGTAGAGAAACCCTGTGGATACCGGAATTATTTTAAAGGTTTTACGACAGTTTAAGTTACAAGGGCTTGATCTAGTCGGTGGTAATGGGAATAAAAGATGACTTTGAGAGATATTGAAGAGAGTCAGTCAACTGAATTGTCAACTGACAAGATGGAGGAGATACGGGAAAAGGACAGATGAGTCACACGGAAGTTTGAGCTGAGCTGCCGGGAGACTGGTAGTATCAGGAAGAGAGAGCAGAAAAGAGAGGAGCAGCAGGTTCCAGGCCACCTCTGGTTCAACCTGTAAGGATACCCCCATTCCTGGAAAAAAGAAAGTCAAGAACTTAGACAGAGCTAGAGATACATCTCCCCTCAGGCTCACTGAAATAGTACCAAGAAGAAAACTGTGTTATGGAGGGATATTAGAAATACAGTTTTTATGGGTATAAAGCATCTTTTTCAAATTTATCAAATATAAGGACATATTAGGAAAGATGTATCTGAAGTACCAGGCACATACACAGCTCTAAAACAAACCTTTTTTTTTTTTTTAAGATTTAACATTTATCTAGTGACTATTACAGGAAATTTAAATGTTCCCTCCCTCTCACTAAACTGCCATGTCCCACATTTAGACAGATGTTGCTATTTTTTAACCACTTTATCGAGGTGTGATATGTCAAAGCTGTACGTATGTAATTTATACAACTCCATGAGTTTGGGAATAGGTAGACACCTGTGAAAACATCACCACTATCAAGACCGAAAAAACCACATCCATCCCCTTCCAAAGGTTCCTCCCACCTCTCTATTGTTCCGATTGTTATTTGTATGTATATGTGAGTGTGTACCTATGTATGTGGTAAGAACACCTAACATGAAGTCTACCATCTTAGAATATTTTAAGTATGCAATACAGTACTGTTACTTATGGATAATATGCTAGAGAGTAGAGCTCCAGACCTTATTCATCCTGCAGTGAAATTCTGTTCACTTTGGCCATTACCTCCCCATTCTCTCTTCCTCCCACAGTCCCTGCCAACCACCATTCTACTCGCTGCTTCCGTGAGTTTTACTATTTTAGATTTTATATGTAAGTGAAGTCATACAGTATTTGTCTCTCCGTAACTGACTTTTTTCACTGGGCATAATGCTTTGTGGGTTTCCCAGGTGGTAAACCCTAGTGGTAAAGAATCCACCAGCCAATGCAGGTGACGCACGAGATGTGAGTTCACTATCTGGGTTGGGAAGATCCTTTGCAAGAGCAAATGGCAACTCACTTCAGTATTCTTGCCTAGAAAAACCCACTGAGGAGGCTGGTGGGCTACAGTCCATGGGGTCGCAAAGAGCTGGACACGACTGAGCGCACACACAATGTTCTCCAGGTCCATTCACACTGTCGCAAATGGCAGATTTTCCTCCTTGCATAAGGTTGGATGATATTCCATTGTACATATATACCAAATTTTCTTTATCCAACAATGGACATTTTGGCTGTTTTCATGTCTTGGATATTGTGAATAATGCTGCAATAAACATGGGAGTACAGGTATCTCTTTAAGGTTCTGATTTAAATTCCTTTGTATAAGTACCAAGAAGTGGGGCTGTTGAAACATATGAAACCATAAAAGACCCCAAATAGCCAAAGCAACCTTAAGAAAGAAGAACAGAGCTGGAGGCATCACACTTTCTGATTTCAAACTATACTCCATAGCTGTAGTGACTGAAGCAGGATGACACCACCAAAATACCAGACAAATAGATCTATGGAACAGAACAAAAAACCCAGAAATAAACACACACATACAGTCAACTAACCCTCTATAAGGGCATCAAAAATATAAACTAGGGAAAGGACAGCATCTTAAATAAAAGATGTTGGTAAGTCTGTATATCCACATAGAGAAGAATGTAATAAAGCCCTTGCTGCTGCTGCTAAGTCGCTTCAGTCGTGTCCGACTCTGTGCGACCCTATAGACGGCAGCCCACCAGGCTCCCCCGTCCCTGGGAGTCTCCAGGCAAGAACACTGGAGTGGGTTGCCATTACTTTCTCCTTATCTTATACCAAATGCAAAAATCAACTGAAAATGAATTAATAACAGTGCAAGATCTGAAGTTATAAATTTTCAAGAAGAAAACATAGGGAAAAAGCTCCTTGACAATGGTCTTGGTAATAATTTTGGATATGACATGAAAAACTCAGGCAATAAAAGCAGGACTAGACAAGTGGGACAACATCAACTTGAAAAGCTTCTGCCTAGCAAAGGAAACAACAAAATGAAAAGACAACCTATGGAAGGAAAAAAAAGATCTGTAAACCATGTATCTGGTAAGAGGTTAATACATAAAATATAAGGAACTCATACAATTCAGTAGCAAAAAAAAAAAAAAAACTGATTTAAAAATGAGCAAGGTCCATCTAGTCAAGGCTATGGTTTTTCCAGTGGTCATGTATGGATGTGAGAGTTGGACTATAAAGAAAACTGAGTGCCAAAGAACTGATGCTTTTGGACTGTGGTGTTGGAGAAGACTCTTGAGAGTCCCTTGGACTGCAAGGAGATCTGACAGTCCATCCTAAAGGAGATCAGTCCTGGCTGTTCATTGGAAGGACTGATATTGAAGCTGAAACTCCAATACTTTGGCCACCTGATGCGAAGAGCTGACTCATTGGAAAAGACCCTGATGCTGGGAAAGATTGAGGGCAGGAGGAGAAGGGGATGACAGAGGATGAAATGGTTGGTTGGCATCACTGACTTAATGGGCAGTTTGGGTAAACTCCGGGAGTTGGTGATGGACAGGGAGGTCTGGCGTATTGCGGTTCATGGGGTCGCAAAGAGTCAGACACGACTGAGCGACTGAACTGAAGGATCTGAATAGATATTTCTCCAAAGAAGACATATGAATGCCCAACAGGAACATGAAAAGTTGTTCAACATTGCTAATTATCAGGGACCTGAAAAACAAAACTATGCCTGTTAGAAAGGCTACTATGAAAAAAAAAAAAAGATAAATGCTAGTGAAGACAGAAAGAAGAAATAACCCTTGTTACTTTCGGTGGGAATGTAAAAGAAATAAGCTTAAATTTTTAAATCTGGAGTTCTAGGCACACTTGGAGGTTTAGGAGGTGTCTACAATAATCCTCAATTTAAGTTTTGGGACTGTTGAAGTCAAAAAGCAGATTCAATATCTGAAACTGAAAACTATAACATAAGTATAAATGTGTAGCCTTGTCAGGTCACTTGCAGGAAAGTCAAAACAAGACTGTGGAAGAGAGGGACCATGAGAACATGAAAGGAAGCATCCACGTCTTCTACTCCATCAAGGCACCATTTTTAAAGAAACTCTCCCTCTAATGTTCCTGGCTTGCTTGAACTAGAACAGTTACCATGCACGTGATGTCAAATTTCCTCATACCAAACCGTTCTTTCCCTTATTTTATATGAACTGGTGGTTCTCAACCTCAAGGGCTTTGAGTAAGCACCCAGAAACTTTGAGGGGGTGGGACTCAGCTATCAATATTTTTCTTACAAATCCTCTGATGATTTCAATTTGCACCCTAGCTTGACCCACTGTGCCATTGTGCCGGTTATAAAAGCATATCTTTGAGGAAGTTTATATACAAAGAATTTCCAGACTTTTAACATTTGTATCATGAAACACTTGTGGAATATATGTAGGCATCCACAAAGGGTCGCTGTGACTTTGAGTTCTGCTGCTTAGAAGACCTTTTCCCTAACAGAAGAAAGCTTCTACCAGAAGATACAATGGTACTGATGAATTTAAAGTGGGGTTACTGTGTTAGCTGGGGGTGGTTGATCCTTATTATCAAGAGGAAATAGTTATTGCAGCACTGCACAGAAAAGGAGAAGTATGTCTGCATTTGGGGAGATTTTCTTGGGTGTTCCTAGTACTGCCATGCCCATTGGACTGTAGATTGGTTAAGCTGTTTCAGGCTTAGTGTAGCTGTTTGTCTATCCACAAAATCCACTTCATGAAAGTAGAAAAGTTCATGAAAGCTTTGCCATTTTTTGACTTCTAAAATTTAAGAACCTTATTAAGGATATCAAGAGGTATCCTCGAAGACGTCTACTTAGTTATTACCAGTTTCTACTGTGGAAAAAGGGACTTCAAAATGGAGTTGGTATTGCCAAGGGAGCTATTTAAAATGGAGCCAAGAGACCATTGAGGAAGCAGGGTTTAAGCCTGCCCTCACTGGGTGGAAGGATAAACTTTTGAACTGCTCCAAACCACAAATATTTCAAGGACATTGCGAGAAAACCTGCAACGTGTCATAAAACCAGACTTCCACCTCCCTCTAGTGATAGCCTTTAGCAACCAAATATGTATAGATAAGAACAGCTTCAGCTTGCCAGCACCAATCATAATTCTTTCAAAACAACTTTTGCAACCTTTGCAACTTTCACACACCTAAAGTTGGCCTTTATAAAACTCTTCCTTTCCTCTCCTCCTTGGAACACATTTTTGACTCCTACTCGAATCTATGTCTCCCAAATTACAATTCTAAGAACCCCAATAAAGCCTTTATTTCTTTGCAGCTCTGCTGTGATGAATCTTGTTCAACACTACTTAGTCATCTCTCCTAGTTTCTATGACATTAGTAAAATTCGCACAGTGAAATCACCATTAAATGGAAATAAAAAGTTTTTAAAATTTAATTTGTCAAAAACAGAATTCAGAAGTCACTGGAATATTCAAAGTTCAGTGAAGCTCAAGGATTCACTTGTCAAGGGGACATTATAATCAGTTAGAGTTCAACTCAGCAACTTCAGAAAGCGAAACCAAATAGAATGAGGAAAATTTGTGCCAACCAATGGGCATCCTCCACTAAAGATGCTGGTCAGAGGGCCTGTCTATCCACAGCTCCACCTAAAGGGACAGCTTATGCTTGAGTCTGTGTACACTGAACTTCCCTGCCCCTTGTTCAGCTGATTAGATCTGGAGACCTAAACTAGAGGCAGACAATGAATAGGCTGGTCAGTGATAGGTGGTTAGTCAGCAAAATTGTTATTAGGCAAAGGTTGTTTGGACCAAGCTCAGGGAGAAGTTGAAAGTGCCTGCTAAAGTTACTTAGGAGACAATCGAGAGACTGGAGAGGTCATGAAGGCCTACAGATGACCCCAAACTAGAAAACAGGTGCTGTAACTATGATGAAGTACGGAGTGGAGAAAATAGAGGGTAGAATATAACTTCATAGGAGGACATTCAGACAGACCAACTAACCACAGCACAGGATGCCAACAGCTGGGCAGGAGAGTAAAAGATCCATGAACTCCCACTGCCGAAGGCCCAGAGCAGCTGGGAGGCCAGGGCAGGCTGCTCTGGACTCTTCTATCTCTCTCTGACCCCCAATCACCCTTCTCAACTCCCTTGGGGAGAGACAGCTGAAGTGAGCCCTTGGCTCTGACAATGGAATAGAGTGGGAAAAGAAAAGAGCAACAAGAATGAGCAAAAGAAGCAGAGAAACAAGAAAGCAGCCAGGTTTCCCAAGAAACACAGGAAATCCACGCACTGCCAGAGAAAAATGCTATGGCAGAGAGTGGACGGCAGAGAAGCTGCAGAGAGATGGAAACGGCCCCGTGCCTTCCAAATCTCCCTCCCCGGTACCCTAAAGTGATCATGGATATTCACATACAGATGCCCCTGTGATGCCAGCTCCCCACGCAGACAGAGCTCCAACAAGGGCATCACCCTGCAGTTACCAAGCACGGAAAACTTAGTGTTTCCATGAACATTTTCAACAAGAACTGGGGCAAAGGCTTACGGTAAAGGTAAGCACATAATCTATCATTCCAACTGGGACACTTTAAAAGAGCAAAAGGAAGTGCCTCTACCAACCGTAAGGCATAAAGAGGCATAAACAAAACTGTCCCAGGTAAACTGCAATATGTACCAATACTGCTTAACAAGTTAGCGTTCAGGAAACCAGAAAGATAAACTAAGCAGAAAAGCCTGTTCCTCTGGTTTGTTTTTGTTTTGGCTTTTTTTTTTTTAATTTAAATTTATTTATTTTAATTGGAGGCTAATTACTTTACAATATTGTATTGGTTCTGCCACACATCAACATGAATCCACCATGGGCATACACGTGTTCCCCATCCTGAACCCCCCTCCCACCTCCCTCCCCATACCATCCCTCTGGGTCATCCCAGTGCACCAGCCCCGAGCATCCTGTATCATGCATCGAACCTGGACTGGCGATTCGTTTCATATATGATATTATACATGTTTCAGTGCCATTCTCCCAAATCATCCCACCCTCTCCCTCTCCCACAGAGTCCAAAAGACTGTTCTATACATCTGTGTCTCTTTTGCTGTCTCACATAAAGGGTTATCGTTACCATCATTCTAAATTCCATATATATGCGTTAGTATACTGTATTGGTGTTTTTCTTTCTGGCTTACTTCACTCTGTATAATAGGTTCCAGTTTCATTCACCTCCTTAGAACTGATTCAAATGTATTCTTTTTAATGGCTGAGTAATACTCCATTATGTATATGTACCACAGCTTTCTTATCCATTCATCTGCTGATGGACATCTAGGTTGCTTCCATGTTCTGGCTATTATAAACAGTGCTGCGATGAACATTGGGGTACACGTGTCTCTTTCAATTCTGGTTTCCTCAGTGTGTATGTCCAGCAGTGGGATTGCTGGATCATAAGGCAGTTCTATTTCCAGTTTTTTAAGGAATCTCCACACTGTTCTCCATCGTGGCTGTACTAGTTTGCATTCCCACCAACAGTGTAAGAGGGTTCCCCTTTCTCCACATCCTCTCCAGCATTTATTGCTTGTAGACTTTTGGATAGCAGCCATTCTGACTGGCATGAAATGGTACCTCTCTGGTTTGTTTTTGAACTGAACTACAACCCTGGGTTTAATTCTGGGATTTTGACTTTGTAATAGCCCAAATCAAACCCAATGAACTTACAAATTTTCAGGGCCCTCTAAATAGCAGTATTTCACTCTCCTGAAAAAGTATGAAATTCAGTCCTCCCCAAGCATCTTTGCTGGGACTCCTACAACACTGGTCACTCACCCTTGACTCGTCGCTAATTGTTTCTCTGCAGCATCGCTGCATTACCACGGATGGCCTTTCCACCTACACATACAGTATATAAAATAATCAGAACCATAGGAAAGAAAATAAAATTCCTTTTTCCAACCCTCTTGTACAGACCACTCCTTTTGTAATTCGACCCTGTAACCAAACTTTGTGTTACAAGAGGCAAATTCTTATGATGAAAGGGCAGGCTTGATATCAACTATTTAATTTCAGCCAAAGATACTTATTCTTTTGCATCTTTTTTTTCTCCTCTAATCTTTAAAATGGGATAAAATTCCATGCAAAGACTGTTTTGATTATGAGATAAAATATGTAAAAACACTTTGCAAATTAACAAATTATTTGAATATATGTAGCTATTGGGGGCAGGTGATGAAAAGAGCTATCATAAAACAGAGGAAAGATGACAGGAATCAGAACACAAAGTCCTGTATACAAGACTTAGTTATATTATTAAGGTGCTTGAGGCAGAGGAAAAATTTGTTGAGGTCTATGACCCTAATTTTCCTCTTCCTAAGAAAATAAAATAAAAAGCGACTCTGTGAAAATTTTAAAAAAAATCATGTAACTTAATGCAAAGAGGATTTTTCTTGATTTTTTAAAATAATAATATACATTATGTATGTGTGGGGCTTCCCAGGTGGCAGCAGTGGTAAAGAACCTGCCTGCCAAAGTAGGAGATGTAAGAGAGGAGGGTTCGACCCCTGGGTCGGGAAGATCCCCTGGAGGAGGGCATGGCAACCCACTCCAGTATTCTTGCCTGGCGAATCCCATGGACAGAGGAGCCTGTTGGGCTACAGTCCCTGGGGTCACAAAGAGTCAGATGTGACTGAAGTGGCTGATCACACACAGCACAGAGATTAGAAAGTAGATTCTGCTTGGTTTGCTTCTTCCACTTTCAGTATTATGATACTAATTAATGACTGCTATTGTTACTATTTCAGCAAAATATTTGTGAGACCCGAGAGCAAGACAGATTTTATTTGTATAAACTCTTCTGACCTTTTGTCTTTCAGTGAATTCCCAAGCATGCTCTTTCTTCCCCTCTAAAAAACCAAATTGCATTAAAAAGTGCAAGATTACCTGTTAATAAAAAAACAAACCTCAAAAAGAAAAGACTTGTCACAAAAAGGCACAATATACCAGCTTGCTATGAGTTCTTGTGCCAATAAGTATTAAAAATGATTAGGCCAGTTCTATTATTTCCAAAATTGGGGCATATGCAAAGGAAAACATTTCCTTTCAGAGGATTTGAACTTTTGAGATTCTAACAATCTCAGAGAGAGAAGCTAGTGTAACAGATGTTCCATTGACGCTAAACATTTGGGATTTTGCTCAAAAATACTTTTTAGTGTTTACATGTATTCCCATCTATAAATCTTGCAACACACAGATCCATAGCCTCACTGGCTTTTATGATTAAACAAAAATGCCTTCTTATCAGACTTAAATGCATATACCTCCGTCCTTTGGAATAATTCTACAACTTTTACTTTTTTCTGTGAATTACAAGTACTTTTGAGTTCCTTTATCAGAACTCTATTAAACCAATGAATCAAAGTAAGATTTTAGTGTTTCTATCAGATATCACTTTGTCTGAATGTCTTATTGTTCCTTCTGGTAAAATTACATAGGTGTCTTGGAAAAGCTCTAGATAGCATGACCTCTACTACTTCTTTTATTCTAACATTTGATTTTCTTGAAAGAAAACCACGGTGATAGTAACTTTTCTGAAAAAAAAATTAGCAAAGTTTAGTAATTAATCTCCACCTCCCCACAATACCCCAAATACCCAAAGTTCACCTCATTTTCATTCAGGATTTAATTTATTCACTCACTCACTTTTTTTATCCCCTTCTGGATCCCCAGCACCAAATGAATGTTATAGAGAACAAAGAAAGATGTTTGAACATACTCTTTTCCTTCAAAGACTCTCATGGAGACAGTGTTGCACTTAAAGTTTAAATGCTAACATAGGAAAACAAGGTAAGAGGTGTTTCATGGCAGAAGAATGAGAAGCCCTCTATTTCTTCGACCTGCTGCTCCTCCTTTCTGCTCTAGATGTGGGTTTGAGGTATAAATCTAGCACCAGTGATACTTGGACCCAAGCAGGCAATGGTTAAGTCCTAACAATTATATTTTGAACATGTTTCTTTGGTCAACTTTTTCTACTGCTCTAGTCTACACCATAATTATCTTCTGCCTACCAGACTGCAATCACCTCCTACCTGCTCTCAGACTCTGATCTCTTCTGCTCACTGATTCACTTAAGATGGTCCCTGTGGACCGTTTTCAAACATATGAGCAAATGCTTAGGAAAAAACAGTGAGGTGAAAAATATAATGCAAAACTACATACAGAATGAAATTAACTAGGCTAAATATACCTAGATAGTGGGAAAAAAGGAAGGAAATATAACAACACATGAGCGGGCTAGTCTGTGGATGAGATTGAAGGTAATTTTAGTTTCCTCCTATTTTTCAGAAATTTTCAAACTTTCTACAAATGGATGGTATGTACTGTTCTAATAATTAAGACTTAAAAAGAAAAATAATACTATTCTCTGCTGCTTTTACTCTTTGAAAACAGTGTTAAGGATTCTATGGAATGGAGTTTTATAAATTTGCTTTGATAAACACCTTCACACTGGGCAAAGCACATCAATGTACCACTCTCATTTACATATGAGTTCAATATGAAACTCATGCGTAATTTTTCTGCTTAAACAACCTCATGGCCACAGGTGCACAGCTGTGGCTGAAACACGATCTTGTGCACTCACTTGTGCAAATAGCATGTTATTCCTCACAGGTATAACCAAGGCACAAATATGGAACTGCCTCAGAACGTGGCACAACGTAGCCTTCCGTGAAAACTGTGATTTCCTTTAATTATTTACCATCTTTGAAAACCCTGCAGAAAAAGTTTTCAAGCTACAAAATAAATAACACCGTATTGGATTATAACTCAAGGTATACAATGAATATCCATGATTCCATACTGATATAAGTAAATGATTTGTATGAATAAATAGATAAATCAATGAGGAAGAACAGCTAAGTCTACAGTACAGAAGAATTCAAAATAATTCATGTAGGTACTGCTCCTTAAGGATGTCAATCACCACCTCTTAAGTGTGGGGCATTCACAGTGACCTCCTTCCAAATAGTACAGTTTGGAGAAACCTAGCCAGTACTATCTCAACCAAGGGATCGAGGTTAAAATCACTGCTGATTGTGATTTTGTATGCTTCTTTAATGGCTTGCAATGAGAATGCTACTTTACCTCTGTGGTCTTCCTTCAAAGCACGTAACCTCTGTCTGACCATGAGAAAAACATCAGAAAAACTCAAAATGAAGGGCATTCTATAAAATATCTGACCCACAGAACTCAAAACTGTCAAGGTCATCAACAACCAGAAAAGCCTGAAAAACCGATACAGTCATGAGACGGCTCAGTCGTGAAAGCTAAATAAAATGTGGCATCCTGGATGTGATCCAGGAACACAAAGGATTTTACGTGAAAATAAGGTCTGAATAAAGGATGGCCTTTAGCTCATATTAATGGGCCAATATTGGTTCATTAGTTGTGACAAATGTACCATAACAATGTCAGACAGTAACAACAGGGAAAGTTAGGCATGAGGTGTATGAAAATTCTTTCTACCTTCATAATTTTTTTGTAAACCTAAAATAGCTTCATAATTTTTTTGCATACCTAAAACTATTCTAAAACAATAAGCTTAATTTAAAAAAAGCTTCCATACAGCTAATTCTTTTGTGCAGATAACCTAGTGTTTGATGGGGCAACCCTTCTAATTTGGTCTTTGCTTAGTAAGTATAACGATACACTTCAAAGAAGGCATGTCAGTGACTGATTCACCTAACCCACCTCAGCAGCAGCCCCTTGCTCTTCTCTCATTTCACAGGTAACTGGGGGTGATGTATTTAAGGGATACTGTTACACATTAATTATGTTCAATAAAAATAATTTCAGAGTAGAGCCACTGCAAATATTTTAACCACAGGTAACTGAGAAGGATGTTCCCAGTTACCACACATTAGGCTCTAAGTCACCAGACTTGAGTTTTTCTTCCTTCACCTCCATAAAACTAACTTTACTTCCAGCAAATAACCTATTCTCTTTGACCCTCAAGCCCTCATCTGTCGAAAGAGATTGATCTATATTACTTCCAAATTTCCTTCTTGCTTTCAGAAGACAGCAGATTCCAGTCAATTAAAAAAAAAAAAAATGGCTCTGTCACTCAATAGCTAAGGTTCTCACCTTAAAAAGTAGGGATAAAAATGGTTCCTACCTGATAGAGTTGTTGTGGAGATTATTTAAATAAACAATAAATAATATGTGCAAAACACTTAGTTGAACATGTAATATTTCAATCCTGCCTTTGTGTGCTTAAAATGAGAGCCTGATTACAGATAAGGACATAAACTAGATAATGTGAAAAATAGATTCGTACCTAAAGTAGTTGAGGCTTTAAGACGAACTCACAAAGAAGTGCTTTACAGGAGAAAAGTCTGAGCAGTTGTAGGAAGTCATGTGTCAGGGATAAATACTGAAGTTGCTCTGTTTTCACAGACCTTCAGAATCCGTTGCCCATGAATTGGAATGCTCTCCCTGGAGTACAGTTTGGTGAGGAAAGCATGTCATTCTCAGTTATTCTTACCAACAGTGGGTGAGAGGGCTGTGGGCCGAGGCCTGAATAATAAAGACGAGGAATCAAAAACACACTTCTGTTTCCTTTTAAATGTGCTTTTACATTTGCTTGTGAGATTTACAATTCTAAAATGTCACACCACAGGAGGACTGTTAATTTTATTTACTCAGTACACAAGACTGTCATAGAGAAAGATAACTTTATAAGGGTTTTCCATAAATAAATAAAATCTATTGGATTAATACATGTTAGAGCAGGATCTGCTATGGATAAATTATAGATCCTAGAAATAATCCAGAGTTGAATATAATAGCTTAGAATATAGTAGCTAAACATAATGAAAATTATAAGCTTAAATTATTCAATTAATTGATACTCTTCTAGCATTCCAATTGTTACAGCAACACGTACAACAGTTTGCTTTTTCAGTACTATTTGCAAAAAAGTAGTAAACTGCCCAAAACATGATCTCTATCATATGAGTGGATAATAATGATGTTAGGTATTATTTCTAATTAAAAAAAAACAAACAAACAACTTCCTTACCACTTAGTATTAAGCCAATAATCTAAAATTGCCAAAAGTTTCTCAGTAGTATTCAGCATAGGGAATCTTTGACTTATTACAGAATTATATACTATTCATGTTGGCAGAAGACTTATGTGTTTCTGCTTTGTTTTGTTTTCCTGAAATTACACTGCTTCTCACAGCAATTTTAACAAACTTGGGGGCTATAAGTGTTCCCTGAGCCCACCCAGGGACACAGATAACTTCCTGCTGGGCAATGATAGCCCTCTCCGTGGGACCTGGGCTTCCCTGGTGGCTCAGTAGTAAAGAATCCACCTGCCAATGCAGGAGACACAGGAGATTTGGGTTTGATCCTTGGGTTGGGAATATCCCCCTGGAGAAGGAAATGGCAAACCCACTCCAGTATTCTTGCCTAGAAAATCCCATGGACAGAGGAGCCTAGGGCTACAGTCCATGGGGTCGCAAAGAGTTGGACACTACTGAGCACAAGCTTGTACATGAAGTGTTCTCTGAACCCACCCAGGGACACAGATAACTTCCTGTCTAGTCAGTGACAGCCGTCTCCATGGTGCCTAGATAACCGTGATCACAATGGTGAAATATACTGATCACCTTTCAAGTAGGTGTTTATAGCTTTCCCCTTCCTAATAGCCCTCAATTTCCTGTTGATAACCAGCGGGTTGTGGGAAGCTGACTTGCTTCTCAGTTTGGGGTGAAGAATGTCCGGCCAGTCCGACCTCCAGACTACCGTGACTGGGTCAGCCACTGGTTGGGAATGTGACCTAAGCTCTTTCAATCAAGATAAATCTTTGGTTTAGTTGGAGAATACTGGAAAAGTTATTCCTCCTGGATGAGAATAAGGAACCATGTAGCCAGCTGTGGGAGCACTGGCAGCTGTCTTGGGATCATGAGGGGAATTAAACTGAGATAAAGCTAATAATGGGGAAGGCCAGATTGAGAAAGAAATACAACAGATTCTTATGACTTGATTTGACCACTGAGATGGCCTCCAGATTTTCCAGATATGTGAGTCAATAAATTCCCGTTAGTATTTTAGTCAGTTTGAGTTGTGTTTTTTATTAATTGCAAGAAAAGCATCACAATTGATGAAATAGCTAACACTGATGGATGGAGCACAAGCATTGTTTCATTTATTTTGCACAAAAACCTAAGAAATAATTAGTCTTTTAATCCTAGTAATACAAATGTGGAGACTGAGGATCAGAGTGGTTGAATGAATTGCTTCAGCTACCAAAAAAGCAGTAGATTCAAACTGTCTTTCTAGTATAAAAAGTTCATACTCTCAACCACTATGCTAATGCTTTGCTCCAAGATTTAAAAATAAAAAAATCAGAAAGCGAACTAGACATCTGAAACTGCAAGTCAATTTTAACTTTTCAGGCTCTAATTACATAATTTTCCTTAGCTAAAAGTTCACATCAAAAGGAAAGGATTGGATGTGGTTAAGGAAAAAGTAAATTTCTAACAGCAAGGATTTCTAAAGCACAGATTCAGAATCTTTCTCATGGTAAAGATATTTTTCTCTCCCTCCTATTACTTAAGCGTTTATAAGTCAATCTGAAGTGCTTCTGATTAAATCTCTTTGTGTCATTAATTAAGTAGGTGGATACTATTTGAGGACAAAGGGCTTACTCGATGTACATAAAAATCAGGAGTTTATAACTAGCAAATGGAATGCAACCACATATACTGCCTTGATATCACTTCAGGTAGCACAGAAATAATATATACCTATCTTCATCCAGAAGTACAGAAGAAACTTTCCCAAGGAAGTCGAATATTTAAATTATAAAATTATTTATGCTAATGATTAAAATACACTCTTCATTTTACAGTGTACAGAAAACTGTTGTTTATAGTTTAAAGCTCTTTACATCTTCACACCTTTGGCTAAATGTGTCCCCTGCTTCTGGCTCTTTGTCGAAATAGAGCTCTCCACTTGTGAACTCACTGTCTCACTTTCCACAGGAGTTCTAGTTCAAGTTGCTGAAGTATGAAGACCAAAGCTCCTTTCTTGGGTTCTGAATCTCACTGCCTCATCAACTAAGATATCAGCCCAGCTAATTGTTGATTTGGTGCAATACTCTGAGCAGTCCCCAGTTATGAATAATTGGTATATCCACACATATCTTCACAGCCTGCAGCTTGTTGTTCCAATGCCATTCAGGAAGACTGTTGACACAACCAAATCAAAGAGGCATTAAGCCCATTTACTGGGCTAATTAATGAATGCATTAACTCACTGTGTCAGGTATGCCCCATACAAAGGGGATGCCTTCTTCCCTCCTCCAAAAACGCTGTGCACACCTCTGCACACCCTGGATCCACTCAAAAGTCAGCTTTTAAGCTCACTGCTCTCCTGGCCCAGCCTAGCCAGCAGGGTCTCTGCTTTCTTGAGACCCATATATTCCATTTCCCATCCCTACTTTGACTCGCAAACCCATGATTTGTTGCAACCAGAGGCTGCTCCCAACAAGCCCTCTTCCTTCTTTTTTCCTCTGCAGTTGTGGAGAAGAGGGGCAAATTAAGCACGGAAACACTGCAGATTTGGGGTGGGAATCACAAATACTTGTACCTTCCACATTGTTTGACTGTCATACATATTTTAAACCATTTGCCACTCAGATTAAAACACGCACCTCCTTGTTTTGTTTTCATGCCTTTAATTACTAGAGAGACTGTCTTTCATGTCTACTAGCCATCTGTATTTTTTTGAGACCTGCCTGTGCATATCCTGGATTCATTTTAATTTTATTTTTTAATTGGTTAGTATGTGCTCTTTGTAAATTAAGGAGATGAGTAAGGGCTGCCTGTTAAAGGACACGGCTTGAGTGGATGGAACCAGGAACCGGGGAGCACCCCCTCAGAGGGACTCTCACTGATTCTAGCTCTGCCTGCTAAACACCATATACTCATGGGCTTTAGTATTCTTAGGGAGAAAAATGCGGTGGAGAGGCATGGATTTCCTGTTTTTCTCTGCACATAAGTGGAATGAGTCATGGAGAGCTATTTCCATCCAAATATCAATTCTTTATTGTTATCAACGTGTGTGCTAAGTCACTTCAGTCATGTCTGACTCATTGCAACCCCACAGACTGTACCCCGCCAGGCTCCTCTGTCCATGGGATTCTCCAGGCAAGAAAACCGGAGTGGATCCCCATGCCCTCTTCCAGGGGATCTTCCTGATCCAGGGATCAAACCCGCATCTCCCATGTCTCCTGCACTGGCATGCAGGTTCTTTACCACTAGTGCCACACAGTGCCACCTGGGAAGGCCCTGTTATCAATGGTATAAGACCAAATTACTGAGTGAGGTTCAGGCTCAGAACTGAAGTCCAGCTGATAGAGAAAGGGACTCTTGGGTGAGAAGAGTAAAAGCAATGAAATGAATTTCTTTCCACTCATAGAATCCAGCAGGCACGCTACTATGTGCCGCCCCGGGAGAAAAGTCAGGATTGATGGCCTGGCTACTTCTGCCTTTCCAGCAGGCAGCAGAGAAAAAGCAGTTCTCGTGAGAACAGAGAGCACTGTCTTTTCTCTCTATATGTTGGTGTGCCCCATCCAGGCATCTTCAGCCTTCTTCATGTTGACATCACTCTGTTCCCGGTTGAGTACGTCAATTCCGAAAGCTTTAGGGGTTTGGACTCTCCTGAGTTTCAGCCCACATAGCTGACCACTTACTCGGCATTTCTATTTGGATGCCTCATAGGCAACTCAAGCTTAACATCTCCAAAACTCACCTCTAGACTGTCCCATGTTGACCTGTTCCCATCACAACTCCACTATCTCTAATGTGAAACAGTCCAGCAGCCTTCTAGTGACATTCCTCTTTCCACTCACGCCTCTCTACAATTTAGTTTCCCATTAAAGTGATCATCAAACATAGAAATGACCATGTCACTCTTCTGCCTTAGGCTTTTCAGTTGATTCCCATGCACTGAAGACTGACTCATCGTGGCTTACCAGGCCTCCTAGTCCTCACCACCAACCTCTCCAATTTCATCACTGGCCACCATGATCCACCCCCACCCCCCTTTATTACATGCTAGCCATATTAGCCCCGCATGCATGCCTTTCTTGAAAGTGCTAAGCTCTTGTCCACAAGGGGTGTTACACAAGCTGCCACTTCTGCTTATAACATTCTTCCCCAGGTTGTTCATTTGCACGACATGCTCCTTCTCATCCTGGAGGTGTCAGCTCACGTCACCTCCTCAGAGAAGCCTTCCTTGACTACTCATTGAAAAAAATTTCCATCTGTTGTTCTTTACCACAGTAAACTGCTGGTTTTGTTTGTTTTAATATAACATTGACATTTCTACTTGGATGCCTCATAGGCAACTCAAACTTACCATCTCCAAAACTGATTTCTCAACTGTCCCACTTTGACCTGCCCCCATCCTTCAACTCAGGCTAAACATTTTCCATTCATTTGGTTGCTTGGAATTCAAATGTGACACATGCAGTGGTGTTGGAGAAGACTCTTGAGAGTCCCTTGGACTGCAAGGAGATAAAATCAGTCCATCCTAAAGGAAATCAGTCCTGAATATTCACTGGAAGGACTGATGCTGAACCTGAAACTCCAATACTTTGGCCACCTGATGTGAAGAACTGACTCATTGGAAAATACCCTGACACTGGGAAAGATTGAAGGCAGGAGGAGAAGGGGACGACAGAGGATGAGATGGTTGGATGGCATCACCAACTCAATGGACTTGAGTTTGAGCAAGCTGCGGGAGTTGATGATGGACAGGGAAGCCTGGCATGCTGCAGTCTATGGAGTTGCAAAGAGTTGGACATGACTGAGTGACTGAATTGAACTTGGAAATACTTTGTGAATTGACCCAATTTTAGTGGATTTTATGTCTGTGTGATATACCCTCATAACTCCTGCTTTTAGCACAGTATTTGGCACAAAGGCATTCTATAAATAGCTGCTGTTTGAATGAAGAATAGTTCCTAAAGTCAGTTACGTTAGAGGTTAGCCCTCAGTAAGAGGAGAGTACATAGGTTTAGGATGGCAACCCACTCCAGTGTTCTTGCCTGGAGAATCCCAGGGATGGGGGAGCCTCGTGGGCTGCTGTCTACGGGATCGCACGGAGTCGGACACGACTGAAGCAACTTAGCAGCAGCAGGCCTCAGCATTTGGTGGAATGTCTCAGGAGTCAATGAAGTGAAGCTTGTGTCATATGTCAGTCGGCATCATCAGTGGAAGGGGTCTGTGGACAGTGGTTGGTTGTGACACAAATGAGATTCAAAGGCTGTGGTGGCCTCATCATTGAATATGGAGTTTGTATTTGATATGCAAACACATATCTGACATCCGATACATGGTTACATGGCAATTTTAGATACTTAATGTTCTCAAAATATCCCAGGATAAGAGTGCTCATTCTGTATTTTAGAAACAGTATAATATAGTGGGTAAGAATACAGCTCTGTGAGTGACCTGACTCTTTGAGTTTAAACACTGGCTCTGACATTCTCCAGCTGTGGGATCCTGGGCAAATGGCTTGACCTTTTCACATCTGTTTCCTTCCTGTGAAACGGAGATCATGCCTCAAGTGTAAGATTTTGATGAGTTAATAATTGTTCAGTGCTTATAATAGTGTCAGGGACATAGGAAATGCTATATAAATGTTAGACACTAGCATTATAGTTCGATATTCCATGGATCCAACAACATGAGGCGAGGCGATTCATGAAAATGTGCGCACACATAGAGGTGCTATAATTTCATGTGCTATTATTACTGTGAAAAGAATTTGTTTGAAAGGCTCATTAGTCATGCATGCAATTCTTTCAAAGATGCACAGACACCTTGAACAAAGCTGTGGTCAACTAAATCAATGTGAAATCTATATCAGCTCTGACAGCCAATTTCATGATTTGACGGCCCTTCAATTCCTCTAGAGACAGAACTCTTAGAAAGAAATGTTCCTATTACATTAACTTTTATCTTGGATGTTACTTCATTATGCTAATAGGCTCCCTATTGATCAACTCTATTCTTCATTCTTTCCAAGCCTCAGGAAGAAATGCTAAAATATGCAAGGACTAAAGATTAAATGAATCCGAGCAGCAGCTAAATACTATTTCACCACTTTCAAATTAAAAGTCAATTATGAGTGTTCTAAGGGATAATTAGGAGTTCACAGATAGGATCACATCCTAGGAGATGCGATCTCCTAGGAGAAACCATCCCAACCATCCCGACTGTAACCATCTCTCTCCCACTGTCTCCTCTTCATGCAGTGAGTTACCTCCACATGTGGAGGTATGTCACACTTATGTCACACTTCTGTTATCATCTCACTGTATTTTAACTCGTGACCACCACACATTCCTATTTACCCTTCTGGACCGTGAATTCCTAAGTACCAGACCCAGGACTGACTCATCTTTGCAGGTACCCTAATGAAGGTTTATCAAATTGATTTGAAGTTCCTGAAAGACCACATTCGCGTTTAAGTATTTGACTCTAAGACAGTATTTCAAATAGCATTCCTGCTAGAAGATAAGTTCTTTGAGAGCCGTGATTTGGAGCTACGTGATTCACTCCAGTATGCATGGAGAACAGTGTCTGATGTGGTGGGCACTCAATAAACATTAAAGGAGGGAATAGGGGAGATGCCTAGAGCTTAAGTGCTCTTTATGGTTCCTGTATCAGAACAGGACTGAGAATTAGCCAGACGCTGCAACAACAATACAGAAAACGATGATGAACACATTTATTTTTCCCGTGTACTAGCCTCCACTCTACTTTGTAGATCACCCATAAAAAGTCTCACCCCGAGATGGGCAAAGGCTATGAGAATTCAAATTTACCAAGTGTTTCATTTAATACTCTTGTTGAGGGTTACTTAAAACAGTGTTTAGTTTTGTTTAAGCTCTAAGGACTGGATGGGCTTCCTAGGCCTTAAAAATCCCTAAGCATCAGCTTGGAACCAGGGCTCCATGGCATTGTCTTTGCAGCTGTAGAGGTGACTGACACAGGGGACATGAAGTTCTCCTTGCTGAAAACTTAGGATTTGCTTGTTGAAAGTAAACTGATTTGTGCACCATGTCCCTTCCGTTGGAGATCTCGTCGGCATTTTTACTTTTTTATTAATTGAAGTGAAGAGAACATTTAAAAGCAGTATCGATTGGCACCTACAAGAGAGATTTTCATTCTTCAGAAAAGACATCTCTGTGGCTGCAAAGTGACCCCTGAGCCTGTCCCACCATGGGCCTCTGTGACATCTGTCCCTTCAAGTGCCTCATGCAACTGTGGTTAAATGATGCATAGGGCACCACATGGGCACCATGGGACAAACACATGGCTCCCTGGGAGCAGTGAATACTTCTCCTTGGCACGGCCAATTTATCCTGGGAAAGTCAAGGTTTGGGAGGAGGTGTTGGTTCTCCAGGCTCCTGACTGCTAGCATATGGTGTGTCATGACTGCTGGGCCACAACTGAAATTTTATGTCAACTGCATTAATAAAATGAAAAACTTTAGTAATATTGTCCTTTTAATAAAAAAAATAGTTGCTCTTTTTGACTCAATAATAATTTACTGTAGGTTTTAAAGAATAAAGAAAATAAAAGGCCATCACCATTGTGTTCTCCTCTCCTTGTATAAAAACACTGAACCTACGACATGAACAAGAGTGGCATTTTTGTAGTCTGACACCAAGTCAAGAAATCCATGGGTAATATTTCTGAGAAACTGAATTCTGATTACCAGAAATCCTGCTCACCCTCTCTCTACTCTTCTTTATCCCATCCCCTGCCTCTCTCTTCCATCCATCCATCCATCCATGCATCCATCCACCCACTAGGGAATGGATTCACAAACATGGATTAAGGCATGGCTCCCAGTCATTAGGAAACTCACAAATTTGGTGTCACGTGTAACATAATGAGATATTTAGCAGAAAAGTTATTAAATCAAAATATATTCAAAAGAAGCTTTTTGATAATGAATACATTTAAAATATGTTAAGTACAAAGAGCTTATCACATTTGTGCTTGAATAACGCAAACCAGCTAACATAACTGCAGCATAATTGCTTTTCCTCTCTTCCCAGTACATCAGACAAAGGAAGAGAATTTGTTGCTTTGAAAAAAATGGATTATTTAGAAGCCAGAATGTGAGCAATTTACTGATGTGCTTTAAATCTTTGTCAGCCATTAGTTTTAATTGCTGCCATAAACTAAAGATGGCAAAGAAAAAGCATAACATATGGCTTATATGAAATTTTTTAGAAGAAAAATATTATTTTGACTGGCTTAATATTTACCAGAATCTACATCCCATTGAAGAAAAGACACATCATTATAATAACAAATCCTTTGTCACTGGGATTACTTTCATAAAGAATTTATGTCCACATTTGTTGTGCTGAGAATACCAAATAATCATGATAGATGTTGTTGCAGACTGTAGTCAAAATGTCACTTACCTCCCCTGAGGGAAGATAAGAAGCTACTAAAATAGATAAATCATTGTCAGAAATTAGAGTTCTCCATTGCCCAACAACATATTAATTTCCCATTTACTAAGCAACTAAGGTTACACCAAAGAAATAGTTGGGAAGAAGATGCTTCAGTACTAGGCTTTCTGGTTTCAAGACGGAGCTCATGGGTGCTGCATGGCTGCTCACTGAATGCCTGAAGGGCCCGATTCAGAGCTTCCTCAGCTGAGGAGAGGAGTTGTTGTAACAGATTACAACTGCTAAGTTCCACGATGTTCTTCACTGTCAGCAAAGGGCAGGAGATCTGAGAGAGGAAGAGCAATAAAGGATGAATGCTGTCACCTTCCTCCTTGCAGAAAAGAGGGAGTCAAATTTTAGAGCAGAGAACTCTTAATGGGTGGTTGCTTGGGTCTACTTTCAAAGAACTTTATTCTAGACACTGGTAAAGAGATATGTATAACCATGAAGTCGCACTAATGGAAAATCTGTGTGTGTACAGGGACATACTGAGTTCTAAAAGGTACTGGTTAGCAACAAAAGTTTACTGTATAGCACAGTGAAATACAGCCAAAACCTTGTAAAGCCTATAAAATAATCTGAAAAACAATACATGTGTATGTGTGTAACTGAATCATCTTGTTGTACACCTGAAACATTGTAAATCAACTATACGTCAATAACATATAAATATTAAGAAAAAAATAAATAAAAGGTAGTGGTGGCAAAGTTCAAGTTTGTGCATTAACCATTCTCTTCTCACACCTCTAATTTCTTTAATGGTGTCATCTTTAATAAAAGAATGATATATCTGAATCCTCAGAATCTTACTTTCCACGCCAAACTCAAGTGTGACGAGCTCACAGTGTTGAGTCTAAACATTAGCTCATTTCTTGGAAAAATAAATAAATGCCAACAAGGCACTTCTGGGGTTAGCATTTCCCATTAAGTTTCATAACACTTGTTTCCTAAGGAACAACACCCAAGGAAAACAACTTCATAGTTGGTGCCAAAACTCTTTTGAGGTTTGAATTACTGCCCACTAATAAGAGCAAAGTTTATTGAAGCAGATACCTCAGATGAACAAATAAAAATGTGGAATTATCATGAAAGCTAAAAACTTACTATAAAATCATTTAAATAAATGAAATAATGCCACATGAGGAAGAGAAAGAAGGATAAAACTGCAGCCAGAAGCACAAAAACTAAAAAGACTAAAATGCAGGTAATTTCTCTGCCAGCATTCCTTTAATCATCAGAAAGAGGCTACAGAGGGAATATATCCACAATAAAAGCCACATATGACCAACTCACAGATGACATCATACTCAGTGGTGAAAAGCTGAAAGCATTCCCTCTAACAACATAACAAGACAATGAAATGATGCCAACTCTCACCACTTTGATTCAACACAGTTTGGGAAGTCCTAGCCACAGCAATTAGAGAAGAAAAATATTAATAAATAAAAGGTATTCAAACTGGAGAGGATGAAGTAGAACCGTCACTGTTTTCAGATGACAAATACAATACATATAAAACCCTAAAGATGCTACCAGAAAACTAGAGCTCATGAATGAATTCAGTAAAGTTTCAGGGTACAAACTTAATATACAGAAACTGGCTGCATTTCTGTACATTAACAAGAAAACATAAAAAAAGAGAAATTAAGGAAACAATCCAATTTGCAATTATATCAAAAATAATAAAATATCTAGGACTAAACCTACCTGAGGAGGTAAAAGACCTATACTCTGAAGACTATGATCTCCCCTGGTGGCTCAGACGGTAAAGCGTCTGCCTACAATGCAGGAGACTGAGGTTCAATCCCTGGGTCGGGTAGATCTCCTGCAGAAGGAAATGGCAACCCACTCCAGTATTCTTGCCTGGAAAATCCCATAGACAGAGGAACCTGGTAGGCTACAGTCCATGGGGTCGCAGAGTTGGGCATGACTGAGAAACTTCACTCACTCACTCCCTGAAGACTATAAGTCACTGATGAAAGAAACTGAAGTCAACACAAACAGATGGAAAGATATACTCTATTCTTGATAGAAGTATAAGTATTGTTAAAATGACCATATTACCAAGGCAATCTACACATTCAGTGCAATTCCTATCAAATCATCAACGGCATTTTCCATAGAATTAGAACACAAATATTTAAAATTTGTATGGACATACAAGAGACCCTTGTCTTGAGAGAGAAGATTGGAGCTGGAGGAATCAACTCCCAATGTCAGACTATACTACAAAGCTACAGTAATCAAAATAGTCTGGCAATGGCACAAAAGAGATACACAGATTAACGGAAGAGTGTAGAGAGCCCAGAAATAAACTAATGCATCTATAGTTAATTAATATATGACAAAGGAGGCAAGAATTTAATGGAGATAATATAGTCTCTTCAATAAGCAGTGCTGAGAAAACTGGACAGCACAGGTAAAAGAATGAAATTAGAACATTCTCTAATGCAATACACAAAAACAAACTCAAAATGGGTTAAAGATATAAATGTAAGGCTGGATCTCACAAAACTCTCAGAAGCATAGCCAGAACACTCTCTGACATAAATTGCAGCAATAGTTTTTGGATCTGTCTCCTAGAATAGTGAAAATAAAAGCTAAGGTAAGCAAATAGGATCTAATTAAACTTAAAAGCTTATGCACAGCAAAAGAAACCATAAAAAAGTCAACCTACAGAATGGAAGAAAATATTCACAAAGAACGCAGCCAGCAAGGATTAATTTCTAAAATATAATACAAGGGGCTTACACAGCTCAGTAAAAAAAATTAAAAATAAATAGGCAGAAGACCTAAACAGACTTTCTCCAAAGAACACATACAGACGTTCAATAGGCATAAGAAAAGGTGCTTAACATCACTAACTGAGAGAGAAATATAAATAAAAACTAATCAAAACTATGATGAGGTATCACCTCACACTGGTCAGAATGGCTATCATCAAAAAGTCTACAAAAAATAAATGCTAGAGAAGGTATGGAGAAAATTTTGAAGGGAACATAAACTGGTGCAGCACTATGGAGAACATAGTGGACTATGGAGGTTTCTTAAAACTGAAAACAGCACTACCATATGATCTAGCAAAAGATCTGTACAGTCAAAGCTATGCTTTTTTCCAGTAGTCATATACGGATGTGAGAGTTGAAGCATAAGGAAGGCTGAGTGCCAAAGAATGGATACTTTTGAACTGTGGTGTTGGAGAACACTCTTGAGAGTCCCTTGGACTGCAAGGAGATCAAACCAGTCAATCCTAAAGGAAATCAACCCTCAATATTCACTGGCAGGACTGATGCTGAAGCTGAAGCTCCAATACTTTGGCTATCTGATAACAAAGAGCAGACTCACTAGAAAAGACCCTGATGCTGGGAAAGACTAAGGGCAGGAGAAGGAGATGACAGAGGATGAGATGGTTGAATGGCATCATCAACTCAGTGGACATGAGTTTGAGCAAACTCCAGGAGATAGTGAAGGACAGGGAAGTCTGATGTGTTACAGTCCATGGAGTCACAAAGAATAGGATACAACTTATCAACTGAACAAAACAACATGATCCTGTAAACCCACTCCTGGACACATATGCAGAGAAAATAATAATTTGAAAAGATACATGCACCCCCAATGTTCACTTTAGCACTGTTTATAATAGCCAAGACATAGAAGCAACCTCAATGTCTATAACAGAGGAATGGATAAAGAAGATGTGGTACATATACACAATAGAATATTACTTAGCCATAAAAAGAATGAAATAATGACAATTACTGCAACATGAATGAATCTAGAGAATCACTGCAGATGGTGACTGCAGCCATGAAATTAAAAGACCCTTACTCCTTGGAAGGAAAGTTATGACCAACCTAGATAGCATATTGAAAAGCAGAGACATTACTTTGCCAACAAAGGTCCGTCTAGTCAGGCTATGATTTTTCCAGTGGTCATGTATGGATGTGAAAGTTGGACTGTGAAGAAAGCTGAGTGCTGAACAATTGATGCTTTTGAACTGTGGTGTTGGAGAAGACTTTTGAGAGTCCCTTGGACTGCAAGGAGATCCAACCAGTCCATTCTAAAGGAGATCAGTCCTGGGTATTCTTTGGAAGGAATGATGCTAAAGCTGAAACTCCAGTACTTTGGCCACCTCACGCGAAGAGTTGACTCATTGGAAAAGACCCTGATGCTGGGAGGGATTGGGGGCAGGAGGAGAAGGGGACGACAGAGGATGAGATGGCTGGATGGCATCACCGACTCGATGGATGTGAGTTTGAGTGAACTCCAGGAGTTGGTGATGGACAGGGAGGCCTGGCGTGCTGTGATTCATGGGGTTGCAAAGAGTCAGACACGACTGAGCGACTGAACTGAACTGAAGGCAGAAAAAGACAAATATCATATGATATTACTTATATATGGAATCTAAAAAAAATGATACCAATGAACATATTTACAGAACAGAAACAGACTCACAGACTTCAAAAACAAACTTATGATTACCAAAGGGGAAAGGTGGGGAAGGGATAAATTGGGAATTTGGCATTAACAGATATACACTACTATGTATAAAATAGGCAAATAACCAGGATCTAGTGTATAGCACAGGGAACTGTATTTAATATCCTGCAATAAGCTCTACTGGAAAAGAACCTGAAAAAGAACATATATATATGTATATATACATATACACACACATATACATATATATAACTAAATAACTTAGCTATACGACTAAAACTAACACAACATTGTAAACCAACTATACTTTAATAAAAATTGTTTTGAAAAAAAAAATCAACAGAACTTCCTCCTTAGTTGATCAGAGTCTTAAGGTCTCCAGGCTTAAGTATGTCTATGAAGGTTCATGTGCGAGTCCCTGGTCTCAGCCATTTTCTATCCTTGACCTAGTGGCTTATCATACTTTAAGCAGAAATATGATAAAATATGCATATGAGAAATTTTATGTCTCTATGCATTATCAAAAAAGTACAAGTAAATTTTGTCTGAAGTTTTGGGAAAGTAGGTTGGTTAATCCTATCATTTTGAAATAAGATTCAGAATTTTTTGGGTAAGTCTTAATATTAAGAGTTCAATAAGATTTTAAACAGATATTTCTCAAAATGTGGTCCACTAAACCTTCCTCAGCTTGTTACCACAGCAAGGGTTCTGCCTTAGATTTCCACCCACGGGCAAGGGTTCCACCTTAGGGCTGCTGAGTCATTTGGACTCTTGGGAAATGGGACCTAAGAATTTGCCCAGAGAGATTGCTATACATACTAAAATTCTGAGATGTGAAATAGTTTTTACAGTGTTTTGGTGGTTAGCTAAAACCAGACATTCTCCTGCCACTCTTTTCTATATTTTTACAAACTGGATTCTTGTTTTCCAGTACCCAGGCAAAAAGGTACCGTCTTAAGACTGAAAGCTGCCATCCTACAGCGTTCCTAAGAACCCACTGCTTCCAGCTGCATCAGGGGGTGGGAGGGCCCCAGGAGAGAGGACTGTGGCTCTTACGAAAGCGGTGGCCAGGAATTAAATGAGCAATGGACAAAGGAAGCACTATGTGAAATTTGCTTAGTGCTCCAGGTTACACTTGTGATACTGAGCAATAAGTGTTTTAATGTGCAAGTCTAAACAGAAAATTTCAATAAGCTTGTTTTTCCAAAGAAGACAGAAGTGGCTGTCCAGCTAAACTCAATTTTTAATATTAGGAAAAGATCCTGGGATTTTAACTCAATCTTCCCATGCAACATCTAAATGAAAAGAAAGAAATATCTCAACTATGAAAACCATTTTACAATTTTCTTTACCTCAAAAATTTACTACAGCAAGTAAAACAGGACAAAGAATTATGTACCATACTAAAATGATTCTACTCATTCTTCAAAAAGCAATGGGTCTATCTTTAGCACAAAGCAATATTTTCATAAATGTTCCATATTTTTACATGTAAATCAGGGAAGTAACACAACACTTTAGAAAAGTGCAGAGCAAAGTTTGAAGCAATGGAATTACTTCCAGATATTAGAAACACATGAAGCATAAGCTCTTTTCATGAGTTTACATAAGAACATCTCCACCCTCCTTAAATGAAAATGACAAGCCACTCAGTCCCTATAAAAGCATACACACCGAGGAAACCACAATTGAAAGAGACACGTGTACCCCAATGTTCATCGCAGCACTGTTCATAATAGCCAGGACATGGAAGCAACCTAGATATCCATCAGCAGATGAATGGATATGAAAGCTGTGGTACATATACACAATGGAGTATTACTCAGCCATTAAAAAGAATACATTTGAATCAGTTCTAAGGAGATGGATGAAACTGGAGCCTATTATACAGAGTGAAGTAGCGAGAAAGAAAAACACCAATACAGTATACTAACGCATATATATGGAATTTAGAAAGATGGTAACAACAACCCTATATGCGAGACAGCAAAAGAGACACAGATGTATAGAACAGTCTTACGGACTCTGTGGGAGAGGGAGGGGGTGGAATGATTTGGGAGAATGGCACTGAAACATGTATAATATCATATAAGAAATCGAATCACCAGGTTCAATGCAGGATACAGGAAGCCTGGGGCTGGTGCACTGGGATGACCCAGAGGGATGGTATGGGGAAGGAGGTGAGAGGGGGGTTCAGGATGGGGAACATGTGTACACCTGTGGCGGATGCATGTTGATGTATGGCAAAACCAATACAATATTGTAAAGTAAAAAAAAAAAAAAAAAAAGACTCACACTTACGGAAAAAAAAAATCGTACACTCCAGACATTAATTCAAGGATTTATTGTATTTATGATTGTGCTACTCACATACAAACATAAAGAAGAAAGAAAGAAAACAAAGATAGCACTAAGTCGTGTCCAACTCTTGCGACCCCACCCCAGGCTCCTCTGTCCAGGGGATTCAAGCACATTGGAGTGGTTTGCCATTTCCTTGTCCAGGTGTCACACACAAATATAAAGCTGTAATTAAGCATGCATCATGAGCTTCTGGGCTCTTTTAGTGTAGGAGTGAGGAGTGCAACCACTGCCATTCATAGTCTCTGTCCCCTGCTTCTCTGATCGCCTTCTCTGGTACTCAGGAATCACCCCATGACCCACTCAAATGCAGGCTGGGATTCATACTCTGGGCTGAGGTCTAGGTTCCCAGGTTGTTCACAGACCACACTGTGAGAAGCAAGATGCTAATTTATGCTCTGTGTGTCAGAAAGAAAAGGAGAAGTGGAGAAATTAAAGGAAACACAGAAGGAAGGGAAGAAATGTTTACTGAGTTACCTACTAAGTGTTGAGCAGAGGGAGATGGACTTGGATTCACAAATTCCAACACAATCCTTTCTGACTGATGTCATGCCTAAGTGCAGCCTCCACAAGTCAAAAGACAGAGAAAAATTCATGGAGACTGTCAACCATTCACAAAAAGTTTGAAGCTGAAAAGCAGAATCTTGAAGGAAAGATAGAGGGAATGTATTAAGAAAATTGAATTTAAGACTAAAATGATACTAGGCAGTGAATAAAAATCAGTTGTCTTTTTCCATGATTAAACATTTCGAACTTGCCTCCCCACCACCAGTATATATATATATATATATATATATATATATATATATATATATATATATATATAACTGAATCGCTGTGCTGTTCATCTGAAACTAACATGATATTGCAAGTTGACCATACTTCAGTTAAAGAAAAAAATCTTAAAAAAGAATCATCCAGTACATTTGGTAAAGTGAAGCCCTCAGTCTTCATACCGAACCGCTGAATCAGTCCAGGTTGATTCTGATCATTTTTCTAGTCTATGAGATCAGGAAATACTGGGTTTTTATTTTGTTTTGCTCTTAGGAATTCTGAATGTTTAAACCTCAAAGTGGTCTTATTCTTCTGCAATGTGCCGGAGGAATAAGATAGGCTAGAATAGAAAAGAGGAGAACAGTGAGGCTCCCACAGCTCCAGGGGCCTGTCCAAGACCACTCAATTCCTTTTAGAGGAACCAAGACTTGCTTGCTTGTCTCCAGAAGCCAAACTCAGCACATCATAACCATAAAATTAAATAAAATCATTTTAAAACAGAACAATAATCAGGAAGATTATCTTCTTGAAATTTTTTTAAAAGAACAAATGAATCAATTTAGCAATCACTATTCTGTGCAGAACACAGTGTTAAATCCTGCAGAAAATCTAAAATTGGATAAAACAAAAATCTCTCCAGTTCTTAGATTTGTGAGAATGGAGTATCACCCACTTGACAGATGTAGTCAAGATTCTGGTACCCACAAAGCCCCTGGCCCCTGCCCAGTGTTCACTCCTTCCCACTTTAGAGGCTGATGCCTGGATCAGACTAATTTTTGACGTACCATGCTTTACCAAAGGGGAAGTTCCCCAATACCACCCTGGTTGCTAACTACCAAATTTCCATTGTATGGAAGATAATTATTAATGGGGACATAAACTCTCAGAAAATTGAAAGATAAGAGGGAAAACATAAATTTGCAGTGTATTTTTATTGCCATGTACTTGATACACATTATGGATCCATATGTATTTCTTTTGGTGCATCTTAATGGGTTGTTCACTACAGAGAAAGCAATCCATGGGTACTCAGGGGGGTTTCTTTCCTGCTGATTTGAAAAATTAAGTCTTCTAATGAACTGTCTCCTATTTTGTGGATATTTTTATTTACTGGATCCTCCCTTTTTTATAATAGTTCCTCTTCTGGGCTAATCAAGATTATTAATACTTACTTTCTATGGCATGTGTACAGGCATTTATTTGTTCAATCCCACACTCAACAAAATAAAGTTTTCAACAACCCAGGAGGATTGAAGTTCAAGGGAAATGTTTGATAGTAATAATAATGCACACTTACTATGTACCATGCACTTTTATAATCATTTTGTAAATACTGACCGATTTAATCTTTATAAACTACCCTGTAAAGAAACAGATAAAAGGAGAGTTCAGACAACACACCCAAGCCATATAACTGCAACTTGGTACTTGAGCTAGACAGCTTGATTCAAAGCGCATATCACAGGCAGTATTGGTCATGCCTTAGGAGCATGCCTTTTGCATATTTCTAAGAAGCAATGTGGTGTGTTGCGAAAGGAACTGGCCTTGGCGTCTGACAGCTGTAGGTTTAAATCTTGTCTCTGCTGCATACTAGTTGTATCCTCTTAGGCAAGTTACTTAAAATCACTAGACCTCAGTTTCCTCACTTGTAAGGTAGGATCAATAGTATCTACTGGGCAGGGTTTGGGAGATAATTAGAAGCAATGTATGAAAAGAATCTAGGACAGTGCCTGGCGTATAAACAATGAATAAGCAGTAGCTATTACCACTGTCTATAAAGAAAATTAATATATTGATGACAAGGTTAATATGTTACATACTAATTTTTAATGCAATATAAATAATGTGAGATGGAAACAAAAATAAATGTCTTTGTGAGTATTTGTTCATATATTAACACACTACATATTTCATGGTGTATATTTGACCTCAATCAAAATATAAAAGTCAGTGTTATACAACAAAACAGTGGACGCAAACTGTGCATGACTTGGAATATTATATGAAATTATGCATGATTTAATTCTTTGATAACTTGAGTTTTCACATATTCAGTGTTCCAGCTGAAGGAAATTATTCTTAATACATATACCTGAAGAATCAGATCAGATCAGATCAGTCGCTCAGTCGTGTCTGACTCTTTGCAACCCCATGAATTGCAGCACGCCAGGCCTCCCTGTCCATCACCAACTCCCGGAGTTCACCCAGACTCACGTCCATTGAGTCAGTGATGCCATCCAGCCATCTCATCCTCTGTCGTCCCCTTCTCCTCTTGCCCCTAATCCCTACCAGCATCAGAGTCTTTTCCAATGAGTCAAGTCTTCGCATGAGGTGGCCAAAGTACTGGAGTTTCAGCTTTAGCATCATTCCCTCCAAAGAAATCCCAGGGCTGATCTCCTTCAGAATGGACTGGTTGGATCTCCTTGTAGTCCAAGGGACTCTCAAGAATCTTGTCCAACACCACAGTTCAAAAGCATCAATTCTTCGGCACTCAGCTTTCTTCACAGTCCAACTCTCACATCCATACATGACTACAGGAAAAACCATAGCCTTGACTAGATGAACCTTTGCTGGCAAAGTAATGTCTCTGCTTTTGAATATGCTATCTAGGTTGGTCATGACTTTCCTTCCAAGGAGTAAGCGTCTTTTAATTTCATGGCTGCAGTCACCATCTGCAGTGATTTTGGAGCCCCCAAAAATAAAGTCTGACACTGTTTCCCCATCTATTTCCCATGAAGTGATGGGACCAGATGCCATGATCTTCGTTTTCTGAATGTTGAGCTTTAAGCCAACTTTTTCACTCTCCACTTTCACTTTCATCAAGAGGCTTTTGAGTTCCTCTTCACTTTCTGCCATAAGGGTGGTGTCATCTGCATATCTGAGGTTATTGATATTTCTCCCGGCAATCTTGATTCCAGCTTGTGTTTCTTCCAGTCCAGCGTTTCTGATGATGTACTCTGCATATAAGTTAAATAAACAGGGTGACAATATACAGCCTTGATGAACTCCTTTTCCTATTTGGAACCAGTCTGTTGTTCCATGTCTAGTTCTAACTGTTGCTTCCTGACCTGCATACAAATTTCTCAAGAGACAGATCAGGTGGTCTGGTATTCCCATCTCTTTCAGAATTTTCCACAGTTGATTGTGATCCACACAGTCAAAGGCTTTGGCATAGTCAATAAAGCAGAAATAGATGCCTTTCTGGAACTCTCTTGCTTTTTCCATGATCCAGCAGATGTTGGCAATTTGATCTCTGGTTCCTCTGCCTTTTCTAAAACCAGCTTGAACATCAGGAAGTTCACGGTTCACATATTGCTGAAGCCTGGCTTGGAGAATTTTGAACATTACTTTACTAGCGTGTGAGATGAGTGCAATTGTGTGGTAGTTTGAGCATGCTTTGGCATTGCCTTTCTTTGGGATTGGAATGGAAACTGACCTTTTCTAGTCCTGTGGCCACTGCCGAGTTTTCCAAATTTGCTGGCATGTTGAGTGCAGCACTTTCACAGCATCATCTTTCAGGATTTGGAATAGCTCAACTGGAATTCCATCACCTCCACTAGCTTTGTTCATAATGATGCTTTCTAAGGCCCACTTGACTTCACATTCCAGGATGTCTGGCTCTAGATCAGTGATCATACCATCGTGATTATCTGGGTCGTGAAGATCTTTTTTGTACAGTTCTTCTGTGTATTCCTGCCATCTCTTCTTTATATCTTCTGCTTCTGAAGAATACTTATACTTAAAATCTCATTAATGCATTTTCACATTCTCTCATTGTAGGATGAAATTGTTACAGAGGTAGAGGTAGAAATATTTAAGGAAAAGGTACTGGGGAAAATCAGACCATGGTTGGTAAGTTAGCAGTGATTTGTAGTTATATTTAAGGGTTTCTTACTTAAGATTTTGAAGTATATAATCTAGCTAAAATGTGAGTTATCAAAATAACATTTCAAAATATCAAAATGGACATAATTTTCCTACTTAAGTGAATTATCAAGTATTAATTCATATTGTGGGTATAATTTTTTTTCTTAGTATTTAGTCTATTTATTCCTTAATAGTAAGTGGGGGTAATTAACTCCAGTCAGAATGGCCATTATCAAAAAGTCTATAAATAATAAGTGCTAGAGAGAGTATGGAGAAAAACAAACTCTCCTACTCTGTGGGTGGGAATGTAAATTGGTATAGCCACTATGGAGAACAGTATGGAGGTTCCTTAAAAAAACAAAAAAAATAGAGCTACCATATGATCCTGCAATCCCACTGCTAGGCATATATCTGGAGAAAACTCTAATTGAAAAAGATATATGAACCCCAATGCTCACTGAAAGGGCTCACTGAACCCCAACGTTTACAAGAGAGGCAAGGAAGCAAGCTAAGTGTCCATTAACAGATGAATGGATAAAAAATATGTGGGATATACATACCATGGGATATTATTCAGCTGTTAAGAGTGAAATAATGCTATTTGCAGCAACATGGACCTAGATATTACCATACTAACTGAAGCAAAGAAAGAAAAATACTATATTATATCATAAATATCACATATGATATCATACATATCATATCACATATTGCTTATATATGGAATCTAAAAAGATACAAATGAACTTATGTACAAAACAGAAATAAAACCACAGACAAAGAAATAATTTATGGTTACCCAAGAAGGAAGGAGAGGGAGGGATAAATTAGGAATTTGGGATTAACATATACACATTCCTATATATAAAAGAAATAATCAACAGGGACCTAAGCAACTTTTACAGCTTTTAGTTTGCTGTCTGTATTTTAATAGAATGAATTAGCTTTAGCTCTTTTCTCTTATTCTGTGAAATCTCTTCTGAATAATTCAAATACATAAATTATTTATGGTCAATTCTTAGAAAACAATAGAATTAAATATAATATTGCAACGTTAAAGAAAAATTGCTGAAGGAAAATACATTCTTGCTACAGTCTAATCTGTTGCATTGTTCAGATTTTACTTTTAAAGATTTTTATGAAATACAAAACATTTAAACATTTTCTGTATTTTCACATTATTGAATTTTTGCTAATCCCATGAGTCAAGATCAGTACTTCAAGGAAGAATTCTAATGTGAAGGGAAAACAGTGAATGAATAATTGAATTCCAGGCCTAGATCTGTACTGTGCACTCTGTGCATGACATTTGGTAACTCAATCTTTCTGGATCTTTTTATTTTCCTCAATAGGACTCTCGAGACTTCCTTTGACCACCTTACAGCTGTTATGAAGTTCAAATGATATATAGTTTGTGAAAGTACTTTGGAAATTATTAAGCCTTATGCAAACTTAAAATACAGCTTCCCCAGTGGCTCAGTGGTAAAGAATCTGCCTGAAATGCAGGAGACTTGCAGAAGATGTGGGTTCCATCCCTGGGTTAGGAAGATCCTTTGCAGAAAGAAATGGCAACCAGCTCCAGTATTCTTGCCTGGGAAATCCAATGGACAGAGGAGCCTGGCAGACTATAGTCCACAGGGTCACAAAGAGTTGGTCACAACTGAGAGACCGAATGACAACAAACTTGCAACGTTGTTGTTGTTCAGTCGCTCCAGTCATGTCCGGCTTTTTGAGGCCCCATGGACTGCAGCATGCAAGGCTTCTCTGTCCTTCACTATCTTCCAGAGTTTGCTCAAATGCAGGTCCATTGAGTTAGTGATGCCATCCAACCATCTCATCCTCTGCTGTCTCGTCCTCCTGCCTCCATCTTTCCCAGCATCAGGGGCTTTACCAATGAGTTGGCTCTTTGCATCAGGTGGCCAAAGTATAAGAGCTTCAGCATTAGTCCTTCCAATGAATATTCAGGACTCATTTGCTTTAGTTTTGATTGGTTTGATCTCTTTGCTGACCAAGGGACTCTCAAGAGTCTTCTCCAGCGCCACAGTTCTAAAGCATCAATTTTCAGCACTCAGCCTTCTTTATGGTCCAGCTCTCATATCCGTACAAAACTACTGGAAAAACCATAGCTTTGATTATATGGACCTTTGTCAGCAAAGTGATATTCTGCTTTTTAATTATACAAAGCTTTCAATAAAAATAAAAGGAAGTGTGGAGATAAAAGATTTCCATGTAGATAACACTGTGGGAATGTTCCCTTCTCTCCTCATGCCTGTTGTGGTTGCAGAGTTTTCTGCCACTAGGGACAAAGTAGTCCTCTTTTTACATCACACCAGGGATGAGATAAACACTAAAGAGTTTCTCTGACACTCTTTTCTTTCAAAATGTGTAGTTCTTTGACCCCAGTCTGGTCCAGTCAGCTCCCATCCCAGGTCCTGGGGTCCAGCATCACTATTTTCACTGGGACCCAAGAGCTCAGAAACATGTCTTGCCACCATATGCATTTAAGAGCTGAGTTAAGATTATTCTCTGAAAAGTTGCAGATATCTCCATTGAGCCCATTCTCTGTCTGAAGTTTTATTATTGGAACTTTGTCTGCAGCAGATCAAAGTGCAAAATAGAAGTGAGAAAGCGATGTGGAGGGTGGTGATTGTAGTCAAGGGATGGGGTGCGGGAGAGGTAAACATAAGAACACTATTTCTCATCGACTATCTTTTATCACTTGGAATAAGATCCCTCACCCTTTCTTAAAAGGCAAGGGGGAAGGAAATTTAGAGCTTTTTCTATTGTGTGAACCCAAGATACACAGAAATCCTAGTCAAAGGCAACAAATTGAGGATGGTGGAAAAGGAAGTATGTAGCTCAACCCTCAGATCTTTGTTGAGACAGAAAAGAGACGTCAGTTTGGAAATAAGAAGTGCACCTTGCAGGTCACAGTTGGCTATTCTCTGCTTATGCTTAACCAGCTCCTTAGCTCTTCTGTCTCAAGAGCATCAGCCACACTCTTCTCCCATCTCTCACGTCTGTCTCTTTGGAACATCTATTCCAGGTTTCTGAAGCTGGACAGGTGCCTAATCTGCCTGCTACCAAAGGGAAGTAAAGGAGGCAAGGACCTGTCCCGTGCAGCAGGGCAGCTCCGGAATCCTGGGTGACCAGCTTCTGCAGACCTGTGAGACCCTCACCAGCTTACTTTTAATAATCAGTGGGTTAAACAGATCTCTGGGTTTCCAGTTTCTAGGAAGTTGGTCTTTATTCATAAAATTATTTCTGTTGGAAAATGCACCCCAATTGCTAATAAACAGCCTTACAAAGCACAACTAACTGCTAAACTCAGAAAGATGAAAAAAGGAAACACAAACCACAACAGAACCAACTGTCACATCTGCAGGTGTATCAAAGCTTAGCAATAAAGAAAGAACTAATATGACTCTTTTTTCATTTTTGCAACAATTAAAAAGGTAATTGCCCTCTGTTGGTAGTTTATGGGTCTATCGAAAATGACTTTTTTTCTATACAGAATTCCAGATGATATATTTAAAGAAGAATCTACCCTTAACCTATTCTCATTTCTGTACTTTTAATTCCAGGAAAAGGTCACGAAGGACATTGATATCCCAGCAACTCCATTGGGAAATGACAGACCATGCCAGTCATACAAGACGGGTTGATATAAATACAGCCACACTGATTCTCTGACATCTTTCTTTTACCCTTTTATGTCAAATATAGAAAAAGAAAAGACTAAAAAAGTGTGCACTGATGAACCAAAGGGAGAATAACTACTGATGAAACACATAAATAAGGGGAAAAAATCAGACTCATAAGAATTCTTACAAATGGAAGTAGGTAAAAGATTCCCTTGGGTTGATTTTATGCATGGCCTTTCTGATCTCAATGCATTTCCAATGTATTACCATATCAGTCTTCACAAATCCTCTTCAAGGTTGTTTTTAATAACTAATGTTTACTGAGCACTTTCTTTGTGGAAAGCACTGTGCTAGATTCTTGGCATTCACTGTCTTATTTGAACCTCATGACAGCACCAGGAGGCTGTCTTATGGCAATCATTGTTTGACACACAAGGACACTGAATTATACAGAGGCGAACATGATTATTTGTACTAAGTAGCTTCAGTCATGTCCAACTCTTTGAGACTCTATGGACTGTAACCTACCAGCCTCCTCTGTCCATGGGATTTCCAGGCAGAAATACTGGAGTGGGTTGCCATACTCCTCTCCAGGGGACCTTTCCAACCCAGGGATCAAACCTGCATCTCTTGCTTCATCTCTGGCTTCGGCAGGCAGGTTCCTTACAAATAGCGCTATCTGGACATGATTAAGCAGTTGCAGCTAAGGGGCTGTAAGTTGGGCTATAATTGCAGGTGAACTCCAGAGCCTGTGTACTTCCTCACTCTACTCACTTTTTGTTTTCTAATAAAGAACCTGAGGTTCAGAGAGGTTACGTTATTTTCCCAGCTAGTAGTTAAGAACTTCATATGGGAAGGAAAGCAATCAACAGACAAGAGATTGTGATTCAAGAATGACCATTTCCACCAATTTGATCAGTGAGTGGGATCTGGTCACAGTATTTACGAAGTCTTACAATAACTCGTTTTTTTCAGTCTCTGACATATTTATAGTATTGAAACCTTTACTCAAGCAAGATTTTAGATTATTCATGAGTGAACTTTATGTTTTTCATTGAAGAGTACATATGTTGGTGGCAAAAAAGCAGATGCTGGGAAAACCCATCACAGTTAATACCTTGATGTATTGTGACTTATTTGGGTCCATAATCTATCCTGACTTTCAGCTCTTGGTTGGTAGTATATCTTCAAGTTCAGAGCAGTGTGCACTCCAGTTGAAGCTACAAGAAAAGAGCTTCAGAGCTCCCTCTTCATACTAAAATCCAGCTTCCTTTATAAACGAGGAATCAGATAAGCAGCAAGAACAAGACCAAGAGGCTGGTATTTTGAACCCATCCAAGAGTTCCCTCAGCATAAGATGGGTCAGAAAAAACCTGAACAGTCCCCACAGATTTTTCTTGCATTTGCATTATTTAATTTCAGTATCTATAAGTTCTTTTTAAGCCAGAAAAATCTATCCAAATTCAAATAGACATGCACAAATATATTCTAATATGCACTGCAAATGATGGTGATTGTCAGGACAATGTATTTATTATTATTTCTGAGTCTAGGAATTAATCTTTGGGAAAAAATTTTCCTTGCATAATTTTCAAGACAATTTCCCCCCAACATACATAGAGAAATAGGCTTCCCCGGTGGCTCAGTGGTAAAGAATCTGCCTGCCAAGTAGGAGATGTGAGTAGACGTGGGTTCAGTCACAGGATTGGGAAGATCCCCTGGAGAAGGAACTGGCAACCCACTCCAATATTCTTGCCAGGATAATCCCATGGATGGAGGAGCCTGGAAGGTTACAGTCCATGGGGTTGCAAAGACTTGGACATGACTGAGTGACTAGGCACACATGTACGCACACAGAGAAATGGATACCACATTTACAGATGAATAAAGAGGATGTATGTGTGGGTGACCCCGTGGAAGACCACTTCACTAGGACAGCCAAGCATTCAGCCTTCAAACATCAGAGCTCAGGGATCTTCCAATTTCCATTTCCATTTTTATTTCTCTTTCCCTGTACCATCCCTCCTGTGAACTCTTTCTATTACAGCAAACATGTCAGTGGTGCTGATGTGGCTGTTCATTCTTTTAAAGAAGACTAAGCTGCAAGATTCTCACCTCTCCCCCAAAGTAAAAAGATTATACTAGCAGAGAAATAAATTCCAGAAGAAGCCTCACTTTTGAAAATAGGGCACAAGGAAATGTTCATTTAGTCTGTATTTCTTAAGAGACAATAAAAAAGAATTTTTGATGCAGGATGTTCACCACTGACTGCTTCATGATTGATCATAGAATGTTTACCCCTGGAATCCTCTAATGGATAATCCACAAAAGGTTGTTATCTAAGACTAATTATAACAAGGTAAATAACCACACAGCCAACCTACCCCACCAAGCTCCATTTTCCAATGGGAATTAGGCAGACAGAGGTGCTGGGAAGACGGATAGCAATGAAACATCACAACTAATCAAACTGTGTAAACATCAGCTTTAGGACCAAATGTACTTTGAATATGGACGATTCATACAACTCATGCCTTAAGGGCTGATCGTTGGAAATATAGACTCCTAGACAATTCTTTATTATACGCAATTATTTATATGTAATCTACATACTATGAGGTTAACCAAATTATTCACAACAAATGGAATCAATAGTGAACCAAAACTGATGATAGTTTTTATATAAAAATAATTGCAACTCAAATCAAAACTGAAATGAGATATCACCTCACACCAGTCAAAATAGCCTTCATCAAAAAGTCTACAAACAATAAATGCTGGAAAGGGTGTGGAGAAAAGGGAACACTCTTGCACTATTGGTGGGAATGTAAGTTGATACGTCCCCACATGGAAGACGGTATGGAGATTGCTTAAGAAACTAGGAATAAAACCACCATATGACCCAGCAATCCCACTCCTAGGCAAATACCCCAAGGAAACTAAAATTGAAAGAGACATGTGTATCCCATTGTTCACTACAGCACTATTTACAATAGTTAGAACATGGAGACAACCTAGATGTCCACTGACAAATGAATGGATAAAGAAGTTGTAGTACATATACACAATGGAATATTACTCAGCCATAGAAAGGAACACATTTGAGTCAGTTCTAATGAGGTGGATAAACCTATAACCTATTATACAGAGTGAAGTGAGTCAGAAAGAGAAAGATAGATACTGTATTCTAACACATATATACGGAATCCAGAAAAATGGTACTGAAGAATTTATTTACAGGGCAACAATGGAGAAACAGACATAGAGAATAGACTTATAGACAAGGGGAGAGGGGAGGAGAGGATGAGATGTATGGAGGGAGTAACATGGAAACTTACACAACCGTATATAAAATAGATAGCCAACGGGAATTTGCTGTATGGCTCATGAAACTCAAACAGGGACTCTGCATCAACCTAGAGGGGTGGGATGGGGAGGGAGAAGGGAGGGAGGTTCAAGAGGGAGAGAATATGTGTATACCTATGGCTGATTGACATTGAGGTTTGACAGATAACAGCAAAATTCTGTAATTATTCTTCAATAAAAATAAATAAATTAAAAAAAACTGCCACTGACAGACACAATCAACTAAAAATGGCACTGATGCTGCACTGCTAAACAATCCTTAATCCAGGAATCTGAAATTTCTGACATTGTGTGTACACAACAGGAGCTACAAAGTGTTGCCAGCTGTGGTGTGACAACTGGACTTCCTAGGACTCTACTGATAGAGCATCCTTGGAATCTTTACCATGTTACTTTTATTACTAATTTTTAGTCATTGATAAATCACTCAGCGGGTTACTAGTAAATACCCCATATGGAACATAAAACCGAACATCACGTGACCCTAAGAACAAATACAACGACTCGGCATTTTAGACGAGCTCTCAGTCCACGAGGAGAATGTTTGAGGCCTGCCAGGGTCCAGCCCCGGTGGATCCAGGGAGTTCGAAGCGGGGACGGCGTCGGTGAGGATCAGGAAACAATTGCTTCATTAAACGTTAATTAAGGATATAAAGAGTGGTGAAATAAGGATAGCTCAGTGAAGAAATTCAGTGGAGAAAAGAGGCTGAATAATTCAGCCAGAAGGTGAGAGAAAGAACGAAATGGGGAGACCAAGCTTCGGTGAACAAGGCCTGCACTTTATTTTGCAAAGTAGTTTTTATACCTTAAGTTATGCATAGAGGATAATGGGGGAAGGGGTAGAGTCATGCAGTAAGCCAGGCTTTCTTCCTGCAAACTTATCATATGCAAAAGTTTAGGTGATTTGCATCATCTTCTGGCCTGGAGGCCTGTTAACATTTTAAGACCCTTTCTTCAGAAAACTTATTTTCCTCTAAAGGTGATTAGTCAGGCGTCACCCTCCAAAAACATTAGATAAAGTTGCATTCCTATAGGGCAAAGGTGTGGTGGGCTACAAGAAAAAGAATTAACTCAAAGGTCCAAGGTTACAAACATTAAAGCTACTACTTACACCAATTATATTAATCAATACACTGCCAGGGACACAGCAGGTAAGGGATATGGAAACTTAGCAGCAAACATTGGCCCAACAAGTGAAAAACCCTTCACCAATACGATTTCTAATCAATCTTTTAACTGCTCAAAGGAATCTGTATTTAGACAGTTTAGAACATCTCATGCCTCTCACAGTTGGGAGGCTCTGAGCAATCACATGTGGCTGGAAAAACCTATTCAGGCAGGCTAGAGGACTTCCAAAGGAGTTTGTAGGTTGAAACATTTATCAACCAAGAACTTTATTAACTGGAGCTGTAAGCTAACTCCTTTTTCAGAGAGAGGTAGTGGGGGACAGCCCCCCGTAAAGTCAGAGGTGTAGGTGAGAGGCACAAAGCAGAAAGTAGGCAGACTCTGCTTTTGGGGGTAGATGCTCGAGAATTTCCAGGGGGACTCCTGAGGCTTGATCCCGCCTTTGCGTATTCCGAGCCTCTTTCCTCATGACCTTTGCCACGGGCGGAGCTCCTGCTCCCGGCAGAGGCCCACCATGGATTCAGTGAATTCTACTCAGAGAAACTTTGAGTTAGAGACACGTACAAAGGCCCAGAAGAACACTAGTGAGATGTATAAGAATGGAATATGAAACCACCCACAGAAATTTTTTTTTAAAGAATGACTGGACATTTAATAAACCAACAACCATCTCATAAGAAATTTTACAGAGTTAAAAGAGTTGAGCAAAACATTCAATCACTTTGTTAATGGTTGAGATGTTTATGAAGTTGAGTATGACTATCTCAAAAAGGATTTTAATAGCTGCCAATTAAATTGCTGTCCAATAAAGAGTTAACAGTTTTTCAATCCTGATCCAACTCATCCAGCATACATCTATGAGTACTGCGATATTTTTCTGCTCAAAAATTTTTAGTGCTTTTGCATTTCCTGCAAAATAAGAAGATACATAAAATTGGCCAATTCAATTGAAGTTTATATAAGATGGACTTCTTATACCTGAAATATTTAAAAAATTCAAGAACTAGAAAACTTGAACGTAACTATTTAAGAAATATTGTCAATAATTAAAATCTTCCTCTATCTAAAAATAATTTTAGTGTTATACAGATTATACCAGCATGTAAAAAATGATCAACTTTTTGATGTCAATAATGTAATACATGACAAGGCAATTGCAAGAAAGAAAAAACAAAGCCAATTTCACTCACAAACATATATGTAAAAATTCCAAACAACATATTACCAAACTAAATCCAGCAATGTATATTAATGATAAAACATTATGACCAAAATGGGCTTTTTCTATGAATTCAAAAGTGGGGTACTATCAGAAAATAAATATGCATAATTCACCAATTAGCAAATTAAAGAAAAAATTCATATGATCATCTCAGAAGATATAAGAAAAACATTTGATATAATTTAATACCTATTAATTTCAAAAATCCTAGGAAGTCAGCAATGGAAATCTAATATGATAAAATGATAACACATATCATTGTTATTTATGGTAAAACATTAAATCTTTCCCTTTCAGATTGTGAAAGAAACACAGTGCCCACTTCCATCACTTCAGCTCAGTGTTTTTCCAGAAGTCCTGAACACAGCAGTAAAGATGAAAACAAAGCATGAAATAAATGATTTGGAAAGGAAGAAATAAAATTGATATTATTCATAGATTTTTCTCTATAAAAAATTCAAAAGGAACTACAAAAATATATAAAAATTAGTAACTTGCTGAAAACAAATTTTGTATATTTCACTATTAACCTATGAAATATATTCACATATATTTTTAAATATTTTAAATATTCATTATCATAATAAGCTAGACGATCTATTTCTTAACCTCAATTTAAAACATAAATCCTTAAATTAATTCAGTCTTTCAATAAGATCTTTCTTTTTTGATATGGAAAAAAGAAGTAATTATTCTATTCTATTAAATTTATTATCATATTCAAATCAAGTTAAAATGAATAATAAATTCAGAAAGACTAGAAAGCAAACTGAGCCACATATGACTTTAAGTTTCACAAAGACAGAGATAATGTCTTGGGTAGGTTCCTTCTAAAAAATACTCAAAAACAGATTTAATTCACAGCAAGGGTCTAGGTGAGGAGAGGGGAGAGAGAGACTGTTGACAGACAGGGACAATAAACATCTAATTCTAAGGGACAGTAAGCATAGGAATCTGGCCACAGTTACTTTTAGAAAGGAAAATAAAAGAAAACACAGAACCAGGAAGGTCTAATTTAATACGTCAACAGCCTCAGTGGCTGATGTCAGGTGCAGAGGCTCTAGCAGCTCTATGGCTGAGTTTTCTGTGGTGTCTCATACTCTGAGGACATGTAGTGAATGGTAAATACATCAAGTCGTCAACTGCCTGGTGGGTCAGGGTCTTTCTCTTTCATTCACTTCCATTTCCTTTGCTGTTCCCAGCAGCTTTCTTGATGTCAGTTCACATTAGTATGGTTTTCACAACTGGGTAAAAAAATAAAGTTTCTATGCCTAATTACTGTATATTGTCATCCTGCTTATTTAACTTATAAGCAGAGTACATCATGAGAAACTCTGGGCTGGAAGAAGCACAAGCTGGAATCAAGATTGCCGGGAGAAACATCAATAACCTCAGATATGCAGATGACACCACCCTTATGACAGAAAGTGAAGAGGAACTAAAAAGCCTCTTGAGGAAAGTGAAAGAGGAGAGTAAAAAAGTTGGCTTAGAGCTCAACATTCACAAAACTAAGATCATGGCATCTGGTCCCATCACTTCATGGGAAATAGATGGGGAAACAGTGGAAACAGTGTCAGACTTTATTGTTTTGGGCTCCAAAATCACTGCAGATGGTGACTGTAGCCATGAAATTAAAAGATGCTTTCTCTTTAGAAGGAAAGTTATGACCAACCTAGATAGCATATTCAAAAGCAGAGACATTACTTTGCCAACAAAGGTCCGTCTACTCAAGACTATGGTTTTTCCAGTGGTCATCTATGGATGTGAGAGTTGGACTGTGAAGAAAGCTGAGCGCCGAAGAATTGATGCTTTTGAACTGTGGTGTTGGAGAAGACTCTTGAGAGTCCCTTGGACTGCAAGGAGATCCAACCAGTCCATCCTAAAGGAAATCAGTCCTGAATATTCCTTGGAAGGACTGATGCTGAAGCTGAAACTCCAATACTTTGGCCACCTCATGCAAAGAGTTGACTCATTGGAAAAGACCCTGATGCTGGGAAAGACTGGGGGCAGGAGGAGAAGGGGACGACAGAGGATGAGATGGCTGGATGGCATCACCGACTCGATGGACGTGAGTTTGGGTAAACTCTGAGAGTTGGTGATGGACAGGGAGGCCTGGCGTGCTGTGATTCATGGGGTCGTAAAGAGTTGGACACGACTGAGCGACTGAACTGAACTGATGCCTAATTAAACACCGAGCTAACAAACACTGGTAGTCATTTCCATGTTGAAATTTATGATGACTGTATTTAGATGACTTTTCCAATTTTATAATATACGGTCTGCAAATGGAACTGCAAGCATTTTAATATATAACTGCAAACATTATAATATTTGCAAATAAGAACATTATTTAATATCAATAATAACTTTTATAGCCAAAAGTGAATTAGACTTAGGTGTTCATGAGAGACTAGCAGGTAATTTTCCTTTTTTTTTTTCCCCCTCAGAAAGACTGTGAAACAACAGAACAGTCTGTGCTACATACATAATTAAGACAGATGTTCTCAATCTTAATTTTCATAGCTAATTTTGACAGCCAAAGAAATGCACTTGTCTTTTGTATAGTCACCCATTTTCTCTCAAATGTGTCTTATTTTTCTCATCGCCCACTCTGCTCAGAAAGAAAGGGGTGGTGGGATGGAACCTATGAACGCAATAGCGAGAGCTCTGCCATGTTCTTGGTAGGCCGCTGAATAGAAACAGATATAACAGAAACTGACCATAAAAATCATTTAAAAGTCCACATAGCATAAGCATTTTTATAGATTCCTCACTTTTCACTGACTTTGTGAGGTCTTCCATGATGGAAGCCAAGTTGATCACATTAAACAATAAAGGACTGGCTAACAGGGACCTTCCTTTAGTCAACTCAGGCTTGAAGGTATAGACTTATTTTTTTTATAAACAGAATAAAATACAAGGAAATATGCTACATTTTGATGACACAGCCAGGTGCTTTACCTGCTAGGGCAGAATCTGGTGTGCGTGTCTTTGTCTGCATCTGCAAATAGGAAGCCCAAGCAAGAACAGCAAAGGCAGCCTTTCTGCAAGGGTGCTCAGCTTGGCAGCCCCTGCCTCTGGGTTCCTCTCCTTCGGGGCTGCCTCAGACAGAAAAACAGAAGACTAACCCTTCCTGTAAGTGGTCCCAGGAGCCTTAAAACCTCAGACCTCAGACACCACAAAGCCAGGACGGAACTGTCTTCCTGTTCTCTGCGGTGGAGTCTGTCCTTTTTCACACCCACACCCAAGCACACTTTGATCGCATCTAAGCTGTCTTCTCACACATCTGCCAACACCTCAGCCATGAAAGGCCCACTGGGGTCTGTAGTCACAGCCAGCTGCTCTCGTGATATTCTGAATCCCAGCCGTGTGGCTCTCCTGAGAAGAGAACAGGTGCTGGAAAGATGCTGCTGGAGACATGCCAGCTCTCTGCTGCTGTAGCGCCCAGCCCTTGAGGACTCTGGGCAGCAAGGCCTGCTCCAGCCTCCTCTAGGTCCTTTCTCCTCCTACAGGGACTCCAATCCTGCAGTACACATCAGGGAATATCTTTAGGGAGCGCCAAACCTCCCAGTATCCTCAGTAACTCTAGTTCCTTCATTACTACCCTTGGATCCTTGGACATCTAATTCAAATCTAGTCCTTTTCAAGCCCACTCTAGAGGATGACGGTATCTTTCTCTTTGGGCAAATCCACTGTGGTCTGATCCCAGTCTAAGCACTGCTACTGTCCCTTCATACCATCAGGACCTCACCAATTACGTACAGGGTTTTGGCCATGTGTGGAGCTGAGTCATCAAGGGAAGGGTGGCTAAGAGAGAGAAGAAAGGCAGGTCTGGGTTGTGGCTTGGTGAACTCATGCCACAAGAGTCCCATTCCCCAAGGGGTGAATGTAGAAGTAGAATCACAAAGTCTAGGGAAGGACGACAGAGCTCATTCTCGTAGTAACCATGCAAATATGGACTTAATTGGAAGGGAATGACCTGGTGAGATGGTTTGGAGGATGGAGGGACAACAGGTTGACATTCCTCATTGGGAATGTCTTGGCTTCGGGGGAAGTCCTGTGGGGTGCCAGGGGCTCCAGGAAATTATTCTCAAGTAGAGGAGACAGAGAACTATTGGCAAACTGAATGGACAGGAATGCAGGGGAAGAGAGAGGGCAGGGTGCTCATGTGCAGAGAAATATTGAAAAAAGAAGATTTGTGCAGAAATTCACACAGAGAACATGCTCAATGAAGGCTAGTTGAAAAGGTGGTGGGGACAAGCGGGGCCACAGATACCCCTGGGTTTACCTACAACTCTCCAAAGCCAGAACTGATGGTAGCACGTTGCAGCCCACCAACAAGGACCAAACCACCAAGGAGAGCGTGGTTTGATAGGAGATATCTCCTCACTGATGAGGAGATAGAGTAGACCTGAATCTCCTGGGCAGGTTTTGTAATGAATACTGTGCTGGGTACCTTACCTAGTTTTCGCTAAACCTAAACTTAAAAATCACACCAATCAGGATGCCCACATAAGAAAGTCTACAAACAATAAATGCTGGAGAGGGTGTGGAGAAAAAAGGGAAACCTCCTCCACTGTTGGTGGTAATGTACATTGGTACATTGCAAAATGGAGAACAGTATGGGGTATGTAAGTTCCTTAAAAAACTAAAAATAGAACTACAATATGATCCATACCTGGGCATATATCCAGAGAAAACCATGGTTCAAAAGGATACATGCATTCCAATGTTCATTGCAGCACTGTTTACAATAGCCAAGACCCAGAAGCAACCTAAATGTTCACTGACACATGAACGGATAAAGAAGGTGTGGCACATATATATAATGGAATATCACTCAGCCACTAAAAAGAATGAAATAATGCCATTTGCAACAACATGGTTGGATCTGGGGACTATCATACCAAATGAAGTAAGTCAGGCAAATATCACATGCTATTACTTTTATGTAGAATCTAAAGAACATTATACAAATGAAATTATTTATAAAATGGAAACAGACTCACAGACTGAGAAAAACTGATGGCCACTAGGGGAAAAAGGTGGAAGGCATAAATTTGGAGTTTGGGGTTAACAATATATACCCTTTTATATTTAAAATAGATAACCAACAAAGACCTACTTTTTAGCCCTGGGAACTCGGCTCAATATTCTGCAACAACCTAAATGGGAAAAGAATGTGAACAAGAATAGATATATGTATACATATAACTGAGTCACTTTGCTGTGCATCTGAAACTAACACAACACTGTAAGTCAACTGTACTCCAATATAAAATGAAAATTTTAAAAAGATCATGGGAAACCGAAATTAAATCTGCACATCTCTTGACTCAGTGTAAAAGTCATTTTCTCAGAGTCAACTTCCCCGAGCCCATAATCTAAATTAACTTCCATTACATTCTATCATTGTCTGCTTTATCTAATGTCACTCAGTACTGCTGATAATTCGATACTCATGAGAGTGATTAAAACCTCTTGTTGGCATACACTGTGTTCATTTTTATCTGCTAAATGTGTCCCCGCAGTATCTGGCACAAAGGCTCTCAAAAAACAATTTCCCCCTCTTGAATGAATGGAGAGGAATGCACTGAAATAACCAGTGAACTGCACGTGACAATTGAGGCCCCTCTCAGGTTGAAAGTTTCACTTTATGGGATTGTGGTCACTGAAGAGGTCAATGGCCTAAAAATCAGAATGACATCTATAATCACATAACTGAGGCCGTCTTAAATAAAACACTTCCTAGATTTTTACTGAAATCTGGCAGTCCTATGAAAGGTGAACTTTATATTTTGCTTCTCTGCTGAACTTCTGAGAAAACAGGATGGGTAGAAGAAATATGTACTTGTGAAAGTTCATGTATTTGTACTCTCTCCTGGTATTTTTATACAGAAAACTGCTAGAGACATTTTAATAGGTTCATGAGAAAAACAAGTCTTTCTTTAGAGTAAAAAAGTTTAACGGGTATATGGGTTTCTTAATGATTGGATTTCTCAGGACTCTAATATGAGACTGACTTCCCTGGTGGCTCAGACGGTAAAGCGTCTGTCTACAATGTGGGAGACCTGGGTTTGATCTCTGGGTTGGGAAGTTCCCTGGAGAAGGAAATGGCAAGCCACTCCAGTACTCTTGCCTGGATCCCATGGACGGAGGAGTCTGGTGTCCATGGGGTTGCAAAGAGTCGTACACGACTGAGCGACTTCACTTTCACTTAATATGAGACTATTCGTTACAGTTCCCCTTCCCCTCTCCCTCTCTCTGTGTGTATGTGTGTGTATGTGTGTGTGTGTGTGTGTGTGTGTGTGTGTGTGTGTTGTGTTGTCTTTGGGGGTCAGCTGGCATATTGATGCTAAGCACATTCTGGCTTTGGCTCTGGAGGCACCATTGGTCCCATTCTCCTCACCCCATCTAGAAACAGGTGGACTAGTTCCTCTTCTCTTCCAGTAAAATCAGTACGAAGAAGCATCCCGTCAGTCCTGCAATACAGGACTATCCTCCTAACCCTAGTTTCATTAAATCCTGAACAAAACAAGTTCCATAAGGCTGAGAAAATATAAACAGGAGCTTGTAAACAAGATTCCAATCAATCACTCTCCTGCCAGATTCACCCTGCATAGTACAGGCTTTTTTCAATTTTTGCCTGAGACGGTCTCACTTGAATTGATTGCTTCACAGATGGCTAGACTGGTGAGTATGCTTGAATTATGATAATGTGAAAAGCCTTGGGCATTGTGGGAATACCAGCAGCACTAGGGGGCTCACCTTACACTCCATATCTGACCTACACTGCTGCTGCTGCTGCTAAGTCCCTTCAGTCGTGTCTGACTCTGTGTGACCCCACAGACAGCAGCCCACCAGTCTCCCCTTTCCCTGGGATTCTCCAGGCAAGAACACTGGAGTGGGTTGCCATTTCCTTCTCCAATGCATGAGAGTGAAAAGTGAAAGTGAAGTCGCTCAGTCATGTCAGACTCTTAGCGACCCCATGGACTGCAGCCTACCAGGCTCCTCTGTCCATGGGATTTTCCAGGCAACAGTACTGGAGTGGGGTGCCATTGCCTTCTCCTGACCTACAGTAGCTTGTTCCAAATAAGGTATTTTCATTCTCATTTTTGGAGGAGGACACTCAAACCCAGAGATGTCAGTGTTCTCAAAGTCACCTACCACATGGGGAGGACTAGATTTGAACCCAGGTCTTTCAGCTCCAAGCCTGTCTGCTTTCCACCTGTTTCCAGGGGATGTATTAGGAAGCCTCTCTCAAGCCTGGTGCCAGCTGCCCTTTCTGCTCCTTGTTATAGTTCATCATAATACCCTCAGGTCACATCACAGCTCACCGGCCCAGCTATCCTATACAGCTGAGCTTCTCAGGAAGTCCACCACGCCCCACACCAGGCAGCCTCTTAATTCTCTCTTATCCTTGGACAGAGGAGGAGTCAAGCCCACACAGTGGCACTTGCCGAAGGTATTCTTTGACCAAGAGGCAACAGACTCTCAGTTTCCTCCCTGCCTTCGTTTTCTCTTCATCCAGCCTCCTGGTTCAACTGCTCTCCGCTGCTGAGACTTGGTTGCCAAGCTTAACAGCTCAGCAGCGAAAGAATTCAAGGAGTGGACTTGGGTTGGCCTGCCTCGTCAGCCACACCCCTTTCCACCTCAGACTCCAAAGACACTTTTAAAACAACAACAACAGTTTCCTGAACTCTTATGTTGAGTGGTGCCTCTACACCTATGCTCTTATCCATCTGGAAAACACCAATACACCCTGCTCAATGTAGCCTAAAGGGGCATTTCTGTGAAATTTTCTCCATCTCCCACTTCAGTGGTTTATTACTCTCTGCCCTGAGCCTCTGTCCTTTCATCATCAGACCCGCTCAGAGAAACAGCACCTTGGGTATTATTGAACGAAGTTAAAAATTTCAAAGTCAAAATTATTCTTACGTTCCATCTTGAGCTCATGTTATGAGAGGCTGTCATCCAATTCCTTCACTTCATGGCAAATAGATGGGGAAAAAGTGGAAACAGTGACAGATTTTATTTTCCTGGGCTCTGAAATCACTGCAGATAGTGACTGCAGCCATAAAATTGGAAGAAACTTGTTCCCTGGAAGAAAAATTATGACAAATCTAGACAGCATATTAAAAAGCAGAGAAACTACTTGCTGACAAAGGTCTGTATAGTCAAAGCTATGGCTTTTTCAATAATCATGTACAGATGTGAGAACTGGACCACAAAGAAGGCTGAGCACCAAACTGTGGTGCTAGAGCAGACTCTTGAGAGTCCCTCGGACAGAAAGGAGATCAAACCAGTCAATCCCAAGGGAAATCAACCCTGAGTATTCATTGGAAGGACTGATGCCACTTCATACAAAGAACCGACTCATTGGAAAAGACCTTAATGCTGGGAAAGATTGAAGGCAGGAGGAGAAGGGGATGACAGAGGATGAGATGGTTGGATGGTACCACCAACTCAATGGACATGAGTTTGAGCAAGCTCTGGGAGTTGGTGATGGACAGGCGAGCCTGGTGTGCTGCAGTCCATGGGGTTGCAAAGAGTCAGACAAGACTTAGCAACTGACAAACAAAAACAGGGACAGAGACCCCTGAGGGAACAGTAAATTGACATTTCCAAGACCACCCTTTCCAGGACATACAGTCAGTGAGAAAAATGTCTATTTTGTGTTTCCCAAGTGTGTTTCATAATGTTAATAGGTCATATTTTGAAAATGGATTTATTTGGGAAATATTGGGTTAAGGAATATTAAACAACCACCATCCCCAATTTTCAAGCTTTTGATGCCTTTTTTTTTTTTTTGCCTCCAGTGTGAATATTCAGAGGCGGAAAACAATCTGCCGTTTTCCCAAAGTTACTTGATTACGGAATGCTGATTTCATAGAACTAGCGTTTTGAAGAATACGCTGGAAAAAGTCGCTTCCTCACTCACCACTGCAGCTGCAAATAAGAATCCCAATCAAGCACAGACTTTGCTGGTTCATATCTAAAAGAAAGAGAGTGGACCAGATTATCTGGTGCCGCCTTTACCTGGGCCATCTCCTAAGAGAATCTTCCACCTGGAGAGGTACAGCACCCTGTGCCTTGACCGCCTCTGCCTGGGTGTGGCCGCCCAGCTTCTGCAGGAGCCACGCAGAGAGGCAATGGGGCTGGGAACTTGCAGCTCATCATTATTTTGATGACAAAAGAACAGTTATTAGTACGGAGCATTGTTCAATAATTGTTCCCATTTATTTGGTTGAATGATTTGAAGTGATGTGTATGTTGTTTCCTAATACAATAATTCCCGTTTATGGAGTTTTCTGTCAGTTTGATGTAGGAGTTTGTGTTGAGGTTCTGGAAAGTTGGAGGGGGTGGAAAATCTAACCAGTTTTAGATCTGTAAGAGTGGTTAAATGTGGGCCCACTTCTGTAATTACAAGTGCATCTTCATGGCCAAGTGCATAGAACAAAAGTAAGCGTACAGGTGTTAGGAAAAGTTTCTGTGGAGAAACTGGGTTAAAAAAAATATGCCCTTCCAAAAATATGGTAAAAAATGTGTGTGGCTGAAAGGAAATTGGGGCAAACTTAAGTTGATTTATGCCATGCACAATTAAAATTTTAGTACGAAGTGAAAGGGCTTCCCTTGTAGCTCAGTTGGTAAAGAATCCACCTGCAATGCAGGAGACCTGGTTTGATTCCTGGGTCAGGAAGATCCACTGGAAAAGGGATAGGCTACCCACTCCAGTATTCTTGGGCTTCCCTTTGTGGCTCAGCTGGTAAAGAACCTGCCTGCAATGCGGGAGACCTGGGTTTGATCCCTGGGTTGGGGAAGATCCCCTGGAGAAGGGAAAGACTACCCACTTCAGTATTCTGGCCTGGAGAATTTCATGGACTGTATAGTCCATGGAGTTGCAAAGAGTCAGACGTGACTGAGCGATTTAAAGATGAAGTGAAAATCCCATGCAGCATTTGAATACTAAGTTCAGAAAATGATGCTCTCAGTGACTAAGAGAGTAAAAAAGACTGCATTGTTGCATGTGAGAACCCCAGGTTCAGCTTGACTCTGTTGTGAGTTGGGTGTATATAATCTCGGAAAAGTCATTTAATTTACTCGTGCCAGAATATTCCTCACTTGAAAATATAAGGAGTTGAGCTAGTCTATCTTAAGGCACCTTCTAATTCCAGAAGCTGTCAATATGAATTACATGCTGCTCAGGTAAAGGAAGAAACCAGAAATTTTACCGCTGGCACACTATGTTGAACTTATTTGACTTATTAAATAAAATAATATTGTATTTTTTAGATAAAACTGCTATTTAGCTTTTCATTAACTTTGACCTTAATTTTTGTTTAAAAAAAAACCTTCAATTAAAATTGTAAAATGCAATAGCAGTCTTTCATGAAAACATACAAAAAATAACAGACATGATGAGGAAGATCTCAGAGTACAATTAGATATATATTTTAATGTAGCAAATAATAGTTTTAAGACATTGTACATGTACATGTGAAAGTCACTCAGTTGAGTCCTACTCTGTGATGGAATTCTCCAGGCCAGAATATTGAGTGGGTAGCCTTTCCCTTCTCCTGGGGATCTTCCCAACCCAGGGATGGAACCCAGATCTCCCACATTGCAGGCAGATTCTTTACCAGCTGAACCACAAGGGAAGCCCTTTAAGACATTAGTTGATTTCTTAAAAAGTCATATTCGTGTCTGTTATATAAAAATCACCCATATGGGACCTCTACTCTCTGCATCACCATGTAGGACCCATGAACAAAACTATTTTTTCTAAAACATTTGCTTCTCTCGTCTCAAATTTCCATATATTTTTTACCCTATTTAGTTTCACTTGTTCAAATATTTTTACAGGAAAATTTTCTATTTTTTACTCCCTTGGAAAGGTTGAAACAATAACCACCTTAATACTGTCTCTTGAAAGTCATATGACCTAAGAAGTCATATTCCCTGTTGATATTAGTGACTTCCTGGTAGTAATCTGGATATCTTTGGAACTGCAATATCCTTCTCAAAAACTCTTGAATGTCAATATTCTGTGCTATCTGTCAATGATTTAAAACAGATAATAAGGCTAGAGTCTTCTTATGTCTGGTGTATTAATGATTCCTTATAGCTATTAACAATTTAGAGTACACATTTACCATGAGATAGTCACTAATTAATTCATCATTCATTAATTATCTATCTAACTGATTAACCTCATTGTGTGTGTGTGTGTGTGTGTGTGTGTGTGTGTGTGTTGTCTCTCTATCAATAGCATAAACATTTCTCAAACTCCAGGCATGGGCTTAGCAAAAGCTTTCGAGACAGTGTGGCCAGATAAACTTGGAAGTAATTGTTTCAGAATTGATTTAAATATTCATAGCAACCACTGAATTGATAAGAAAAAAAACAAGTCAAGAGTTCTGTCTTAAAAAATGTTCTTAGTCTTTGGAAAATGTGAGCGAGGCTACAAGGTGAATCCTTCATTGGAAGAATGTTGAAACCGAGGGCCAGACTCTGTGATGTAAAAGGCAGTCCACTGTTGAGCAGGGTAACCCTTGCCACTGATTGCTGACACGGAACATACTATTTGTAAGCAAGATGGTTCTTGAGAAAACAGTGAGCCACAGGACTCAAATGAAATTCAAATAATACCAGACACCTGGACACAAAAAATTAGAACATCTTTGAATAGTGAACATGTGCTATGGTGTTTAGGACCAGGGAAAAGAATATTTATCCAATAATTTCTTGCTGATTGGGATTTTTTTCTTTTTTTTTTTTTAATGTTTTGTTTTTAATGACTGCTTTGGGTCAAGGATAAATGTGTAATTTTTGCAATAGAGTTGCTCCCATTGTCTAAAACTTGTATATATTTTATTTTTGAACAGATGCTTTTACAGGAATGTTTTCTCTGTGTTTTCCCCACTGGAAAACTTGAAACAAGAATGACCTTAATACCTTTTCTCAAACTCTGCAGCATTTCCTAACCCAAGCCCTTAGTCACCATTCTCATTTTGGAAACAATCCTTTAAAATTGACTGATTATGCCAAACAAACCTTGGTTACCAGACCTCTTATTTGAGCTCTCTAATGAAATTTTGTGGAAAAACCAAGTTTCAGTTCTAAGACTGAAAGAAGTCTATATTTTAAATTTATTTTAAAAAATACCTTTCTTTCCTTTGAAATGCTGCTTTAATTGTTTCTTCTGAATTTTTTATTGCCTTCCACAATAAATTTTAAAATAGTCAAATTCTGACAATTCCCATTAATTTGGCTGTTCACATTTATTTTGACCTTTTAATTTTATTATTTCTCTCTATGCACATGTATAACACTTGTCAATTATGTATGTATATATCTGTATCAATTTAGCTTTTGAATTAAGGAAGTAAACCAACTATGGTTCCATAGTGTAATTAAAGAATCTCTAACATGATGCAGTGGGAAAAGCTTGTGGCAAGAAATGATTTCTAGATATGTCAGTTTTATATTGAAAACCATCAGATGATGAAGTATGAGATGAACTGAACTAAATGCTTTTACATTTAACATTTCATTCCCTTGCGCTCACAAGTTCAGTAATAGGCTGATCCCAATTCAGTCTAGGTACATGAGTCATGACTTGGAGAAGATCTGGATGTGCCCGTTCATTCCCATTGTCTATCCATTCATCCATCCATCCAGCTGGCCAGCCAACTTGCTAGGCATCCTTCCTGAAGGTTCATAGTGTGCTAAGCACTGTGCGAGCACTGAGGGTACAAAGCATCCTGAAGCAAGTTCTTGTCTTTGAGACTTAAGGAAACACGAGGGTTTGAACATTACCCAAGAGAATGTAAAGTGATAGAGCCATTACGGAAGACAGTATGGAGAGTCCTTTACAAACTAGGAATAAAACTACCATACAACCCAGAAATCCCACTACTAGGCATGTACCCTGAGGAAACCAAAATTGAAAAAGACACAGGTACCCTAATGTTCACTGCAGCACTATTTGCAATAGCTAGGACACGGAAGCAACCTGGATGCCCATCGACAGATGAAGGGATAAAGAAGCTGCGGTACATACAGACAATGGACTATTACTCAGCCATAAAATGGAACACATATGAGTCATTTCTCATGAGGTGGATGAACTAGAACCTATGGTACAGATGAAGAAAGTCAGAAAGAGAAACACAAATACCATATATTAAAGCATATATATGGAATCTAGAAATATGGTACTGACGAACCTATTTGCAGGGAAGCAATAGAGACACAGACAGAGAACAGTCTTATGGACACGGGGTTGGGGGAGGAAAGGGTGGGATGGACTCAGAGAGTAGCATGGAAACATATACACTACCATATGTAAAACAGATGCCAGTGGGAATTTGCTGCATGACTCAGGCAACCCAAACCAGGGCTCTGTTGCAACCTAGATGGGTGGGAAGGGCCCGGAGGGGCCACCTGTGTACCTATGACTGATTCACAGTGATGTACGGCAGAAACCAATGCAATATTGTAAAGTAATTATCCTTCAATTAAAAATAAAATTTTTAAAAAAGAAAATTACCCAAGAATTTCAAGCATAACTTGTGGAATCTTTGGAGAAGGCAGATCAAAATGGATGTAGTCACATAACGGACCTAAAATCCTTCTACTATTCACTCAATATGCTCCTTCCCACAAATGGCTTTTATCAGGAATTCTTAGAGTTGACAAAGAAAAGGGGACATGACATTAATTCTCCCTCAAAACACACAAATTTCCAGGAGCTTTCCTAGGACTGCTGACAATGTGTGCCTTGAAAGTTGTTTCTCTCTCAAAAATATGAAATCTTTTCACAGCACCCAAGACTAGATTCCCTAGAAGGACTGGTTATGTCTGTTCATTTCCAATGCATTTTGCATTATTACTAGCCTCATTCGCTATGAATTCCCAAATAACTTCAGTTTATTTCTGATTCATAAAGGCCTGGGTTTCACCACAAGTGAGAATGCTGGAGTCATCAAAATAATTAAATGTAGTAACATTTAAAAGATTTGTTTTCCTTTCTGTAGTACTTTATAGCAGTCACTTCATATTACTGGGATCAAGCTAATCTAACTGGAGGCAGCATAGAACATAAAGAATCTTGGCTCTGAAGCCTGACTACCTAGGTTCAACTCTGATCATTATAATACCATTTGGGTGATTGTTGGGATAAGTCACCTAATTTATATTTCAGTTTCTTCACCTGTGAAAGGGAACAATAATAATAGTGCCCAAATCCCATAAGGTACTTTTAAGAAATAAATTAAGACAATTCATTAAAATATATTATAGAGACTGACTTACTTGTTAGCCATTATTGCTATTTTCGTCTTAGAAACACTTGTGGAGAGCAGAATTTGAAATTTGTTTTGTTACATTTGGGTATGCAGTAAATTGCCATGAAGGAATATTACTAATCCATCCCACTAGTGAAATGACTCAAGTAAAGGGAGACAAAGTGACTAATTTGAGTACCTCAATGAATTAAGATGGAATTAAAACCCAATAAACCATCTCTGAAGCTTTTCTACTTGGGTATCTCTTAAGGGGATATTCATTACCAACCTTGGCACAAACAGTCTTCCCTGGTAGCGCAGCTGGTAAAGAATCCACCTGCAATGCAGGAGACCCAGGTTCAATTCCTGGGTCAAGAAGATCCCCTGGAGAATGGATAGACTGCCCACTCTAGTAATCATGGGTTTCCCTGATAGCTCAGATGGTAAAGAATCTGCCTGCAATGTGGGAGACCTGGATTTGATCCCTGGGTTGGAAAGAACCCCTGAAAGAGGACATGGAAACCCACTCTAGAATTCTTACCTGGAGAATCCCCAAGGACAGAGGAGCCTGGCAATCTCCATTGGGTCACAAAGAATCAGACATGACCGAGCAACTAAGCCCAGCACTTGGTACTTAACGACACTGGTACCTCTATGGACTCTGTGATTGACCTGGAAGTGCTTCACCCACCTGGATGTTCATAGGGTGAGTAACCAGTATTTACAAAGTCCCTATAGGGTGTGTGGGACTGTCATCTAGCATGGACATGTGTTGTCAACTTTGTAGATAAGAAAACAAAATCAAAAGAAGACATGGGCTTCCTTGTCAGTTCCAAAACCACAGGAGGTATCAAGGGTACAAAAAAATACTGCTTCTCCCACTACCCACCCTACAGCCCAGAGCTCTGTCCCTCAGATCACACACAATCTCACCACACTAATGTTTAGTGAAGTTTTTAAACTATTCATTTCATCAGTTCAGTTCAGTTGCTCAGTCGTGTCCGACTCTTTGTGACCCCATGGATTGCAACACGCCAGGCCTCCCTGTCCATCATCAACTCCTGGAGTTCACTCAAACTCATGTCCATTGAGTTGGTGATGCCATGCAACCATCTCATCCTCTGTTGTCCCCTTCTCCTCCTGCCTTCAATCTTTCCCAGCATCAAGGTCTTTTCAAATCAGTTTTCCTTTATCTCCTATCAGTTATAGATTTATGCAGTTCTTGCAATCAAGGTACACTTGAATTTTATTACAAAGCAGAGCTAGGATCTGTTCGCAAGATTGCATGATGTTAAATTCCACTTATTTATTGAAGGTATAAATTAGAACACAGGAAATGAAGATTATAGTATATACTTTTCACGAGAGGCACATTTTTTATTAAAGGAAATGGTTACCCTATTTTGAATTCTTAGGAATTAGATATAAACCTTATTAATACCACCAACACAAGAAACCTTTTAATTAACCTGTCTTCTAATTTTAGTGTTAAGAGGCTTTAAAAATTTTTTTATTTATGAATCTAATTTGTTCATTAGCATCATAGGATATATGTCATTAACTTTTATAATTATGAAAAGTCATTGTTCTCCCATCTCATCTCTCTGAAAATTAGTGTTCCATAAATGTAAAAGAGCCAGATCAATTCTAACAGAAATGAATGGAAGTTAATTGTTCTTTTTAATTTTCCTAATCTCTTTTTAAGGGTAACCTTTGGAAGAATCTCTTTTTTACTAGCCACTTTCAACAAGCATCAGAACAATCTACCATACTATCTGCAGTTTTAAAAGCTACAAAATCAAGCCCCCATTCATTTCACATGTTTACTTTTATGATTCAACTCTCCAGAGAAGAGCCTGGACACTTCTACTGTAGCAATCGCTAAGAGATCGCAAGAGTCAGATGCTGTAGTTTGATTTTCACTCCACAAATTTGTGCTCCGTTAAACTAGAGCCAACGAGAATTCTCAGCCCACAAAACTTGTAGACAGGGCAATATGTCTTCTGTGAAACACTCTGCAAGGATATAGTTTCCTATAAGGATGTGCACCAATGCTGCAAATAGTATTTATCTTTATAAAAACCCAGAAACACTCTTAACAGCAGGAAACAGCTAATCTTGTGATCAATTTCTAGCTAACTGAGGAGATAAAAAGATCCAGGTTTAGGCACTAGTTGAGTGAAGTTAGGCACTTTCCTTAAGCATTCTGGACCTAATTCCCTTCTTTCTGAAGTAAGAAGATAAACACATCTAAGTTCACCTCCAAATATCTATGTAACTCTGTATATCTTATTCGGTGATAGTGATATTTACAAGTTCTGTCGAGTTCACAAGTGCCTTCTCACAAAGTCTCATGTGATTTTCAGAAGTAGATGTGACCCTCATAACAGATTTTCAGAAGTAGGCAGGACAGCGATCACTATTTATTTTTCCCAGTGAATGTGCTGCTTTTGCTATCCAGTAGGATTCACTAGAGACTCTAAGATGTAAAGCATAACCCAGAAAGATTTAGTTTTCAGGAGTCAGAAAAAGTACTCTATAAAATAATTTCTTCCTACTCTGTAGTTTCTCACCCTGAACCCTTCAGACAAAGCTTTACTTATAAAGAAAAATATTTAAAATTTTATGTTATGTGCTTCTGCTAATGTAGCCCCTAACTGGGTGTTGATTTTAGATTAAAGACAAGATGTAATTGCCACTTGGTAAGTATCTTTTTCTTTAGCTATTTGAAATTTTCCAACGGCACTGAGGCTTAGGTAAAATTAGGTTTTTATTTTTATTTTTGGAGCTTACCTTTGCATACTATTTTTATATAAGCTAGAAATTCACAAGTAAAATAGTTTACAAAATAAGAGAAAAAGGAGACCCTCATTTCTGAAAATAAATGGTCTGAATCCAGAGTGGAATTCTGAGTATCTCTGATATCTTGTCAGTGCTTTTCCTTCAAGAAGACACAAAAACAATTCCACAGAAACATATATAAAACATTATAGTTAAAATTATACAACAGATGTGATACTACCTCTTTGCAATAATTCTGTAAGGTATATAAATTTGTCCCAACCATGCTCCCAATTATTCTTTGTCTCAAAGGTCAAGGAATTTCCTAAATAATTGAAATCTAAAAGACTTGTTTTTGCCATTAAATCTAACCTCTTTCTGACCTCGCTCCCCACCAGAACCATTATGAGAGGTGAGAAAGAGAGACGGGACCCTGTTTGGTCTGTTCGCTTTCCTCCTCTCTCTCTACCCATTACCCACACTCATCTTGGATGTGCAAAGGAGCAGGAAAACAGCCAAAGGATGAGGGCAACAGAGAGGAAGGAGGAGAAGCAATCTAATCAGGTAATTACCAGTTGGCTGTACAGTGTCATTAAAATTAAGTCTACATTTGTAACAGAGCATATTATCAAAACTTGAGTTTTACAGCATTTCATCAGCCTGAGTTTTCATTCACAATAACAGTTTGGATGGGCATTATAATCCAGATTTAAGAATCAGAAACAGTGTCAATTGTAATAAGATATGCTTTTGTCTTGATGTAGATTATTACACTCTATCGCTTTATTGACATTTCCTAATTCACATATAGCATAAGGAAACAATCTCAAGGAGAATGCTTAACAGAACAGCTCCACCCTTGTCCAGGCATAAAAGCAGAGTTTTCTATATATCAAACATCAGGTTGCTCTATTTATAACCTCTTGTGTTCTCACATTTTGGGATATGTGCCTTTTCACTATGCAAGGTCTCCAAAGCTCACAGAGTGCTAAGTCATTTTCTTTGAAGTTTTCCTTTTCTAATTCAGAATACTGCCTTTAAATATTTGGAAGCTAAACTAATTTTAATTTCCTCTTCACAGAAGAGGAAAATTTCATGCCTTCACTTCAGCCTTTGCAAAACATGAGTTATTAAATGTATATATCTAATGGAAAATAACCTCCAAGTTGTAGTTAGAGTCTAGCAATTTTGTAGTGGGCATAATTTTGAATAGAAATGAAATAATCTCTAAGCATGACAGTGGGTCAATTAAGAAGAAAAAGTATTCTAATGCCAACTGTCACTAAAGATAGAAAATCCCTTCATCAACATCTCACAAATTCACAGCTGTAGCTCTCACAATCAAATTAACCTTTTCTACTTCAGAAGAATTCAAATGCCTTAAATATGACTATCCAGAGTGATATGATACCAGATACACCTTAGCTCTGATTTGATACCATTTCTTTAATCAATAAAAAACCAAGACAACATTCCTGTTTTCCATTCCCACCTTCCTCAGCAATCTTCAAGAATTTCAAAAGCAAGCCTCTTGTCCACTTCTCTAATCCACAGATTTCTCCATCCATACAATATATATATATGAGTGTCTCCAACTACAGCTCAGCAGACAGACTTCTGATAATAAACTCATATACAATTTGAAACAACTGGATGAGAAGTTTAAAAATAATGGCCTTTCACTTAAATAAAAAGTCAAAGCAAGAGACACTACTTTTCAACTTTCTAAAAATCACTAAGACCACTTTTTTTGTAATGGAGAAATACAGTTATTGAGCTATCATTATTTTGAATAAAATCCAAATATAATCATAGGAATTTTATGCATTTACATTTTACCTTTAACCAAGATGACAGGGTAGCAAGAAGAAAAACAATGATTCTGGTACTACTTAATCCTTAAAAACAATACAAAGCTACTACAATGTTTTCACATCTCAGGCACTATATTGATCATTAAAAACTATCATGCAAGCAATATCAATCTATTAAGTTTCTCACAAGTGGGCTGTATCATAAATTCAAAATTATTTGCACAAGAATCTCCAAGCCACCTTTAAGATCCTGCGAGAAGGCATTTTCTGAGGCATGATCACATTCTATAACAGCCACGTTAATTCAAGGCTGCCACAGTACAGTGAGTAAATCAAAATATAACACTTACCTTATTACAAATAACTGGCAAATTACAGGCACCTTTCAGCTTGCAGCTATACAGCATAGTTGATTAGAAATAAACAAAACATCTTTCACTCCAGTGACAGAACTGCATCCTCAGACTTGGCTTTCGTTACTGAATCCCAGCAAGAAAGGCTGTACTCCTCTCAGGGCTAGTAGCAGCCTCTTTGCAGAGAACACTTGCTGCTCTGAACAGCAGCGACTTAGAATGAAAGTAAGAGGAACCCGTGATGTTTAAATACCGTTGCTTCACATTCACAGGATATGACTCAACTCTCTCTCAAACCAGTAGGGATCGAGTTTCCCCCCGCAAAACTGTTAGATTACATAACAAACATCACATTTGGGGGTCTCAAATGTTTACAAACTAAAATTGAAAATTTTCCCCTGCTAAATCAGACATGCGTTTTCAAAATCATCAACTTCTTCCCTATGGCACAGACCACAAATGGAAATTTGAATAACAGCATGGCTCAGAGAAAAACGACCCTGCTTACTCTCGGCAATGAATTCATGTAATGTTATTAAATGTGTGTGAACTCGCCAACATCGCTCTGACAGAGATATAAAAAGAGTTTCACTAACATTTCATCGGTGCAAACAGTATAGAATCAAACTCTGACTTTAATATTCAAGAAGTGGCAATTCCACAGAACACAATAGAATCTTCTTCACCAAGTGGAGAATGGAAATAGAGCTTTGTGGCTTGCTGTCGCTGATTCCCACAGAAATCCTGTCCTACGCTGTCGTTACCTTGCACTGCTAGCTCTGCCTACCTCTCCAACTCAGAGTCTTCCTTTATCTTTTTCTCAAACATTTCCACAGAAACATGACTAATGAGAGAACTGCTCTAGCAACTGTGGCAATGTTCTCTGCTTTCCCCACCATCCAAGACATCTTAACTCTGAGCTGTATTAAATTTGATCACACGTTGAATTATTATATTTGGACATTTCAGTCAATAATTATAGACTTAGATCCTTGGAGGAGAGTCTACCACATAAATTCAACTGCCATCAGCAAGAACAAAAAGATGAAAACATGCATATCAAATAGCAAGTAGACCAGGACTGTTCAACAGAAAGATAAAATGAGTCACATATGTAATTTTAAACATTTTAATATTATAAAAGGGAAAAGTACCATGTAAACTTAATTTTAATAATGTTTATCCTAATATATCTAAAATAATATCATTTTAAACTATAATCAATATAAAATTAATTACAATTTCTGTACTAGCCTTGGGGAGCTAAAGTCTATTTTACATTTATAGTACATTTTAATCTGAGCTAGCTATATTTGCATACACAATGGCTAACACATGGCTAGTGGCTACCATATTGCATAACATAGGTCTAGAATTTGGGGTTCATTCTCAGTCCTCAGGTTGCAGTTCAAATGTTGTCTCTTCAGGGAAGGCTTCCTTTACCACCTTATCTGAAATGACCTTCCCCAGTTACTTTTCATCTCATGTTCTTTATATTTCCTTCATGGTAAATCACAACCTGGAATTGTCTTCTTTGTTTATTTACTTATTGATAGTCTGTGGCCCCTAACAAGAATGAAAGAAACCCGAGAGCAGGGAACTTGTTGTAGTCAGTATTTTATTCCCAGCCCCTGGCATGGTGACCAGTCCATAGCAGAATTTAATAAACTTTGTCTAATAAATGAGTAAATAAAATATAGAACCTGCACTGCTGCTGCTGCTACATTGCTTCAGTCGTGTCCGACTCTGTGCGACCCCATAGACGGCAGCCCACCAGGCTGCCCCGTCCCTGGGATTCTCCAGGCAAGAACACTGGAGTGGGTTGCCATTTCCTTCTCCAATGCATGAAAGTGAAAAGTGAAAGTGAAGTCGCTCAGTCGTGTCCTAGGGTTGGCAATAGAGTATTGACAAATGTGTTTCAAGACTAGGTACCTATTATGTCATTGATACAATCTATCATTATCACTGAATATTTAGCAAATACATTCAGTAACACTTTCCTGAACTGAAAAACAAGCTCTCTTTCATGGTATTAATGATCCTTAATCTATGATGTGTTTTCTTTTCACATATAATATTAAATATAAATAATAGACTTGTTTCTTCATTACTCTGGCAAAGATTTGGAATGATACTTATAAGAATCCTCTGGTCCTATGACATAAATCTGGATACCATTAGTAAGTCTATCTTCTACTCACAAAAATATAAAAAAAAAAAACACTATCTATGAGACATTTGTAGTGACAATTATATATTTGCCTGAGCAGCACACATACCTCCTCCTTCTAGTATCATAATCCTGATTTTTATCTAGCAAACCACCCATTCCACCCTCCTTATCAATCCGTGTGGTTTATACTATGCTGACCCAGCCCCACAAGTGGGCACATGACGCAGGCTTGACTGATTGGTATAAATTATCCACAGAACTACAGTGACAGGGTCAAGAATGGACACAGGACCCAAGCCACTGAAGCAAGAGCCGACCCCTGCACTTCTGCTGATATTGACAGAGAGGCTATAAAGTCAATAGAAGGTAAGTGTGGAACTGCTGGTTGACATTATTTGCTACCACACAAAGTAAGGTTGTCTGAAAATGAGGCCAACCCAAGAAAAATAACAAAGATGAGAAAAGAAAATTCTGGACAATGTTACTGTAGTTCCTAGATCTTGCCATTCATTAAATCACATTTGCCCTTTGCGGTAATGATGGATGTACTGGAATATTCACTGCAGAATTTTTCGTAGTAGTAAAAAACCAGAAACTCTGCAATAGGCCGTGAGGAGTTGAAGTGTTAAATAATGAGTTAAGTATACTAAGGAACATTATGTAGCTAATTTTTTTTTTAATGTTATCTCAGTGCAGTGATGCTAAAGCTGAAACTCCAGTACTTTGGCCACCTCATGCGAAGAGTTGACTCATTGGAAAAGACTCTGATGCTAGGAGGGATTGGGGGCAGGAGGAGAAGGGGACGACAGAGGATGAGATGGCTGGATGGCATCACTGACTCGATGGACATGAGTTTGAGTGAACTCCGGGAGTTGGTGATGGACAGGGAGGCCTGGCGTGCTGCAATTCATGGTGGTCACACAGAGTCGGACACGACTGAAGCGACTTAGCAGCAGCAGCAGCAGAGCAACTGAACTGAACTGAACTGGGATGCACTGACATGCGAACTCCCTAAAAGACATTCAATGGAAATAACATGTTTCAGAAAAATACATTATCCCAGTTATGGGTACATAAATTTTTACATGCAAAGTAACAGAAAAGGACCAGGATGACTGCACACCAACTGTGGACAAATGGTTATGTCTAGGAAAAGAGATGTGAAATAAGAGAGTGACTGGGGAGAAAGCCAGTCATTTCACTTTGTTTATTACCTATTGCATGAAACTCATAAAATGAAAGTGAATTTATATACCCCTTAGGTAAACTGAAAAGAACATGTTACTCTTTAAAATGAAATAAGTTTGATATTTTATATTTCTCTACTACATTATTCTTACTCTAAATGGACTACTCTTACTTTTTTTTTTTAAAGCAAAGTAACAGAAATGAGAGTGCTTTTCTCTACCACTCTCTCCATTCTTCATCAGTCCAAACTTATGCATTATCTAATTTTTCAGTGTGGCTAGGAGATATGTCAAGAGAGAGACAACGAGAGGGCAGAGAGAGACAGGAACCCACAGCAAGCTACAAGAGGCCCTCCAGTGCACCTTCTGAGATCAGCTAAGGTCTTTGATTTTTTTTTCTCGGCTTCCTGAAAGTTCTTTTATTGACTTCATAAAAATATAGCTTTGATTTATTCAACTGTCAACATATTGACAGCCAAATATTCATAATAATATGCCTTACATTAATTTAGTTAGTCTTGGATCACTGTAAATAAACTGGCCTATTATTTGCTCAGTGAAAGGTTCCTGGTCTCTGAATTGGGCAGAATTGCTTTCCTAACTGGGGCTTCTCCGGTGGCTGAAATGGTAAAGAATCTGGTTGCAATGTGGAAGACCTGGGTTTGATCCCTGGGTTGGGAAGATCCCCTGAGAAGGGAAATGACTACCCACTCCAGTACAAAATCTAAACCTTGGTTGGTTGGTTGTTTTTTTCTGGCTCGATCAAGTCCTCAAAAATCTTCACATTATCTTAGGTCCCGCCCACGCTTTTGTATTCCCCTGGGTTTCCACAGTATTCCTTCCTTAAAAATCACACAGCTAATGGTACTCAGTCTGAGACAGGAGTCAGGCGCTTTTCAAGTTTAGTAAAGCTAACCAGGATTGGAATTTACATAGTGCTGACACACTGATGCGTTTGCCAGGCAGTGAGTATACTGCTCTATTTTATTCTCAAAGCCTACTTATCCTGATACCTTAAACCTCCTACAGAGTCTGTTGACTCTCTTGAAAACCTTAACATAATGCAAAATTTGCTTCAGATTTCCTGGAAGAAATAAAACATTTCAGATACAATTAAAGCCACCATATGCTCCTGCCTACGCCATTTCCTCCTTAGGTAAACACTCTATAGGATTATCTTTTATCATTCCCATGCATCTTTTCTATATTTCCATCAAACATGTGTTTATCCATAAATAAGATACTTGTTTGCATGTTTTAAGCTTCATAAAATTGTAGCATGACATGTAGATGCTTTAATTTTTAGTTTTGTTTTTTTCCTTAGCATTATCTTAAAGTTTTATGTATTAATAGTTCTACATAATATAATCTTTTTAATTGCTCTATAGCATTCCAATTCATACAACCATTCCCCTATTGGTAGATTTAGGTTATCTCTAATGTATTTCTACTATTTTTCTTAATTTTAAAAATGATTTCATGTGGGATCTTAGTTCCTCAACCAGAGGTCATTACTTGCACCCCCTGCATTGGAGGCACAGAGTCCCAACCACTGGTCCCAACTATAGGGACCAAGGAAGTCCCTATTGCTACTATTAAGCTACTCTAATTCTTGTACATGTGCAAGAACTTCTCTAGAGGTGGACAGGATTGTAATAAGAGGGGACAGAATTGTAGAGTCATTGGATATGCACAACTGCACCTTTACTGGAAACTGTCAAACTGGATCCCAACATAATTCGACAATTTACAACTCAGCCAGCAATGTACAAGAGTCTTTCTTACTCTAGATTCCTACTATCTCCTCAGTACTGATATTCCAGACTCTGACATTTTTGTCATTTGTTTGTGACGGGTATAGAATCTCAGGGTTTTAATTTTGGTTTCCCTAATTACTGCTGAAGTTGAGCATCTGATCTAATTATTATTGGCCTCTTCCCTAATAGGTTGTTTTTCTTTTACTTACTGGGCGGTCTTCATATACTACAGTTCAACTCTTTTGTCCATTATATAAACCACAGAAATCACTTTTCAGAGTGTAGCTTGTTTTATCATTGTTTATAATACTTTTAGTGGTTTATTATTTTTAAATTTTATGCTTTTTTAATTTAAAACTTTATTGTTTTTCAGTTACTTATCTATATTTCTTGAGTCAAAAGAATGGTGAAAATTCAGCCATTCTTCCTGAAGCATTCCCAACAATAATGTCAGAATGCACACCTAAAAGGGATCTGAGAAGAACTCCTATTCCGATGAGTTCAGTTCATCAATTGCTGAGTATCTGCTATGTGCCCACACTGTGTTAGAGAGAACACACTTGAAGCAATCTTTGAGAGAGAACACACTTGAAGTAATCCTTATAATCAAGAAATAGGAAGTCTAATTGAGGAAAGAAACTTACAAGTAGATGATGATGATGAAACGGAGAAATAACCATGTGCTAGAGATGGTGGTAATTCATTATTTAATTTAGGAGTTTAATTAAGATGGAGTAACTGTTATTATAAGAGATCTATACAAGATGCTATGAAGCAGAGAGAAGAGAATATGTTATTACCTTGCACCCTAAGGATTATTCAAAATACCAAGTAGTTAAATTTGTAGTAGTACAGACCTGTGAGATATAGAAAGATCTGCAACTGATATTTCTCTTTTCTCAAGCAAATCTATTTTTCCAAATAGATCACTCATAAATTAATCCTATTTAGAAGATTAGTAGGAATTAAGGGGCAGGTTATTCATTGGGAAAAGAAATATGCTTCCTTGGAAAAGCTAATTTCTTTTCACAATCAATAATCCAATTATATGATGACATTTTCCTGAATTCATCAGAGACAGTTACCAAAAAGCCTGCAATTCTTAAGAATCATAACAAATGGCAAAGCTTCCTATATCTGATTATTAATAGTTTATAATATTGAAGCTAAAAATAATCTTATTTCTTAAAGAAATTCCATCATAAATACATCTGTAAACCAAGCATCCATATTTATCACTTTTGTAAATACAATGTTGCTATTATTTTTCTTTCAATGCACATAATATCTAGAGCATTTTAAAAAGTATAGAATATAAGAGTAGTTAATTTCTTCACCCAGGAGGAAGAAAGGACTCTCGATCTAGAAACAGAGAAGGCAGGCAGGCAGCGTCACCTATTTCCTGGGGAGAGATTCAGGATATCCACTTTCTTGAAGCTATGAGCTTTACACTTGAGTCTTCTATCACTGTGACCTCTAGGACTTACAAACTCAAACGTGTTTGCAATTAGCTGTTTGGGGGGCCGACATTAAAATGAATCTGGAAATGAGAAAATAAGACTACCATTTGAGAATAAACCTTTGAAATAAAAATACAGAAGGTCAGAGCACATAAGAAAGGGAAGTTTAACTGTCAGAACGATACGAATTCAAATGCTTCGAGGCATGCACATTACCAGTGGGGAATGCGAGTCAATGTCATGGCCCTGGTAGGGACCTGGCAGACGGGACTGAAAGGCAGCACCAAAGCCTCACCTACAGGGGACAGTCTCTACTCGGCTCCAGAGAATAGACCTCACGTGGGAAGGGTCCAGGAAAGATAGAGGAAGGGTCCAGGAAGGATAGATCTCTGGACTTTTCAAATATTTTTTCCAATTTTTTAAGTTACGTGAATACTCCTGAATTTTAAATCTTCACCTTTATATAGTACGAGACAAACTAAGGCTTTCAAAGGCCATATGTGCCCATTGATGTGCCAGTCTCAGATTCTCAGATATGACCATGCTCTAAACTGATTCTGCCAATAGGAGGACAGTCTAGACCATGAAACAGGTACAAAGCAACCTCAGAAGCAAGCATAGTCCATGATCACTCAAATGCTGGGATAGGGTGCTCTGGGCTAGTGGCATGCCCCTTTTTATTATAAATGTGCCTTTAATTCCATTAAACCTATAAGTCTGAGAACCAGCTGTCTTCTGACTCCATGTGCTACTTTCCATTACGTTACTTTCTGATTAGAATTTGGTATCCTGTTTACATGACTTCAGGGAGAACTTGCTGGAAAGCTGAGGGACCTGAGGATCTACGCAGGAGCTATGTCTCCCAATATAAAAGTTAGTAAGTTGGCGGCCTGGTTAGAGAGGTGGCCTGTCTCCAGGCACAAAAAGAACTTGGGTGGGAACACGAGCCACCACACCCCAGCAGTTTCACTTCTCGTTGTAAAGGGAAACATTGGCATTCTGGTTCTGTACATCAATCATATGAGCTTTGTTAATAGAAGCCCAGCTCTAGGGGACAGACGGGCTCCAGAACTGCTGACAGCTCTGGTTTCTGGGCCCATAAAGTCTTGGGCCAGACCACAGAGAGCGACAAATACCCTAACACAAGTCCACCCTGCAAGGCCTCATGGGAGCTTAAGTAATTTATCTTACAACCACCCTTATCCTCACTCTGCCCTCATTGCCACACCTTTCAGAGAATCCCTATCTGGTCCTATGAAGGTCCAGAAATGACCTAGGAGTGTAAAGTGGAGAATCAAAGAGAAAAAACCCAAGAACACAGACAGAGTATGCACAGAAATGATAACACTTATTTGTAACCATCGGTGCTGGGAAACAGATATTGCGCTACGTGCTTGCTAAAGACCATCCCGTTTAATCCTCAGAAACTCTGAGAAGCTAATACTATCTTCAGGAATTATTTTACAATGGAGGAAACAGAGGCTTAAGGAAGTTAAGCAACCTGACCACATTTACACAGGTAACAAGTAGAGGAGCTGGGATTAGAATCCACACCCTTAAACACTGCACTCTGTTGCCTGTATACTTTATTTCACTTCATCGTTTTTAACACCAAACATGCACTATGTACTTATATGCTGGGCACCGTTCTAAGCACTTTACCAATACTAACTAATTTCTTTCTGAAAATAACAGTGTGAAGTGGGCACGGAAATACTCCTGTTCTGATATGGACACCGAGGCAAAGAGAAGTTAAGTAACCTGCCCAAGATTATCCAGCTAGTAGGTGGCTGAACCAGGATTCAAACACAGGCAGTCTCGCTCCAGAGTCCATGCTTTCAGTCTTGTGGTACTTTTACAATGTTCCCTTGGAAGAAATGATGAAGATTTCAATTTCAAATGTTAATTTCTATACTACTGTAAGTGCAATTTTTCAGAAGGATAGGTATAAAAACAAGGTCAAAAAAATTTATGCCATATCATTTCTCTTTATTATATACCAATTAGAAAAACTGTAATTCTTCTATATCTGAAAATTATGAAGCAAGTAACCACCATAAAATACTAGAGGCCTAGATACAATTATTCTTAGGAGACATATCCAAGGAAGGTGACAAATTTAATTCTACACTTTCCCCCCCCTCACTATGCAGAAGAAATTAAAGGAATACTTTTTATTTCTGCATTTATCAATCCTGGGAAGTAAAAATAGGAATACCTTTGAGAAATCTTAGATGAGCAAATATTCCAGAGTTTAATTTAAAGGTCATTTTTTCCCTTAGATATTGAACAAGCTTAATTTCAGAATAAAAGTGCATTGAACATAAGGAAATTGATGTGGATACATCCTACTTGAAACCAAACTTTCTGTTAAACTTAAAATGGAACTTTCAAATTCATAAATTGCCAACTTTTATTAAAAATAATACTTTGGAATTGATTTGATAAAAATAACACCTTCTGACTCATGCAGTAAATGTGAAGGAAACTCTTTTATTTAAGTAGTGAGAAAAGGCCTTCATTGGTTCCTATACCACTAAAACAGTCCAATTTAGACCCTCTTAGACAGAGTCTAAAATGTTAATTCTGAATTCAGAAGATCCGCTTAAGTGTGAGATCTGTTTCATTGCCTTATGGTCTTTACTGTTTGACTAAGTTAATAAACTCGTTCCAGAACCTGTCATCTTGACAGACATAGCATTCTTCTGAACTGGCACTCAACAAAAAGAAACAGTACTACAAAGCTTTCTTTATTTTAGTTCTCTATTCTCTGCAACACTCCATCTTAACTTACACAATTCAGGTAGTCTGGTCATCAAAGCATAGCTTACTCCCCTAACATTACTGCTTGCCTAGGTTTATGCCTCAGAATTCTCAACACACCCCACACTCAGGCCCCTCACCTGGGCCCCCTCGTATTTCTCTTTCATTCTGGTTCTACTGCCATTCTTCCTTGCACTGTCTCCATTTCATAAAACAATTTTAGGAATTTCAAGGTAATTTTTGAGGCAAGATTCCATGGTTGTTCAAAGAGCAGGTTTTAAAAATCTGAGTACTCTATCAGGGCAGCACCAGGGAATTCCCCAGCCTCCACAGCTAGTCACCCAAGGACCCAGCCCTTCCCACCAACAAGTCAGAACCAGTCCAGGACTATCTACTCCAAGGCTGCAGAGCCGGATGCACTGGGATCTGGCCCTGCTTACCAGCAGGTAAGCAGCCACTGCATGCAGCAGCTTTCACAGCCAACCAGGCTGAGGGCCAGCCCTGCCTGCTTGCACACCAACAGCAGTCAGCCCTGACACAACAGAAGGGCCCACGCAGCCCATATAGGCAGTACCCCCAACACATATAGATCTGGTGAGAGAGGGGAATGTGCAACCAGACTACATCTCCTACGTAAGGCCACTTCTCCAGGATCAGGAAATATAAATGACCTATTTAATACATAGAGACAAGTCAGAGGATAAACCAGAGAAGCAATGAAAATGATGACAGAGGAATATGTTCCAAAGGAAGTACCAAGACAAAAGCTCAGGGGGAAAAAAAAAAAAAAAACAAGGTGGAGATAAGCCACTTATTTCATGAAGAGTTCCAGGTAATAATAATAGAGATTCTCAATAAACTGGAAGATATGAGAAGTTTAACATAAAGTTAAAAGGTATAAAGAAGGTCTGAACAGATGAGGAATACAATAACAGATGAAAAATACACTACAAGGAATCAACAGGTTAGATGATAGAAAGCAATGGATCAGTAACTGGAAGACCAGGTAGAGAAAATTACCCAAGTTAAATACAAGCAAAAGGCAAAGGAGAAAAGGAAAGATATATCCATCTGAATGAAGAGTTCCAAAGAATAGTAAGGAGAGATAAGAAAGCCTTCCTCAGTGATCAATGCAAAGAAATAGAGGAAAACAAGAGAATGGGAAAGACTAGAGATCTCTTCAAGAAAATTAGAGATACCAAAGGAATATTTCATGCAAAGATGGGCACAATTAAGAACAGAAATGGTATGGACCTAACAGAAGCAGAAGTATTAAGAAGAGGTGGCAAGAATACACAGAAGAACTTTAAAGAAAAGATCTTCATGGCCCAGATAACCATGATGGTGTGATCACTCACCTAGAGCCAGACATCCTGGAGTGCGAAGTTAAGTTAGCCTTAGGAAGCAACACTATGAACAAAGCTAGTGGAGGTGATGGAATTCAGGTTGAGCTATTTCAAATTCTAAAAGATGATGCTGTGAAAGTGTTGCACTCAATATGGCAGCAAATTTGGAAAACTCAGCAGTGGCCACAAGACTGGAAAAGGTCAGTTTTCATTCAAATCCCAAAGAAAGACAATGGCAAAGAATGTTCAAACCATCATACAACTGCACTTGTTTCACACGCTAGCAAAGTAATACTCAAGATTCTCCAAGCTAGGCTTCAACAGTACATGAACTGAGAATTTCCAGATGTTCAATCTGGATTTAGAAGAGGCAGAGGAACCAGAGATCAAATTGCCAACATCAGTTGGATCATAGAAAAAGCAAGAGAGTTCCATAAAAATATCTATTTCTGCTTTATTGACTGTGGCAAAGCCTTTGATGGTGTGGATCACAACAAACTGTGAAAAATTCTTCAAGAGATGGGAATACCAGACCCCCTGACCTGCCTCCTGAGAAACCTGTATGCAGGTCAAGAAGCAACAATTAGAACCAGATGTGGAACAACAGACTGGTTCCAAATTGGGAAAGGAATAGGTCAAGCCTGTATATTGTTACCCTGCTTTTTAAACTTAGATCCAGAGTACATCATGTGAAAAGCCTAGCTGGATGAAGCACAAGCCAGAATCCAGATTGCTGGGAGAAATATCAATAACCTCAGATATGCAGATGACACTAACCTTATAGCAGAAGGTGAAGAGGTGCTAAAGAGGTTCTTGATGGAAGTGAAAGAGGAGAGTGAAAAAGCTGGCTTAAAACTCAACATTCAAAAAACAAAGATCATGGCATCTGGTCCCATCACTTCATGGCAGATAGATGGGGAAACAATGAAAACAGTGAGAGACTTTATTTTGGGGGGCTCCAAAATCACTGCAGATGGTGACAATCACTGCATGGGGTCCCAAATAAGATGAACCCAAGGAAGTTCTCACCAAGAAAACTTACAATATTAACGGCAAAAATTAAAGACAAGGAGAGAATCTTAAAAACTGGAAAAGGAAAGCAACTAGTTACATGCAAGAGAATTTCCATCAGATATTCAGCTGACTTTTTAGCAGGAACTTTCCAGGCCAGAGGAAATGAGTGTATCAAAGTGATGAAAGGGAAAAAATCTACAACAAAGGATACTCTACCTGGCAAGGTTATCATTCAGACCTGGAGGAGATATAAAGAATTTCATAGACAAGCAAAAGCTAAAAAAGTTCAGCACCAGTAAATTGGATATGCAAGAAATGTTAAGGGGACTTCTCTAAGCAGAAAAGATCACAACTAGAAATATAAAAATCACAAAAGGTAAAATATCATTGGTAAAAGCAAATATGCAGTACAGGTAGTTGATTAACTGGTTAAAAAACAAAACTAAAATCATCTGTATCCACAATTAGTAATTAAGGAATACACAAAACAAAAAGATGTAAAATATGATGTCAAAAACATTAAATATGGGGGTGATGAGTGAAAATGCAGGTTGTTTGAATGAGTTTGAACTTAAGAGATCATCAACTTAAAGTAATCATTTATATATAGAGACTGCTATATATGAACTTAATGGTAACCACAGTCTAAAAATCTAGAATAGACACACACATACAAAAAGAAAGGAATCAAAATATAACACTGAAGGTAGTTATTAAATCACAAGTGAAGAAAACAAAAGAACAAAAGAATAAAAACAGAACTACAAAACACCCAGAAAATAATTAATAAATGGCAATAAGTATATACCCATCAATAAATACTTTAAATGTAAATAGACTAAATGCTCCATTCAAAAGACATAAAGTGGCTGAATGGGTAAAAATCCAAAACCCAAGTACATGCTGCTATACAAGACTCACTTCCAATCTAAAGACACACAGACTGAAAGTGAGGGAATGAAGAAGTGTCTCCCAAGCAAATGGAAATGAAAGGAAATGTGGGATATTAACACCAACATCAGACAAAACAGACTTTAAAACAAACACTGTGACAAAAGACAAAGAAGGACATTACATTATGATCAAGGGATCAATCCAAGAAGATGTAACAACTATAAATGTATGTGCAGCCAACACAGAAGCACCTCAATACATAAAGCAAATATTAGCAGGTATAAAGGGAGAGACTGACAGTAACACAGTATTAGGGAACTATAATATCTCATATCAATGGACAGGAAGTCATACATCATCCAGACAGAAAGTCAACAAGGAAACGCTGACCTTAAATAACACATCAAATCATATGGACTTAATAGAAATATATTTACATTTCTTGCAAAGGCAGCAGAATACACATTCTTTTCAAATGCACATGGAAAATTCTCTAGGATAGGTCACATGCTAGGACATGAAACAAGTCTCAATAAATTTAAGAAGACTGAAATCATATCAAGCATCCTTCACAATCACCAAATATGAGACTAGAACAAGAAAAAAACTGCAAATAACACAAACAATTGAAGGCTAAACAATATGCTACTAAACAAGCAAAGGGTCATTGAATAAATCAAAGAGAAAATAAAAAAAATATCTAGAGACAAATGAAAATGAAAACACAATGGTCCAAAATCTTTGGAATGCAGCAAAAGCAGTTCTAACAGGGAAGTTTACAGTGATATAAACTTACCTCAGGAAAAAAGAAAAAAATATTAAATAAACAATCTAAACTTACACTTAAGTAAACTAGAAAAAGAAGAACAAAAGCCAAAGTTAGTAGAAGAAAAGAAATCATAAAGATAAGAGCAGAAATAGAGTAAAAAAAACAGAAAAGATCAATGAATCTAAGAATTTGTTCTTTGAAAAGATAAGCAAAATTGGTAAATCTTAGGCCAAATTCATCCAGATAAAGAGAAATAAAATCAGAAATGAAAGAAGAAAAGTTACAACTAACACCACAGAAACAGAGGAATCATAAGAGATTGCTGTGAATGATTACACACCAACAAAATGGAAACCTAGAAGAAATGGATAAATTCCTAGAAATGTACAGTCTCCCAAGACTGAAACAGAAAGAGGAAATATGAAGAGATTAATTATCAGTAACAAAATTGAATCAATTGAATCAGCAATAAAAAGAACTCCCAACAGAAAGAATCCAGGACAGATGGCTTCACAGGTGAGTTCTACCAAACATTTTTTGTGTGTGTGGGTGTGTGTGTTAACACTTAGCCTTCTCAAACTATTGCAAAAATTGAAGAAGAAAGAATACTTCTACAAAGCTAACATTACTCTGATTCCAAAAGCAGACAGACACACACACACACAAAGAGCTGGACAAGACAGCTGCCAGCAGTAGGAATATACTTTAATGAAGAAAATTTAATGAAGAACCTGGCAGCATAAGCCTAGCTAAGTTTCTTAATTGCTATGGGGTGGTTACTACTACATGCTTCTTGCTTTCTCCTCTTTAGATGTGTCTATAGCAGTTTATCTATGTCTGTCTTGCTATTGAAAATTGGCTATAGTGGGGAGTGGGAGCAATGGGGAAATGTTGGTTAAAGCACACAAAGTTTCACTTATACAAGATAAATAAGTTCTGGGAATCTAGTGTACAGCATGGTAACTATAGTTTCTAATACTATATTGTATATTTGAAATTTGCTTAAAAAGTAAATCTTAAATGTTCTTACCACATGCAAGACAAGTAACTATATGAGGTGACTGATGTGTTTAATTAGTTTGATTGTGATATCATTTTAAATGTATACATGCATCAAAACATCATATTGTACACCATTAAATACATATAATTTCTATTTGTCAATCACACATTGATAAAGCTTAAAGAAAGAGAAGAGAGTAGAAAATGGTGGAGCAGACAGCTTGCCTCTTATGTTCACAGTTCCTCAGATTTAACAGCTGTGCTAAAAGAACTACACTGAAACAGTCTGACCTTCACCAGGACCTTAAATGACAAATAACCAGTGGGTGTTTAGATTTGAGGGTCTTGGGGAAGAAAAGTATATTTGGCATATGAAGACGATGTGAGTTGTAGGTGCATGGTAGATTACAGAAGACTGTATTTTCCAAAGAGGCACACAAAAAAATCTCCCTTCACACATGCTTTTCTCACAATGTGACTGACACGCCTCCCATCAGCAGGTGATGAGAGATTCCTTGACCTTCAGCAAGACTGTGACTACAGCAGATGTGATGCCATGTGACTTCTGAGAGTAGGTCATAAAAGCTGGTAAGGGACCATCTGGTTCTCTCCTGGGCTTGCTCTTAGAATCCAGTCACCATACCACAAGAAGGGCAAGTACCCCATACAGACGCCCATATGGAGAAAAACTAGGGCTATCGCTGTAGCTGAGCTTCCCGACAATGGCCAACACCAACTTTCTAGATATTTGAATAAACCATCTTGAAAGAAGGTCCTCTAGTCCTCAGTTAAGTGATATGCATGGAGCAGAGACAATCTGATCTTACCACACCCTGCCCAATGTATGCATTGATGAACAAAATATATGGCTGATGCTGTCTTCAGTCTTTAAGCTTTGGGGTAGTGTTATACATAAAACTACAACTGGGGCAGCCTCTTACTGTTTTCCTTGCCTGCTGTCTTCTATTTCTGCTCATCCCACATGAATTTTCTATAAGATAAAGCTGATCAAGTTATACCCCAGAACTTTTATCTTTTTTTCCAATTTGATCTCTATGCCACTAATCCCCTCAAGATCATGAATGGTTTATTTAACTTTATAAAAACATTAAATAATTCCCAAGTAAATCAATAAATGAAATGTTTTATTCCTGGAACTTTAATAGACTCTATAAAGGAGTCTTGACTCATAAGGTAAATTATGCAACAAATTAAAAATACCGATATCCCTTTAATAAACTGAAGGAAAAAATTTAAAGAATTCACTTTTGAATGTTAAAATAGTTTGTACATATAAACTGAGAAACATCCCTGACGCAAATAAATTGAGACTGAGAAGATATAGTGTGAAAAATCACTACACGTTTCTTCATAAGCAGATGATACATTATTTTGCCTAAACCTTAATAATCTGATTTTGATAAGTACTGAACTATAAATTCAAACACAGTTCTGCTTTATCATATAAAATATGGAATTATAAGCAATTCTCAACATCTCAAGTATAATATTTGCCTTACCATTTTTAAGAATTTCTAAATTTTTCATTAATACTATATACTATACATATTTTTTCTAAATATTCCTTTATTCTTTTTGTAATATAACCACACAACCACTCCCAAGTTATTTGTAAAAAAAATCTTGGTATTAGCTTTTTTTTTTTTTTGCTTTCCCTCTTACTGATTAGTTCTTACCAAGCAGACTACTTTTTATTTTATTATTTATGTTAGATTTTTGTAACGCATTTCCTCCAAGGAGTTCAAGATGTTTGGCATACAGAGGTGCTTCTGTTTCTCTTTATTTGGTTTGATGAACACCTTCCAGGCATTGCTGGAGCCAAGAACACCATCCAAGTCAGGAGGAAAAGACCACAGAGCAAGGGTCAGAATAGCAAGGTCAGAAGTGAAGCGCCCAGCTGGGTTATTTGTAGAGCAGTGAGAACTCAGGGAATTATGAAAATAACTGCATCCAAACCACTCTCTACTTTATAGTGCTATCATTGGGCAAAGAAGGTGCCCTGATCTCTCATATTTACTCTGTTCCTGCCAGTCACATACTTGTATCAAGATAACTGATCAGAAAGTAAGCAGTAGCCCCCGCTCTTTGTACATTATGCTGGATTGGGGCTGCCTGAAGCCAATGACCCTATTTGACTTTCCCTATATTTAAACTCAGTGACGAAATTAATTGATATATCACATTGGTGGAGTGGTCGGGGAGTGGTGACAGTGGATTTGCAATAAAGGGAGGCACAGAGTTCTATGGGTTCCTTGCCCTGAAAATTTGACAAGGTCCCCAAGGCAAAGACGGTCACACTTAAAGAAGGGGAACCTCAGACACTCTGAATGGGGACTAAGAGTGAGAACTAAGCTGACGTAAGGACAGTGAAGACATACACACAGACACATTTAAAAATGTGACCTCTTCTGGCAAAACAAAATTAGAAAAGCACATGCCAGTGTTCCATCTGTGCCACACAAGAGTCAATATTTCCACTGTGGATGTTGTGACTTCTTTAGAGAAATTGTTTACAGGAGGGAAAAAAGTAAAGTATGTCAACAACTTCTTGAAGAGGACACTGATGACCCCATTAGAACTGGTGGACACCAACAAACTTTTTCATTCTCGAGTAGGCTAAAAAGAAATTCTCAACTGTTTGTTGAGTTAGGTATAGTTAAACATTTACAAAAGGAATAAACCTCTTACAACCAAGACAGCTTCAGTTGGTACCAACAGAGAAACTTCTAAGAGGAATCAATACAGGCTACATCAGCTTCTGCCCTGCTGACAGCCTTAGAAGTAAAGAAGGAAAAGGAAGACAGACGCAGAGTGCAAGTGAAGCAAGAAAGGAAAGTGAGAAGGAGAAAAGCAAAGAAGAGCTGGTTCAAAATTTACTTGAGAAAATGTGCCTGCTTTAAAAGAGTTTCCATAAACGGAAGAAGCTCTTATTCTTGCAGCATGCTAAAGCACAGAAGCTTTTAGCATCTTTGGGAGCTACATGAAATAAATGGGAGCAGAACTTCGGGAACAAAAGTGAAACACCACACAAGGCCTGAAATATCTTTTCTTACAAAGGGTGGGATTTTAATTATTAAGTCTTTTCATAAATATTGAATAGGGCAGAGAATGAATCAGTTGAATTTTCAAGATAGCTTTCAACCCATCAATGACTATCACATTAAAAAAATATATTTATACAGTGTTGTTCTAAATGGCTCTACCAGGAGCCCCTGCTACACAGCTGTGTGATTCCATCATGATTTTGCTTTTTCATAGTGTTTAGATGGAATGTGCATTATAATTGTTCAAACATATCTATGTAGTAGGAATGAGGGTTTATTATTTTTAATAATTTCCCCTGATTATAATGGTAATCAATGTTTATTTTTATATATTGGGAAATTTCTGAAAAATATAAAGATTGCCTATAATACCAACTCTTACAAATAACTAATGTTTAACACATTATGTCCTTAAATATTTATTGAGTACCTCCTTTTTGCCAGTCCTGTACTAGTGAGAAGAGACAGAAAATAAACCTTTAAGAGAAGAAATAATATTAACTACTAAAAATATGAAGAAAGTGAAATAGGCTAATGTGATAGTGAGTGACTAACAAGAGAGGGAAGAGTTTGAGTTGGCAGAGAAGGATCAGTCACTTCAACAAGGTAAGCCTTGAGCAGAAAGCTAATTGGTGAGAAGGAAGCAGATATGTCAAGATCTAGGAGAAGACTGTTTGTAGAACACAGATCAGCAAAAACAAAAGCCTATTTCTGCCTATTTTTAAACATGAGGAGTGGAAAGGAGGCTCAGATATATCAGGGGTGTTGGAATTACCAGACCAGGAATTTAAAACAACTATGACTGATTTGCTTTGGGATCTAATGGGAAAAGTAGACAACATGCAAGAACAGATGGGTAATGTATGCAAAGAGAGAGAAATTCTTAAAAAAAAAAAAAAAAAGAATCAAAAAGAAATGCCAGAGATCAAAAACAGTGTGACAGAAATGAAAGCCTTTGATGCACTCATTAGTGGACTGGACATGGCTGAAGAAATCCTTTCTGAGCTTAAGGCTATATCAATAGAAACTTCCAAAACTGAAAAGGAAAGAGGAAAAAAAATTGAAAACAAGCAGAACAGAATATCCAAGAACTGTGGCACAACTGCAAAATGTACCTACCCATAGTGTAATTGGAATACCAAAAGCAGAAGAGAAACAGGAACAGAAGAAATATCTGAAGCAATCACGACCGAGAATTTCCCCAAATTAATGTCAGACATCAAACCACAGATCCAGGGAGTTAACAAGATGGATGGCCAAAAAAAAGAAGAAGAAGAAGGAATGATAGAATTCTTTAAAAGAATGGTAAACAAGAAGTCCATATCTGATATATTTGTTTTAAAAAGTTTTATATCCTAAAGCAAAATCCACTTATTTCAAAACTGATAGTCTCTTTTTCTGTCAAGATGTAAAATTGCACAAACAAGGGAAAAAAGCATCTTACTTCTTTTCGGCTCAATCAGGGAAAGACATACAAAGTCCAGTCTTAATCAAAGTAACAGTCTTACTATATTTATATTTTGTGGTCAATACAAGAAACATAATGGGGACTCTGAACCAGAACCAGGGGTGTGAGTGATTCACTTGTTCCTACCAAGAATGCAGTGCATTGATCAGACTGATGGTGACTATGGGTGGCAGGCAGCAAGTGTGCCTGAGGCAGGGCACAGAGGAGGCAGAGGTCCCCCAGGCACTGAGAAAACCAGATTCAATCAGATTGAAGCTTCAGCAGGAGGTGAGCCCACTCTCTGGGAAATGCCTTCTGCCCTAGGGGCATCAAAGGAGAGGATGAAAGTGGAGAACCTGAGTTACACCTGAGCGGGCTAAAGAGCTGGCTAAACTAACGCAACCCCATCAAAGACTAAGTACATGCCTCAGTGATTCCTAATTGCAGGTGACTGGTAAATTTTTAACAGTTTAACAACTTTAAATTGGATTTGAACATTAAAAAAATTAATTTTTAGGTAAGAATATAAATAAAGCAATATTATTCGGTTATAACTATATATTCCATCACAGTTAGTGAAAGCTTATTGGTATGCAAGTAATAATTGACAGGAAATTCTTTAAAGGTCAATTAATCTTTTCCAATACATTCAAAAGCATTCATAATATGAAATAAGGATAGCATACTGATACGGTATTCAGCATAATGAACATCTCAGTATAATGAAAACAGGCTCCTGTGAATATTCACTGAAATTCTATTCTGCTAAAGCAAAACCTTACTTTCCAATCATTTTAATTAGTACAATTTCTCCAGGCATTCAGGAAATGACAACACAAGCTGAAATCAGCCGGAAGTACCATCTCAGGAGTAAGAGGGCCCCAGACAATGGGCAAGTCCATCTTGTATTTGTAAACCAAGAGGAGGAAGAGGAAGGTATGCTGTCAGGGTTCAGAGTTTTGGGTACAACTCCACTTCTCCTGGTGGCCGCCTACAATGCATCTGCCTACAATGCGGGAGTCCCAGGTTCGAACCCTGGGTTGGGAAGATCCTCTGGAAAAGGAAATGGCAACCCACTCCAGTACTCCTGCCTGGAAAATCCCATGGACGGAGGAGCGTGGTAGGCTACAGACCATGGGGTCGCAAAGACTCAGACACAACTGAGTGATTTCACTTTTCTACTTCTCCTGACCGCATGGACATAAGACATAATTTAACTCAGTATGAACGCACTGTGTTAAATGAAGAATGGACTTTCTCATGGAACTTGGGGTTATTATTCAGTTCCGTTCAGTTCAGTCTCTCAGTCGTGTCCGATTCTTTGCGACCCCATGAATCGCAGCACGCAGGCCTCCCTGTCCATCACCAACTCCCGGAGTTCACTCAAACTCACGTCTATCGAGTCGGTGATGCCATCCGCCATCTCATCCAGGACTCGTTTGTCTTGTCTTGGATGCTTCCGCCGCCAGGTTGGAGGCCTGGAAGCACTGCTGAGGGAAAGTGTAGGCACTGTGTCTTAAGAGAGCTATCACCAGGAATGGCAGGAACGAATGTTAGGCTAAACAGAACTTGGTCTAAGAGGTCCATTCTAGCATAATTCATCTTTAAGAGGAAAATAATTCCGTCTCAATGGACATAACACCCAGGGCAAAAATGATGCTTAAGCTTTTAATATTCTCACACTGAGGAGAGGGAATATATTTTTTCCCCTACTGTATCTTAAAAGATTAGAGGTCTAAAAACTCCATGCGAATGCTAAAATCTTTTAATGAGGCCCTAAAATAACCAGGACTACCAGGAGCATATAGCTCATTGGAAGGAGAGTCAGTTCAGTTCAGTCGCTCAGTCGTGTCCGACTCTTTGCGACTCCATGAATTGCAGCACGCCAGGCCTCCCTGTCCATCACCAACTCCCAGAGTTACCTAGTAAAATTTACAGTGCATTTTGCATTTGCAGTCTGTCGCCAATTGCTACCATTCTTTTTTTTGAAACATTTCCCTGCCACGGTGATCATCTGCAGGCATCTTTCTAAGGAGCCATCACTCCCCATTTTAAGGACATATGATCTGGGTGGAGCGGGCTACAGCGGGGCTGTCCTTGAGCTAGGCCCGGCCAGAATTCACTGTCCCCCTGGGCAAAGAGACAGTTTCAGGGAGAAGTGGCCTTCTAAGCCAGACCACTGAGACCCAGAGGGTCAGACCTGGGACTTATGCTGAAGCTCTCTACAGAGAGCTTTCTCCCAGAGAAGGCCAGCTGTGAGGGCGATATAAGTCTGAAACTGCTGGAGGTCCCTTTTGCCTCTGCACCAAGGGAACCTGCCAATGGAGACAACGGCGGAGTCCAGGGCAGACAGACAGAGGGAGAAGCACAGCATTCTCACAACGCTTGGGGAGATCTCTGATCCCATCAATTCTGGAATCCTGAACATCTTAGATACTTGAGCCAATAAATCCCTATTTGGTTCATGCTTTTTAAGTCGCTCAAAAACCAGAGAATCCTGACTTACTTGCCTGCATTTCTATTCACTCCCAACACTGATTGAGGATCTTCTGATGGCCAGGTTCCTGTTCTAGGTGCTGCTGCTGCTGCTAAGTCACTTCAGTCGTGTCTGACTCTGTGCGACCCCATAGACAGCTGCCCACCAGGCTCCCCCATCCCTGGGATTCTCCAGGCAAGAACACTGGAGTGGGTTGCCATTTCCTTCTCCAATGCATGAAAGTGAAAAGTGAAAGTGAATTCGCTCAGTCGTGTCCAACTCTCAGTGACCTCATGGACTGCAGCCTACCAGGCTCCTCCGTCCATGGGATTTTCCAGGCAAGAGTTCTGGAGTGGGGTGCCATTGCCTTCTCCGGTTCTAGGTGCTGGGGCTACCAAAATGAATTAAGCATAGTTGCTAATTTCATGGGAATTCTGTGTTTGGCAGTAAACCCAAGATTTAAAGGTTCTACATAGGTTGTTGCTGCTGTTCAGTTGCTAAGTTGTGTCTGACTTTTTGTGACCCCAGGACTGTAGCCTGCCAGGCTCTGCTTTGTCCATTGGATTTCCCAGGTGACAATACTGGAGTGGGTTGCTATTTCCTTCTAAAGGAGATCTTCCTGGATCAGGGATCGAACGTGTTTCTCCTATGTTGGCAAGCAGATTCTTTACTACTGAGCCACCAGGGAAGCCCTCATATAGGTTAGCAGGTCATATGCTATTTTGAAAGCACAGACCATGGATATTTGTACTGACCCTAACTCACTGGAAACAGTTATTTTGAAGGGCAAAGAACGGGAATAATATCCAATTGATAAGCATGCTTTAAAAAACATAAAATTGGCAGTACATTTTTACAGACTAATAATCAAAGAGTAAAATTATACTTGAGAAGCACTTTATGAGAAGCAGAATATTTATCATTTAAAAACAGTATTCTAGAACACAAAAGTAAATGCTTTATTCAAAGCTTATTGTACAAAATATAATAATGTAGAAAAAACTTACACTAAATTTAGTTGAGTGTTAACTATGATGGGGATGAAGCAAATGAACTCAGAGAGCATGAAACAGGCACACAATAACCTAGGAGTTCATTTACAGAGTTTTGTATTTAAAGCAGTTTACTTTGACACCATTAATCAATACTCATTTTCAATCTAAAAATACACAAAGAAAGAGATTATCTTTCCAAGTTAACATTTACTCAGTTCATCCTATGAATCAGGTACTCTGGAGGACACAGCACTGAAATGCTTCAGGGCATTTGCTTTTAATAAATGAAAAGAAGCACTTCCTCATAAGAATATAAAGCTAGATGAGAACTTTGTGTATGTGTTAGTTGCTCAGTCACGTCCGACTCTTTGCGATCCCATGGACTGTAGCCCACCAGGCTCCTCTGTCCATGGGAAGAATACTGGAGTGGGTTGCCATTTCCTTCTCCAGGGGATCTTCCCAACGCAGGGATTGAATCCAGGTCTCCAGCACTGCAAGCAGATTCTTTACCATCTTCAGCTACCAGGGAAGCCCTGGTGAGAACTTTAAGCTGGGTCAAAAAAGAGACCTTTCCCAAAGTTCTCATATTGGTATCATTCCCCATTTATAAATAAAAGTAACACTTTATTCAATAACCCTGTACACGAGACAGCAAAAGAGACACTGATGTATAGAACAGACTTATGAACTCTGTGGGAGAGGGAGAGGGTGGCAAGATTTGGGATAATGGCATTGAAACATGTGAAATGTCATGTATGAAACAAGATGCCAGTCCAGGTTCAATGCACAATGCTGGATGCTTGGGACTGGTGCACTGGGATGACCCAGAGGGATGGTATGGGGAGGGAGGAGGGAGGAGGGTTCAGGATGGATTTTCTTTTAAAAATTTAGAAAAAAATAATTAATAAAAAAAATAATTAAAAAAATAAATAAATAAAAAAGTTTAAGTAGGTAGTAATAAAAAGAGGAAATAGAATTAATATATAACCTTTATAGAAATAAATCTGGTAGAATGCAAAGGTTGTCAGACACAGCAAACCCTAAGTAAAAGTAAGAAGAAACTATGAAGTTTGGCTTGGGCTTCCCAGGTAGCATTAGTGGTAAAGAACCCGCCTGCCAACACAGGAGAAGTAAAAGATACGAGTTTGATCCCTGGGTCGGGAAGGTCCACTGGAGGAGGGCATGACATCCCACTCCAGTATTCTTGCCTGGAGAATCCCCATGGACAGAGGAGCCTGGCGGACTATAGTCTATGGGGTTGCAAAGAGTTGGACACCATTGAAACAACAGCACACACACATGAAGTTTGGTTCTAGCCCTCACTTTTCCTAGCTCTTTGTTATTCCATTATTCAGGAGTCACATGCCCCTCATCTCCATAAATCTAGGAAGTTCTCTAAATTCTAAAGGTATTTCTCTTCTTTTGTCCAAGTACTGATCATTCACAGTTCTTAATCAGGTAAAAATGATATGCTGATGCTGCTACTGCTGCTGCTAAGTCGCTTCAGTCGTGTCCGACTCTGTGTGACCCCATAGACAGCATCCCACCAGGCCCCACCGTCCCTGGGATTCTCCAGGCAAGAACACTGGAGTGGGTTGCCATTTCCTTCTCCAATGCATGAAAGTGAAAAGTGAAAGTGAAGTTGCTCAGTCGTGTCCAACTCTTATCGACCCCATGGACTGCAGCCCACCAGGCTCCTCCGTCCATGGGATTTTACAGCTTCAAAAACAATTTTCTTCAGGAGGGATAGGAAAATGTCAATGTTTATTTAGTTTCTCAGTTCAGAGGCCACAGGAAATGGTTATATCAAAAGGGAATTTAGGGATCACTTCCCTGGAGAAGGAAATGGCAACCCACTCCAGTATTCTTGCCTGGAGAATACCATGGATAGAGGAGCCTGGCGGGCTACAGTTCACGGGGTCGCAAAGAGTCAGACACGACTGAGCAAGTTCACTTTTCGATAGATGGTCAAGTCAAGGTAAAGGCATCAGCCACACCAATCTGGGTATGCACTATAGTTAAGAAAGACTTCTGTGTCTGCATTCCTCTATTTCCATACATCAGGGTTTATCTTTGTTTCTTTTATCTCCTAGTAACAATTTCTTTTAAAAGACGGAGCCTTACCTGAGCTGTCCTGAAGAAATGGGATTTTTCCACACTTCCTTAAAGTGCTCTTCATTACAGGCACAGTTAAGGGAGCAGCCAGCCTGACTCTGAAGCCCACAAGGAGAAGCAGATGGAAACTAAAAACCTTTGCTAAAAAGTCAGAGCAGCTACCTCCTGGCCAAGTCCCAGGCCTTGACACAGCTTATTAACTGCCCTAGAGCAACCTCACAAAAGAATTCATGGCAAGGTGTTAATGGTTAATAACAAGCTTAATGTGTTATGGCTCAAACACAAGCCAGCAATATATTTTAAAAGTGCAAAGCAAAGGGGATGGAATATTACACTGGAATCTCAAAAATATAGGCAGCTTACAAAGTTTCTAGGCCATCCCAGCAGCCCTCAAATCAATTCCATAACAGTGATCCCACTTACCATAAAGAAAAATTGGCCTTGCTAACAAATGGTAAATCACTCATACCAAGATACCTTTTCCTTTTGTAGCATCTTATCCTGTTTCTTAAGTATCAGAATATCCACCAATACATGTAATAAGGCTCCTCATGTCAGGAGGATGTTATTAAACATTTGACAGTGTGTCTGACATGGGTTAAACGAAATCCAGAAGAATCAACACAGTCTTGAAAGGAGGAAAATCCAAGGAAAATATTAATAGAATCAATAGACAGCTATCTATTGCTCAAGTATCTACTCTATGACAGATGCTATTTTTATTTTGGTAAAAATAATACTATGTCATTTTTAAAAAATCACAAAAGAAAAGTGCGGTTAAATAGAGGTAAAAAGTATTTTCACTGAAAAACTAGTTGATACCTGGCACATGAAGGTTATCTAATAGGGGCAACTTCTATATTCTATATATATATATACACACACACCTTTAGTCTGAACTAGTCAACAGGAAGTCTGAGGTCAATGACATTTTCTTTAGAAAGCACAGCTGCTCTCATAGACTATCCAGAATTCAGGGATGTTCATGTTCAACACAACTGATCTTGACCGCTTAGGTTTTCCCCTAAGACCAAAAAACCTCTACATTTTCCAATATAGGAGGATGTACTCTTTAAGCAAAAGAAAGACAGAATATCAATGGAAGAACAAGACTAATGCAAACTAGAGTCAATTCAAAATGCTGAGAGGCACAGTGAAATTCTAAAAGTCCCCAAAACTGGCAGACAACTACAAAATTGTCATTAAATTTCTTTAGATTTTAAATAGTTTTTTTCTCTGAATATAAATACTCAAAAGATGGCTAATTTTTTGCTCACCAACGAAGTGCTTGATATGCTAACAATATTCTCTTTACTGTTAACTTTTCAGGCTATTTCTTATTTAATGAACTCTTTAGAATGTGAATTCTGTTCCTTTAAACTCCAGTCTTCTAACTCTAGATTGCTAAAAAAAATTTTAGTGCCAGGAAGAGTCAGAGCTGGATTGACAGGTCCAAGTCTAATTTTACAGATGAAAATCGTGAGGACTTGCCTAGGGTCACACGGAGGCAGAAAATAAGATCAGAACACAAACATACTGAGTTTAGTAAGGGAGCTACTTCTCACACACTCACCTTAAGTCTCTGAATCCAACAGTTTCTAGTCACAACATTCTAGGGGAGGTTAGTATCTTCGTCAGAAGAAAATTTCCTTACAGCTATGCTCCATCTCAAATGTTTGCAGACAAGCAAAACAAGTCAAAAGTACTTTTGCATAAATTCCCATTTCCTTTTAGAAGGGATATGCAAAATTAAAAAAAAAAAAAACAAACAGTAAATAGGTTTGCTGGATTCATAGAATCATACAATAAAACAGTCATGAGTGAGTGAAGTCGCTCAGTCATGTCGGACTCTTTGCAACCCCATGGACTGTAGCCCACCAGGCTCCTCAGTCCATGGAATTTTCCAGGCAAGAGTACTGGAGTGGGTTGCCATTTCCTTTTCCAGGGGATCTTCCCAACCCAGAGATCTAACCCAGGTCTCCCACACTGAAGGCAGACGCTTTACCGTCTGAGCCACCAGGGAAGCCTCATAGATTGCTTAAGTAAACCACTAATCCATGTGTGGTTGGCTGGTGAGTGCTTTTACCCTTACATCCTAGGTATCTCTTTCAAGAAATTCTTACAGTCAGCAGATGAGCATGAAATACTTTCGTCAAAGCAAACTCAGATTTTCAAAACAGATTACAACGGGGTATTTCACTGCCCCTTCTCTAATCTGGTGTGATCAACTCTCAGTGTCCAGAATCAGCTTACTCGCTTAACAAAATTTGTGTACTCCTTGCCATAGGACAGACCTTGTGGATCCAGCAAACTTGCCCACTCTTTTTTGGTGTTTTCCTTGAAAGCAGCTGCCCACTGAGTGACATTTCCCAGCAATTGCTGCATCTCGATGAGTCCACAAGACTGGGTCTCACCAGAGCAATGTCATAAAGGCAAGAGACATGTGTTACTAGCCAAGGTGGATTAAAAAATACACTGTGTTTTTTCTTTTCCTGGATCTTTTTCTTTCTGCCTGAACACAGAGGACTCTAAGACCCCTAGTAAATAAAATAGTTCCAGTATGAAAGAACCCTGGATTCCAGGAAAGCTTCAGAAACACACACATTAAAAGTTATATGAGAAAAAAAGTTACTGTGTTAAGCCACTGAAATGCTTGAGTTTATTTTTTTTGTAGTCACTAGCAAAGCCCTAAGTGACACACTGAATTTACTAGATATAACCATAGGCATTACTGACTCAATGGACATAAGTTTGAGCAAACTCTGGAAGAGAGTGATGGACAGGGAAGCCTGGCCTGCTGCAGTCCACGGGGTCACAGAGTTGGACATGACTTAGAGACTAAACAACAAACACCACCATAGGCAAAGTAGACATCCAGATAGTAGTAGCTGTATATTTCTACGCCATAAACATGAGGCATAGAGTACTATTAATTTTATTATTAAACTTCTCCTTTGTCTAGCCAGCTCCCAAGATCACAGTCACTGGCTAGGCTAAATTCAGCCAAAATCAGAATTTCTTATAATCAATAGCAAGGAGAGATAATAAAGCCTTCTTAAGTGAACAATGCAAAGAAATAGAGGAAAACAATAGAATGGGAAACACTACAGCAAGGAGATCAAACCAGTCAATCCTGAAGGAAATGAACCCTCAATATTCATTGGAAGGACTAATGGCTGAAGCTGAAGTTCCAATACTATGGCCACCTGAGGCAAGAGCTGACTCATTGGAAAAAGACTCTGATGCTGGGAAGGATTGAAGGCAGGAGGAGAAGGGATGACAGAGAATGAGATGGTTGGATGGCATCATCAATTCAATGGACATGAGTTTGAGCAAATTCTGGGAGATAGTGAAGGACAGGGAAGCCTGGAGTGCTGCAGTTCATGGGGTCACAAAGAGTCAGACACAACTTAGTGACTGAATGACAACATCAGCATTTAGAAGGACTCTTTATTATACTAAAACAGTAGGTGAAAAGATTTATTGTAATAGCAGTTGCCTAGAGTCTTCTGTCCGTTGCATCTATCTAAATATTTGAAGGATATTTCCTTGAGACTCTATCTTAAGATCTCAACAAAACAACCTCTCTTTCCAGTAGTAGAAGCCATGTGAGAGGACTTATTATTTTTAAGAGGAGAAGGGAAGCATCACCTCTTGGTGCTGATGTAAAGGAGTCCTTTTCAGACACTTCACAATCTGCAATGAAAATGCTCAGATGTCTAATGTTCTGCCTAAAATTAAATTTGTGCTTTCTTTTTAATTAAAAAAATGCATAAAGTATAAGTCTCCAACTGCCAATCAATCTTTGTTCAAATAATGTCTTAAATTCTAATGGAAATGTTTGTCCCCTATTTTGCATCCGTTTTTACAGGAACTAGAGAAAATGGTGCCTCCATAAAAGAAAAGTAGGTGAGTTACTTGATTCTGATCTAGATTAGGGAAACGGACCCTTGAAGGTCTGTCTCTTTTTGTGGCATCCTGAAGAACAAAGGATAAATGGGAAGTACTGAGTCCCACAATGTTTCTATCCCAGCTTGTGCCAGACAGCATGACCAAGTCTGTGATTTTCTCCTTTCACACCAAGTCAGCTGAGTTTATGGTTGGTTAATCTGTGGTGTTTTGCTCACATAGCTCACATTCTCAAACCTTTAAGCAATTTCACCTCTTTTAATGTCAAGCTATACTCAAGTAGCAAAGTGAGATTATCCAGAAAGAATTTTGATGTATACAAACATTTTTACTGAAATCCATACATACAAAAAAGACTATTATCTTGGGAAAGGGTTTATTCCAACTGAGTTGCACATGAAAAGTCAGTTGAATTATGTTTCCAATAAATGAGTCAAATAACTAATGAACTACCTGGGTTGTTAATTTTCAATCAATTTTGTAGGAGTACTTTCTCTATGAAGTTCTTATCTTCCTCTAGTGGATGAAATGTTTCTCTATCTTTGATGGCACTGATATTACTCTCTAATTTGTTTTTCTAGCTATTTGCACCTGGCTTACATATTCTAATTGATTCCCTGGTGGCTCAGATGGTAAAGAGTCTGCCTGCAATGCAAGAGACCCAGGTTCAATCCCTGGGTTGGGAAAATCCCCTGGAGAAGGACATGGCAACCCACTCCAGTATTCTTGCCTGGAAAATCTCATGGATGGAGGAACCTGGCGGGCTACAATCCATGGGATCGCAAAGAGTCAGACATGACTGAAAGACTTCACCTTACATATTCTAATAGACCTAAGCTCTGAGGAATCATCCACTTCTGCTTTATCTTGATCTTTACTGCACTTTGGTACCTAATATAGCTCCAGGCATGTAGAAAGAAATCAAATATTTTAAAAGCAGCACACACACTCTATCCACTGGAGTTTTGTCTGTGAAGTGAAGTGAAGTCGCTCAGTCATGTCCAACTCTGCGACCCTGTGGACTGTGTCCATGCGATTTTCCAGGCAAGAGGTACTGGAGTGGGTTGTCATTTCCTTCTCCAGGGGATCTTCCTGACCCAGGGATCAAACCCGGGTCTCCTGCATTGTAGGCAGATGCTTTACCATCTAAGCCACCAGGGAAGTCTCATGTCCACATGTCAGTAGAGGTAAGAATACCTTTTCTGTACCTGGTATTCAAAGCAGCCATAATGAAGATGCTGCTGGACATTTTCTCAATAACTAAACACTTCTCTCTCTGAATAATGCCAGAAAGTTAAATGTGTTAGTTGCCCAGTCATGCCTGGCACTTTGGGATACCATGGACTGTAGCCCACCAGGCTCCTCTGTTCATGGAATTCTCCAGCCAAGAATACTGGAGTGGGTAGCCATTCCCTTCTCCAGGGGATCTTCTTGACCCACGGATCAAACCTGGGTCTCCTTCATTGCAGGCAGATTCTTTACTGTCTGAGCCACCAGGGAAGCCCAGAATAATGCCAGAGGTAAGTTCTCTAGTTAACTTCAGTGGGGCTGCACCTAGAATAAATGCCCAAACACTAGCATTTTAAAACTATATAGATTTCATCATCTTATTAAACAGTGTGCTTAAAATATCCCACAGTACTTCATGTACAACATCAAGTGACATTTGAAAGTTAGCATATTATATTTTTTAAATGCTAGTTATAGTCATCATGCCATAGTCTAAAAGCAACTATGATTGGGAATAAGCTTTATAATGTTTTAAAATTTGTATTTGGAGGTCCAAAAAAAAAAAAAAAAAAAACACAAACTAGCAACCATCACTTCATGGCAAATAGATGGGGAAACAGTAGCTGACTTTATTTTTGGGGGCTCCAAAATCACCGCAGATGGTGACTGCAGCCATAAAATTAAAAGACACTTACTCCTTGGAAGGAAAGTTATGATCAACCTAGATAGCATATTAAAAAGCAGAGACATTACTTTGCCAACAAAGGTCCGTCTAGTCAAGGCTATGGTTTTTCCAGTAGTCATGTATGGATGTGAGAGTTGGACTATAAAGAACGTTGAGTGCCAAAGAATTGATGCTTTTGAACTGTGGTGTTGGAGAAGACTCTAGAGAGTCCCTTGGACTGCAAGGAGATCCAACTAGTCCATTCTAAAGGAGATCAGTTCTGAGTGTTCATTGGAAGGTCTGAGGCTGAAGCTGAAACTCCAATACTTTGGCCACCTGATGTGAAGAACTGACTCATTGGAAAAGACTTTGATGCTGGGAAAGATTGAAGGCAGGAGGAGAAGGGGACAACAGAGAATGAGATGGTTGGATGGCATCACTGACTCACTGGGCATGAGTTTGGGTAAACTCCCGGAGTTGGTGATGGACAGGGAGGCCTGGCATGCTGCAGTCCATGGGGTCACAAAGAGTCAGACATGACTGAGCAAATGAACTGAACTGAACCTCATTTATTCACTATAATTCCAGCTTGTCACTTGTTTCAAGAAAAATCAGAGAAGAATCATCTAATCTAATAGATGACAGTTATTTTGTGTCATACCATTATTTATTGTGCAATTAATAAAAAAATGTCAGTCATCAGATGCCAATAAGAAACATTTTAGCCTCTGAAATCCTAAAATGTGAAGTAAAAGCTCATCTCAGAGTCAATGAAATGAGATACTTATCTGAGAACATGTAAGATGCAATAAGTATATTACAGAAATACAAGAAGAATGAAATACTTGTTAGAACTGAAAATTTTCTTATGAGTCCATTTACTGCCCTAATATCATTTACTTATGTAATTATGTATAAAATTTTAAAAGTATACTCAAAACTTAAGTGATTTACATTGATTTTCATGTTAATGTAAACTCAATGATCAAAAGACTATGGTATTATATGTCCACAGAAATTAGTAGCCCTGGTTCCCTCCAGGAAGAGCTAGGTAATAGATCACAGTATGAGAAGGAGAATTTTCACTGGATCATTTAGTAGCTTTTAAACAGAGGGCCATGTGGATATGTCAACTACGCAAATTTTTTTTTAAATATTAAAATAATAATAAAAATTGGGAGAATATAATGTATGAGGAGTTTGGTTTTTCTAATTCACTGGTTTAGGGAAAAAACAACTGCAAATAAGATTCACAAAGTTTAGGCTCATTGCAGGCTTCACCAAAGCATACTTGTCACTGAGGAGCCATGATATTTCAGAAGAGGGCATACTTCTTTAAGAGATGACATCCATCCTGAGGTATGCAAGAAAAACACCTGTCTGTTTGCACGAGCAATATGTTTCTCCCTCTCACTGAAGACTTCATTGGGCTTTTTCAATGGAAGCAGAATTCACCATTCAGAAGTAGAGTATACTTTTGGTTTCCAAGAAAGCGTTTGGATTATAATAAGATCAGATTTTTTAGATAAAGTCACATAGCAATTTACTGAACTTTCTGGAAAGTTCTTGGATGTCTAAATCCCTAAGGAAGAAAAGGTTTCTAAGGGTCATGTATATGAATTTAAGAGTAACATCCTATTTGTGTACCCAACCTGGGGTTTCAGGGATGCCACAAAAGCCCCAGGCTTTATCCATCCATCAGTTACCCACTGTAGTGGAGCTGAGAATCCCGTTTCAATGATGCTTTAACATGATTTTTTTAATTTTGAGTTTTTGTCAAATTGCCTCCAGCTGACTGGCATTCTCTGCTTTAGAAAGTTTTCAGATTTGAACCACAGGTGGAGGTGGAGGATAAAGATGAGCAAATTGACAGATATGTGTGGGAAAGCACATGCCATCTGTCAGACTGTCTTTATAAAATGGGGAAAAGCACTTTTCAAAATGGGAAGGTCTGATTCAGCAACATATGGATTAAACAAAGGACTCAAAACGATGCTTTAAAAGATTCTTAGCATCTTAAAAGCTACTTTCAGCTTGTGCTTCCCAACCATCTTCTAACATTTTGCTGTGATGCTATTGTGGCTAAGTATCTATTTTTCACAGTGTCTGCAGCATGTAACGGAGAAGGCAATGGCACCCCATTCCAGTACTCTTGCCTGGAAAATCCCATGGACGGAGGAGCCTGGTGGGCTGCAGTCCGTGGGGTCGCGAAGAGTCAGACATGACTGAGCAAATTCACTTTCACTTTTCACTTTCATGCATTGGAGAAGGAAATGGCAACCCACTCCAGTGTTCTTGCCTGGAGAATCCCGGGGATGGGGGAGCCTGGTGGGCTGCCGTCTATGGGCTCGCACAGAGTCAGACATGACTGACGCGACTTAGCAGCAGCAGCAGCAGCAGCAGCAGCATGTAACTGGCTAGAACATGTACAACAGAAAGCCAGGTCTGTGCCACAGATGTTAGGTCTCTTTCCAGAACACATCCATATCCTTTCAGCACCTATCCAAAAATTGACCACAGGAATCCCATATAGCACCCCAAAGAGAATCTGGTTCCATCTGCACGGAGTATAGTTATGCACTTTCCATGGAATTAATTGAAACATAAAAGACTTTTAGGGAGGGGATTTTTGCAGGGCTGGGTAGAGGGAGGAACCAAGAGTTTTGTCTTGGCCAATGTTAACTTTGAGATCCAGTCAGAAATCAAAGTAGAGATGCCACGTAGGCCACTGACTCTCTGAGTCTGGAGCTCATGGGAGATGACCAGTCTAGAGATGTACATTTCAGTCAGCAGAATAGAGATGGTATTTTAAGCTATGAACCCAGGGCATGAGTGAAGAAATCGGATAGGACAGAGCTCTAGGCATCTGTACCCTTGAAGGGCTGATGGAGGAAGAGAAGCCAGCAAGTGAGATGAAAAAAAAAAAAAAAAAAAGGCCAGGAAAGCAAGAAGTTAAAATTAAAACAAACAAACAAACAAAAAAGCCACTTTAGAGTACACAGAGGTCTATAGATGAAGTGGTTCATGTAGAAGGATGCTGTCAACCATGCTAAGTGCTGGTAAGATGGGAAACAAGGGCACTGATAGAAAATATTTTCGAGTTTAGAGAAGAAATTCTGAACCACACTGCCCAGGTTCAAATCCTGGCTCTATCACTTACCAAACTTCATAAAGTTAGTTAACTTTCCAGTGTCTTTCTTTGCAAACTGGGTCTTATGGTAGTAACCACCTTATCCAGGTAGTTGTGAGAATTATGTGAGTTAATATGGGGTTGACCAAAAAGTTCATTTGGGTTTTCCCATAACATTTAACAGAAAAACCTGAATGAACTCTTTGGCTAACCCAGGATATATTAAGCACTTAGAATAGTGCCTGATGCATAGTAAGCTTTATAGACGTGCTAGTATTATCATCATTTTATTTAGCATTTGTAAGATGTTGACCTGACAAAAGCCATTTTAGAAGAGTAATGAAAGAAGTAAGGAAAGAATGAAAATCTACTTGAACTGGGTTGATAAGATATGAGACGAAGAAAAAAATAAAGCAAAAAGGAACACTTTTAAGTGTCGAGGGAATGGAGGAGTGGCTGAAGGATAACTTCAGTCAAAAAAGGGGGGATTTTTTGCTCCTTTAATTATAAATGAGCAGTATTAATACATATTCTGTTGCCCAATGGGAATTACCCATTAAAAAAGAAAATTCCAGAAACAGGTCAGAAAAGAAATTGCAAGAGTTGAGACTCTGAGCAGTGAATCCAAGGTTGAAATGTATTTATTTCCTCTGTGTGTGAAGAAATGATCAAATGGAAGAGACTGCTGGATATTTGATAAGAACAGAAACTTTTGTCTCAGAGGAGGCAACTTAATTAGAGAAAAGAAGGAAGATGGCTTGGCTGTGTTGAATGTCTTTTTCAAATTTGTAATAAATAAATTTATATCAAGTCCAGTCAGCATTATTCCAAACTATCCTTTTCACGAGCACTTCTGGTGCTTCATAAAAGGAAAATACATAATATATTTCTCCTGTGTTTGCTCCATATTAGATAGCTCTATTTAATATAACTGGTTAAAAATTTACTGTTAACTTAAGAATCTGATTATCTCTTTACCACATAAGGAGTTACACAACAAATATAAATATTTTATTATTGAATTGGAACTTTTCATATGAGTACATGGAATTTCCCAAAGAGGATAATTATTTTTTAAAGAAAATTCACATTAGAGCCATATCCATTCTGAGAATGTATTTCAGTACCCCAGCAGTGAATGTCTTTGAAACAATGGGTTCTGGAATGCAATACTTGCTGAGGAAGATTCCAGAACTACATTCTGATATGTTTTCTCCTAAAAATGACCCTAAAGTATCAATATCTGCAATCTTTTTTTCCATAACTATCATTTATGACTCATAGGCCAAAAATAGAGCTTTACCCTCCTAGTCTTTATAGGAAAGCAAGCACATAATTTCTATTTGTGGAACTTACACATTATATTATTAACATTTCCCACAAATACACAATCCTGCAAGCCTGGATTCTGTAATGACTAAACCACTTAGTCAAACTATTCAATAAAACCTAAAGAGTTGTTAAAGACCTCAAAGATATGTATCCCAATATTTCTGTCTCTTCTTACATTACTTCATGACTTTCGTCTTCTGCATGTCTTTTGATTTTGTTTTCTTAGAATTTAAAAGTGCTTTTACTACAAAGATACCACTTCACCTGTATGAGTGTACTCAGCCGCTCAGTCATGTCCAACTCTTTGCAACCCTATGGACTGTAGCCTGCCAGGCTCCTCTGTCCACGGGATTTTGGGGACAAGAATACTGGAGTGGGTTGTCATTTTCTCCTTCAGGGGATCTTCCCAGTCCAGGGATTGAATCCATGTCCCTATGTCTCCTGCACTGGCAAGTGGATTCTTTACCACTGAGCCAACTGGAAAGCTCCACCACCTCACTGAGAACAGGTTAAAGTTAAACCATAAGATCTTTCTTTGAATATCCTACAGCAACCAAGAATCAGAATGCACTGAAATTTTCTCCTTAAAAAGCAAAATATTTTAAAAGGTCAAGAATTTTCTTTAACAATGAAATCAGACACACATTAAACACTAGAATGTGCATGCTCTGCATGGAAGGGAGGGGAATAATGTCCATTAATTATTAGAAAATTAGTCCACAACTCCTTGTAACTCCCAATCTGATCACTTACTTAATTGGTAGTTATCTCTTTAGGGTGTTCAAAAGGCTCAAGGATTGTTATGGACCGACTTGTGTCCTCCCAAAATTAACATGTTTAAGCCCTAACCTCCAATGTGATGGCATTTGAAAATGGGGTCTTCAGGTAGGCAATTCGGGTTAAATGGAATAGCAAGGGTGGTGCTCTAGTTAGAGGGGGCTGGTGTCCTTAAGTAAGGCAGTAAAGACACCAGAGAGCTCGCTCTCTCTCTGCATGTGCAGAAGAAAAACAACCTTGTGAAAACATAGCAAGAAAGCAACTATCCACAACCCAGGAAGCAAGCTCACACCAGAAATCAACTGTGATGGCAACTTGACCTTGAATTACTAGCCTCCATAGATACGAGAAAATAAGTGTATGTCATTCAAGCCATTCAGTCTGTGGTATTTTGTTATGGCAGCCCAAACAGATGAATACAAGTATATATTTGTTTACTTCCAGATATGTCAATAACCTACTTTGCTTTGATAGAACAATTTTAAATATATATTGTTGCATAGAGAATAGAACAATAATATGATCACAGTCTATCTGTCTGCTATTAAACAATTAACCTCAGTTGTCACCTGAGTCTCATCACTTTTGCCCCTGATGACCCCCATGTTTGGAATTTATGGCCCCAGATCTTTACCTGGCTGTCTCCTTGTTTGGGTATCAGTTCAAACATCACCAATTCAGTGAGGCTTTCTCTGGCCATCTAAGTTTCTTCCCACACCACCACAAAAGGACGTCATAAAATCAGACTGTCTTGTCTTATTCCTAACACTCATTACAACCTAAATGTTTTTTCAATTGTGTGTGTTTTTCTTAACAAAATATTATGAGCCCCACAAGGACAGGGATTCTGTGCTACTGGTTGGTGTATTTCTAGGGTTAAAAGTGACACATAGTAGGTATTCAATAAATATTCAGTGAATAAATAAATAAACTTAACCATACACATAAGCTATACTTGCCTTAAAAATTAGTGTTCATAACTTATCAGGTCTGGAAAATCTGTTTCAATTCACCCCTTTTGCATTGACCTAATCCATGCATACCAAATGTCTAACCATCCAACAAGATCTCCAACTCCAGACTACTCCAAACAATAAATCTCCTTCAGTTCTGTATCTGTAAGTTCACTGAACATCCCAAACCCCAGGAAAAAAACAACCCAGACTGGACCTCAAAGCAGTAGATGTATATGACATAAGCACAAAGATCAGGCATGATGTTTGGGAGGAAAAGAGCTACAAGATGCCACTGGGACCTAAAACAGGAGGCAGGACATGAAACAGACGAGGCTGCAGAGAAGGGCTGCACACAGGTGGTGGGGGCTCTCGCACCCCTTGTTACCAAGGGCTTGGACTCATCCAGGAGATGAAGGACAAACAGGGGACAGTTTTAAGCAGGAAAATGATGTGATGAGATACGCCCTTGCAACAGTTCACTCTGGTCTCTATGCAGGGGTTGGTCTAAAGCGGAAAAGGCTGAAGGGTGGGAGGCCAGATAAGAAGTGTGGTTGACCGTGGGCACCCTGCAGCTGTCTGAAGCTCCAGGAGCTCATCAAAACAGCTAGTGACACCGTTCAAACCAAGAGTAGAGGAGAACTCTGAAAAATATTCTGGCAGTTCTTCAAACTATTCTTAACGGTTAAAGGCAGAGAGCTGCTGTATGACCAGCAATTTCCTTCTTAGGAAATCCACTCAAAAGAAAGGAAAACATGTATCCAGCTGCAAACTGATACATAAAGTTTCTCAGCCACATTAATCAACTGGTGAATGGATGACATGTGTTATACCCACACAATGAAATATCACTGAGCAAATAAAGTACTAATAGATGTTACAACTTGGACGAACCTTGAAAACATTATGCTAAATGAAAACAAGCCAGTTATAAAGGACCGCATATTACAGAATTCCATTTATATGAAATACGCAGAGGAGGAAAAGCTATAGAGGCAGAGAATGGATGAGTGGTTGCCTAGGACTGGGCAGGGTGGGGTAGGAGAGAAAGGATGGATAGATTGGGAGGGGGTAGTGATAGTTAGGTGGCACAGGATTGCTGGGGGGTTAATGAAAATGTTCTAACATTGATTGTGTGATGAATGTACAACTCTGAATATATTTAAAGCCACTGAATTGTATACTTTAAATGGGTGACTTATACAGTATGGGAATTATATCTCAATAAAGGTATTTGAAAAGAAAGACAGTAAGAGTCCCTCCAACAACAGTAAAAGCATCGTAAAGTGGTTCAACAGTGACCACTAGAGGAACGCCAACATGTAAGTACCAGGTGGAGGAATGAGGAAAACTCCCCAGACGGACAGAAAAAAAGCTCAGAAACATTTAAAAATTGACAGCGTAAGGAGTAAAATCTGCTTTTAAAAAGAGACGTGTTTATTCTACTGGGGTATGAGATTACACCTATACTTATGAAGTACTACCAGGAAAACAAAAGTGTCCAATTCTCTCAAAAGATCAAAGACAGACTCTCTACTAAACCATGAAGAATTAAATAAATGCTGATACCAGCTCAGGAATCTCTCACAAGAGAGGAACAGCCCTGGGAAAGAAAGCAGAAGTTATTTGCCTGGTATTTTTCAGCTCCCGGCTTGCAGCACGTCTTTATCTGATGCAAGCTTCCAAGTTTTCATCAAGCGCATCCGATCAATGTAACTCAACAAACTATCTGTTTAAAGAGTGTTGTCCTGGAAGCTGCACCACAATTGGTCTTCACTTAACCTCTCTCAGGACCAGTGGGCTCACCTATCAAATAAGGGGCACAAGGCATACAAGGGTCCTCAACCTTTTTGTGAGGAAACTGTCTTTTTTCCCCTCCCAAAACTATGAAGCAAGTGAGGAGAGATGGGATGCTCATGGCAAAGCCGTATGCCAAGCACGGGTGTTTCACTGACACCGGGAAGAGATTTTATGGTCAAGAACAAGGAGGTAGAATTTGAGCGAACAAAGTAGTCACTCAATAAATTGTTCAGTTCAGTGGCTCAGTTGGGTCTGACTCTTTGTGACCCTATGGACTGCAGCACGCCAGGCCTCACTGTCCATCACCAACTCCTGGAGTTTACTCAAACTCATGCCCATTGAGTTGGTGATGCCATCCAACCATCTCATCCTGTCGTTCCCTTCTCCTTCCACCTTCAATCTTTCCCAGCATCAAGGTCTTTTCCAATGAGTCAGTTCTTTGCATCAAGTGGCCAAAGTATTGGAGCTTCAGCTTGAGCATCAGTCCTTCCAATGAATATTCAGGACTGATCTCCTTTAGGATGGACTGGTTGGATCTCCTTGCAGTCCAAGGGACTCTCAGCTCTTCTCCAATACCATAGTTCAAAAGCATCAATTCTTAGGCACTCGGCTATCTTTATAGTTCAACTCTCACATCCATACATGACCACTGGAAAAACCATAGCCTTGACTAGATGCACCTTTGTTGGCAAAGTAATGTCTCTGCTTTTTAATACATTGTCTAGGTTGGTTATAACTTTTCTTCCAAGGAGTAAGTGTCTTGTAATTTTAATGTAATAAATTATTACATTCTCTTTAAATTTATTTGAGGAAAATCCCAGGCTCATTGCTCTGTTCTGTTTAGTTTTAACTGAAATTATTCTTTCAAAGCTCAGAAACTGGAGACTTAACTCTATAGTCAACATAGTCTGGCAGAAGGTGGGTTGTCAAAGTCAGTATCAATTATTTCCCTGTGCGTTACTGAAATGCTCTCCTGCTCTTCCGGGATGAGAGAGCTACAAGCAGAGCTGCTTTTCCAGATCCTGATGTTGTCAGAGTTGCCTCTGAAAACAAGGAAGGAAACCCTGCCTTTCTCACCTACCTCTGTGGAACACTCAGACCTGAGATGCTGTAAACAGAAGCAAGCGAGAAAGGGCAAGGCCCAGCACGTGAGAAGACAGGATTATTAGCGCAGCCAGGCTGAGCTCCAGGACACGTGACTCAAGGGGCTGGGGTTTGAGTCAGCAGGCCTGGTTCTGTTCACCAGGCCTGGTTTTGATGCCAAGGACTTTTCCTTTACTTACTAGCTCATGAAATGTTGAGAGCTGCTAGTATATTCCCGGAGTTAGACGAACTAGTGGCCAAGGTTGCAGCCATGATATGGAATTTAGGGTAAGGACTTCACACAGGATTGAGCTTTTTAATAATAAAGAGAAATGTAAAGAGTAAACCTCATTATTTATAATGATTTAGGTCATACTTTTTGTTTTCTAATGTTAGGTACATTGATCTGGGTAGATAACCAACCCCCTTATTCTGCTCTATTTTTTATTTTTTGCCATACTAGTTACCACATTTGACACACTACAATTTACTTATTTAATTTCATTTACTTTTAGCTTTCTGCTACACTATACTAAAATGTAAATTCTTTGAGGGCAGAAGTATTTGCCTATTTAATTCATTGATGTTCTGAGACACCTAGAATTAAGCTAAAGCAGATGTTCAATAAACAGAGTGAAGAAATGAATGAGGACATGAGTTTTAATAAGTGGCATAAACTGATATTTATAAACATGCATTCCAGAATGCATAGTTACATAAGTGCATTGTTTCTTAAAATAACCACTCTAAGGAGTTCTAACCTTATTCCGGTTATACCGTTACTCAAAAGTGAGAGTTTCTTAAGCATTGGTTATGAACCACACAAATATTAGTCTGTTGCCATATATTTTATTTTTCAATATAATTATTATTTTTCACTGTGACCATCTATTTTCTTTATCAAACTTTGTTCCAAATGACTTTTAGTTCTTTTCCCAAGTCAAATAATTTCCTAGAGGATTAGCAAAAATCTCTCCTGCACAATCACCAGAATTGAACAAATAGCACCCCAGGAACATCCTATAATATTATTAATATCAGTACAGACTGCATATAACACTTTGGACCGGACATATAACTCTTGCTTCTCCAAGAAATTTAGATAATTGCCTTTGGCAGTGTTTGTTCTTTTATACCTACGTTTTTCACCATCTCTTGCTCATTTAATTAAATTGGGAAAATTAAATACTCTGAGCTGGGTAGGACATCAGGTACCACAAGAAGCCGCCATGAAAAATTAGCCAACTGACACTTCTTTATAAGGTTTTTGAAGGGACTACCTTTTGCAAACAACATTTTTCCCCCCATACAAAAGTATTCTGTGCTTGACAGAGAAAACTTAGAAGACGCATAACAGAACAGAAAAGTATACAGGAAATGAGCATGAGGTTGGCCTAATGGCCACAGCTTTATCTCAGACTCCACTCTTTTGCTCTCTGCACCCCAGGCATGCCAGCCTTCCTGCAGATCACTCTGCTCACTCTGGTTCCTGCCACCTGGACACTTTGCCAATGCCTCCTCCTCTGCCAGGTTTGGTGTCCTCCATGGCCCCTAGCTTTATCTGGCAGCACCATCTCCCCCAGCAGACCCCAGCTGTGACACTGCTTTCTCGGGGGAGGCTCTTGTCACTTCCAGGTCCCTTGCATTCTGGCTCTTACCACTGATTGCCTCAGATGGTCATATCTGAGATGTCTGATGCGTGCTCGTCTCCAGTCACCTAAACAACACGAAGGCAGAGGGCTGCAGCTGTTTCACTCACCACGGTGCTTCCTGCTGAGCCCAGAACCAACAGGTGCTCAATAAATGAGTTCATCCATCGTGCATGCAGTTCTTGGGTGATGAACTCCGGAGAGAAACCAGATGAGGTGCTGGGAAAACTGGAGATGACTATGGATACTGACCAAGTCCTTGCACTCAAATGAAAACCATCACATCTAACTATCTAGATTCTCTCTGGAAGTCCAGAGCAGACTTGATCATATGTACTAAGTTTTTGTTTTTGTTTTTTAGCAGGAGACAATATAAGAAATGTTCATTAGGATAGTATTTTTGTAACTTTTGCAAAACCAATAGTCAAAAATTGATTGTCTGCAACTGAGGCCCATGCAGCACATTTCCTCTATAGAAAATAAAAAGCTTTGTTCTTTGTGTGCTCCTTACTAGAAGAAGAACTGTTTAAACACAAAATGTTTCCGTTTTTTGGGCCACCAAGAAAGTCATCCTGAGGTTGAGCTCCTGATTAGTACACTCTGCTTCTACTTTCACCTGTTTCTCTCATCCTTCTAATTGATTATTCTACTCTTGTGCTTAATTATCTTGAGTCTGCATGTTATAATACTATAAAACTCTTCAAACCTATTCTGTAAATAAGTGAGATTATAAAGCATAATTAAATACTAGAAAATTATTTTTCCAAAGTCAGGCATTTAAATTATTTCAAGTTTATGCTTTTTGAAACTATATTTGTCATATTATCTTGAGTCATTAAATATTCCACTAAAAGTAGTCAAATATTTACGTTAGCCTCAATTCTAATGTCTGTATAGTCTCATATGTTACAGGTGAGATTGCTTATAAAAGAGTATCATACAGTACATATCAGCATTGTTGTGTAACAAGCCTTTCCAACTGAGTAGTTTAAAACAATCACATTACTAGCTCAAAAATCAGTGGGCTGGGAATTGCGTTGGGTTCAACTAGACAGTTATTTTGCTGGACTCATTCAAGCAGCTACAATCAGACAGCTCTGGACTGGATAGTCCAAGGTGGTCTCACATATATATCGGAGCTTACTAATGGCTGGGCCACAGGACTGCCTGCTGGCTTGCCAGGACTTCTTCAAATAGCCATGGGTTCCAAAGGAAGCAAGAGCTCAACTGCTTTAGAAGCCTCTGCTTGTAACACTTTGCTAATATCCTTATGGTCAAAGCAAATCACATGGTCAAGTTCAATATCAGAGGGCACACTGATATAGGGAGCTATGATTAACTGGAGGCTATCATAGTAACAACTTACTACAGAATATAATAGATTAATTAAAATTATCTTTCTTTTCAGTTTTCAAAATACCAGTGCAGCTATTATTCTTGACTAAATAGTATGCAAACTCTGGAAAGCAATTGTGGTTTATCATAACCTCTATGCTACACTGCTTTTCTAGAGTCTGATTCACTTCTGTCTTATGGCAAAGAAATATCCTTTTTCTTTCAAGTTAGAAAAAAAAGTCAGACTCGGACAATGAGGCATGTGAAAATCAATAATTCATTAGATCATCATAGTTCCAATACCAGTGCAGAGAAACAAAATCGAAGAAGATATTCATGTTTTCAGAACAAATATGGAAGCAGTTTTTATAACTTTGGAGAAATAGAATAATTAATAATATATATTCTCAACTTATCAGTCAGGGAGCAGAAGTACCAAGAGATCACAAAAAAGAAAGAAAGAAAATATATATATTACGGTGGTAAACTAAGGATATTAATGACAACTATGACTGAATTTTAAAAGTCCTGTGAAATAAACAAGTTTCCAAGTCAAATGAAACCTTATTAGGCTAAGGTTATTGAATCGTATTAAATATTATTTTCTTCTTCTATATCACACAAACCTCCAACCCTCCAAGCACACTAAAACATTTGATTCTCTCATATATACAGGCCCTAATTACGATTAAGATTCTATGCCTTGACATCCATTCCCTCTCTTTTCGATCTCATCTTTTCCTTTCTGAAGAGCCAGAGAAATGTCACGTCCTGTGTGACTGTCCCCAGGCTGAGACACTGGGCAGAAGCTGCCCACTCACTTCTATGTTCCCACAGGGCTGGAGGTCCTTTGTCTTCCTGGACATTTCTTGTTTCCCCGTGAGCTGTTTCCTGGGGATTGACTCTGCCCACTCAGAACGAGCCTGGGTCAGAGAACTCAGATTCATGACAAGATATCAACTCATGTAGCAACTCAACCGAAGACAGGAGGATGAACTGAGATGAGGCGGGGAAGCCCAGAGAAGCAAGAAAATGAGCCCTCTCCTTTGGGGTTGGCCCGCCCTCCCGCCTCGAGGGTGCGCTATCCACTGTAAAAAAAAAAAGAAAGAAAAGAAAACGAGAAGCTGATGAGAGAGGAAGAAAGTTAGGGAGGAAGAAAATCAAGGAGGGGAAAGCAGAGAAGGAAGTTGGGCAAGAAGGCAGGGAGGAGAAGAGGGAGACGTGAAGAAAAGTAGCAGTATTAGCTCATGAAGAGCTTACAATGCACCCAGCTCAAGGTTTCACATATATTATGTATTTTAATGTTTACAATAGTCTCTAAGGTAAGTACTATTATTATCCCCATTTTATGGATGAAGAAATAGATGCATACTGATGTTGAGTACCTCATCCAGAATCTCATAGTTAAAGGCAGAGCAAAAGATTTAATAAAGCTCTGCTGCTGCTGCTAAGTCGCTTCAGTCGTGTCCGACTCTGTGCAATCCCATAGACGGCAGCCCACCAGGCTCCCCCATCCCCGGGATTCTCCAGGCAGGAACACTGGAGTGGGGTGCCGTTTCCTTCTCCATTGCATGAAAGTGAAAAGTCAAAGTGAAAGTGAAGTCGCTCAGTCTTGTCCGACTTTTCACAACCCCATGGACTGCAGCCCACCAGGCTCCTCCATCCATGGGATTTTCCAGGCAAGAGTACTGGAGTGGGGTGCCATCACCTTCTCTGAATAAAGCTCTAGACAACCTCAAGTCAGAGCAACAGCTGCTAAGCCTTCCTGATTCATGCTGAGGCACCCTTAAATCAACAGAGTAACTTGTGCCTGGAACTGTCCCCTGATCAATTTCATCAAGACCACATGGGGAAAAATTATATTCTGCAGACTGTTTGTGAAGCATGTTCCTCCTACTCATCCAAATTGTCTAGATTTTAAGATTCAATCTACAAAGCAATTATTAAGCCAAGGATTTGACTTACTCCTTCTTAAAGGGTAGCAGAAATTCTTCCTTGAATTTCTTCAGTACCATGCCCCAGCATACCTTCCGTGATATTAGAAGAACACAGCTCTATGAAATCTAATACTGTATTTCTTGCTGGCTAGTTGTTGAAGACCTTGCTCCCTGCAAGAGAAGGCAAGGAGCACTGCACAGGGGAGGGATAACTAGCGATGAAGAGGACAGACTTTGCAATTGCTCAAGCCTTACCTCGACTATTACTATGTGACATATAAAGTGTATTAGATTGTTTAAGCCTAGTTTTGTCATCAACAACATGATAGTCCCAAGTGAGAGGAGAGATGAAGATGGTGAAATAAGAGGACGTAAGGCTCACCTGCCCCCACAAACACATCAAAAATATACCTACATGCCAGGCACCCTAGCTCAAGCCAAGCAAATGCCCTGACTCCACCCACCCACATCACAGTGAAGCACTGGACATGGAGCAGTCACAACTGGGGAAAGGACTCAACCTGGGAAGACGGAAGCAAGTCATTCCTCTAGGGGAGCCTGGGTGGGGTAGCAGTAGCAGCAGTGGCCATTGCTGATGCCTGTTTAAACAGTGACCCCAAAAGCAGCCCAGATCTCTGACCACAGCCACTCTACCACAGGTCACCTCTAAACACATACCAAGAGTCCACATGGATCCTGTGGAGCAGTTCCAACACAGGGCAAGGATGGAAAAACTTGAGGTTGAGACTGGCTGAGAGGGACAAAAGGAACTTGCAACTGAAGTGACATCAGAGTGGAGCAGCAGGAACTTGCAGAGGCAACACATCAGACCTCTGTCTGTGCCTGGGTCCCACCTGCTTCAGCAACCCCCTACTCTGCTGCAAGGGTCCCCGTGCAGGGAAAGGGAGAAAAGTAGACTGAAAACAGAGCCAGCTTGGCCTGATCCTCAAGTTTCTGCTCTAGCAACTTGGGATCAGACTCCACCGCCAAAAAGGTGGTGACCATCACAGGGCAGAGAGGAGGCTCTGTCTCACACCAGCTCTAGCCCCTCCACCTCCAGCCTCACCCTCTGCTAAGATGACAGCTGCCAGCATATCCTGATGTGAGCCTACATGAAGTCCAGCTCTCCTACCAAAGGCACTGGGAGCATCCAGTCTGTACAGGGATGATCAAACCTAAGAACATGCCTTCAAGAGCCAATAGGTAACTGTTTTACCTAAATTCACAAAGGCAGAAAAATTTAAACAGAATGAAGAGAGAGAGGAACTGTCAACTGAAAGAACAAGAGAAAACCCCCGAAAACAAAACAACTGATGGGATAAATAATTCAAAACATTGGTAATAAAAATATTAACTGAATTAAGGAAGAGAACCGATGGAGACAGTAAACACTTTAAAAAGGAACTGGAAAATTAAAAAAAAATCTGAAATGAAGAATTCAATACCTTAAACGAAAAATATACTAGAGCCATAAATAGCAGACTAAGTGATACAGAAGAACATAAAGTGATCTGGAGCAAATAATGGAAATCACCCAATCAGAACAGCAAAAGGGAAATCAAAGTTAAAAATCTGAAAGCAATTTAAGATATCTCTGGGATAACATTAACTGTACCAACACTCATGTTATAGGGATCACAGAAAGAGAAGACAGAGTAAAGGGGATCAATAATATGTTTGAGGTAATTATGGCTGAAAACTTCCCAAATTTTAAGAAGGAAATAGATTTCCAGGTACAGGAAGCACAGAAGGTCCTAAACAGACCCACACCAAGAAATATCATAATTAAAATGGCAAAAGTTAAGGAGAGAACTCTAAAGGCAGCAAATAAAAAGCAGGGTCATATACAAGGGAATCTCCATAAGGTTATCAGCTTATTCCTCTGCAGAAATTTTGTAAACCCAAAGGGAGAGCCACGACATATTCAAAGTAATGAAAGGGAAAACCCTGCATCTGGGATACTCTACCCAGCAAGATTATCATAGAATAGAAGAGATAAAGAACTTCCCAGATATGCAGAAACTAAAAGAGCTTATCTATACTAAAAAGGTCTTCTCCCTTCTTACACTAAAAGGGTCTTCTCCAAGAGAAAGAATAAGAATCGATAGGAATGGGGAAATCCCCCTAGGAAAGACAAGTATAGGGTAGGGAATGAGCATCAACTCATTAAAGATTAAAAGACAAAGAACTATAAAAGCGATTATAACCACAATAAACAATTACAGGATAAACATGAAGATATAACATATGACTTAAAAATAAAAACTGTTGGAGAGGGGAGTAAAAGTGTACATTTTTAGAATGTGTTTGAACTTAAATGACAACCAGTTTAAAACAAGTATTAATAGATAAACAGCTCAGCATATAGGAACCCAAAGATAATCACACACACACACACACACAAAAACTAAAATAGCTACACAAATATAAAAAGAAAGGATCACAAGGATATTACTAAACAAAACAAACAGGGGAAGAAACAAAAAAGAAATGAACATAGAAAAACTATAAAAATGACCAGAAAACAAGGAATGGCAATAAGTACGTACCAGTCAATAATTATTTTAAATGTCAAAGGACTAAATGCTTCCAATCAAAAAACACAGGGTATCTGCTCAGATAAAACGAGTAAGATCCTTCTATTTGAAAGTGAACGTCACTCAGTCGTGTCCAACTCTTTGAGACCCCATGGACTGTAGCCTGCCAGGACTGTCATGGATTGTCCATGGAATTCTCCAGGCAAGAATACTGGATTGGCTAGCTGTTCCCTTCTCCAGAGGATCTTCCCAACCCAGGGACTGAACCCAGGCCTCCCACATTGCAGGCAGATTCTTTACGATCTGAGCCATCAGGGAAGCCCAAGAATACTGGAGTGCGTAGCCTATCCATTCTCCAGGGGATCTTCCTGACCCAGAAATCAAACCGGGGTCTCCTGCACTGCAGCTGGATTCTTTACCAGCTAGGCTTGTCTACAGAAGGCTGACTTCAGAACTAAAGGCACAAACAGATTGTAAGTGAGGAGAGAAAGGTATTTTATGCAAACAGAAACAAGAAAGCGAGCTAGCAATACTCATATTATACAAAACAGACTTTAAAACAAAACTTATAACAAAAGACAAAGAAAGGCATTTTTCATGACAAAGGGCACCAATACAAAAAGAAGATATTACACTCATTAATATATATGCACCCAACAGGAGCATCTAAATATATAAAGCAAATACTAACAGACAAAGAAAAACAAACATGGAGAAAAAACAACATGCTAAAAAAAAAAAAAAAAAAACGAGTCCATGAAGAAATTAAACAAGAAATCAGAAAATATCTTGAGACAAAAGAAAATGGAAACATAGAACTCCAAAATCTATGGAATGCAGCAAAAGCAATCCTAAGTGAGAAGGTTATAGTGATACAGGCCTTGCTAAGAAACTAAAAATCTCAAACAACCTAACCTAAAAGAATTAGGAAAAAAATGGGACAAACAAAGCTCAAAGTCATCAGAAGGAAGGATATAAATAAAGATGAGAGAGGATATAAAATAGATATAAAAAAACCAAAGGAATAGATCAATGAAACCAAGACTTTGTTTTGTTTTTTTTTAAGATAACAAAATTGATAAATTTTTAGCCAGGATCACTAAGAAGAAAAGAGAGGACTCAAACAAAATAAGAAATGAAAAATAACAACCAATACCACAGAGAACCAATAACTCTTAAGGGAAAAGTCCGTCTAGTCAAGGCTATGGTTTTTCCTGTGTCATGTACGGATGTGAGAGTTGGACTGTGAAGAAGCCTGAGTGCCGAGGAATTGATGCTTTTGAACTGTAGTGTTGGAGAACACTCTTGAGAGTCCCTTGGACTGCAAGGAGATCCAACCAGTCCATTCTGAAGGAGATCAGCCCTGGGATTTCTTTGGAAGGAATGATGCTAAAGCTGAAACTCCAATACTTTGGCCACCTCATGCGAAGAGTTGACTCATTGGAAAAGTCTCTGATGCTGGGAGGGATTGGGGGCAGGAGGAGAAGGGGACGACAGAGGATGAGATGGCTGGATGGCATCACTGACTCGATGGACGTGAGTCTGGGTGAACTCCGGGAGTTGGTGATGGACAGGGAGGCCTGGCGTGCTGCGATTTACGGGGTCGCAAAGAGTCAGATACGACTGAGCAACTGAACTGAACTGAACTGAACTGAACTGATGAACAGTTATGCACCAATAAAAGGGAACCCTCTCACACTGTTGGTGGGAATCTAAATAGGTAGAGCCACAACAAAAAACAGTACGGAAACTCCTCAAAATCTAAACACAGAACTACCATACCATCCAGCAATTCTACTCCTGGGTATATATCTGGAAAAAATCACAAATTCATTTGAAAAGATGCATGCAGCCCAATATTCCCAGCAGCACTTGTTTACGATGGCCAAGATATGGAAGCAACCTGAGTGTCCATCAACAGACAAATGGGTGAAGAAATTGTGATATATAAAAATGGGATATTAGTTATAAAAAACAATAAAATTCTGCCATCTGCAACACTGTGGATGGACCTACAGAATATTATGCTTAGTAAAGTAGGTCAGAGAAAGACAAATACTGTATGATATCACTTAATGTGTAATATAAAAAGTATAAAAACAAATGTATATAGAAAAACAGAAACAGACTCACAGAAAACAAATCAGTGGTTGCAGTGAGGAGAAGAAGAGAAAAGGGGCAAATTAGGCATATGGGATCAGCAATACAAACTATTCCAAATAGATACGCAATAAAGATATACTATAAAGCACAGGGATTACAGCATTATCCTGAAATAACTTTTAACAGAGCTGCTGCATAATCTATAAAAAAAACAAACACTGAATCATTATGCTGTACACTTGAAACTAATATTACAAATCAAATAAATTTAAAAATAACATATTCCCTAACTCCTAGAGCTGTTGTGAAGATTATATGAGAAAATGCTTATAAAACACATCTAATACATAGAAAGTGCTTAATAAATGTCATCATCAAAGAGTATCAGTTCAGTTCAGTTGCTCAGCTGTGTCCGACTCTTTGTGACCCCATGGACTGCAGGCAGCACGCCAGGCTTCCCTGTCCATCACCAACTCCCAGGGCTCGCTCAAACTCTGAATCCATCGAATCGGTCATACCATCCAACCATCTCACCAAACAGTATATCCCCATACAAAAGTTCCATGCAATTTCTTTAAGATGTTCATTCAAGGAAAGGCTTTGCCTCTCCTGAAGAGTTGACACAGTTTTGTTTTTTATTGACACTGAACTTTGTTTTTGGCCATTACTAAGATCGTGACCAAAATTTCAGCTCAACTTTAGCAGCCTGTGGAATTCTGCTGTTTGCTGATCTTTTGTCTAACATTGCTTTCCACTCCATCTATGTTTTCCTTCTTCCTGATTGTTTGCATTGACATATTCATTATTGTAAGCTGCTTCAAAAATTTGTGGAATAAAGAAAAATAACAAATGAATAAATAATTTTGTTTATGTCTGCTAACCCCCAGGAAAGAGTATTCCCTTCAAGTCAGGAAAGCATAGGTTCCCTCTAAATTGAATTTGATGACTGGCAAGCAACATGTTTTTTGAAAGATGTTCACTGAATTAATACATGAATATTGAATTATAGGGAATACGATACTTAATGAAAGCCCTACAAAAACATTAAAATTCTAGTTCTAGATAACCATCATGCTAGTTCAAGTATTATTTCAAGTTTATTTTTTAATTAGAAGTGTTCTTTCCCATTTTTGGCTGTCTTTCATAATAATTTCAATTAATATCTCTATCTCATTCTCTCAGGAAAAGAGCTGTGTTAGTCTGCTAGTGAACAGGCCATGATTATGTACCCAAATGCATTCATAGACTTTCCAGTTATAGTCCTATTAGAAGGACAATGCTCTGAGAACTGGTTAGAAATGCAGTGGTGTCATTTTTCAGAAGAGAAAATAAGGCCCAGAAGGATTATATGCTATGAAGATAGTGGCAGCAGAGCTGACCAAGAACACAGGTTTCTCAAGCCTCATCCAGGTTCTTAATATACTCACCTATAACTCCCTAGAAGAGCAAGGATCATAATGACAAAACTCTAAATTAGTACATATAAGAGAAAGAATCATCCGTTCTTTCATTTTGCTTCCTTTCTAATGCATCTTATTATATATAAGCAACAAACTATTTAAACAGAAATTCCATGTGTTGGTCTGGCTGAGCCTCTGAAAAATTTAGGAAAAGGAACAGTCAGCCTTCTCACTTCTCTGCTCACAATACAAGTGTCCCCTCCTCACAGAGACCTGCTCTGACAATCCATGTAAGCAGCTGTCCCTTTGGCTGCCAATCCCTTACCAGCTGTTGCTCATCCTATCACCCTTTGGGGTTCTTATCACAATGGAAAATTATGTGTATTTTCACTTCTGTTTCTGGACTGGCACTGCCTCTAGAATATAAAAAGTAGGCCTAGCTCATTAGCTGGACTGGTCATTTTTCATTAGTTATCTGTAACATATCTAGACAAAGTGATGTATATTATGCTTTACATACAAAATAATATAATGTATCTACAATCTCACCAGTTATTGCCATTGGATTCTTTTCTGAAGTGTTGATCAGAGTTTTCATTCATATCTACTCTTACGTTTATATGTATATGTATTTTAAGAGTTGTTTGTAGTGTAATATATAAATTATAGTTTAAATTTTCAAAAAACTTGGAACTTGTTCAGAAGCTTTAGAATTGTTCTTTCAATACTCATATTAGTCTAACATCAATTAAGAAATATAAATGATTTAATACACCCACCAAATAAGTTAGATCTTCCTGTCAAAGCCTGAAATATGAATGCCAAGAATAGAAGAATTAATGCTTTCATGCTAATAGCCAGAAACATTTGCTGCTCAAAACAAAGAAGATTGAACTAAATTATATTATTCTAAATGTCTTTGTAATCTAGGAAGCTTTATGAGACTATACGCAACAAGAGGAAACAGGGTTAGAGATTTACAGATATTTGCATGATGTGCTTTTTGGCAAATGCAAATTTCTTAAGGAAATAAAAAGATCTAAAAATTGCATCATGTCAAATGAAAATGAGTGCAGGTTGAGAGCAGGATTTGCCTATTGCAGTATCTTTGCCTCTCACTCTTGGAACAAGGGAGCTTTTTTCTCTTTTTTCCCCCTAGAACTATTTTAGTCAAAGGAATCTTAAAAGGAGTCTTAAAATCAACCTTATTAAAATATTAAAAAGTTAATTTAAAATGGTATTTTGAGCTTGATACTAGATAAGAAAAATTCATGCCACTCATAGAAAACTCAGTTTCTAGACCAAATGTTACTACTTGCAGTTACTTATGTAGATACAAGGGTCTAAAGCGAGATGACTACTGATCCACAGAGGCTGTCTCTCTACGGGAAACAGAAAGTGATATTAATCCTGCTCCCCAACAAACTGTGAGCTCCTTAAAGGTGAAAATCATCTTTAATTTCTGTCTTAATATCTAGCACATAACCTGACACCTAGCAAGCTTAACACATCATTACACTGTACACCTGATCCTAATATCATGTAAAGAATGGTTGAATAATAAGTGCATAAAGGAATAGTAGACAATTTTCAAAGTTTAAGCTCTGATTAAAAATGAGATGATCCAGAGAAGAACAGGCACATTTTTAAAATGATAGTTAAAAATTTTAAAGGAATTTAACTGTCATCTTACCCACCTCCTCTTCAATACAATCCCTTCATCAAGAGCGAAGTCAGTTTTCACTTCTGCCTGACCTCCTGCCTTCTTCTGCCCTTCTTGCTCCCAGATGCAGTTCTGACTTAGAGAAAATGTCTCATTTCTAGAGAAGATAGATAGCTTTCTGACTTTGGGAGAGCAATTATACACTCCTTCAAAAACTGATCTTTGCAAAAATTGTGCTTTGGGTAACCTGTTCCATTGACTCCAGTCCCAAAGCGCCATCTGCAAACTGGAACTTTGCCACACGAAAGACAAGGTGTTTTAGGCCCATTAGTAACAGGAAAAAAAATAAATGAATACAATTGATTCTTCTATTACTTCTCCATACTCCAAAGGAAACCTTAAGAAGACAAAAGGAATCTTTCATCAAACACAAAATTATACTATGCAGAAACTTTCAAAACAGACTAGTATTTTGAAGATGTAAAATCTTCAAAGGGTAAAAATGTTGTTGTTTTTTTTTTTCATTACTCTGATAAACAGTTGTCACAATAAACATTTGGACTATTATTTTGCTTTAAGAACAATTTAATGAGAGTGTACCAGAAAAGACTATGGATACTACGGATCCCTTTGTCCAGAATGGAGATTTTTTTCAACAGAGGAAGCACAAAACAAACCCCAGAGACTTGTGTCTATCCTCATCAAGAGCAACATCCAATGCCCTTCACACCAGGCAGAGTGGTTTACCCATGCTTTCTCTTTCCTAAAAATCTTAAAAAGGGGATTGCAGTCAGTTGAAACTTGTTATGCTGCAATTTACTCAGGCTTGCTAACTGAGATATATAAATGCTGCCGCTGCTGCTAAGTCACTTCAGTCGTGTCCGACTCTGTGTGACCCCATAAACGGCAGCCCACCAGGTTCCCCTGTCCCTGGGATTCTCCAGGCAAGAACACTGGAGTGGGTTGCCATTTCCTTCTCCAATGCATGAAAGGGAAAAGTGAAAGTGAAGTCGCTCAGTCGTGTCCGACTCTTCGTGACCCCATGGACTGCAGCCTACCTGCCTCCTCCGTCCATGGGATTTTCCAGGCAAGAGTACTGGAGCGGGCATGGTAGCATCTTAATAAAATCTTGGTTTCTTTCCTATAAAGGTAGAATTTATTGGAAAGTTAACTTGTGCCTTTGTTATGGACATTTAAGAGGATTTGAGCAAACAAATATAAATTATCTAAAGACTGCAATGGTGATAGGCTGGTTACTCAAGAAAGCAATCTTTTTTAAAAGAAGTTTCGATACCCACCAATTACTTAGTCACTATGCAAATTGAATCAAGAGTATCTGCCTTAGTTGGCAATGCCCCTCCAGTCTAGCACTAATTCACTTTTCTGGGGGACCCTCAGATCCCAGCTTGGTTTAGATCACTGCTGTTAGTGTGCAAGGACCTGAGAGTTTGGCCATTTTTTGGAAACCAAAGACCCATAACGTCTTGATTGGTATCAGATGACAAAAAGGAGTAAAACCTAATTTGTCAAAAGAGAGTGGCTTCATATACCAGCATCAGATAATCCTTGTTTCTGCCCATCCATGTTGTCATATCGATTTCTTTCCTTTCCTTTCTCAAACTCTCTCTCCTTCCCTTCCTTCCTTCTTATTTTTGGTGTACTAATGCTAGCTTTCATATAAAAATATAACTTTTACCTTCGCTTAAATAAGAGCATTGATTAGAGCAAGTCAGACACTATGTTAGGCGGTAAGATGCCTGCCAAAATGTATTCCTTTAGAGAAGTTATTGGTGAAGACACCTTAAGAAAAACTACCTGAATAAGCACAATAAGATTTTAATTAATGCTAGTTTACTTTTTCAACAAAGCACCATAGACATTATTTTAATGACACACTTTAAAAAGACCTCAGCAGATGAGCTACTATGAAATAAAGGATAAAACTTCATTCCTTTTGAAATATATTAAAAATTATTTTTTTTCATTATTGGCTCAGATTGACTTGCCATTAGAATTCTTCTCATTTTCTTAAATTATGTAATTGTCTAAAATTTCTAATGCAGGTCTTGAGAAGTCCATACACATGGTTACTTTCAGTTATTAGGGGGTTTAACACACATACTTTTAGCTTGGTCACTGTCTCCAGAAAGACACTGTGTTCTTCTAATTGGCAAGTCTCCAGTTAGCAGGAATCATAGCTTATCTCTATTGTTAGGACTAATTTGAACTGCCTGCCAAGAAATAAAGCTAACAGGAAAAATAATAACTTTCAAAAATAGAACCTCTGCTTATAATTAGGCATCTTACTTGAGGTTTCTACACAAGGAGCAACTCCTCAGCATGCGTGGATGTTTCATTCCTGTTTAGGCCCTATGTCACATTTCCTTGCAGACATGTGTTCAAAGTCTTCAGTTCCCAGAAAATCAAAAATTATACTAGCTTTTCCCATTATTGTAGTCACTGTGGGTAAAGAAAAAAATAATAACATAAGCAGGGATTGTGAAACAAGGGCACAGCTATGGAAAGTTATACATTTAACTTCTGTTTAATAAAAAAAATGAACAAAAGCCTGTTTCCAAGTCAAAATTCAGCATCCACTGGCACAGAACCAAGAGGAATGAAAAGAGCTCATTGGGCTCTAACCAGTGATTGCTCTGGACCTCTCACCTTGGGTCCAGTGTGTGGACACCTCGATCACCCATTTACGTAAAATGGCCTTTACAAGGGAGAAGAGCCAAGGGCACGGTAAGAAAAAAGAACCGTGATGCTTAAAGTCATGCAGTGACTCAAGCCAGTGAAGAAAAGGCTACAAGCGATGACAGACATGAAAGAGAAATATAAACACTACAGGGGAAATAAAAGGTATTATGTTTCCTAGTGACAAGAAAACTAAAACTCTAAAAGGAGAGAACAGAAACCCCAAAAAGTAACAAAAACCATGGGTTACTGAGAAACACCCTGTTCACCCTGACTCCTGTTCCATAGGATACCCACTCACCACGATGCTGGCACACACTTGGCAGACACACAGGAGCACGATGCAGCTCCAGGCTCTTTATCAAATTATTCGTGGAAAATCTCACAGGCACCTCCTCAACAACAGGCTCATAGGTTTTAACAAAAACGTTTCCCTATTTTACAGGCCCCAAACTGGCCCAATTCAGCTGTAAAGCTGTAGAATGAACTGTTCTAGATAAATAACTTTCTAGAAAACAGAACCACAATACCCTAGGTAATAAAAGGAATGATTTTCACATGGTAAAGAATCTACTTGCAATGCAGGAGGCCCAAGTTCAATTCCTGGATGGGAAAGATCCCTGGCGAAGGGAATGACTACCCGCTCCAGTATTCTTGCCTGGAGAATTGGAGGAGCCTGGAGGGCTAACAGTCCATAGGGTCCTGAAGAGTTGAACACGACTGAGTGACTAACACTTCCATTTTCACTTTTTAATATTTTAACCATTTTTTGATAAAAGCTTTCTAAAATATAGTATCCTTTCTCCATAATTTATATAATCTAATAATGACAATCAAGCTTTTGTTGATGGCCAGAATGTTATAGGCATTTTAATTTTATGAGTTGATGAATCAATTATGTAATTTCTTTCCCTTTCTTCTTGACAATGGACTAAAGTTTATGCTGTCATGGAGCTACCCTCTCACAGAACAACTGTCCTTAACTGCTGTTCTGATCACCTTTGGAAAAGAGAAATAAATTTTGTACTATGGAATCCTAAATTGAGAATCAATGAGCTCTGTGTGAGGCCTAGTACTGCAGACTTAGACTTCAGAAGAGAGATTTCCTCATTAGCAGTCTCATCCAACTAATTTTGGATTAAAATAGAACCAACGTAAATAACAATAACAAAATACAATTTATGAATAAATTGAATATCTTCCTACTATGAAATAGGGTTATCATATCATTTCCTAATACCACCAAAATATTAGAATTAGACTTAGCACTCCCCAGAGAGTAAAAAGAGTCATCAAGTTCCACTGACTTTCTGTTTCATGTGTCTAAAGGCTGCAATGTCTAAAAATTATACCGTGGGGAGAATACCTTTTTTAAATATAATATTATTGCATTAAGCTTATTATTATCAGGCCCAAAATAGTAAGGGCCATTATTTTGCAGCTCCACGAAAGAGAAGGACCTAATAGATAAACATAGCCCATTACCAGCGCTATCCTGGCCTCTCACTATTGTTATAGCTACATGTCATCCCATCTCCTCACTCGCCCACCAACCCCTCTGACTCGGCTATTAGGATTCAAAGATCCTATCATTTGCCACGTATTTTAACTTTCAGACAAAATCTTTCTTTCCCCACACCAGCAGTGGTTTCTCGCCTGGCATTTCCTCTGTGCTTCATCCTTTGACTCAGTGCCTCCAACCAGGGAGGCCAGCACTCCTGGGATATCCCCTGACTACTATTTTTTTTTTTTCCTCGCTCACACACACAAACAGGTGTGCAACATCATAGGGCTTCCTCCCTAGACAATCAGCAGCTTCAAATATCAACACTTGTTTAGGTCTTTACTGATGAATATTCTAGGCTATAGCCAAAGATAAAATTTTGCCATTTATCTTTCCTTTAAACAGTATGAGGGGAAAAAGCTTTAGATTATGAATGCAATTAACACCAGTTTGTAAAATCTAAAAGTCATTTAATATAGTCGAAACAGTAACTAAAGAAGAACTGAACTAAAGCCTAAAAATAATGTCACTTGCTCTCCACCACTTAAGTAAGATGCAATGGGAATTTTAAAATGAGAGATAATTTGGATTTATTCCTAATTTAAACCCAATCGAAATACCAGGATCATTCCAAATTCTATTCCACTATTTTTGCATCCTCAAATTAGGCATGCAACGAAAATGAGGTTGGGCAAGAAGCCTCAGGCACATCAGACTGAAAACCAAAAGCCAAAGAAATGCATTCTATGTGTAGGGCACAAGATTTCTCTTATATGCTAGGCCTTAACTGTGAACTCTTTTTTTTTGGAGTTTCATCAGAAAGTATATGGATAATATCTATAATAATTCCCTATTTAAAAACTAAGAAATGTTACTGGATATGGAGAAAAATATTAGCTCTACGAAGTAGATATATTTGAATCCAGGAAGTGAATCCGTTATTTGTATAGCTTCATTAATGAGGATGTGATTCAAATTTCATTCCTTTGTTTTATTCTTTTGGTAAATATTCCTTGCAGGGCAGGGTAGCAGGGGAAGTATAACATTTGGCTTCATGTTTTATTTATGGTCCTATGTTTGTGTGAAGTTTGCCAAAGGGAAAACAAAATTTCATATTAACTGATTCGATACATTAGGAACACATGTCCACATAGGTTTTGTGCGGGTTGGCTCAGCTGCCTAACAATACCTGCTATTGCTGCTGCTGCTAAGTCTTTTCAGTCGTGTCCGACTCTGTGCGACCCCATAGATGGCAGCCTACCAGGCTCCCCCGTCCCTGGGATTCTCCAGGCAAGAACACTGGAGTGGGTTGCCATTTCCTTCTCCAATACATGAAAGTGAAAAGGGAAAGTGAAGTTGCTCAGTCGTACTTGGTTCCAAATAATCTTTCTTTTACAGCAGAATACATACCTCCCTATTCCCATCTGATAAAGGGAAGATAGACACACAGCCCTAGGGATGTGGGCATGTGGTATTGTAAATCCATCCTGTCCACTGAGGGGAAACAAAACCACACCACGTAACCAACAACAAACATGCCATTATGGTATGGGGCTTCCTTAAGCCTTCATTAAGGGCTTCCCTGGTGGCTCAGCGGTAAAGAATCTGCCAGCAATGCAGGAGACATGGGTTCGATCCCTGGGTCAGGAAGATTCCCTGGAGAGGGAATGGCAACTCACTCCAGTATTCCTTCCTGGTAAATCCCATGGGCAGAAGAGCCTGGCAGGTTACAGGCCATGGGGTCACAAAGAGTGAGACATGACTTAGCGACTAAAAACAACACCACTGGTAACCATCGTATGCATACAAAAAGGTTGATGACTCTAAACTGAATCCTGGCCAGTTACACCAGCTCAGCCGTCTACACACAACCACGCCCCAGACAGCAGGTTCAAGCTCTGCGGTACCGGTATTTGTCCATCTGACCCTCAGAGATCTGCGTGCAGTGACAAAGGTGGAGAGTGAAATCAGAGAAAATGCTGGCAAGCATTAAAATCTCCATAGAAGTCTGAAATTTCAGTGTAATGGCAACAGACAGATGAAGTTTGAAAGTAATGAAAAATACATCCCTGAATCTGCCCTGTGGTTCTCTCTCTGAGGAGTGATCAAGAGGTAGTGAGCCTAAATGTTTTCCCATAAAGAGGAAACGGAGTGCTCTCCATTGCCAGGAAAGGCTGCAGGATTTTGAAGAAGTCTCATTAGGAACAGTCTTTGTTTTTTAGTTTAGCTTTTCTTTTTTTTTCTTCTCCAAAGACAATGAGTAATTAAAGGCCTTTGAATTACTCATGCTCGTTTTTCTGAAACCAAAGATTTTTTTTTTTATTGTTCTTCTAAATAAATTAAGGAACTATATTTTTATCTCTCAAATCTGAAAATCATGCTTGAAACAAATGCTGAGTACTTCTTAATGCTGAAAGCAGCATTCCCTTCTGATAAAATACATTTTAATCCTCAGAATCTGATATAACTGATAATGCCCGCAGAAACCTTTGAATTGTTGGTGATTGTGGGGCTGTTGTTTTGCTGTGTTGGTCATGTATCACTGCTGATCTTGTCATCCTGGGTCACTCACCCACCAACAGATACTTAACACACTGCGTATTCCCTCCAGGGTGAATTAGCTGCATGCCCAGGGCTGCTGTTTCTTGCTAATAGCTATTAAGTGAGCTTCTTTCTACAAAAGAATTAGAGCAGCTAATAAAAATTAGAGCTCACAAAATAGAGCACCCAGAATACTGGAGAAAATTTTAACTATGATGTATCTTTCACAACAGAAAGAAACTTGCAAGGTTTAGTGTAATGCAATCAAAGAGCACAGCACACTCACACAACAAAATGAAGCTTTGATGCCAACAGAAATCTGAGGCCAGGGAACCATTCCCAAATTTTGAACACATTTCTACTAGATATTAACTCCCTTGGTATTCGTGTCCTATTTGTGAAATAAAGGAATAGAATTAGATGAACTGTAAGTCCCATTTCAGCTATAAAATTTTAACATCCAATATAATGAATGAGACAGCTGCCACCCCATTCACAGATTAATTAAGAATTTTTTAGCTTCCATAAATTAACCTCCTTAAAATGAAATGATACAGGATCTTAACTACAAACCAGGACTGGGATTCTGTAATTATGGCAAACAAAAACAACTTATTCAATCCTGCAGCTAAGATTTTGTAATACTGCCCCAAATTCCTACACAGAGCAAAGTTTTTCAATGTGTGAAACAATAAAGAAAGCTAATGGAAATTAGGTCACCTAAAACATTGGAAAATTAACTTTTAGTATGATGTACCCTGCATAATATTAAATAGCAGACTTGATTTTGTAAAAGTGAAAAGTGTAACCATGGTAAATAAATTTAGTGATAATTTTGTTCATTCTATGGTTTATCAGGGTTGGTTAAAGTGGAAAATACGATGAGTTGTATGTCTTATAGAGAACATGGGGATTGTCACAATTTAGCTATTTCTCTGGGTATTAATTTTTTTTGTAAACTGAAACTACAAGTTTGCATAATTTTATGGTTAATACACCCAATGAATATGAACAGAAACAAAACAGATGGCATTAGGAATATAAACACAGCAATGATTACTAGTGAAATCAAAATTTCCTTCTAATCCTTTGTTTTAAAGAAAAATATTAGCTAATGAGTTGTACTCATGCAATGTACATAGAAGAATGATTAGAAAAGTAAGAAATAATTGCCTTATTAGAATATAAATATACAGGTGAGAAGATGTTAAGCTGACAATAAAGGCATACTGTAGAGAGACAAGTTACAAGAAGGAAAAAGTAGGCAAGAGTGAACATATATTTTGTGGAAAATGGGGCTTAGCACATTCCTATATTCTAAAAAAGGTTTTTGGCAAAACTGTTGAATTCTCATTTACTTAATCCCTTTGGTACAAAATTCCTTCAAGTATGCATTAAACTTTTGAAACTAAACAGTATGTATATAATTATTTTGCTTCATCACAGTTAATAAAAGAGGGACACCAAGGTGGAAACAGTAAGATTTTTTTGCATGCTGACACCCTGATCTTTAAAAATGTTTAAGCCTGAGCCACCCAAATGGAGCCTGTAACAAAGACAAGAAGGCACATGACTGGCACTCAAGTTTAGGATTTAGATCATATTCCAAGATCGCAACCTACAAACACGATGGCTGGAACCCATTGAACTGCACAGCCCTCAAAGCCGTGGAAGCAGACAGACTGCACACTGTCAAAGTGTTAGTTGCTCAGTCACGTACGACTTTGTGACTCCATGGACTGTAGCCAGCCAGTTCCTCTGTCCATGGGATTTTCCAGGCAGGAATACTGGCGTGGGTTGCCATTCCCTTCTCCGAGGAATCTTCCTGAGCCAGGGATCAAACCCTGGGTCTCCTGCATTGCAGGCAAATTTTTTACCATCTGAGCCACAGAGGAAGCCCAGAATTATGAGATGACCCCCAAATTCCCACCCCCTGGTGTTCACAGCCTGGAAAATGCCTCTCCCTTCAGTGTGGGGAGACCTGTGAAGATGACAGCATAGTCTCTCCTTTGCTTAGGTTCTACCGTCGGACAAATAGGTAATGGCATAGTCACTCCATTCTCACATTACACTACGTAGGTCTCCTCATAGCAGACTGGAGAGTGTTTTCTTTAGCTTACTTTGAAGACCTAAACCTCACGATATTGCCAACTGGTGAGGCCTAGAAGTGTCCTTTGGGAGCTGAGAGCAACCCCTGGCTGACAGCCAGCAAAACAATAGGGTCCTCACTCTTGCAGCCATGAGGAACTGGATTCTGCCAGTAACCTCACTGGACCTGGCAGAGCACTCCAAGCTTCAAGGAGAAGCACAGTGCAGCCAACATCTTGATACAGGTGGTGAGATTCTGAGCAGAGGACCCAGAGAAAAGGCAGCCTGATTCCAGACCCACAGAAACTGTGAGATAATAAATTAGTGTCATTTTAAGATGCTAAATCGATGATAATTGAGTACACACAGAGAAAACTAATGACCAGTTTGGCTGTCCATGATACATTTCAGGGTCAACAAAGACATCTCAGAAGTGATGATCTGGACTGCAAATTGAATTAGAGTTATTCTGAAACAAACACCCAAACCACTTTGGAAATGTCTTCTATACAATTAAGTTTTAATTTATGCAGTAACCCCATCTCCATCTGTGCTGTGCTGAGTCACTCAGTCATGTCTTACTCTTTGCAACTCGGTGGACTATAGCCTGCCAGGCTCCTCTGTCCATGGGGATTCTCCAGGCAAGAATTCTGGGATAGGTTGACATGCCTTCCTCCAGGGGATCTTCCCAACCCAGGGATCGAATCCAGGTCTCCTGCATTACAGGTGGATTCTTTACCATCTGAGCCACCAGAGAAGCCCAAGAACACTGGAGTGGGTCGCCGATCCCTTCTCCAGGGGAACTTCCTGACCCAGGAATTGAACTGGGATCTCCTGCATGCAGGCAGATTCTTTACCAGCTGAGCTACCAGGAAGCCCCTTTCTCCATCTATGGTAATGCAAACCAGTCTTGTTCACAAACACTATTTCCTTAGCATGCAATATTCTATGTTTTTTTTTTTTTTTTAACTCTCATGTGCTTTCTTTGCAGACACTCTGATAATGATTCTAAAGATAATGAACAAAGAGAAACAGACTAAATGACTCCCTAAAGAACATTCCTATTGAGATTCCAACGTAAGCAATCTAGGCTTGTGCCAATATCTGTGTATTTACTGTAAATATCTTTGCCTCTTTCTGTGCTATAAGTAGTTGAGTCCGACTCTTGCGACCCCATGGTCTGAAGCCCACCAGGCTCCTCTGTCCGTGGGATTCTCCAGGCAAGAATACTGAAGTGGGTTGCCATGCCCTTCTCCAGGGGATCTTCCCAACCCAGGGATCAAATCCAGGTCTCCTACATTGCAGACAGATTCTTAACTGTCTGAGCCACCAGGGAAGACTGACTCTTTCTGTAATTAACTGGAAATATTTGTATAAAAATATGTAGGTTTTTATATTCCTGTCAACTAAAGCTACAGACCAATTTTAAAATTAAATATTTCAGCACACTGATTTGTCAATAAAACATAATTTCCCCAATATCTGATATACAAGTGAAACTTATTTACATTTTATCCTACATTAATGTCTAGCCCTTTGAATAGAGCAGTCAAGGTCACTGTGAAGTATGATTTGAGGAGTAACAAAAAATTTCATCCCAAAGCTTTCATATTACCTTAATAAGGTACCCAATATTGTTATCATTAAGATTTACTCTGTACCTCAAATATTTTTTTCAAAGAATGTATGAGAAAATTCTAAATAAGTAAGTAGAAATACACACACACACACATATATATACATATGAGAGTTTCACCTTGGGGGCTTAAAATTAACTCAAGAAAGCCTAAGTGCATTAGTCACTCAGTTGTCTCTGACTCTTTGTTATCATGAACTGTATGTAGCCTTCCAGGCTCCTGTGTCCATGGAATTCTCCAGGCAAGATTATTGGAGTGGGTTACCATTCCCTTCTCCAAAGGATCTTCCTGTGCCAGGGATCGAACCCTAGTCTCCTGCATTGGAAGCAGATTCTTTACAAACTGAACCACGAGGGAAGGGTTAAGAAAGCCTATGGAAATCCAAATACATTTTAAAGTGCTGCGTTTTAGAATATACTATTAGGTTGGTGCAAACGCAATTGCAGTTTGAGATCATGACTATTAAATCATTATAACTAGGCTCAAACATATCTTTAATAATCACAATAGAAACCATTACAATCAACACATTTTTGCCAACAAAAGATAAGTTTGTTTATTCCGATAGCATAAAAATCCATATTTTGGGATTCAATGAACTCTTGGAAGAATTTTATGCCTCCTATCGGTTGTGGAAGCATTTTTCCTTCAAAAAGTTGTTGAGATGCTTGAAGAAATGGCGGTCGGTTGAAAAGTGGTCAGGTGAACATGGTGAAGTTCATGAGGTCTAGAGTCGTCAGGGAGAAGAACTGGGCCCCTTCTGTTGACCAATGTCAGCTGTAGGCTTTGCAGTTTTGGGTGTATCTCATCAATTTGCTGAGCATACTTCTCAGATGTAATGGTTTCACGGGGATTCAGAAAGCTACAGTGGATCAGACAGGCAGCAGACCACCAAACCGTGACCATGACGTTTTTAGGGGGCAAGTTTGGCCTTGGGAAGTGCTTTGGAGCATCTTCTTGGTCCAACCACTGAGTTGGTCATCACCAGTTGTCATATAAAATCCACTTTCTATCACATGTCACAATCTGATCAAGAAATGGTTTGTGTCGTTGCACAGAATAGGAAATGACAACACTTCAAAATGAATGATTTTTTAAATTTTTCATTCACTTCATGAGGCACCCACTTATTGAGCTTTTTCACCTTTCCAATTTGCCTCAAATCCCAAATGACTCTAGAATGGCAAACACTGAGTTCTTGGGCAACTTCTCATGTAGTTGTAAGAGGATCAGCTTTCTTTTTTTTTTTTGGAATCTTTTATTTTTTTTTTTTAAATATAAATTTATTTATTTTATCTGGAGGCTAATTTACAATATTGTATTGGTTTTGCCATACATTGACATGAATCTGCCACAGAGGTACATGTGTTCCCCATCCTGAACCCCTCTCCCACCTCCCTCCCCATACCATCCCTCTGGGTCATCCCAGTGCACCAGCCCCAAGAATTCTGTATCATGCATCGAACATGGACTGGCAATTCGTTCCACATATGATAATATACATGTTTCAATGCCATTCTCCCAAATCATCTCACCCTCTCCCTCTCCCACAGAGTCCAAAAGTCTGTTCTATACATCTGTGTCTCTTTTGCTGTCTCACATACAGGGTTATCATTACCATCTTTCTAAATTCCAAATATATGCATTATTATACTGTATTGGTGTTTTTCTTTCTGGCTTACTTCACTCTGTATAATAGGCTCCAGTTTTATCCACTTCATTAGAACTGATTTAAATGTATTCTTTTTAATGGCTGAGTAATATTCCATTGTGTATATGTACCACAGCTTTCTTATCCATTATGGACATCTAGGTTGCTTCCATGTCCTGGCTATTGTAAACAGAGCTGTGATGCACATTGGGGTACACGTGTCTCTTTCAATTCTGGTTTTTTCGGTGTGTATGCCCAGCAGTGGGATTGCTGGGTCGTATGGCAGTTCTATTTCCAGTTTTTTAAGGAATCTCCACACTGTTCTGCATAGTGGCTGTACTAGTTTGGATCAGCTTCTAAAAGTACTCTCAGTTGTTCATTGTCAACTTCCGATGACCGGCCATTGTACCATATCTTCACAGCTTTCGTCTCCTTTGCAAAACATCTTCAACCACCACTGCACTATACGTTCATTAGAGGTTCCTGGACCAAATGCGCTATTGATGTTATGAGTTGTCAACACAGCTTTAGGACCCATTTTGAATTTGAGTAAGAAAATTACTCAAAATTGCTTTTTGTCTAACATCATTTCCCTAAGTCTAGAATAAATACAAAATAAACAGCAAGCAATAAGTCATTAGCAAAAAATATAAAGTGAGAAATGTGCATTAAAATGATGCATAACAGAACCATAACATAAACATAACATTAAATAAACATAATATTTATCTAAGGATGTATTCCAATATCAAATGGCAAAGTTCAACAAGGCAAAACCCCAACTACTTTTTCACCAATCTAATAATTGCCTATCTTTTCTCTTTTGACAGAAGATTCTGCCATACAAGGCCCTGGAGACGTGATAAAGGCAGTGAGCATTAGGATGCCCTATAGAGAAGCTGAATACTTCATGAATTTACTTGCACTGATTCTAGACATACATGTGATATTGAAATTTAATTTTCTAGTTGATATTATTTTGGTAGAGAAATTCAACTGTCCATATAGGAACCTGGAGAATAAAAAACTTAAGCCATTTGCCCACAGTCAGTGGTAGAGATGAGGCTAGAGCAGGCAAGAGATGTGCACTTACCTTATTTTTCAAATCAAGTAATAACAACTAAACATATCATTGAAAATACTAGAGAAAAGGTTTAAGATTCCTAGTTATAAACAAGTAGATAATGCACAAAGTCACATGCAATCATGGCCTATTCTAGCTTCTCAGTTTTTGAATCAAAAACATGATTATGTAGATCAAAGATCAGCCAACTACTGCTCATGACCAATTTAGCCAGCTTCAGCTTTGAATACAATTTTATTGAAACACGACTACACCCTTTTCTTATATGTATTGTTTAAGGCTCCTTCCTGCTACAGTGACAACACTATACAGTCACGACAGCTGCATGGCCGGTAAAGTCTATTTGTTTAGAAAAATGATTTGCCAACCCTTGTTTCTAGTCTATTAAAAATCAATATTTAGTCTGAATTTATATTAGTATATCTGCTGCTACTGCTGCTGCTAAGTCGCTTCAGTTGTGTCTGACTCTGTGCGACCCCATGGACTGCAGCCTACCAGGTTCCTCTGTCCATGGGATTTTCCAGGCAAGAGTACTGGAGTCGGCAGACCAGGTTCGATGCACGATATTGCATGCTTGGGGCTGGTGCACTGGGACGACCCAGAGGGATGGTATGGGGAGAGAGGAGGGAGGAGGGTTCAGGATGGGGAACACATGTATACCTGTGGCGGATTCATTTTGATATATGGCAAAACCAATACAATATTGTAAAGTTAAAAAAAAAAAAAAAGAGTACTGGAGTCGGGTGCCATTGCCTTCTCCATTATTATAATACCATAAAGAAATTATACATAACCCTATCTAAAGTCCTTGGTTAAGTAAATAAATGGCATTGGCAGGAAGTGTGTATGACCAAAATACTACATATTAATATATATTTAGACTGGCTAGTGATTAACAGACCCATATAACATGAAGGGTGACATCTTACTTTTTTGTAAGCATTCATAAAATGGGCAAATAAATTCTCTTGCTATTTTTGGCCATTAGAGATCATTCATTTATTTCAAACCTCATCTTATACTCTAGTTACAAAACATTTTTTCATGAATTTAAGTTCTTTGCAGACCTTTGTGTAATACAATACTATATAAAAATTTTATAACCCTCTGTATACAAACTAACTGTAGAACCTGGCTGAGATGGAAAATTGAGTAGAAATGAAAAGAAAAAATTCTATGATAGCTTTTGTAATTATAGGATATGTTCTTACAATAAATATTAAACCTAACATTAATGACACAATTTTAAGAGATATAGGGGAAAAAAATAGCCAAGTTAAAGCATGTCTATTCCTAGAATTTTTCTTAAGGCATATAATTTAAATGGCATATGCAATATCAGATAAACTCAAAAGCAACTGGTTAACACTTAAATATTTCTTTATGGTTCAGAATTTGAGCTCCTATTTAGTATTTATATATACTCCTGAGGTGATTATTTTTTTAAAACATGTTTGATATAAGCAGCCATCCCAGTCTATGACAATGTGGAAATAGAATGACATCATGTCTAGAGAAAAATTCAAGAAAAGGTATCTGATTTTTATGAAAAGTTGTCAACTTTACAAAAGAACATGTCTGTTCATCTGGTATAAAAAATCTAAACCATAATATCATGTCTCCAAATATGTCTCAGAGAGCTCATCCATTAACTTTAAAATTCAAATACTCAAATTTCACATAACCTATCTGAACATTGTAATATTTGAGAGCTTCAAGGGGCCATGATAATAGTTTCCCTAGCTTCTTTGAGCTCTTTTCATTTGTTTATTCATTCATTCATTCAATCATTCATTCATATGTCTAAATCGTATAAACTTTCTGATGACCTACTACATACCGGGTACATTAGCTGGACAATCACCAGCTAATGCTCACCAAATTGCACGATAGCTCATCAAAAACAGAAAGCCATATTTTATTTCCAACAAGCATTTGCCAAGGGCCCATGTCCATTGGACTGCAAGGAGTTCCAACCAGTCCATCCTAAAGGAGACCAGTCCTTGGTGTTCAATGGAAGGACTGATGTTGAAGCTGAAACTCCAATACTTTGGCCACCTGATGGAAAGAACTGACTCATTGCAAAAGACCCTGATGCTGGGAAAGATTGAGGGCAGGAGGAGAAGGGGATGACAGAGATGGTTGTATGGCATCACTGACTCAATGGACATGAGTTTGGGTAGACTCTGGGAGTTGGTGATGGACAGGGAGGCCTGACATGCTGCAGTTCATGGGATTGCAGAGTCGGAGACGACTGAGTGACTGAATTGAAGTGAATATAATATATACTTTATGCACTGTGCTAAGATGTAAGAATAAAGAGATAACTAAATGGAACAATGGTGTAAAACACCAGTATGCACCAGATATTCCTGGGGATTTCAAAATATACAGAGGCTTAGGTTCCATCTTGATCCAGTGGATCAGGATTTCTGGTAGTAGGACCCATAACTGAATTTTTGCAAATTCAACTGTTGATCACTAGGCACACTGAAGTCTGAGAGTCATTTGTCTGGAAGATGTACTATACAGCACATAGATAAGGCAAGTCCCATGATTGAAATGGAAATACCAGGAAAGAAACATCAAGTTCTACCTGAAGAGATCAGAAAGAACTCTCTGAAGAAACAGAATCTTCAAGATGTCTTAACAAATGAGAAATTCACCAAGAAGATAAACAGAGATAATTCATGTGCAAGAGGTAATCCGTTTAGAAATGAATGAAGTCATGAGAACAGCATGGCATGTTTTGGGAACTGCAAATTGCTAAACAGATGTTAAATAGTTGGACGGTGTGCATGGGAAATACAGAAATCAGATTGATTATATTCTTTGCAGCCAAAGATGGAGAAGCTCTATACAGTCAGCAAAAACAAGACCGGGAGCTGACTGTGGCTCAGATCATGAACTCCTTATTGCCAAATTCAGACTTAAATTGAAGAAAGTAGGGAAAACCACTAGACCATTCAGGTATGACCTAAATCAAATCCCTTATGATTATACACTGGAAATGACAAATAGATTCAAGGGATTAGATCTGATAGACAGAGAGCCTAAAGAACTATGGAAGGAGGTTTGTGACATTGTACAGGAGGCAGTGATCAAGACCATCGCCAAGAAAAAGAAATGCAAAAAGGCAAAATGGTTGTCTGAGGAGGCCTTACAAATAGCTGTGAAAAGAAGAAAAATGAGAGGCAAAGGAGAAAAGGAAAGATATATCCATTTGAATGGAGAGTTTCAAAGAATAGCAAGGAGAGATAAGAAAGCCTTCTTCAGTGATCAATGCAAAGAAATAGAGGAAAACAATAGAATGGGTAAGACTACATATCCCTTCAAGAAAATTAGACATACCAAGGGAACATTTCATGCAAAGGTGGGCACAATAAAGGACAGAAATGGTATGGACCTAATAGAAATAGAAGATATTAAGAAGAGGTGGCAAGAATACACAGAAGAACTATACAAAAAAGATCTTCATGACCCAGATAACCACAATGGTGTTATCACTCACTTAGAACCAGATAAAATAGAATGCAAAGTCAAGTGGGCCTTAGGGAAACATCACTACAAACAAAGCTAGTGGAGGTGACAGAATTCCAATTGAGCTATTTCAATTCCTGAAAGATGATGCTATGAAAGTGCTGCACTCAATATGCCAGCAAATTTAGAAAACTCAGCAATGGCCATAAGACTGGAAAAGGTCAGTTTTCATTCCAATCCCCAAAATGGAAATGCCAAAGAATGCTCAAACTACCATACAATTGCACTCATCTCACACGCTAGGAAAGTAATACTCAAAATTCTCCAATCCAGGCTTCAACAGTATGTGAACCATGAACTTTCACATATTCAAGCTGGATTTAGAAAAGGCAGAGGAACCAGAGATCACATTGATGGGGAACATGTGTATACCTGTGGCGGATTCATTTTGATATATGGCAAAACCAATACAATACTGTAAAGTTAAAATATAAAATTAAATTTAAAAAAAAGCAAAAAAAAAAAGCAAGAGAGTTCCAAAAAAACATCTGACTAGCCCAAAGACTTTGACTGTGTGGATCACAATAAACTGTGGAAAATTCTGAAAGAGATGGGAATACCAGATCACCTAACCTACCTCCTGAGAAATCTGTATGCAGGTCAAGAAGCAACAGTTAAAACTGGACATGGAACAATAGACTGGTTCCAAATAGGAAAAGGAGTACATCAAGGCTATATATTGTCACCCTGCTTATTTAACTTATACACAGAGTACATCATGAGAAATGCTGGACTGGATGTGGCACAAGCTGGAATCAAAATTGCTGGGAGAAATATCAATAACCTCAGATATGCAGATGACAGCACCCTTATGGCAGAAAGCGAAGAAGAACTAAAGAGCTTCTTGATGAAAGTGAAAGAGGAGAGTGAAAAAGTTGGCTTAAAGCTCAACATTCAGAAAACTAAGATCATGGCATCTGGTCCCATCACTTCATGGCAAATAGATGGGGAAACAGTGGAAACAGTGGCTGACTTTATTTTTCTGGGCTCCAAAATCACTGCAGATGGTGACTTCAGCCATGAAATTAAAAGACACTTGCTTCTCAAAAGAAAGTTATGACCAACCTAGACAGCATATTAAAAAGTATAGACATTACTTTGCCAACAAAGGTATGTCTAGTCAAAGCTATGATTTTTCCAGTAGCCATGTATGGATATGAGAGTTGGACTATGAGAAAGCTGAGCCCTGAAGTGATGTTTTCAAACTGTCATGTTGGAGAAGGCTCTTGAGAGTCCCTTGGACAGCAAGGAGATCCAACCAATTCACACTAAGAGAAATCAGTCCTGAATATTCACTGGAAGGACTGATGTTGAAGCTGAAAGTTCAATATTTTGGCCACCTGATGTGAAGAACTGACTCACTGGAAAAGACCCTGATGCTGGGAAAGACTGAAGACAGGAGAAGGGGATGACAGAGGCTGAGATGGTTGGATGGCATCACCGATTCAAAGGAAATGAGTGTGGTAAGCTCTGGGAGTTACCTGTGGACAGGGAAGCCTAGCGTGCTGCAGTCCATGGGGTCGCCAAAAGTTGGACACGACTGAGCGACTGAATGGAACTGTTCATGGGAAAATTCCAGGAGAAGAATTTGGAAAGGTAAGCAGAAGAATTCAGGCCATAAAGGACTATGCATGTTTTATTAAAAGTTTTGATACTATCTTGTGGGCCATAATGAGTTATCCGAGTTTTATAATCAAGTAAGTGATATTATTAGACATATTACAACTAGTAAGGTAGAATTAGATGAAGACAGCAGGGAGAAATACTACCCTGGCTAAGAAATGATGAGAACCTGAACTAAAATAGTGGTGTCATGGGGAAAATAAAGGAAAAATAAAATAGACTTTTAGAAAGTAGTAATGATATGTCTAAGATATAAAATAAATCATGAAGAGAGAATTAGTGGTTTGTAATTTGAAAGACTGACTAGATTATGCACATATTGGAAACAGTAATACAAGTTAAGATTTATACAACATGAGCCATGTTCTAGGACTGTCCTGAGAACTTTGTCCATTCAATTTCCATTCACCACTGTGAGACGGGTATTATGCCAATTTTAAAGATTAAGAAACTGAAGCACATGAAGGTTGACTTCCTTGCCCAAGATCATCAAGTAGAAAGTGACAAAGTCAGGAGTTGAACCCAGGCAGCCTGGTCTCATGGCCAATGCTCTTTATTGCTCTGCTGTCTCCTAAATATAGATAATGAGGAGAAGCATAGGGGAATGTAGAAATTAGAGTGGATTTATATGAAAGACACTGGTCTGTGTGAGCTTCTTGTTGAAATACCATGTGGGCGGTTGAGAGTGTGGATCTGGAAGTCAATAGAGCAGCAGTCTCCAGGCATTTAGAACTGGAAGTCATTTAGTAAGTAGATAGTTTGACACTATTAGTGTAAAGGAGATCCTAGAAAAACATGTGAAGTGAGAAGAGAAGCAGCCTAAGAATACCATTAACAATATTTTAGAGGCAGACAATGTTTTCAATGTAATGTTATAGTTAGTCATCTGTAGATTTTGGTCTACTTATCTATTTATTCCATTACAAACAGAATTTCTTTTCTTTGAGAGAAGTCTCCTTCTTCATTTATCAGAACTTACAAAAAATTATATTTTTGAAAAAGAAATGAAATAATTATTTGATACAGTTTTCTTTTTAACACTTCTCTGTTAACCAAAAATTACAGGAGAGCAAAGTTATGCGGGTGGGGGATGCTATTAAATGAAAACAAAGCAATATGACTTCCTCTTTCAGATTATTTATGGTATATGAAGACATTTGGGCCATAAAGAAAGCTGAGCACTGAAGAATTGATGCTTTTGAACTGTGGTGTTGGAGAAGACTCTTGAGAACCCCTTGGTCTGCAAGGAGATTCAACCAGTCCATCCTAAAGGAAATCAGTCCTGAATATTCATTGGAAGGACTGATGCTGAAGCTGAAACTCCAATACTTTGGCCACCTGATGCAAAGAACTGACTCATTGGAAAAGACCCTGATGCTGGGAAAGATTGAAGGAGGGAGGAGAAGAGGATGGCAGAGGATGAGATGGTTGGATGTCATCACCGACTCGATGGACATGGGTTTGAGTAAACTCTGGGAGATGGTAATGGACAGGGAAGCCTGGCATGCTGCAGTCCATGGGGTTGCAAAGAGTCGGACATGACTAAGTGACTGAACTGAACTGAACTTATGAAGAAACAGTCAAATTACCACACATGCAGCTAAACTGTATCAGACTATATTGTATCAGAAAAATTTTATCAAACTATTCTTAAAGGGTTATTCCAATAAGACTCACTGTATAGCTCTGAGACATTTCAGCCAAAATATTAAAGGAATGCCATGATCTAACGTACAACTGTGAAAGCTGCACACACATCATTTCAGTGGCAAGGAAAATTCTCGATTACTTTCATTTCTCCCAGCTTCAATAATAGCCTACTTCGTTCTGTAACAATGAGATTCCGTGTCACAATCACCATTAATCTGTCCAGTATGAGCATCACTTAACTTCATACTTTTCCCTGAAGATTTACATACAAACCTGCCAGCATCATTTAGCACCATTTTCTGGCTCTTCTCAGCCAAGGCACAATATTGGCAGGAATGAGGATTAAATACTAAGTCACACCTTAAAGAAGGTCTAAATCAGAAAGCGGTATTAGAAATATTCTTACTCTTTGAGCAAGCCCATGTGATCTAGACCTTCAGAATCTTAATTTTATTGACCATTAAAATATATGTAAGAATTCTTTTAAATTTCTACATCAAAATTTGTTTTCTTTGCATATGAATCTCTCCAAAGTAGACTCCTACAATTAATTTTTTATCCAAAATATCTTAACTTTGTCTTTATTTTGAGAGCGTTAATGATTTACTATAGTGAAGTAGAAAGAATCAGAAAAGCCCAAGTTTGTCCCAGTGCTGGCATAGTTCTGTCACCCAGCCAAGGATCAATAACTATTGAATGAACATGGCCTCAGTTGCCAAGAAGTTAGATAAACTGTGACCTTTGGGTTAGACAGACAATGTTTGTTAAGTGGCCTGTAATCCCAATATACATATATATATATATATATAGAGAGAGAGAGAGAGAGAGAGAGAGAGAGAGAGAGAGAGACGCTTCCTGGTTAGCATTAATAATAAAAATCCACCCTTTATTATAAAAGCATTTTAAATATTCTTTTGGTTCATTTCTGCTGAGAAAAATCCTTTCACTGGGGATTTTTGTTTCAAACGAAAGAGAAAAAAAAAAATAAAACATTGACCAATAAGACATTATCATTACATTATCATTATATAGAGAGTGAGAGAGTCAATTCCTAGGTAGGTTGATAAGAAGTCCTGGGTCCCCAAAGAGGAGAGAGAGGTCTGGAATTGTCAAGGAGGAGGAAAGGACAAACATATTTTTTTTTCCTCTACATTCCTTAGTCTTAGTCACAAAAAACAGGTGTTTTTTTTTTTTTTTTCCTTTAAAACCAGAACTGATGATTACACAGCAAACAACTCAGTTTAAACTCTGTACTAGGAATTATAACAACAATGTATCCTGCTTGAGGACAGTTTCTCCTTCCTGAAAATCTTCTAATCCTGATATCTTAAAATGAGTATCATGGGAGTGGGTCTGGTAGGATCTTTCTATTGTTAAGTTCTAACCCTGTTATCCAGTCCATTCTAAAGGAGATCAGTTCTTGGTGTTCATTGGAAGGACTGATGTTGAAGCTGAAACTCCAATTCTTTGGCCACCTGATGCAAAGGGCTGACTAATTTGAAAAGACTCTGATGCTGGGAAAAATTGAAGGCGGGAGGAGAAGGGGACGACAGAGGATGAGATGGTTGGATGGCATCACCAACACAATGGACATGAGTTTGAGTGAACTCCAGGAGTTGGTGATGGACAGGGAAGCCTGGTGTGCTGTGGTCCATGGGATTGCAAAAAGTCTGACACAACTGAGCGACTGGACTGAACTGAATCCTGTTTTCCTAAAATGTAAATTGTGGGAGTGGGTCTGGTAAAATTTTCAAAAACTTGAGACATTCTTTTGATTTATTGTAATAACTAATTTTAAAAGTATATAATTCCCTTGCTCACACTAGCGAGGGGGCACTGTCCCCCTTCTGATGTCTATGTCAGAACCTTTCTCTGTCCCTTTTTCACTTTGCTACACAAAAGCTCTTGAGTGATCAAGCCTGGTCCCTGGTCCCGAAGCTAAATCTTTAGAGATTACAAATCCGACATGGTTCACCGTAAGCTATCAAGAGGAAGAGTATTGCCCTCTATAGTAAAGGTTTTGGACAATGCTATATATATCCATTAGGGTATAAGCCACAAAAATGTCTTCAAATAGTCTTACTTGCTACTCTCATTGAGAGATGTGTCATATCATAGAAGTTCTACTTTTATATTCTTCAAGCAATTAAACTGAAGTATCCTCCTCTTAAAGATGAAACAGAATTTTGTCTTTTTATTCTCCAAATTTGCTTCCATTATAGGAACTTCTCTGTAGGAGAAAGTGATAACATAGAAAAGGCATATGGCTGGAATTTGTAGAACTAATTAGCTGTGCTGTCTTGAGGCATATTCATAACTTTTCTGGACCCCAGTTCTCTGTTAAGAAGTGGGGGGTATTTAATTAAGTGGTAGTAGAGAATCACTACTTCTCTTAACTTAAAATCTGTCACATTAATTATCTCATGCTTTTATTTTGGAAAGGCATTTTTCTTATAGCTTTTCTAGTTTATGTTAAAGGGTTTTAAATTAAAACACTATAATGTCAATCAGCTATATTTCCTCTGCTGCTGCTGTTGCTAAGTCGCTTCAGTCGTGTCCGACTCTGTGCGACCCCATAGACGGCAGCCCACCAGGCTCCTCTGTCCCTGGGATTCTCCAGGTAAGAATACTAGAGTGGGTTGCCATTTCCTTCTCCAATGCAGGAAAGTGAAAACTGAAAGTGAAGTCACTCAGTCTTGTCCAACTTAGCGACCCCATGGACTGGAGCCTACCAGGCTCCTCCATTTGCCTTCTCTGATATTTCCTCTAATTGGGAGCTATTTGAAATTCTTGGTACCTATGAAGTATCACTCCTGCATCTGAGTTCATATATTCTATGACTTCACAGGCAGGCAAAAAAGATCCAGCCTGAGAGAGTCATTTCCTAGGCAGGTTGATAGGGAGTCTAGGGGTCCCCAAGGAGAGAGGGGTCTGGAATTCTCAAGGAGGAAGAAAGGACAAACTTTTTTTCTTTCTCCACATTCCTTAGGATTATATAACAATAATGTATCCTGCCTAAGGACAGTCTTTGGATTCAACCTTCTGTTATCTTAAAATGTTAATTATGGGAGTAGACCTGGTCTTTACAAGGATGTATCTTGCCTGAGGACAGTGTTATCTTAAAATGTACACTATGGGAGTAGGTCTGATGAGGTCTTTACAACCTCCAGACATTCTTTGGATTATATAACCTCATTGTTAACACTAGCAAGCGGGTACTCTTTCTGCCCCCTTCTGATGCCTATGTCAGGAGCTTTTTCTATCTCCTTTATACTTTAATAAAACTTTATTACACAAAAGCTCTGAGCGATCAAGCCTCGTCTCTGGCCCCGGATTGAATTCTTCTCCTCCAGGGGCCAAGAATCCCGGTGTATTCGCGTGATTCAACAGCAACCTTTCAAACCCTTGTATACAGTGATGGTGTTCCTGAGCTCTGCATAATTTTCTTTGAAAATACACCGAGCTTTTTCCCTTTCTCTCCATGAAAAGACTATGAAATTAAAGTGTTAGAATTATCTGTTTCCATTAAAAAAATAGCACCTTAGAACTGATACTTTCAAACTGAGGTGTTGGAGAAGACTCTTGAGAGTCCCTTGGACTGCAAGGAAACCCAACCAGTCTATCCTAAAGGAATTCAACCCTGAATATTCATTGGAAGGACTGATGCTGAAGCTGAAGCTCCAATACTTTGGCCACCTGACATGAAGAGCTGACTCATTTGAAAAGACCCTGATGCTGGGAAAGATGGAGGGCAAGAGGAGAAGAGGGCAACAAAGGATGAAATGGTTGGATGGCATCACTGACTCAATGGATGTGAGTTTGAGCAAACTCAGGGAGATAATGAAGGACAGAGAAGCCTGGCATGCTGCAGTCCATGGGGTTGCAAAAAGTCAGACACAACTTAGTGACTGAACAACAGCTCTTTATATAAAATATTTAAACCACCCTTCCTTCCTTCCACCACTTTTCAGTCTTACTTATTTTTAGGACAGGTTTAACAAGCAGCCCCTTAGCAAATTCTCACTTTAGACTGTCTGTAACAATAAATATCTTGGGATTTTAAACTCTGCAATTCATCATGGAAAGATAAATTAAAGAAAACATTTGCTCAGAAACAAATCCCTTCCAAAATAAAATGCTTCATACAACAAATTATCTAAACATATTTATGTCACCTACTCTGTAATTTGCTTACTCATAATTCTAGGGTTATCAGATAAAATACAAGATGCCTAGTTAAATTTGATTTCAGATGAACAGTGAATAAGTTTTAGTATAATTATGTGCGCAATGTTTGGAACATATTTACGCTAAAATACATTCTTATACTAAATGATTAATATTTTAAGAATTATTTGCTATTTATCTAAAATACAAATTTAACTGATATTCTATCTTTTTATTTGGTAAATCTGGCAACTCTTCTTAACTCTTCTTTGTAAAAGGAATTACTGAGGGTGATCACAGCTGCTGAACATAAACTCCAAGTGGCCTAACTCAACAGAAATCTGTGTCTTGCTCTCTAGTGTGAATGGTCCCAGTTGGCAGGTAGCTTTTCTCTAAATGGTCTTTTAGGGACCCAAGTTCCTCTCATAGTGTGGTTCAGCTATTCCAAGGCCTACATCCACTAACAGAAGGAGCAAGAAGGATGTACAAAGTAGACTCACTTCTCAACTGCCTTGACCCAGAAGTGACATAATTTCCACCCACAAATTATTGGTGAGAAGCAGTCATATTGCCCCATTTAGATTAATCACAGGCTGAGAAATTTAATCCCTCACTGGGTAATGACTTGCCAGAGTCACCTCTGCATAATGAGGGAGAGAGATGACATTTCGGTGAAAAGTTAGTTATTTGTGCCTCAGCTTAGAACAAGTCACCTTATGCCATTTTACTTTGTACTTCAGAAAGAAAAAACACTGAAGATACTTGGGACCTCCCTCGTTGTATTAGTGGTATACATCCTGTGATGTTTAGTAAGCAGTAGAGATGAAGTTGATCTAATTGATGGTTTTGTGCAGAACTGTTTTCCCTGACACTGAAAAAAAAATGCTATTATATCTATGTCAGTCTATATCAAGGATCTGTCATAAGAATCCACAAGATAATGGATATGAACTGCTTTGAGGAATTCAAATACCAGTCACAGATCAAATCATAACACGTGTTACAGCTGGAGACCTCTTGGGGGATCTAGCTGTCTGGGGCAAAGGTCACCAGCAAGGTCTCCTTTCGTCTGGCATGTTACCCTTACCTATTAGTCCTGAAAACTGTTTGAAACTCAACCACAAAAATTAACCAAGACTCATGGGTCCTGATTTGTGAGTCCCCATTTTTTCAGGTCTGAGAATGATTCAGTTCCTTCCTTGCTTGCTCTTGTCTGCTCTGAAAGGAAGCAAAGACTTACAGTTTTGTACTTTTTGATCCTGTCTGGTTGTTTCCTGTGTCTCTGTCCATCTTTAATCCTGATCCATTCTCTCTGGCATCCCCAGTAGGTCCAGAATTTTGCAGGTGACCTGCTGTTATGTCTGCCTCATTTTAAGAACTTGTAATGACCATAGTAACACCCTTTTTCCTGTAACTGGGCCACTGGCCCAAGTTTCTGTGACCCTACTGTTACCATTTCACTCACCGGCTTCAGTTCCCGTGGGTATTGATATTAAATCTGTGGCCACTATTGTCAGGCTGCATCCTCTAAATTAAATCTTTATGAAAGAATTTCCTGACATATCTGAAGTGACAAAAGGCTACTTGCTTTTCCTGTACTAACAATGAGCTTCAGTCCTATATGGAAGTGAAAATTGCTCAGACTGCTTGAGACCTGGCTTTCCACACCCTTTTCCCCAAGGAGAAAATGGAATCAGGGTGTTTATCTTTCTCGATGCCACTCAAAGGAATTTCTCATTTTTCTTCCTTCCTAAGAGCTTTCAATGCTCCAAATAGATGAGCCTTCTCTATAAGCATTTAGTTTTTCACATTACAACATTCCTCCCCAGTAGCAATATAATCAAAATTCAAGTTAAGTGCATTTTTCATGAAAACTCTTAAGAGCTAGATCTTTAAACAATCCACTGTGCCTTAGCTAGAGCCTTACCTCTTTTCTAAAAAGCAGCTCATAATTCATGTTCCTTGGAAGACTTCTTCCTACATGGGAAGCTTCACTGAGGATTCTATTCTATCTAACCACCATAACAGTAGGAAGGCCTCCCTGACCTTCTTCACAGGCATAGATGAATTGCCACGTTCCTCATCATCAAACATTTATTTGGTGCCTGTATGGTATCTGCTACTATGAGGCGCTGCACAGAGTTACCAAGATGGAAAATTTGCCTTTAGTTAGTGGTGCCTCATTCATCACATACAGATAATATTTATGTATGAACATATTTGCTGAATGAATAAGGAAAAGTATGGGATCTCTTGTGCTGTTGTGTGCTATTTCCATGTTTTAAGGCCAGCGACCTTTTGCTCATGGGTAGGGGTAGTATTAGGGCTTCCCACGTGGCACAGTGGTGAATAATCCGCCTGTCAATGCAGGAGATGGAAGAGACATGAGTTTGATCCTTTGGTCAGGGGCAGTATTATTACTGTAGGGCAAATCTCCAAGAGCTCATGGGTGCAAAGGCCTCTGAGAGACCACAGTAGAACAGTCTCAGAGTCTAACAATAAAAAGCATATATATTCATTGAACATGTTCCCATTTTATGCACTCACAATAATTTGTAAAAATTATAAACCACATAATAAAAAATAATTAAGCTATTTTTTTAGGAAAGGAAATTGGTTTGGAGGGTATTTTGATTACATAATTTGTTCAACATTGCAGCTTATTTACTTAGAATTGCTGACAACAAATAAAAGCTATTATGTAATATGGAAAACAAAGACAATGTTATTACTTTAGTAGTAACTATATCAGTTCAGTTCAGTTGCTCAGTCGTGTCCCACGCTTTGCAATCCCATGAGCTGCAGCACGCCAGGCCTCCCTGTCCAACACCAATTCCCAGAACCTACCCAAACTCATGTCCATTGAGTCGGTGATGCCATCCAACCATCTCATCCTCTGTCGTCCCCTTCTTGTTCTGCCCTCAATATTTCCCAGCATCAGGGTCTTTTCAAATGAGTCAGCTCTTCGCATCAGGTGGCCAAAGTATTGGAGTTTCAGCTTCAACATCAGACCTTCCAATGAACACCCAGGAATAATCTCCTTTAGGGTGAACTGGCTGGATCTCCTTGCAGTCCAAGGGACTCTCAAGAGTCTTCTCCAACACCACAGTTCAAAAGCATCAATTCTTTGGTGCTCAGCTTTCTTTGTAATCCAACTCTCACATCCATACATGACCACTGGAAAAACCATAGCCTTGACTAGACAGACATTTGTTGGCAAGTAACTATATCATGCAGTTTTTTACAGTTTTAAAATACAGTTTTTTACTGTCTGGTCTGAGGTTGGGATCAATGAGGCCACAAGGAATTTCAATTGATTTGATCTCAGCTATTCCCTGGACAGCAAGAGAATAACTGAGTAATTAACCAATATCTGTATTGAAAATGCAAGAATTATATTACATTACAACAGATGTGGCCATTTTAAGCAATGAATTACTGTTTAATCACTAAGATTAAAATATTGTAGCCAGGAGGAAATGTTTATGACAAAATGGAACAAAGACAGGAAGCTGGCATCCTAGGACTAAAGGGAGTGACTCCAAAAAACCTGCCTCAAGTATGACCATCATCCAGATACTCAATGTTTACAGCAGAAAACTCAAATTGTTTATCTAGGTACTCATACACTCTACACTCTGACCCCAGCAATCAGTTTCACTTTCTCCTCTTTTGCAACATGACCACCTAATTGACCTACAGAAAAGTTTAACAGAGCGTAATCTCACACACACCTAAGCCAGAGCCATCTAATCAGCATTTTAGGGCTTAGCTCTTAAATACGAACACAGTAACAAGGATCATCACATATTTAGAGCAAGCCACCAACATGAACAGACCCAAATCAACAAGCCATGAAAGGAGTTCAGAGTCAATAGAGATCATGTAGAGAACAGAATACTACCAAAAAAAAAAAACATTCATTGAGTTAATTTCCTCAGAGAAAGATAAGAAACAAAAAACAGGATACTGTTATAAAGAAACAGAGAATAAGAAGGAACAACTGGAAATGAAAAATAAAACAACCAAAATTAAAGATAAACTAGTGAAAGATCCGTAGGATAAAGCCATGGAAGTTTCTCATTCTCAGTAAGTAGAACCAAGTAGATGACTAGATAGACTATAGAAAAAATAAATTAAGAAAATTAAAGGCTGAATCAAGAAGGCCCAATATCTGACTCATCAGCTCAATGAGGGCAATGTTTCTTTGCTATAATCTCTCTCACAAAATGACAATATGTGGCACAGAGTGGGTACTTAATAACTATATTTGTTGAATGAGTAAATGAAGGTCCCCAAAAAACAGAGAGCTAGCGATGAAAACGAAAGAAGGAAGCAGAATATCCCTAAAGCTGAAGAACATTCATCATATGAAACAGTCATGCACCACGCGAAATAGCACAACTATTTTAAAAACTCACATCAACGCTCGATATCATGAAATTTCAGAATCAAGGATATAGATTCTAAATCCAAGAGCAAAACCAGGCCAATTATAAAGAATATTAAAATATTAGAATTTCTTCTCAAAGAAATACTAGAAGCCAGAAGACAAAAGTATAATGCCTTCAAATTTTAAGAGAAAACCATTTCTCAGCCCAGAACTTTCAATCAAATGGTAGAGCAGAGACATTCATGTATGTAAAATGTAACCGAAAATTTCTGTCTCCAATATTTTTTCTCAGAAAGCTATTGGAGGATATATTCCACCAAAGAAAAAAGAGTAAATCAAAAAAGAGATTCACATAGACTCTATGAAATGGGATTCAATACAAGAGAGATGCAATTGGAATTCAAGGATGACAGCAAAGAACAGTCCCTAGATGAGAGTTGTTCAGCAAACCCAAAGAACCATTAGACAGATGGAAGCCAGGGGAGAGAGTTCCAGCAGGAAAGTCTCTAAGGGAAGAAAAAAATGGGAGCAGTAGACAAGTTCGGCCATGTGGAAAATTACAGTTATTGGAGAATATGGAAATAGCTAGCATAGCACAGATTCAAAGAAAACCAATATATATTTTTTTAATTTCAAGAAAACAAGTTATACATGAAGGGAAATTAATCATGGATCAGTTGTGAAATATATTTACATAGTCATAAAATGAAAAACACTGATGATGCAATTAAGGAAATTTAAGCAAAGTATACTGGGAGAATACATAGAAGCAGCAAGAGCTAAAACCCTCACTTTAGGTCTAGAGAAAGGAGGGAAGCTATGGAGTACACTAAGAAAGATAGATCTACGATTTTTCATTCTAAGCTATCTATCATTGACCTTTTAATCTACAAAAATAGATTACTTTCATCAGAATGTTTAAGCTAATATATCTTTCTTTTATAAGTGCTATAATGCAATTAACTGACTGGCAACTCACATTTTAAAATAATATTTAATCACTGAATTTGCTATCCATTGGATTAGAAAGTTCATTAAATTTAGTCAGAAATGGCTCAACAGAGCAATTTCAAAAGAGTGGTTTGTTCCTATATATAGCCATCTGAAAAAGTACCAGTGTGATAAGCAATAGCAGCTCAAACCATGTCAAATTTGGCATGGTAACCTGCTTAACAATCTTCTGTCTGGAGCCCTGGTTTCGTCTGGTGGTTTGAATTCTGGTTTCATTACTTATAGCAATGTGGATGTGGCCTTAGGCAAGTGACTTACCTCACTCAATTCATATGTAAAATGAGGACAGTTTTGGTTCCTGCTTAACAAACTTGGAAAACTCAGCAGTGGCCACAGGACTGGTAACGGTTAGTTTTCCTTCAGTCGTGTCTGACTCTTTGCAACCCCGTGGACTGTAACCTGCCAGGCAGGCTTCTCTGTCCATGGGATTCTCCAGGCAAGAGTACTGGAGTGGGTTGCCATTTCCTTCTCCAGAGGATCTACCTGACCCAGGGATTGAATCCGGGTCTCCCGCATTGCAGGAAGATGTTTTACCATCTGAGCCACCAGGGAAGCCCAATCCCAAAGAAAGGCAATGCCAAAAAATGCTCAAAAAACTGCACAATTGCACTCACCTCACAGACTAGTAAAGTAATGTTCAAAATTCTCAAAGCCAGGCTTCAACAGTACATGAACTGTGAACTTCCAGATGTTCAAGCTGGATTTAGAAAGTGCAGAGGAACCAGAGATCACATTGCCAACATCTGCTAGATCATCAAAAAAGCAAGAGAGTTCCAGAAAAACATCTATTTCTGCTTTATTGACTATGCCAAAGCCTTTCACTGTGTGGATCACAACAAACTGTGGAAAATTCTTAAAAAGATGGGAATACCAGACCACCTGGCCTGCCTCCTGAGAATCTGTATTCAGGTCAAGAAGCAACAGTTAGAACTGGACATGGAACAATAGACTGGTTTCAAATCAGGAAAGGAGTATGTCAAGGCTGTATATTGTCATGCTGCTTATTTAACTTATATGCAGAGTACACCATGAGAAATTCTGGGCTGGATGAAACACAAGCTGGAACCAAGGTTGCCGGGAGAAATATCAATAACCTCAGATATGCAGATGACACCACCCTTAAGGCAGAAAGTGAAGAGGAACTAAAAAGCCTGTTGATGAAAGTGAAAGAGGACAGTGAAAAAGCTGGCTTAAAACTCAATATTCAGAAAACTAAGATCATGGCATCTGGTCCCATCACTTCATAGAAGGGGAAACAGTGGAAACAGTGACGGACTTTGTATTCTTCGGCTCCAGAATCACTGCAGATGTTGACTGCAGCCACGAAATTAAAAGACGCTTGCTCCTTGGAAGGAAAGTTATGACCAACCTAGACAGCACATTAAAAAGCAGAGACATTACTTTGCCAACAAAGGTCCGTCTAGTCAAGGCTATGGTTTTTCCAGTAGTCATGTATGGATGTGAGAGTTGGAATATAAAGAAAGCTGAGCCCTGAAGAACTGATGCTTTTGAACTGTGGTGTTGGAGAAGACTCATGAGAGTGCCTTGCACTGCAAGGAGATCAAACAAGTCAATCCTAAAGGAAATCAGTCCTGAATATTCATGGGAAAGACTGATGTTGATGCTGAAATTCCAGTACTCTGGCTACCTGATGCAAAAAACTGACTCATTTGAAAAGACCCTGATGCTGGGAAAGATTGAAGAGGGTGGAGAAGGGGATGACAGAGGATAAGATGGTTGGATGGCATCACTGACTCAATGGACATGAGTTTGAGCAGGCTCCAGGAGTTGGTGATGGACAGGGAGGCCTGGAGTGCTGCGGTTCATGGGATCGCAAAGAATCAGACACCACTGAGCGACTGAACTGTACTGAACCAACAAAGTTGTTGTGTAGAATCTGTGAATTATTTCATGGGAAGCACAAGAATAGAGTTAGCATCAAGTAAGCACTCAATAAATTGCTACCATTTTTTAATCATTCTAAAATACTTTAGAAACAAAAAAGAAGAAGCTACAAACCAACAGGATATTTACTAAGTTCATGCACACAATTTCTTTGCTTACTAGAAAGCTATCTGTATTTATCTACTCCCATAGCATTAGCCATATCTTGCCTTTTCCTTTTTTTCCCTTATGTTGTCTCCCTGTCTTCTTTATTCCAATATTTATTATCATGTTGTGATAACTAGTAAATTTAGCTAAATGAGGAGAAAAGGACATAAGACCCATGCTTATGAAAATTTTCAAACATTTAATACCACCGAAGAAAATAATACAGGAAAACACTTGCTAATCAAACACAGTGGGGAAAATAGAATTAAATTCACGTTGTGTTTTTAAATCAGTTTCCTTTAAAATTATGAGTGAGAATGTTCCTGTGAGGCTGTAAATCATTCATCAGTGTTGAATACAAGCACTTGGTCCCTCTCCAGCTCTTAATGCCTTCCTGAACTGATGTGATTCATTATTGCCAGGTGAGTTTTAAACTAAGAGGGATAACTCTGAACACTCGCTGCCCTTCAGCAGAGAAAACATGCAGGAAATGGCACAAAAATCTTTAAACCAGTCTCCTGTCCTGTTCTTACACTCTGTTTCTTTTTCATCCAGTGTGGCCGCCTAGTGTCTGTTCAACAAACACTGGTTTATTTCTCCACGAAACTATAGCTCTGGTTGAGGAGAAAACGGAAGATTTCAAACTGGGGGTACATGGAAGAAACTAGAAGAATCTCCAAAAGAATACTTTCTTTTTCACCATACAAAAAATCCCCTAACTCCTGTATCACAGAAAAATCTACCTTCAAAACAAATTCCAAAGAATTCTAACGGATGCTTTTTGTTAACACTACTTGAAATAGCTTCTGGGTAAGTCCACACTTTCAGTACAACTGCATTTTAAGTGCAAGGGGAAATGCCTTCTTGTGACCACATTTCCTCCACATAAATAAGGTGTCCTCAGGACAGCCTTAGAGGCCATGCTCTTGCCTACCTGGAGGAATGATGTTAGTCTATATTTCCTCTCTGTACAGGAGAGGTGAATCTTATTTACACACCTTACTATGTCCTTGAAAAATCAAATGAGCTAACTGATGAGAAAGGACTTAGAAACTGTCTTTTTTTATGCCAACTGACAAATTTTATATTTTTTTTCTTTTTTTTTTCTTTTTTTAACTTTACAATATTGTATTGGTTTTGCCATACATCAACATGCATCCGCCATGGGTGTACACGTGTTCCCCATCCTGAACCCCCCTCCCACCTCCCTCCCCATACCATCCCTCTGGGTAATCCCAGTGCACCAGTCCCAAGCTTCCTGTATCCTGCATCAAATCTGGACTGGCGATTCATTTCTTATATGATATTATACATGTTTTAATGCCATTCTCCCAAATCATCCCCGCCTCCCTCTCCCACAGAATCCAAAAGACTGTTCTATACATCTTTATAACAAATATTTGTTAAGCATGCCCAGCGCTATACTAGGTCTGGGGCATATAACAATGAGCAATGAAAAGCCCTTGTCTCCACTGAGCTTTCATTAAAATAGAAGATGTGTGCGCACATGCTCAGTCACTCAGTCATGTCTGACTCTTTGCGACCCTATGGACTGTAGCCCACTAGGCTCCTCTGTCCATGGGATTCTCCAGACAAGAATACTGAGGTGGGTTGCCATTTCCTCTTCCTCCAGGGCAACTTCCAACCAAGATATTGAAGCCACATTTCCAGTACCTCCTGCAGTGGCAGGCAGATTCTTTACCACTGAGCCAGCTGGGAAGTCACAATACATATAATACTTGTACATGATATACATACAGTACATATATTAGCCAGAAAAACAGAACCAAAAAGATGTGTGTGTGTCGGGGGGGGGGGGGTCTGTGTGTGTATACAGTGTGTGTATATGGTGTGCATATGTGTGTAAGGAAATGGCTCATGTAATTGTGGAGATTAAATTATGGCAAGTTCAAAACCTGATTCAGTAAGCTAGCACACTGAAGACTCAAGAGAAGAGCTGCAAAAGTCGCCATGATCTGTAGACTGGAAAGGCAGCCGTGGAGTCAGTATTTTAATCACAGGTACTACACTGAAGCAATGGAAATATGAACCATGCTGTTGAGCGGCTGGTGTTAGTTCGCTAACCTGTGGTAACTAAATTTGTGCACACGAACATAATATTCTGAAATGAAAAACACATTCATAAACTCTCCTCAGACCCCATCTTTCTTTTTTCCCTTTGTTAGGTAGTTAGAATAGGAAAAATGAGTCCAAAATGGCAGTGGCTAAAAGACAAAGAAGGGAAAAGCCCACAAAAATACAACAAAGGAAGGTCCAAGGACCGGAGTGAGGACCTCAGGTAAAACAAACTGCCCTCCTGGCTAGCCCACTTTACATAGGGCAGGCTCAGGGGATGGAGAAAAAACATATAAAAAGAGGAGCCAAATTGAACTGGGGGCTTCTCTTTGGGTCTTTTGGGTTGGCCTGCCCTCACGCCTCAAGGATGTATTTTCCTTTGCTTGCCAAATAAAACTGAGCTGTAACACTGGTCCGACCATTGCTCCAAATTTTTGCTGCAGCAAGACAGAACCAAGGAAATTACAAATTCCCTTGACACCTTTTATAAAAAAATCTCACTGAAGAGGTGGTTAATATTTGCTGTCTCCATCTCCTCACCACCCTGCCCATCCTCAGACTTACCAGGTGGGCTTTAGGTTCTGTTACTCTGCCAAGACATGCCTGGTTAATACTATACATTCAGTGGTTAATTGGTCCACGTCACCTGACCATGTAGGAGCACTTTGACAAAACTGGCAAATTCCTCTTTCTTGAAGCACTATGAAAATTTGGTCTCTGAGCACTATGTCTTTTTGGTTTTCCAAATGCCTCAGTGGCTACCCTTCTGTAATCTGTTTTGCTGGATTTCTTCCATTTCACAGGGTATAGTCTGTAACCATCTCTTCTACTCCAGTTACTACCTATATGATCTCATTCAGTTTGGGGTTTTAAGTAACACTTGTATATCAATGATTTCCAAGTTTGTATCTCTGACCCCCATCTCTTCCTTGATTTCTAAACAGGTGGTAATAGGCATGTCAAACCTCAGTCTAAAAGAGAACTTTATATCCTCCATCCCTATCTGTTTCCTCCTCATCTTCCCCATCTGAGCATGTGATGCCCTCAATGCTCTAGCCAAAAACTTAGGAATAACCTTTAATCCCTGTCTTTTCTTCAAGCTGCCACCCAATCCAGTAACAAGTCTGCTCCATTCTGTCTTCAGAACATTAATATATCTGGGAGCTACCTCTTCTCCCATATCCACTGCTGAGACCCTCATCAAAACCATAATTTTCTCCCACCTGAACTGCTGTAAGAGCTTCTCAGTGGGTCTTCTTGCTTCACCATAGCTGTCCTGTGATCAATTTTTACTTCAGCTGCCAGAATGATCTAAGAATGCAGTAAAACTGTATCAGACCTCTGCATAAAACCTTCTGGTGACTATCATACAAAGTGTAAAGTCCAAACTCCTTACCACGGTCTACGTAAGGCCTTATATGATCTCTTCTCTGACCTACACTCTGTTCTTTTAACACTCAGCTGCATTCCTGCCTCAGGGACAATGCATTTACTATTCTTTCCACATATTTTCCTACTGCTGACCTTATCAATACACTATCCATGCACTTCACTCAGACCTCTTTGCTCAAAAGTTAGCTTCTCAAGAGGACTTCCGTAATTATGTAGAATAGCACCTCTTACTCACAACTCAGTATCTCCATTTCCTCTTCATTTTATTTCACAGCAATTATCAGACATCGTGACACTGTACTATAGACACACACACACACACACACAAAGGCAGTTCTCATTTTGCACAGTTCTCGTGTGCGTGGGGTTCAGTGACCATGGTTTATTAAAAACACGTTTCTCAATGACATAGTTCACACTTCAGTTACCATGATAGATTAACTACAGTAATTGTATAAAACACAATTTTGCTGTAGCTCTTCAGTTCCCAAATCACCGTGTAAAACACATGGGCATCATGATCAGTAACTAATCACATCACTTTTTTATGTCTGTTAGTGACTGCTCACTGTGTATCTGCTAATCGATTCATTCACAGGAGCAAAGAACGCACTTCTGATGCCTCCTTGTCTCCCGTTGATAAACCCATATGACATCTTACAGAAATGTACAAGTGAGAGAATTGGCCAATGAAAACGAAAATGTATTTAAAAGAACGGTATCACTGGAAGTGAAATTTGAATCAAATATAAATGAGATTATAGAAGAAATATCTGTCTGTGGAAATGCTGACTCTGCCACCATTAGAGAAACTCTAGGTAGGCAGCTGCTGCTGCTGCAGCTAAGTCACTTCAGTCGTGTCCAACTCTGTGTGACCCCATAGACAGCATCCCACCAGGCTCCCCCGTCCCTGTGATTCTCCAGGCAAGAACACTGGAGTGGGTTGCCATTTCCTTCTCCAAGGCATGAAAGTGAAAAGTGAAAGTAAAGTCGCTCAGTTGTGCCCGACTCCTAGCGACCCCATGGACTGCAGCCTACCAGGCTCCTCCACCCATGGGATTTTCCAGGCAAGAGTACTGGAGTGGGGTGCCATCGCCTTCCCCAAGGTAGGCAGCTAGAAGAACTCAGTGAAGTACACCTAGTGACCAGTTGTGATGGAAAGGGTGAAAATGTCCCAGAAGTCACACTTGCCAAAAACTTTTCCTTGAAATCACTCTCAGATGGCATTGAAGGCATTAAGAATAAAGCATTGGAAGCTGATCCAAACTTAGAAAAGAGTATGACAATTTGTCAAGATAAAAGAAGCTGCTCCTTCTGTATCATAGGTTATACAATGAAAAGAAAGTGGCAAGCACTGCTCAATACTCCTGACATATTTTTTTTTTGAGAAAAAAAAAAAAAAAAACCACTTTAATTCTGAACATTTCTAAAGCTTGCAAGTTTGCAAGGGTATAAGATTACCTCCCAGAAATCCATCACATTTCTGACACTGAATCTGCAGAAACGCAAATGAAACCATAATACTAATTGGAATCACTTCAAAAAATGAAATACTTAAGCATCAAAATAACAAATCATTTATGGTACCCTATGCTAAAAATTGCAAAATGCTGAGAAACCAAAACAAAGACAAATAGAGAGATACACTTTGTTCATGGATTGGAAAACTAAATTTACTAAAAATGTTAATTTCCCCCAAATTCATATATAGGTTTATTCCTATCAAAATTCCCATCAAAATCCTACCTCTGTAGACACAGATAAGCTTACTCTAACATATATATTGGAAGGCACAGGCCCTAGGATAGCTAAAACAATTGTAATAAGAATAAAGTGGAGAGAAAAATAACCGATACTAAGGCTTACTATGTAGGTACAGTAATCTAGTTAGCATGCTATTGGTGGAATAGACAACAAAGCAATGGCAGAGAACCCAGAAACAGACCCACGAAACACACTAACAGATTTTTAAAGATGCAAATGAAATTCAATGGAAGAAGGATACTCACTTCAAAAGTAAAACCAGTGCTAGGTCAATGGGACATTTTTAGGCAAAAGAAAAAGAAAAAAGAACCATGAAATAAGTCTTAAACACCATATACAAAAAAATTCCTGAAAGTGGACCACAGATCAAACAAAATGCAAAAACATAAAGACTTTAGGAAAAATGACACAGAAACAAACCATGGAAAAAAATCTTTGATATGTAAGACTAAGCAAGTAGTTCTCAAATGACACCAAAAACATGATCTGTAAAAGGAAAAACTGAAAAAATGAACTTATTCAAAATTAAAACCTTTTGCTCTGTTCAAGACCTGTATAAGAGGATGAAAGACAAGCTGAGAATAGGAAAAAATATTTGCAAACTTCCTATCTAATAAATTAAAGACTAGTATGTGGAAAATATGCAGAATTCTTAAAACTGAATAGGAGAGAAACAGATAATTCAAACAGAAAATGAACAAAAGACGTGAAGAGATATTTTATCAAAACATGTATGCAAATAGCAAATAAGCACATGAAAAGATGTGCAGCTTCATTAGCCATTAAAGAAACAAATTAAAACCAGAATGAGATACCACTACAAACCTCTAAGAATGGCTAAAAACAGTGACAACATCAGATGCTGAGGAAGATGTAGAGAAACTGGGTCATTCATACACTGCTGCTGGAAATGTAAAACGGTAGACACTCTGGAAAATAGTTGCCTTAGTTTCTTTAAACTAAACATACTATTATCGTGCATGCATGTGTGTGTGTGTGTCAGTCACTCAATTGTGTCTCTTTTCGATCCCATGGACTGTAGCCTGCCAGGCTCCTCTGTCCATGGAATTTTCCAGGCTAGAACTCTAGAGTGGGTTGCCATTTCCTTCTGCGAGGAATCCTCCCATTCCAGGGACTGAATCTCTGTCTCTCGTGTCTCCTGCATTGGCGGGTGGATTCCTCACCTCTGCCCCACCTGGAAGGCTCACACTATTACATGACCAGCAACTGTGCTCCTGGGCAGTTTATGCTGGATATGTGACAATGCATGCTCACCCAGTACCTGTACGCTGATGTTCATGACAGCTTTGTATACAATATCCAAAACCTGAAACAATCTTCAATGCTTAGAAACCACTGGTAGATGTAAATTTTAGGCAAATTTCAAGGGAATTATATTGAGTAAAAAATTCTAATCTCTAAAGTTACACATTGCATGACTCCATTTTTATTCAGTTCAGTTCAATTCAGTCATTCAGACATGTCCAACTCTTTGCAAGCCCATGGACGACAGCACACCAGGCTTCCCTGTCCATCACCAACTCCCAGAGCTCGCTCAAACTCATGTCCATTGAGTCAGTGATGGGATCTAACCATCTCATCCTCTGTTGTTCCCTTCTTTATTACATTCTTGAAATTATAAAATTATACAGATGGAGATTATACTAATGACTTCCATGGATAAGAAATGGGAGAGATGCCTGTGGTTATAAAAGGACAACATGATAGACCTTTGTGGTAAAAGAACTGTCCTAAATCTAACTACAGTGATGGATATACAAAACTAAACATGGGATAAAAATGCCTAAAATAAAACACACACACACACAGATGAGTAAAACTGAAAAATCTGAGTAAGATCAGTGGACTGTATCAATGTCAGCTTCCTGGTAATGATAATATACCATGATTTTGCAAAATGTTACCACTGGAGAAAACTGAATACAAGGTACATGCAATCTCTCCACATTACTTCTTAAAACTGCATGTGAAATCTATAATTACCTCAAAATAAAAAGTTTTACTAAAACAAAAGTCTCATATACACAGTCTCATATGGCATTATTTATGTAAGTCTCAGACTAGGAATAACCCAATGTTATTGGAAAAACAATTTGTATGTGTTAGTATGTACGTATGTATTAGTTGCTCGGTCAAATCCAACTCTTTGTGATTCCACGGACTGTAGCCCGCAAGGCTCCTCTATCCATAGGAATCTCAAGGTAAGAATACTGGAGTGGGTTACCATTTCCCTCTCCAGGGGATCTTCCCAACCCAGGGATCGAACCTGGGTCTCCTGTATTGCAGGAGGATTCTTTACCATCTGAGCCACCAGGGAAGCCAATTACTGTAGTATAGTGGCACAGTGTATACAGGCTTCCCAGATGGCACAGTGGTAAAGAATCTGCCTGCCAGATTCTTAAGGGACGTAGTTTCAGTCTCTGGGCTGGGAAGATCCCCCGGAGTAGGAAATGGCAACTCGCTCCAGTATTCTTGCTTGGAAAATTCCATGGACAGAGGAGCCTGGTGGGCCACAGTCCATGGGGTCACAAAGAGTCAGACACGACTGAGCACAACACAAGGAAATCCTACTCAGAAATAAGAATGGACAAACTCACTATACATGTAGCACCACAGATAATCTCATAAACATTCTGAATGAAAGAATTCAGTGTTTCATTTATAGAAAATTCTATAACAAACAAAACTAATCTGTGATGACAAAAATGAGATCAGTGACTCCCTGGGTGAAAGAGAGAAGTGGAGTGACTACAAAGGGACATGAGGGGACTTTCTAGGATGATGGAAATAGCTTATATCTCAGTTAGGATGAGGGGTTCATGGTGCACACATCTGTCAAAACCCAGACTGTACCCTTAAAATCTGTGCTTTTTACTGTATGTAAGTCATACCTCCATAACCTATTTTTCTTAAAGGTCTGCATGGTTGTAGGCTTAAAGGCCAGGGTAACACCAGCCAAGGAAATAGATAGAGAATGTGCGCTGTTACAGTAGCCAAGACATGGAAACCACCTGAGCATCCACCAATGGACAAAGAGATCAAGAAAACACGTGTACACACATACACACACACATCCCCACAGAGAGAGGATTATTATTTAGGCATAAAAAAAAGGAATCCTGCCTTTTGCAGCAACATGGATGGATCCTGGGGGCACTTTGGTAAGTGAAAGAGGTCAGACAAAGACAGACATGATCTCACTTGTATATGGATCTAACCTTAAAACTCATAGAAACAGAGAATCGACGAGTGGTTACTGGGGGTCAAGGGAGGGGAGAAATGAAAGATGTTGGTCAAAGGGTACAAACTCCGTATAAGACGTGTTGTGGGCATCCAATCACAGTGGGTGACTACACTTAACAACACTGTCTGCTATACCTGAAAAATTCTGTAAGGGTAGAGCTTTAATGTTCTCATAGTAACAACAGGAACATGGTAATTATGGGAGGTAAAGACTGTGTTAACTGACCTTATCACGGTTTACATTTTGCAATGTATATGTTTATCAAATCAGGACACTGTACACCTTAAAATTACATGGTACATGTTAATAATCTCAATGAAGCTAGGGCAAAAAAGAAAGCCTTGAAATCAGTGAAAGATAAAACCTCTCTCTTTTCTGTTACAAGACCTCTCCACACCATAGGGTGTGTGGAGAATAAGGAATCCAGAAACTCACATTTCGGTGAAATACAGTTGATGATGATGTAATGTGCACAGGCTATAATTTTCATTTTTCCACATAGGTGTAAGATTTTAATAAACAAATAAACCTGTCAGTTCAGGAAATAACTAACTTATCATGCCTGCCCTGACTGTGCACTTTTGATTACAAAGCACTTCCACAGAATCAAATAGACTGGGAGATTAAATGACATGGAAATTATTGATTGGTGGCTGTAATATCCATACTTGGCAAGAGAGATATAGACATATATTCCAGAGAAAAGTAAGCTTCATCTTCTAAGCTCTCACCCTGTTATTAACAGCCTTCAAGTGCCTCAATTTCGCTGTGTTCTAAGGTGGAATGTGATTCTCACGCAAGAAGCCAGCAGCACCCTACAGCCTGGAAGGAAAATCTGGAAAGGATACGATCAGCTTTCCACCATTTTTGTCTTCCAGAACCGCCACTCAATTTTGATGCCCAGACATTTAGAATCTCTGATTAGCCTACGGAGAAGTCAATTCTAAGCAATCACATCTTTATCTTAATTAAAACAAAAAGAAATCAAGACATGAGAAAAAGATGTCTGAGGTACTAAATATAAAGACAGAATTCAATTATTCTGGAGTCAGTTATCTAATCGAGAGAACCAGTTTTGCACTGTCAAAAACATTATATCAAAATTAGTAAAATCACTCTGGAGAACAGTATGGAGGTTCTTTAAGAAACTAAAAATAGAGCTACCATCAGATTAGATCAGATCAGATCAGTCGCTCAGTCGTGTCCGACTCTTTGCCACCCCATGAATCGCAGCACGCCAGGCCTCCCTGTCCATCACCAACTCCCGGAGTTCACTCAGACTCACGTCCATCGAGTCAGTGATGTCATCCAGCCATCTCATCCTCTGTCGTCCCCTTCTCCTCTTGCCCCCAATCCCTCCCAGCATCAGAGTCTTTTCCAATGAGTCAGCTCTTCGCATGAGGTGGCCAAAGTACTAGAGTTTCAGCTTTAGCATCATCCCTTCCAAAGAAATCCCAGGGCTGATCTCCCTCAGAATGGACTGGTTGGATCTCCTTGCAGTCCAAGGGACTCTCAAGAGTCAGCCATTAAAAAGAATGAGAAAGCCATTTGCAACAACATGGATGCAACTAGAGATTATCACACTAAGTAAAATAAGTCAGAGCAGCACAGACATGATATCATTTATATGCTTAATCTTTTTAAAAGTGATACAAATGACCTTATTTACAAAACAGAAATAGACTCACAGAGTTAAAGAAATTTACTGTTTACTGTAGGGGAAAGCTAGGTGTGGAGGGACAGACTGAGAACTTATGATTGACATGTACATACTGCTATATATAAAATAGTTAACCAACAAGGAACTACTGTATAGCACAAGGAATGCTGTTCAATATTCTGTAATAACCTAAATGGGAAAAGGATTTGAAAAAGAATACCTGAACCACTTTGCTATACATCTGAAACATAACACTGCTAATCAACTATGCTTCAATATAAAACAAAAATTTTTTAAAATACACCAATCTATTTATGTGTCTTTTTTTTTTTTTCCTGCTAAAACCTTTAGGGGCTTTCCTGGTGGCTCAGTGGTAAAGTGTCCTCCTGCCAATGCAGGAGACACCATTTCAATTCCCGGGTTGGGAACATCCCCTGGAGGAGGAAATGGCAACCTACTCCAGTATTGTCTAGGAAATCCCACGGGCAGAGAAGCCTGGTGGGCTGCAGCCCATGGGCTTGCAAAAGAGTTGGACACGACTAAACAATAAACCTCTTTAGACACATATACCCCACACACTGATTTTTTAATTTTCTCCTGTGCAAAACCGGGAGCAAATCAACTAACCATTAAATTTGGATATTGAACCCAGGAAAGAGTTGAGTTGTTCAAACCTGAAATACATGTCACTTACTAGCTTCCTGCTTTCCAGTTCCCTTACTGGAAAAACAGAGATAAAAATAATTCCTTCTCTATTGAGACTATTTGGAGAATAGTTTTTTTTTTAAAAAAAAAACTTTTAAATACCTTTAGATTTCAAACAGAAAGTTTAATAACAATAATGAAATACAAGCGTATAAGCCAATCTATATTTACATTACCTTCTACCACATATGAATCTGTAAAGAAGACAATTAATCTAGGAAGCCATCTACTAGAGTCTTCATCATTTCACCAAAAGAAGAAATTTGTTTTTCTTTTCTACCACTACACCTTCTTATTCATCCCATGCCTCTCAGTTATGAGTCCCTATAAACTGCTTTCCTTTGCTTCATTTTTTCAAACATGTTGTTACAAGTGCATTATTATAGTGAGTAATCCATTTGTATTCCCCTCCTATTGAATAAAAATATTTTCCTAGTCTAAAATTTTTGAGAGACCCATGCTTTGGGAATCAAATTCCAAATAGTTTCGGTGAAGGTATAGATCTTCATTCTCTACACAAATTATAAACATTAAAATCAATTTCTTTTTGTTCAAACTTACTTCCCAATTGTTGAGTAAACTATTTACTAAGCAACAAGTCAGAACACTGTCTAAACAGCCAATATTTGAAAAATTAGATACACTCAAAATTTTCTCTTTTTTCCTTATGGCAAAATTTTCCCTATCCCCAACACCTTGTTGCTGCCCAAAACTGTGTGCACAGAGAGAATATGTCCAGGGGATGAAAAAACTCTTCACATTAGCCTAAGCAAAGCAATTAAAAATATAAATTTAGTATCACAGACATATGTTTTGTGTTAGTAAGTCTTTTCCAATGTGTGATAAATCATGTTTGTAAATTCTCATTCAAATATAATACATTAAGAATTTGACTTTTTCCCCCCCTTTATAATACTGAGAATATATAACTCAAACTATTTCCATTTGTTCCTGGTTTCCAAGAAGCTAAGGATCAAATAAATCAGCTACTCATGACATAACTATATTGGCATCTTTTTGAGAAAATATGCCCCTTTTTCTTTCCCAAGTTTTAGAATATTGTCTAGTGTGTGCATGCAAAGCCGCTTCAGTCGTGTCCAATTCTGTGCAACCCTATGGACAGAAGCCCACCAGGTTCCTCTGTCCTTGGGATTCTCCAGGCAAGAATACTGGAGTGGGTTTCCATGCCCTCCTCCCCGGGATCTTCCCAAGCCAGGGAATCAAGCCCATGTCTCTTACGTTTAACCTGCATTGGCAGGCAGGTTCTTTACCATTAGAGCCACCTGGGAAATCCAGAGTATTGTCTAGTAGAAATCACTGGTCTTATCATGCATATGTTATTTATTGCAATCTCTTTCAAACCTCTTTTAGAGAACTGGTAGGATACAATTTAAGTGTAAATATGTATACATTTGTATATGTATATTAAAAGATGTTAAGATGGAGGGCTAAGTTCTGATTTTAGTAAATATTAACAGAAGTTGACAAATGCTTTAAAATACATCTTTAAAAAGCATTTAAAACCATATCCCATAAGTAGATTTTACTTTAGCTTTCAGATTTGCCATTATCAAGTCTCCTAGGAGGGCATGGATGGCCTTGACTTAAAGAGTATCAGAGGAATTTAAGGGCACAGGGACTGTTTGTGTCAACAGTGAAGCCAAGACTTACAAAGGCTTATTATGGTTCTGGAGATATTTCCTTCCTATTTTTCCATATCAGCAGAAACACCTTGAGGGAATGGACTGCTATTTGCTAGTGAGATCTGACAGCACAGGTATGTTAGGTGAGAAACTAGAAACAAGAAAGCAGAGTATTCTAGAATGTCAAGCATGTAACATTTCACCTCCCATGTGAGTGGATTTACTGTGTGTCTTCGAAGGAGAGTCATTATTTTTCCTCAAAACTTTCCAATAATTTCTATTCCAATAAATGTTAAAGGGCAGCAAAATTATGCTCTACTAAACTCAATATATTTAAAAATTCATGTTATAAGCATAGTCAAAGTTTAATATCTGAAGATATTTACTAGAAAAATATATGGCTAAGTCAAAATACATGACTAAGTAATCATAATCATTGATCAACAAATTAGAGGTAAATTTCATGAACTTTTTATCATCTTCAAGTCTTTTCTGATGACATGAATCTAACCATATCTGCCTTATTTTCACCTGAAGATAACTATTTTAGAGTGCATAAGTCTATTATTAATGTATTTTATATATTATATAATATACGGATAGCATGTTTCTGTTTGCAAAGGATTTTCACTCATAGATGACTTCACTGAAGTCTCACCATTCTGGGAAGAATGGACTACTTTTACAATAAAAGCACTAGATGAAGTTAACAATAGACCAAATATACAGAGTTAAACCAGGCTGATTAAGACTACAGGATTTAAATATTTTGAAAGCCTTACAAACCAAGACATTGTGCACCTCATCACCAAGCACATTGAAAACCCTTTATGAAGTAATATTTGTCTGAAGCATGTTCTCCAATTCATGTTCTCTAAGATAAACTATGAGCTGTTAACCCACATTGTTTGTGTTAATCCACAAACAGGCACGGAGCATACAGGCAGAGAATAAAAGACATGATAAATGGACATAACTGAAGAAAAAAAATTAGTCTTTTTATCATCTATAGCCGAGATGCTTAGGAGTGCATTTTCTTATTTTAGTTCAAGATGATAATAAGGTAGATTTTAACTGTTTTCACCCCTACGAGAACCCTCTAAGGTAGGTACTATATCATGCCCGTTTTATACACGAGGACACCATGACACACAGACTAAGAAACGTCACTCGAGATCACACATCTAACAAGGGGCCAAGGTGAGATTCAAACCCAGGCAGTCCGGCTCTCTATAACTCACCCTGCCCCGTCTCCACTGCCTTAGAAGCTATCTGTTACTCTAAACAGAAAGTTGAAACTACATGGAGGAAAGGGGACAGCAGGGCTTATCTTATGATCGGGCAGGACCCACAGGTGTGATATGAGGGGAAAAAACAAGTAAGACACCCTTTAAAATACCTCACTAGACTGAAGCGACTTAGCAGCAGCAGCAGCAGCAACAGCTTTCCATCATTAGGATTAGGAGTTTCCTTCTTAGGATCTGCTTTCAAAAATCTCCTATTTGATGCAAGTATTCAGGAATATGTACAGTCACTGTCCGATATCTTAGTTTTTAACTAACATCATGGAAATAAGAATGACCCTTAAAGTGAAGTGACTTAGTCGTGTCTGACTCCTTGTGACCCCATGGAATGTAGCCTGCCAGGCTCCTCCATCCATGGGATTTTCCAGGCAAGAATACTGGAGTGGGTTGCCATTTCCTTCTCCAGGGGATCTTCCTGACCCAGGGATTGAACCTGGGTCTCCTTTATTGCAGGCAGACTCTATATCATCTGAGATACTGGGGAATCTAACATCACGGAAATAACAATGACTCTTAGAACAACCACAAAAAAGAAAAAAAAAAAAAATTCTACATTCAGGGTCATGCTTAGACCCAAATCCTCCAAGAGAAAAAAGCAACCAAAATATTAATAGCCTGCTCCACACCTGGGCCTAGGACCAGAGAAGGAGGTGAATGAGCTGAAAAGGAACTTTCCAAACACTTAAAATAGCGCTCAGAGAAACTGAGACCTAGCCACCAGGGCGGCCATTGGTCAAATGAGGCTGGATAGATGGAAGGGGAAAGGCCAGCTTTTGAAGGCTTTAAAATTGGGAGCAGAGACCTTGGCAATAAGAAACTGCTGGAAAACTTTCAGAGAAGGTTCAGAACAGAAAGGCAGGTAGGTTAGTCTGGTGGCAGCAGCAGCAGATGTATGGGGGTAGAGTCTTGCCAGGTCTATGGGACGTTGAATCTCAAGACTGAGAGATGGCCAGCAACTGAAGTGCAGGGGATGGCACCAATGGTGTCCTTATTCACAGCTCACCCTAGAACACACTCCAGGCGTTCAGGATGATCAACAGGACAGGAGAAGCTCCTGATTATGATGTTTCCAGGAAAGTTTTGGGACACAGTGGCTTCACAGAACCTCCAGATTTATCACAAAAGCAACTTGCCAGCAGGTGACAATTTCCCTATACAATATCTGCTTTCCTGGGACCAGTACCCACAGGAGCTCAGAGGGGAAGTGAAAATAAAAATTCATTCCTCAGAAAGAGATACTACTTCATTCACTCTTCAAAAAGAGAGAGAGTGAGAGAGAAGCTATTGTGACAGAAGACAAGAGAAAGCAGAAAGCAGGAGATATTTGGCAATGGTGGGGGGCACAGGAAACGCAGGTCCTGGGCAGTATGCTTGTAGAAAGGAGTTTGGCTGGTGACCTGCGTTTTTCTAGAAGGAAAGAGAGAATTAAAGGATGCCCATAAAAATCAGAGGAGGAAAGGAGGGAGGAAAAAGAGTTTCAATAACAGACAATACTTTGAGTACCAATTTGATAGGCAGACACTATAAAAGTTATAGATTTGGACTCATATGCCCAGCAAAAAGAGCCCTGGAGCTGTCTGAAATGAACAACATGCAAAAGAAGAGGCATAAAATGACTAAGCCAAGAGGTAAGTAATAATTCCTAAACCCAGATTTCAATGGTAGCAATACAGCTCTTAGTGTGAAGAATACTTAATACATGTAGAAATAGAATGATAAATGAGTTAATACCCAAAGGAGAATTAATGATCTGGGAAGCTGAGTATGCTAGCCATGAGATCACATTCTGAAACGTTCATTTATTTCCTTTAGACATGACCCTTTGCCTTTTTGGAATTGCTGCATTGGGCCAAGTAGGAGACCACTGAGCTCAGGATGCTGACTCATCACTGAATATTTGCACCACTATTAAGAGTAAGCATCAAATTTTGATATGCCTGATAAAACATATATCTTGGAAACCTGAATATATTTTGCATGGAGATGCTTAAGTCTGTGTTAAATAAATGCAGAGAGATACAGCTTATTCTAGATGAAAACAAAAGTACCTTATATTTATTCCTTACATTAGAAAATAAAAAGAATGGAAAATTTGGGTTACATTTTTATAATAAATTAACCCTCTCTTACATAGTCTCAAGAGTTTTTCTTACACACTATCTCTTCTCAAAATATATTTAAACAACAAAAGGAGGTACCACTTCAGTGTCTATACTGTGCCAAGTTTGCAGACATCAAAATTAATCCTTGCCAAGCCATCTTTTAACATGGACAACCCCAATTTACAGATAAGGAAACTGAAACATAACTGTCTTAATAACCAACTTCCCCAAGACTACACAGAGCTGGAAAGGGCAGAGCTGAAGTTTGAACACAGATCTGTTTGAACCACTAGGTTCCTAAGCTCAGTGCTGCCAGCTAGGACTGAACTAATGGGCAAATTATGGTTCAGTCTTAAAGGAGTCCAATGGCTTGAGAAGAGAGTTAGGAAATAGATATAATCTATGACTATGAAAAATCCTATAAGAATACATAGACTTGGCAATGCTAGCCTGCGTCTGAACAGTGAGGGTAGGTATGTCTGCGCTGGACCATTGAAAAAGGAGCCGGGGGAGAAGGGCTGCGGGCAGCTAGAGGTGGAAAGTACTTAGTCAGAAGGGGAGTCAAAACCGGCTGGTTAAATTCAACCTATACATAATCAAAATGAATCATTGGATGGACTCACCAATGAGGAAACTTCTACTTTTAACTATCACATTTTCAAAACAGCCCAAGGCCCCCATTATTCTTAAGCTATGTTCCATTTTACTAAGCCTGCTTTTTATTCTATTCAATCTTTTTTATTAAGAGTATACAACCAGAAGAACTTCAGTAAAGACCCTTAAATTGATGTTAAGTTATTTATTACTGGCTTTGGGTTTTGGCAATCCAGTTAACTGGATATCTGACCATTGTATATTTCAAAGCAGGTTTCTAAATTTCACTAGTAAGAAAATTACTAATTCAAATCCAAAGCTTCACTTCAAATATATTGGTTTTCTTTCTCTCTCCCCATCCTTATCTCCAGGGCTATGGTTTGTTAGTGAGGAAATTAAACTGAGAAGGAACAGTTTTTTTTCACAAAGCCCCTTTTAAAGATTTAATACTTTGTACTAGCAATAAGATTAGATCTACACAAATTTAGCAATTTAGAAGTATCTAACAAAACATAAAAGGTGTATAGCTTATACTAGGGCAATCTAACCACTCAGTGGTGACCCTGTAGAAGTGCTTACACAGGTGGGCACACGCAGGGAGGTTTGTGTCCAAGCAGCAGAGTACACAGTAATAAGAGAAAACCTGGAAGCAACGTAAATGACCATCTGTCAGACAATAGATAAATAGAGATCTGTGTAGCAGTTAGAAACAAGGTAAATCTTTATGGATTAACACATTAAGACTTCCAAGACATGTTAGTGAGAAAACTCAAGCTGTGGAATATGAGTAGTAAGATACTAATTATGTAGAAACATCACACATTCACACCCAGTGATGTATGTATTTATGTGGGGGTCTGTCTCCTTCTCAACCTGTGTATACACACACACACACACACACACACACACACACTCACTCACGGGGCTTCCCTGGTGGCTCACATGGTAAAGAATCTGCCTGCAGTGAGGGAGACCTGGGTTCAATCCCTGAGTTGGGAAGATCCCCTGGAGGAGGGAAAGGCTACCCATTCCAGTATTCTGGCCTGGAGAATCCCATGGACAGAGGAGTCTGGTGGACTGTGGTCCATGCGGTCGCAAAGAGTCAGGCACAACTGAGCCACTTTCATTTTCACACACACACATATATTTAATGCCTAGCAACAAGGGTTGAGGGAAGCATTCAAAAGATACCTTATCTGTCCCCCTTTATTTACTTTATTGCTGTAAAAATAATTTCTGTATTACTTATAGAATTAAAACAGTTTTTGAAAATATTTTCAATAAAGAAAAAACAAAATATACTTTCAATTTGTCATAAAAATCTACTATATTCCATTTTTAACCAACTTGTTAAAGTTGCTGCTGCTGCTGCTGCTAAGTCGCTTCAGTTGTGTCCGACTCTGTGCAACCCCATAGATGGCAGCCCACCAAGCTCTGCCATCCCTGGGATTCTCCAGGCAAGAACACTGCAGTGGGTAAAGTTACTAGCCTGTAATTTTTAGAGATTTCCCCTGTCTTAAAACTTTTTTGTTTTTTCAAACTTGTATGTCTCAGGCTTATATCTTGACAGACATTCAGATTTATAGGTCTCCAAGCATGGTTGGGAACTCAGTGGGAGCAAGACACACTCTCTTCCTTTACTTAGCTCCACAAAATGGGTGTCTAATAAATATTAAAGAACAAAGGAATGAACTAACCAATGAATAAATGACAACAGTAAATGTTATACTTGTGTTATCCAGCACTGGTCAAGATTGAAAATATCACAATTTTCAGAGAGGAATTAAGAGAATATTCAAGAAAAAAACTAAAATCTTTTATTCCAGGCAATATTGCTATATCAATCTTATTAATGATACTAAGTATTGATCTCCAGAAGCAAATTAAGACTCATATCAGAACTTCCATCCTTCTCCAGCCCTGGATATTAAGTCATTACTTTTTCTGTCAGTTTTTTTTTTTTTTTAACACAAGTCATATTAATTAACATAAAATGACTGTTCAGGGATATATTCTAAACCCTCACTAGCCACTAAGTATATTAAGTATAATTTTTTTTTAATTCAGTCACTGTTTCAAATTTATTTTGTTTAAATAAAGCTATTGAATCCTTCACTGAACTTACTATACACCTTTTGCTATTCAAAGTATGGTTCTAAGACCAGCAAGATCAGCATATCATGGAAGTTCATTAGAAACAGAATCTCAGGTATCACCCGAGACCTACTGAATCAAAATCCTTTTTAATAAGATTCTTCAGTGATTCATATACACATTAAAGCTGGTGAAACACTGCCATATACTACCCTTTTGCTACTAAGTCAACTTTTTAAATTATAGAGATAAGACATGTATATGTTTTTTAAAATATTAAAGGACCCTATAAACAAAACCACATTACAAAAAAACTACAGGCCAACAGGTCTCATGAACATAACTACAAAAGTCCTCAACAAAGTATTAGAAATAGAAGAACATGTTTTAAAAAAATTATACACCATGATGCTATGGTCTAAATGTATATACCCTCTCAAAATATACATGTTAGAATCCTAATGCCCAGTGTGACACTATTAGTAGGCGGGGCCTTTGGGTGCTTACGTCATGAGGGTGAAGCCCTAGTGAATGGGATTATTTTGTTCTTGTAAAAGAAATCCCATAGAGCTCCCTAGCTCCCTCAGACATCTGCAACTTAAAAGAGGGCCCTCACCTGACCATGGCAAAGTCAAAGTCGCTCAGTCATGTCCAACTCTTTGAGACCTCATGGATATACCCCAGATATCAACTGTCTAGTCCTCAGAACTGTGAGAAATAAATTTCAGCTATGTATAAGTTTCTGAGCGTGTGATATTTCATATGGCAGCCTCAACAAACTAAGACAACAACCAATGTATACAAAGTTGGTTGAACATTCAAAAATCAATTAATGTAATCGATCATATCAACAGAATTTTTTATATCACATGATCATACCAATAGACACAATAAAAGCATTTGACAAAATCCAACAATATCTATGATAAAAACCCTCAGTAAACTTTTCCAACTGATTATTAAAAAACTACAAAAACTTACACTAATATCCTACTTAATGGTGAGAAACTCAAAGCTTCCTGACTAAGATCAGGTACAAGACAAAGACGCCCCCTCTTACCACTCCTTTTCAACAACTTGTTGGAAGACCTTGCTAATAGAACGAGGCAAGTAAAAGGCATGCAGGTTGAAAAGGAAGAAATAAAACTATATTTATTTGCAAACATGGTTACCTATTTATAATATAAAAAGCCAAAAGAATCAATTTTAAAAATTAAGTGATTGCACCATGGTTTCAGGATATATGATTAACATACAAATGTCAATTGTTTTCCTCTATAAGAACGAGGAATAAGTGGAATTTGCAATGAAAAGCACAATGCCATTTACATTAACACCCTCTAAAATAAAATACTAAGGTACAAATATGTGTAAGATCTATATGAGAAAAAATACAAGACTCTGATGAATAAAATCAAAAAATAACTAAATAAATGGAGAAATATTCTATGCTCATGGATAGGAAGACTCAATATTGTTAAAATGCCAGTTCTTCCCAAATTCATCTATAAATTTAATGCAGTCCCAATCACAATCCCAGAAAATTATTTTGTGGATATTGACAAATTGATTCTGAAGTATATATGGAGAAGCAAAAGATTCAGACTAACCAACACAATATTGAAAGAAAAGAACAAAATTGGAAAATTGATGCTACTCAACTTCAAGACTTATAAAGCTACAGTAATCAAGGTAATGTGATATTGGTGAAAGAATATACAAATAGATTTTTAGAACATAATAGAGAACCCAAAATAGAACCACATATATTTAGTCAACTGATCTTTGACAAAGGAGAAAAGGCGATACAATGGACAGAGATAATCTTTTCAACAAATGGTGCTGGAACATGGACATCCACATGCAAAAAAAAAAAAAAAAAAAGAATCTTGACACAGACTTTATACCATTCATGAAAATAACTCAAAATGGATTATAGACTAAATGTAAAATGCAAAACCTTAAAACTCCCAGAAGATAACAATGGAAAAATCCAAGTAATCTTAGGTAGGGTGATACCTTTTTAGATAAAACGCCAAAGGCACAATCCATGAAAGAAATAATTGATAAGCTGGGTTCCATTAAAGTTTCAAACTTCTGCCCTTCAAAAGACAATGTCAAGACAGTAAGAAGACAAGCTACAGACTGGGAGAAAATATTTTCAAAAACCACATCTGATAAAGAGTATTATCCAAAGAAAGCAAACAACATTTAAAAATATGCCAAAGACCTTAACAGACTCACCAAAGAAGATATACAGATGGAAAACAAGCAGACAAGGGAAATTCAAATTTAAACAACAATCAGATACCAGACACATCTATTAAGATGGCCAAAATCTGGAACACTGACACCACCATATTCTGGCAAGGACGCAGAACAAGAGGAATTTCCATACACTGCTGGTAGGAATGTAAAACAGTACAGCCACTTGGGAAGGTAGTTTGGCAGTTTCTTACAAAACTAAACCCTCCTCCCATACAATCCAGCAATCATGATTCTTGGTATTTACCCAAAAGAGCTGAAAACTTAACTTCACACAAAAACCTGTACACAGATGTTTACAGCAGCTTTGTTCATAACTGACAGATCATTGACATGACCAAGATGCCCTTCAGTAGATGAACTGATAAACTGTGGCACATCCAGAGAGTAGATGGAAGCTGGAAGGTAATAGAATATTACTTCATTAAAATATTATTTTATGCTAAAATTATATTAGCTATCGAGCCATGAAAAGACACGGAGGAACTTTAAATGCCTGTTACTAAGGAAAAAAGCCAATCTGAAAAGGGTACATACTCTATAATTCCAACTATTTGATAATTGTAAGATAGTAACTGTGGTGTTGGAGAAGACTCTTGAGAGTCCCTTGGACTGCAAGGAGATCCAACCAGTCCATTCTGAAGGAGATCAGCCCTGGGATTTCTTTGGAGGGAATGATGCTGAAGCTGAAACTCCAGTACTTAGGCCACCTCATGCGAAGAGTTGACTCACTGGAAAAGACTCTGATGCTGCGAGGGATTGAGGGCAGGAGGAGAAGGGGACGACAGAGGATGAGATGGCTGGATGGCATCACTGACTCAATGGACGTGAGTCTGAGTGAACTCTGGGAGTTGGTGATGGACAGGGAGGCCTGGCGTGCTGCGATTCATGGGGTTGCAAAGAGTCGGACACAACTGAGCGACTGAACTGAACTGAATTGAACTGAACAGCTCTGGAGAGAGTAAGTGGTTGCCAGGGGTTGGAAGGGATGAATATGCGGAGCACACAGGATTTTTAGGGCAGTGAAAATACTTTGTATATTGTAATGATGGATACATGTCATCACGCATATGTCCAAATTCACAGATCTTACACCACCAAGCGTGAACCCTCCATATGGACTACCAACTATGGACTTTGAGAGACTGTGATATGTCAACATGGGTTTGCCAAGCTTACCATGCAACCACTCCGGTGGGGGATGTTAATGGAGGAATCTCGGCATAGGTCAGGTAGGGAATACAAGTATTCTCTGTTTTTCCAAAGCTCACTTTATGCCACTTGGCTTTTATGAGAGATCTACATTAGTAGTTGTTTTCATTAACTGAAAGAAACTCAAAAGAGGATTTTTGCTTTTACCAAAAAAAGCTAAAAAGCAAAATTAGCACCTAGCCTTTATATTGTAGCGAGATGTTACAAAGGCAGCTGGTACCCTGAGCAACAGAAGTGACACCTCCAAGCTCCTTCCCTGGGAACTACGTCGCATCTCAACATCAAGCCATCACAGCTCTGAACAATGTCTGTGAAGATCTGCATTTTATCTTGATTTACTTTGTGTATCCATCAGGAACATGTGTCCTAAGGTAACAGTTTCTTTGCTTTAGAACGTTTCAGATTAGAAAGGGTTTCATGGGAACACTCTACTTCCAGATAGTGGGGGAAACTTGTATACAGAAAATCTCTGCACCTTCCACTCAAATTTCACCTTTCACTCAAATTCACTAAAATCAGTCTTTTTAAAAAGGTGCAAAAGGGAAGTAAATGAAAATAAAGAGTGTTCTCCCTACCATCTACTCCAGTTTCAATTCCCAGAAACTGTGAATATGAAGTTTCTTTATTGCTGTTATTTTTTCCCTATTTTTTTCTGATATTTAGTTGAAAATATTGCTATTTTGTGATCTAGCATCTAGAATTAGGATAAAAAATCTGATTTGTATTTCTAACATTGCTATGTAAGTAAAACATTTACTTTCACTGGCAACTTTTCAGATTTTCTCTTATCCTTGGAGGGATGGGATTTCCCATGGAAAGTATCCAAATTATATTCGCCTAGAATGTTTTTCATTTATTTTACTTGATGTACGTACCAGACTTTTTCAAAATTAAGAATTAACCTTTCTTAAACCTGAATAAGTTTTGTTCTACTTTGTCTTTGATTATTTCCTGTTTCACTGCCCCTTTTCTCTGCTTTGGAATCCTGAGCTAATGTTCAGTTAGCACCAATTCTAACTGAATAGCTTTCATTTGATCAGTCTATGCCTATGCCATATTAGTGGTTAAATATCTTGAATGGTACCTCCAACTAGATTTATTCCATGTGTCCTTAAAGACTTTCACTCTCTATTTTCCATTTCTGTGGTATGTTTCTATGATGAACAGAACAGTGGCCCTCAAAGGATATGGCCATATCGAATTCCAGAATATAACCTTATTTGGCAAAAAGGCCTTTGAAGATGTAATTAAAGAGCACTGGATAGGACCACCTTGGATTACGATGAGCCCTAAATAGTTGGAAGAGGAGAGAAATACATGCACGGCCACCCAGTGTGTCCTGACCCACGGATTGTAATGATAGATCCACAAGCCAGGGAATGCCACGGACCACCAGCAGGCGCCACGCTGAGAGAGAAGCATGGGGCAGATCTTCCCTCAAAGTCTTCAGTCCTGCTGATACCTTGACTTTGTACTTCTAGCCTCCAGAACTGCAAGAACATAAATTCAGTTGTTTTAGCACCAAGAAATTAACACAGTTTCCTTCACTGTACCTTTCAGATTCTCACTTTATTTTTAGCTACAAGCATCTTGTGATTTAGTCAACTCCAACTTGATTAAAATTTATCACTATATACTTAATTTCCAATATTATATTCTTAATTTTTATTGTTCATTTTACCATGTTTGCCTTAATTTAGGGACGCAAAAAAGAATCTCCCTAAAGATATCAACTTAAAAATTTTAATTTCTACTTTGTTCTTTTTGGGTCTGGAATCATCTCTATCTTTTTTGCCTTTTCATACTGTTTAATAGTACATGAACTGTGAACGTCCAGATGTTCAAGCTGGATTTACAAAAAGCAGCGTTTCCAGAGACCAAATTGCCAACATCTGTTGTATCATCAAAAAAGCAAGAGAGTTCCAAAGAAACATCTACTTCTGCTTTATTGACTATGCTAAAGCCTTTGATTGTGTGGATCACAACAAACTGCAAAATTCTTCAGGAGACAGGAACACCAGACCACCTTACCTGCCTCCTGAGAAATCTGTATGCAGGTCAAGAAGCAACAGTTAGAACTGGACATGGAACAACAGACTGGTTCCAAATCAGGAAAGGAGTATGTCAAGGCTATATATTGTCACCCTGCTTATTTAACTTATACACAGAGTACATCATGAGAAATTCTGGGCTGGATGAAGCACAAACTGGAATCAAGATTGCTTGGAGAAATATCAATAACCTCAGATACACAGATGATGCTACCCTTGTGGCAGAAAGTGAAGAGGAACTAAAGAGCCTCTTGATGAAAGTGAAAGCAGAGTGAAAAAGCTGGCATAAAACTCAACATTCAAAAAACTAAGATCATGGCATCCAGTCCCATCACTTCATGGCAAATAGATGGAGAAACAATGGAAACAGTGACAGACTTTATTTTGGGGGGCTCCAAAATCACTGCAGATGGTGACTGCAGCCATGAAATTAAAAGACGCTTGCTCCTTGGAAGAAAAGCTATGACCAACCTAGATGGCATATTAGAAAGCAGAGACATTACTTTGCCGACAAAGGTCCATCTAGTCAAGCTATGCTTTTTCCAGTAGTTATGTATGGATGTTAGAGTTGGACTATAAAGAAAGCTGACCACTGAAGAACTGATGCTCTTGTGGTACTGGAGAAGACTCTTCAGAGTCCCTTGGACTGCAAGGGGATCCAACCAGTCCATCCTATAGGAGATGGGGCCTGGGTGTTCATTGGAAAGACTGATGCTGAAGCTGAAACTCCAATATTTTGATCACCTGATGCGAAGAGCTGACTCATTAGAAAAGACCCTGATGCTGGGAAAGATTGACGGCAGGAAGAGAAGGGGACAACTGAGAATGAGATGGTTAGATAGCATCACCGACTCGATGGACATGAGTTTGAGTAAACTCCAGGAGTTGCTGATGGACAGGGAAGCCTGGCATGCTGCAGTCCATGGAGTTGCAAAGAATCGGACACAACTGAGCAACTGAACTGAACTGAATCATTTTTATTGGTTCATCTTTCATTTTGCTGGTTTTTCTTAAGTGTCTGGTAATATCTTGCATCTATTTATCTTTATGAATCACAGACTACACTTGTTGGTTTATGTAACAGGCTTAGACTTCTTCTATGACTGCATAAGTCCGTTTTCCCAGTTTGTCTCCCCTTTGTATGTGTGTGTATGTCTGACACGTGTGTACATGTGTTGGGACAAAAGGAAGCTGACACATGTACTGAGGCTGCAATCTTGAACGAAAACTCTGTATCAACTACTTCATATTATATTATTTTAATTTCTCTGATACAATGAATTCCTGCAGAACAGGGATTGCTTTATTCACACCTCCGATAGAAATTACTATAAATGAACATTTAATTAATTGTATAAACTAATTGGCTAGTTAGTAAGTAAATAAGTGAAAGCCAGCAAAACAAGTTAAAACCTAACTTGCTCAAGTGAAGGAAAAACTCAATGCTTTCACTGTTTCAAAAGAAAAGTGAATTGTGGCTTAATGTATATATAAGTAAAAGTCATTAATCTTGAGCTCTCAATTAATGTGCCATTTTAATGAAAAATTCATTTCACTTGATCAGATAGCTCACAACCTCTTTTCTATTACAGGATATTCAATACTTATCATTTTGGATCTTTCATATTCAGGACACATTTTTATTAGATTTCTGTAAATGCATGGATTATTAACTATGCAGACAGATGTGCATCAATTTGTACCTTGAAAATGTATTCCTGTTTATGTAAATTCACTGTGCAAGCTTTCTGCCTGAATAACAATCCCATGGCAGGTTAAGTGGAATGATCTGTGGGGGCTCTGTTCTTAATGCCTTGAATTAATAATTGGATATTTTCCATTAAAAAAGCCTTTTTAAAAGTGACTCAAAGTCATTTGTTTCCATTCTTGTAGGACTTACAACCCTAAAGCCAGAAGAGGAAAAAGGGAAATGATCAGCTTTGTTGAGTGGAGACATTTAAGCTGGTCTTAGAAAATATAAGGGTATTCACCAGGTAGGAGAGAAAAGAAAGGGTATTCCAAGCAGAGAAAGCAAAGAAACCCTCAACAAACTAAGATGAAAAGGGAACATCTTTGCCACGGTGAAAGGCATCTATGGAAAACCCATAGCCAGCATCATACTTAATGGTGAAAGACTGAATACTTTCCCCTGAGATTAGGAACAAGTAAGAATGTCTTCTTCACTTCTATTCAACATTCCATTGGAGCTTCTTTCCAGAACAACTAACAAGAAAATAAAATCATCCAGATTGGAAAGGAAGAAGCAAAACAATCAGAATTTCCAGATGACATAATCTTGAATACACAAAACCCTAATGAACTCACTACCAAACTATTTGAATTAATAAGTTTAGCAAGGTTTCAGGATACAAAATTAATACCAAAAAATCAATTGTATATAAAGTAGCAATGAGCAAAATGAAAATGAAATAAAACAATTCCATTTACAATAGCATCAATTTTTTAAATTTAGGAATAAAATTACAAATTAAGAAGATTTCAATAAATGGAAAAATATCCACATTCATGGATCAGAAGCTTTAATATTGTTAAAAGATAATTCTCCCCAATTTATTTATAGATTCAACACTATTTGTATCAGAGTCCCAGTTAGCATCTTTGCAAAAATTGATAAGCTAATCCTAAAATTAATGTGGAATTTCAAAGAAATCAGAATATCCAAAACAATTTTGAAAAAAAGAAACGAAGTACTCGCACTTCCTAATTTCAAAACTTTACTACAAGACACAGTAATCAAGATAGTGTGATACTATTATGACAACAGAAATAAAGATGAATGGAATAGTCTAGAGATAAACCTGGCAATTATGAGAGGGCCAAGAAAATTTAAAAAGGGGGGGAAATAGTCTATTCAGTTAATGGTGCTGAGACAACTAGATATCCATTTACAAAAGAATGAAATTTTACCCCTACCTCATGAAATTATAATTTTTTGATAGGTAAGAAGTGGATTTATTCAGAGAGAAACACACTCAACAGATAGAGTGTGGGCCATCGCAGAGGGCAAAGGCAGCAGCTTCAAATTCTTAAATATAAAAGCTAGAACCATGAAACTCCTAGAAGAAAACACAGGTGTAAATATTCATGACCTAATATTAGGAATAGTTTTTTAGATAGAACGTTAAAAGCATAAGCAATAAAAGAAAAAAATAATTGTACTTTAAATTTAAATAATTTGTCTTTTCAAAGATACCATCATCAAAGTAATAAGATATTCCCACAGAATAGGAAAAATATTCACAAATTGTATGTTTGATACAGGACTTGTGTCTAGAATACATGAAAAACTCTTACAATTCAATAATAAAAACTAATAAAAAGACAAAGGGGCCAATGAGAAACAAGTAAAGGATCTAACAGACATTTCTCTAAAGATGATACACAAATGGCCAATAAGGACATGAAAAAATGCTCAACATTATATCTACCAGGAAAATGCAAATCAAAACCACTAGCAATTTCCCACCACCAAAATGACTATAATCAAGAAGACAGATAATAACAAGTGTTGGCAATGATGTGGAGAAACTGGAATCCATAAACTATCTGTGGGAATGCAAAAGAGTGTATCAACTTTGGGTAATAATCCAGGAATTCCTTGAAAGTTTAAACAGAGAGTTTACCATATGACCCAGCAATTCCACTCCTAGTTATATACCCAAGAGAAATGAGAACATGAGTATAAATGAACACACGTGTTCACAAAATCATTATTCATAATGGCCAAAAGTGAGAATCCTATTAATTAATAAATCAGTAAATGTGGTAAATTCATATACAGTAATGTTATCTGGCAATAAAAATAAATGAAGCACTGATATGTGCTAAAACATGGATGAACCTTGAAAATGTCATGCTCCGTGGAAGAAGTCAGACACAAAAGACCACATATCGTATAATTACATTTGTATGAAATGACCTGTTATCAACAGGAAAATCTACACTGACAGAAAGTAGATTAGTGGTTGCCTAGGACTCAGAGGACTGGAAAGAAACTGATAGTGAGTGGTAATGGATATGAAATTTATTTGGGGTGGGGTGATGAAAATGTTCCCAAATTGTGAAGACAGCTGGACAATTCTATGAGTATACTGAAATCATTGAACTGTACATTTAAAATGAGTGAATTTTATGGCATGTGAATTATATCCCAATAAAGCAGTCTTATAACAGTTCATACCTGTTATAAGCTGTATTATAATTTTTTTCTTTAAAAAAAAATTTACAGCCTGGATAGGAGAGGAGTTTGGGGGAGAATGGATACATGTATATGTATGGCTGAGTCCCTTTGCTATTCGCCTGAAACTAGCACATCATTGTTAATTGGCTATGCTGCTGCTGCTAAGTCGCTTCAGTAGTGTCCGACTCTGTGCGACCCCATAGATGGCAGCCTACCAGGCTCCCCCGTCCCTGGGATTCTCCAGGCAAGAACACTGGAGTGGGTTGCCATTTCCTTCTCCAATGCATGAAAGTGAAAGTGAAAGTGAAGTCGCTCAGTCGTGTCCAACTCTTCACAGCCCCATGGATTGCAGCCTACCAGGCTCCTCCGTCATGGGATTTTCCAGGCAAGAGTACTGGAGTGGGGTGCCTTCGCCTACCCCAGTACAAAATGGGTTTCACTGGTGGCTTGGATGATAAAGAATCTGCTTGCAATGTAGGATACCCAGGTTCAATTCCTGGGTCAGGAAGATCCTCTGGAAAAAGAAATAGCTACCCATTCCAGTAGTGATTGCAGTAGTGATTGTGGCAATGAAATTAAAAGATGCTGACTCCTTGGAAGGAAAGTTATGACCAACCTAGACAGCATATTCAAAAGCAGAGACATTATTTTGCCAACAAAGGTCCGTCTAGTCAAGGCTATGGTTTTTCCAGTGGTCGTGTATGGGTGTGAGAGTTGGACTATAAAGAAAGCTGAACACTGAAGAATTGATGCTTTTGAACTGTGGTGTTGGAGAAGACTCTTGAGAGTCCCTTGGACTGCAAGGAGATCCATCCAGTCCATCTTAAAGGAGATCAGTCCTGGGTGTTCATTGGAAGGACAGATGCTAAACCTGAAACTCCAATATTTTGGCCACCTCGTGCGAAGAGCTGACTCATTGGAAAAGACCGTGATGTTGGGAAAGATTGAAGGCAGGAGGAGAAGGGGACAACAGAGAATGAGATGGTTGGATGGCATCACTGACTCGATGGACATGGGTTTGGGTAGACTCCAGGAGTTGATGATGGACAGGGAGTGCTGCGTGCTGCAGTTCATGGGGTCGCAAAGAGTCAGATACGACTGAGCAACTGAACTGAACTGAACTCATTTCAGTATTCTCACCCAGAGAATTCCATGGACAGAGGAGCCTTGAGGGATATAGTCCATGGGGTCACAAATAGTTGGACATGACTGAGCTTTCACTTTCCAATACAAAATAAGTTTAAAAATTTTTTTTCAAAGAACCCTTAACCACTCAAGAGTCATAGAATTTTAGAGATAAAAGGACATTTATCACCTTTGTTCCATAGATTTTTAAAAAGACAACTGGAGAGTTTTGCATTAGGTCATAGAACTTTAAGAGTAGCCACACTTACAATTTAATTATTTCTTTTATTAAATGTTGATATATATGTGATTTGAGAAATCTGTTCATCACTATTCCTTTTACTATCACTCATGAGGATCTTGATTGTCCCACAAGGACATCCCACTAATTCTCATGGTAAATATGACCAAAGTGGAATTTTTTATTTTCCCCATTGTCTCCCAATGAAACTAACTTTAGCTAACAACATCACCATATCTCTTGTTACTATGTAAAATTTTGAGAACACTTTTTACTCCTTCCTTTCCCCTTTTCCCCTCCCCAGGTCAATCAGCCATCAAAGCCCAGCCATATTGCTCAGAAATCCATTCTCACCATGATCTTCTCAGTGTAGCCCATGGTCTCTGAACTACCCATAGCCTGCCAAGAAATATCTGCATGTGCCAGGCCCCCTCCTTCCCTCCCTCTTTCTCTTTCTCCCCTATATCCTTCCTACTGTCATCAGTTACTGTCCTTAAAGATTACTCCTCTATTCAAAAGCCTTCAGAGAATCCCTGTAATTCACAGAATGAAGTCCAGATTCCTCGGGACAGCCTTTAACCCCTTCCATGGTCTGGTCTCAATCTACCCTTTTAGGCTTCCCTAAAAATGAATTATTTGATGTCCCCCAAAATACCTAAGACTCATCAATGCCTACACCTTAACTCATGTTAGGCCACCTCACCACCAACCTTGGAATGTTCCCAACCCAGTCCTAATTATCTTTCAAGGTCTTGTTTAGACATTATTGCCTCTAGGAACCTTCTATTAATATCAGCTCTACTCCAAAGTCTCAATCAAAATTAATGCTATAATTCTTAACAGTTCTATTTTGTTTTGCCTCTTTTATCCATTTTATACATACTTACTCATACTACAATCAACAAAAATAGGCATTTTCCCTGCTAAATCACTATTTCCCATTTTTTAAATTACCCACAGCTCTTAGCATATAAATGCCTCACAAGTGTTTATGGAATTGTGGCATCATCAAGTGAAAAGCATTTAAAATAAAAAAATAAATAAAGTGTATTACACTAACAGTATATAATATTATACAGCATAAAATTAACTTTTAGCCCCCCCCCCAAATTGTACTTTTTACTTTTCTTGCCAGATACAATGCCTATTATAGAAGAAGTTATAAAGAAGTAAGCATATTTAATAAAAATTCTTAAGATTATAGGAATCTTAATTCTTAAGATTAAGATTATAGTTAATAAACAATAAAATTGCTTCATCTCTTTCATTTTTTAAAATTACAGCACACACATACACAAAAAGACTTAGCCATCTTTGTTCTAGTTTTAGATCCTCAAATAATCACAATGAACTTTATAAGGAATACATGAGGTTGAGGGAGTAGCTTGAGGGGGTAAAAGAAAATCAGTAGGATGCTGTTTCTATTTCAAGTTCCTAACCATGGCCCTCAGCTCTGATCAGTAGAAACTAGAAGTGTGACTCCCTTTGCTCAATTTCCCTCAATGACTTGCAACTTCTGTGTGCTGAGGGCTATTTTCCAGACCTACTATTTTCACAGACCCTATATACGTGAATTTAAATTTTTCCATTTTTGCCACTTTGATGCTGCAAAATACTAAGGATTTTTTCAAAGAATAAAATGAGGTTAAAAAAAATAGTCCTGCTAAGCTGGCTTCTCCCTTTGCCAAAAGAGCACAAGAAAATATCTTAGCAGTGGCTGAAAATGAGAGAGCATAAAATATCAAACAAGAACACCCTGTCCTTTAAATGCTTGACTTTCAAATGTAGATAAATTTAATTTATGCCAGTTTGACGGGAGGAAGGACTAACTGCCATTAGTTTGTGGCCATTGGAGAATCAAAACCTTCTGTTTTATCAAGTTATAAAGTATTACCATACAAAAAGTGAAAAAAAATTCATGCTAATTCTCTTATTAAGAAATCAAATTTATGAATTTCTGAGATATCACTGGCATTAATTCCATAAATTTCCTTTGAGTCAATGACCACCTCAGTTATCTCTACTAATAACTCACCAGAGAAAAACTGTCCAATTAAGTAATTTACATTCAATTATCTATTGTAATTTCACAGCAGAGTTTTCTCTGAATTGCACAGAGTTCATAGGTTTGGGATTATCTTCACTTTTAAAATTTTGTCAGAGAAATAATATGTTACTCATCTACTTGCCCACTTTCCAAATAACATATGACATAAACATAAAATAACATGAAATAACAAAGTGTTATATAATGATTTTCTCACATATAATAATTTAAGTCTTTGCATGGGAAACCAACCTCATTTTCCTATTAAAAAGAAATCTAAATGTACTTAGCCTTATCATTCATAAATTTCTCTCAATGCAAATAACTAGAATATCTGCTCTATAATATAAAAGTAGATTTTCTTGGATGCATAATTAATTCTCTCAACAAAACAGATTAAGTTTTTCAGAATTATTTCAGAACACTTAATGAAACTAAAGACAATAAAAATGATAAACAGTGAAAACGAGTAAAACAATATGTTACTTCATATATTACTTCTAAGGGAATTATCACACAATAATTTACGTCTAATAAATTACAATAAATCCTAATAAAATAGCTGAGACTCTCCAATAAAGTTCTTATAAGTTTTAAGAGCATACTACTTAATACAAGTGAGTAATGTGATTTACCTGTTACTGATTAAAAAAAAAAAAAGATTTATAATAATACAGACTAGAGGAGAAATTTGATGTCTCCCAAGAGAAGATAAGTGTCCCCTCTTCTCGAAGCAAACAGACGAAACTAACTACTAATTCCTATAACTAAATAACTCATTCACATTACACACAAAGGGATATTACATATATCCATCCTTTGATACAAAGTTAGAACTCCTATGACATACAACTAATTATCAACAGTTAAGCCCTCTAGGATGCAGGCAATACACTGGATTCACAAATAAAATGCTGGAACTACAACCTGAGAACCACTTGTAATATATGGTTGATGATTCTTATAAAGCCACCATGCTTGCTAGTGTTCTCTAACAATAATTTTCAAGTGTTCAGCTTTTCAGAAATTCACTCTCTCCCTCTCTGCCTCTCTTTGAAAAAAGATATACTTGGAAAACAAAAAATAAATTAAGTATAATTAAAAACGTACGTACCCAGACATAGGAAATGACAACTTCTCTACATGTTATTTCTAAGTCCTCCTGATGGATATTCCTTTTCTGATTCCACAGTCGCCTGAGTGAATTTTCACTGGGAAGTTTAGAGTTCACACTAATTAAACCACCAAGGACCACTTCACTATGCTTTTATCTAAGGTTTCCTAGGACACTTGTGGGATTGGTCAGAGGTTGGGCATGAAGTGCCTAAAACAAAGCCTGGTTTTTTGAAGACACTCAGTGCACGGGATTCGGCATCTCTCATTAGCAAAACAAGCAAAGCATAAGGGAGGAGGGGAAAATCAAAGGGTTTTGTCACTAATTCCCCATCTCCCTGCACTGCCCCTCGAGGCCCTCTCCGCCCTAGGCCCTTTACTCACCCTGCCTCTTTTCTTTTTCTTCTCCCCCAAAATAAAAATTTTCCAGTGTGTTAAAAGGTAAAACGCTGGAGGTTTGCATCCACTCGCCCTTCTCCTTATAACCCCACCTTTCCAAGGCCTCAGATTCAGACACAGGACTAGGTTAGCATAGACAATAATCAGACCCTGCAAAGAAACATCTTCAAAATTATCCAGAATTCAAAATAAGTCCTTTCCTTCTAAATACCTTTACTTCTATAAGGACTTCCACAAGGTCAAACTACACCAGGTAAAATTACATGACTCTGAGGCTGGCATTTCTTTGACATATGCTGTGGTCTCCCGACCTTCCTTCTTCATCTCAGGCAGCTGCTGAAACAGCTGTGGTGGCTACACATTCTCTTGTCATCAGTACTTGCTCTGTAGCATCCCTGGATTCTCTGTGATGAACCACTTAAGGTCAAGTTGGACTCATTAGGTAATTCTCATCCAACAAATCAAGGAGGTGAGTGTAGTATCTGTGGCAAGACCAAAAGTGTCACAACAGGGAAACAGGAAGTGAAAGTGAGTCACTCAGTCCTGTCTGACTCTTGGCGACCCCAGGGACTGCAGAGTCCATGGAATTCTCCAGGCCAGAATACAGGAGTGGGTAGCCTATCCTTTCTCCAGTGGATACTCTGGACCCAGGAATCAAACTGGGGTCTCCTGCATTGCAGGCAGATTCTTTACCAACTGAGCTAACAGGGTAGCTCCTAACTATGGATTTGTGGTCTTTTACTAAACAGACTTCTGAATGGCCCTTGTAGAACCTTCTGATATTCCCATTAAAATTGTGGAAAATCCACTTATATCCTTCCTATGTTATTAGAATTTCTACAATTGGATGAATTGTGATAATTAATTGGACTAGTACCTAATAGATTAAGACAATCTGCATTAACTCAGAGATAACACAGACTTTCATTTTTAAAAAATATTTCACCATCAACTTTACAATTTTCAAAAATGAGTAATGGTGTTTACCATGCAAGAATAAAATGGATGGAATGTGGTTGCACCAATTTTTATACTGTCATATAAAAGATATAATGTGTTAATAGTGCCTTCCTTTTCAATGCAATATCATCCCTCCAATTGGTATATAAATGACTATTATCTAAGTATATTTCTGTCCTTATTTGGCATAACTGATTACAAGAAGGAGAAACCCATACATACCAGTCTAAGGGACACTGTAGATATTCATGGAAAGAAAACTGATATCAAGCCAAACCTGACAACTGGAAACTTTGATGTCTTTGGAATGATGATCTCTTACCATTTGCTTCTCCTTATACTTTGTCACCATGCAAAACAGCTTCCTCTGCTTATTCCTGGTTTATGGTCTCTCCTCCCTTTGATCACTTGGACCTGGTTGTCAATGACTCCATTTCCACGTGACCTGGTAATTTTATACCTGAGAGCTAAATTATTAAGACTCTCAAAAACCTTTAGTTTAAATTCTCAAGAACAAATACATTTGGCCCAACTCATCTGCTTTGAAAGAGTTTCCTCTATGAAAAAAGACACGTCATGAGGAACCAACATGGCAGCTTTGGCCTGACCCTCAATAGGAGCCATGGGCCATTCCCAGTAGTCCTGGTGAGTAGGGCATAATTCAGCGTAATTTGATTCTGCAAATGTATGAGTACTTCCTATGGTTCTTGGAAGGAAATGATATGTAAATTTACCCTAAAACCAGAAAATTCAAGATAGCCTCAAAATTGGTAGCCAATAGAATTTAAGAATGCATATTAAATAGATATTGACAGAGGCTACATTTAGATAGGAATTGTTTTTTCATTTTCAGATTTTAAGGATTAGAACTTCACCTGGACTATAATTCTGATTGTTTCATGCTTCTCCATAACCCTATGTACAACAAATCAGATCTGAATATCTGACTTAATTCTCTCCATCCATTCTTTTTAGAGAAACAGCTACAAGAATTTCCAAACATCTCAGCTCAAGCATGTCTAATTTCCTAATAGACTCTTTGCCCATAATCATAACCATACTCATGTGTATTATAATCATTTCCCATCTTGGGGCTTCTATCCCTTCTTTCCTTCTGCTAGGAGTTTTTTCTCAAAATTATTAAACTTCAAGATTTTAAATCTCACCATCTCCCTTATATCCTCCTTGATTAATCCAATTAATTGATATCATATTTCTCAATTGTTAAACATCATGCAAATGGAAATACTGAAAAATAAATAGATCTGAGAATTACGTGGTGATATTAATGATGAATATTTGTAGCAAGCTAATTTCCTATCTTTTCCATCTTCCTTCCTAAGAGAGTATCAATTTGGAGAGTGAAGCATAGTGATGTTCTCATAGAGAAAACAATAACCAGCTTCTCTGGTAGAGAAAACATACTGTGAAATATAATTCTGGCCAATGAGATAGACTGAACAGTTGAAAAGGGTTGAGTAAACTCATGCTGACTTAGCTTTTGTCCTCCCTTTTCTTCTGCCTAGAATATGGATGTGATGTTGGAGATGGAGCATCTGTCTTGTAACCACAAGAAGACCACAAAGAAAAGGGCAAAAGATTCAGATTATAGATACTGAAATCCTTGAGCCAGCGACCATCTATCTCCTCATTAAATTTTTAAATGTCTAAGGCACTGTTTTATTGGGTTGGCCAAAGCATTCATTTGGATTTTCTGTAAGATGGTTTGAAAAACCCAAACAAACTTTTTTGGACAACCAAATATTGGGGGCGTGGGGAGGGATGAGACTGTTTCTGTTTTATGGAGAAAGCCCTTCTTACTTAAACATCTGTTGGAATAGAGTAGGCAAAGAACTGACTCATTGGAAAAGACCCTGATGCTGGGAAAGATTGAAGGCAGGAGGAGAAGGGGACGACAGAGGATGAGATGGTTGGATGGCATCACTAACTCAATGGACCAATGGGCATGAGTTTCAGTAAACTCCAGGAGTTGGTGAAGGATAGGGAGGCCTGGCGTGCTGCAGTCCATGGGGTCTCAAAGAGTCAGATACCACTGAGCGACTGAATTGAACTGAAGTCAGCAAAAACTACCTGCATCTTCCCCTAAGTTAGTGAAGCTATTTTGAATGTTCTGTTTATTTTCAGTGTGATTTTCTTAGAGAGTTGAGGAAGGGCAACTCGGATGCTAATCAACTAGTTTCTCCATCGTCACATTTGCACTCAAATAGGGTTTCTACCTTGGAATTCAAAGTCAAAGCTCAGGAATGCTCTTACATAGCCTTCCAGGAATATCAGATATCATTTGATTAAAAAAAAAAAAAAAGAAAGCAAGAAGTTCAAGGCAATGGAACAGAGTCTTTGGTAATAATTAAAATTGCCTCAGATTTAATTTAGTTCTCTTATTCTTCAACCAACCCCCACACTGGTGCTGATTTTTCAAGGATAATTGAAGGATCCTTTGAAAAATGTTTGAGGCAAATGGCAGGGATAATCCACCGTTAGCTTGTTGCCAAGGTCTCTATTCAGGTCTGATTCAACAGCAGTTTGGGGGCATATTAGTCCCAACTTAATCCAATCAACAGTGACCATCCTCAACACCCCAAATTTTAACTGTTATATGCTTAATATTTATTCATAAATAAAGGAGGTCATACACTGAGAGTTCCTCAATACCTTGAATACTTGACTAATATTAGCCTGTGTGCACTTCTAATATCTAAGGAATCAAAAAACAAAACAAAATAAAAACACAAACAAAATGCTTTATACAACTGAAGAGAAAAAATTTGGGAATGATTCAGTATTTTCTTGATTTCTTTGAAATTCAATATTTAAAATAATTAAATTACTATATTTAATTTGATAGATTAATATAGTAATATAATTTAATATAATTAATACAGTTCTCAATTTGATAAAATAAGAGTTTACCTTATTTGATTTAAATGGAAACAAATTATTGATAAATTACCTCTTTGATCTTTGTTTGGCATTTATTATAAACATTTTTTTTCATAGTACTCTAAGAGAGCCTATGATGGCGATACCTTTTCCAGTTAAAATTATATATACTAACTGTTATCTAAAAAAAGAGCTGTGACTTTGTCAATGCCCTTGTGTCAATGTCCTTCCTATTCATAGATGTCTCTGTAAGGTTGTTCCCGCATAACTGGAGACACCGCTGGGTTGCCAGGAATTCTCACTATGACTTGTCCATAGGAAGTCTGGGCTTGGCTCCAAGGAACTAGAGCTGGGAAAGTCATTCCCCTACTTCCCAGAGATTTACTAAGAAACTACGCCATCCTGTAGGCTGTCCTTTTTCCACAGCTACCCATAATAATATTTTCTTGGCATTACTCCTTGGATACTGCCAAGAAATACTGCGTTCTACTGGCATTTGTCCAGCTCAGAGGAGCGTGAGACTCCCAATCCTAACAGGAACCTGCTAGGATGGTCCTACAGAGACATCTACATGAGTTTCTCCCAAGGCATTTAGAGAAAAATCCACCAGATGTCAAAACACCCTCCATCATCAGAGCACTCCCCAAAGCAGCCATTTACAAAAGACACAGGTTACACACACTGGGAAGTGAGATGGCAAATTGTAATTTCTTGTTATAAATATGCTGTCATACCAAAGTAAGAAACTGCAGAGTTGTTTTAAGCTGATGGATAATCTGGCAGCAAAAAAACATATACTTATTGTCTTTTCAGTCTAAACTGTGTAACTGTTCCCTCCTGTCTTATATGCCAAGCTTTTCAAAGGCTTCCTCCCTAAATTACTATCATTAGTAAGTACAGGAGGGCAGCCAGTATCACTTCTCCTCAAGCTATCTCTGGAAGAAAAAGACAGCATAAAAAGAGAGGAATTCAACTCTTTGTAGTCAGCATTTTTATTGACTACCGGAAGGGTACATGACTAGCAGATGCATAGCTTATATACAGCCCTAGTGAAACCCACGATTGAAGGCATGCACAGTAAAACTTCCAAAGGATAAATTCACTTTCACATAAGGCTGTTGCCATCTCAAACCTTAAAGGACACTTACTATTCATACATTCTAGCACATTCATATTTCCTAGTATTGTTTCCAAATATACCTAGCACACTCTGTAAATAGCTTTTCTTTCCTGGAATTTACCATTGACATTACTTTTTCAATTTGCTCTCAGAGTTTAAGATTTTTTTCCCCTAGAGGATGTCAAAATTTATCATGGCTAAATTTAAAAGGATAATGGAACAGGTATACCCCCTTCTCAAAGCACTTTACATAATCACATCGAGCTTCAGTCAGAATAACAAATGGAATTTGGGGGTTCCACACTAATGACAGACAACTCTATATTTGCTCTGATAAGACAAAGGGGAGCCTTATTAGCACAGCTGGTCTTGGCCACAACTGCTCTGCTCCAACAAATGGAACATGAAACCATAATCTTTGTTATTAAAGTCTCATGACATCATATAATGTGCACTGTGATTCATTTCTATGGGGATAATGGAGAGTTAACAGAGGAGTTCATAAATACTGACCCTGAAGAAGTTCTGAGGTTTGGTATATAACACCAGAGGTAAGCTTTTACATAGAAACCTAGAAAAGTACTTATACTATACTAAATAACATTAGTAAAATAAAATATCTTTTGAATTAACCACCTTTACTGAAGTGGTTTTAACCAAGCAATATTTAGATAATTGACATGACCTGATTATATAGTGGAGGCCTCAGAGCACATTTTGGGACTGAAACCAAACTCACTACCAAGCACGAACACAAACACAAAGAATATCCAGGACCTTGGACCACCTAATGTTAGATGTGTCTCCTGGCTTGCTTTCTCCTGGGATCCTGCAAGAATTGTAGCAACTACACAAGACACTGAGGCCTGGAGAAGTTCTGCCTGTGGACAAGGTCAAGATGAATTCCAAGGCTGGACTTTAGACAAAGGGACCCAACTGATATCAGAAGAAATCAAGGACCCTAAGGAGTTTCTAGTCCTCACGCTAAGTTACACTGGACAGGGGTAGCAATGAGTGAAGAGCTGAGAGAGAATAAAAAGCAGCAGAGATTGCATGCATGGCAGAACAGGTTGGAAGGAATGAGCCATACTTGACGATAAGTCCACAGGGTCAGGAATTTGTGTGTTTTGTTCAGTGTTGCATACCCAGTTTGGGGCCACATGATAAGCTGAATGAATAAATGAGTGACTGGGTTGATTAGATTATTGGATCCATTTTCTTTGTTGGTTCTATAATCCATGACTTCACAAAGCATGGTTCAGGATATCATTTTAAGTGATAACGGTACTTTATAAACCCTAATTCAGAGACTAAAAAAGTTTCCCCTTTTCAATTTTCTCATAACACAGAGAAAAACATCAGTGTGATGTTAGTAGATCTTTAATCTCTCTCTATTGCTGTTTTAACAGGACATAGATGTTCTCAGGCACTGAGCTCCAGACAGCATCATTAGCTAGAAGTATAGACGTCTTTCATTTTTTATCCTATTAATTATTATTAGTAACCATCTGTTTTATGAGAGTTTTTTTATGATTTGTGGTATTAATATTTTCTTTAAAAATAATTAAGTCCTCAAATTGCATTGATGTAAAACATTAGGTAAATAATGAAGGTCACAAGTATACAAGGCAAAAATGAGAGGATGATACTCAAATCAACTAAATTTGGGAAGCTCTATTTTAATTGCCTTGTGTCTTTCAGGCCTTAGGTCTTATTGCTGTTCTAATATATGGAGACTTAATATGAACTTCAGATGACCCTCACAGGTGAGCTATAGGTCTAGATCACTGCCTTGCCCAGCACACATAGCAACCTGAGAAAATAGCCCATCAACAAATCCACACATATTCTTCAGTCTCGTAGAGAGCAGCTTAGATGCAAATACCAAACTCCACTTTCCAAAATCTGCCATAAAGATCTTGTTTTTATTGAGAGAGATATCTGTAACTGTCCTTTCATATTTATTCATTTGACTTTCTACTATTATACTAAACTAATTTACAAATAAATACTCAGTTAATAAATGAGTTTAAGAAATGAGAGAAAACATCTCTTTAGAAGACAGATTTCAGCTAGAAATCCTGGTGAACAGCAGAAACTCGTTTGGATGATTATAACTTTAATCCTGCACTGGCAGATATATTCTTTACCACTGAGCTGCCAGGGAAGCTGCATAACTTTAATTACATATTAAATAACTGATAGATCTCACACTTGTTTCAGCAACAGCCTGCATTATCTGAATTGGGAGACCAAAGTTTTTGACCTAACTTGCAAAGGTGGTATGAGTTGCTAACCAATGACATTTATTTTTGCCATTCAAAACTATGGATAAAAAGGGGCTTAACTAGAGTTGAAGTTCCTTATGCATTTGCTAATGGTTATACCACTAGAGAGTTAATAAAAACACTGATTAACTACAGAAGAGACATTGTTTCCTATGCCTAACCAAGTAAAACCTGACTGCCACAGAACACTACTAAAAAACAAAATAATAAAATCCATACATTCAGTAAAGAAAACAGATCCTCATTTTCTCCATTTTAACAAAGGATTCCTTGGTCAGCAGGCCTTTAGAAACATGCATAAACACTGATGCTACTATAATTTAAAAGGAAGAGAGACAATATGGAGAATTTTTTATCATCCTTAATAATTCATTTTACCTGATTGTTTTGTGTCTCTGTCTTCCTCTAGTTTTATTGGCTTTCTGCTACTTCACAGTAATTAAGACTTAGACGTTGGGACCAAGAGGGAACTGGAAGAAAAGTAAAACTCACTCATCAATCTAACCCAATCACTCCCACCTCTCAGCTCATCATACAACCATCAGAAGCTACTGCAACAATTTCCTTAATGGCTCAGAGCAACAAGAACACCTAATAACAGACACTCGTAAACTGTACTAATAGAATCACTGAATGTTCCCTTCTATCTAAAATAAGGCATACTAATGTTGAAATGCTTTCTGTGAAATTCTTTACCTCACAGGGGTGTTATTGTTGGATACAATAACTTTATAAATATACTTTGAATTTCCTGGAAAAGTGACATGTAAATAAAGCATTATTGCCATAACATCTCCCTTAATGATCTAGAAGAGGCAGTAAATAGCAAGTTGATGGATTCACAGATGGTACTAAATTGAGAAGTGTTACAAACATCAGTAAATGTAGGAAAAATTATGCAAAAGAGACCTAACATGATTTAAATACAAGCAAAACATTTTCAACTTTATGGGGAAAGAAAATGACATTTTTAGCATGCTCAAAATACAAGGTCCAGTAGAGCTGCTACAGTCATGGACAAACACTCCAGCCAGAACCGTGCTCAAGTCTTCGAAATCGACTAACACGCCCCCTTGCCTTGAGGAGGGGCTGGCAGTCACGTAAAGTTTGTAACAGACACGGTGAGGGGACCTATGATTTCACTAGAAACTGCCAATGAGAAGTTCAGGTTTGCATACGTCTCTTCTGTATGTTTATAACTTTGAAAAAATACAAAGTTCCATTTAGGAAGCTTATCCCAAGTATATGTGTTTCAGTCTAAGCATTTTTATAAGCCTAAATTTGTCTCCCATTTAGGCAGAGCCATCTGTGTGGGCAGATTTTGCATATGGACCAAAACAGAAATAATGTGCCTTAGGAGGGCAGTGCTCGGGGTTGCAGGTGGCTTTGATTTGGTCCCCTACTTCCCACTGTGGCTAATAGGGTACATCTGAGACATGTGGTTAGACATGCCATCTGCAGTTGTGGTGAGAGAATAAAGTAGACACTGATGACACCACCACCAAGCTTCCACCAGCTATGCTCCAACCTGTGCCTTCTGGAAAATTCAGACCCACTTTTAGGAGACCCTGGTTCAATTCCTGGGTTGGGAAGATCTGCTGGAGAAGGGATAGGCTACCCACTCTGGTATTCTCAGGCTTCCCTGGTGGCTCAGCTGGTAAAGAATCTGCCTGCAATGCGGGAGACCTGGGTTTGATCCCTGGGTAGGGAAGATGCCCTGGAGAAGCGAAAGGCTACCCAATCCTGTATTCTGACCTGGAGAATTTCATGGACTGTAGAGTCCATTGGGTCACAAAGAGTGGGACATGACTGAGTGACTTTCACTTTTCACTTTAATATCAAAACATTTTAATGTCAGAATCCATTTATTCCCCCTTGGCTTCTAGGACACTTGGTGGTGGTTTCATTTGTTCAGGTGTTAGACAAGAGTTGCTGGATATAAAGCCTTCATGAACTTGACACAGGCGCTCTGTGGTTTTTCAGGAGCCAGGGCCAGCCACCTGTTCTACCAGACTGAATTCTCTGATCACTGAGGTCTGACACATGAGGTCTTATGGTAAGACCAGTGTTCAATGCTGTTGTGGATCTGAGTACGTGACATTGAACTTTATTATCCTGAGGTATTTATTTTACACAGAAAATCATCTCACAAATGATCAAAAAGAAAAATAATTTGGTGTATCTGTCAAGGTATTTGGACTCTCAAAAGGGAATCTAAATCCTGTCACTGAAAATATGGTGATGAGACCCAATAGGTTATTCCTCTCCATCAAAAAATAAAGAGATTAGAGGTGATCAAGCCAGGTCTCCTAGGACATCTCATGCCGTCAGACACCCAGCTTCCATCCACTTTGCGGCTCTGCCATCTTTAGCAGGCAGCTTCTGTCTCACAGTCCAAGGCGGGTCCTTGATTCTAACTCTCCAACTTGCAGCCCACTGACTGAGAACTAGTTGTATGGCCAGGTCTTCATCTTGCTGCACATTGACTGGAAAATAAGGTCGTTACTCCAGACATCCATGCGGCAAGTCAAAATGAGAAGTTCTAGTATGTCTATTACTGAATAAGAAAGAGAACAGATTCTGAGGGACTAGTTTAAATTAGGAACTGTATTTTATAACCTAACTTACCAGAAATGTCTTCGGCTGAAGGTGTATTTCTACACAGCTGGCTGCCAGAGTGACGTCATTTCTTTAAGGGTGCGGGTGGTATCATCTTAAAGCAACAGTTTCCCTTTTTGTGGGTCAATGAACAAAGGAAAAAAGTTTTTTGAAAAGGCTTCAGTAATGTTCAGGAAAACTGGAGGTGCTATAGAACCAAAGAGCCCTCTTGAAATAATTGAGCCTGGAGGGTTATGATGATATTGATGATGATACAACAGTAAAGCTGACAGTGACATCAATGATGAGTCAAACTGGAAAATATCAGCGGGGAAGAGTTTGTCTCTGGACACCTAGCCTGTAGCAGCCACTAGGGCCCTCTAGGTGGTTGTAGGTTCCTTCGAATCCTGCATTAATCTACTTTGAAGCTCACTCTTGTGATGAGAGAAGGAAAGCATTATAATATGAAGGTCACTTTATAGAACTGTGGACTCCATTTGCAAAATAAAAAAAAACAGAAAAAAAATAATCATATTTTAACATTCAAACCTTAGTCATTTTAAAGATTCTTTTAACATTCAGTTCAGTCGCTCAGTCGTATTCGACTCTTTGCGATCCCATGGACTGCAGCATGCCAGGCCCCCCTGTTCATCACCAACTCCCGGAGCCTACTCAAACTCATGTCCATTGAGTTGCTGATGCCATCCAACCATCTCATCCTCTGTCGTCCCCTTCTCCTCCCACCTTCAATCTTTCCCGGCATCAGGGTCTATTCCAATGAGTCGGTTCTTCGCATCAGGCGGCCAAAGACTTAATATTAGTCTTTGGTTAAAAAAATAAACATGGATTCTTGACTATTTAATGCAGTTTCTTTGTGCTTGGTATCTGAATAAAATTTCCTAGTTTTTCTCAGCCTTTAAAATGATTCTGCTTCATGGTTTTGCAGTGTGTTGAGTCACAGGGATTTCTTTGTTTACATTATTATACAATGCAAAGAGAAATAAAAAATGTTTATGAGATGATAAAAGGTAAATTGAAGCTTTCCTTTTTTTTCTACTAAGGTCTATTACTTTTAAAGGCAGAATTTTAGGACTAGTTTAAAAATCATCACTTTAGTAAGGGTCATTTTAAATATTTTTGTCACAGCAAACAGTTTTATGTATCCCTCTTCACATTTTAAAAGTGTGCAATTAATACACATTCATTGTGTTTTTTAATATATCCCATTACATGACCAACTATTATTTATTTAACTCTTCTTTGAGTGAACCAGGTATTTTTGCTTATCAAGTGGCTCATTATTGGGTATAATTGTTAACCAAGGACATTAATAACTGTATTCAGTTCAGTCGCTCAGTCATGTCCGACTCTTTGTGACCTCATGAATCACAGCACGCCTGGCCTCCCTGTCCATCACCAACTCCCAGAGTTCACCCAGACTCACATCCATCAAGTCGGTGATGCCATCCAGCCATCTCATCCTCTGTCGTCCCCTTCTCCTCCTGCCCCCAATCCCTCCCAGCATCAGAGTCTTTTCCAATGAGTCAACTCTTCACATGAGGCAGCCAAAGTACTAGAGTTTCAGCTTTAGCATCAGTCCTTCCAAAAACACCCAGGACTGATCTCCTTCAGAATGGACTGGTTGGATCTCCTTGCAGTCCAAGGGACTCTCAAGAGTCTTCTCCAACACCACAGGTCAAAAGCGTCAATTCTTTGGCACTCAGCCTTCTTCACAGTCTAACCCTCACATCCATACATGACCACTGGAAAAACCATAGGCTTGACTAGACGGACCTTTGTTGGTAAATTAATGTCTCTGCTTTTGAATATGCTATCTAGGTTGGTCATAACTTTCCTTCCAAGGAGTAAGCGTCTTTTAATTTCATGGCTGCAGTCACCATCTGCAGTGATTTTGGAGCCCCAAAAAATAAAGTCTGACACTGTTTCATTAACTGTATTAGTTACTACTTAATTGGTGATAATCCCACAAGTCTCTCTTGCATATTTCTGAAAAAATATTGCAATAATAAAAAGTCTAAATTCATAAAAAAGTAACTAACTAGCAGGCTTATGTGAAAGGAATGCCAAACACTGCAACACTCAGAAGAAATGTTCTTTAAGTGCAACAGAAATCACAATTCCTCTCCAAAATTAACTTGAGCCTACCTCCAAAGTTCACGTCTGAAGTCTCTAAACCATTTCCTTTACTTTGTCTAAAACCCATGTGTTTGTAAATCTTTAAAGATCCTATCAAATATTTATGACTTGAATAGAAACATTTTTCTGTTTCTCTAAGTTTTTTGATAGCAAACAATGAGGCTAATTGAAAATATTTCTAAGAAATATATCTAAATTGCAGGAAATCATGTGCAAACTTCAGGAAATACAGTACAAATAGAGGAACCTCTGGGCTTTAACAACATGAGAAATGCAACAACTCTGGTGAATTAAGTTAGCATCAGCTACCAGAAAGAGCATGTCATGGAATTTCCCTCTCCAATCACAGTGGACCCCAGAATAACCAAGTGCCTTCTGGGCTGTAGGAGGCAAGCTACCCCTACCTGTGGTAAGGTAGACACAGCAGCTCCTACCCCTGAGAGATGGGGAGTTAGTCTTACAGACATCTTCCTGATAAAACCAAAAGAACTTTCGAGATCCATTCTTGACTTGTCAAGTTCTATGGAACTATTTAGATCCAACTATTAGCAAATAAGGCGTAATGCTCGGAAGCATCCGAAGACTTCATCTACACTCCATTTTCTCTGCATCTGAACAGCTGTTTAAAATCAATTCCAACAAAGGAGTCAAGGACCTCAAAGCAACTCAACTTTAGAAACACAATGAGCACACAGATTGACCTAAATGAAGGCATGAACCTTTACTCTTCTTCTCAGAATTTGGAGGAATTAAATGCATTTTTCTTACTCCTTTATCCAGAGTTACTATTTCTCACATCCAAAGAGGATGCCTCCTTCATACTGAAAAGCAATGATTGCATTTAAATAGGTGGGCAACTTCCAAACAATGGTCTATAACTTATCATTGTGCTTTTCAGTGCTCAAAGAAATCAACTTTATTAACAACTATCACTTATGCTAATTCTCTTACAGACATGTGTACATTGTGTGCATGTGCACACTCACACGCACACACGCACGCACACACAACTCCCTCCTCCTGCACAGTTCAGGGACAGTAAAAAGTCAGTGGTTCAAAGACTGAAAATTCTGTGTCTCCAGATGCCCACCTGAATACAGGATATAAGGTTTTTCCCTTCTTCCTACGTAACAGGAGCCAGCAAAGAGTACAACATTTGAGTTTAGTTTTAATTCTCTTTCTGTGCAACTTTGGGCAGAAGGCTTAACCTCTCTGATCTTCCATCTCCCTAGCCTTAAAATCAGATTAACACCTAACTCACATGCATGTGATAAGGACTAAATGCAGTACTTTCAGAAGCCTATCACACCGTGCCAAGCAAATAACATGACTTCATTGACGCACTTCACGTGTGACGATTCTCTGCACCGCTGTAAACTCTAGGGTGAACAGTCTTCTGAACATTTAGGAGGAAACTAAGCAACCAAATTAAACAGAGAGTTGAAGTTAAGCTGCTAAATCATATCATCTGTTCTTTTTTCCCAGAATCTATTTGAAAAACAAACCACACAGGCATTTCAAAAGGGACAAACACTTATGAAGCAAAAGCAAAGTTGTCAACTCACTCACCATGGATAGAGAAACTGAGTACTTGGTAGAGCCTTGAACAACAGGGTCTTTAGCAATCCAGACAAAAATTCTTCCTGTTCAAGCCCCATATCAGAGAAAAAAGTAGCTGGAAATTTCTCTCTCCGTAGGAGTGGCCCTTAACCCAGTACGCAAGGGGCTGGGGAGGATGGTCATACCTATCAGGCAGCTCCGCTGCCCTGATCTGAACACCTCCAGGGTGTGGCCTGTGCTGTCTCCAGGGCCCACCTGCAAGACTGAGCCAGCTGCCCTCTGCGATTTCATTTGGTATCACATCCTTGCTGGGCTTGCTTCCTTTCTGGCCCTGCACTCCCAACCTTCTATTTGCTTTCCTGAGCAAATTTCCTAATAAGTCACATTCATAAGAATGAGTCCTCTCAAGGTCAGCTTCAAGAGAACCCAATCTAAGATACACATCCATCCTGGGATACTTCTGGGCTAAAACAGAGTTGGGGAGGGCTGTGCCCATTCACTCAGAAAGTGAAAGTCACTCAATTGTGTCTGATTCTTTGCGACCCCATGGACCATACAGTCCATGGAATTCTCCAGGCCAGAATTCTGGAGTGGTAATCAGTGATTTTCCTTCAGTTCAATTAGGCAGTCCTCCTGTTTTCCTTTCTGTAGTATATAGCTGGCAGCTGGCAATACATTTGACTCTTTGTGACCCCATGGACTATACAGTTCATGGAATTCTCCAGGCTGGAATATTGGAATGGGTAGCCTTTTCCTTCTCCAGAGGATCGCAGATTCTTTACCAGCTGAGCCACAAGGGAAGCCCATTCATTTAAGGGTATGGTGATAACTAGAGAGAGAGATGAAGGATCCATAGAGAGACAACTGAGAGGCCGCTGTTCTCGCTGACATGTGTAAGACCCAGGAATGACCCATGCCTGCATTTACTCTGTGCCAGGCACAGCTATTAGTGTTTTATCCACATTAATCCATTTAATCTCATAACAAGTTTATGAGCGGTAGATACTGTTATTATATCTACTTTAAGACCAAAAGAGATTAGATGACTTGCCCAACTATCCAGCTAATAAGTAGCAGATCTGGAATTCAAACTGTGGAGAGTATACACTTCTACCCTCTGTGTCATTCAGCCTCTTGGAGAAGTTACATCAACTTGGCCATAGGATGGAAAATAGATACTATTCAGCAATTTTCAGGATTAGTAGTATTTTAAAGGTGAAAAACTCATAAATAGGAATAGTTAAGCTACAGTTTTAATTTTGTTTTAATACATCTTAACAAATTTGTATCCTGAAATTAATTACAAGCCCACGAGTATGACTTCCCTTTTAACTGTATGTCCACAATTTTTCAAATTGATTTTTAATTTTTGTTTTTGAGATACATACCTGTTTCTTAATTTTCTACTATGTTAAATGACCAAAGCCACTTAATCTTGATTTTAATTTATTAAAATTTTAAATAAATATTAATTTATTAAAATTTTAAATACACATCCTGAATTAATTAAAAGCATTAATACATAATTTAAGTTCCCAATAAAATTTTGTAACATATTATGTACTATAATAGGCAATACTTGACATTCTGGGTCAGAAGTTTTCAGTTCAGTAAATATCATAATGTACTCCCTTGTCTCAAAGGTATCTTTGAGATTTTTTTTTTATTTTGTTAATCAGTGACCTTTTAGCAGAAAGAAAATAACTTTTTTTCTGAAAATGCTTTGGTAATAAAATGTGATGAGGTGAAGAGTCTAGATACACCACAAATATCCTGTCATCATTATAAACGTCTAGGCAGATACCATCTCATATTGCCTCAGAAGAAACTCACAGTGTTATGACACAGGACAGCATGACTTTTAGGTGTAAACAGCATACCCCGTGCATATGTCAGGCCTCTGGCTAGAATCACCCTGAAGAAGTAGATGGCATAAATCCAATCCTTCCTATTCCTATACTCATTTGTCAGGAATCACAAAGAAATACATTGATTAAAAAGAGAAGAAAAAATACAAAAAATATATATTTTTTTTCAGCAAACCTGTAAGGTATAGTTGTGTGCAATGCTAAACTTTATTACGATGGTTCCAAATTCAAGGAGGGTAGCATGCCCCTTTGGGTGCATCTGGAGGTCATATAGGAGAGTTGTGATTTTGTGAGTGTGTGTGTATAACTTTGCTACAGATTACTTTTTTCTTTATTTCTCCTTTATAATACAGTGTACATAATATTAATATTTTGAAACTATAAAATTTAACAGTAAATGTCATTAAAAACTGTTTGCTGTTAAAAAAAAAAAGCAAGCATTTTCTAACAGAAATGAGAACCACCACTTCATAACAACAGAAAAGACTCCATAAAAATGGCTAATTTCTACAGACCCTCAGAATATTGGATGGAATCTTAGTGGCATCATCCAAGGACATCTGTCTGGTACATCATTTCTCTTTATAACACCCCCAGTCACGTGCCCTCTTCCTCATGACCTCTTCAGTTCAAATATTTAAAGAGAAAAGCACAAGTCTTTAACGTCTCAATGGAAAAGACGTGAAATTACTTCTTTCAGCTTCCTCCTTGCCATGTATGAATAAGAACACACATCAGAACATGCTCCTGAATTGGTGGTGAACATATTAAAAGGTTTTTGCTGGAAACAGAATATACATCAAAATATGAATATCAAACCAGTCAACTACAGAGGGTTTTTTTAGCTTAAGAGAAGAATTTTTTTTCCTTGTTTCTCAGATAAATGTACAGAAATAGCTTGGAGGCATCTCATACCACTTGACGCACATAGCTTTTACATGGCAATGTTGCCTCCACATCCTATGTTAATAATAACTGACAACCTATTTGCTACTGGACAGCAAGGAGATCAAACCAGTCCATCCTAAAGGAAATCAGTCCTGAATATTCATTGGAAAGACTGATGCTGAAGCTGAAACTCCAATACTTTGGCCACCTGATGTGAAGAAACGACTCATTTGAAAAGACCCTGATGCTGAGAAAGATTGAAGGCGGGAGGAGAAGAGGATGACAGAGGATGTGGGATGGTTGGATGGCATCACCAACTCGATGGACATGAGTTTGAGCAACTTTCAGGAGATAGGGAAGGACAGGGAAGCTTGGCAAATGCATCCCATGGGGTCACAAAGAGTCAGTCACGACTGAGCAAATGAACAACAACAATTTTAAAAGATCCTTATTGGATATATGTATATGTGTAACTGATTCACTGTGCTGTATGACAGAAACTAACAGAACATTGTAAATCCACTGTACTCCAATAAAAAGTAATTTAAAGATAAAAGATCCTTATATTATAAAAACATGGCAGTTAAAAGATTATTTACTACTTGACACAGGCACACCTTCGCACACACACACACACGTGCACACACACACACACACACATATATACCAATTGTCCAATACTATTATTTAGGTCCAAGTTCAAGTGAGGCCAATACTTCATCCTTTCACTTCACTTTAGATTCCACTGAGAGTCCACAGCACTTGCTGCTGCATTCCATTCTGTTCTCTAAATATGTGCCTTTGTTCTGTCCTGGGGTTTTGTTGCATTTTTCTTTTGTCTATGGGAACCCCCCCCCTCCATTCTCCCCCAGTCTGGCACCCTCAACTCCTTTCTCCCGCTTCCTTCCACCCTCTCTCTTTTTGCCCCCCTTTTTCCTTGACCAACATTGGACCCGAGGCATTGTTAACCTGTTTACTCTTATTTCTGTCTTTAGGAAAGTATGTATATTCAAGTGGACTATCAGAGCTATGCCGTTATTTAAGTTATTTAACTAAAAGAAAACCTCCTCTCTTGAACAAATATTCCCATCCACCAACGCCACACCACCGAATATCTTGTGGGCTATCACAGTAGCACCTACAGCATGGAGACTCTCTGTGTAACATACATGGGACTTTACTTTCTTGAAGTGACTTTCAGCCAGTAACCTCTAAATGTTTTCTGTAGTTACTCTTCCTGTTAGCTAATCTCTCCCTCACCATGTACCACACCCTCAAAAAGGTTTCTTTTAACTCAACTGTGAGGCCTCCTTACTCTGCTTTCCATGAGGATTTTGCTAAGTTTTAAGGATTTGGGATTTTTTTAACTGATGAATTATTAAATAATCATTGTGAAGAAAAACTTAATGGCCCCCTTAAATCCCACATATTCAAAATCATTGTAATAACTTGCTTTTAAAGGGCAATTTCATTTTAAACTATGTTGATCTAAAGATGAATTTGAAGCAAAGAAAGAAATTAATTAGAGGAAATTTTTCATATGAGGTCATCAAGAAAGAACACTTCATTTTCTGAGGCACTTGACAAAATGACTAAGCTGCTGCTGCTGCTGCTGCTGCTGCTAAGTCGCTTCAGTCATGTCTGACTCTGTGCGACCCCAGAGATGACAGCCCACCAGGCTCCCCCGTCCCTGGGATTCTCCAGGCAAGAACACTGGAGTGGGTTGCCATTTCCTTCTTCAATGCATGAAAGTGAAAAGTGAAAGTGAAGTCGCTCAGTCGTGTCAAACTCCTAGCGACCCCATGGACTGAAGCCTACCAGGTTCTTCTTTCCATGGGATTTTCCAGGCAAGAGTACTGGAGTGGGGTGCCATTGCCTTCTCCAATGACTGCAAGTCTGGACAAAAGCTGGACTACAAAATACAATGGAACTGTAGGCCACTCAAAAAATTAAAAGTTAAATAACTGTAAAGAAAGACGTTCTGGATTAAAGGTCTCTAAGATCCCTTCTAGTCTTTTTCTGCCTCTTGAACAAAGAGACTCAGTCAAGCCCTCCAAGCCTGAGACCACAGGACAGGACTTGATGAATTTCTTTAGTCTTAGAAGAAAACAAAGAAACTAGTTGCTCAAATTCTGGTGAAACTGGTGAATTCAAGCTCAGATTTGAGTCTGCCCATGTTTCATACGGCTAGCCTGCTATTTCATTGTGACACCACTAAATTTACCCAAGCTCTAATAGTAACGCAGGGTAGAGACAATGGCTTTATTTTTACACAACAAACTCTTAAAGATAGGCTCTTAATAATGGTTATATTAGTAAAGGAAAAGTGTGTTATGTGATAGATGTTCTACTTAGGTATCTACAGATGGCTTAAAGCATTTTTCTATGAGCATTCAGAGATTCACTCTCCTCTTCCTAGATGGAGCCCAGGACAAGCTCAGAACTTTAACAGCTTTCAGAATTTGGAAATGAAAAAGCAAAAAGGAAAAAATGAGACACTAACTACTAAAGCCTTCAGGAAGAAATGGATAACCAGAATAGCTCTATAGCTAGTAAGTAAATTGAATCTGCCAAAACCCTTCCCACAAAGAAAACTCAAGGCCCAGATGATTTCACTGGCAAGTTCTATCAAACATTAAAGAAGACATAATATGAATTCTACATAATTCTTCCAAAAAAATTGAGGAGGAGCTACTTCCCAACTAATTCTAAGCCAGCATTTTCCTGATATTAAACCAGATTAAGACATTCCAAAAAAAAAAAAAGGGAAAGAAACTACAGACCAATATGTCTCATGAGCATAGATGCAAATTTGAAAACAAAATTTTAGCATATCAAATCCAACAACATATATCAAATGTGGTTCTCCCAGGAATGCAAAGTTGGTTTAACACTTTTTAAAAGCAAACAAGGTAATTTACTATAATAGCAACTACCCTCGTGGTTCAGTGGCTAAGGTTCCATGCTCCCAATGCAGGGGGCCTGGGTTCAATCCCTGGTCAGGGAACTAAGAATCCATCAAACCGAAACTAAAACCTGGCACAGATAGACATATTTTTAAATAACAATAATAATAATAAAGATGCTGAACATTTAAAAAAAAAAAAAAGGAAAGCTCATATGATAATTTCGACGGCTGCCCTAAAAAGCATTTGAGAAAAATCCAACATTCATTCCCAATAAGAAAATAAAAAGAAATTCTCTCAACTTAATAAAGGGCATGGAAGGAAGGCAAGAAGCATGGGTATTACAGCTAACACCATAATGATGAAAGACTAAATGCTTTCCCCTAAGATCAGGAATAAGACAAAGATGTTCACTTACCACTTTTATGTAGTACTTTGCTAGAAGTTCAGGTCAGCACAATAAGGAAAGAAAAGACATCTAAAGTGGAAAGGAGGAATTAAAACTGTCTTTATTCACCCATAACATAATTGTCTACAGAGAAAATCCAACGAATTTACCAAAAAATGTATAGATTAATTATATGAATTTAGCAAGCTTTTAGGACACAGCATCAGTGTGCAAAAATCTATTGTGATCTTCACATATCTTCAACAAACAATAGGAAACTGAATTTTAGAGAAAAACACTATAAATCGTGGCCATATAAATACGATAAAAGATGAGCAAAATTTCAATACTGAAAGTTGCAAAACAATGCTGAAAGAAATTACAACTCTGAACTAACAGACACTCTGAGTTCATGTGTTGGAAGACTCACTGTTGTTAAGAAGTCAATTCTCCCCAAATTGGTCTATAGGCTATACAACCCAATCAAAATTCCAGCAGAACCTTTTTGTAGAAACTGACAAAATAAATCTAAAATTCACATAAAAATACAAAGGACCGAGAATAGCCCATATAATTTGGAAAAAGAAGAAAAAAGTTAAAGACTAATTCATGCTTTTGAACTGTGGTGTTGGAGAAGACTCTTGAGAGTCCCTTGGACTGCAAGGAGATCCAACCAGTCCATTCTGAAGGAGATCAGCCCTGGGATTTCTTTGGAGTGAATGATGCTGAAGCTGAAACTCCAGTACTTTGGCCACTTCATGTGAAGAGTTGACTCATTGGAAAAGACTCTGATGCTGGGAGGGATTGGGGCAGGAGGAGAAGGGGACAACAGAGGATGAGATGGCTGGATGGCATCACTGACTCGATGGACGTGAGTTTGCGTGAACTCCGGGAGTTGGTGTGGGCAGGGAGGCCTGGCGTGCTGCGATTCATGGGGTTGCAAAGAGTCGGACATGACTGAGCGACTGAACCAAACCTGACCGACACACCTGTACATTCTCCAGACCCTGGAAATGTGCAGGTGATCATTTACCACTTATACTGCAATAGAAATTTGACTCACATTTGGATCAACACGTTAACTTTTTCTTTAGAAGTCTTAGGGAGCAAAAATGCATATAATTTCAAGAGTTTTGATTTTATCCACAAGGACAGCTGTGGTCATGTCAGCAAGTTCTGTGCTCAATTTGTGAGCTGCATCGGAATTTTACGTGGAGCTTGTTTAACATGCAGTTACCAGGATCTTGTGCAGATGTACTGCAGTAGGTTGAATTTTAAGGTGCCCCCCGTGGCATCAATCTGACTTACTCCCATGATTATGTCATGCTACATGACAAAAGGGGTTTTGCACATGTAATTAAGGTTACTACTCAGTTAACCTGAATATGAAGAGATTATCCAGGAGAGTTTAAGCTAATCCCAGAAGCCCTTTAAAAACAGAGTTTCTTTGGCTAGTTGCAGAAGGGAAGTCATGGAGATTTGGGTATGAGAGAGGTTCTCTGCCACTGAGATGAAGGGGGCCATGTTACAAGGACCTGTGAGCAGGCTTTAGGGACTGAGAACAGTCACTGGTCAACAGCTGGACATGGGGTCCTCAGTCCAATAGCCACGAAGAAGTCAATTCTACCAACAGCTGGAAGGAGTTTGGAAACAGACTGTTCCCCTTGAGCCTTCAGCTAACAGCCCAGTCTAGCTGACACCTTGATTTCAACCTTGTCAGATCCTAAGCTGAAAACCCAGTTGAACCTACCAAAATTACTTTTGACTACAGAATTGTGAAATAATAAAATGGTATTGTTTTATACTGCTAAGTTTGATAATTTTTTCCACAGCAATAGAAAATGAACACACCTTCTGACTCACATCTCTGGAAAGTGGTGCACAAAAATTTATATTTAACAAGCTCCCAATTCTTTTTTATGCAGAGTAACGTTTAAGTCCGATTGAACTAGAAGAACGTGATCACAGAAATGAAACAGATGTTTCTGAACTTGTCTTTCAAAGCTTGAGAGGGCAAACCCATTTAAAATTTGAATACCGTTTTTAGTTAATTCCTAGATGATGACATTTCTCCCCATCACCATGATGAAGGAAACACTTAAGATCATTTAATCCATCTTCCAGCCCCTTATCAAGGCTGCAGTATATTCTGGTCAAAACCTTTTATTTTTATTTTCAGAAGATCTTTAATAAATAGACTCACTGTCAACAATATGATCCAGGACACAACATTACTTTCTTATCTGCACATTCTACCTTTAGAGGAACTCGAAATTCTCTTTAATGTCATTTAAGTCAATCTTGTCTTGCAAGATCTTGGAAAAGATAGTTAACAGCTGGTCATGTTCCTTTTATAAATATGTTAGGTCCTTTATTTCCTATGGGGACTCTTGAGTAGTGATGTGCCCATTCTGAAGTCAACTGTGATTGGTCCAGATTGAGGCTATATATAGTCTCCACTGATAATCATATAAAAGGTGGGCATGCAATCCAGTTCTGAGCAAAAAGACCTAGAATAAGGCCTCTGGAATGATTGCTGGGAGGATTTTTCTCCTTGGTGAAAAGGGAAATGTGTGAAAACATTTACCACCTGTTCCCTACTAAAAATCACAAACAAAATTATACAGCTGCCAAATCCGTGTGGTACTCATATCAGAACTCCTTTCCCCAATCTTTGCTGCACATCCTCCTCAGAAAGGTTGGACCACAGGTAATATAACAGAAGTAATTCTGCATGTAACACATCCAGAAACACAAGATAACTGAAACTGCTGGAGTCATCTGATGTCATGATGATCTAGATGGGAAACATGATGAGCGCCTTAGTCCTTAATGACTGATGAGCTGCCAAATTGACCCTGGAATCTCAAAGTGCCCCATTAAATGAGATTTAAAACCTCCTTCCTATTGAAGCCATTTTTAGTTGGAGTTTTGATACTTCCTTATAACCAGTGCAGTCTAACCCACTTTCACATCACTTAACGTCCCCAGAAAACTGATGGACATACTTGATGTACAGGAGTTATCTTCATTCCCTCTTTTTGACCTGTTCCTCAAACCCAAAATCCCCAAGATCCTGTAAGGATCAGCAAGGTGGCCCTCTGCCAGGTTAAGGCATCAGACATGGGTAGTCTAGAGGAAGTAGTGACTGCCACCTCTCTCATAAAATTTCCCCAGAACCAGCAGGCACCAGTGCTGAGTTCAGACTCAAACTCCCCAGAAACACTTTCTGAAGGTGACTTCAAAGTAGACCATTAAGGACACAGCAAGTTGGATCAAACCTGAACTCCATCCAGAAGAGAGTAAGTTGGATAGGATGAACCGCAACCCAGTGAGTAAAGGAGTTGCTTCACTTCCTCTAGGCTAGGCATGACCAAGGTAGAGAACTGACAACCAAGCCCCTTGTTGGCTGTTACCTGCCAACCCAAGAAGATGTTCCCAGAGCTGTTTTACAGCAGGAAGACCAGATTTCCAAGGAAGAGAAAGGTTCCACTTTATTTTATTTTTTTTTTTTTTGGCAAACAAACCGGTGAAAACGAGAGGAGAATACACAACATCAGCATGCAGTAAATGTGAATTCTTTTATTCATGAATAAAATGTGATGAGAAAATTTTGTACCTAAAGTACTTTTCACAATTTACATTTTTCCTGGCCTCAGCCTCTCTTTACTCTGTGAAGCATTTAGAGGGATTTGCAGAGACTGGAAGGAAGGTGGACGTGAGAGGCATTAATATGACAGGCTCAATGGCAAACTGCAAATAGCCTAAGAAAATGGCATTTACTTTGGGAAACTTGCCATGATCGGGAGGCTTGTTCTCGACTCTGCCTGCTCAGAATCAGATTATTTTGGCACATCACACCTACAAATGCTGAGCTGATGTGAAGAGCTCATAGTTTCATTGAGTTAGACAAGAAAATCTAATTTTCTCTTCAAGAAAATTAGAGATACCAAGGGAACATTTCATGCAAAGATGGGCAAAATAAAGGACAAAAATGGTATAGACCTAACGGAAGCAGAAGATATCAACAAGAGGTGGCAAGAATACACAGAAGAACTACACAAAAGAGATTTTCATGACCCAGATAATCATGATGGTGTGATCACCCACCTAGAGCCAGACATCCTGGAATACGAAGTCAAGTGGGCCTTAGGAAGCATCACTACAAACAAAGCTAGTGGAGGTGATGGAATTCCAGCTAAGCTATTTCCAGTCCTAAAAGATGATGCTGTCAAAGTGTTGCACTCAATACGCCAGCAAACTTGGAAAACTCAGAGTGGCCACAGGACTGGAAAAGGTCAGTTCTCATTCCAATCCCAAAGAAAGGCAATGCCAAAGAATGTTCAAACTACTGCACAATTGCACTCATCTCACACACTAGCAAAGTAATACTCAAAATTCTCCAAGCCAGGCTTCAACAATACATGAACCCTGAACTTCCAGATGTTCAAGCTGGTTTTAGGAAAGGCAAGGAACCAGAGATCAAATTGCCAACATCCGCTGGATCATGGAAAAAGCAAGAGAGTTCCAGAAAAACATCTATTTCTGTTTTACTGACTATGCCAAAGCCTTTGACTGTGTGGATCACTAGAAACTGTGGAAAATTCTGAAAGAGATGGGAATACCAGACCACCTGACGTGCCTCTTGAGAAATCTGTATGCAGGTCAGGAAGCAACAGTTAGAACTGGACATGGAACAACAAACTGGTTCCAAATAGGAAAAGGAGTACGTCAAGGCTGTATATTGTCACCTTGCTTATTTAACTTATATGCAGAGTACATCATGAGAAATGCTGGGCTGGATGAAGCACAAGCTAGAATCAAGATTGCCATGAAAAATATCAATAACCTCAGATAAGGAAATGACACCACCCTTATGGCAGAAAGTGAAGAAGAACTAAAGAGCCTCTTGATGAAAGTCAAAGAGGACAGTGAAAAAGTTGGCTTAAAACTCAACATCCAGAAAACTAAGATCATGGCATTTGGTCCCATCACTTCATGGGAAATAGATGGGGAAACAGTGGAAACAGTGGCTGACTTTATTTTTTTGGGCTCCAAAATCACTGCAGATGCTGACTGCAGCCATGAAACTAAAAGACACTTACTCCTTTAAAGGAAAGTTATGACCAAGTTAGACAGAATATTAAAAAAGGAGAGATATAACTTTTCCAACAAAGGTCTGTCTAGTCAAGGCTATGATTTTTCTACTAGTCATGTATGGATGTGAGAGTTGGACTATAAGGAAAGCTGAGCACCGAAGAATTGATGCTTTTGGACTGTGGTGCTGGAGAAGACTCTTGAGAGTCCTTTGGATAGCAAGGAGATCCAACCAGTCCATCCTAAAGGAAATCAGTCCTGAATATTCATTGGAAGGACTGATACTGAAGCTGAAACTCCAATACTTTGGCCACCTGATGTGAAGAACTGACTCCTTGGAAATGACCCTGATGCTGGGGAAGACTGAAGGTGGGAGGAGAAGGGGACAACAGAGGATGAGATGGTTGGATGCCATCACCGACTCACTGGGCATGAGTCTGAGTGAACTCCGGGAGTTGGTGATGGACAGGGAGGCCTGGCGTGCTGCAGTCCATGGGGTTGCAAAGAGTTGGACACGACTGAGTGACTGAACTGAACTGAACTGATGTGAAGAGCACAACTGACACATGGATATCAATATCCACCTAGATACAATCAATACATTTCCTATTACAGGCACATCTATGAAAGACCAAATAATAAACCAAATGTGGTTGCGCAGGCATGAAACCCCAACAAAGAGAATTCACTGATGACTCAGAATTTTAGAGGAACAAACATCCATCACGTGGATGAGAAAGTCACAAGAGTGGAAGTTTCCATGCCAGGCTTCTTGAGCAGTTCTTGGGCAGCCCCTCCAAAATTTCTTCTCAGATTATCCCCTATACCCTATGTAGATTTCAGTCTGATCAACCATCTCCCGTCTGACTGGCAAATTATTAACCTTTAAATATATTACTTCTTCAGTTAGTTTATAGTTAAGTCTCACCAAATCTGGAAGAACCATTCTGATATTTCCATCTCTGTTCTATGTTGATTTTATACTTTCCCTTGGGAGCCAAGCTTGTCTCCAAGTTCTCTGCATAATACTTGGTTACCTCCTGGGCACCTCCTAAATATCATCCCCCAAAAAACCAAAACACTACACGTACCAGTGGCAGAGGAGAAGGGGACAACAGAGGATGAGATGGTTGGATGACATCACTGATTCAATGAACATGAGTTTGAACAAACTCCGGTAGATAGGAAAGGACAGGGAAGCCTGGCATGCTGCAGTCCATGGGGTCACGAAGAGTCAGACACAATTGAGTGAGTAAACAGTTAACAGCCAAATGGATGGGGTACTCACAGTGGAATTCCTCTGTTTAACCCATGCTCCAGCATCAGCCTCAGAGAAGCTGGATCACACATGCAGATGAACAGAAGAAAACAACTCAAACCCAATCTTTTCAACAGAACATGCAACAAGGAACCCTGGAACCGTCTACGGCCACCATTCCCCTGACCTCACCCCTATGTCCTTTCAGTTAGTCCTTGGAAACATTCCCACCCCCATCCAGCTACGTTAGTCATGTCATCCTTCCTGACTCCACCCGCCCTCCCTGCTGACACCAGCGCACACAGGTGAGAACACCACAGATGCTGTGCTCAAAGTCTTGCTCAGTACAACCTCAACGCCCTTGTCTTCTCTGGGAGAGAAATTCATACAATCCTATTTGATTTCAGCTTACATGCAGCAATGACAAGGCTTTCCATCTTTGGGCACATCACGAAAGCTCTTTGGCTATAACGACATATGTACCTGGATACCTAAATGTACCTCCCTTGCCCTCAAAACAATAGGCTTTCTCAACAAAGGGAAAAAAAAAATGTGTCTCAGTTTCACTGTTACACAGACCTAAGATGTGATCTCCTGAAAGGAATATTAAAAAAGCCATTGAGCCCTCCAGTGGCAAAATTATGAAAATGTTGTGACGCACCCCGGAGGACTCTCCTAAAGACCGTTGGAAACAGAACAAAGAGAAATCAGTTCACAGGCTTGAGGTTTTCAAGTTCCAATAGTAACCATTGTCCAAGCATTCCACTTGCAGGAAAAATCTCTTCCAGGTCATGTCCATAATAGAAAAATCCTCACAAACATATTTACTGTGCCCTAAGACAATTATTTTCACAGCTGTAGGTTTCAATAAAGAGCTTAGTTAAAGCTGTTGTCCCAAACATATCTGATGAGTTTATGTCTGGATTTGAATTATAAGACGGGAAAATCAATCATAAAATACCAATGGTAGTCACTCCTAGAGGTCTGTAGTCAAAAACCAAATGTTTCGATTCAGAGAAACTATCTGGCTTGGGCTAAAGATCTTCAGTGAATTTCCTAATAGTAATTATTATCTCTCGCCATTGGCACTTCCCTGCATTGAGGGACATAGATGACTGGTTACATGTTGTCTTTTGATGATTTTTGGTGGTTGGTCAAGACAGATGACCTCTTATCCTGTGAGGCTCCCACCATTTGATTGTACCACCCCTATCTCCCTCTTCATTGTAGTCACTAAGCCAGGAACCCAAAGAACTGAATATTTTGATCACAGGCTTAGAGTCTTATCTCCATCTGATTATTTCATCCATTCAATTACACACTAATTCACAACCCATCCAGTAAGTATTTATTGGGTGCTGTAAGTTTCTATCCTCCTGAAGTACAGACTCTTCATGGAGTGAAGACTCCAAGAGTATAGACTCATTTAATCAAATATTTACAAACAAGTTACAAGAAGGAAAATCACCAAGAGCCTTGAGAATACATATCAGTGAGAACCCAACATAGTCTGAGAAACAGGAAAGATCTTTTTTTGAGAAACTAGTATTGAAAAGAGATATGAAAGAGCAGGAAGAGTTAATTAGGCAAAGATGAGTAACAAGGAGAAGGGCATTTCATAAAAGATGAGCACGTGCAAGGGCCCTGAGGTACAAATGCCACGAGTCCAGGGTTCAGTGGAAGACAACGCTGGTGAGTCCCTGGATGGCTGCATCGGCCTCCTCATCTCTCTGTTTACACTATTGTCTCTATTTCTAGCCTGTTCTCAACCCAGCAGACATGATGATTCCTTTAAAGCTAGGTCAGATCCTGTCACTGCTTCACCCCAAGCCCTCGAATGCTTCACATTTGATACCGTGGAAAAGTCAGAAGTGCTCACAAAGAACTACAAGACCCTCCATGACTTAGCCCTGTGCTATCTCTGTGCCCACTCCACCACCCACTCCCCTCCCATACTCACCCCTCCAGCCACCCTGGCTCCTCCATGTCCCCAGCACACCCAGAAAGAAAGGTTAGTCATTCAGTCATGTCTGACTCTTTGAGACCCCATGGACAGTAGCCTACCAGGCTCCTCTGTCCATGGGATTTTCCAGGCAAGAATACTGGAGTGGGTTGCCATTTCCTTCTCCAGAGGATCTTCCCAACCCCCAGGGATGGAACCCGGGTCTCCCACTGCAGGCAGATGCTTTACATTTTAGCCACCAGGGAAGTCCACACGCACGCATGTCAGGGACTTTGCTCCAGCCATTCCCTCTGGCCTGCCCTACTCTCCCCCTGGATATCTGCATGGCTGAAGCCCTCACACCCTTCACGTCGTTGTTCCAATCTCATTTCTTCAATGACCAAACCCTGTCCACCCAATTTAAATATGAAAACCCTTTCCCTAAACTCCGGCACTCTGCATGCCCCTGTTGTTGAATCACCAAGTTCTGTCTGACTCTTCTGCAACCCCATGAACTATGCAGCCCACCAGGCTCCTCTGTCCATGGAATTCTCCCTGCAAGAACACTGGAGTGTGTTACCATTTCCTCCTCAGGGGGATCTTCTTGACCCAGTGATCGAACCACATCTCCTGAACTGGCAGGGGGAGTCTTTACCATCTGAGCCACCAGGGAAGCCCCTGGCATGCCCTCAACACGCTCTGCTTTTCTTTTCACTGTGGCACTCATCAGCTCCTAACATCTGCTGCTCACCTCATATGATCCCATCTACTCCCTTCATTTCATCCACCAGCCACTTGTGGGTGGATCTCAAAACCACAGCTCCCTCAGAGTATACCTGATCACCTTAGAAAGACTTAGACACAGGTACCCAGATCCACGCTAGCTCAGCCTCTTTAATAGCTCATTGGCACCAAAGCCTGAAGTCAGGCTTCCCGCACCACAGGCTTCACCACCCCCAGCATTCATGTCTCTAACCACACCAGAGTTCACGTGGTTCCTCCACTACGAAGCACTGGCAGCTCCTTAGAAGCCCCTCTGGAATCTCAGATCCAATGAGCGTCAGATTTACTGACTCTCCCTCTTAACATTTCTTACCTGCACCAGTGCCTCAATCTGGTTCCCCTTATTTGTCCCTTCACTATCCCAGGAGCATCTGAAATTCTACGAAGTCCAACATCTACATTGCTGCCACTCAAATCACCACAGAATGATACAGTTTTCAGCTAGCTCAGTTCAGTTCAGTTGCTCAGTTGTGTCCGACTCTTTGTGATCCCATGAATCACAGCATGCCAGGCCTCCCTGTCCATCACCAACTCCCGGAGTTCACTCAAACTCATGTCCATCAAGTCGGTGATGCCATCCAGTCATCTCATCCTCTGTCGTCCCCTTCTCCTCCCGCCTTCAATCTTTCCCAGCATCAGAGTCTTTTCCAATGAGTCAGCTCTTCGCATCATGTGCCCAAAGTATCGGAGTTTCGGCTTCAGCGTCAGTCCTTCCAATGAATGTTCAGGACTGATTTCCTTTAGGATGGACTGGTTCAGCTAGTTACTCCTTTCCTTAAAAATCTTCAGAAAAAGCTTGAACTGTTAAAGCCTCCATGACCTAGTTTCTCCCCAGTCTCACCAACCTCAATCCCTATAATTAAAAGTCAACATTCAGACCTGAGCCTTCAGGGAGTTAGCCTTAGACATCATACCTTGTGTACATAGAGACACTGCAGAGAGCAGACATGATGCTACTCTGTGTCCACACACGTGGACACAGGAATGACAGAACCAACGCTAAGGCAGGCTCTCCAAAGGCCCAGAGCTGACAGCAGGTTTGGGCTGAGTGTCAAGATCAAGGCTGAATTTCAATGCATCCCTATACTTGAGACTATAATTTTCAGTCTATTTCTCTATCTCTGCTACCACACTATGGACCCTTTGAGGGTGGATGCTCTAGAGTAGCTACCTAGGATAGTGTTTGACAAATAGTGAATATTCCAAAAAAAGTGTTTTAATATTCAATAAACTGGCCTATCAAATCAGTGCAGGCTCAGTTTGGGGAGATATCTGTTGGCTGCATGTACCTAGGCAGACTCAAATTCAGTCATGCATCCTGAATTCTTAGAAACATACTATTTTATGCTTAATAAAAACAACCCTCTACCTTTAGACTCTCTCATCATTGTTTTATTATCTACATTTGTTTTCATACTTATAGCTTATATTCTAACCAGTTAAATCCTAGTATTTCCTTCTTTGTTGTGTATACACACACACACACACACACACACATACACACACACACACACACACACACACACACACTTGCTCTTTTCTTCCTGTTAAGGAGCACGTGTTAGAAAACTAATAGGATGTTTCATTCTATAAATATTATTTATTGTATTTTATTTGAAACCAACCAGATACTTCATTTTTTTCCTTTTTGGGGGGTGGGGACATTTTGTTTTATTTACAGATTCTTGAGTGGGATTCACAAAACCAAGGAAGTGCTATAATATTATACATTTTCTAACTGTCAAATGATACAAATGTTAACAGTTTGAAAAATCAAAATGGTTATACTCCCATGAACTGCAAAATGTAAAACACAGTCTCACAGTCACACCTCAGGAAAGAATTTTAAATTTTACTGTGCCATCTTTGAGCTGTAATTAACCATTTTTTATGAAACTTTATATAAGGTGCTACTCTCGGCGCTGCCATCAATTAAGAAAAATGAACTAGCCAGATATCAACGACATATTATCCTCCTTCCTATTTAATAAACCCTCTCCATGTAAGAGCTGTGCCAAAAACATGAACATCAGCTTCTTTGCACTGGTAAAGATCTTTCTCAGCTCTCAGGATGATACATAACCCAGGACAAGGTGGTATTTACAATGCAGTTTCTCATGGTCTCCAAAATAAGGATAGCATCATTAGTTTTAGAATATTTATTGACAGAAGTCTGCAGAGGAAGGTAACCATAGAACTCACTCCCTCATTCCTTTATCACACAGCAGTCTAAGAACACCTAGACTTTGGGACGTCTGTGAATTCACAATAGTCAGAAGTCTTAAAAAGAGGCCCGGTGACCTGACCCATCAGGCCTACGCTACATCCGGGCATATCCCTGCTCCAGCTTGCACAGACACAAGCCAGGGTTCTAGGGAGAAATAAAAGCATCTCAGAGGACACGCCAGTCTTGTGTTAGGTCATCATCAATTTCATAACATTCATGCCACTTTAGTAGGCCCAGGTTCTGCCTCAGAACACAGAGCCTTGGCAACTGCTGAAGTTATTTTCCCCCAGTTTAAATTCCTAAGAAAATTTAAATCCTTCCGATTTTAGCAGCTGTAAAACTCCACGTACATTGGCATGACAGTCTATTTCTACCTGGCAGCAACAGTCATCAAACACCTACATGCTACTGTATAGAAATGAGTCATTTCCTCCTCTGGGGGAGACTTAAAGCCCAACTCTGCAAGGCAGAATAGTTTGAAGAGCTAGAAAGTTACATGCTTACCAAAAAAGGAAACGCTGAGCCATAGTCTCTCACTGACTGAAAATAGGCAGAGAAAATAAAAATACAAATGGAGTGTAGGGTTTAATGAACATCAACACCTTTATGAATCAAAACGCCTATGCAAAAAGGCTTAGTGAGGAAAAAGTCCTCAAAAAAATGCCTATAACGGTGCATTAAATTTAGCAGCCCTTATCATTGAAAATGCAACTCAGTGGCAATTTTCAATTAAGAAATGAATAGATTCATCTCTAACCAACAAAACCTAGATTTATTTTCTAATTTATTACCTCATGCTTTATTTTCTCTCCCTCTTGTGTTTTCCACTTACTTCTTATGAGGCATTAATGAATAAAAGGAAAAGCAAACGACAAGTATGATGCAGACTCAGTCACTTAGAGATTTAATTGGGATCCTGAAAATTTTCTAATGGCTGGCATCTTTTAAAAGTCGGTTTGTTTTTTTTAAAAACAAAGAATTCTTAAATTATTGAACTGTGAGAAGCAGTAAGAGAGTGTTCTACTGAGGCAGTAATAAATTTTCCAATTCTGGCCTTACATGTAATAGTGCAAAACTGGAAATAACAGAAGTGTCACTAACAGATATATGGATGAACAAATTGAAGCATAACTACAAGGGAATGCTGTTTGGCATTAAAAAGTAGTAAAACATTAATACCTGAAACATGGATAAATCTCAGAATAATTGCACTGAGTGAAAAAATACAGCTCCCCAGAAAAAATACATCCTGTATGATCTTGGGCTTCTCTGGTGGCTCAGAGGTTAAAGCGTCTGCCTGCAATGTGGGAGACCTGGGTTCAATCCTTGGGTCAGGAAGATCCCCTGGAGAAGGAAATGGCAACACACTCCAGTATTCTTGCCTGGAGAATCCCATGGACAGAGGAGCCTGGTGGGCTATAGTTCACGGGGTCACAGAGAGTCGGACACGACTGAGCAACATCACTTTTGCAAACAATCTACAGTTACATAAGTCAGACCAGTGGTAGCCTAGTGAAGGGGAGGGAGGAAAGGAAAGAGGGGTTAAAAAATGGCACAGGAAACTTTCTGGATCCAAAAGATATTTTTTATTTGTTATCATGAAGATTTTTATATATTTAAAACTCCAACTATACACTTTTGACAAGTGAAATTTATGACAACGCTACAATAAAGCTGTTTTTAACAAAAACTATCTGTTCATAAGATGTCAGTCCCCCAAAGAAGTCACTGAAGTTCCTGTCAAAATTAGAATTTCTAGGGATTTCGGTTCAAGATGGCAACAGGACCCTGGACTGAGCTTCCACAACACACTGAATCTATAGCTGTGTATCGAACAACTTTCTCAGGGTAAAAATAATTAAAGACTAGCTGAGCAAGTCCCATACATAGGATGAAGGAGAGAAGGCCCACGTCAAAGTGGGTAGGAGAGAATGGGGCACAATGTGGCCATAAAATATGAGAACGAGGGAAATACAGCTTTATTAGACATTGACCTCTTGATGCTATGTGAAAGTAATTAATAAAGAAAAGTCACAGAAAATCCTCAATAATAAGAAAAGATGCGAGTAGCTTAAAACAGAAAAAGAAAGGAACTGTGAAAGAGGAAAAATATAAGAGGCTACCATTTTCAAACCCGGAACAATAGATGGCACACATCTCTGGTCCTGGTAAGATGGGAAACAAGAAGTGGTTTTTGTTTGTTTGTTTTTACTTTTGTGTGCTTCTCCACATATATGTCTTATTTTACACACTTGCACATATAAGGTTACAAACTTGGAAAGTGTGGCTTACAATCACCAGGGAGGTGGCCGTGAAGGGAGAAGTTGTAGAAAGAGCACGGGACCTCTAACGCTACTCACAATGGAAAACAGAAGTGCATGTTGGAGGTCCCAGAAGGAAAACGCAACTGAAGTGCAGAGAATGTTGGGTGGTGGTTGTTAGTTACTGAGTCGTGTCCAAGTCTTTTGCAACCCCATGGGCTATAGGCTGCCAGGTTGCTCTGTCCACGGGATTTCTCAGGCAAGAATACAGGACTGGGTTGCCACTGTCTTCCCCAGGGGATCTTCCTGACCCAGGGATCAAAGTCGCATCTCTTGCTTGGCAAGAAGATTGTTTACCACTGACCCAGGGATCAAAGTCGCATCTCTTGCTTGACAAGATGATTGTTTACCACTGACCCACATGGAAAGTCCCAAAGAATATAGGGAGGAACCCGAAAATTGGGCCTCCTCTCTGCTGAAAATTACTACCTTTTTTAAAAACAAAATTTTTGTTTGTAAAATATTTTGTATCATACATATACGCTACTAAAAGTTTTATCTGTCTATTGTATCAGAATATTATCAGGAGATAGGATAACTGCTTGCCTGGTATAATTTGAAGAGCTCCCTCTAACCACAAGAATTTAATAACTGCATTCAAAAAAATAAAAAGGGACAATGTATGGCATGTTCTAGTTTAAATTTAATTGAAATTTAACCAAGATACAATTGAACAATGTACTGTAAACATAGATGGTATATTAAGTATCCCTCTTATATTAACCTTCCACAGTGATTCTTTGTCTTCGCTCTTTCTCAATGAAAAATGCTTGATAAAAGTTACTAAAGAAATGACCAAATTGACATATATCCTTTTATAATTAGAGGATACACCATTAGAATAAAGGTTTAAGTAATATGAAGAGAAATATCTAAGTCAAACTAAAGTACAAAGACAAGACAAATACAAATATAAAGGTTCTGGAAAGAAAACATCTCATTTCACTGCATATGAAACACTAGTGCTGGAGACAGGGAATTGTAAATTTGCTATTTGAAAGCACAATCCAGCATCTTAGTAGCAGTCAGCCTATTGTTCAGTCTGTAATTTTCATGGTTGATAAATATAGTCTAAGCCACAAAATACCTATTATTATATTAACTTTTTCTTGAACCAGCAATAAATTCCTAGTTTTTATTAACTCAAGTCAGACAATTTTACTACTCTTGATACACAACCAGTCAATAAAAATGTCAATAACTTAGTCTTCTAAAACATAAACTACTGAAGCATTTCATTCATAATAAACCAAGAGAGCTTCAAATAACTCTCTTCCCTGTTGAATTTCTAGAAAATCAATCTTATATTCAAGATCCTAAATTTCCCACACATCATATTTCTCTATGATCACCTGTAAAGTCAACCAGAAATGATACTACTGACAATGATAATTAGAGCAGCAAACATGTATTGAGGGCGTACTCTGTGCCAAGCTCTGTCCTAAGGGCTTTACATGCTTCTAACCCTCAAAGCAACTCTATGAGATAATTAGTATAATTATCCAATTTCTAGATGAGACTATGAAGAACAGGGTGATTAAATTACTTGTCTAAGGTCACACAGCCAGTAAGTGAGGGAGCCAGAATTAGAAGCCATAAAGACAGGCTTCAGATGATGCAACTTAATTACAAGTTTAACTGTTAATGAAGTATTTTGTCCTTTCTAATCATCTACAAATGACATCTTTCAGTATTCTCTAATAACTTAACACTGACTCTTCTATATAAATTGCATTGAGTCTTATGGGGCCGTAATAAAACGTAGACATGAATACTATATCAAGATGCTTAAAATAAAATGAGAAAAGACAAAGAAATACTAAAATACTTAGAGTTTAAGACAGTAAAAAATACCTTCCAAAAACCACTGCATATATTAATTTCCAAGTTAATTATCAAAAATATGCCATAGAAATTTAGAGGCAGGAGAGAGAATTTCAAGATATGGGCTCTAGTTCTGACACCTCACTCACCAGCCCTGTGATTTAATCAAGTCTGTTAGTTTCTGAGAGAATTGTTATAATAATTTGTATAACAATTTCAAATCATATTGATATGAACTTTTTTCAAATCATGGATTACAATCTATTAGTGAGTCATGAAATCAATTAAAGGGGTCAAAATCATCAACTTCATAAAAAATGAAATGTAATGAAAAAAATATCAGAAGTTGTCTTAGTAAGTTTCTTAGGTTTTAAACCATACGTGTGTATTTGGGTGTGTATATGGAATTTTAAAGATGTAAAATATATTTCTTAACATGGACATGGTGATGAAAGTTTGAAAGCCATAGTTATATTCTAAACTAATAGGGGTTTCAGGAGATTGTAGACATTAGAAGTTCTTCTTCCTATAAAGATCTTAAAGGTCAAGAAATAGCTTCCTCTACACTGTGAACTCCAGGAATGGTTACCTTGTCTTCCTAAATAATATTTGTACTCTCAGCACTTATACAGTCCTGACAACAAAGCTGGTTTTCAATACATGACGGAGAGTTCTGTGGATAAATGGAAACCGCCAGAGAAATTTAAGGAACGTAAAATTTACCTAAACTTTAAAGAATTGATAATACTTGGATATTTTTTTAAAAGAACATGGGCATCCTTAGAATTCACTCTTTCACTTTTTGACCATGTAGTAGGGATGGAGGGACACAGAACAAAGAGCTTTCTATTCAGAGGAGGGAGAGAATAAATTGAACGGCACTACTCAGCCATGATGGTCCTCCCAGTTTAGTGATTCCACCTCCAGCCCTGTGATAATGGGAAGATGACAGGTACTGAAGTTTGAGTCTAGAAAAATACACTAAGGACACTGACAAGAGCTGAAGTTAACCCTTTTCTTAGAAAAGATAAAATCAGAGAGTTCATGCTTCCTATTTTAAACAGGAGTTGAGAGAACAAGGGGCTTCCCTGGTGGCTCAGATGGTAGGTTAGACATTGCCTAAAAAGCAGAAGGTTAGAGAACCAGAAATTTACAACTGAGGTTAATTCCCTTAGCATCTAACTGCAACCTACCTTTAAGGACTGGGTGCTGGAACTACTTAACAATTCTTCCAGAGAGATCAGTGAATCATTGCCTTCCCTAAGTAGTCTGTGCAACCCAATACTGAAGCAGGAAAAAGTTCAGTCATAAACCAGTACAAGGGAAGGTGGTTTATCTGTGGCTCAAGGCACTGATGGCTAATCAGAAGCACTGGGTGTTAAGGTGGGATCAAGATGATAGAGTAGGAAGACCCTGTACTCATCTCTTCCCACAACAAAACCAAAGCTGCAACTACATACAGAACAACTCTCTCTGAAAACAAGCTGAAGACTAGAAGAACAGCTCTTCCACAATTAAGGATATAAAGAAAAAAAAACACATCAAGACACATAGGAGGAAAAAAGAAGGAATCTAGTCATGACCCACACTCCCAGTGGGTGATCCAAAAGAGGAAAGGGATATCACAAACTCAGAGGTCCTCCCTAAGGAGCAAGAGGTATGGGCCCCACACTGGGCACCTCTCCACTCACCCGCTGCAAGGCAGCAGCTTCTGAAGGGAGAAGCTCTAACTCCAGCAGCCTGCCAAGGTGGCAGCTTTTGACTCACCTCAGGAGAAGCCCTCAGCCATGCTTGCTCCTGTTCCAGTCCTTTCTCTGAAGTCACTGGGCACAGTCTGCATAGGGACATTCCTACGTATGGATACAACTTTAAGACCAGGAGAGGTAACTGTTCTAAGTCAGAGACAAACACAGAAAGTTAAGCAAGATTAGAAGACAGGAACATGTCCTACATGAAAGAATAAGATGAAGCCCCAGAAAAAGAAAAACAACAAAAAACAAAACAAACCTAATTTAATGGAGATGAGTATTTTACTTGAAAAAGAGTTCAAAGCAACAGTCACAAAAATACTAACTCAGGCAAACAGAAACTCAGTGATAACTTCAAAAAAAAAAATAGAAAACATAAAAATAATGAATCAGAGGTAAAGAAAACAATGCATGCGTGCTCAGTCATGTCTGACTCTTTGTAACCCCATGGAGCTGTAGCCTGCCAGACTCCTCTGTCCATGGAAGTTTCCAGGCAAAGAAGGTTAGTGTGGGTTGCCATTTCCTACTGCAGGGGATCTTCCCAACACAGGGATCGAAACTGTGTCTCTTGCATTGGCAGGACGATTCTTTATCACTGCACCACCTAGGATAATAACTGAAATGAAAAAACACTAGAGGGAATCAATAGCTGATCTGGCAATAGAGAAGACTGTATAAACAACCAGGAAGACAGAACAGTGAAAATGACCCAATCAGAACTGCAAAAAGAAAAAAGAATTAAAAAAAAAAAAAGGATATTTTAAGGGACTGTTGGAACAACATCAAGCATACTAAGACTAATGTTATAGTGGTCCCAGAAAGAGAAGATAAATAGAAAAGGATAGAAAAGATATTTGATAAAATAATGGATGAAAACTTCCCTAACTCAAGAAAGAAATATTCAGGTCCAGGAAACAGAGAGTCCCAAACAATAGAACCCAAAGGGATTCACACAAGACATACCATAATTCAAATGGCCAAAGTTAAAATTCTAAAGGCAACAAAATAAAAACAAAGATATACAAAGGAACCCCCACAAGGCTATAAACTGAATTTTCAGCAAAAACAATGCAGACCAGAAGGCAGTGGCTTCATATACTTAAAATGCTGAAAGAGAAAATCTACAACTAAAAATACTCTACCTGGCAAGGCTACCATTCAGAACTGAAGGAGATGTAGCTTCACTATAAGCACAAACTAAACGAGTTCATCACCATTAAATCAGCCTTACAAGAAATGTTAAAGGATCATCTTCAAGAGAAAATAAAAGATCATAAAAAGAAGAAAATGTATAGAGGAAAAAATCTCACTGGTAAAGGCAAATATACAGTTAAACCTACTTAATTTTTAAGATCAACCACTTAAAAAGCTAGCAAAAAGATTAAAGGACAAAAGTCGTAAAATCAACAAAAGCTACAATATGTAGTTAAGAGATGAACAAAAGATATAAAACACAAAATACAACCATAAAATGTAGCTAGGAATTTTAAAATGTACAGCTGTTATACTGTGTTTGAATTTAACTAATAGTTAAAGAGAAACATATATAGATATATCTATATAAAGAGGGAGATACTTATAGATGAATCTACCTCATGGTAACCACAAACCAAAAACCTACAATAGAAATACAAAAACACAAAGAAAAAGAAACCCAAATATAACACTACAGGAAATCATCAAACCACAAAGGAAGGGACTAAAAGAAGAAAAGAGAACTACAAAAACAATTGGAAACAAGTAACAAAATGGCATTAAGTATATACCTATCAATAATCAGAATTCAGAAAATGAAGATTATGGCATCCAGTCCCATCACTTCATGGGAAATAGATGGGGAAAGAGTGGAAACAGTGTCAGACTTTATTTTTCTGGGCTCCAAAATCACTACAGATGGTGACTGCAGCCATGAAATTAAAAGACGCTTACTCCTTGGAAGGAAAGTTATGACCAACCTAGATAGCATATTCAAAAGCAGAGACATTACTTTGCCAACAAAGGTCCGTCTAGTCAAGGCTATGGTTTTTCCAGTGGTCATGTATGGATGTGAGAGTTGGACTGTGAAGAAAGCTGAGTGCTGAACAATTGATGCTTTTGAACTGTGGTGTTGGAGAAGACTCTTGAGAGTCCCTTGGACTGCAAGGAGATCCAACCAGTCCATTCTGAAGGAGATCAGCCCTGGGATTTCTTTGGAAGGAATGATGCTAAAGCTGAAACTCCAGTACTTTGGCCACCTCATGTGAAGAGTTGACTCATTGGAAAAGACTCTGACGCTGGGAGGGATTGGGGGCAAGAGGAGAAGGGGACGCCAGAGGATGAGATAGCTGGATGGCATCATCGACTCGATGGACGTGAGTCTCAGTAAACTCCGGGAGTTGGTGATGGACAGGGAGACCTGGCGTGCTGCAATTCATGGGGTCGCAAAGAGTCGGACACTACTGAGCGACTGATCTGATCTGATCAATAATCAACATTAAATGTAAATGGACAGAAAGCCTTAATCAGAAAGCATAGAGTGGCTGAATGGATAAAATAACAAAGACCCATTTATAGGCTGCCTGCAAGAGACTCACTTCAGCTATAAACACAAAAACTGAAAGTGAAGGGATGGAAAAAAGATTCCATGCAAATTAAAACAAAAAGGCAGGATAGAAATACTTAAATAAGACAAATATACTTCAAGACAAAAACTATAACAAAGACAAGTGAGTGAAGAGAAGTCGCTCAGTCGTGTCCGACTCTTTGTGACCCCGTGGACTGTAGCCTACCAGGCTTCTCCGTCCATGGGATTCTCCACTCAAGAATACTGGAGTGGGTTACCATTTCCTTCTCCAGGGGATCTTCCCGACCCAGGGATCGAACCCGGGTCTCCCGCATTGGAAGCAGACGCTTTAACCTCTGAGCCACCAGGGAAGCCCCATAACAAAGACAAAGCAGAGCATAAAAATAAAAGGATCAATCCAACAAGAGGACGTAAGATTTGTAAACCACATGCATCTAACGAAGGGGCATCTAAACATACAAGAGCAAATATTAACAGACATAAAGGGAGAAGTTGACAGTAATTCAGTAATAGTAGGGGACTTTAATACCCCACTTACAACAACGGATAGATCATCCAGACAGAAACTCAGTAAGGAAACACTGGACTTAAATAACACATTACACTGCATGGGCTTAAGATAGCTATAAAACATTTCATTAAAAACAGTAGACTACACATCTTTTTCAAGTGCATACGGAACATTCACCAGGATAGATCACACGTTAGAGCAGAAAACAAGTCTCAATAAATTTAAGAAGACTGAAATCATACTGATACACTTGTAACTGTGAAATTAGAAACCAATCATGGAAAGAAAACTGGAAAAGACAAATACGTGGGGACTAAAAAAAACACTACTAAAAAACAATGGATCATTAAATAAATAAAAAGAGGAAGTAAAAAATACCTTGAATGCAATGAAAATAGAAACATAGCTTTCCAAAATTTATGGGATGAAGAAGCAGCAGTTCTAAGAGGGAATTTTGTACAAATACAGGCCTACCTCAAGAAACAAGAAAAATCTCAAATGAACAACCTAACTTTATACAGAAAGGAATTAGAAAGAGAACAAAGCCCAAGTTAATGGAAGGAATAATAAAGATAAGAGCAGAAATAAATAAAACAGAAGGGAAAAAAGACAGATGAAACGAAGGTCTGCTTTTCTGAAAAAAATAAAAGAAAAATGGCAAACCTTCAGCCAGACTCATCAAGAAAAATAGAGAAAGGGACCAAATAAATAAAATTAGAAGTGAAAGAGAAGTTACAACTGACATCACAGAAATACAATCATAAAAGAGTATCATGAACAACTGTATGTTAACAAATCGGAAAACTTACAAGAAGTAAAGTCCTATAAACAATCTTCTAAGACTGAATCATAAAGAAACAGAAAATCTGAATAAACCCATTACTAGAAATGAAATTGAATCATTAATCAAAAACTCTCAAGAAAAAAAGAGTCCAGGACCAGATGGTATCTAGTTATTTCTTTAATGATACCAGATGGTATCACAGGGGAATTCTACCAAACATTTTAAAATTTTTATTGGAGTCTACTAAACATTTAAAGAAGAGTTAATACCAAAACTTCTCAAGTGAGTCCAAAAAAATGAGGAGGAGGATGTACTTCTAAACTCATTCTGTGAAGTTGCCATTACTCCGATTCAAAACCAGGCAAAAATATCACCATAAAAGACATTTACAGGCCAATCTCTCCAAGAAACATAGATGCAAAAGTCCTCAACAAAATATTACCAAAATAAATTCAAAAATGTATTAAAAAGATCATACATCAAGATCATATGGGATTTATTCCAGGGAGGCAAGGATAATTAAACATCCACAAATAAATTGATGTGATACACCACATTAACAAAATGAAGGATAAAAATTACATGATCATATCAATATATGTTCAAAAAGATTTTGAAAAAAATCAACATTCATTCATAATAAAAATTCTTAACAAAATGGTTATGGGGGAGCAAACCTCAATATAATAAGGGCCATTCATGAGACACCCAGAACTAACACTATACTCAATAGTGAAAAGCTGAAAGCTTTTGCTCTAAGATCAGCAACAAGACGAAAAGGCCCCCTCTCACTTTTATTCAACCCAGTACTGAAAGTCCTTGCTATAGTAATCAGACAAGAGAGTTAAAAGGCATCCAAATTTGGAAGGGAATAAGTAAAACTATCACTGTTTGTAAATGACATGATATTACATAGAGAAAACCTTAAAGACCCCAGCACAAAACTATTAGGACTAATAAATCTTTATCATAAATATTTATCATTCTTTACCATAAAGAATGAAATACCTAGGAATAAACTTCACTAAAAAGGTGAGAAATAGATGTGGAAACAGTGGAAACCGTGTCAGGCTTTATTTTTGGGGGCTCCAAAATCACTGCAGATGGTGACTGCAGCCATGAAATTAAAAGACGCTTACTCCTTGGAAGGAAAGTTATGACCAACCTAGATAGCATATTCAAAAGCAGAGACATTACTTTGCCAACAAAGGTCCGTCTAGTCAAGGCTATGGTTTTTCCTCTGGTCATGTATGGATGTGACAGTTGGACTGTGAAAGAAGGCTGAGCACCGAAGAATTGATGCTTTTGAACTGTGGTGTTGGAGAAGACTCTTGAGAGTCCCTTGGACTGCAAGGAGATCCAACCAGTCCATTCTGAAGGAGATCAGCCCTGGGATTTCTTTGGAAGGAATGATGCTGAGGCTGAAACCCCAGTACTTTGGCCACCTCATGTGAAGAGTTGACTCATTGGAAAAGACTCTGATGCTGGGAGGGATTGGGGGCAGGAGGAGAAGGGGACGACAGAGGATGAGATGGCTGGATGGCATCACTGACTCGATGGACGTGAGTCTGGGTGAACTCTGGGAGTTGGTGATGGACAGGGAGGCCTGGTGTGCTGCTATTCATGGGGTCGCAAAGAGTTGGACACGACTGAGCAACTGAACTGAACTGAAAAAGGTGAGAGACCTGTATTCTAAAAACTGTAAGATCCTGATAAAAAACATTAAAGATAACACAAATAATGGAAAGATATTCTGTGTACACAGATCGGAAGAATTATTACTAAAATGTCCATACTACCCAAACCAATTATAGACTCAATGTAATCCCTGTCAAAACTCTAAAGACGTTTTCCACTGAACTAGAATAATCCTAAACCTGTATGGAAACACAAAAGACACCAAGTAGTCAAAGTAATCTTGAGAAAAAAGAACAAACCTGGAAACACCATGCTCCCTGACATCAGACTATAGTACAAAGCAATAGTAATCAAAACACTATGGTATTGGCACCAAAAAAAATAGACACAAAGATCAATGAAACAGAATAGGGAGCCCAGAAATAAACCCATGCATGTATTAATTAATCTATGGCAAAGGAGGTAAGAATATGTATTGGGGAATAACAATTTCTTTAATCATAAATGATGTTGGGAAAACTGGATAACTACAGGTAAAAGAATGAAAATCTTTTTTTCTAACCATACTTTAAAAACTCAAAATGGATTAAAGATTTAAATATAAGACCTGAAACCATAAAACTTGTAGAAAAATACAAGAAGCACACTCTTTGAAATCAGCCTTAGCAATTTTTTTTAAGATTTGTCTTCTCAAGCAAAGTCAACAGAAGTAAAAATAAATAAATGGGTCCACACCAAACTAAAAAGGTTTTTCACAGCAAAGGAAGCCATCAACAAAACAAAAAGAAAACAGAAAGAGAAATTAAGGAAACAATTCCATTCACCATTGCAATGAAAAGAATAAAATACTTAGGAATATATCTACCTAAAGAAACTAAAGACCTATATATAGAAAACTATAAAACACTGGTGAAAGAAATCAAAGAGGACACTAATAGATGGAGAAATATACCATGTTCATGGATTGGAAGAATAAATATAGTGAAAATGAGTATACTACCCAAAGCAATTTATAGATTCAATGCAATCCCTATCAAGCTACCAACAGTATTCTTCACAGAGCTAGAACAAATAATTTCACAATTTGTATGGAAATACAAAAAACCTCGAATAGCCAAAGCGATCTTGAGAAAGAAAAATGGAACTGGAGGAATCAACCTACCTGACTTCAGGCTCTACTACAAAGCCACAGTTATCAAGACAGTATGGTACTGGCACAAAGACAGAAATATACATCAATGGAACAAAATAGAAAGCCCAGAGATAAATCCACGCACATATGGACACCTTATCTTTGACAAAGGAGGCAAGAATATACAATGGATTAAAGACAATCTCGTTAACAAGTGGTGCTGGGAAATCTGGTCAACCACTTGTAAAAGAATGAAACTAGAACACTTTCTAACACCATATACAAAAATAAACTCAAAATGGATTAAAGATCTCAACGTAAGACCAGAAACTATAAAACTCCTAGAGGAGAACATAGGCAAAACACTCTCTGACATACATCACAGCAGGATCCTCTATGACCCACCTCCCAGAATATTGGAAATAAAAGCAAAAATAAACAAATGGGACCTAATTAAACTTAAAAGCTTCTGCACATCAAAGGAAACTATTAGCAAGGTGAAAAGACAGCCTTCAGAATGGGAGAAAATAATAGCAAATGAAGCAACCGACAAACAACTAATCTCAAAAATATACAAGCAACCCCTACAGCTCAACTCCAGAAAAATAAATGACCCAATCAAAAAATGGGCCAAAGATCTAAATAGACATTTCTCCAAAGAAGACATACAGATGGCTAACAAACACATGAAAAGATGCTCAACATCACTCATTATCAGAGAAATGCAAATCAAAACCACTATGAGGTACCATTTCACACCAGTCAGAATGGCTGCGATCCAAAAGTCTACAAATAATAAATGCTGGAGAGGGTGTGGAGAAAAGGGAACCCTCTTACACTGTTGGTGGGAATGCAAACTAGTACAGCCACTATGGAGAACAGTGTGGAGATTCCTTAAAAAACTGGAAATAGAACTGCCTTATGATCCAGCAATCCCACTGCTGGGCATACACACTGAGGAAACCAGAAGGGAAAGAGACACGTGTACCCCAATGTTCATCGCAGCACTGTTTATAATAGCCAGGACATGGAAGCAACCTAGATGTCCATCAGCAGATGAATGGATAAGAAAGCTGTGGTACATATACACAATGGAGTATTACTCAGCCATTAAAAAGAATACATTTGAATCAGTTCTAATGAGGTGGATGAAACTGGAGCCTATTATACAGAGTGAAGTAAGCCAGAAGGAAAAACACCAATACAGTATACTAATGCATATATATGGAATTTAGAAAGATGGTAACAATAACCCTGTATACGAGACAGCAAAAGAGACACCGATGTATAGAACAGTCTTATGGACTCTGTGGGAGAGGGAGAGGGTGGGAAAATTTGGGAGAATGGCATTGAAACATGTGAAATGTCATGTATGAAACGAGATGCCAGTCCAGGTTCAATGCACGATGCTGGATGCTTGGGGCTGGTGCACTGGGACGACCCAGAGGGATGGTATGGGGAGGGAGGAGGGAGGAGGGTTCAGGATGGGGAACACATGTATACCTGTGGTGGATTCATTTTGATATTTGGCAAAACTAATACAATTATGTAAGGTTTAAAAATAAAATAAAATTAATTAAAAAAAAAAAAAGGCAACCTACTGAATGGGAGAAGATATTTGCAAACAATACATCTGATAAAGGGTTACTATCCAAACTATATAAAGAATTTATTCAACTCAATACCCAAAAAACAATCTGATTTAAAAATGGGCAGAAGAACTGAAGGCACTTTTCTAAAGAAAGCATGCAGATAGCCAGCAGTTTACACAAAAAGATACTCAACATTACTAATCAGGGAAATACCAATCAAAATCACAATGAAATATTATCTCACATCTGTCAGAATGACTATCACCAAAAAGACAAGAAATGACAAGTTTTGGTGCTGATGCAGAGAAAAGGAAACTCTCATACAATCCAGCAATTCCATTCTTTGGTATTTATCCAAAGAAAATGAAATGCTAATTCAAAAAGTTATATGTACCCAGATGTTTATTTCAGCATTATTTACAATAGCCAAGGAAAGGAAGCAACCCAAGAATCCATCAACAGATGAAAAGGTAAAGGTGTTGTGTGTGTGTGTGTGTGTGTGTGTGTGTGTGTGTGTGTGCGCACCATGGAATATTACTCGGTCATAAAAAAGAATGCAGTCTTGCCATCGTGACAACATGGATGGACTTGGAGGGTATTGAGCTAGTGGAAAAAAGTCAGACGAGAAGACAAATGCTGTGTTTTCACTTCTATATGGAATCCACAAAACAAAACCAAATGTAACAAAACCAAAACAGACTCACAGATTTGCAGAACAAGTTTGTGGTTACCAGAGGGGAGGATCTGGGGAATGCACAAAATAGGAAAAGAAAAGAGGTTACAAACTACCAGCTATAAAATAATTGGGTCACAGGGATACAATAGTAGGGCACAGCACAATACAGGGCTGGTCCCGGGCCTTCTGCCGGCAGGTTCATTCCTTACCCTCCCCTTACTCAGCTCAGGCTTCTGCTGGTTTTGTCAGCTTATGTCCTACTGGGTTCAACCAATCGAGGGGAAGTGGAGGGAGAAGCTGGAATAGCTCTCCTCTGACTTCTCTGCCTCTCGAGGAGGCTCCAGGAAGAGTTACATGTCTCCCGTGGCTTCACCGTAGCGCCTGCCTCCCTGGGAGACCCCAACCACAGGGCTCAATCACCTCCTCCCTTTGTCCTGACTGCTTACTCCTGCCAAACTCTGGCCTGCCTTGTGGTCCCCTGTTGAGCTTCTCAGCTTTGCCATCACCTGTGAAGCCAGTTTCCCACATTATGTTCCCTCTGCTTCAAAGACGCAAAGAGTGGTTTGTGCTTTCCTTATTAGACCTTGACTAATATTACTCATCAGAAACAGGACTAAAAAAGGGGAGGTAAAAAAAAAACTGTATTACTGTGATTGTAATAAGTTAATTTCTGGACCTAGAGTTTATCATACGAATTGAAGATTAGTCAGATAGAGAAAGATAAATATCATATCACTTATATGTGGACTGTAAGCAAATAGTACAAATGAACTTATTTACAGACATAAACAGTCACAGACATAGAAAACAATTGGGAGCATGATTACCAGGTGCATACCACCATATATAAAATAGATAAACAACCAGGATTTGCTATATAGCACAGGGAACTAATTTCAATTCCTTATAACTTACTATAATGGAAAATAATAAAAAAGCATATAGAAATATACATATATATTCATAATTCAATCACTTTGCTGTATACCTGAAACTAACAATACTGTAAATCAACTATACTTCAATTAAAAATAATGTGATTTCTTAATCAAATGAATAACTAAATAACTTCTTTAAAAATAACTTAATAGCTTCACCCTTCTTTCACTATGCAAATCACTAAAGCCAGGGTGACTCGTAGTCTGATACGCATACTACTGTGGGTATGCAAAATGATTTTAGGAGATACATAGACGATCTCCTTTTCCCAAATTTAATAATTATGAATATATTTTATATGTTTTATAAATATATTTTATGTGTTGAAGCTACAGCTTTGTCATATTACAACTACTTTATGGGAAAGTTAGGCCATTGATTTGGGAAACAGCTTGAACGCATTAGCTAAGGAGGAGTCAAAGATCCTTCAGACAAGTACAAAAAACTAATTGGCCCTCATTCCCTATCCTTCACCACTGCTTAGTCAAAGTTAACTTTACCTGGGAGAGAAAGAAGCTGGGTAGAGAGAAAAAAATCACACTCACAGGAATGTGTGGAATTCACTAATTTAAAAGTCAAAACCCTGGAACTGTTACATTCACTTACTCATTCAATATTTAGTGAATTTCAATTGCAGGCCAGACCCTACCTGACACTCTGGGAAAATACTGAGTACAGATCCACACCCTCGTGAAAGAAAAAGAGAGAGATGGGTAATCAAATCATCTCGCTATGACGACACTGCAGTTGTGAACAAGCAACAAAGCAGAGCGTGTACAGGAGAAGGCTAGGGATTTGAGCAAGTCAAGAAGACCAGGCCTGGCTTCTCTGAGGATGAGCTGATAGCAGGCCAATGAGCAGGCTTTATCTAAATGTCCCCACACAAGAGACAACACGGTAAGGAAAAACTAAAGTAGGAGCAACATGGCTCCACAGGAGGGAGCAGAAAAACCACAGTCAAGGCTGTCAAGCAGTGTCCACAACCATGCGGGACACTTTGGCCATATGTACGTGTAGACTTTACATCAGGGCAACCGTCATTTTTTTTTTTTTAACTTTAATAACATTGTTCTATTGCTTCATTGGATTTGATCTGATGTTTACATTCCATTCATAAGATTTTTTTACTTTGGGTTGTGAAAAAGTTTCTTGGATGTATCTAAAGTTTAAAATATCAATGTAGAGACAATTAAATATTGTTCATTGCATCGCCGACGCAACGAACACGAACTTGGGCAAACTCTGGGAGATAGGGAGGGACAGAGAGTCCAGGCGTGCTGCAGTCTGTGGGGTCACAAAGAGACAGACACAACTGGGCAACTGAACAACAGCATTAAATATTGTACAGCAGGTATGTAGATATGACAGTAACTATGAGTTACTGAAGTTTAAGAAACCCTAACATCAGAAGTAATAACCCTCTTGAATCATTTCAATACTGCTAAAGATGTTTCACAATCTTGCTGTTTGCTGGGAAATTTCCATCATTACATTAACTGTCCTCAAATTCTCCTCAAAACAGATGTTGATAACAGCTTCTGGTTCAATTCCTAGTATATATAATGAGAATTTGTAGGACATAAGAGCTTAATGATTACTACAAGTACAGTCCAGATCTGTCTCATTTTATTTTTAAAAAATAATTTAATGTTAGGAAAGCACTAGCTCCATTTCCCCCTAATAGCAAGGTATATGATTCATGACCCAGAACTTAGGGGCAAAAAAGAAAAGTATAAAAAAACAAAAACCTTACAACACTTTGATAAATGAATGCTGACATTCAGTATCTTTCCTTTTTCTATGAGCTTATATTTACAGCTTGTAAACACAATTCATCTCACATATCCAAGATGACACTGTTTTTTAAATTTCAGTTCAGTCACTCAGTCTTGACCAACTCTTTGAGACCCCATAGACTGCAGCACGCCAGGCTTCCCTGTCCATCACCAACTCCCAGAGTTTACTCAAACTCACGTCCATTGAGTCGCTGATGCCATCCAACCATCTCATCCTCTGTCATCCCCTTCTCCTTCTGCCTTCAATCTTTCCTAGCATCCAGGTCTCTTCAGATAAGTCAGTTCTTCGCATCAGGTGGCCAAAGTATTGGAGTTTCAACTTCAACATCAGTCCTTCCAGTGAATATTCGTCTGATTCCCTTTAGGATAGACTGGTTGGATCTCCTTGCTGTCCAAGAGATTCTCAAGAGTCTTCTCCAACACCACAGTTTTAAATTTCAGATTATATTAAACACTGTTCTATGCCATTAAAAAGTGCTTCCCAGTAACAATGAACACACTTAAATGCCCAAATCTTGGTTTCTAATACCATTCTCCAATAAAAGGAACAAGGGGTTCTTGGAGAAATAGCAATTCCTAGCACTATTCCTAGCACTACGGCAGGAAACATACAAGATAAGCCTAGAGATTCCTATAGTAAAGAAATAAAGAAGTGCTCAAGAAAAACAGACCCAATGACCAGAGCCTGTCAAAGGGTCATGGGGCCAACTGGAAAGAGTTCTCAGCTGCAAAGCTGAAATGATCTGAGTGAAAAAGAAAGCAGTATTGAGTTATCATGCAAAGTATAATATGAAGATCCATAAATCCATATTGATATGGATTTATGACTGAATAAATAAATAATGGGGAGACTAGACAAATCTGCACTGAATTTCTGATAGTTTATATAAGTATTCCACCCTCAAAGAAATGGAGCATAACTTTGCATTCCTTCAGTATAAGTGGTACATAGTTAGCTTCTGCTAAAGAGCCCAGCATGAAAAGGTGCAGGGAGGCTGGGGAGTGTGGAGAACTTGACAGAGGAGAAAGAAGCCTGCCAAACACCACCTCAGCCCAGTGACGGAGGTCCACAGAAACTGTGACCAGTCACGCCGACAGAATATACCCTTGCCAAGATGAGGAGAGTATTAGACAAATCCCAACAGAGCAACATTTTGTAAAATACTGACCAGTGCACCTCAAGTTTGTCAAGGTCATCAAAAATGGGGAAAATCTGCAAAGCTGTCACAGCCAATAGCAGCTTAACAAGACAGGACTAAGTAGTGTGATGTCCTAGATGAGATCCTGTAACCAAAAAAATGACCTTAGGTAAAAACTAAGGAGATCGGAATGAAGCACCGACTTTAAACAAAAACATACTTGTGTCAGTTCATGAACTGTAACAAATCTACCACAGTAATGTCAGATGTTAATAATAGGGGAAGGTGGATGCTGAGTATATGGGAACTCTCTGTACTACTTTTGCAACTTTTCTATAAGTCTCTAACTGTTCTAAAAATAAAGTTGATTTTTAATGCATACCAAAAAAATGTTTTGAAAACCCTTTAAATGACTCCATAATGCTCCAATGAGTTTACTGTTCAAGCATGTCCCTATTGTTGAAAATCTGAACCACTGCTAATTGTTCCCTGTTAAAAGGAACAGAGTGATGGACAATTCTATGTACGTATTTGATTAATTCTTTTTATTATGTCCTAACAGTAGATTCCTGGAAGTTCAATCTACTTTTTTAAAAGTCAACACAGTGGCTTTAACCACAACAATCGTTAAAAGCATCAGAAGTCACATTAAACTGCAACTTTTCTGAAGCTCCATTCCTCTAAACAGTAAGGAAAACATCCAGAATTTGCATTCAACTCTCAGCCTTATTCACTGATTCATATATTCATTCAATAAACATCTGAATACGTGGTTCAGTGGTAAAGAATTCACCTGCAATACAGGAGACAAGGGTTTGATCCCTGGGTCAGGAAGATCCCCTGGTCAGAGAAGCCTGTCCATGGGGTTGCAAAAGAGTCAGACACAACTTCACACCTAAAAAGCAGTAAGATGCTATGCACCAGGAAAATGTGTAATACTATTAGGGAGGCATTCAACCACCTTAAGACCTTATACTCTGATACATAATAAAGGAAAACCTAATTCACAGAATTCTTACATTTGACAGCTAAAAACAATGTCCTGATCTTTATAACCAGATGGTATATGAACAGTAAGTTTATACTAATATGTACTTTACACTAATTTTTCGCGGCACTTGAACCTCCAGGACACAATGTGACTATAAAAGATTCCTCCCATATTTTTATATGGTGAATTTTTTTAGAAAAAAATACTTATTTAAAAACTTAAAAATTTTAATCTATAATAAATGATTTGGGGTAGTATTTTCAATCTCCATTTAACTTCACTGCCCTCTAGTGCCATCTTCTGTGTTTCTTTATCCTTCCATAGATGTTATCTTAAGCTTCAGTGTTATCTCTCCAGCAAAACTTCTCTTGATTGTCCCCAAAATTTACCACTGCTTCCATGACATCTACTTATTTGTTCCTAAAACTTAAAAGATCACTAGAAAAGTCGACAGTGATGTCTGTCTGATTGACTTCCCTGGAAATACTCTCTGCAATACAGAGATGCCTGCAGACGGTTTATGAGGGTCAGGGGAGTGCCTAGGGAGATACACGTGTAAGGAAGCAAGGGGGCAGGACTGAGCAGAGGGAGAAGGTGACCCACGATGTGGCTTAAATGGAGGCTGCCACAAACTGCAGGGACTCTGGAGCTGGAACTGCAGAGATGTCCTGGGTCAGGCCTCTAAATCCCCTCATCACGCAGTCACTGAAGGGGGAAGTCCCCTGTAGGTAGAGGGCAATGCCGGGTGAGGGACACAGTGAAGAGGCCATCACAGTCTACTGCCTTCGCTGCCCAGGGATGGACACATCACTAAACGAATCGATTAGGGAGGACCAAAGTTTCCACCATGGATCTGTCCTCATTAAGTCCTGTCCGCTCCCACCAGTTGATCTTAGGAGGATTTAGCTCTTAAAAATGGACTCCACAATCCTTAGAAACACTTTTCAATCAAGGAGACTTCTGAAAGAACACAGTTCATCTCAGATGTGAAAGGGCTGAGGAATTTAGGCACTTGGAGGAGGCAATGGCAACCCACTCCAGTGTTCTTGCCTGGAGAATCCCAGGGACGGGGGAGCCTGGTGGGCTGCCATCTATGGGGTCGCACAGAGTCGGACTCGACTGAAGTGACTTAGCAGCAGCAGCACATGCCTAGGGAGGCACTCTGTAAGATACCTTTAAATGGTACCAAAAGCATCACTAGTTTTAAACATCACACTAACCTTTAGGAAGTGAAAGGAAATTACACAAAAATTTCAATATAAATAATATAAAAATACCAAAAACAAAATAAAGATGCCTAAATCAGTTCCTAGGACAAAAATCTAAGAATGGTCTATGTGGATAGCTATGTGCTTAGAAAGATTAGAAATCACTTTAGAATATCTGTTTGAGAAACTGATTATTTCAGTGTAACCTTGAAAAAAGAAATCCCCATAAACCTGCAAACATGGTTGTGTGATAAACCATGTTTTTATTCTTCTCAGGAGAATTAAAAAGTAGCTTAATAGAAAAACTGATGATTTTACTAACGGAAGTCCACATCAGTTTTCCTAGGAAGGGTTCATTTGCTTGTTACAGGTTTTATATAATTGTTCTGAATCGGAAAACTTAAAACATGTTGACTAAGTCCTTTCTTTCAGAACAGAGTTTTAGATTTATGAAATTTTTTATTTGAAAAAGTTCAGTTCAGTACCATACTGATTAAAGTGAAGTCGCTCAGTCGTGTCCGACTCTTTGTAACCTCATGGACAGTAACCTTCCATGCTCCTCTGTCCAGGGGATTTTCCAGGCAAGAATACTGGAGTGGGTTGCCATTTCCTTCTCCAGCGTATCTTCCTGACCCAGGGATCGAACCTGGGTCTCCTGCACTGCAGGCAGACTCTTTACCATCTGAACCACCAGGTAAGCCCACCATACAGATATTAGGAAATTAATAGAGATACACTGCGTTTTTTACAAGCTGACAGCTAATACGCTATTTCAGATATTATTTTTATAAAATGAATGAGCAAGCCAATCAGTAAATGTCAGGAAATTTACAAATAAAGCTCACTTATGTCATACCATGTAATCTATCCCTGATCATTCTCCTAGTACTCTAAAAATTAAAGGTTCTTCTTCACTTAATATAAAAACGATGTTAATTATTCAATTTGATTTCGCATTTGTGGAATATCTACTATGTGTAAGGCAGATAGTATGTGATGTTAGGCAGAGACCCAAAGTGACCTTATCTGAGACATTCTACTTAAGACATGGTGAAGGGAAATTTACAAGTACAAGAAGGCTGACCATTTTGAAAATACTATTAGGAAAGTGCAAGCAACCTCTGGCTTCCTAAACTGGTGAGGTTCCAAAAGTTCATTAGAAAGCAGTTTACCGCCTTTATTTGCCCAGGAAAGCAATGTCATAAATGGAGGCTGGTTGCCAAACGGGTCCTCCTACCACAGCAATAGAATATCCACCCCAAGTTCTAGGAGCAAGAAGTTATGATGGACGGAGAACGCTGTAGTTTCCCAGGCCCTTGTAACGGCAGTAATGACAGGGGGTGGGGGAGTATGAGAGATAATGAGTATATATGGAGCATCCATGATGCCAGGAACTGACACTGGTTCACTGGACCTCTAAACAGCACCAGTGGGTAGGTATATTATTCCCCTAGTTTTACAGAAGAAAAACGTGGGGTTTGAAGAGCTGCGTATCTTCCACAGCTCAGTGGAAGTCCTGGTCCTCTCTCTGCCTTGGCAAAGTCAACCAGTGTGGTCTCTGGGCCAGGGGCAGGCAGCTCACCTAAACCATTCTTTTTTAGACCATTTTCTTCCTCTTCCTTTGTACTCAAACCACAGATCCCCTAAAAGCAAAGGTTCTTTTTTTTCCATTAGTGTGATAGCAGGGACAATAGGAGAAACTAAGGCAGCACTGGCTGAATACCACTAAAGCATATTTTTATAAATGAAACTGCTTCATAGAGAGGTGTGGATCAGGAACTGTTAACATTCTAGGTTCTGATAAATGGAGGAGAGGATATTATCTTAACTTCTTCAGTGTATTCATCACCCAAGTATCAGTATGTATCTATGTAATGCATGTGTTATAGGTCCTTTTCCAAAATTCCACAACTCAATGAATAAGACACCCTTTAGGTTAATTTGGGTGCTATCGTTTTTAGCACAGTTGACTTTAAAACTAGTCATCTTGTTACTATAGTTTTACATAGTACAATTCATTCAAGAAAACTGACATTAAAAAAAAGAACCTACTTACTATACGCTTTCATTCTGTACTCTATGCTCCTTTTATCTTAAAAATACAGAAAAAAAAAAGTCTCCCCCTGCAGAAATGGAGGGGACCCTGTGTACCAAACCAGGAACTGGATCCAGCCACTCACAGATTTTCTGGATGGCTGATCACCTATCTTCCCAACTACTGATTATTGACTGCATCCATGTGGACACGGGAACTTTTTGCCTGATCATACCAACCTGATTGCCTTTAAGGACCCACCTCCCTCCCCCTCCCAGTCCACATTATTTAGGCTGGATGTCCTCAAGTCCTGGGCTCCAAGGATACACACACGAACTTGCTAAGCCCCCTCACCTCCTGGCCACAGTAGGCAGAGTGAGGATCCAAATCATTCCCGTGAGACTCACCCCCAAGAACTGTGAAGAGGACGGATCCAAGAGCTGCTGGGGCCACCAGGTAGAGAGGACCTACCTGAGGGAGAAGCTGCCCAGGGTCAAGCACTTCTGAGGGAAGAGAAGAAAGAAGGACAGAAGGGAAGAGAAGAAAGAAGGACAGAAGGGCAGAGACAGAGCTCTGATGGCATTGCTTCTGAGGCTCTGGATCCAGGCTGCCCTGGGGTTCTCCCAGGTATGAGAGCAAAGACACTCTCCCTTGAAGCCACATCCAGGAGGAGGTGAGCTCCGTCACAAGGCAGGAGTCCCTGATGCCCGTGCTTCATCTGCCCCACTAGACACCTCCATTCCTACCCAGCTCTCCTCAAACTACAGTGAGGGGAACCACAGTGCCCGAGCCTGGCCCGCCCAGCAGGACCCACGGAGCCAGCAGCAGCCACATCTCCTGGCTCCCGGTCCACCAGCCACCAGTTCTCCAAGTCTTCACATTCCACCCCCTGCCCCGCCCGCCTTCCTTCCCAAAGGCTGCTTGCCCCAAGTGGACAGTCTTCCAGACAAGGAGCTCTGAGTCCAACCTGTGGGTGGCTGGTTGACTTTAAAGGGAGTAAAAAGAGAAAGAAAGAAAGTGAAGTCACTCAGTTGTATCCAACTCTTTGTGACCCCATGGACTGTAGCCCGCCAGGCTCCCCTGTCCTTGGGATTTTTCAGGCCAGAATACTAGAGTGGGTTGCTGTTTCCTTCTCCAGGGGACCTTCTTGACCCAGGGATTGAACCCAGGTCTCTCACACTGCAGGCAGACTCTTTACCATCTGAGCCACCAGGGAAGCCCTTAAAGGGAGTTACTGTGCTTCAGTTTGTCAAGGTCTAGAGTGCAAGCAGATCCGCATCCCTTGGAATCATCCAATTCACAGGTTCAGGAATCACCCTCCCACTTGAACAAAGCTCTTTCTTCAAAATGACTCTACATAGCACTCTCTACCTTTTTTTTTTTAGCACATTAGACAGCCATGGAATCACTAAGAGAAAAAAAGCAGAGAGAGCTGACAGGACAAGTCTACTGATGCTTCAGTTCAGTTCAGTTGCTCAGTCGTGTCTGACTCTTTGAGACCCCATGGACTGCAGCACGCCAGGCCTCCATGTCCATCACCAACTCCCAGAGTTTATTCAAACTTCTGTCCATCGAATCGGTGATGCCACTGACGCTACTGCTGGTGCAAATCACAAAGACTGTCCCAACAGCTGCTGCTGCTGCTAAGTCGCTTCAGTCGTGTCCGACTCTGTGCGACCCCATAGGCAGCAGCCCACCAAGTTCCCCCGTCCCTGGGATTCTCCAGGCAAGAACACTGGAGTGGGTTGCCATTTCCTTCTCCAAAGCATGAAACTGAAAAGTGAAAGGGAATTTGCTCAGTCGCGTCTGACTCTTCGAGACCCCATGGACTGCAGCCCACCAGCCTCCTCCGTCCATGGGATTTTCCAGGCAAGAGTACTGGAGTGGGGTGCCATCGCCTTCTCTGCAACAGCTGCTACAAGGAGGTAATTAAGCCTCTGTATTTATCTCCTGAGTAAAGGAATTCCCATGGTTTTATTTCCTTAAACAATGATAATGCTAGCTGGTAGTGACATTTATCTTCTGTATACATTTACTCTCTCCCCAGCTAAGAGGGAAAGTCTCTGGAGGGTGGGGGCCTGCGTCCCCAGAATCTAGAACAGAGCCCTGTGATGTAGCAAATAATCAGCAACCACCGTCCACTGAAGAGGAGAATCAGAGGAAGCTTCTATTTCATATCACACTCTCTGGTAACAGAATCTTACTTCTCAGTGGTTCAGTCCCAAAGGAGAGTCTCCATGCAAGGGAGACTTCCAGAAAACAGCACCCAATATTAACCCCGGTCATGACCCAGTTAGAGCTCTAACTGTACACCTGCCTCTTCAAGAAATGCTGCAGGGCACGACTGACTTCTTATTTCTGGGCACATCTGTACTTCTCCCCCAGGAGAGCTGTTTCCTTTTAAAAATCAACCTATGTCCCCTGCAAGGTTCTGAAATAAATAAATAAACAAGGTCATGGCTGAAAATTCAGAGACGTGAGTTTTTACTTTTAGTAGTGCTATTCGGCCATCTTATTTCCTGAGCCTTATCACTGAGTCTTCCCTTTATCCCAAGGGTAATAACTGAGGGCTCTGGAGACCATGGACTGGAAATTATGGACCTCCTTGCTCGAAGGTGAAGCATGTATACCATGGTGTTTCTCTACAAAGAGAAGCCACAACTTGCAGTAGCTTTTTGGAAAGGTTTTATGATCCCCAAACACAATGAGAATTAATGTTAAATTCCTTTGTTGTGTAATAGTGCTGACTTGGTTATGACTCCAGTAAAATGCTACATAAAGAACAACAACAAAAAAAGAAGCCATATGACATTTTTCCATTATGACAGGTAAAGAATATGCAAGGTCTTGACACTCCTGAGTTGGGTATGGCTCATATAATTGAAAGTTTTTACTAGATGCCATTTCTTATGCCAGACGGCAGTAATGCTTGGGTCCTCAGGGAAGCCCATGTTGCCTGGGGGTGGGTCATGACAGTGGTTGGCTGGCGACGTCAAAGAACAGACTGGCAGGGCTGCCTTGGGTGGGGCTTAGTCCAATTTCTGAGCACTCACACTTGTGGACATGCTAGATCCATACCCTAAGTTTTCAGAGTGGCAGGCTGGCTGCCTTATGCTGCCGTGTCAGCTTTGATTCAACTTTGAAAGACAACAGTCTTGCTAAGGAATTCTTAGATTTCCTTTCTTTTCCTACGCTAACATTCTCTATATAATAAGTGGTGAGTTTTTACATACTTTAAACCTTCCTTCCTGCTTAGGCACGACTGCAAATCTGTTTCACAAATGTGGATATTGGCTATATGTGACAATATTGATCTTAAAAAGTATATAGGAAACCAAAACTTAAATCTCCTTCACCATGTTCAATAAGCAATCTTCCTAATCGCCCCATGATTATGTTAACAAATACAGACTTTGAAATGAACACCTCCTCACAGAACTCCTTTCCAAGGCCCATGCTTTCCCCGCTCGGACATCAGGGGAGAAACTGGAAGCTCATAAAAACGATGTTCTCCATAAATTAGAGCTGGAACACCTGCGTCACCAGGTTTCCTCTCATCTTCATCCCTGCGTCGGCTCTGAGATGTGCCATCAAAACAGAATCTCTCCCCTGAGTACTGACAGGAGCAGGTCAGACTGCATTTCCTACTTCTGTTTACCTTTCAGTAGCGCTCAAGTAAAATAAGGAAAAGCGAAATATTGTCTTTTGCCAGAGGGGAAAATATTTTCATCCACTTGCTGTTTCCATTTATTACAGACATTTAAAAAATACCATTATCTAATAGTAGAGAAAGGTAGTCCCAACGCACTTCTCTGCTGCTGCTGCTGCTAAGTCGCTTCAGTCGTGTCTGACTCTTAGTGACCCCGTGGACTGCAGCCTACCAGGCTCCTCTGTCCATGGGATTTTCCAGGCAAGAGTACTGGAGTGGGGTGCCATTGCTTTCAACGCACTTCTCTGCTGCTACTGCTAAGTCGCTTCAGTCGTGTCTGACTCTGTGCCACCCCATAGATGGCAGCCCACCAGGCTCTCCCGTCCCTGGGATTCTCCAGGCAAGAACACTGGAGTGGGTTGCCATTTCCTTCTCCATTGCATGAAAGTGAAAAGTGAAAGTGAAGTCGCTTAGTCGTGTCCAACTCCTAGCAACCCCATGGACTGCAGCCTACCAGGCTCCTCCATCCAAGGGATTTTCTAGGCAAGAGTACTGGAGTGGCTTGCCATTGCCTTCTCCGAACGCACTTCTCTACCACATTACAAAACAACTCTGAGAGCCACGTGGTCTTACACACAGCAGCAAAGCAAAGACCCTCGTCAAGAACTTTCCCGAAGGTGGTTCTTCTCTTCATGGCCAAGCATCCGGGCTCTTAATACTGCTTCAGAACTTAAAGTCCACAATCTCTACATGGGCAAAAGACCATGTATAACCTGGCCCCTGCCAACCACTCCAGACCCATCCTCCCTTGCTTTCCCTCTTACTAACCAAATTCTAACTGCCCACACAATCTTCCTCTAAGCTCCTTCTGCTGTGGTTTCCTCCGCCCAGAACTATCCACCACCTCCCTTATTTCCTCTCCTCAGGAACCTGGCCAACTTCTGTTCGTTCTTTGCATTTCATACTACTCTGTGTCACTTCTTCAGGAAAGTCTTCCTGCCTCTCTCCTTCCTGCATGATTAGGTTGGGACCTCTTGCAATTCATTCTTGTAGTTCAGTGTATCTCTCTACTCCTCTGAATGTGTTAACTGCAATTGATAATTATGTATGTATTTTTTTAACTTAATGAAAGTTTCTCCTACTAGATCATAAGGTCTATAAGAATTGATCTTTCATCAAGGTTTTAAAAGATACTATGTCTACCACAGTGTAACAATTTCATAAATATGTGAGGAAGGGAGAGAGAAAAAGAGGAGGGATGAGTTACCAAATTCACGGGTTACTGGATTGGAAGGAGACCTTTCAGCAACACTTGTATATTTGGGGCTGGTTCATTACCTAGAACATTCTAACCAAATCTTTCCCCTACTCCAAGACACCTGGAAAGAACTGCATGACAAGCAGATGGAGCAGCTCTTCAGGGTTGAGGAAAACCAGGGAACACAGCAATTAGAGATCTGGAGCCAGTCACTTAGGGACAAAATCCCAGCTCTGCCACTCACCAGCTGCGCGACCTCAAGCAACTCTCCACCCTTTCTGGGCCTCCATTGATCCATCTATAAAACATGAGACTAAGAATCTGTGTTCCTTCCTGTCAAGAAGATTATGAAGTAACGTCTGTGAAACAGTAACAGGCACAAGACTAAGATTTTACTGCTGTTATTGTCATTAATCAAGAAACATTAAAAGTTTTATCAATTCCACTGGATATACCATAAGGCAAGAACCATCTTGCCTTTTCCTTATTTAAGGCATACATCCCACTAGGTAGATTTACAAAGGACTATATGCTCTGAGAACAATTTGTTTTCCTGTCCAGAGATCCTAACACCTAGACTAACTGCAGGATGCACAGCTTTATTTTCACAGGAGTTTAACAACATGATTGAAGTCAAGAGACACGTACAGAACACACAAGTGCTGAAATATATTCATTTATGAGCTCTTGGAACTAAGCCCGCAAATAAACTAACCCACTCCTACTCCTTGTATCTTTTTAGATTCTTTTCTCTGACTAATAACTGGCACATCCCTCCAGCTGTCCCTCCAAAGCAATACTGAGACCTGGACTCACTGACTGGACTTGACTGGACTGTTGCTGAAGGAATGGCAGACTCAACCACGAACCACTGGTCTGGGCATGTCTTGTACCTGGCACTGGAGCTCTGATGTGGCCTGACCACTGGTGAGCAGTGGGTACCCTGGAAACTACAACCCTGGCAGAAATCAGCTGCCTGTTCACCAGCTCTGCCATTTAATAAGTGTGCACAGAATCAGGACTGCAGGCAAATGACTTAAACATCCTCTAAGAATTTCCCATACATAAAACACAACTATACCACATGCCTACTTCACAAACGATGCAGCGATAAAGAATCTGCCTCCCAACACAGGAGACACAAGAGACTCAGTTTTGATTCGAGATGGGAAGATCCCCTGGAGAAGGAAATGGCAACCCACTCCAGTATTCTTGCCTGTAACAGAGAAGCCTGGCAGGCTACAGTCCATGGGGTCACAAAGAGCTGGACATGACTAAGCAGCTGAGAGCGAGCACACGCATAGCATATACCTTTATATAGTTTTATAAATAATATAAATAAGTGCATACGTAACAATTTATTCTGTCAAAATTGCTGTGAGATTTAAAGTGAAATAATGCACATAGTCTGTAACGTTCAGTTGACATTATGTAAAGAATGTCCAGCAGATAGATCCACTTTGTCTCCTGCTACTACCATGCTGTTCATGAAATAATAGCAGTAATGATAGAAATGAAATGAAGCTGTAGAATATAGAAAATACATAATTATAAGGGTCTTGTAAATTATGTTCCTTGAGATAATATCAATAACAGAAGTAACAATGATTTAGAGTGGGGACCCTGCTTAGGAAGAATTTTTTTAAGTAGGACCAACATTTAAAAGTTGCTAGAAATACCTTTCTCTAGCAATCAAAGAGGTCTTAGAGGGCTTCCCACCAGTAAGAAGGAAGTGATAGATCAGGATTATGCCTGACACTAACATAATCTGTCACACTAAATTTGTCTTCTTCATTTGTTATGAGAAATTAGAAAAATGGGTAGGAAATGGCAGAGGCAAAGAAGAGCTGTGATGTCAGTACTGAGATGAGGAGAAAGATGAGGCTTTAACACTTCGTTCCCAACTTCCACCTGGAGCTGTTTTCCTAAACTAGACTTCTCAGGCATGTGTGCGTGCTACATCACTTCAGTCATTTCCGTCTCTTTGCGACCCCATAGACTGTGGCCCACCAGGCTCCTCCGTCCATGGGCTTCTCCAGGCACAGATACTGGAGTGGGTTGCCATGCCCTCCTCCAGGGGATCTTCCAGTCCCAAGGATCAAACCTGCCTCTCTTACATCTCCTGGATTCCCAGGTAGGTTCTTTACCACTAGCGCCACACAAACAGCCTTCCTTTGCAGGGCTTAAGGGCCAGGTGACCTGAATCCAAATTATACTGATGTGTGATGGTGGACAAGTCACTTAATCTCTCGTGGTGCAGTTTATTCATCCAAAAAACGCAAATGGTAATAAACTTACTTTGCTAAGTATTGTAGTAAACAAATAAGTTAATACATAAAGAGCACTTAGAACAGTGCCCAAACATAACAAATGCTCTGTATGTTGTTATTAATACTAGTTATAAAGCGTCAAACAAACCCAAAGAAAAAGAGATCAGATCTGTGGTTACCAGAGAGTGCAGGGAGGAGGGGGATATGGATGAAGGCAGTCAAAAGGTACAAACTTCCAGTTTAAGATAAATAAGTACTAAGGATAGAATAGACAACATGGTAAATACAATTAACGCTGCAGCACAGTACATCTGAAAGTTGGGAAAACGTTAAACCCTAGGAGTTCTCTTCATAAGAAATTTTTAAAATTTCTTTTCTAAAATTAATTATTTTAATTGGAGGTTAATGACTTTACAATATTGTAGTGGTTTTTGCCATACACTGACATGAGTCAGCCACGGGTGTACATGTGTCCCCCATCCCAAAATCCCCCTCCCCCCTCCCTCCCCAGCCCATCCCTCAGGGTTGTCCCAGCCACCGGCTTTGAGTGCCCTGTTTCATGCCTGTTTCAGGCACTTGGACTGGTGATCTATTTCACATATGGTGATATTCATGTTTCAATGCTCTTCTCTCAAATCATCCCACCCTCACCCTCTCCCACAGAGTCCAAAACTCTGTTCTCTATATCTGTGTCTCTTTTGCTGTCTCACATATAGGGTCATCGTTACCGTCTTTCTAAATTCCACATATATGTGTTAATATACTGTACTGGTGTTTTTCTTTCTAATTTACTTCACTCTGTATAATGAGATGATGGATGTTAATTAAACTTACGATGATTACTTCATGACATACCTAAACCACTATGCTGTACAACTTAAACTTATACAGTGCTATATGTCAATTATACCTCAATTAAACTGGAAGAAAAATAAAACGATAAAACAAAATAAAATAATAAAATAGGGGTAAGAGGACCCAGGAACTGGTTGGCCTCAGGTCAAAGGTGAGATGGTACAATTTAGCCAAGAGAGCCCAGCTCAGGGTGGCCATAGGAGGACCACCATCAACATGCTCAGCCTCACACAGCCCACTTCAGAAGGCGGGATGTGCACTGTGATTTAACAGAAATGTAATTCAAAGGTGGGGGTAAAGGTCAAGCCCTGTCACAATAGATACAACCACGAAAAAGGTCAGAGGCCTATTCAAAACAAGTTCACACGAATCTAGTGCCAAGTTCTAGCATCAAATACAAACCCAATTTCTGTAGGTGCTTGAAACTCAAGTTAGACTTCGACTCCTAGAAAGAAAAAACAACTAGATTTTAAAATATGGACCAGGCACTTACAAAATACAGCACTCAAAATGCCATCCAGATATAACTAAGAGGATTATGTTATAAAAAGAGCCGTTGAGAATCATTAACAAAAAGCATTAACAAAAAATAAAATATCCTTTAACACAAACAAAAGCTCTGCTGTCCCAGATCCATGTGTTCCTAATTTAATTACTCTCCAACGCTCTTTTTCAGGTGATTTCAAAAAATGAGCTTTCTGTGATTATGAGAATACATCTTTACGACCCTAAAGGTTATCATTCTTCTCTAATTAAAAGATGAACTGTATCAATAAAGTAGCTCACCTTTTTTTTTTTTTTTTTTTTTAAATCTGTGAGGATCACTTTATGAGAATAAAGCCAAGCTAAGCTTGAAAATACTAATGATAAATCTTAGGTATTTGTGAGATCTAGGTTTCAAAAGATGAAGGAAATAATTCAGTGACCTCTCTTCCATGGTGGCTGTAAATAAGATGGATATTTACAGAAGAAAGATTACTCTATTGAAGAAAAGGCATTCCTTATACAATTAAGTTCAACAGAAGATTACTCATCCCCTTTGTAGAACACCAGGCGTGTGTCTGACTCTTAAAACCCCAAGGACTGTAGCCTGCCAGGCTCCTCTGTCCATGGGATTTTCCAGGCAG